>NC_139006.1:43380281-44731031 GCF_964374135.1 Grampus griseus | reverse complement strand
AGAAGTCTTTAGCTAGAAAAACAATCTTTTAGTATTAGGCAAAAAAAAAAAAAAAAGAAAGAAAGACATTTTCAGTCAATCAAAAACCTGAAAATTTTGTCATTTCACTGAAGAAGAAATTGAAATGGCCAAAAACCATATGAAAAGATGCTCATATGCATCTTTTTTCATATGCATCTTTTCATATGCATAATCAGGAAAATATAAACCAAGAACAAAATAGTAACCACTGCACATGAAGCAGTCTGAAATAAAATTTTAAAATTGATGTATCAGTGAAGGTATAAAAAGTTTTAAAAACAGAGCATTTATACACAAGTGGTAGAAGATTAAATGTATGAAAACATTTTGGAAAACACTTTAACACTACTTTATATATGTAAAAATGTACATACTATATGACCCTGCAATTCAGTTCCTTATGTTAATAGAGAAAATTTTGCATGTGAGCACAAGTGGATAGGTATAAACGTTCATAGGTGTGCTATTGGTAGGAGAAAAAACCTAGAAACATCCCTATTAACGTGAATAATAGAATGAATTCTGGGATATCCACTAATGAAATGACAAACAATGGTGAAAATGAATGAATTATAGCTACACACATGACTGAATCTTAGAAAAATCTTAGGCAGACAGGAAAAGCATGTTGCAGAAAAATATATAAGCATGATTCCACTTAAATAAAGTTTAAAAATTTCCAAACTTATCCAAATACATTACTAGGAATATAAATATATGTGGGAAAAAAACTATTTTTTAAAAAAAGCGAAGTGATAACAAAGATAAAATCAAGATAGTATTTACCTCTGAGCAGGATGGGCCAAAGGATGGGTCAGGAAGAGCACAGCTGGCAGCTTCAAAATGAATGGTAATAGTCCTTTTCCATAGAGCTGTAGAATGTATATAGGTACTCGTTGTACTAAAATGTTATCCCAAGCATACATAGTATAAATATCATTTGTATCTATTTAACATCTGATTTATACATAAAAATAGCTAATATTTATCAGGCAGGCTCTGGGCAAGGCATTGCATGTGTAGCATCCCACCTGATTTTCATAACTCTATCATTGTTCTCCCTTTGTAAAACTTTCTAGGCTGAAAGCTTTTTTCCTAACCCAAATAAATAAGGGAAATATCTTCTCCAGCTTCATAAAACAATTTTTGTTCACATTATAAATCGGATTTCATTGAATAGATTGATGTTGGGGAAACTGTCATTCTAACAATATTAAGTTCTTATCTTTCTATCAGAAAAAGTCTGATTCTATCTTTCTACTTGAATAAATGTATTGATATGCATCCCTTTGAAAAACTTTCCACCTTTCGGCTCTAATTCTCAAACAGATGGATGGAAAAGGCATGGAGCCCTGCCATAGTTTTGTCACTTACATGAAAGAAGATGCTGCAACTCAGTATTTCTGATTGAAACTCTCTTTGCTTTGATCTCATCGGACTCTCACTTAAGAAGTACAAATTCTTTGATATTGCTGGGGAGTGGAAAAATACTTTGAATTGCCTTTTTATTGTGGTCCCCAGAGATTTTCACCCTGGGGACAATGCCCCAGAGTAAGATTCAAGTGAGAGAGAGTCATAGTTTCTAGAGCCAGCTCCCCGTAGCTCACCAATCGTTCAGTTGTCAGGAATTTCGCAAGTCAATCATTAAACACAGCTATTACAAAAATAATAATAATAAATCATATGAAGTTACAATTAAATAATTAGGTTTTTAAAAAAAGACAATTTTTCAAAACTATGATTTTAAATTATTTTACTACATTTTACTATTATCTGTGCTCTTGAGATTATTTATGCTTATTGTATCTGTGTAGTAGAAATGCTTTGTAATTCCATGTTCAGTGACCTCATTATATTGATAACAAACTTATGTACTTTTAAATCTCGCTATCATTTATCCTATCTTAGTCTAGTGGATCTTTCGGGTTATAAGAGATGTGTCTTGAATTTTCACAATGTGACTATTATCATATTTTCCTCATATTATTATTCTCAGGCTTTGCTTTATATAATATGATGTTGTTTTGTAAACAATGATTAATGATAGGTAAATCTTTTTGGTAAATTGTAGTTAGCTTGAAACTGTCTTATTTAATATTTTGCCTTAATTTTTACTTTCTCTAATATTAATATTTCTATGTTTGCTATTTCTCTTAAATATCATGTGATAATTTTGTCTGTTATAAACCATATATAGCTAGATTTACTTTTTCTCAATATGAGATTATCCATCTTTTCATAGGAAAAAGTTAACACTTTTGCATATATTTCCACCCCTAATATGTTTGATCTAATTTCTACATCTATAATCTTGCTGCAAGACATTTTCAGATGATTATTTTCAAGTTCCTTCTCCAGAACATGTTGTCAGAGTAGAATAAGTTTCCTCATTGTAAATTAATCATTTGGGGGAACCATCAAGAAGAAAAACATGGAGATTTTCTCAGCTTGAAAACACATGTTGAAATAGAATGACATTTTTAATTAGCAGTAGAGCTCAAGTATCAATAATTCTCCAGAAACTCCTTTAGTCCCAACAATAATTGCTACCAAGAGACTAACTGCTTAGGTAAGCATTACGGCTTAGGTCAATTCCAGAACTCTGATGCCCATCTAAAAGCTGGCAATCTTGAAATCCAAGTGTAGTTCCCTACAAGACCTCTTTCATCACTCATGCAAACCTTTCAGAGAGACTGTATTGAAGATAGTTTTCACAGCACCATTAAAGAAGCGATATCCCTGATCATTTGAACTGCAATGGCGCACACGTTTCAAGGATTTTGTCACTCCTTTGAGCTTTCCCATAGTTTAATATGTAATCTATATTCTGAGTCTCAAAGACACATTTTCTTCCTATAAACATGTAGTTAATCTCACTGCTCTCTGCAGATGTATTGTAACTGGTAGCATGAATTGTATATTTAATCCTGTGACCCAGTAGTATCAATTAGCATTACATTTTAATTCACACATGAAGAAAATACCTGTACTGTGAAAAGCTTTTTTGCCTAGGGTGCAAGAAAAGTCTATCCTTCATAAACTAAAATTAAAGCTAGTTGAACACTGCAAGATGTTTTTCCCCTTATACACTGTAAATTGTTACTAAGCATATAGTTTCTTTACTGTTGCACTTCCACATAGACCCCTTTGTGTTAGGAATTTATACAGTTCAACAATTAACTGGATGTCAGAAATCCTGGCATTTAACCCCTATTCTGGTATCAATAACCACATGACTTTGGAGGAATCACTTAAAGTGCCACGCCCACACTCTAAAATGGAGTGATTCTTCAGTGATATTTAGGTTTCCAGGGTTCAATGTGTTTTCCCTGTCCAAAACCTTCATGCATGCTTCTCTCCCTTCCTAGCACAACCTCTAACCCCTTAACAATCTGGATGACTACAGTTGTCTTGATCCTCTAATCAAACACTTGTCTTCTTTCTGAAGCCCTTCTTTGTTCTTCAAAGAAGGGCTTGATTGATAATCTATTTCTGTGGATAAGCTGAAACTTCCTTAAGAGCAGATACTGTGGATTCTCACTTTTACATCCCTGGGGCCTAGCCTAGTGGTTAAAACAAAGTGGACACTTAAAAGTATGTAATGACAAATCAATGAACACATAAATATATACATATGCATAAACACCCTGTATTAGGAGCTGTGGGACTGGGAAATCATTTTGGTTAAATCCATTTTTTCTATTTACAGAAGACTGCCCAGTGGGCAACTAGGGTTCATTTTGCATTTATGTACTTTTGAGAGATCACACCTTTGAGAGGCTCGCACACCATCTTTGGTTTAACTAGCTAAATAAAGTTCTCACACCAACTCCAACACGCGTGTGGAGGCTTCCCCACACCAACAGCAATTCTCCGACTCCAGCAGGGTGCCTAAAAATTGAACTTAATTCTGACAGTCTCTATATGGAGATATCAGACTCTGCAGGTAAAAGGTTCAGTCCTACGAGACCACCCTCCACTACAGACGCCAGTCGAAAGCCCAGGTTATTACCTGTGCTTCTTACCAACTGGCTCTAAACTGGAAGGTCCATTGAGCCCCTCCAACTCAGGATGCCAACTGCAAGTCCAGGTTGTTGTACTTCTGACCAACTGGCTATATATCCGAGGCTCCCACAACAGCCTCCTTGGGTTCAATTAATTTGCTGGAACAGTTCACACAACTCAAGAGAATCTGTTTATTCACAAAATAACTGATATATTATAAAAGGATATTAAAGGATATGAATCAATAGCCAGATGAAGGGATACACAGGCCAAGGCATGAGGAAAGGGCACAGAGCTTCCATGCCCTCGCCCAGTGCACCACTCCCCCTAATCTCCACGTGTTCACCAACCCAGAAGTTCTCCAAAGCCTGTCCTTTGGGGGTTTGTGGAAGCTTCATTACATGGGCATGATTGATTAAATCTTTGGCCGTTGGTCACTGATTTGACCACCAGCCCCTCTCCTTTCCCCCGAGGTGGTGGGGATGGGGGTTAGGACTTCCAATCCTCTAACCACACAGTTGGTTCTCCTGGCAACCTGTCTCCACCCCTGAGTGGAATCCAAAAGTCACCTTCCCTGAAGTGTTTTCAGAAACTGTGGACAAGAGACCAAATATTATCTCATTGCTCTTTTGCTCAGGAAATTCCAAGGGTTTGGTAGCTGTAAGCCAGTAACTTTGGATGAAGACCAAATATATATGAGAAATACATATATTTGGTCATCAGAATGACCACATATATATATTTCTTTTTGTTTTGTTTAATTTTTTTTTATGGGGGTAGAGTTGTTTTACAATGTTGTGCTAGTTTCTACTGTACAGCAAAGTGTGTATGTTTCTTATAAATCATGCTATCACACTAGCTGAGCATTAAACCAGTGCTGATGGTGGAGGAAATATACTGCTTTAAATAAATAGGGGAGAGTGGGTCCCTTTTTCGTTTTAGAAAAACGAAAAGAAGACTATGCTTGGATCTACACATGGAGAGCTTCGCTTTCTCTTGTTTTAAGATAGGAATGGTAATGCATGGCCAATATTTTGCCAATCTCAAACTGAGTTCTTTAGTGCAAAAAGATTGAGATGAGAGTTTTTACATTTTAGTTAGCAAATGACCTAAAGTCTTCAGTATTCAAAGGAATGGCATGATAATGGAGAAATGATACCTCCCAGGTTATATTTTTTGTCAGGGAATTTGCCAGAAACACCTCCCAATTCAACACACTGAGTCTGGTTGACTCAGTGCAAAGTGACTTCCAACACAGACACATGTGGCTATTCCCTGTATCCTAGGAACTCTTCAGGGAGAGGAATGTCCCATGTATTATTGGACAACAATATAATATACTGAATTACCTAGATGCCATTTTCATGCCCATAACAAGTTATAAATATCCAAAAAAAATAAAAGGAATATTTTTACCCAAATAAAACTTTCCTTAGTTTTGTTATTTTTATTATAGATGTGATCTCTCTTAATAAGTTATAACACAAATAAGTTATATATTGGGTAATTAAAATAATTTTACAACTGTCATTTTGTGATAATTTTCAGTTCATGTATGCAGGACAATTTTAATTAGTAGGGATGTATTCAACTTACTTGATGCTTATAAGACATGTTAAAAGGTATAAAAGTGACATGTTCAGAGTAGTTTTTTGATTATTTTACAAATTTTTTGGATAATAAAGAGTTTCATTAGTTTAATAACTGAAAATGTATATTAATAAAGACATTGATAAAATGAGAAAAATGTGTAACATGTAAAGAAAATGTGATTATCAAGTTGACAGATCCAACACATCCTTAGATGATCCTAAGTATTTCAATAGCATTATAAATTCTGATTGTTATTCAGTGCATATTAATATTGTCATTAGAATCACAGTCTGACAGCCCCAGGAGATGAGAAAATTATACAGACTAACAACTGTAATAGAAAAAGTTATTGTCATGTTGATATCAATGGCAAAATCAAATTAAAGTTACTTCTGGAATTTACAATTAATACATTGTTCACGTTTTTGGCAATTAGAATTCCAATTAACTGATGTTAGTAATTTAATATTGAAATACTCAACACAGTTTATTAATTACAACCTGAGAACTCAAACCTTAGCTTGAAGGGTCTATTAAGAGAAAAAAAAATTAATGACATTTTTATATAGAAAGGATAAAATTGGTGCTGTAAAGGAGTGTTTATTCCCAAGTTGTTACTCCTATCTTAAGTTCTTCTTCAAATTCTATCAAGGTATTTGGGTAGCCAGATAACAAGCAAGTTAAAGAATAAACACCAAATGGTTCACTGTTATCCTTTGAATATTGCAATTACAGATTATTTTTATGTCTTTCTTTACTTATTTTGGAGAAATCATCTTTTTCTATAACGAACATACGCTGTCTTACTATATGTCTTTTTTTTCAAATTTATTTTTATTTTTTGGCTGCATTGGGTCTTCGTTGCTGCGCGTGGGCTTTCTCTAGCTGCAGCGAGCGGGGGCTACTCTTCTTTGCAGTGCGCAGGTTTATTGCGGTGGCCTCTCTTGTGGAGCACGGGCTCTAGGTGCTCAGGCTTCAGTAGTTGTGGCGTGCAGGCTCAGTAGTTGTGGCTCATGGGCTCTAGAGCGTAGGCTCAGTAGTTGTGGCGCATGGGCTTAGTTACTCCGCGGCATGTGGGATCTTCCGGGACCAGGGATCAAACCCATGTCCCCTGCATTGGCAGGAGGATTCTTAACCACTGCGTCACCAAGGGAGTCCCTTACTATATATCTTAAACATTTTAAATTGCCTTTTGAAATGTTGTAAAGCTGTGTGCTTTGGGAATTTTTTCCCCTTAATTTTATATGATGAGGGAGATGAGGAAAGTGCCTCCCTTAGGTCACTTCTAGGGTTGACAATCCCATTTTATGAGAAAACAAAGGTGTAAGAAGGTACCATGACTCTGGTCAACTTCTCTTTCTACATTCACCCCATATTACATATTAATTACAATTATTTTATATACGTACTCATCTAGACACAGTTGATCCTTGTGACTCTTAGCTGCTCGGAGTCCCATCTATAAGACACCAAATCAAACCATAGACAATAGCTGTTGCTGTTTCCTAGCCAGCTGGCATGCACCTAATCAAGCCAGCAGTTTTGCTGTTGCTTTCGTTCCATCACAAGGAGGAGCAGCAAAAATTAAGGGCCCGATTCTTTTTGTCCAGGGACTAGGCTGAACCTAGCAATTGTACTATTTTTATGGTCCAGGGTAGGAGAAGTTCTAAGAGGCCATGCTTTTGCAGCCCCAAGCTTTCAGAGAACAACTGCAAACCATAACCAAGATACAAAGTCAAATATTATATCCATAAGGCAAAGTCAAAGAAGCCACTGCAATAAGGTAAGGTCAAGAAGTTTTCAGGAAGAGAACAAGAAAAAAATCTGGAATCAAAGGGCAAGGGGAAAAAATCCAATATATCCGTTATAAAATATGAGAGGTACTGGTAACTCTTGCTAAATGCTGACCTTGTTATCTGGAGGGAGTACTTCATATCTATAGGTACAGAATCAGGCAGAAAATAGATGGTTTAACATAAGTCCACCTCCATCCCTAGAGCTGTCCAAATCACTTTCAATGATGGTGTATGGAGCACAACATTTAACTATGTAGACTTTCAGATGAGTCCTTCAAAATCCTTTTAGTGATCTATTTATTTTTTGCCAATCCCATTGCATATATAAACATGCATTTATGGACAGGCATGAACATAAGAAATGAGATATTGTTTAGTAGAACAAGCTGCACCTTTGAAATGATGTATAATTCCTTCAATAAATCCCATGCATAGCTCTTGCAACTGCCCAAGAATCTACTACACGTTGGAGAGTGTCTTGAGTGAAATAAAGGTTCTAGGAATTAGAAACATATATTGGGGAAATTCACTTAAAGAAAAAAAGGTAGGTCCATCCATGTTGCTGCCAATGGCTGAATAATGTCCCATTGTATATATGTACCACATCTTCTTTATCTATTCATCTGTCAATGGACTCTTAGGTTGCTTCAGTGTCTTGGCTATTGTAAATAGTGCTGCTATGAACATTGGGGTGCATGTATCTTTTCTAATTAGAGTGAATGGACCTAGAGATTTTCATACTAAGTGAAGTCAGACAGAGAAAAACAAATATCATATGTAATCACTTATTTGTGGAATCTTAAAAAATTGATACAAATGAACTTACATAAAAAACAGAAACAGATTCACAGACATAGAAAACAATCTTATGGTTACCAAAAGGGAAAGGAGGGGGAACAAATGAGAAGTTTGGGATTAACAGATACACGTTACTATATATATAGAACAAACAACAAGGACCTACTGTATAGCACAGGGAACTCTACTCAATATTCTGTAATAACCTATATGGGAAAAGAATATGAAAAAGAATGGATAAATGTATACATATAACTGAATCACTTTGCCTTACACCTGAAACTAACACAACATTGTAAATCAACTATATTTCAATAAAAAAATTATTTTTAAGGTAGAAAAGGAAGAGTAGAGAATCAGAGAATGCTGTTTATACACAACTTATATATCACATAAACAGTATGTCCAATATTGTGCACTGCTTCTGGGTTCTCAGAAAGAAACCTTAGAGAAGCACCTACGTCAGCTAGGGGTGGGACATGGGGGTATGTGCTAGAAACAAATGCTGTGGTAACTGGAGAAATTGGACACCTGGCTTGTATTACCTTTTTTTCACAGTGTACTCTTTTCTTCTCTGCTGTAATTACTGCACCAGTGTCCATGGCTCTTAGTTACAAAGCTTATGTGTGGCAAGTGTATACGTAACAACATGATGCAGGTGTACTGTCTTTATTTGCTGTGATTTCCTTTGTTTGAGGGACAAAATAGATATGATTAAACTCATGCTTCAAACCAACACACACTGTATCCTCACAGCATGAGTTTTGGTGAGTCTGTCCCAGGCTTCGGTATAAATAAATAAAAATGTAATCTATTTCCATGCTATTTATTACTCACTAACAGGATCACAAGTGGAAAAAAATGCCTCCACGTGGGATTTTTTTAAGTTGCCATCTACTCAATTACGAGATTGAGACCCGAGTGGGATTAATCTCTGATATTCTTTTCTCAGAAGGGTTTTGTTTTCCTTCCCTCATCCTTGGTAATAACCTCTGATTCTATTTCATAATGAGATTGAAAGGAAGCAACTATATAAGCTGAGAGCAAATAATTGTATTATTCTTTAAATGAGCCCATTGAAATGGCAAGGAAGGGGCATTATAAATCTTTTTTACTGGGATATATATTGAGCTTTTATAGGCCTAAGTTTGTGAAATGCTACACCATATTACCATTTTCAGGATCCCACTGAGGGCTACCACAGTAATAGTAATCATAATAATTACAGGCATAGATAGCTACTATCTCCTAATCAGTCAGCTGTCTCTAAGCAACCAGGCTTAACAAGACTAACAATTGCCACCTCATATATTCATGTAAAACTCTCAGAATTTAGTCATTACAGAACTAATGCCTTAAGCCTGCTGACCTCTAATGGATTTGTCATTTATCTCCAACGTCTGAGATTTAAACTAGCTCTTCCAATTCATAGTGGTAATCATTTGTTCCCTTTTGCCAGATACTTGATGGTTAATTCAAATGTAATTTTTTACTAAAAGTCAGATATGAGGCTTATTAAATTCATAACAAATTATTCTTCCCAAACATAAGATTTCTACTGGGAGTTAGAATGTATATAACCATATGCCACAGCATGGTTACCATATGACACAAGGCAACATGCCTTCCAATTTTAAGCCACGGGGATCTATGCTTTAGGCCATGTCTCTGTATTCAGCAGTTTTGACTGAATTAGCAGGACAGTTAACCAAAATATTTAAAGGGTGCCATTTTAGTCTGTGAGAAAGTTGCTAGCATATTGCTGTCCAAGTATCTTCTGTCCTTTAAATTCAGGGATCAGAATACTTAACCCTAGAAACTATAAGCATATATTTTTTTAATATCAGCTGAACTTGCATTTGTATAATGCTTTATTTCTTTTTCTAGCTTTTTCACATATGGCATCTCATTTGATTATTAATCAACCCTGTAAATTAAACAGGCCAAGATCTTTACTTTGAAGTTTCAGGTCAGAAAAATGAGAGAGTAAAACGTCATATGGTCTACCCAAGGTCAGCATAGCAGAACTAGGACAAGCACCCACCAGGCTTGATTCCTGCCCATTCCTTTTCCAGAAATATCACACTGATTTATTTGCTATACAGCAAGAGGCTGGGTGTTTGTGGGGGGAGGGGGAGAAGTATATACTCTGAAATCACCAATCAGTATTCCTTTTTCCTTCTGTGTTCACATACAATCTCACCTGGTCCCAGAAGCTTTATGTCAGATTGGAAAACTTATGTTTTTTCTAGTACCACGCCTGTCTTTTGGCTACAGGAAGTCTACCCAGTATTGTACAATGTAGTGTCTATGAAATCTTTGTTTAGTTAATTTGGACAGTTCAGCAGGGACTTGCTTCTTATTACATGGCTCACTCACTGGGAAACTCTGTCTCTCTGATTGTGCCGTACTTTCATGGTCTGTTTAAGTAATAGTGACATTTGGTTGAAAGAAGAGCCATCCCTTTGACCACCGTTTGCTCTGTCAGTACAGCTGCGTATACACAAGGGAAGCCAAACTGGGATTTATGCTCTCTTCCACGCTCCCTTTTTACTGTTGAAACATCTCAAATAGAATAGCTGCGAGTGGTCATAAATGCAGTCATATCCCGCATGTGTCTTCATAATTAAATCTATTCAGACTGGTGTGGCAGAAATGCACTGAAGGTTAACTTTATGTTAGCAGATCTACAACAGGTCCCAGGACAGCCATGACCGTGAGTTTATCTGCAGTACTTCACCTTTTCTGGATCCTCTCCTCTGCTTAAGCAGGCTTCCCTGGCAACCAATGCCTTCGGATTCCTGCTAATATATTACGGCAGATGGGAGGCTTTCAGAGGGATTTATTAGAGTCTGCTAATTTAACTAATTCTCACTGAAGTGTTAATGACATCTCCAGTGAAGTATTATTTGGAGTCTTATCCTAAGATATGATTGGGGTGACAGAATGCTTAGTAATCTGTCATGGAGATGGCACATATGTTGGGGCACAGTTGGAATTTCATCCCTCACATAAAATCCTTAATGCCCCTGTGATGAACCATATTAAAATTCTATATTGTTTTAAAACAAAAGATTCTCATGGCATGGGAGAGCAACACATATGGCCTAGCTGAGTGCTGCTCTGAAAATGATATAGAAACTATTAGATCCCTTGATGAAACTTTCTTCAAAGTTTTAGATCTACTTCCTAATTTACTTTTTCTGAAATGGATATTTTTGGCTTCAAAATTTGGCAAAATTAACCCACCCTCTTATTTTCCTACCTCTACTTTACTTCTCTTTGACAGGTGTGCCTAATAATTAGGGTAAGTCTCCTTTGAAAGGAGGCAGCTATGGCAATCAAATGCCTTTAACATATTCTATGACTACTAAAGCATATTACATGCCTACACCCTACAGGACCCCTACGACCGGTTTGCTCTCCTCAGGTTTACATGTTACCGTTGTATAGATGCAGCCTGAGCTTCCCTTTCAAATGAGATTTGCTTGTCTTCGTCTTGGTTGTTGAGTCTTGCCTTCAATCTCTTTCCATTGTATCTTCACCAGGGCAGTGAATCCAGAATTCAACCATTTTTTTCAGTAACCATTTGAGGTACTTTTGTATGTAAGTTCCTTTGAGTATAAAATGTGCACACAGGAGCTTCCCTGGTGGCGCAGTGGTTGAGAGTCCACCTGCCGATGCAGGAGACACGGGTTCATGCCCCGGTCCAGGAAGATCCCACATGCTGTGGAGCGGCTGGGCCTGTGAGCCATGGCCGCTGAGCCTGCGTGTCCGGAGCCTGTGCTCCGCAACGGGAGAGGCCACAACAGTGAGAGGCCCGCGTACCGCAAAAAAAAAATTAAAAAAAAAAAATGCACACAGTATTATGGTCTTCTAATAGTTTACAATATTTAGTATTCACAGCAAGCAACCATAATGAAATATGAAAGTGAATTATGCATTCCATTGTCCTAGAGCATGGCACAGGAGAATATCTACAATTTCATTTTAAGGAGAAAGTAAATGAGAAAAACAGGCAGAGAGAAGGAAAAGCATGGATTTGAAGTGCATTGAAAGTGCCATGGCCCCTGAACCTGGAATCGGTTAAAACTTTCCAGGGAGATTTTTAAAATTCCTATTTCTGGGCTCTACTCAAAAAACAGTGAATCAAGAGCTTAGAAAGGTGGGGTCCCAAAATCCATATTTAATAGAAATGGTACTGCTAGCCTGGCCAGCTTTTGAGACCAATGATCTAGTTTGTTGGATACATTCAGCCTTTCAGAAATTATTTATTGACTTCCTAATATGCATCATACATGGTTTTAGATGCCTGGACAAAATAGACAAAGGACCTATTATTGTGTAGCTTACATCCTGGTGGCGTGAGACAGATGCTATTCTAAGTGCAGTACATGGATTAACTAAATTCTTCTTACTAAAACCCTATCAAGTCTTCATTTCCCATATGAGCAAAGCTAAGGCACAAAGAGTTTAAATAATTAATCTAAGGTTATATAACTAACAGAAGGGGGACCTGGAATTCTCAAATGTGATCTAACTCCAGTCCTCTCATGCGTGGCTGGCTACATAATTTGCAGGACCCAGTGTAAAATTAAAATGCAGGGCCGGCCACTTGTTTAAAATGCAAGAAACACTGATGTTAAAGGTACTAAAATATAAAGTGTTTTCCTTTCTTCCATGGCCTCTCTTGCAACTTGTGATTTTCTTTTTATTTGCTATATAACGTCATTCTAAGAAAAACAAAATTAAATTGTAAATGATTACATGACTGTTACCATTCATCTTTATATTGCACAGTGCCAGTTTTAAATGCAAATATAAGAGCATTTAACTCATATGCAGGATCACTGAAATTACACAATTTGTATTTCATAGCTTATATATTCTTGCCAGAACAGCAGAAATGTTGCAGGAAACCAACTCAACTGTTTTTATTTTACTTCTTGATCAATACACATATTCTAACTACACTCTTTACCTTTGATTTAGGGATGAGTAATGAAGGACCGAAAGAAAAAGAAACTATGGGTTGCCCTTTTTTTCCTTTCCTACTATGTCGTTATCTTCGGTGTAAGTGGTTGGCAAATACAAGGCAAGTAGTACAAATAAGAAAGGATATGACGGGTTCCTTTGTCATTCACGTCTCAGAGCCATTACCTTCTTTCCGTGTTTGAAAAATTCTGGTTCAAATGGAGAGAAGTCCTCTCTTGGCTGTCAGCATCCGGATATACTCAGTCACAGAGATAAGTAACATGTTTACCTCTTACTCACTTGGAATCTGGCTGAACTGTCACACATCATGGGCCCACCAGGATTCTGTGCTCTCGGTACTTCACAACGTTTTGTGGGAAAAGGGTGGAAAGGAACAACGGACATGTATATCTTGTGTAACTTCTCTACTCACACAGATGCTCTATTATCCAACAGGACCTCCACAGAACACCAGTGTAAAGATGAAATTATGCAAAATTTCAAGATGGCCAGAGCAGAGCATTAAACCAAGCATAGGCCCTCTGAGCCCTTCTGTATAATGACACCACAGGTCACATACCCATGAGGTCAGCCCTACCCAACCTTAACCACCACTCTATACTGCATCCTTCATGAGGTGGTTTCAGGTTGCGCCATCATTCTCGTCTTTCTTGTCTAGGTTACTTCCTGTTTGTGAATGTCCCTTTGCAGTATAACAACTGGAATTGAACATAATACTCTAGATCTGCTGTTCTCAGAATGCAAAGCATTATTATTTCCTAGCTTAGACACTCACACTAAATGCATCTTAAGTTTCCTAACTTGGATAGCTGCAGTGTTTCATCTCATTCTCCTCCATTCAGTATTCATCCCCTCTACTCATCATAATACTACCAGTATTATCACGTGCAGATACTCTTCAAAGTGCTTTACATACGCTTCTTTTAATCCTCACAGCAATGCTATGAAATATATACTATTTGTGGTACACAGAATAATGCCTCTGCAAAGATGCTCCTGTTCTAATCCCTGGAACTTGTAAATATGTTACATTACACAGCAAGGGGGAATTAATATTGCAGATGGAACTAAATTTGCTAATCAGCTGATCTTAAAATAGGGAGATTATTCTGGATTATCTGGGTGGACCCAATGTAACTACAAGGGTCCTTGAAAAGTATAAGGGGGAGAGAGAAGAGATGGTTGGAGTGATTCAGTGTGAAGAAGACAGCCTGTCATAGCTGGCTTTGAAGATGAGAGGGAGCCATGAGCAGAGGAATGCTGATGGTCTCCAGAAGCTGGAAAGTCAAAGGCAGGGATTCTCCCCTAGGGCCTCCAGGAAGGAACGCAGACCTGCCAACACCTAGATTTTAGCCCAGTGAGGCCTGTAGCAGACTTAAGCCTTACCAAACAAATGTCTTGCATTGATGGCTCTTGTCATATTACTGTTGGATATAGAACATTGCTTATAAATAGGAGCTTAATAAATGTTTTTAAATAAATGATCACTTTCAGCAAAGAAGAGTCTCTCCTGTGAAGTATTTATAATGTAACGATATTACACTATATATCAATATTTAACATATACCTCTACTCCACTAACGAAGAGCAATTGGAGAGCATGAACGAAACGTTTTTGTAAAAACATAAAGAACCCAGCAGTAACCTCAGGCAAGACATTTTATTTTCATTCTTCATCTTTTTTTTGTTTTGTTTTGCAAATTATGCTCCAAGAAGATATTGCATTTAGCATTCTAAAACATGAAAAGTATATGTCACAGCTACTGTCAAGGAGCCACGTAAGTCTTGAAGATATTTATTTGCCAATGCGCTGTACATTACTGCCAGTCTGATGGGCTGCTGGAAAATGTTTTCAAGAAAGAAAATAGAGGATATAAGTAAGCCTTTTCAGCGCTTGCAAAGAAAACATCAACTAAGAGTCATCAACGTTGCTGTTCACCAAGCAATTAGCTGAAATTGGTAATTATTTAAGCAGCTTCTCATTCTACCTGCCAACACGGTAGCTCCAATCCCAGGGTAAATGAAATGCGTTTCTCTTCTAAGTCTGGCTTTCAGGTTTTCTGCATAATTTATATGTGCAGCAGGGGGAAATTACCAGCATAATTCCACTGTGTCACTTCCACAGTTGTAATCAATTGCTCTTCCCCAAAGGCACCGGTATTTTCGTTTCCCAACTTTGCCTTTTCTGCGCCTGTCTTCCATTCCCTAATTGCGTATTGGGCTGTGTTCCTGTATTCAGGAAGGTCAGTCTGAAAGCCTTTTTGAACTGGTCTCCGATCTTCAGTCTCCTAGTTGGTTGTGGCATCACAGGCTAGCCTGAAGCTCCAAAGGAACATGCTGTGCTTACCTTCAGTCTGCTTTTTCTGAAGAATCACAAAATATTCAAGCTCTAGAGTACATTCTAAAGATAATTTTCTTTTGATCCATCCACACTTGTGACTTTAGATGTTGGTTTCAAAAAAATAAAATCCTCTTGACTAATTACCATTTTATGCTTGAATTTAAGTGAAATCTGATTTATATAGCTGATCACACTGACCCTGCCTGATGAAATCCTCCCAATGTCAACAGTCTTCTCTACGGTCCTATTGCTAACCCCCAAACCAGGTCACCTCTCTTCCCTCTGCTTTTCTTTTGTGCTTTGAGTTTTCTTACTCTACCTTCAGCATAGCAATAAGTGCACTTAGGTAATTATATTTATTGAGGAGGTTCAATCTTTGGGTTCATATATATGAAACTGTATCATTTCTTCCTGAAGTTCACCTCAACTTTTTTCTATTAAATTCCCCTTTCCCATTAATTAGTGGGTCAGTTAATTCAGTTTTTGCCAGCTGCCATACCTTTTCAGTGACTATAATTGCTAGCATAGGTGCATTTTGATATTTAAGACTCAGTTCCAACTATTTATTTAATAAAAGCCTCTATCTCAAGCAATGGTCAAGTTCATCTCCTCCTTAATATATCAGGCTAATGCACTGACCCCCAACTTCTTGGTGAAGAGGAAGGGATGGGAGTGGTTTGGCTCTGAGAAAATTCCTCCTCCTTTCCTCTCCTGGGCAGTAATCATTCCAATATTGGAGACTAGGGGAATGTATAAAGAGGGGTCGCAGACATGTCCTTACTGGACCATGAGTGCTTACTGAAGGAGATATGTCCGTGGCCTAACTCTGCTTCTGGCAAATTCAATCTCATACAGGTGGTTTCTGCTGATGTGCACGTCTGTGGCAGGATAGCTTCATGGAAATGTGATCTGTGCAGTTGCACAAGGCCTCATAGTCAGAAGGGCTTTGCACTTGATTAAAAGGTTTGCTGTTACAATCTTGAAACTCTCAATTTTTGAACAGGGGCCCCTGTAGTTTCACTTTGCACTGGGCCCCCTGCATTATGCAGCAGGTCCTGGTCTCTGTAGAGGTGATGGCCTTGCTTTTCTCTGAATGCTATTCAACTCTATTGGGCACAATGCTTTATTAAGAATCCCCCTCAGAGGGGAAACCCTCTCCCTTTTCCTATGCCAGCCATAATAGCCCATTAACCACAGTCTGAGTTGGGCTTCCCATCTCTTGACCTAGATAGCCATGAGGCTACTAACCCCAGGAATTCTTCTTTGCATTAGCCACTGGAAATAATCAGATCATTTTCTATAATTTCTGAAGATTGCTAAGAACTGGGGTAGATGAGGGTTGCCTCCATCCTCGTTCCAGATACAGTATCATGTAATTCCTTCATTTTAATAAGAAATAAGAAACTTAATCAACACAGATAAGTGTTTAGGAATTGAAAGATTTTTATTGCGGCAATTTTAGTAAATTATTTTAATTCCTTGCTAGTTATATGTCAAAAATCATACCAATGTTCTATCAGCCATAATTAATAATCTATCAGATGACAAATTGTTTAGGTTCTTTTTCTATTAGTTAAAAGTGAAGAATTAGAAACAATCTAACTTGGAAATGTATGGGTTAGCTGTTCATCAGAGTCATTCACTTTCTTAACTTCTTCACTAATATTACAATTTTTTCCTTTGTTTGTTATTGCAGAGGATTTGGTATTACAAGCAATAAATGCACCATAGAAAGTGCAGAATAGGTGAAAGATATGCTCTTATTTGGTAAGTTTGGGAAGGGTAATTGTAACAAGGGTGAAAGAATAGGATAATATTAATTTAGGAAAGGATACTATTGCTATACTGCTGAGTTAAATCCCATGCTCTGGGATTTAAAACAAAAACTCAGGTCCATAAATGGTAATATACTTCTAAAGATTCCATAGCTACTTGATTCTTTCAACATGAAAATAATCATTAGTGAGTCCCTTATACATTCAAGAGATGAGAATTCTGAGATGAACAAGATACACCTGCATTCATAGAACTTATAGTCTGATAGCAGATGTTGATTTCTTAACATGGATTTTCTACTTTACCATGAAATTCAAGGGGAATATATGGTCTCTGTTTGTCTGAAGCAATTGGTGATGCAAAATGGAGAAGCAGAATGGATACAAAAGACAATCAGAGTAATAAAATCATAGCAGCTTAAGAAAGCTTTGTGAGCATTGTACTTATTATTCTCAGTTTACAAATGAAAGTTCCCAGCTCAGACCCAAGAAAGGTAAAGGATTTCCCCAAGGACCCTGAGGAAAATAGCCTCCATTGTTTTTGCCTACCCAGGATTCATTGCTCCTTTATTTGGTAATGACACCCTTATTTTACTCTGAGGAATTAGTCCTTGCACACTGACTGTAATTTTGTGGCCCATCAAGGAAAACTGCCCTTCTCAGCCAAGCACATGTAGGCATCCCAGGCCAAGACAAGCAACCTCTTCCCATAACTGGCAATAATTGAAGGTAGCTCCTCTCAACAGTTTTCCTAAAGAAACTCTCTATTGTTCTTGACACCCAGGTATGATAGACTAAGAATACCCATTAATTATTTGCAACCCTTCCCAATAAAAATGGGCTATTTCTTCACCCTCTGAATCTGGGCTGTCCTTGTGACTTGTTTGGACCCACAGAATGCGGCTGAAATGATGAGGTACAAGTTCCAAACCTAGTCACCACAGAACTTGGCATCTTCCACTCTCACCATTTTGGAATGCTGTTGTCATGTGAAGAAATGCAGGTTGTTCTCCTTCAGGAGGGGAAACTACATGGAAAGGGAGGCCCAGCTGACAGCCACCGCCAGCACCAGACGTGACTGAGGCCACCTTTTACTCAACACACCCAGGAATTAACTACAGCCACATAAGTGACCTCAGACAAGACAAGTTTTAAAAACGTGAATGATCCTAATGAACAGCTAATAAATCCACTTCCAGGTTGGGTTGTTTCCAATTCTCACTCTCAATTAAATGAAAAAAAAGAACCTAATCAAATTGTCATCTGCAAGATTATCAAATATCTGTGGCTGATAGACTATTACCATGAATTTTGGCATATAACTAGCTAGGAATTTCAGTAATTGGAGTGTAGTCCAAATTACTGACCCATAGAGTCATGCACAAACAAAATGATTATCGTTTTAAGCCGCTAACTTTGGGTAACATTTCTGACCTGTCGAAAGTGTTCTTCAACTATTCTCTTTACTCTGTTATCTACTCTCCTTCTGCAATAAACTTTTCTGGCTACAGAGGCAGAGTCAAATTTTCTTGCTTACTACAAAACAACCCTTGAGGTACACCCTGATTAAAAGGAATTACTTCCTAGCTTTCCCAGCTGACAACCCAGAATT
Organism: Grampus griseus; assembly: GCF_964374135.1. Taxonomy (NCBI): domain Eukaryota; kingdom Metazoa; phylum Chordata; class Mammalia; order Artiodactyla; family Delphinidae; genus Grampus; species Grampus griseus. The sequence continues at coordinate 44,712,095 of NC_139006.1, read as the reverse complement.
CTTTCATATATTTTCTGTTGATTTCCCCCAAATGCACAAGTTTTGCAGAAATCAAATGCATATAACAGAAAGTGCTTTGGGGACAAAGAGGAGCAAATTAACATAACTCAGAGACACATTATATTAGTCCTCATGTCAACATGATCACCCCAGGACTCCCTTATTTCCCCTAGAATTGGCGCTCCATGATTTCTGGGGGACTCTCATATGGAACAAATGTATGTGAAAAATTTGATGTCTAAGAAATGTTGATAAACTAGAAATAATATGCTCCTAAGATATCTACAACTCTACGATGGTTTCAGTGCATCATTTCTCCACAACTTCAGAAAAAGTCTAATTATTTTATAGATGATCTTGTTACCTGAAAGTAACATGCCTAAAGGGAAAGCAGCATTTAATCAGTGGTGACCCTCCCTTTGGACAAGTCTCATGTCAGCTCAGAACATGTCCCTTCCATGGACCATTTTCTGCCTTTGTCCTGCACAAGAGTGAACCCCCCAAATGCATGTGTTGAATAAATGAATTAATTATTTACCTAATCTCAAATAACTGGCACACTGTTTGGTATTGATGGGGAAACTCAATGTTTTATATTTGTTTAAAATAAATTAAAGAAATAATGAACAGGAATGAACAAACAAAACAATATAGTGGGGAAAAAACCTAATGTAGTTTATAGGATGGGAAAAGGTTCCCTCTTCTAGAAGTGTTGAGGAATTTATCATGGTAGGAAGGATATTTGACTTGGACTGGCATGCATAGTTTTCTCAGAAGTTATTCCTTACAGTTGTGCAAAATGGCCTTAACTAATATGATTAAGCAAACTACAGAAAGAAACTCATGGAAAAATCTCCAAAGACTGAGAATCCAAATTTCTGTTTATTCAGAGTAAATGGTTGTACACATTCTGAAAAGCCACAACCAAGTTTGTATTACAGTTTTCCCAGTGTCTTAGTATTCCTGTTGATGGGCTACATGGTAAGGAAAACACCTTATCTGTTTGCAAGTGACATACAAGTGAAGCGTTAGGTTAGATTATTTAAATGATCAAAGCCCTAATACTTTGAGATAAAGTTACTTACCTAAAGGGGATTGCCAGGCCTTAGACACAACCAAGAGAATTCTGTAAGTCATACTCCTAAGATAATAACCAATGTCTTTCTTTAATTTTACAATGTTCTAGCTATTTGCTCTTTTGCCGAATGTTGAATATAGTTAAAGTTCATAACATAAATATTTATGGTACAGATCTATCTCTCATTCTCTATATGTATTTTGTTCCTTATATTTCATAAACCATATTGCATTCTTTTTCTTAATGAAATGCTGTAATATATATGTGTTCTTTTGACTAACAGTGTAGGCTTCTATTTAAAGTACTCATGGACCAAAATTCCATTGTATATGTTAACCTTATTTTCCCAAGACATTACCTTTTCTCCATACATACATTTCACATCTAGCACTAATGGTGAAATGCAAACGTTCAAGCCCTGAAAGGACCCTCTGCGAAATAGATTTAACGTACAATTGACATTCACCAAACAGAATCTCTACGGCTCTAACACCACTGATAGCTGCATTTTCATTTTAGTTTTTCAATCAATTATTGCTTCGGTGCTGTGGATTATCACCTTAGTCTCTCTTCCTCCAGGAGCTAATTCAAAATGCCATAGGATCAAGGCAATAAAGAAAATTTTAATATTTTTACTTAAATCTAAGAGACATCTTTGGGTATGGAAAAATCTGTCAAAATACTATTTAAAAGTATCCTCCCATCTTCAAATCTTTGGTAAAATTGGGATTAGATATTTCATAATATCCTTAAATATCCCCTAAATTTCAAATCCATCATGATTCTGAATACAACAGGACTATTAAATAAAATGAGTGAGACCACTGAATTCCCACCAAGAAGGAAGAGGAATAAAAATTGTGGAGGTTATGGTTAAAATATTTAAGTAATCTAAATACAATATTTTTATCTCTGAGCCTGAACATTTACATTTTTAATTCTTAAAGATTTCAAATATTCAGAAAATTTATATAGAATAAAAAATCTTTAATCAGACTCTCGGTACCAGGGTGATGGTGGCCTCATAGAATGAGTTTGGGAGTGTTCCTCCCTCTGCTATATTTTGGAAGAGTTTGAGAAGGATAGGTGTTAGATCTTCTCTAAATGTTTGATAGAATTCGCCTGTGAAGTCATCTGGTCCTGGGCTTTTGTTTGTTGGAAGATTTTTAATCACAGTCTCAATTTCAGTGCTTTCTATTTCTTCCTGGTTCAGTCTCAGAAGTTGTGCATTTCTAAGAATTTGTCCATTTCTTCCAGGTTGTCCATTTTATTGGCATAGAGCTGCTTGTAGTAATCTCTCATGATCCTTTGTATTTCTGCAGTGTCATTTGTTACTTCTCCTTTTTCATTTCTAATTCTATTGATTTGAGTCTTCCTTTTTCTCTTGATGAGTCTGGCTAATGGTTTATCAATTTTGTTTATCTTCTCAAAGAAACAGCTTTTAGTTTTATTGATCTTTGCTATCGTTTCCTTCATTTCTTTTTCATTTATTTCTGATCTGATCTTTATGATTTCTTTCCTTCTGCTAACTTTGGGGGTTTTTTGTTCTTCTTTCTCTAATTGCTTTAGGTGTAAGGTTAGATTGTTTATTTGAGACATTTCTTGTTTCTTAATGTAGGATTCTATTGCTATAAACTTCCCTCTTAGAACTGCTTTTGCTGCATCCCATACATTTTGGGTTGTCGTGTTTTCATTATCATTTGTTTCTAGGTATTTTTTGATTTCCTCTTTGATTTCTTCACTGATCTCTCGGTTATTAAGTAGTGTATTGTTTAGCCTCCAGGTGTTTCTATTTTTTACAGATTTTTTTCCTGTAATTGATATCTGGTCTCATCGCATTGTGGTCGGAAAAGATACTTGATAAGATTTCAATTTTCTTATTAGAACACTCCCTAACACCATACACAAAAATAAACTCAAAATGGATTAAATACTTAAATGTAAGGCCAGACACTATCAAACTCTTAGAGGAAAACATAGGCAGAACACTCTATGACATAAATCACAGCTGGATCCTTTTTGACCCACCTCCTAGAGAAACAGAAATAAAAACAAAAATAAACAAATGGGACCTAATGAAACTTCAAAGCTTTTGCACAGCAAAGGAAACCATAAACAAGACGAAAAGACAACCCTCAGAATAGGAGAAGATATTTGCAAATGAAGCAACTGACAAAGGATTAATCTCCAAATTACAAGCAGCTCATGCAGCTCAATATCAAGAAAACAACCCAATCCAAAAATGGGCAGAAGACCTAAATAGACATTTCTCCAAAGAAGATATACAGATTGCCAACAAACACATGAAAGAATGCTCAACATCATTAATCATTAGAGAAATGCAAATCAAAACTACAATGAGATATAATCTCACACTGGTCAGAATGGCCATCATCAAAAAATCTACAAACAATAAATGCTGGAGAGGATGTGGAAAAAAGGGAACCCTCTTGCACTGTTGGTAGGAATGTAAATTGATACAGCCACTATGGAGAACAGTATGGAGGTTCATTAAAAAACTCAAAATAGAACTACCATATGACCCAGCAATCCCACTACTGGGCATATACCTTGAAGAAACCATAAGTCAAAAAGAGTCATGTACCAAAATGTTCATTGCAGCTCTATTTACAATAGCCAGGACATGGAAGCAACCTAAGTGTCCATCAACAGATGAATGGATAAAGAAGGTGTGGCACATATATACAATGGAATATTACTCAACCATAAAAAGGAATGAAACTGAGTTATTTGTAGTGAGGTGGATGGACCTAGAGACTGTCATACAGAGTGAAGCAAGTCAGAAAGAGAAAAACAAATACCGTATGCTAATACATATATATGGAATCTAAAAAAAAAAAAAGCTCATGAAGAACCTAGGGGCAAGACAGGAATAAAGATGGAGACCTACTAGAGAATGGACTTGAGGATATGGGGAGGGGGAAGGGTAAGCTGGGACAAAGTGAGAGAGTGGCATGGACATATATACAGTACCAAATGTAGAATAGATAGCTAGTGGGAAGCAGCTGCATAGCACAGGGAGATCAGCTCGGTGCTTTGTGACCACCTAGAGGGGTGGGATAGGGAGGGCGGGAGGAAGGGAGATGCAAGAGGGAAGAGATATGGGGACATATGTATATGTATAACTGATTCACTTTGTTATAAAGCAGAAACTAACACACCATTGTAAAGCAATTATACTCCAATAAAGATGTTTAAAAAAAACAACAACAACGAAAACCAGACCCTTGGGTTCATCAAATCTTAATACTTTTGTCAAATGTGCTTCAGATTTTTAAGTTATGAAATATTACTGGCATAATTCAAGCCTCTGGATTACCCTTCCTGATCTCATGCTACGTCCTCCCTCCCATGAAAACTATTCTCCTAAAATTTTATGGAAACCATACCTTTGCTTTGTTCCATTCTTACTGTTTAAAAAATCATGCAAAAAATATTTGCTGAGGGCTTATGGAATGATGCTTTTAGGTCCTAAACATATAACCACCCGTGAAAATATAATTATTTGTTAATATTGTAGACATATGATTCTGTACCTCTCTTTTTTTTCATTCAGCATTATGTTTTTGAGATCAATGAGTGTCAATACATACTCCTCCTGTTCAATGATCTTGATTGCTGGCATAGTTTGCTACTATGTGAATATATGACCATTTACATATTCTCCTGTTGATAAACAATTAAGTCATTTCCAAAGTTTTGTTATAAATAATGCTACAAAGAAGATTCTTTTATTTATTACATTTCTCCTTGCACACACGTGCTTGAGAAATTATACCCATCGAATTGGAGTCTCTGAAATGAAGAATACATATACCTTGAAAGCTAATAGGCCCTGCCGATTTGCTCTCCTGAGTAGATGTAAGAATTTATGCTACAAAGGTAGCATATGAGCATTTCTCAGAAAAATTTGCTAACCTTGCGAGTATTTGCCTGATGATTGAAAATGGTACCTAATTACTGTGTTAACTTGTATTGTCCTTGTTATTAGCAGTGATGAGCATAGATTACACATTAAAATATATAATTGCCTATTCAGCTTTCTTTGTCTGAAATTCCTCTGTGACTCCTTCGCCATTTTCTTTAGATGTGCTTTTGACTTTGCTTTTATTACTGATTTTAAGAGCTCTTTACATACTTTGAATATGATTGCTTTGTGGATAACACATGTGGAAAATACCTTCTCTCTATTTGATACTTATCTACTAGTTCTGTTTATGATGTCTTTTGTTGAGTACAAAATTTAATATTAATTTAGTCAATTTATCAACCTTTTTCTTTCTGCTCTTTGAAGTTTGTTTAATATATCCATCCATACCTGGAGCTTATTAATAAATGAGCCTAAATTTTCTTTTAAAGATGTTAATATTTCAATTTTCACATGTTGATTTTTTTTTTTTTTTTTTTTTTTTTGCGGTACGCGGGCCTCTCACTGTTGTGGCCTCTCCCGTTGCGGAGCACAGGCTCCGGATGCGCAGGCTTAGCGGCCATGGCTCACAGGCCCAGCCGCTCCGTGGCATGTGGGATCTTCCCGGACCGGGGCACAATCCCGTGTCCCCTGCATCGGCAGGCGGACTCTCAACCATGGTGCCACCAGAGAAGCCCTCACATGTGGATTTTTAATGCTCTTAGAATTTTTTTTTGCAAAGAATGCTGACCCAGCATGATTTATTAAGTATTTCATTTATTCCCACCAATATTTAAGTGTCCCTCTTACATTTCAAGTTTTCATAACTTTGGTATGTTGTTATTTTCTGATCTCTCTAATCTGTTTGGTTAATCTGTAAGTGTCTCTGCATCAATGCCATCTTGTCTTAATTAGATTCACTTTTTAATGTGTCCTAACATTTGGTAGAGTGAGTCTCCTAGCCTTATTCTTCTATTTGTTTAGTAGCTGTCCCTTTAGTTTCACATAGGAAATTTAGAATCAGATTGTAGAATTTACAAAATAACTGGTTGCAATGTTGGTTGGGAAGTTTTTTAATTTATAAATTTACTTTGGAAGCTTGATATATTTACAATATTGAGCCTTCTTATCCATGAACATTAACTACCTCATTTTTAATTTAGAGCTTCTTGAATGTTTTATAAAAGAGCTTTGTAATTTTTTTACATTAGAGGTTTGCACATTTATTACAGATTTATTCCTGGCTATCTTAGAGTATTTGTTGCTATGGTCACTTTTGTTGCACTGTCATATGTACTAATTATCATACTAATTTCCTTGGATCATCCATAGACAATCATCTATGTGTAAAGACAATTTTGCCCTTTTTCTTTTAATTCATAGAACTCTACTCCTTTTTCTTATCTTATTTTGCTGCCTAAGATGTCTGGAACAACACTGAATGGGATTAGTACCAGAGAGCATCCTTGTCTTTTTCCTGAATTTAATGAGAAGCCTTCTAATGTTTCTTCATGAATTTTATGTGTGCCTAATATTTCTAAAAATATATACTCTTTATCAGATTATGGAAGATGTCTTCTTTCCTAGTTTTCTAAGTCTTAATCTGTTTTTGAAACGTCTGTTGCATCTACACATGTATCTATCTATGTTATGCCCTCATTCTGTCATTAAATGTTGCATTAAGTGAGCTGGGACATCAGCTCAATTCTGATATTATCTATGAAGGCACCACTCCTGGGAACTGTAATTACTACTGGGAAGGTAATAAGAAGAGGTCTAACCCTAGTTATTCATTACCTACCACAATCATGAGAATCCTGCTAACTGACCTAAGGAAAGTGCCTGATCATATGAAGACTTAAAGAAATATGATATTTATTATTATTTATCTTCAGTATTAGCAATACAGTTTTGTGATATATTTTGCTTCCAGAAACATTCTGTTGCTTATGTAGGAGTTTCTGTGAAGAATAAGCAAATATTTTTTTCCAGCTTAGGTTTCATATTCAAGTTAGAAAGTATTGAGGCAATAATGGCTTACAACTTAATTCATTAGGGAAATTTTTGTAGGCATCTCAGTCACTAAAAGGACTTAGAATTAGCAACTTAGCATCACCCAATAACTATAATTTATTATGTAAGTAACTCAAAGAATATAATTATTGCCCTTATGAAAAAAACTGGTGAAAACAACATACCAGTAAGCTGTTATTATGGAATTATCCCGCATCTTCTCATAAACAAGAGTAATAGTACAGGAGTCTTTTATGTCAGTCAAGCTAAGATGTTAATTTATATTTTATTAATAAAGGGGTAATTTGATTCCTTGAATTAATAAAGGGATTTGATATTTTGGGCTCATATCATTCTGCAGTATTTCTTTTACGAGACTCTCTGCAGATTGCAAAAGGGCCTTGTTTGTGTACACTGAGTATGTGAATACCCTATAGAGCCACCATTGAAGAAGGGGTGATTTCCCTTTGCCCTTTTCCACTATTCTTTTTATTATAGCTTTATGGGATATTATAATATTCCTAAAGACAGATAAGGATGCTCTGAATACCTAAAATTACTGAGCACATAAAGATTTAAAGGTTAGCCTTGAGGGACATTATTATACTTCAGGTCAATAATACCTACTAACCTGTCCCATATCTATTGAGAATAAATAAAAGTTCTATAATACTGAATTTCGCTCAAACTAAAAGTTTCTAGAAAGTCTGGTTTGAGGTTTGGAGTTTAGGAAAGAGTTCCTGGGAGAATTTTATATAAGGAGACCAAGCACATATGGAAAGCCAGCAGTTTCCCCTCACAATGTCTCTGGCTTTAATTTAGAAAGAAGGTGCTGAAGGCTATTTGCTCCCAGTGCAACTTTCCAGGATAAATCAGCTGCCGGACTGGTTCCTATTGCCTTTCAAAGTGGTCCATTTTGGAACAGGCTGTTGATAAAATTGCTTATTTTATGAGCTTTTTTTTGAAAAATTGGTTAGGTAAAAAGGAATGTTATTATATCTCTGATGAGCTACTCTCTTCTCTATTACAAGAGGCTAGCAAACAAGCCATGTCAGGTCTCACAACAACGGGACTTCACCTTATTGACTGTGAAGTCATGTCAGGCCCAAAAGGAGCTGTTACACCAAATGGAGCATCTCGATGCTGTCCAAAGCACTGAGCGGGGAAAGATTAGAGACTGCCCCCCTGCCCCTTTGACCACCAGCTCTGCACCCTTCTGAGCCTCAGTTTCCTCACTGGTAAAGTACGTTGCTGGATGAGAAGTATTGATAGTTTGGAGACACTTGTCATACTAAATTATGATTATGTGTTCACGTGAATACAGTGCTTTTTCAGGTTTCAGTATTCTTACACGTGCTCCTGTGGTTATTACAGCAGTTCCATGTGATGGGCAAACTATAGCCCATGGGACAAAGCTGGCCTATGGTCTGTTTTTGTACTGCTTGTGAGCTAAGAATGGTTTTTACATTTTTAAAAACTGTATATATATACACACATATAAAATATGTTACAGAGATCATATGTGGTCCACAAAATGCTAAATTATTTACTATCTGGCCATTTACAAGAAAAGTTTGGTGACTCCTGCTAGGTAATAATAGCTTAGTTACCATCTAATTTATCCACTTATGCCTTCTTGTTATTTTGGTCAACATGTAATATTTAGGCTTTTTAAAAAAGAAATAAATGGATATATTTTTTTCACTCTCTGGTTTATCTCTTTTACTCCCAGTTTTGTGTCCCTTGGTGAACAAATCATGTAGTACACTATGTATGTTTATTTTCTTTATACTTTTCACTTTTTTGTCTCTTAAGAAATGTTCTTGGCCTGAGATAATAGAATTATATTCCTATAGGGTCTTCTAACATTTTTATACTTTTGCTTTTTTGTTTGTTTTTTGGGTTTGTTTTTTGGGTTTGTTTGTTTGTTTTTTGCAGTACGCAGGCCTCTCACTGTTGTGGCCTCTCCCGTTGCGGAGCACAGGCTCCGGAAGCGCAGGCTCAGTGGCCATGGCTCACGGGCCCAGCCGCTCCGCGGCATGTGGGATCTTCCCGGACCGGATCACGAACCCATGTCCCTTGCATAGGCAGGTGGACTCTCAACCACTGCGCCACCAGGGAAGCCTTCCCTTTACTTTTTAAACTATGGTTACTGGGAAATTTTTAAATTACATATGTATCTTGTACTATATTTCTTTTCGGCATTGCTGATGTAGACCTTTCCATAGGGAGCTAGGAAAATTTAGTTTGGTGAAACACTTAGGCTCCTTACTGGCTGAAATACCTTGAGCAAAATCTTAATTTAACTGAGCCGTGCTTTTTCATCTTACGAATGTGGATGCTAACATATGCCCTGCAGGGCTGACGTTAGTAGTGGACGCAACGTATGTAAGTCATTCTCCAAGTATCTGGAACATGACAGGCACTTGGGAAAAGGTAATAGTATTGTATTAGTGAATTTTATAGGCTCTCAAAATCTTTAATATTTTAATAATCTGTCTGAAACTTTCAATACTGCATTTTGAAGCCTGTTGGATATCAAAAGCTGTACTTTTTCCATTTCCCACATTGTTTCCAGATAAAAAGACTGACTGTACCTTTAGCATCATGAGACTTCAAGAGGAAGGGGAAGATAAGGATGCTGACATTTCAGATAAGCAAATGGTTATGCAATGTGGATGCTCAAAAATGAAAGATGACAAGAAAGAAAACTTTGAGTTTGCTATGTAGACCTTGACACCAGCCACTAGTGGCTCTTGAAATGGGTCTAGACCAAACTGAGCTGTGCTGTAGTCTCAAAGGCACATCGGAGTTCTCCAGAGCTTTGAATGTGTATTTATGGTTGACAATAGATCACTGTTTACCATAGATAATCTGTTCACAGATAATCACTACTTAACATTTCCCACGTATGTTTATTAATTACCTGCAAAATCATTCAAGTGGTGGTTCTAAACTCTTGTTAATGAAATATATAGCTATATGTTTCATACCAAGTAAGAGTCCACGTAGGCAGAACAACACAAAAATCTTGCCTGAAAGAGCCAGTTGGGGCTATCACCATCCTTGTAGTGGTCCTAGAAATTCAAGATTTGTTGTATAAATTTAAACCCTTTTTTATGAGGGTGACTATACGTACATTTTAGCAGAAACAAAATTACAGTAAATAATATGCTGTCAGTAAATATGCTGTGGCTTTTGATATTAATCTACAATTTCTTCTCATCAAGAAGTTCATGATTGGGCTTCCCTGGTGGCGCAGTGGTTGAGAGTCCGCCTGCCGATGCAGGGGACACGGGTTCGTGCCCCGTCCGGGAAGATCCCACATGCCGCGGAGTGGCTGGGGCCGTGAGCCATGGCCGCTGAGCCCGCGCGTCCGGAGTCTGTGCTCCGCAACGGGAGAGACCACAACAGTGAGAGGCCCGTGTACCCCCCAAAAAAAAAAAAAAAAAAAAAGAAGTTCATGGTAACATTTAACCAGTATAGCTGAGAAAATGCTTCTTATCTATTCTGGATCCTCTTTTGCCATTCATGTTCCTCTCTTTTCCTGGAGAATTCTTACGTAAGATTCTTACTGTTAACTTCAAGCAATCTGTAACATCCAAAGGATAATTATTAAGGACAAGCCCTCACCCATAGACGGCTGCACTGAAAGTTTTGCTTCCCACCTATGAGCTCCACGGAGCACTATTTACCTGATTTTTTTTTTTTTTTTTTTTTTTTTTTTTTTTGTGGTATGCGGGCCTCTCACTGTTGTGGCCTCTCCCGTTGTGGGGCACAGGCTCCGGACACGCAGGCTCAGCAGCCATGGCTCACAGGCCCAGCCGCTCCGCGGCATGTGGGATCTTCCCAGACCGGGGCACGAACCCGTGTCCGCTGCATCGGCAGGCAGACTCTCAACCACTGCACCACCAGGGAAGCCCTACCTGATTTTCTTATATCCCAAAGCTCTGTGTGGTTCTCCAGGACACTTCCTCTAATCTGAGCCCTCTTTATCTACACTCTTTCAGAGGAGAGAGCAGCACGTGGTGCTGCTGTGATGATCAGAGAGATATTTTAAGCAACTTTGGGCATGGAAGTCACTTCTGGGTTCTAATCTGAGCTGAAAAGGATATGCTATTGTAGAAATGAGAACTCTCTGACAATTCCTGTTTTATACCATGAAATATCTCCTCTGAAGCTGCTAGGGCACGTTAACATCTAATGACTCTTTGCCCAACGTTGTGACTGATACATGTGCAAACAGCTATTTTCCTAGAGATAATAATAATGATTTGTTTCTAAAATCTCCTCTGCCTGCTTTATTATCTCTGAGCTTATTTTGAGAGGGTTGGCCCCTACACCTTGAAAAATCCTCTGTGTACAACAGAACAAATGTATATATACATTTATATTTACATATAGTTATATATACATAAATATATTTCTATATGTATATGTTTATATATATACATTTATATTTATGAAAAGGAAAGTTTGCCTGAAGGTATGTTCAGCCTCTAACAAACTCTCATAAGAGCAGACATGGCACCTCCGTTGTTTGGCTGCCTGCTCTCTCCTCCCTCAGTGGAAAGCAGGGATGATTCTCTCTGACTTAGGCGTGAATTCCCAAAACTAACACCCCAACTCGCTCTGCCTCCTGCCTGTGAATACAAGGTTCCGCTGCAGAGTGCCAAAGGCCTCACGATGGTTAATCTCTCAAAAGAAGCAGGCGGCCCTCGCCACAACTACTTCTCTTACTGTCTGAGTTCCCAAGCCTCTGCCAATGGCTCTCCTGTCAGATTTGGCAGGAACCCAGAGTTTGAATGACTTCGTTTTTACTCTTTCCTAATTCTTTTTAGTGTTCATCTTTTTACATGTTGTTTTTCATTGTCCGTGTCCCAAAAATCCTTGAAAATCCTTGAATAATGTAAGTTCAGATATGGAAAACATATGTCTCATGGTTTTATTTTTTTCTTGTACTCGATCAGCCTCCCCCCTGGACCTGTATCCTGCCTCTTTCTCTCAGAGGCCAGTGCAAGAGGGAAGCCAGCTCCCTCCGGAATCCAAATACATTCACTTCTGAGGTATTCTTATCTACATGTAAAACTGAAAAGCCATACTGACCATGTCATACAAAATCCCCAGTCTCATCTTTGCATTTGAGTTGACAACGTATGACGAGAAAGTATATTCAATTTAAAATTTTAAGGAATTGTCTTTTTGTATGATTAAAAAATATGCATTTTCCAAAACCAGAAGATATGAACTTGCTTCATCCAACATTCTTTAATTATCGTAAAGAATGGTAGAACTGGCATTTATCCTCCTTTCTGCCTCAGCTACTGGTTGTAAACTCTATGTGAATACCTACAATCATAATCTATAGCTTTCTTCCAGAGCTTATTATAAACACGGACTATAATTTTCCACAAGGAAAATGCACTGTAGGAGATGTACCTAGTGCTCAGTTAACTTCAGAAACATCAGTAAATACCCAAAACCCTGAAGAAATTGATTCACTGTTTTGCAGTTAAGTAGAAAGTGAATGGATCATTTCATATATATGCATTTATTGAAAGGCTTTGGAACAGCAGAGCCAAGTAAAAAGGGAGAGATTCTGTTAAAGAATATGAATTGTACTGCTGGCTATCCTGGGTCCAATCTAGATAGCAGTGTCTTGAGAGGATAATATTAAATGATTATGTGCACACTTTCTTATTTATATGGTTTGCATCTATATCGTTCACCTGTTTCTTTCTTGGATAATGTATGTTTTTTAAAGATGTTGCTATGAAAGATTGCACGGAAAATATGCAGAGAATTCAATTATTTGGTAATAATCGCTCTGAGAAATTTTCTAGCTGGTAGTCAATAGGCATTGCCTTGATTCCTATTCTTTTTTGATTACTCAAAACAAGACACTGGTTCTCATTTTTGTGCAGAATTTTTAAAATTATCCAGTATCAAGTAGGTGTCTAGTAAACATTTCCAATACATTCTAAATGCCACACAAAATAATTGCTATTGGAAACCTTTTCAAAATGCATGCAACACAGATCAAAAAAAGATGTATGTGTTAAGACTTGAATAAATAACAACTGTTTTAAAGCTTAAACTAGAAGGAATACACCAATATGCTATTTTTGTTTTTATTGTAACATTACAGATAAGTAGCACTCTTCCCCTCCGTGGTCCCATCTTTCTTCCTCCCTATATTTCCTCATTTCCACATTCTCTAAGAGTACATCACAGACTGTACCTTTTTCCTATGGCTTTGCAATTTTACTATATTTGTATAAATCCATAAACTGTATATAGGATGGTATAGTATGAGTGTGGATTTGAATGCATATATATGATATGAACATTGCAAATGTTCTGTGACTTGTTCTTTGCACTCAAATAATGTTAAGATGTATCCTTCACCGTGCATTTAGTCCATTCATTCATTTCTCTGCTATATAGAATTCCCTCCCTTATCCATTCTCTTTCTGATAGAACATATGGATTGTATTCCATCTTCTTCTCTTGTAAACAATACTGCAATGAACATACTTTCATGTGCCTCTTGAATACATTGTGCTAGAGATTTCTAGGTTATATACCTAAGTAAAGAATTGTTGGGTCATAAAGTACACATATTTTCTAGATACTCTCAACAGATAATAGATCAAATTTATACTCCCACCAGTTGTATCATTTATCTTTACCAATAGTTAATAGTCTTTTTAACTTTTATCAATATAGTGGTTTTAAAATGATATTTCATTATTGTTAGTGATTGTGTTTTTGACAGTGATATTATTACTACATTATTCTTCTTTACTTCTTTCTTTTATTTATCTTCTAACTTTTCTTAGTAAGCATGTATTTACTGTGAAAAATTATATAACATTTTATAAATACTTTTTTCTTTTTTTTAGTATTTTCCTTTTAATTCAATAAGCATTTGCTTTAGCATTGTGTTGATTGCTATAGACAAAGGCAAAAAATAATTTTTAAAAAAAGGTATAGTCCTTGCCTTCAAAGAGCTTGTGGTCTAGTCAGGCAGACAGATATTGTTTGGTAACCATAAAAACTGACTGAGAATATAGAAGCAGCAGAGAACCAGGATTTATTAATACTAAAAGAGGCAATTCCAGAGGAGTCCTTTTGGAGATATAATGGATGAGCTCATATTAACTTTGAGGAGGCTGTAGGCTTCAGATTAGGATCTAGGTTAAAATGATTGGAAAAAAATAGTAATATACAAACAGTAAAATGTGGAATAATGGTGGGATCATCTGAAGGTGAACGGACATTAATTATAAGAAACAGTGTCAGAATAAACTGGAGTGGACAGGTTGACTTCCTTCCCCGCAAAAGCCTCACGAAATACCCATTTTGTCAAAGTTATATGAGCAAAGTTCCTGGGACCAGACTGTAGAAGGAGGGTAAAGTGGGAAGAGGAAGCTGACCATGACAGCTTGTTATAAGTTCCCCATGCAATCACAGTGAACATGTTTGCATGCCCTCCTGGCAATACTAGATGACAGCCCCACGACACTATAGAGGGACCAATGCTTTTTGGTTCACCAAGCACTTTCAAGTTATTATTTAATTTATCATTCTATATACTCAACTGATGAGAGAAATGAGTCTCAGAAAAATTCAACTTGTCCAAAATCATGGAACTAAGGTATAATTCAATTGAAATGAAAACACAAGGCTTTGAACTCTAAACTCATCCTTCATAGAAGTCCTTACATTTTCCTTCTTCTGGAACTTACTTCTAAATCAGATGTTTGCCCATAAATTATACAGATACAGATAAATGATACAGCTGGTGGGAGTATAAATTTGATCCCACACGTAGACTCACACACACACACACACACACACACACACACACGTATAATTAGTAAGGGATTCTTGACTATTCGTTGACTATCCATTCTTCTATGGTAAGCAGTTAGAGGAATATGAAGACTGTACATCTTCAGAGGTACATCCTTATACATATTGTTCTGTCCCTTCAATTTTGTATTTATCTGCAGTTTGGAGATTGAGGGTATATAACTAGAGCTTAGAATTGTAAATTACATTTAATAAAGTTGATGATTGACTAAAAGCTTTCCAGCCAAGAAGGGGATATAACCGAATTAATAAAAGTAACCTGAGAGGAAAAAAAAATGTTATTTTCCTTTTTCCTTGTAATGAAAAGTGATTTAATGATGCAGTCTGACAAAGAGATTTATCCATTCAACAAATATTTTTTGAGAACTCACTACGTCCCAGTTAGGGTTATGTATTTTTCATAAATTATCTCATGCTAATTTCAATAGCAGCTCTATGATATTGGTATTATTAATTCTATTTTAAGATAATGAAAATGGAGGTAAGGAGATCAAATAATTTAATCAAGGTTACACATCTTTTAAGGGGAAGAATTAACTCCAAAGCTTATTTCTGATCCAACAGGCTGTATACTACAAATATATTTTCTTACATTTTAACAATTATTTTCAGGCCCATGGACTTGAAAAATAATAGATCTCTAGAGAATAGCAAAAGACGTTCAAATATCTACATTTCTAAATCATAAAATCCTAAACGATATCATTAATGAATAATATTTAAATATTTTGTTTAAAAAACATAATGCTAGAGGAGTTCACATATTTTTGAACGAGGAAATGACTTTGTGTGCACGATACTGGTTCTTGTCAAGTGATTGATCGCATTATTTTATATTTTTCAAAACATCAAAGCAATAAGAAAAATAAACAGTACTGACACTGGAATGTGGTATAACTATTACTTTGTGTCTATTTCCATGAAATCAAGCCAACTTATATATGATGAAATGGAAATATGTTGTAAAACTTTGTAGATTTACTTCCTAAAATGGTATTTATTTGACTTCTGTGTTCATGTCAAATGTTCTACACATGCAGCTTATAATTTTTGCATTGAAAAAAATAATAAAGCCACCGGTTACTGTAAAAGGTCACCTTTTTAATTGGTGTAATAAAGCCCAGCTGGTGAGCCAATCTCCGGAATAACTCGGGGCTAGCACAGTGGTGGCAGAACGAAGAATGCATTTGGTAAGAGGGAAGTGATTTTAGCATATGTCCTTTACTTCACATATTTGTGACTGCCAATCACCAATATCTAACTTTATTTAAGGTAAAGCATCTTTGACGGTTCAAGTGATTTATACTGCAACCTATGTCCTCACGCTAAACATAAAGAGGTAGATTTATCATGATGAATATACAAAGGGAAGTAATTGATTCTTTGGTCTGAATTTTTCTCTCAGTTAATAGACTTCCCCTTTAGTAACAACAAGGCAAAAATAATAAGGAAGCATACAAGATAAGTTAAGTACAGCTCCCTTTGGCCCTGCTAGTCACTAAAAGCTTATCTAGTATTTCCAGCGCTCTTCATGAATGCTCCTTCTGCTCTGTGTTTAGAATGATAAAATCTTGTAGCTCCATAAATGTTAACTTCATCTCGTAGAAAAATAATAAATACGTGTTTGCCATAATGCATAATTCTTTATTTTGCCTCTTGACATTTAAGAGAATTGTTATAATTATATCTATTCAAACAGAGATGTGCTGCCTCCTTTTAAACTGTGATAATACTTAACAATTATAAATACAATTCAGGATCCATATGAAATACAGTCTAGGACTTTTCTGGCCACAATATGTTCAAAAAAATACCTCAAAGGAGTCCTGGTGATTTAATCAACCTTGAAAATATTGCCAGAGTGTTTGTACAATATAAAAAATGATTTAAGATGACATTTTGATATTCTTATAAAAAAGTTTGATTTTTTTGGTTTGTTTTTTTTGTTGTTGTTGTTGTTTTACTATTTCAATGCTATAGACAAAATGAGTTTGTGTATAAATACACTGAAAATCTACGAAAAATGAAAAACAAATATAAACTGAAATGGAGCTATGAGGGCAGTCTTGCTGACAAAATTTCTTTCATTCATTGTATATTAGGTATCCTGTATTTGTGGCAACTTATACAAAGCTATGTGATGCATCATATCATATATAGTGAGGCTGAATAGAAGCCTAGTTCATTGTATGAACATGGAAAGTAAACACTGAAAGATTAATTTCCAAATTATTCTATTCTCTCGAATATCTCAAATTCAATTGTTCTCTATTCCTTTACCTCTTAATCAAATTATAAAGTATTATTTCATTCACTAAACAAGTGATATCTTTATTCCAATTCATCTTTCACATCAACTATATATATATATATATATATATATATATATATATATATTTTTTTTTTTTTTTTTTTTTTTTTTTTTTGCGGTATTCGGGCCTCTCACTGTTGTGGCCTCTCCCGTTGCGGAGCACAGGCTCCGGACGCGCAGGCTCAGCGGCCATGGCTCACGGGCCCAGCCGCTCCGCGGCACGTGGGATCCCCCCAGACCGGGGCACGAACCCGTGTCCCCTGCATCGACAGGCGGACTCTCAACCACTGCGCCAACGGGGAAGCCCTCAACTATATTTTTTAACATAAAAGGATGCCAACACAAAGTCAACTAGATCAGGTATTTCCCAGAATATGCATATGAATGGAGTATACCACACAATATAGACACACAGTGGAGAAAGAGAGATATTTGTAATAAATATTACTTTTGCTTTTATCTGGATAGTTAAATTTCGGTGATTTCTTTACATTCAGCTGAACTTTTTCATACTTTTTATAATTCTTGCATTTTTATAATGAAGACGTAGTTTTTTAAAAAAAGTCATTTCTCTTAGAATTTTATTCTAATATTTCCTCAATACATCAAAACCCCAAGGTGATAACTTCTGAATATTGCAACAGTAGTAATGGGAAATTTCAAAAAGTAGTTTTCTTCATGGAAGAGCTCATATAAATTTTGTTTAATTAAATACAAACAGAAAGTACTTTTAAGTATCAAGAATTATTTGGGGGTCTCCCTGGTGGCGCAGTGGTTGAGAGTCCGCCTGCTGATGCAGGGGACACGGGTTCATGTCTCGGTCCGGGAAGATCCCACATGCCGTGGAGTGGCTAGGCCCGTGAGCCATGGCTGCTGAGCCTGCGCGTCCGGAGCCTGTGCTCCGCAAAAAAAAAAAAAAAAAAAAAAAAGAAAAAGAATTATTTAGGAATTCCCTGGTGGTCCAGTGGTTAGGACTCGGCACTTTCATTGCCAAGGCCCAGGTTCAATCCCTGGTCGGGGAACTGAGACCCCGCAAACCGCACGGTTCAGCCAAAAAAAAAAAAAGATTGTAGCGAATTGCAGCATATACTTAGGTGAATGAAAAACAGAGAGCACTATTCCAGATGAGGCTGGAGAATTTTGTAATTATTCTAGTCATTTATAACCATAATATTTTATGAATCTGTAAGTAACAGCTTACATTAAGTTATAACATCTTATATCTACAATGAATATCTATGTAACAGTGATTGGAAATACATCTGGAAGATATAAAGGGATGCTGTAAAAACAGATTTATGTTCTATATTTCTTGGCAAGCAGGGCAAGTTCAGGCAAGAACGTGGGGGAGGCAGTTCTCTTTGTTCAAGACACGCTCTTTTATGCTCATTCACTCATACTGTGTCCCATACAGTCTTAGACATTTCCATCAAGCGAAAAAAATCTTCACTCATTTATACAACCAAGATGTATTTGCTGTGATATGTTGTAGAACAACAATGATAAGCGTCTTGCTATCTTTACAAATATTTTCACAACGTTAGACTGTAGGATGACAATTATAGTCTCTTCATCACAAATAAAAATTACATAATATTCTGGTGATTTCCTAAGAAGGAAATCAATGGCAGAGAACTCACTGATACCATCCCCGGACTGCATATTACAGAAAGGATCATTCTATGATGGGGCAGGGCCATATCTCCCCTTCATTTCCATGAACTGTTTTCCTAAGTTATCTCTTACCTACTCCTTCCTTCCCCTGCATAAGACTCAAGGAAAGGTCATTTACTTTCAAGTGTGATACACATCATTATCCTTATGCAACATTTTTTCTAAAATCATATATCTGTACCCTTTGAATTTCTCAAGGGAAAAACCAAAAAACAAAAAATGTGCTTTGTTTTTTCTGTAAATTTCACACTTTTAAATATTATGCTATTAACAGTAATAGAAACAGCAAAGGGGTTAGAAATAGTAGAGCAAGTCAACTTTTGTTCTGAAAACTTCCATTTCGTGATTATGCAACTGTCAAATCAGTATCACAGTTAAAACGCCATCGCGGGACTTCCCTGGTGGCGCAGTGGTTAAGAATCCGCCTACCAATGCAGGGGACATGGGTTCGAGCCCTGGTCCCAGGAAGATCCCACAGGCCACGGAGGAACTAAGCCTGTGCACCACAACTACTGAGCCTGCGCTCTAGAGCCCACGAGCCACAACTACTGAGCCCGTGTGCCGCACGCCTAGAGCCTGTGCTCTGCAACAAGAAAAGCCACCGCAATTGGAAGCCCGTTAACCGCAATGAAGAGTAGCCCCTGCTCACCGCAACTAGAGAAAGCCCGTGCGCAGCAGCAAAGACCCAATGCAGCCAATAAATAAATAAATAAAAATTTTAAAAAACCAAAACGCTATTGCATTTTTCATGAATATAATCATCTACGTAAATTAGAAAAATCTAAATCAACAGACCTTATATGTCCAAATAAACGAAATGCTCTGGAAAGTAATTTAATAGTAGCCACGGTATAGCTCAGACAACAAGGATGGAATGAGGAAGAGGATGAGTGTAGAAAAGGGGAGAGGGGAGTGTACTGGATTCACCTCTTTGGTAGCAACTGTCACAGGCATGGACTTATTGACACATGAGAAACTTCCGCCCTCATTGCTACATTTATCATTAAGAATTATGACAGTCAGAATCTGATGGTTTGATTGACTTTACAAGTAAGCCTGATAATAATATGTGGTCAACCAACTTTACTATTAAAGTCGGGTGGCGTGGAATAGCAGAAAGATCACTAGCTTCAGAGTCACAGAGCCCGGTATTCAAAACCCGGCTCTTTGTTTACTTTACATCCTTAAAGTTACTGAATTACAATCTCACCCTCTATAATATATGAATAATAAGATTCCTCAGTTGATTGCTGTAAATAATATTCGTGAAATGCTTGGCCCTGTGCTTATTACAAAGAAAGCACTTAAAGAATCCAATATCATCATTGCTGTTGTTGTCTTAGTGACTATGTAGTCCACTCTCATTATTCACCGTGGTTGTGTTCGATGAAAAACATTGGATGAGTGAATGCTGATTATTGCTCCATGGGAATACCAAGGTTATGTTGCTGAAAGCCTCTGGTCACATTTATTTTTTTGGCCGCGCCTTGCGATATGTGGGATCTTAGTTCCCTGACCAGGTATGGAACTCGTGCTCCTTGAAGTGGAAGCGCAGAGTTTTAACGACTGGACCGCCAGGGAAGTCCCTGATCACATTTTTTTTTTTGGTCAACCAAAATGTCATTTGTGTTATATAAGTTCCTTTGCCAACATCCTTGTAAAATAAGCCAGCCTCATCAATGGTGAAACATGCTCTTCCTCAGATACCTTTTCCTGTGTAACTCTTAGAAGGTATGGTCTATTGTCATTCTTCATGGATTTCATACTTGCAAATTTGCCTACATGATAAAATTTATTCATAACCCTAAAGTCAATCATGACAGCACACTCTCTATCATTTGAAGACGTAAAATAATCAACAGTGGTGAAAAACTTGTCACCTGATGTGCACCCTCCCAGGTTGTGAGGTTGAACAAAGTGACACTCAGCTTCTTGTTTCAGTTCTCCTACTGTAAACAAATGTCGTTCTGGCCGTCGATTTAGTGTCATGCTTTTTGCATTTCTGTGCTTTTTGTTAGTGAGTTCACTATTTCAGATGCCCCCCAAGCACAGGGCTGAAGCGTGGTCTAGTATTCCTAAGCACAAGAAGGGTACGATATGTCTTATGGAGAAAACACATATATAAGATTCTTCCTTTTGGCTGCATGTTTCTGGCTGCTCTAGGCATGTACTTCATCTGGTCCAACCCCAAACCTGGGAAAATCCACACAGGTTTATTTTGGTCCCGGAAATTTATAAGAAATTTGAGAAAATTTGAATTCATTTAATCTTCAACAAATATTTTAAGTAAACATTATTTCCTTCATTTTGCAGAGGAAGAAAATGAAAATTTGAACTGATATGTTTAAAGTGATATTAGTCTCATTCTTGGTAAAAATGATTTTCCAATTATGAAGCAAAGAAAAACATGAATGACTTTGCCTTGTGAAGTTTGCCAAAAACCAGCCAAGACTTCAAATGTTAGATGTTATCAGACATGTGTCAGCTCATTAAGAGAGTAAGGTAATCACCTTGTTCAATCTCCTGCCCCAATCAAGATTCTGTTTCTATACCTTCACTGATAAATAATTCTCATTGTTACTTGAATACCTATATTGAGAAAAAATTTTTCTTTCATAACAGGGAGACTATTCCATTTTTAAATTACTTATGTATTTATAAAGCTATTTTAAGAGTTAACTGAAAAGTTTTAATGCCATTGGCCTCAATTTAATTTTTACAGAGAAAATACAAGCTTATTCTTTCTTTTCACCTGACAGTTTTTCCCTTCATGTGATAGAAGCTTCCAAATGTGTCCCTATTTCATTCCAAGAATATGTTAATTACTGAAAATAAACTGGAACAGAATTTAACAATTTTGATAAATTTAACAAATAGAGTTGTGGAAATCTTAATAATTGTAACTACCACTGGGTCTATATTATATATTATGTTTCAGTAATAAACCATAAGAGTTATCAAAATATTTTGTTAGTGGAGACAATTTCAATAAGTTTTTTTTTTTTTAATAAAAATCAACCTGGGCTTCCCTGGTGGCGCAGTGGTTGAGAGTCCGCCTGCCGATTCGGGGACACGAGTTCGTGCCCTGGTCTGGGAGGATCCCACGTGCCGCGGAGCGGCTGGGCCTGTGAGCCAGGGCCGCTGAGCCTGCGCGTCCGGAGCCTGTGCTGCACGACGGGAGAGGCCACAACAGTGAGAGGCCCGCATACAGCAAAAAAAAAAAATTCAACACATACTACAAGTTTGACGCATGATTTAAAACTTGAATCTATGAGGGATCATTCAAAATAGTTGACCACACAATTTCTTTCTTCTTTCTTCCAAGAAAGAAAGAAGGAAGGAAGGATAAAGGATGGGAGAGAAAGGAAGGTGGGAGGGAGGAAGAAGGGAAGGGAAGATAAAAGGAAAGAAAAAAGGAAGTAAGGGTAGGAGGGCAGGAGAAAAGGAAAGAAGAAGGAAGAAGGATAATCTAAAAGGTATATTGCAAAATGGGAATACTATGCAATATATATTATAAAAGTAGGTAGACATAATATATAAGGACTTTAGTACATAAATACTTCTTCCATGCCAATAAAAAATAGAAAAATGGTCAAAGGATATGTGGTGAGCTGCCTCTAAGAAGGCTCTCAATAATGCCATTTTCTGTTATTCATGCCCCTGGCAATCCTCTCCCTGAGGAGGGACTGTACGTAATGACTCCTTTCTCAAGAATGAAATATAGCAAAAGTGATAGATCTCATTTCCAAGATAAATTAGAAAAAGACAGTGGCTTCCACCTTGGGTACTTTTATTTATTTATTTATTATTTATTTTTTTATATGTGTGGTCTATTTTTGTTTTTGAATTTTATTTATTTATTTATTTATACAGCAGGTTCTTATTAGTTTTCTATTTTATACATATTAGCGTATATATGTCAATCCCAATCTCCCAATTCATCCCACCACCACCAACCCTGCCCTGCTTTCCCTCATTGGTATCCATACGTTTGTTGTCTACATCTGTGTCTCTATTTCTGAAACTTGGTCACTTTTAGTCTCAAACTCGCTCACGCCTGAGGAAGCCAACCAGCACGTCATGAGACAACTCTGCAAAGAGCATACACGGTAAGGGGCTGAGGCCTGACAGAACTTGGGTGCAGATCCAGGTGAGTCTTCAGATTAGACTGTAACTGAAGACTTGACTGCTAACCTTATGAAAGGCCTTGACCTAAAGTATTCATACAACCTGTGCCTATAATTTTGATCCAGAGACTCTCTGAGATCATTGTCTTGCTTTTAGCTGCTAAATTTGGGAGTAATTTGCTACATGACAGTAGATAACTAACAAAGGATATTAGTGGTGAGGTCATTTACCAAAAAATATAACTCATCAATGATTTATGAAAATATGTTCAGCATCATTAGGAACTCAATTAAAACAGCAATGACCACTTTTACACCTTAAATTAAATAGAAAAATTGAAATTTTTTTGTTCACTAGGTTCTTAAAAGAAATAGTGAGCATTTGTGTTTTCAGAATGTCTCTGCATGTGTGTTCTAAAGATATAAAAAGTGAAAATGATGATTTACTAAATTTCTAAAGGGAACAGGACTGTCTGTGCATTTGTGTTGGGGATTGTCTGTGTTGTAATATCAGTGCACTCTGTCTCATAAAAATAACTTAGAAAAATGTTAAAATTTACTTATTACACCATCACTTTGGATTCTCTCTCTTCCATGTGGTAGCCTGGAATAAAAAATTAAGTCTTGAGTTCAAGCTTCATCTGTACCACTCCTTAACTCTGTGAATTTATATACAAAAGTTATTCTGAGCCTTAGTTCCTTTGTTTTATGTGAAATTAGCATAATATCCAAAATTTCTGCACAAGGTCATACAAATGACTGAGATAATGCAAGTAAAAAATGCAATAACAAAGTGATATGTACCTGTAAGGTCTTATCATTCTGTAAGGTCTTATCCTCCAAACTACTGGTGGCTCTAGGATAAAACCATAATCAGTGGTAAGCAGCCTGGCTTTACCTGCCAATGAGTTCTAAACTTAGTCAGTTACTGTTCTTGAGTAATTCTAATTTTGAGTGAGCAGAGAACCCTACAACTCATTAAAACTTAAAAGCTCATGCCCACAATATCCTATTCTCATACAATAAACCTTATCCTAGATGGGTCATCCTAGAGATTTATTCTAGAGACAAAATTTCACTAAATCATAATTTTTAAAGGGTACTCATATATAGCTACATATTGGATCTTCACCACAACTCTGGTAAAGGAAGGATCATTGTTTTTATTTAAAAGTGAAATGATTAAGGGGATTAAGTGAGTTGTCCAATGTCACATTTCCATAAAATAATTTGAATCAAAAATTATGAATTCTAGGGAATTCCCTGGCGGTCCAGTGGTTAGGATTCTGCGCTTCCACTGCAGGGGGCATGGGTTCGATCCCTGGTCGGGGAACTAAGATCCCTCAAGCCACATGGCATGGTCAAAAATAAATAAAATAAAAATAAAATAAGCCCACTAAAAAAAACTTATGAATTCTAGGGCAGTGTTCTTTGCTGTGTTTTTCACAGTAGCGCTTATAATTATGAGAAATTGGAAGCAACTCTTTGTCCAGGAATAGGGAATTGGGTAAATAAGTTGTGGTACATCAATAAAGCAAAATTTTGTGTAGATACCCAAAATAATAATAAAGTGTGACACAGTCAATTGCATTTTAGGTACATTCATAAGTATTTTATGGTATTTGTGATTATTCCTCCAGGAAACCAGTTGCAAATCATAAGTAAGAGGAGAACCAAAATGCTACTATATCATTTTCTTTTTTTTCCTGTTTTTTTCATTTCCCAGTCTTATTAGAATAACTTTAATGTTTATACCCATACGTTTCCAAATTAGATGTTTTCTCTAAAATGCCTCTTCTTGGCTCACTTTAAATTTTATGTAAACCATCTCTCTATTCCACCTGTGCTTTGGCATTTAGAAAGAAAATACTTTGCAGAAGAAACCTTGCAGGAAGTATTTCTCCAAGACAGCACAGTTCCCCAGAAAAATGGTCTGAAATTAGTCTTCTGAGAACACGTATATGAAAGGATAATATTAGAGGAGAAATATTCTTTTTGTGGTTAATCAACTTGTTTCAATAGCTGGGTTCAATACAGATTTCACGGAAGAAATCTAAAATCTTGTTCTTAAACATCTATTATTTCATTTCACCACAGATTGTTCTTAATGGGTCTTTATTTTCCCTAGAAATGTTATTCACAGCGAGATATATTTCTGAATATATCTAATTAGGAGACATCTCTTCTTTGCACCTTTGTCATCCCTTTTCACACTAAGAGGGTGTTTCCCTCACCTAAAAATTCATGAGTGACAGTATAAATAGCTGCTCACCTTAATCTGGGGTTGACTGGTGAAAGATTTCTAGACTAGAGAAAAGGCGGGGGGGGGAGGGGTTGGGTGTTTGGGGAGAGATTCTATCTGTATTCTATATTTAAGACGTTCATTTCATTGTATTTCCTTGGCTTTTAAAACATCTACTTGGGATGGTGACATGCAAGAGGAAAGAGAAAGCAAGCATAGACAGCTTCACATGCCCTTGAAATAGATATGCCTTGATTTTGCAGCTCACATAATAACTGATAGCAGAGAGCACTCTGGTTTTGAATTAAAATTAAAAAATTGAAGCAAGTCCTTTAAAAAAGCTCTGAATATAAATGTTCATCCAATTAAGAAAGTGCATTCACTTTCAGGCCACAATGTGGTAAGGGACAGATAATTGCAGCTGTCTATGTCAACCTTGTAAAGAGCTTGCTAAAATCATTAAGCGTTTGGAAATTTTATTCAGCCTACAATATTTTTCTTAACTGCACTCCTACTTATTAAAACCACTCCCTGATCATTTTCACCCACTCTTAGAGCCCTCCATATCATTAAGTTTAGGCCTGGCAACCATTTTCCTGCACCAGATAATGATATTTTTCTCACCAACATAAATTTCCATCAAGATCAGAATGAAGGACAGTAGAAAGCTGTCTCAGAGGAGGTTAAATTTCCCTCAGTATTGTATCATGGTGGTATTAAAATAGCCATCTTTTAAACATGTTTTTCATTTTGTGCTACGTGTGAAATGTAACTGATTTTATACAGATTTTCATGGAAATGATAATTTGCTGTGGTGTCGTATAGATACAGTTCACATTTAATATCAGATTTCTATTTTAGTTCTGTTTTCTGAGTGCTGTGCCATGTCCATGTGGTCTAAAGTTTATTTTCATGGTTAAACCACGTAGAGGGCACGCTAGGAAGAAGACATCAGAAAATAACTTAAAAAACAAACAGCTTTCCATATTGCCTGCTGTGCCTTCTCCACTCCGTCCTGACATCCCATGTCAGTAGCTGTTTATTTTGTACTTGTTCTGGTGAGTGGTTTTCTCATGATGGGAGTTTCATGTATATTCTCCCTCTGGCAATACTACTATCCTGAACAAACATCTACTGTTAAAAATCAAAAGTTGCAGACTTCAATTCATTGCCAGTGTTATTCTGAAAGACATTTCCCTCCTAATCCTAGTATCCTCATTTGTATTTCCCACATCAATTTGGTAATTAAACTGAGCCAGAAAACACTAGAATTCCTCTTACTGCAAATTATAAACCTTAAAAACAATCAGGACACATCCCAGTGACCTCAAAACTGCCCAAGGTTCCATTGCCACTGTGTGCATTTTACTGTCCAACATTTAGTGCCAAGGCAACTCCTGCTGGGCCTTGACTGGGTCCTCTGGGTATCCGAGTGGATAGCAACATTTAAAATTCACACTCTGTACTATCCAGCCATGGGCATTGCTGGAGACTCTGTTTTTAGACCAGAAAATGCAGCACACTGGAATAATGGGACATTTTCTCCTACTTCTGAACTGGAAATGAAATCTGAATGGAACTTTGTTTCTCATTTGCCAATGAGTATTTTAAAACAGGCCATTTCTAAGACTTCTTAGCAATTAATTTAATTAGAGACAAAGCCCAGACAACAAAAGTCAGACTTCCGGCAGATGGTACCCAGAGATGTGGTCGAAGATCCTTCCAGTGCAGCACTGTGGGTCATTTGTGAGATGAGGGTGATGATGGAGGGTGTGATGGTGATGATGGTGGCTGAAGTGTTCATTGTTTTTGTTTTTTTTTTAATAGAAGTGGCAGTTAAGCAAAGAGCAGGGCTCTTTGACATTTGGTCAAAATTCCCTCTATATATGACTTCTAAAAAGAAACAACATGTTCTACTGCCTGTAAGACAGTCCATTTTGAATTAGAAAGTTTCCATTAGTCACTTTCCATGGTAGCTGTGCAGCATCTTGCAAAATAACTTATAGATCTAATATCCTACAGAAAGCGTAGTCTGAGACAGATGAGAATGAAAAGTGACCGGTGTGTTTTAAAGCTGATAAACAAAAAGGCTTTGATATCTTGGGGAAATCCCGTTGCCTAAATTCCCTTTGAAATGCAGTTCAATTTAGCAGATCCATAGATTTACATGGGACCATTGTGAAGCGTCAAAAGATTTAAAAAAAATATTCTCACCTTCGCTTCCCAATATATAAACATTCATTTTGAAGACTCTCTATTGCTTGTCTGGAGATGAGCAAAATTAATGTCTCTGATTTCACCTACACCGGAGTCCACAGCAATTTTTACAGGCGAATTGTGATGTTCATCACCACTTCCTGGAGCCAAAAAGAGCTCAGAAATGGTTCTTTAGAATGTTCTGAGGGCCAGTTTCAGTTGGTTGGGCTTTAGAGCAAGTACAGGTTCGTGGTGTCACATAACCCATTCCTGCATGACTCAAAGCTGCCAGAACGATGTCTCCTACCTGCAGGATAGATGTCATATGGCAAGATCATCAGAAGTCTTGTTCCTCAGAGACCAGCTTTTAAGTGGGCTATTTCTGGTAGCAGCACGGAACAAGAGGCAGGCAGTGCCAGAAATGATTAGAGAGAGGAAGGGCCAAAGGAAGCCGCACACAACAGCTGGAAAATGAGCGGAGGCCTTCAGACAGCGCACTCAAAACCGTTTGAAAAGTACCCTAATCAAAAGCTCCTAGCCAAGCTTGGAACCCTAAGAGGAATGAAGGAATAAAAGGCCCATGGCAACTATTCAACTTCCCTTTCAAGTTGTATGTCAAAGAAACCCATTAAGAAATAGAAGATATTTGAAGAGAGGGTTGATTTCCTACTTTCAAGTTCCCCTGCAACTCTAAACTCAATGTTCTCACCCTGTTATGGGGGAAGCTATTGTCTCCCTCCAGCAAGAGAGAAGCTAGTTGCCTTTAAGTGTGAAAGCAGCAGACACCCCAGAACCTCAGGTGAGGAAGCTGGTGAGGCTTCGCAGGGCACACACTCACACACACACACACACTCACACCCAAGGAAATAGGAAATGCAATGGAGCCTCATCAGTGGAGTGTCCAAGGTGGCAGTGAAGCCAGAATACCGAAACATCTGTGTATCTCAGCTTGGGATTGGGACCCCTGCAGAGACAAGAGGGAGGAAAAAAGAAAAAAAACTTAAAACACCTTAATATAGCTCTGGTTTACTTTTTTACCTTTTAGTTATTGCTAAAAAAAATGGTCTCAACATTTTCCAAGTGTGAGATGCTTTTTCAGCTTTTTGTGTTTTCGGCATTGCTTTAATGGGCTGGCAGACCATTCCGAGAGTCAACTCAGAAGGCCAACTGTAGCCAGTGGGAAACACCTCAGGACACCTGATGTTCACAGTGGGGTTGAATGTAATCTGGTTTTCCAAGCCATGAGGGGCAAACATTAGAATTTTGTGAGGAAAATCTCCTTCTAGTTGAATGGTTTTAATATTCTGCTACGGGAATCTCAAGCACTGTTTCCACGTTTGGATGCTTCTCTCAGTAGAAAATAGGATGGGAAACTTTATCCAACTTATCATACCCAGTTGGCTGGCAGTCAAGGTCGCGGTATCACTAAGGTCTACACAGTTTTGATTTCTAGATCAGGAGACTGACCTTGCTCAGCAGCTGTTTGCAGAGCTGCGTGTGCCAGGCAAAGAGAGGGAATGCCAATCTTCTCAACCAGAAAAGATTACCTCATGTGATTGGTCAAGAGAAAGAAAACTAAGTATGGGTCTGTGCCCCAGGTGGCATCTTGTGAATTACACCGTACCACGCTTTTAATACAGATGCCAGCAGTAGATTTTCTTTTATTTTTATAAGTCAGTTTGCTGTTGATTCAGATGCTTTGAGTGTCTTTCAATCGTATGCCAGGACTCCTCCTCCATAAATTTTTCTCATTTGGGTCATCCAGATGTGAAAATATCATCTCCCATAGAGTCTGAATTCCAGAAAAGTGTTACTTTATCCTTTTTTCTGTGTGTACCTATTTTTCATGAAAAGAGACAGCAAATACCCTGAGCTAACAATTATAGATGACATCTTTTTTCTTCATCATTTCTGATAACAAGCAATTTTCAACTCCTGGAAACTAAGTGACACTCCAAAGCAGCAATAAACAGAAGGACAAACAAAGAAGCATTGGGCATACTGTGTTATGTTTCTTTTTCTTTAATCATGGAAATGGCAAAGGCAGGTGTGCAGGCGTAATCTAGCGGTCTCCAGAAGAAACAAAGATGGCCTGTGGCAGATTATCTATGGTAATGGAAAAGCTAGTCTCACCCTAATCTCTAATGCGTACATAACTATTTACATACAATAAAAGTTGATTTATTTTGTGACATGAACCTAAGCAGAGATATTTACCACTTCAACTCACTAAAATTGAGAGTTCCAAGTGTGCCAGCCCATCGACATATGTTCTACAAGCCATAGCTTCTCTGAGCTGCCTGTGGTTAAGCAATTAAATCTTTAAGCTTGGGCATCCAATATCCTCTTTGTGTCTAAGCTAGCCTTAACCTGAAACAGCCAAATCATCTCCAAGTCCTTGCTGATTAAAAAAAATCGCAACAGAATGGGAAATTTTAATGATGACACTCTCTTAATTTAAGGGAGGGAAAGAAAAGTATTCTCCATTTGAAGATGTAAAGAATCATAAAAAAAAGTTCTAAGACTCCTACAGTAAAAATGATGCTTACATATAATGATATATATATATATATATATAGCCCATAAAATTAGTCATGTGTTATTATGCAAAATGCTTTGTTCTTTCTGAGAAGACTTCAGTAAGCTTGATCAAGAACATTAAATATGAAAACAAGGAAAAACATTTAACATGTTGAAAAGTAATTAAAAATATATTTCACCATATGTTCCTCTGCCGTTAGTTCCCTTCGCCAAAACAAATTCCTAAAGCATTTATTATCCCCCGTCATTTTTTAAAGAGGCCTAACGTTCACATATGGCACTAAAGCCATGCAGATAAAGATGAATCAGCTCTGAAACAAACTGGAAGAAATTCACTTGCCTGAATTCAACATATTATACGTAATGAGTCAATGTACACGTCCTTTCCCCTTTTATAAGGAAATTGCTGGAAAGGATCATCTCTACGCATGGATCGCTCAGACTATATTGACTGAAGGTCATTTAGAAGGCAGCATAACCTGTATCACTCCTTTAATGATGTCACACAGGAAAATATTCTGCTTAATTAGAAATGGCAAATCAAACATATAGTTTTCATTTAAAATCCTATCAAGTACCTCGAAAAGAGATGTTTATTTTAGGAGCTCATCCAACGTGACTTTTGAATTTGTGGATGATACTCAAAGGAAGCATTTTTCTTTTACGTGACAATGAGGCTTCACACTAGTGGAATATCATGTTTGCCAAATAAAACAATAAGAGAAAATATGAAATAAGGAATTGTTTCAAAAATATGAACATAATACAAAACTTTCTGGATGGAAATAGCTCCCATATCTTAAGGACCCATAGCCCATAATTGAAGAAGAGAGACCACGCCCTCCTCCTGGTATGGCACTATGGTCTTCACACTGCTGTTGCTGTACCGAGCTCCTGCTGTTCAACTTGCTTTCTGTTCTTAAGATTGACTCCTGGAACTGAGGTTCCAAGAAGATAGAGTCCAAATTCTGATCCTGCATATATTCTGTCCATGTAGTAAGCAGTCAGGTCATTAGACATGACACAGGAGGGGAAAAGCTTCCTATAATAATGTGGGTAGAGTGACCGCTTAACTCAAGGAGTACCTACAGATAAAGGATTAGCAACTTGAAAAAAAAAAACACACACTAGTAAAGCAGGAAAATCCTATTACAAATTAATGCTGTTTTGGGACATAAAATTCTAAGGTGTACAGTTTGATATTATCCTTTAAAAATCTCAAAAATTTTCTTGTAGGTTGAAAAAGTAAATAAACAAACAAATGAACTCCCCCTCAAAAGAACCAAAAAAAACCCTTTTCATTTCTGTTTCTTTCTCTCTTAAGAATTTTCCCTCTAGAACTCTATTTTCCTAGGCCCTTCCTTAGAGGAAAATTTAAACACGCAGTGACATTGTGCAAAGAAAAAGATCTTGGTGGACGTGGGCTGACAGCTTGGCATGGCATTTGGTCTGGGTTACAGCATCCCTCAGGCCCTCACCAAGGAGAATTTTGGTTTTGGGGTTTTTTTTTTTGCAACACACAACCCTACATGGCAGTGCCTGATGAATGGATGGATGGACACATGTACACATGAGTAGCTGGATAGATGATAAATAGACAAATAGAAGATGTACAAATATGTATACTTTAAAGGGGAGGGACTTTAAGAAATACATAAAAAGGAGAAAAAAGTGACACAAATTTGTCAATCTTTTTTTTTTTTTGCGGTACGAGGGCCTCTCACTGTTGTGGCCTGTCCCGTTGCGGAGCATAGGCTCCGGACGCGCAGGCTCAGCGGCCATGGTTCAGGGGCCCAGCCGCTCCACAGCAATGTGGGATCTTCCCGGACCGGGGCACGAACCCGTGTCCCCTGCATCGGCAGGCGGACTCTCAACCACTGCGCCACCAGGGAAGCCCTGTCAATCTTTTTTAACATAAAAAATAAAGAAAATATAATCTCAAATGATGATATCCAAAACTGCTGGTGCACAGCTCAGAGGGCCTGGAGTCAGATTTGCCTCAGAAGACAGAGGTGAGAGATAAGAATTGGATAAGAGAACTAAAGTCAAAAATAGAGTGATCATTATGAGTGTCCATTTTGCATATTACTGTCAATAAAAGAATAGTGTCTTAATTTCAATGGTCATGTTGATAGATTTCCAACAAAATAGCTAAAAAGTATCAATCTGGTCAGATATTATTTTTTCTCATTTCCCTGTTCTGGACTAAACTATATCCCCCCCACCCCCCGCAAATTCATATGTTGAAGTCCAAACTGCAATTTGACTATATTTGAAGACAGAGTCTTTAAGGAGGTAATTGGGTTAAGTGAGATCATAAGAATGAGGTTTTAATTTGACAAAACTAAGTTCTCATAAGAAGAGGAAGAGGCTCCAGAGTGCTCTCTCTCTCTCTCTCTTTCTGTCTCTCTCCACATATATGCACAGAAAAAAGGCCATGAGATGGCCCAACGAAAATGTGACCTCTACAAAGCTGGGGAGAGAGGTCTCACCAGAAATCAACCCTGCTGGCACCCTGATCTTGGACTTCCAGCTTCCAGAGCTGTGGAAAAACAAAAAAAATGTCTATCGTTTAAGGTGTCTGGTCTGTGGCATATACAACAGGACAAATATTGCATGATTCCACTTAGATGAAGTAACTAAAATAGCCAAATTCGTAATGACAGAAAGATGAGAGATTTTCAGAACCTGAGAGGAGGGTAAATGGGAAGTTACTGCTTAATCGTTACAAGACTTCAGAAATAGTGGTGATGGTCATACAACATTATGAATATAATGATTGCCACTTGATTCTACATTTTAAAATGATTAATATGGTAAATTTTGTTATATATTTTACCATAGTTTACAAATAAATAAAAAACCAATATAAAAAAGTCAATGTTTCACATGCTTATTTCCTTAAAACGTTCTTGTGATAGGCTTACCATCAGAAACTATATTTTAACCAATAATGTCACTGAAATGTAATGTTACTCCAAAAGCATTTACTTTTTACTTCTCTTCTATGGCAAATGAAAGGTAGTTACATGTGCATTATGACACCATCCTCAGCTTAGGAAGTAATGGAACTTTGCAATGCATAATAAAGAAAATCAGTAGTCTAAGAAACACTTGTGCATTTGGCCCGTGCATTCCCAGCTGCTCACCTTTTAGCAAATAAAAACATACACCAGATCTAGACTTTTCTAATGCATCTATTATTTTGGCATTAAAATTATATGATATATTTCTGTGATTACTTTTTTTTTGTACACTTTTATGCACAAATTATACCAACCTGCATTCTCATTGTAGAAAATTGGAACTTGAGACAAAGCAAATACCCTCTCCCCTCCAAACATACTCCTCAAGGCCACTTCTCAGAGGAAATCACTGTTTTCAGTTTGCTGTTTACTCGTCCAGATATTAACACATATTCCAAGGTTTTATTCTTATATTATTATGTCTACTTGATTAATTTTATGGAAAGCTAGGAAAAAAACTCGAAGGAACCTATTGTATTTTGAATACTTGCTACAGATACTAAATATTTTATACACATTATCTTATTTAATACAGCAAAACTTCAAGGTGCAAATCGTTATTCCACTTTAGATATGCAAAGATTGAGAAGGAGCTCAATTATATTTCCTCTGGCCACACAAGCTAGTAAATAACAGAATCAAAATTTTCTGATTCTAAAAAAAAAAAAGAAAAGAAACTTTCTGATTCTAAACTCTATGCTTGCAGATCAACCAGACTTCAATAAACATTTTTTAATTACAAAAATAAACTCATTGCTGAACTGCCCCCCAATAATCTGAAGGGCATGCTAGGGTGAGGAGCTCGTTACTAAGAGCTTGTCCTGTCTTATTAAAAACAAAAATGAGAATGAAGGGTGCACAGGACAAAGAATGTTTTATTCCACTCACGCAACAGTCCGACGTCTAGAAATGCCTTTCAAGGCGTTTACTGTGTTTTTTCTGCAGACCGATTTTGTTGGGCATAGTTTTCTGCAACATGAACAGTGGTGGATATACAGTGGACATTGTCTACAGTGACAAAATAAAATAAGACAGGATATATATGGATAGAAGAAATCAGTTCTATTTTATAATCTCCAATAGACAAAAGAAAATGTAGAGGCACTTTCCACTCAACCAGAGGTGGCTAAAGAATTAATCATGTCATTTAATTGAGAAGATGGTATCTTAGTCAATGAGAAAATACAAAAGGCTTGAACCAAATTGATTACACTGTGATTCCCTAGATCTCTATCATTCCTTCCTGCATGACAGGAGATTCTGACCTTCTCTTTGAAAACTAGAAATGATGATCCAGGAGAGTCAGAATAGCCAGACTTGGTATGAAATGGAAGCAGATCTGTTTTTGTTTTTTAAAATGAAGTCACCAACCAGACTAGTATAGCAGGATCTTTTTAGTCTTCAAAAATCTGACTTATCTACAGCAGAGTAATCTTGAATCTCCTAATTGGAGAAATTATTTGACTAAGACTTGAAACAACAGTGTTCACTCTATTCAAACAGTGTCCCAAAGTGAGTACACTTTACCTCTGGTCTCCACTGAGCACTTCTCTGTACTTCACTGTATAGGAGTGTGTGCCCTTTTCACCAAGAACAACATATTCTGATTTTTAGTAGATGGTATTAGACTGATTGGGCTAATGTAATTTACACAGTGACAATTGCTTAGAGGAGTCCACTGGGCACTTGTAGAAAGTTCATATTAAGAAGATTCAAGTTATTCTATTTACCAGGGCGAATGTTTTTAGATTTCAGATTAAACCTCACCCTGGAGATTAGCAAAACCAGAGTTCCCTTGTGTCTATAGTGCTCAATTAATATACACTTTTTTAAAAAATGCAACATACTAAGAAGAAAGAATTTCAATCTATAGCATTTCCTTGTTTATTTTGTGTGTTTTATTTTGTTGAGGTATATTGTCGTTTTCAATAGCTTAAAGACAGTAGCCCCAAATCTCCATATTCCCCGAACAGAATTCCTAACTCAAATGGCCTTCATGCCTCTAAAACAGCAGACGTGGCTGAGAAAAAACCAAACTGATTTTTCAAAAATTTCTTTGTTACAGAGAAATCAGACATTTTCTTTGCATTTCTGATCCTAGTCTGGAATTCTAATGGAGTGAAAGGTCATAGGGCCTACCCATATATCACTTAATCGTTATTTTTTAGTTGCTTGAAAAGAAATCTTTATCATACATCAGAAGAAAACTCTAAATTCCCTTTTTGCCTCTAATGTCTGGGAATCACATAGCTAAATTTAATACTTAATTGCAGAAACTAATAGCCTACAGCATTACATTGATCCTCTCCAATTTTATATTTCAATAATATTCTTATTTTTATTTAAATTGCATTATTGTATTTGTATTTTCTATTATGTCACTTCAAAGATATTTTTTAGACAGTTGGGTTATAAGGAATAAATACAATAAATGTCTTAGTATGTTATAGTTTCCAAAAGGAAATATCATTAGCAATAGTTAATAGTCTGCATAAAATAAAAACTGTAATTTACAAGAAATAGTGCATCATTAAGAACAGATTAAATAATTAATGCCACTTTGAATAGCATGCCCGTCAGCGTCTGTATCATTGCCTGCATCTGCCTTAGAATAAGACGTATTTCAAAACATTGTCACTTTCTGCCCTGTGGACCACCCTTCAGTTTTCTAGGTCGAGCGATACAAACCAAATCACAAGGTTAAAGGTGGTGTCAGACTAAAGAACAGAACTTTGAGTATACTGGGAAATAATGTTTATTAAAAGGAAGAGTTTGTCTTCATGATGACAATTATCATAAGTAAATGATAATGAAAAATATTTGGATCTATTGGAATCTTTGGATGGATAATTTAGTGTGGCAATTAATCCAGGACCCCAATCCTTTAGCTGTTATTTGAATACTTAATTTAAAAACATAAAACAAAAAAACTGTGCCATAAAAATTACTTTATAAACATTCATAATGGTATATCGTTCTAATGATTATTCTAGAATAGATGCGCAAACATTTTCCCTTATTATTGAGGGCTCTCTTTTCTAGAGTTATGTTTCGTATTTTCCTTACTGTCTTCCCTTGAGCAAAGAAGTAAGGAGAAAGCTGACCTCTGGTTTCTAGTCTTAGTACTCTCTACAGAAGTATTCCTTTTCACTTTAATGCAAGCTACACACAATGCAAAGAAAGCCCCATTCACTTTCGCCCTTACTCCTCGTTCCTCCCTCCAGCATCAGACACTCACCAACTATTCACAGTGTCATTATGTGCTAAGTTCAGACTGCTGCTTCTAGCATAAGGAAGAACACACTTGAAAAACGCTTTCAGATGACAGGGCTTTATTTCCTCACACTATCATTTAAAAACCTTTTAAAGCGCAGCCTGAGCCTCTGATGGTAATGCCTTGCCTAGCAATTAGCGGTGGAGGTGCTGGGCTTTAAAAGGCTTTTAAATTCTGTTATGAAAGTCCTCCTACAATGGGCTTTCATTACTCGGGGTAAAGTCCCCAACTCCACTCATTTCTGGGGCACCACTACTAAGCTCTTCTCAGGGAGTTACAAAGACTGACAGCTTGAAATTTGCTAGACATAAGATTTTCAGTATAACATGGCTGCAAAATGACACCCAATTTCATATGGAAATTGCCTTTTTTCTTTGAGTGGACTAACGAGCAAACTTCAAAAGTTCCTCAGATTTGATTCCTGCTTATCTGAAGTCTATCCAAGGGCATCCGTAAGACTTTGAAGCAAAAAAAAAAAAAAAAAAAAAAACAGAAAGCAGGATCTTTTTCTTCAGTAATAGGCCCAAAGGGCTGGAAAGCTCAGAACTTGTCCAACTGCATCCCTGGCAGCGAATCGGCTAGAACAGACTCGCCTGAACTCTGAGCTGCCCCGGCACATGACTAGAAAGAGGTGGGTACCTCACCCACCCCACCAAAGAGCAGAAACAGCTAAAAATGGCTAAGTCATTCTCAAGCAAAACCGGTGCTTTGTAAGGATTGCCAGCGACTTCCAGTCACGCTGAAGGAGCTCTTAGCATGTCCTATTTCCTCCAGTGGCACTTTTACTTTGCTACTTAGAAGTAAACAATGTTCTGAGTAATTGAAAATGTTAAAATTAGATCTGAAGGGACTTCCTTGGTGGCGCAGTGGTTAAGAATCCACCTGCCAAGGCAGGGGACACAGGTTCGATCCCTGGTCCGCAAAGATCCCACATGCCATGGAGCAACTAAGCCCGTGCGCCACAACTACTGAGGCCCGTGCGCCTAGAGCCCGTGCTCCGCAACAAGCGAAGCCACCACAATGGGAAGCACACGCACTGCAATGAAGAGTCGCCCCACTTGCTGCAACTAGAGGAAGCCCAAGCGGAGCAACGAAGACCCAATAAGGCCAAAAATAAATAAATAAAATAAATAAAATTTTTTTAAAAAGTAGATCTGGAAACTGGCTTTGCAGTCTAAATGCAATGCCCTTAATCCTCTTATATTTCTTAATGACTGTGATCTTGGTTGCAAAGAGAAATATAAGGCAACCAAGCTGAGGCTGACCCCTTATCACAGCAGCTCTAAGAAGAAATGTTAAAAAACCAGCGGCTCCAGAATGTCAGGACAAAGGCTTTTTTGCAGGGGAATCAAACACAGAGCCCAATGTCCTCATCAGACAACAGGCTCTTTTAAAAAATATATATTTATTTATTATTTGGCTGCTCTGGGTCTTAGTTGTGGCATAAGGGATATTTAGTTGCAGCATGCGGGATCTTTAGTTGTGGCCTGTGGGATCTAGTACCCTGACCAGGGATCAAAGCCGGGCTTCCTGCATTGGGAAGGGGGAGTCTCAACCACTGGACCACCAGGGAAGTCCCCAGACAATAGACTCTTAAAATCAAACCCAAATGGTCATCATTTCGTTCATGCAGAGACCTCCCTGGCACTCCAGGTAATACAACACCATTCCCCCCTCTGCTATCAACCTCCCAAACTAAGGCATCATTTCCCATTCTGATTGGTTTATTTCAGAAGAACTTTTCTAAGCAAAATTAATTTTTTATATCTGCCTGCAAATTGCTCTCTTTTTTTGCTTTGTAAGGTTGATATTTAGGACCCAGTGAGAATTCTTGTTAACATGTCAGGAAATACATTTTGCCCTCTGCGTAAGAGTGAATTAGAAGTCAGAAATCCCGAGGTTTTTCCCAGATTTATTACTGACAGCTTTGGTGAACCTCAAATTTTGGGGAATTCTCTATGCTTCAGTTTTCATTTATGATTAGATCAAAATCATTATTATGTTTTCATTTTCTACCATTATAATTTTGATAATGGGCTTTATTGGCCAGCTGGAGAAACATCTTATAGAAAGAAAATGCGACAACAATTTTTTAAAACAATGGGTAAAAAGTCTCAGAATGTGAACTCTATTCATTTTTCTTTCACTCATATCCTTTAATACATATGCATGTACAATACCTGTTCTGCTCTCCTTGAATGATTGTATGAGTGAAATAATAACCAACAAAACCTTTATAATTTGAATAGAAATATTGGAAAGTCAATCATTTTCAATTATTCCCAGGAGAATTTGGCGTAATTTCTGATTTTCTTAGCGGCTTTGATTTCAGAGCATTAAGTTGATCTTTTGTTCCTCAAATAGTACAAGTCAAAGACAGGAGGGACTCAGTCAATCCCCCAGCGGACTCAGACACTCAAGACAAAAACCCACCAGAGTAACCATATGTCTGCTAAGGAAGGATGACAACAAAAAGCAACAAGAGAGACGTAAATTTCCATGAAAAAATAATATTTTCTATTCCTTTTTTCTGTTGATGGAAATGAAACATCACTACAAGATTATATCCATACTGACAAACTGTTTCAGCAACTCAAACTCCTATTGCTGACTAAAAGAAAGTAGATTATTGTCCTCTGGATCAGAAGTCAGTAGCACTGGTTTCTGGTTCTTAGACACAAATTACATGCGTGGGCCTCCATGAGTTGCTTGAGTTTTTCTTACTTCAGTTTCCTCATGTGTGAACTTGACACAGGCATTGTTCCACTCTACTCTCAAAGTTTTTTAGGAAAAGATATTTTTAAATTATTTTAAAAATATGTCTAGGGGCTTCCCTGGTGGCGCAGTGGTTGGGAGTCTGCCTGCCGATGCAGGGGACACGGGTTCGTGCCCCGGTCCAGGAGGATCCCACATGGCCCGTGAGCCATGGCCACTGAGCCTGCGCGTCCGGAGCCTGTGCTCCGCAACGGGAGAGGCCACAACAGTGAAAGGCCCGCGTACCGCGAAAAAAATAAAAATGTCTAAATCTTTATTATATAATTGTGCAAGTGAACACATACACTGCAGAAAACTAAAAAACATCCAGTGTTTACAGAGTGAAGAAACAACAAAGTATTAAATGTATTCTATTGCCACTCTGACGTTAAGATTAATGAGTTGTTAATTTAAGCAAGATATTATACCTTGATCATACACAGGCGAGCACATAAAATTATTGAACAAAGCTGGGTTCCTATCTTCATTTTTGTATTTTTCCCTACATTTTTAAAAACTGAAGTATAGTTGATTTATAATATTATATTAGTTTCAGGTATACAATACAGTGATCCAATATTTTTATAGGTTATATACCATTTAAAGTTATTACAAAATAATAACTATATTTCCATGTGCTATACTGTATATCTTTGTTGCTTATCTATTTTATATCAATACATAGTAGTTTGTATCTTAATCCCATACCCCTATCTTAAAATATTTTTCAAAATTTCTTGTGAAAATTCAAGAATATTCCTTTTGATTATTTAAGGGCACTGTCTCCTATTAAAGAAAAATGCTCTTCTTTAACAGTAGGCTGTTTCTTGCCACTTACTCAGTGGAGTCATTATTATTCTCAAAATAACTAGTTGTTTGGATCACATCATTACAGTATGAAGAGCATGCTATAAGCAAGGCATCACAGAAGGAAGGGATGGTCTGCATTTCATCAAACAAAACACATGTTTTAAGGTAATATGAAATAGTTCATGCCTCTGAGGTACTTAATATATGTCAGTTTTTGTTTCCTTTTTTTTTTGGAATCCTCTCTACATATTATTCCAGAAATTGTGCAGACTTTCTGTAAACTGGTTTTTAAACCTTGAGATGAGTGGAATTGGGAGAAAAGCACTGTCACAAGAGCTTGGAACACATGAGCAAAACTGCTGCTGCCGCCTGCTGTGCTGTCCTGACTGTGGAGGTAACTAACGACAGTCTACTTCTCCAAGCAAGGATTCAAAAGTATTGTTAGGGAATCTAGGCTATCCTAAGTCCCAGGACCCTTGGGATGAGCTTTTGCAAGCGTGGCTTCTGAGAGGCTGGGCCTTTCTTGCTGGAGACAGTGGAGCAGTTGAGGACTTGCTCCAGAGGTGACAATATGATACAGAAGATTTCAGGGCACCATCTCTGGTTTGTGACCACCCTGGAAACTTTACTTAGATGGTTGATCACCTGAACCCTCATGAGCTTAACCGTGGTAAGACCTCCTAAGGAGTTCCATCGGTAAACAGATGGTAGCAAGGATCTTGGATTTGACTGTACATATTGACCATTTATCATAAAAAGCCTGAAATATCACAGCTCAGAACTACTTCAACCCTTCTCAGATGTATTAAAACTGAACCCACCATAATCTGGGCCAGGGGTCTAGATGTGTTAACCTAAACCTCAATCTGGACCACAGATCAGTAAACTACAGCCTATAGCCCAAATCTGGACTACTGCCTGTTTTCGTAAAGTATTATTGGAACATATACACGTTCACTTCCATGCTGTCTATGGCTGCCTCCTGGCTACCACAGCAGAGTCGAGTTGCTGGGGTAGCCTGCAAAGCCTAAGGTATTTACTGTTTGGTATTTTACAGAAAAAGTTTGCTCACCCTCTAGGCTAAAGCTTCAGGGGAAACTCAGGATCAGGGCATAAGGAGGAAAAACTTAACATGTTAATAGAATGGGCAACCATCCCCAAAGGAGGGCTTGGGTACCAGCGAGTCTTCCCTGCTGTCACAGTCTTAAATTCTCGGGAAAAAAGAACAGTATTGCCGCATTCGATTAGTCTGAGAAGAATCTTCCTAAACAATTCTGCACTTTAACTCGATTTCATTTATGTTATCTCATGCCTCAACCATTTATTTGGAAACTACTATACGTTGCCTCTGTAACTCACAAGGTGACAAGACGTAGATCTTCCATGACCTCAGGAAATGGTGAGACAGATACATTAGTAAACAATTGCGATGCCATGCTCTGGGTACTGTCAGAGATTAAGGGGAAAGTGCTGTGTTCACATGGCAGACAGAGCGGTGGGTGAGAGAGATCTGCACGCAGGCAACACACTAGATGGCCTGGGTTTTGAAGAATGAACAGGAATTATGCAGGAAGGTGCAGCGGTGAGTCATACCTGGCAGAAGGACAAGCAGATGGATAGCACATACGGTGGATGGGGAAAACAAAATGTCTGGGGAGTCATAGGGAGTAAGAGAGAATGGCAAAAGCTGATACCAGGGAAGTACACCTGGAACAAATCAAAAAAGTCTTATGTGACATGCTAAGAGGTTTGGACTATATTCAAGAACAATATTTCTGAACATGCCATTGCCATCATCAAAGTTGTTTATTTTTTTTTTAGAGAAAGGGGATGTGATAATCTTATCTGTACTGCATAAAGATAATTCTAGGGGCTACTTGGATAATGAAAATAGAAGAAAAACATTTCAAGACAAGGAGACCAGCTAGCAGGCTTTGCTAATAAAGGTAACGATAATAAGGAAACGATAATAAGTTTGCTCGATAATAAGGAAACGATAATAAGACCCTGAATGCAGTGCCTAGAGCACAGGCCACAGGTTTGAGAGATAATCTCACACGGAGATGGTGAGATAGAAGAGGATTCCATTGAAAGATGACTTAAAGAAGAGAAGTAACAGGTTATCAAGGATTTATTTGTCCAAATTACTTTGTCTCCAGCAGCACAAAATGCTAAGGGAATGAGATGCTAATAA
Source organism: Grampus griseus (assembly GCF_964374135.1). Taxonomy (NCBI): domain Eukaryota; kingdom Metazoa; phylum Chordata; class Mammalia; order Artiodactyla; family Delphinidae; genus Grampus; species Grampus griseus. Next base: position 44,670,049 of record NC_139006.1, on the reverse strand, counting down.
TTTTTTCCCTAGAGGCAAATAGGAGCAAAGTCATTGTAATGGAGAATAAGAAATGCCACTGGACACCACAGGAGAGGAATCGGAGAAACCAGCATGGAGACTCAAGGCACTTGAAGGGATTTTGAAATGAAGGAGACAGATTTCGAAAAGAGGATTGAGAACAGCACCAAAGAAATCCTTCTCCTAGCTTGCTTAAAGTCGGATTTCGACAAGGGCAAAAGGCCAATTTGGGAGAAGTAGAGTGGTAATGCTCCCTAAACTTTGCCCAGTATTATTTGATTAAGCAAAAACATTTTTCCAAGTGCAAAAAAAAAAAAAAAAAATAGGGCAGACAAACACCAACAATTGGTACCTGACATGTGATCTTTTGGATGTCAAACCATCAATGACAGTATAATTTTTACTCAAAAATTTTCCCTCATAATAAAAAACAGTATTTAGTCATTTTATTAAATAAGACAACTATAGAAAAGCATAAAAAAGTAAATAAAATATAGCAACCAGAGACACATGCTGTTAATATTTTGTTATATTCCTTTCTGATGCATAGATGTAGACTTTTAGGACATCCTACCTATGCTGTTCTGTTTTCTGCTATTTTCCATTTAACGTTTTACTTTCCCATATTATTAAATATAGTTTGTCCAAGTCTCCCAGTTGGCCATCCTTTTCCTTGCCTCTTAAGCTAAAATTGGCTCAGACATCAACTTACTTACAAGTAAGAAATCTAACAAATGCTCTCTATATTTCTGGAAATTCTTAGAGTTTATCTTTCTCCAGGACAACCAGTTACTGCTTCCAGTGGATTCTCGATATGTTCTCTGCATTTTGCCACTCTCGGGGACATCCTCCTTTCCACATAATATTGCTCTGAACACCCTCTAATAAATTTAGTTCACAAAGTTTACCAGCTCAAGATTGTGTGATTAGTATGCTTTACTGAAGATCTAAAACAACACAAGGCAATTACATTGTTGGACAGTACAATAAAAGATGTAAAACTGAATACTAGGCATTCCTGTTCTTCACATCCTCTCAACCATCAAGGTGTTTTATTCATCCAAAACCACTCTCTTCCTCAGAGGAATTCTGCCACCTGTCCTTAAAATAGTATTTTTACTGCCTACTTAAAGAGAAATAAATCATATTTCCCTTGCTCAAGAATACTTGGGCATCATATGCCCAATGATGGCATCACTCTGCACTCTAGCTATTTGCCCCAATTTAAGATAGTTTCAGTAATAGCTGAACCTGTTCAAAATGTTAATAAAGGTTTTGTTGATGGTAAAAAAAAAAAATGTCCAAATATGGTTACTGGTAAATAATCATATTTCCCTTGTTCAAGAACACTTACACCAGAGCATCAGATAGATTAGTTTGAACCTAATCTGACCAGTGGAGTAAGTGAAATTTTCATGGGTGTTTTGAGAATACCATAGAAGAATACTTAGCTCAGCCTGAGAGGGAAGAAGGACCAACAACTAATCACCCACAACTGAGTCTCTGTTGAGATTAAGAGGAGGCAAGAGGGCCAGCAAGGCAGAGAGCACAGGGTGAGCAAAGACTCGGGAGCAAGAGACAGTCTGGTGTTTCCAGGGAGCTGAAATCAACTGAGCTATGTCAGCGTACAGTGAGAGGTACAGTGGTGAGGAGAAAGGAGGTGACGACTCAGAAGGTCCGTCTTTCACTTGAGGGTGTCTGTGCCATATGCTGAGAACGAGCACCCATTTTAAAAGTTTTGAGAAGAAAGCGACACGTTTGCATGCTAGCTGCCACCCAGTGGCAACATTCTGGAGTATATTTGAGACAGGACTGGAGACAGGTTTTGGAACCTGAAGCAGAAGCTATTTCAGACAAGGGATAAAATAAGGTCCTGAACGGGAGCAACGGTGGCACAAATAGAGAGGAGAAGTCAAATTGGAAAACGTGTAGGGTTGTAAAATTGTCAATGCTTGGTAAATGAATAAATATGCACAGAGAATTCATATAAGACAACAGATGGATGAAAGCAAGGAAGTTGACAAAACAGTGGATTCGTGTCCTTTCTTGGTCAGTAGCCTACAGAACAGGCTGGAAAGATATGCTGAGATCAATTTTAGTTATTTATAATCCCCCCAAAACCATTTTGAAGCCCTTTTCAATCATTTTAAAAGTTATTTCTTACTTAATGAACAAAACACTTTTAAAAGTTGACAGGAGTGGGGTAACCATGGAAGAGTGCATTTTTTTCTTGCACTTTCATACTTAATCCTGTTCCTGTGATAGCACAAGTCATTCATGCTGCTAGGAGTCCTAGGGGTGATCCAATGTAGTTAAAAAACTTTTACTCTCCCCTGGCTTTACCACCTCTAATGGGACCCTAACTTACATATTCCCTTCCATTCTTCATTATTTTTTCCAGGAGAAAATATGCCTGAAGCACTTTCTGTACTCATACAATCTCTTCATTCAACTTTACATCTCTCTGAGAAAGAACTTTTACAAACTAGGTTATATAAGACTATCTCGGATGTAAATGTCAATAGGAAAAAGAGATACTGCACCTTGCGAAAACAGTCTTTAAAAATGTTCACTGTGGGCTTCCCTGGTGGCGCAGTGGTTAAGAATCCGTCTGCCAGTGCAGGAGACATGATTTTGAGCCCCGGTCCAGGAAGATCCCACGTGCCGCGGAGCAACTAAGTCCATGCGCCACAACTACTGAGCCTGCGCTCTAGAGCCTGTGAGCCACAACTACTGAGCCCACGTGCCACAACTATTGAAGCCCGCGCACCTAGAGCCAGTGCTCCACAACAAGAGAAGCCACCGCAATGAGAAGCCTGCGCACCACAATGAAGAGTAGCCCCTGCTCACCGCAACTAGAGAAAGCAAGCACGCAGCAACAAAGACCCAACACAGCCAAAAATAAATAATATAAGTAAATTTATCAAAAAAAAAATGCCCACCGCACCTTCTTTGAAAGCAAGACGTTGCTATCAGATTCCAGTGTAAATTACTCAGCAAAAGGATATCAACATGCACTTTTCTGAAACAAAACTCCTGAAAACTAACCGTCGCACGAAGGGAGTCAGTAATACTCAGGAAAATGCAAATTAAGACAACAACAAGATATCACTGGCAAATATTCAAAAAAAAAGGAAAATAAGTGTTGATTGGAGTTTGCAGTTATAGGAGGTATCCTGCCCTGCTGGAAGTGTAGGCTGGGGCAGTCACGCCCAGCAAGCTGGCACGTCGTTTAAGTCAATACACACCAACCTTTATGACCTAACATTCATAAGGTACGTTCGTATCCCAAATTTACACCACAGGCCACTCAGAGGTATACATAGCACTGTTTGTGCTGGGAAGGAATTTGGAGTAACCTGGATGTATAACATGAAGTGGATGAGCAAATAGAATGAATTACGTTTCAATTATAAGAAAAGTTGATGCATACGTGGCAGGCAGATGAATCTTAAGAACACATTATTTTAGCGAAAAATGTAAGACAGAAGAAAATGTATATCACAACACTACTTACACCAAGCTTGCACATAAAACAATGAACATTTTGCAAGAACACATGTAATAAAGACAAATTAAACACATAAAAATAGTTAGCCATGCGGAGGGAGTCATGGAATTTGAATTGGACTAGAGAATAAAGGATAATAAATACATTTTATGTCAAAACTGTCACTTTTCTGACCCTCTGCGTTTTTCTGTCTTTGATTCCTGAATTCCCTTTACTTTTCTTTCCTTCTCACCTGTAATTCTACCAACAGTTTCTCTCAAATTGAGAAATAAAACTTTGAAGAAAATATGTGTCCAAAACGTGGGAACTGAAATAAGTTGGAATTCATAGAATGTGGTCATGGTCTGTGATTTGTTTTAAGGCCGAAAGTTGTTTTTAACAAAGTATAGGAAGTAGATAATCACTAGTCAATCAATTTCCAGTCTATATACACTAGTACTACTTCCAAGGACATTCTGACAATACGAACCACCCCATGTGTTTGTTAAATACATATTCAAAATACTCTTGCCATTTCCTAATTACTTAGATTCAAGGGGTCCAGTGTGTGGTCAGGAATCTGTACTTTGAATAAACATCCCAAGCAACTGTAAAATCAGGCAAACTGGCAAATACTGTGGAAGCCCATCCAAAATGTTCTTCCCCTTATTAGCAGGAAGTCGCTAGTGGCTTATGCTGTTTTACCATGAAAACAATAATAAAAATGATAGCTACCCTTTATTGGGTGCTAACTATGTAACCAAGTATGCATTATCTCATTGGCACATCCCACTACCTCTACGGAATAATCAATACTATCGTGCATATCTCAAAAATAAGGATGCAGAGCTTACATGAGTAAACAGAACTTGCCGTATTAGTGGTAGAAATGAGCCTTGAAACTGAGTTTATCTCATGCCTTAGTGTATAGTCTTAACCAGGGCAGCATGGTTTGATTTTTACTTACTACATTTGTTTTACAGGGGTATATATGGTAGATTTTAAAGTTTGTATGAGGTTGTGTGTGTGTGTGTGTGTGTGTTGTTTTGCTTTTCTGTCAAATACCAAAAAGTTTCTAGTTTTTCTCAAAAAGTAGTTAACTTGAGACCCACTCCCAAAGCATAAACCAATAAACCATACATGACCACTTCCTTTGCCTTATGTTTGGTTATTCCCTAGCAAGAACCCACAAGTTGTGTCTGAGATTGCCCAGTTATTCCAGTAGTTCTCTCAAAGACTTTTATTTGCTCTAGGCTATAATTATCTCAAAAGTCTGAATTCAAAGTTAGTGGAGTGACCGTCCTTCGGGAGAAAAACGAATAACATTGCTATGAAGCCGCGGCTAGACTAGGCTAAGTGAGACCCTCAGTATGGAAATGGAGCCTTCCTATTCTTAAACAATTCTCTTGAGAGTGTTATGTTCAGAGGGACCTTCTATGAAATTCCTTAAAGGAGTTGAGCCAGCTAGTAACACATGATTCTTCATGCCAAAGGTAAGTTAGCTCAACTAATTGTGGAAAATTAATGGAGGAAATGAACAGCATTTAAAACTGTTGTATTTTAACAAATACTGTCATGTTGAAAAAAACACAGTCTCCTTATAGACATCATCTATGTTTGTTTGTTTCAAGTAATAGGATAGTAAGCATAATACAACTTCTTTATTTTGATTCACAGGTTATGAATCATAAAATGTGATTTAAAGAAAGCTGTTTGGAAATACGTGTAAAAGAAAAAATAGTATAGATATATATGTGCAATTACGAATTAAAAGAGTGTATTTAAGACTACTTCTAGCTGATAAATTAGCACTGCTAACAGGTTTTTAAAAGTGAAAAAATATTAAATTTAATTTCACATCTGATTTTGACTTAAACATTCATAAAACTCCTATTTTCATCCATGTTCCTATCAACTGAAATGACCAAAAAAAAAGAGAGAGAAAAAGAAAATAGGGAACCCTTCATAGACTCAGAAAACTAAGAAACTCTGATCCAGTCATACAAGATAGAGTAGAAATGGGAATAGCTTGAAGGAAGCCTGAGCTTCATAAAACCCCTTTCTGAGAAAAGCACATTGCTGACATGTGAGGAAAGGGTACCATGGCACAACAGTGCTAACATCTCCCAATTTGAAAAGTCCCTCATCAACTTTCACCAGTTTTCTTTATTATCAAATGATGACCGCCATTGAATGGATTAATTATTTCAATACAAATACAAAATGGCAATTTTTCTCATCCTATTATTCCTTCTACTGTTAGTAGATGCGATTTTTCTGTGTAGGACTTTCCCTTACACTATCGTTATCTCTGAAATAATTTTCACACAGGAACGGCAAAATCAACACTTAAGGATTTCCTCTGATGGGGTTCAGGGCATACTAACCCCAAATATGGCATCTTGGATATTGAACATTTTCCACTGAAGGAGTTTGAGAAAATGGCAGAAACAGGAAGGTCACTTTGACGTTCCTCCTGCCTGTCTCCCCTGAGACAGGACATAGAAGCCTCATGTGAGAGGTTTCCTCCCTATTCCCAGAGAAAAGAAGCATCCTTATCTCCAAAGAGAAAGGGATGCCAAAAGGAATCCTAATTAACAGGACTTGCTAAGTTTCCCCCCATTTTACTACACTTACTTCATAACCCTTAACCTATCATATTCCTCCATGACTGCCCACTCTTCACCAAATCCAGAATCTAAAACCCTCAGGTCTGTTTCTTCTGCCCTTCATTTCCTTATGAAGGCTCCCATGTCACATAAAACTCATATTAAACAAATTTATATGCTTTTCTGGTGTTGATCTGTTCTGTCAGTTTAATTTTCAGACTCAGCCAGGGACCCCAAGAAAGTAGAGGAAAACTTTTTCCTTCCCGACACCTCTTAGCATCAATTTTCTTAGTAAGGAGTTGGTGCAATAAGTGTCCAATAAGTGTTGTGTTGTGTGTGCCTCTCTTATTTTCTATCATGATTTAATATATATGTATACAACGTGCTTTAATCAGCTGAAGTCATTTTGACTATGATCCCACCTAGGCCAGCAGGAGCTCTTCAAGCAGGTTGCAGTGTTTGATTACTTACGTGCTTTCTAGCACAACAATCTGTCCTGGGATTACTTTGTCTATTTCCTGCTTCAGATCTGCTATCATGGGGATCCAGATTTTGAGAGGCAGATTATATGCAATTTAAGAAAAAAATGCAAAATTATTAATACAAAACGAAGTACAAAAATAAATGTTTAGAATGACAAAACAAATCACAGCAAACTACAATGTTCTAAAAGTAGACACCTTACAAATGTTGCAAAATCCAGTAAAAAGATATTTTGATTAATTATCCCAACACCTCTGTAATCCTTTTTCCTACATTTTGCCTGAATTCTTCAACAATTTTCTGACATGAGTATGGAAAGTTAATCCCGTCTTTCCTCTATAGTGGTTGAATAAAATGTGAGGATGATGATGGTGATTAAGGATTGCTATTAAATTGGGGGAAACTACCATCAAGTTTCATTCAAAATTACACTGCAATATTTGGAATTTCCACAGTTAGTTTCTGACTCTGTCCATCTCCAGTTTTGCTTCTCCTCACTACTCACATGGTGTCATGGGCACTAGAACATGCTCATATCCTCATGACCTCAGTCTTTCACCTTCTCCTTATGACACTGAATGTTGGGGGTGGGGACAAGTATATTCTGCCTCAAGACAGTTAACAATAATGTCAGTATATTTGGAAGGGACTATAAATTACATAAGTATATTCCACTGAATAGATCTCTACTCAAATTTCTGTTAGCATGATCTCCAAAATGCCCACGGCCAATCCAAAGCCACCAATCCAACACAAGAAAAATTATGACAAACGGAAAATCAGAGTGAAACTAATTGCAATTTAAAGTATCTTATTTTTGAGCATTTTGCAATTAAAAACAAAGTATGACCACGATCCCTCATTACAAGGGCGCCTTCCAAGGACTTGAAAAGGGCTCATGCAAGAGAAAAGTCCTGCAGCTTAAGCTTTTTAGATTCACTGAAATTCCATCTCAGCTAGAATCAGGCATTTATACAAGGATCTTAGTTTCCTTTTATTTATGAATACTCATGGCTACTGAGTTGTCATTGCTTCCAGATGTTTTCACTAGATAAAATTAGAAAATATGTGTTTTTCAAAGGAGGGAAATGTATCATAAATTTATACTAATCTTTCCAATTCTAATTTAAAATTGCAGAGTTTTTATTTAAATTCTTTGATTTTTTTTTTATACTTGTATGACTTTGGCCTTATACTGAAAATCTTGGTCCCCCAAAATAATGTTCAAGATAACTTGCTCTATTCTATTTTACAATAGATATAGATTCCAAATAACAATACATACATTATTACCAACATAAGTCAAACTGAGTTTAAAAGAATGAATAGAATTAAGTAGGGTAAAATCCAGGAGGAAAGTGGGAATCACAGAAAATGAGCAGATTGTGTGACGTTTAGGGTTCAGTGTAACTGGAATAAAGAATATATATGTAAGATTACATGATATCACACACATGAAATTTGTTAAGTGCCAAGTTAAGCAGCTTTCACATTTTGGTGAATAATCTTAAAAGCAAATAATTGTTTTAATCAGGAGAATAAAAATGATCTGATTTGAAGTTTCAAGAAGAATCTGGAATGGGAGAGAGAGCAGACTAGCAAGAGACCAGTGTAGTGTGAGTACTATAGTAGGGGAGAAGCCCTGAGTGACCATGGACATCAGACAGCTACTATGTCAGTGTGAACGCTTCCTTGGGTTCACTGGAGCAATAATCGAGGAGACAGGGAACATCAGCTGGCAGAAAATAACTGGATTTGTTCACAAAGTTAGGTTATTATGGGAAAATTATCACAAATGAAAAAGGAGGGAAAATAGCATTTCTCATTTCATCTCACTCCTATTAGTCAATAAATATCTATTGAGATTTTCTATATGTCAAAAATTAGTGGAAATATTGCACTGAACAAGACAAACATTGTCCTTGCAGTCTTTCAAGAAGAGTCAATGAACAAAATTGATGAGGTTCTCAAAGAAACCTTTTAAATTCTAAATGTGTTGGATAATTTCGATGTTGTGTTTGTGGTTGTTATAAATCTATATTCCAGATGTTGCACAGGCAAAGTAGCAAAGCCATGAAAATTTGGGACCACCTGTCTCTTTTTCCATATGTCTGCTTGTCTCTCAAAATTGTACATATTTACCCCAAGAGTGACCTACCCCTTTCTCTTACTCTTAGACTCAGCTTGATAAAGGATTGAAATAATCAGCTAGCAAACCCAATAAACTAACGCTTCCGATGCCGATTCAATGTAATTATCTTTTAGAGATGACTCTATTAAAAATTATCCCCAACACTGTGATTTAATCCCCTTTAGGACGATAGGAATTTCAGACCATCGTGTGCAGAATAGGAGTTATTTTGAGTAAAGTGGTATGTTTTACAGCCTCTAAAAACACAACAGCACGAGACCATTTTTCACTTCTAGTGTGGAGCTAGCCTGACTATACTGAATGCCAAAGGTAAAAATCTCTCTTTGTATCTTTTGTGGTCACTCTAAAGGCTCGCCTTGAGAAGACATCTTTCCTCATGGTTGTCTCTCATTTTCTGACTGAGTCAAAACAAAACTCACTGCTGCACTTGCTTTATAAAAATAAGTATGTATATGAAAACTGAGTCACAAGATGGTGAAAGATCATTTCTTAAGATATCACACTTGACATATGTTAGGGTGAAAACCAGAATAAATAAGGAAATTCACACCAGCTAGCCCTGATTTTCTGTAAAATGGGGAGAAAATTAAACCCCTGAGTAAACAGAATTTGGAGGCTTGAGGAAGAGGTTATTTGGAACAGCTGTTCAAGGAATTGAGATATGGTAACAGCAATAATGCATTAATTACAGTGACCAGAATGGGCTAATATTCTTGACATGGGAATGGAAAGTGATGGGAAGGCAAAGAGGTTCTATTATGGAGAATCTGGTAGATAAGAGTAATTGCTAACATTCATTAAGCATGTTATATATGTGAAGTACTGCTTAACATACATTACCTAATATGTTCCTCATAACAAAGCAATGTGGTGGGTATTAAAATTAGATCTTATTTACAATTGAGAGTTTCAGTATCTTAGCCAAGCCACACTATTTGTAAGTGGCATAACTTGGACTCAAACTAATTCTGTCATCAAATTTCATCATCATAATAATTACGCTCTCCTGTTTCACTCCCTCTTGTGCTACTTATCATATTAAACCAAGCACAGAGAGTCCTGGTTAACATAAGGTATGATAAGTGGGAGATCTTACATATGAAGTCACAATTGGGAAAAAGAAGTTGAGTGGAAGGTGATGAGCTGTAAAATTACTTATCAATATGTCATCAATATGAATCAATCAACAAATGTTTTGGGGACATTGAGCATTCATGACCCAAGTTAAGTTCTGAAGGATTTCAGAGTCAAAAAGACAACCTTAAAAAAACATGTTTATGAAGGATGAATAGGTAGAACTCAGGGGATTTTCAGAGCAGTAAAAATACTCTGCATGCTACTATAAAGATGGATGCATGTCATTATACATTTGTTCAAACCAATGGTATGTACAACACTGAGAGTGAACGATGACATAAGCTATAGACTTGTGATGATTGTGACTGTGTTAACGTAGGGTCATCAGTTGCAACAAATGTACCACTCTGGCGGGGGATGTTGATAATGGCAGGCTGCACACCTGTGGGGCAGGGGTAGATGGGAAATTTCTGTACCTTCCTTTTAACTCTGCTGTGAATTTAAAACTGCCCTAAAAAAATAAAATAGTCTTAAATGTAAAAACTATGTAGGGGCTAGGTCATAAAAGAGAACAAGTGGATAGCACCACAGCCTATATAAAACCTAAATGTTACGAAACTCGTGTATTATTTTCCTCTTTATTTTTTTGGCTAGATCTGTTGTCACTTCAATATTTTTATATATTTGTTTTTCCCACTTTCTTCTTCACAATTTTCATCTATCTTAATTTAATATTATGCTATGAATTTTATCCTACTAATTTCTTTTGGCTTATTTTATTTTACTCTCTCCTTGAATTTTATGCTTAGTTATTTTTTCATTCCTTGTAGCTGGGAGTGTGAATCAATACAATTGCTCTAACTGTAATTTGGCAAATTGTATTTGAGGCCTTAAGAATATTCAGAAACAATTAATTGTGCAATTTTACTTCTAGAATTCTCCTTCTACCAAGAAATAAGCATAGATGTGCACAAAGATTTAGCTTTGAAGATATTCATCATGACATTTAAAGTAGTGAAGTATAGAAATGCCTAATTGTCCAAAAGATGTTGAATAAACAACTAATTCCAAGCCTTAACAATCATACATCTCTCTTCCTAAAATGTCTGTCCTCCAGATGTGAGGCCTAGAATGTTCTCTGGGCCTCACTTGAGTGTCTCCTCCTCCTAGAAACCTTCCCAGTTACTCCCAGTTGGCTTGGTTGAAACTTCTTTAATATTCATCTAATTCTGTCCAAATGTTGGCTCTCAGTGTGTAGTATGATAGTTTTTCCCTTTGCATGACTAACCTCCCTTGTTCTAGATTATGTCTTTGAAAGTAGGAATGATATCTTACCTATCTTTTATCAACTTTACCTAGCAACATACTTAGCATATAGTTGTCATATTAAAAATCTTTCTTGGATGACTAAATGAAGGAATGAGTGTTAGTTGAGCAAATATTTTTGATGACATTGAACAGTGTTAGAATATAAAATGCTCTTAATAAAAATATACTTCTTAGTCTAGGTCAGTCTGGTGAATATTGATTATCTTTTTATAATCAGACAACTAAAATAGATTTATTCTAGAAAAGGTAGAAAAAAGACACAATTGTAAAGAAGAGAATACAAATTTCCCCTAATTTCAGAAACATACTTCTTGACTGATCTTTTTCTAGCCTTTTTCTAAGTGAAGATAAGTAATTACATAGAGATAGATGATGGATGGATGGATGGATGGATAGATAGATATATAGGTAGATAGATAGATAGAGATAAAAATAAATCACATATATCTATCCATGCATAAATATACACAAATAGACCCTTTTTCTGTACATGAAGGATTTTCAAAATATCTGTGAAACATTCTGAGATTTTTTTGATCATCATGTTAACATTTGGAAATGCATATTTCATTTGAAAATATTTACAAATAGCTTTCTTTTTATTTTATACTTCAAATAACTTGCAATGTAGAAATATTTTCACAGTCTAGAATTTTTCTCACTATTTATCTGAGGGAAAATGTTTAAAAATATAGTTTGACAACTACATCACACTGTAGATAATTTTCCAACTTCATTTACAATGAGCTATTTAGTTCCACAGGCCTCCTTGCTGGTAAAATATTAAGAGGTGCCTTGATCTCATTAGTAATCTACATAGTAATGGAGGATTTAGGGGTCACAGGCAAGATTACACTCATTAGTATGAGCCCATTCATGGATTATATATTGTGCTAAAATTTAACCAGAAAGTCAGTGGAGGCCCTACCTATGCTTTGGTTTACAGAGTAACTGATGTCAATTGACTGGAGAAATCAAAATCCTCACCAAACTTTCCATGACCACCTCGTGATTTACATCCTCAGGTTTCCTAGTGCCTTTGACTGCAGTACCCACAAGGGCTGTTTGCAGTTTAACCTGGTTAGGTCAAACATAAAATCCTATGTCTTTACTTATTGTCAAAAGAAAGTCAATCATACAAAGCATTTTTGATAACTATATATTTTACTTAAAAATTGGCAAGGGGGCTTTCCTGGTGGCGCAGTGGTTGAGAGTCCGCCTGCCGATGCAGGGGACACGGGTTCGTGCCCCGGTCTGGGAAGAGCCCACATGCCGTGGAGCAGCTCTGCCCGTGAGCCATGGCCACTGAGCCTGTGTGTCCAAAGCCTGTGCTCCGCAACAGGAGAGGCCACAACAGTGAGAGGCCCGTGTACCGCAAAAAAAAAAAAAAAAAAAAAAAAATGGCAAGGAAGGTCATGGAAAGGGTTATGGTCTCAGCTGAAAGGCTGCTAAAGATGGGCTGGAAATTTAGACAAAAGCCAAATCACAGAGGCCATCTTGTTGAGACACTTTCCCTGTACTTTATGAATACAGAACAAGGTATAATTCAGAGAGCATTGCAAAGACAGAAGCCAGGTTCAAGAGCAAGGAACTGCCTTGTAGAAGACTTCTGAGTAGTGTCGCTAGATTTTGCAAGTAAAAAATACAGAAAGCACTGTTGAATTTAAATATCAGATAAAGGACTTTCCTTTTTACTATATGTATGCCCCAAATATTGTGTGAAGCATACTTACACTAAAAAGAAAGAAAAAAAATGTAGTGTGGTTTATCTGAAATTCAAATTTAACTGGGCATCCTGTATTTTATCTGGCAACTGTACTCTTGGGCCCAATTCACCTCCAGCCCCGCAACTTGGACACACACAAATTGTGACTTAAATGACTGGTCCTGAGATTTAAGCGAATCCACTTCAAAATAATTTGGCAGAGAAGTCATCTGGCAAATTTATTTTGGGCTAGTTGACTAATGGCCTTGGAAATTCAGAAAAGAAATTTTTTTTTTACATTCCTCCTGGCCAATATTTGAAAGCAAAACTTTGAAACTGTATACTCATATTAGTGTTACAATTGTAAAGTGAGCCTACATCTAGTGTGGTTTAAACAATTTAACAGCAAAATCCCAGAGAAATAGCAAGAAAAGTACCTACTCTTTCTGAAAAGCTATTGGAAATAATCATTGCGAGCTTCTGGGCAGTGAAGTGAGCTTCCGGGCAGCAGAGACTAATCAGACTGAGAGTTATTATATTTGTCAAAGAACTGTCTTCAACTTTCCATAGGGAAGCAATTCCTAGGCTGACCCAGGAAGGATCCAAAGGCAAATTTTCAGAAATGATGGGCCTATGTACCAGAACTAGGATGGACCTCTTCCCTTTCACATAGGAACACAGAGTTCATGACTATGCTTCCCATTGAATTTCTACCTTCAAGTCTGAACAGTAGGGAACTATAAACAGAGACTGATAGTAGTCTAGAATTAGTACTCAACCCTAATATTAACAACAGTTCATGTTGGTCAGTGTGTCCCCCAGCTGCTGGGACTGTTGTCAGAAGGCATGTCTCAGCTGTCAGCCCTCTTTGGGGACTGCTTCAGATGAATAAAAATGCTTTGATCAAGGTCTATTCTTCTTCCAGAGGCAGCTCCGTCCAATCACCAGTCCCCTAACATCAACTCAAGACAACTCTTGGGCCATCTCAGTTCCAAAGCTCCCCATTGACTCAGCTACGGTTCCACTTCTCTTTCTAACAGATTCTGCATCCTTCTCTTCCCTTCCACCAGTACTGATCCCAAGAGCTCTTTCTAATAAATGCCCTGTACATTAATCTGTCTCAGTCTGTATTCCAGAAAAATTAAGCTGTGACAATGTGACCTGGAGAATAAGACAATCAGTACATAATTTGGAGGACTGAACCAAAGGACTAAGTGTATAACCAAGACCAAGGTATCTCACTTGTTGGTAGATGTTTTCACCAATACTCTAGAGAGGATCTATTGGTAGTTCACAGCATATCACACTGTAACGTTACTTTATATTAGAATTTTAGACACGTATCTGAATATTTTAATTAACTAATTAATGCTATTTAACTAAGAACTCACTATAAAGCATATATAAAGTGAACATGCAGGGCTTCCCTGGTGGCGCAGTGGTTAAGAATCTGCCTGCCAATGAAGGGGGCACGGGTTCGAGCACTGGTTGGGGAATATCCCACATGATGTGGAGCAACTAAGCCCGTACACTACAACTACTGAGCCTGCGCTCTAGAGCCCACAAGCCACAACTACAGAGCCCACATGCCACAACTACTGAAGCCTGTGCACCTAGACCCCGTGCTCCGCAATAAGAGAAGCCACCACAATAAGCCTGCGTGCCGCAACTAGGGAAATCCCACGTACAGCAATGAAGACCCAATACAGCCCAAAATAAATATAAATAAAATAAATAAATTTATTTTAAAAATATATAAAATAAAGTGAACATATAGATTATTTCTTACAATTTCTTATAATAGCTGTCTAGTCTCATTGTCTGTAACTTACTTTAAAATACCTCAGTGTAGACAGCATAATATAAATATGTATTAATTTAATCTACACCCTAGGGGCTTTTAGTTAACATTTGAAGTACCCTAATCAAGTATCCATACCTAAGGGACAATGAATAAGGATTTGCAAGACCCTAATCATGAGTCCACACTACAAAGGCCAGAGGCAATTTAGAACAAAACCTCACATTTTCTGTCTGTATATGTAGACAGGTCTTGTCAATTAACACAAGAGATGTTCAAATATTTTTCACTGAGGTGTGTTTTTCAAGATACACATTTTTCCAGAAATATTATAGTGGCACTTTCACCCTTGATACAATTTGGAATAAGAATCTGACAAGCCCAGCAGCCCAATACCTAAATAACACGTAAAAAACTCCATTCCCTCTGTGTTGCACCAGTTAAGGGAGAATTCCTTTGCCTGTTCTTGAAGGTTAGCAGGAAGCTTGTGTGAGTGCCTACAAGCATAGAGTAGTATCTGTTTTCAGGCATCTTCACTCTTCCTTAAAAACAAAACAACCTTTTATTGGCTCTTAGATATTTTTTTCCATATGAATTTACAAGCATCTTATCCAACGTGCCTCCCTCCAAAGATTCCATACCTTTACATTTACACATAAACGTTGAGAATTGATTTGTTATCTTATTAATTCACCCTATTCAAGAAATATTCTATTTACGTGTGAATTTAAGATTTGATATCATCATAATGTTGACTTCCCATTCAAGATGATATGTCCCCTTAAGCCAGACAGAGGCAGTGTTGTTTAATGATTAAGGGCATGAATCTTGGATCAGTCCCTCTGGATTCAATTTCTGACTCTGACACTTAGCTGTGTGACCCTGAACAAGATATGCTGCCTCTCTGTATTTTTATTTTCTCTTCTTTAAAATAGGAATAATAACATCATCTGCTTCATAGGAGTCTGGGTATTGAAAAATAAGGGTAAAGCTGGTTCATAAGAAGCTCTCTGTGTTTGCTACTATTATTTTACTTTGTGTACTTCAATAGGATGCACAGACTCTTCATATTTATATGGTACCATTCTTTTCAAATTTATTCATATGTATCTTATAGCAGTCATTGTTATTGTGGGTGAAATAATTTTCCCCTTTCGGTTATTAGTTATTGATAATATAGAGAATGCTCTTGATTTTCATACTGATCATGTGTCCATCAGTTTCCCCAAATTCCTTTGATAATTCTAGATAATTTTGGCTAGATTCTATTGGATTTTTTGAGTGTACAATTATATCAACCAAAAAAGAAAAAAAAGAAAGTAAAACAATTGGAACACTTCTTCCTTGTTTATATCAACTGTTTCAAACACCCCAAACAGTGTTGAATGGTATTAGTGATAGCATCCGTATCTTCTTTCAGGTTTTAATGGAATGGCCTTAGCATTTAAGAATGATATTTGCAGGACTTCCCTGGCAGTCCAGTGGTTGGGACTCCGTGCTTCCAATGCAGGGGGCATGGGTTTGATCTCTGGTCGGGGAATTAGAATCCCGCATGCCACGTGGCCAAAAAAAAAAAAAAAAAGAGTGATGTTTACTATAGGAATCTTCTTATATATCTAAAATATAATAATATATGTTCTATTTTACAAGTTTACTTCTCTTCCTATTTTTCTTGGAGATTTCATTAAAAATGGTTGCTGGTTGCTATTAAATGCTTTATTACAACTGTCATGATTATATAATTTTCTCTACTAGTATTTTTATTGAAATGAAGTATACTGATGTTTTACTCGATAACTGAATTTCTAAAATAAATCCTACTTGGTCATGGTCTTTTGATACACTGCTAGATTCTACTCACAAATATTTAATTTACAACTTTTGCATCTATTTTACGAGTCAGATCAAGCTATGGGTTTTGTTTCTCATACTATCTTTATCAGATTTCATACGGAAGTTTTTTTCAAGAAACCATCTGAAACCCTTCCTAATGTACGTTTTTGTTCTAAATGAACCATATTATTAACCTGAAAAGTGGTTTATTTGGAAGAAATGCTTATGAGATTTGATTAGGAGAAAATAATTATGAAGATCATCTCTCTAATATTTCAAGTCTCTCCTCATTATATTCAAAATATTTTCACGTTTTATTCATTACTCATAACATGGATGTGTTCTTCAAGCAAAACAAAACAAAAATAACCAACTTAGCATGAATGAGGTATATAGATCCATCCTCCAAGTTTTGATCATTTCTGCCAGAGGGATATTCACATAAACTTGCCTGAAATTTCTTACAGACACTGAAAAAGAGAATAGAGCACCTTCCATAGTCCTAGTTAACCTCTAGAACTACGTCATTCAGCCCATTGTTCTTTAGCTTTTGCCTGTTTTAGGCTGGGAGCACCATCGAGAAGTAGGAGGATGGAAGAGAATGAGGTATTTACTGCTTCCTCTCCCTCCATGCCACTCTGTGGATTTGACAGAATTGCATCCTTCTCTAGCAAAACCCTTGTGGAGTGGCTGCCTGTTTGTCGCAGGGTCCAGCACGAAGGGTAGGTAAGAATCAAGGGATTGGAGAAATACAAAACATAGCCTATATTCAATTCACAAATCACTCTGTTTACTGCACACAGTCAGCACACAACACAGATTACTCAAAGTAGGGAAAGGGGGTAACGAACCACTCCAAGGAGAAGTCTGGGAAGGAGGCATCTCAGCAGGGCAGGGGTCTTCAGTTCAGCAACTGGTCTCCCAACAAGCGTGAGTGGGAAGTCGGCCCCTGCTCCTACAGGGCCTCCAGCAGCAACAATCTGGACCAGCTCTTAGCAGCTCAGAGATGGTTCCTCCAGCGAAGAGTCTTTAAGTCACTCTGCTTAGTGGTCTGTTTTCAAGGAGTAACAGTTATCCCAAGGGAGGGGGTCTTGGCTCTATCAGTTGCTCTTTCTGTTCCAGTGATATAAGCTGCCCATCAAATTCCTAAAATCTAAGGTAACACTCTTAGTTTATCCCTCTAAGACTCTTGCAGTCCTACAGGAGATGTCTCAAAACAACTAATATGGAAGTTCATATTGGCCACTGTGACTCCATTTTGAACTACTTAACATAGCGTACATCCTGTAAGTTTCACACAAGATGAGTAGGATTTCTAACATAAAAGAAATCACATCATCACATCCCCTTCCACATCAGTAGCTCTCAAGCAGGTTCCAGTTTCCTCACCCTGCCCCTTCCGGCCTAGGAATGTTAATGGCTGCCCATCCTTCATCCTCCCTGGGTGTCTCAACATTCTTTGTTTTTTCCCTTACCACTGTCCACTGTACAATAAAAACAAATCTGGATTTAGATAAGGAGAGACTTTATTACAAAAGTTTATTGCTATAGGGGAAGGAGACTATTACAATAAAGATAATGCTTTGATTGTAGGAGCTGCAAGAATATCCAAGGTCAGGCAGAAGGAAGTTGTTTTTTGTTTGTGTTTTGGGTTTTTTTAATAAATTTATTTATTTTATTTATTTATTTTTGGCTGCATTGGGTCTTCATTGCAGTGAGTGGGCTTCTCATTGCGGTGGCTTCTCTTGTTGCAGAGCATGGGCTCAGGCATGTATGCTTCAACAGTTGTGTCATGCGGGCTCAGTAGTTGTGGCTCGCAGGCTCAGTAGTTGTGGTTCGCTGGCTCTAGAGCACAGGCTCAGTAATTGTGGCACACGGGCTCAGTTGCTCCGCAGCATGTGGGACCCTCCCGGACCAGGGATCGTCCCCTGCATTGGCAGGCGGACTCTCAACCACTGCGCCACCAGGGAAGCCCGGAAGTTGTTTTTTATGCTAAGGGGTAAACTAGGCTTGAAAGAACGTGATATGGGGTCATGGGATGAGCCAGTGGTATGACCAAAGAGTCGAGCAGGAAATATCTTTCCCGGCAACAATTTAAAAGTGTTAAGTGGGAGTTGTTCCACATTCCTGCGCTGGCTCAGGCTGAGTGTGAGTCAAAGTTAAGAGGCTTGCGGGAAGGTGAGAAGCTTAATCTGAGTTTGGTCAAGTTAAGTTAGTAGGTATTTTGTCCAGTTGTGTCAGTTGGTACCAACAGTTCTTTATTGTTTTACTTATGGGGGAATAAAATAAAAATAAATTTTCCCCCTTCCATGAAGGGGGAAAAGACTTCTGGTTCAAAGTTTTGAGTAAATTGGTCATCTTGTTTGTGAGGGGCAATGTTATGTTTCTTTCAATGGAATCCATTTAGTTCAAAATTAGACTCACTTTTTCCCTCAGAAATACTAACTGCTATCTAAAAAATGTGTTAAGTAAGACTACATGACTCCTCTGGTTCTGATTTCTTTAATAGAACTCACTGGATGTTTTAAATGCCCTTGGTTGGGAAGAACTGATTCACCATATCTCATGAACCAAGATTGAAGAAAATTTATAGGTAGTCAGAGCAGACCTTATAATGCTTAAAGAAAGGAGAACGCTACTACATTAAAAGTGGCATCTCTCAGGAAAGAACATATTCACACTCTTTCCAGTCTAAAAAAATTACTATTATGTGTCAGGAGATAAGAACAAAAGGCAGTTAAAATTTTGATGCAGTGTCATGCAGAAAGAACTTCTTCAAAGATAAAATTCAAGTTCCTGTTCTTATTAACCACAGCTACGTGGGCAAGTTCATTTAAACACTCTGACTTACCATTTTATTTCTTGGAAAAAAAACTGAGGGTAATAATTTATGCCCTACCAACTACCTGTAATTCTTGTGAAAATAAAAAGGGAATGGAATTGAGAGACTCTTATAACCTGTCAAATTGGAATATCAATGCAATGTGTTATTATAGATACTTAACAATGTTCCACCAAAACGTAAAAGGAGTTACCTAAGGACACATAACCCTACATAGTTCTGGCTTGACTTAAAGATACCTGCTTCACTTGTGTTTGAAATCTTAAATAGTAACGATTAGATGATTGTATTCATTAGAATTTGAATACTGACTTGAATCTTGAATTCTTAGATTTTTTTTTTAATGTTAACTTCCCCCTTCCTAAAACTCATTGTTACACAAAAATTTCGGGAAACAAGGAGTACCTATGTTAGTAAACAAAGATATAATATAAATCATATTAATAACATGTATCTAGAGGTACATACATATATAAGCCACTTAAAATCATTTTAATTAAACTGTTTATTTGAGAGAATGATAGAATCATATGTTTGAGATGATGGAAAATATATATTAATCTCTGCCCACGGCTTCTGGCACAGAGCTCCTGAAACCCTTGTGATTTCCTAAATGATAAAAACACAAGGAACACCTTTTGTTCTAATATTTGGTCTTTGACCCGCATTCCTAACACAGGGCTCCTTAAACCTTTGTAATTTCCTGGGTGACGGGAGTGTATTTTGTCCTAAGGAGGTGACTCTGGGTGAGCTCCTGGATCGCTCCTGTATGAAGGCTAGTCACCAGAATGACAAAGCCATGACCAGAAGCTTGGAAATTTTATCCCAATTCCCCCATTCTCTTGGGGACGGGCTGAAAATGGAGTCAATGGTCGATCATGTCTATGTGATGAAGCCTCCCAAAAGTCCAGGGTTCAGAGAGTTGGTGCTGGGAGAGTGGCACACCCAGAGAGGGCAGGGAAGCTCCACGCCCCTTCTCATGTACCTTGCCCTATGCATCTCTTCCATCTGGATGTGCGTCTGTATCATTTATTATATCCATTTATAATAAACTGGTAAACATTAGTAAATTGTTTTCCTGAGTTCTGTGAGCAGCTCTAACAAATGAATCAAACCCAAGGAAGGGGTCATTAGAGCCTCTGAAATTGATCAGAAGCATAGGTGACAACCTGGCATCTGAAACTGGAGGCGGGGCAGTCTCAGAGGACGGAGCCATTAACCAGTGGGATCTGACACTATCTCCAGGCAGACAGTATTATCACAGAGTTAACATGTAGGATACCCAGTTGGTATCAAAGAGTATTGCTTGGTGGGAGAAAAAACCCAGATATTTGGTTCCCAGAAGTGTCAAACTGAAGTGTTTTGTGTGAGAGTAAAGAAAGACTCACAGAAAGACTGTGGGGGGTTTTCCCCCTTCAATATACAATTGTGAGAAGTAATGAGAGATCCTGTGCACGCTTCACCCAATTTCCCTCAACGGTTAAGTCTTTCAAAACTATAGGACAATATCACAACCAGGATATTAGCACTGGTACAATCATAGTACAGAACGTTTCCATCACCACAAGGATCCCTCAGGTTGCCCTTCTATACTCACACCCACTTCCCTTCCACCTGCACCCAATCCTTAACCCTTTGCACTGGGCAGTTCTATATTCTGTTATTTCAAGAATATTATGTAAATTACATTAATATATAAATTAATATTATGTAATAAATTAAAGTACTTAACCTTTTGGAGTTGACATTTGGTTTCAAGTTTGGGGCTATTACAAAGAAAGCTGTTATAAATGACTGTAAACAGAGTTTTGAATAAACTTAAGGTTTCATTGCTTGGGATAAATTACCAAGAATGAAACTGATGGGTCAGATAGTGGTTGCATGTTTAGTTTGTTTTTTTTTTTAACTGTCAACTGTTTTCCAGTGTGGTCGTACCACCTTACATTGCCACGAGCAGCACATACCATCATCAGCATTTGGTGTTGTCACTTTTTAAAAAAATTTTCGCCATGATAGGTAAGTTTTAATATCTCAATGTGGTTTTAATTTGCATTTCTTGATCGCTAGTGATATTGAATCACTTTTCATGTGTTTATTTGCCACCCTTAGATCCTTTTTCATGAAATTCTTTGTGTTTTTCACCCATTTTCTAATTGGATTCTTTGTTTTTCTACTTCTCAGTTTTGAGATTTCTTTATATATATTCTAGGTACTAGTCCTTTGCTGGATATGTGGATTGAAAATATTTTCTCCAACTCTGTAGCTTATCTTTTCATCCTCTTAACAGTGTCTTTCTCAGAGCAAATGTTTTAATTTTAATGAGATTAAATTTATCATTTTTTTCTCTTATGGGTTCTATTTTTCAAGTCCAAGATGACAATTTTACCTTGTTCCTGATCTCCTGGGCAAAACATTCAGTCTTTCATCATTATGTACAACATCACCTGTAGTTTTTTTTTAGATGCTCTTTATCAAGCTGAAATTCTTCTATATTCTTATTGTTAATTATGAAGTGGTATCAAGTTTTGACAAATGCTTTTCTGCATCTATTAATATGAGCATGTATTTTTTCTTCCTTAGTCTATTATGGTGGGTTACATTGATTTAACCAGTCTTGCATACCTGGAAAAAAAACCCACTTGGTAATGGTGTGTAATTATTTTATATATTGTTGAATTCTATTCGGTAATATTTTGTTAAGAATCTTTGCATCTATATTCATTATGGTTATTGGTCTGTAGTTCTCTCTCTCTCTTTAACTTTCTTTGTCTGGTTTGGTATCAAGGTAATGCTAGCTTCATAAAACAAATTGGGAAGTGTTCCCTCCTTTCCTAATTTCTGAGAAAAACTGTAAAATTGATGTTACATTTTTTTACACATTCCTTAGAATTAACAGTGAAACCATCTAGACCTCACTATGGAGTTGGGAGTTTTTAAATTATGAATTCAATCACCTTAATAATTATATTACTATTTAAATGACCTATTTCATATTGGGTGAGCTGTGGTAGTTTGTGATCATCAAAGAAATTGTCCGTTTCATCGAAGTGGTCAAATTTATATTTATGGAGTTGCTCATAACATCCCCTTATTATCTATCATTTCTGTAGTGATATCACTATTTCATTCCTGGTAGTTGTGTCTTTTCTCCCTTTTTCTTTGTCAGTCTTGTTGGAAGTTTGTCTATTCATCTTTTCAAAGAACCAGCTATTTATTTTATAGATTTTCTCTGTTATTCTTCTGTTTTAAGTTTTATTGATTTCTATTTTTATCTTCATTATATTTTTCCTTCTGATTGCTTTGCATTTATTTTGTGCTTTTTTCCCCTAGGTTCTTGAAGTGGTAAGTTTGGTTATTGATTTTAGATGTTTCCTCTTTTCTACTGTATGCATTTAGAGCTATAAATTTCCCTTTCAGCATTACTTTAGCTGCATCTTACAAATTTTGATATATTGTATTTTCATTTTCATTCAATTTAATATATATTTTTTAATTTCCCTTGAGACTTTCTCTTTGAACCATGGACTATCAAGTTGTGTCATTTAGTTCCCAAGTGTTTTCTGTTATCATTTTGTTGTTCATTTCTAGTTTGATTCCACTGTGGTTGGAGAACACACTCTGTATCACTTCAGTTCTTTAAAATTGAGTTTTGTTTATGGCCAGGGTGTACTCTTTCTTGGTGTATGTAATGTGGGCACTTGAAAAGCATGTATGTTGTGCTTTTGTTGGGTAAAGCGTCCTATAAATGTTGATTAGACCCTTTAATTGGATGGTGTGGTTGAGTTCTACTATATCCTTGCTGGTTTTCTGACTATTGTTTTACCAATTATTTAGAGAAGAATGTTAAAGCAATCAATATAATTGTGTATTTGTCTGTTTTTCTTTCAGTTTTACTTTACAAAACTTTGTGATTTTTCTTTTTTTCTTTCTGTTTTATCAGGGCTAGCTTCAAATATTTCTCTCTCTCTTGTTTGGTACATCCACATTTAGCATTGCTATGTCTTCTTAATGTATTGACCCTTTTTTTAATTTACAGTGTCTTTGTCCCTGGCAATTTTCTTTGCTACTCAATTGATATCTATATAGCCATTCCTGATTTTTTAGTAATGTTTGTATGATGCATCTTTTTTCCTTCTTTTTACTTTCAACCTGCAAAATGATTACACTGAAGGAAATTTATTTTAGACAGCACAGAGTTTGTTACATTGTTAATTCACTCTTCCAATTTCTGTCTTTTAATTCATACATTCAGATTATTTACATTTAATGTAACTCTTAATATAGTAGAGGTAAAGTCTGCCATCTTTTGTTTCCTGTTTGTTCTCTCTGTTTTTCATATCTGTTTTCTTTTAATTTTCTGCCTTCCTGTGGGTTACTTGATCATTTTTTAAGAATCCTATTTTAATATAGTGTTTTCATTGTATCTCTTTATATAGCTTTTGAAGTGATTATTCTAGGTGATACGTTATATATACATAATTCAACACCATCTACTGGTGTCATCATTTTACCAATTCAAGTGATGGGGTATCTCCCTTTACATCCATTTACCCTCGTGTTTACACTATAGTTGCCTTCAATATTTCCTCTATGTGCCTTTACCTCCACATCAGGAAGTGTTACAATTCTTTATTCAACCATCAAATATTATTTAGAAAATTGAGAGGGAAAGTTTATTGTATTTATCCCAAATTTTGTTTATCATGCTTTTTCTTCCTTTCTGATGTTCCAAGTTTTCTTTTTTATCATTTCTTTTCTGTTTAGAAGACATTCTTAGCCATTCTTTCAGAATAGGTGTGCTAACAACAAATTCTCTTGGCTTTCTTTCAACCTTAATTTCCCCTTTATTCCTTTAATTTCCCCTTTATTGCTGAACAATACTTTTATTGGATATAGAGATTTGGATGGATAGCTCTTTTCTTTCAACACTTGATAAATACCGTTTATCACTCTTTCTGGGTTTCAGATGAGAAATCAGATCATATTGAAATTGTTTTTCACCCATATGTAAGGTGTCATTTCTAACTGCTTTTAAAATTTTTTGCTTTGTCTTTAGTTTCAGAAGTTTTATTATAGTGTGTCTTGGTGTGAATTTCTTTGGGTTCATTCTGTTTGTGCCTCATTTAGCTTCTTAATTCTGTGTGTTTATATATTTTGTCACATGTAGGAAGTTTCAGCCATTATTTCTTTGAATACTTTTTCAGCTCTACTCTCTTACTTCTCTCCTTCTCAGAATGTCATGAAACGAACATTAAGTCTTTTGTTATATTTCCATAGGTACCTGGGGCTCTGTTCATTTTTTCCAATTTGTTTTCTCTCTCTGTCGTTTATATTGGCTGATTTGTTCTCTCTTCAAGTTAACTGATTTTTTCCCTCTCTTCTCTCCTTTTTGCTTTGAGCCCACCCAGTGAGTTTTTATTTTGATTGTTACATTTTCGGTTCTAAAATTTCCATTTGGTTCTTCTTTACATCTTCTTTTAATTGGCTGAGGCTTTCTATTTTTTGTTTTGTTTTGTTTTAAGCACATTCATAATTGCTCGTTGAAGCATTTTTACGATGGCTGTTTTAAAATCAGATAGTTCTAAGAGCGCTCCCATCTCAGTGTTGACATCTATTGATTATCCTTTTTCATTCAATTTGCAATCTTCCTGGGCTTTGGTAAGATGAGTGGCTTTCAGTTAAAACCTATGCACTATGAGTATTATGCTATGATATTCTGGATCTCATTTAAACCTTTTCTTTTACCTGGGTTCTTCTGACACTGCTCTGGCAGGATAAAACAAAGAGGGGAGTGGGGCACTACCTTGTTACTGCCGAGTGTGTGCAGAAGCCAGGTCCCCCATTTTGCCTTCATTGGCCCCCAAGGGAGCAGCCCCTACTTATTGCTGGGTGGAGGTGGAAGTCCAGACTTATCATGTGACCTCCACACTGTTGGAGACTGGAGGGCCATTTCCTCCTGCTGGGGGTGGTTGGCGGTAGGGAATGAAAGTTCAGCCTCCCTACTCAGCCTTTTTCAGCACCACACCAGCAGAAGAGTTGAGGTGCCTCATTACAGTCGGGCAAGGGTAAACCCTTAAGCTCTCACTTAACCTTCGCTGGCATAGGGAAGAAGGTCACAATTTTTTCTGTGGTATTTGGTTAGAGTAGAGAGTTTGCTGTTTGAAATTTTTTCCATCTTCTTAGGCTGCCTCCATCCTGGTCCTTTGGCTAGAGAGAGAGAAGGTTTTTGTTGAGTCTCTTTTGGTCTGTGCCCATTGGCCCTCTGGGTCGCTAGCTTCTTCAAGTCCAAGTCTTAGACATATGAGACAAAAAGAAAATCCAGGGAACACATCACCATTTCGTTTCTTGGATTCTGAGGTCCACAGCCAGTTTTCCTTCTTATCTCCATATTTCAGAGTTTACTTACTTTGTTTTATATAAACAGGTGACCTTTGGACAAACCAGGTTTGAACAACACACGTCCACTTATAAGTGGATTTTTTCCAATAAATACAGTACCTGCGCTTTCATTTCACAGATCTTTAAATTAACTAAGTGTGGGGAAAAGTTTATGTTCAATTAGAGATCCCAATACGTGGAAGCAAAAGAACTAGGGTTTGAGTCCTGATTCTATCCAGACTGTTTCAGCTTCCTGTCCTTGGGTGAGTCATTTATCAATTCCTTTGTTTTTGAGGCAAAGATAGTAGTTCTCAGATTTGTGATTTTGTGGGGGTCAGCACCCCTAATACTTGCGTTGTTCAAAGGTCAACTATAATGTCCAGGGATTTTAGATGAAGTTAGTGGGATGGATAGGAAAAGGTATGTCTGATATAAATCATATTAATAATCTGCATATAGATATACAATCATTATATAATACATTAGACAATGTCTTTTAAAATGTGTTTTGTAATTAACATATGTAGTTTTAGTCAGCCAACTCACAGAGTAGAGAACCATCTCTGGGGTTGCTCAGTCCAAGAATGAAAGTTCTAGAGATATTAAGGTTTCAGAATCTGTATCTAAAAAAGCCAGATCCACATATATACAATGGAATATTACTCAGCCATAAAAAGAAAGGAAATTGAGTTGTTTGTAGTGAGGTGGATGGAACTAGAGACTGTCATACAGAGTGAAGTAAGTCAGAAAGAGAAAAATAAATACTGTATGCTAACACATATATATGGGATCTAAGAAAAAAAAAAGAAAAAAAAATGGTTCTGAAGAAGCTAGGGGCAGGACAGGAATAAAGATGCAGATGTAGAGAATGGACTTGAGGACACAGGGAGGGGGAAGGGTAAGCTTGGAAGAAGTGAGAGAGTGGCATGGACATATATACACTACCAAATGTAAAATAGACAGCTAGTGGGAAGCAGCCACATAGCACAGGGAGATCAGCTCAGTGCTTTGTGACCACCTAGGGGGTGGGATAGGGAAGGTGGGAGGGAGATGCAAGGGGGAGGGGATATGGGGATATATGTATACATATAGCTGATTCACCTCGTTATAAAGCAGAAACTAACACAACACTGTAAAGCAATTATACTCCAATAAAGATGTTAAAAAAAAAAAAGCCAGATCTACTTGAGAGGGAATGGCAGGCCCAGCCCAGGCCAGGCCACAGTGCTCTCTTCTGCTGTCCCTCAGGGCCCATCAAAACCCTTCTCACTTGGTCCTATTAAATGAGAATGATCAGCCATTTCTCAAACTAGCCTGTAAGGAATTTATGTACGTTTTGAAGCAGGAAGAAAAAGATGTGCCCTATAATTAGTTTTTTAAATTTGAAATATGAGGGTGTAATATGATAGCTTTTGCTTTTTTTTTTCCTTTGGGCACCCAAATGTAACATAACTCTTTTTTATATTTTATATTATAAGATGCGTTGCACACAGCAGCTAACTGAAAGATAGTATCCCCATTTACCATCATGATGGACAGTCAAACATGGAGCTGAAGGATACAGGTAGCAGACTTTCCCAAGCAATCTTTCCTCTTATCTCCTCTGCAGCAAGGTCACCTGCCTCTGGCTTAAATATATGAATTAATCTAAAACACACAACACACACACAGACACACACACACACACACTTTACAAAAGCACCTGAAGTAATTTATACTTTTTAATTATTCCAAAAGTTTAACAAGGAATTATAA
Organism: Grampus griseus; assembly: GCF_964374135.1. NCBI lineage: Eukaryota > Metazoa > Chordata > Mammalia > Artiodactyla > Delphinidae > Grampus > Grampus griseus. Next base: position 44,642,595 of record NC_139006.1, on the reverse strand, counting down.
ACTATTTTGAAAGACAAATTACTAGGGGGAAAGGAAAGGTAAAATACATAATCAGGAGTACATAAAATGATAAATCCTATAATTAAACTGTTTCAATTAGACCGATTAGTCAACTGAAAGGAAAATCAATTATCCTAGTAAGAAAGGAAAGAAAGGGAAGGATCATTTACCAAGTGCCTCCCATGAGCTCCAAGAGCGAGCAACGCTCCTTCACGTTCACTTTCCCATTTAATTTTCACAAGACCACAGGTAAGCATTATTATCCCAAATTTACAGATAGAGAACATAAAGGTTTAAATTCACTAAGTAATAAGTGGCTGCTGGATTCAGCTCAGCTGCTTTACCTGGCAGCACGGCTTATATTCTTTCTGCTTCATCTCCAGAAAAAGTGACTGCAAACTTAAATTTAAATAATGTAGGGGAATATTGTGTGTGTGTGTGTGTGTGTGTGTGTGTGTGTGTGTGTGTTTTCCTAGTGATCTCTCTTACTATTACAAATATCTTTCACCATTTAGCTCAATCTAAAGATGTAATCCCATACTTAATGTTTGGGGAAAGAAAAATCCCCTGGAATTAAAAACTACCTCCCAGATAAATGAATGATTTAACCGTGGAAGGTTAAAAGAGTATGGTGTTCATGGTAATAAAAATTTGTTATAAATTAAATCAGGGACAGATAATTTGATTAGTTTCTCTAGCGAGTTCTTCCTTACCCTGCTTTTCTGCATTTTCTATAACTCTAAGAAGTGCATAACACAAAATAAATAGTTCAGTTGTGAAGAAAATTTATCAAAATGAGAGGAAAAAAGAAACTTCCAAACCCCAACTCTTTTTTCCCCGGTGCAGGGGGAAGAAAACATTAAGAAGGTAGTCTTTCCTTACAAGGTTCAAAGTTTTTACCAGGAGGCAATAATTGTCCATGTTATAAACGTAGAAAGTAAGCAATAGAGAATGAGGAGTATTCCCAGAGGTGTATACAATGTCCTTGACAGATAAAGTAATCTCTGTTTCTGGATTCCAGCTTCCTTTGGAAACTCTCTTCATTCTGGAACACACTAGGTTGACAGATATTGTCTAGATTTGGCCTGATGTATCAAAATAGCTTTCCAGTATGGTTCTCAAATATTCAGCATGGGGAAGGCAGTACTAAGGTTCAAAAAGTAGAACAATTACTGTATATTACTCATATATCAGCCAGCATAAGGCTCTGTACATCTCTATGTATCATCCATTTACGCACAAAAAAAGAGATATTTAATGATATGATTTGGCATATTGAGGACAATACATTAGAAAGTGTATTTGATCCGAAGAAAACCGTAAATTAGACTGATTGAGTTATAAGCACTGCTCTTCCTAGGATTCACCAACCTGAAATAATTACTCTCATTTAGGGAAGCTCCCTGATGCTACAGGGAATATTGACAGTATCTCAGAGAGACAGCAAAGGGCAAAAGACCTGACACTGACAGCTGACATGAACAGGTGAAAACTATTCAACAATTGTCCCCACTTTTCACATCATTACTCGTCTCTTCTCTCCACACACAGGTATATAAGACTTGATGGTTCAAGAATCTAGTAAAGAAGGCACACAAAAATCACAATACAGTTAGAACCATATGTAACCATTCCCTTCATCCTTTCTCTGTGTATGTGTGTTTGTTTTTTGCTTTTGTTTTGTTATTGTTTTTCTTTGTTCTTCCTTTTTTTTTTTTTGTCTCTCCATAGCCCTATTGAAGTCGTTTTTCTTCTAACTTTGGATGGAACCAAATCAGCCCCACTACCTTTCTGATCACTTTTTTGGACACAAAATACTGCTTCAATTTCACAATTATAAAAGCTAGATCTACTTAATAAAGACTGTTTAATAGTCTATTTAATAGTCACAATGATAAAAATTAATTTAGTGTTACAATTTTGTATAACTAATATGGGCCTGGGATAATCAGGAAGTCTGCAGCTGGAGACAGAGGGGACAGTCGTGGGTCTTTTCTCAACTTGTGCTTGAGCTTGACTCCTCCTTCCTTAGGACCGCTCAATCAAGGGACACTTTTCATGTAATCTACTGTCACTGCTCTCAGAAACTGATAAAATGTTTGAACTATACTCTTTCTCTTGTGCGTGTTTAGTCGGTTCTTTGGATTCAACCCCATTTCTGCCTATCTTTCACTTGCACTTTCTCAGAGTTGATATGAATTTCCAGTCCCTTTGTGAAAATTACTAAGACAAGGCAAAAGTTATTTAGCTGTTTCTCCATACAGTTCTTGGTCCCAGGAAGCTAAGCCAATTGACACAGATTACACATCAAGGAGATTCCAATATACAGTTTGCACACCAAGATTTGCTTTATGACGCTCTTCTTGCTCTGCTCTCCAATCTAAAGCTATTATATCTGCCCAATCTCAGGTAGCAGCTGCCTTAAAATCATCCAGCTTGGTTCTCAAATATATTCCCTTCTCCAACTTTCCATTTTAGAGACAATATTAAGATTCTGTCAGGATGGTATCCTCTCTTGCTGCGAGAAGTTTAATAAACTCAGCTTTGCCTGATCAGGGTTTTCTGGAGTTCTTTGGGGTGTTGGCACAGAATTTTGATGTCCCCCTGACCAAGGCAGAGGCAGCTGTGTTCTGGGTGGTTATCTGTTTCTTCCTCAGTACCTCTTAACCTGGAAAACCTTCAGCTTCTCTCAGCTCAAGTCTCTCAGTCTTTCCAGGCAACCTTGCTGCCCAGAGCCTTGGCCAATGTTTTCTTCAGGAGTAGATCACCTTTAGGCTGTAGACACCACATTTTTCTGGACAAGCCCACAGTGTACACAGAGGTCTTTACACACTTCAGGTGGAAGTTCACTATGTTCCTCAAAGCAATATAAGACAAGTGTGATGCTCTCTAGCCTCCTTGAAGTCCATTTCATAAGACTTGGGGTCAGGAGATGGCAGCAATATACAACCACCCTCTTAGGATTTCACAACACAGGGGTCTTAAACTAAATAGTCCTCACAAATCCTTCTTTAATTCCTAACACATAAATCCTTATGTCCTTAATATGAGTGAGAACTTCAGGAGGCCTCTAAATAGCTTTGGCTCTCTGTGTTTTGTATATTTTACAGGGCAGCCTGTTTCACAACTCATGGACCATAGATAACAAAGGTATCTATAATTTTAGAGTCTTAGGCAAAGCATCCATTTTCATATACATGTTATGGGATAGCTCATTTTCCTAACAGAATGCCTCCCCACCTTCCATGGTAACATAGTTTCATTATATATCCTGAAGACCCAGCTAAAGACTGAAATTCCTATCCTCCCTTGAAGCTGACTGTGACTATGTATCTAGGTTCTAACCAATGGAATTCTAAAGAAGTGATGTGCAAAACTTCCTCATCATCTATAGAGAAGAAATTGCTTATCCTCTACTACTTATCTTCTTTCTTTTACACGAAATAGAACATGGACATGGTAGGACCCAGTTTTAACCAGTACTCTAGGGAATGGAAGAACAGTAGGATAAAAGGAAATTGGGTCTCCAAAGAATCAGGTCAGGCAGAACTTCTCAACTCTAGATCATAACTTGTATGAGTAAAAATAAAATCTATATACATTTTTTGTCTACGTATTACAACAGCCCAACCTGCATACTAACAAATAAACCTCCTATTATCTATATAATAACAGAGTTAAAATCTAAGCACAGTGCAGTCAAAAAGGAGGGTAATTAATGTATGCAGAGCACTCATAAATAATCAACATAAATAAGCACTTAATAAACATTTATTTATATTAAAATTGTTTGTTATCCAGCTTGTAGGAGAGAGGAAAACATGATTCTGATTTAGGGGATACAACAGCTTCTCTGACCCTTATATTCATCCTCTATTACAGGAGAAGATTTCACTACATGGTAAAGTGGTTCCAGTCCATAATTCCAGAGTTTAATTTCCAATATTACAGAGGTGTTGGGAATGGCAGCCTATCAGCATCATTCTTATACCCTTCTACATACACCTTCTCAGCTATGGGTTGCCTCTGATTTTGTGGTTCTTCTTCTCCCTTGCTTATTTTATTCAGCATTATTTATTGAAAAAGAGCAAGAGCAGAAGACCCACAGTATGATTTGTCCTGTTTCTAGCTCACCTCTATGATATTGTCAAACACAAGTTGTGGAAATAATTTCCAGTTGACCACATGCTAGAAGAAGGAGAAGGAGAAGGAGGAAGAGGAGGAGGGAGGGGTAAGGGAGGAGGGGAGGGGTGAAGAAGAAATCTAACGTTGACATTGCTTTTCAATTCTATGAATCTTAAATGCTCCACTTGAACATAAACTCAGAATCAGACTTATCTCCAAATATCTGATGTAACAGAAGATACGTGTACGAATCATCAATTTGCTTGGGAATTTTTTGCTGAAAGAAAAGGAAGAAATGGGATTGCTTGGAGAATCTCTGGTAAGGAATGGAAGGGAAGGATACAGAAGGATGGAGTGGATGGTTCGATATCCATTCAAAACATTGATTGACCTGGCTTAAATCAAGACCTGGAGTATGGTCTTTACGCTCTAGTGAAAGAGCACAGGCAAAAGTTGGAGGAGCTGATTTCATGGAGAAGTTGTGAAACTGAAATACAGGCAACACTGCTTTAGTAACCAGATGACAAGACACAGAGGGGGAAAAAAAAACTGCATCACATCAAGGACACTTGGGATGCTGCTTTGCCATCTCAAAGGCTTCTAGTCTAAAGATTTGCAATTATTGAAAACAAACTATCAAGCATTTTTAAGAATCCCAATGCCCACTTTATCTTATAATTCAGGTTGCTCCATATGGGAAGTCTATCTAATTCCGAATATGGAAGGAAGGATGTTGATTTAGACTGGGTGATTACTAAATTTCCCCAAGTTGGCTCATTCATTACGATCAAGGAATTCAAATATTATTATAGTCTTGGTTACCCTATTGGAAGTACATGGTGGGGACACTGTAAATGTAGGTCAATGCCAGAGCAGCTGATTGAAGTTGGGTTATAATAATATAAATCTCTGGGGCTTCCCTGGTGGCACAGTGGTTGAGAGTCTGCCTGCCGATGCAGGGGAAACGTGTTCGTGCCCCGGTCCGGGAAAGATCCCACATGTCGCGGAGCGCCTGGGCCCGTGAGCCATGCCCGCTGAGCCTGCGCGTCCAGAGCCTACGCTCCGCAGCGGGAGAGGCCACAAGAGTGAGAGGCCTGCGTACCGCAAAAAAAAAAAAAAAAAAAAAAAAAAATAATATAAATCTCTGAAGTAGCAAGTTGAGTTGCCTCAAGCCACAATCATTATTTGTGTAGTTTTCTAATAGGTACTCATAGGCCAAAATGTCTTGTTGTTTAGCTGTTGGTTTTCCCATCTGGTTTTTGGCATAGGAAAGACGTTGATGAATCCTTCAGAGCACACCTTAGCAAACAAGTGTAAAATAAAACAATGAATTTGAATGGAGCTAGGGACAACATAGAAAATCCATTTCTAAAGCAATAAACATCAGTTTGCTCCTGAAAAGTTAACAGACTAGCAGCCCTTAAATGATAAGAGGGTGCCAGGGTTCCTCTTTACCTCAGCATCACAAAAGAAATTCAGGTAGCTTCCTGCTTCCTTTTATTTTCTCCATTAGACATAAACATAAAAGTAGCTCCTCTCACTTTTCGTTTCTAAGGTTATATAGCAAAAATCACATTTATTTACATTTTCTGTAACTTTCCATTTCAGTGAATTCACAGTATTGATATTAAACTAAAGATTTGAAATCTGCCTTTTGAACCTATGCCCCCAAATTATATTTTTCAGGTAGCTAGATTACATCAATATAAATTACATTTAAATATCATCATTTTATGAACTATTAGACTTCCTTTCGTCATTTATTATCTCATAATTATTCATTTTTAATATTAGGTCTGGAATTTTTTTTAGCTGGCATTGGTGAATCATCCTTCCTTTCTCCCAAAGAATCTCTTGCTCAGACAAGAAATCTTATTTCTGAATAATGTAAATGGTACATAATGTTCATCTATGTACTGCTTTGTAGCTCTGAAGAACTGTGCCTCTAAATGACAAAAAGAAAATTCAGTTTCTCATAATTTACGTAGAAAAAAATCTAAAGGCTTGACTAACACAATGGCTGTGCTAAAGTATTTGATTTATTCAATTATGAAATATTTAGAGTCAGTCAGAAAATGCCTACCTATTTGTGTGCTACCTTTCTGTTATACTGATACATTAGGACTCTGCTTCCCAGTAATTCCAGGATGAGTAATGGAGTGAATCAGGTGGCCAATGATAAGAAAAGTCATCATCGTGGACATTCCAGGGCCAGCTCAAACAAATCATGTCTAAGAATTCCCCTACTGTTTCAGAAGACATTTGTTGGTCACATCTATAGCAGCTCATTTCAGGGGCATCTAAAAGGCAGCGCAGAGCTCCTTTGTTGTAGTTATTTTTGCTGCAAAACAAATTACCCCAAAACTTAGTGGCTTAAAAAGAGTAATCACTCATTATCTCTCACAGGTTCTGTGGGTCAGGAATTCAACAGGTGGTGGGCAGGGGCGGTTCAGTGGCAGGTTCTGGCTCAATGTCTCTCACGAAATAGAAATCAGAGACTGGTTAGGACTAGGGCCATCGGAAGCTTGAGTGAAACTACAGGATTTGCTGCCCAGGTGGCTCCCTCACTTGGCCCATCAACTTGGTTGATGCTGATCGTTGGACAGAGACCTGTTTCTATCCGCCTGGGCTTTTTACACATGGCTGCTCGAGTGTCACAGTATGGTTCCTGGCTTTCCCCAAAACACGTGATCCAGGAGACCAAGGCAGAAGCTGTAATGCCTTTTATGATCTTGCCTCAGAAGTTATACTGGTGTCATGTTCACTGTGTTCCATTGGTCACACCAGCCACTTCTGATTCAATATGGGAGGGGACCACACAAGGGTGTAAATATCAGCAGGAGAGGATCACTGGGGGACATAATAGAAACAGCTATTACCCAAAGCTTGTTGCACTTCATCAGTTTTTAACCACAAAAATGTAGAATTGTCTAAAAACCTAAAAATTTCTACCACATGCATTCTGCTCCATAAATCAAAAGAAATAATACCCTCCCCACACTTTGACTGATGTGAGAGAGAGAGATTTTCCCTAAAAACAAAGCTCACATGATATAGTGTTCTGTAACAAACCCTTAAATTTTATCAAGAAAAGTAATATAACATTATAGACAGTTTAGTAAATCAAAAAAAGTCACCAACTGTAATACTATACAACACAACTCTTCATATTATGTATTCTCAGTGTTTGTTTATATGCATAAATATATTATTTGCATGGTCACAGTAATCAAGTAGATACAATTTATATCCTGCCTTTTTTTTTACTTAATATTTACTTAATATTTTCATGTCCCACTATTATTATATTAGTTGAATAAATTTAAGATGGTGCTGGAAAAGTTTTGTGTAGGCATATAAAGGGTTACTTGTATTGATTTCAGTTATTAATCAATGAGAATTCATGTGACCACCAAATTATCTCACTAGCTTCTCTAGTAACCTAGAATTTCTAATGTATAACAATTATACAGAAATACTTTTACTGCATTTAAACATGTAATTTAATAGATAGTACCCTTATCATGTTGTAATATAATTTCCTAAGATTGTTGCTTCTTAATAAGCTTCCTTATTTCCAATTGTTGAAATATTCATTAAATATGGCAATATTTGCTTAACAGTATTCATACATATTTTTATGACAATGAGCATTTTAAATCCCAGATATTTTCTTAATTTGTTGAATGATAAGCATAAGGAATTCTCAGTTTAATTGGGAAGACAAACAACACATGCTGTAGACAAATGACATTGACAAGAGACTTTACGCCAGCAGGGAAGAAGTAGTGTAATAAGGAAGAAAACTCCCAACGTGATCTAATTTAAAGCCCAGAAGAGCTTTAGGAATGTCTGGGAATTAATCTTTTCATTTATCCAGAATGAAAGGAGACAATTAAGGTTAAGAAAAATAAAATGGAAATGAGCAGATTTTTTTTTCAAAGCAATATTCTACCCAGTTCCCTAAGAACTGAAGGTTTATAAAGACAAATTTAGCATTAGAATATTTTATACTTCTTTCTTATGGAAAGAAGAAAACAGGATTTGAGGCTGCATACATTTACTTTAAAAGACAAATGGACAATCAACAAAAAATGTCAAACTTGAAAATTAGATATTGAAATTAACATGATATATTATAATTATGAGTTTATGTGCCTTTCTTTCCCTGTTCACCTGGGAGTTCCATCAGAGGAAGATTCATCTTGTACTTTTGTCACCAAGTGCACCGTCTGGCACAGAGACAAGCAAGAAACACTTGCCAAATTAACTTTTGAAATTGTCTTCTAATTTTAATGAAAGTAGAGAGTCTCAACTAACTGAATATAAAATTTGCCTCTTTCCTAAACTACTACTTCATTCTGTTAATTTCAACATCTTGAATGTTCTGACTTTGGCCATTGACAAGTTTAGTTGTCTTTGTAATTGACTGGAGATGGTGTTTCTAGTATTATTTCCTAAAATTACTTAAAAGCATATCACGTCTAACATTCAAGAAAATATATACACACACACAGACAAATACATGGCCATGTTAAGAACTAATAAAACATGACAAAACCCACCCCTCTCATCCACATCATCAACCTCACTCTGAAATCAATCTCCCTTAAATATTTATGTTTTCGTTCTTTTTGATGGCTGCCTCCACTTCTCTAAATAGTAAGTTTTATTACTTTTTCCAGATTTGTCAACTGTAGACCATATTTATTCATTTGCAATCATGAAATAATTTGATTTCTTCCTTTTCCTACTCTTTGAGAGTTACATTTCATTTTGAGTTATTCTATTGTTTACTTTTGGAACTTTCACTGATAGGCTTCTACTTCTATTTTCTGTTTCCTTACTGCCAATTAGTACCTTGACTCCTTGTTGGGAGAAAAAGTCTTCCATGGGTTTCTCATGCTGCAGTCTTCTGCTGGATAAGCCAAGAAGGCAAGGCCCTGACTGCTCTTTACCAAGGCTGCACTTGCAGTGAACAAGGGATGAGGTAGTGTCACCTCTGGAGCAAAAAGCAGTCTTGCTTAATGGCTGCTTTTAAAGATGGGGATTCACCAAGCTCGGTGTCCCTCACGTGTTATGCAAACCCACTGTGTGCACAGCATCCTGCTGGATCCATCTACGTGGCACTGGGGAGGAAAAAAACTGACTGAGACAAGATGCTCACTGTGCTTGCTGTGCTGTGAGTAATATGTCCTTTGGCTCTGACCCAGTAGCCCTGGGTCTTCTGCCCGCATCTATAAAACAGTAATACGCCAACTTAGCTTGTAAGTTTGGGTGAAATTGAATCACAAACCTGACACTCCCATCTATGGAAAATGATGTAAAATGTGATTGGTCTCCCTGTCTTTTCTTCAGCCTCTTCCAGCTCATGTTCAATGCCCAAACACACACGCCACCTCAGTCAGTCATGCTCTAACTTTTACATTATTAAGGTTTTTAACATTCACCTCTCATTCTAAAACGTTAATTAATCTTTCTGTGCTTAGTCCTAAATTGGCTGTATAATCTAAAATCCAATAAACAGTTTACATTATTAATAACTATTTAGTTATTAATAAACACTTAGTGTACTAGGATTTTATGTCTCTCTCTTTGAGACCAATGTTCCATTCCCTGAAGCAACCTAAAGAGACTTCTCAGAGCATCAGGAGTCCTTCAGTGTGAAGAGTGTCTCCTTCCTCTGAAGGAAATCTATTACTTCCCTGATATTTTCTTCCATTTTCTCTGCTCTCTCTTCCTGTACTCTTTTGAGTTGATGGTTATAGTGACTATTCACCTTCACCTGCTTTTGGCCTCTTGATTTCTGCTCTACATTCTTACAGATTTGCTTAACTTAGGCTCCACAATTTTTGATTGAATTTTTATATTTATTGTGGTATTATTTTTTAATCTATAAGAACTCTTTCTTGTTCTAATGCAGCTTTTAAAATGATCCAGTTCTAGCTTTATTGATATAACAGTCTGTCGCATCTCGTGAACTCTTGTGGGGTTTTTTTTTCCCCTTCTATTTCACAAATTGATTTTTTTCTCCCAGGGTAGTTTTCCATTTATTAAACTTTTTTTCTTCCTATTTCACACTGACTGTTTCCTCCTTCATATGTGGTGTAGAGGATGCTATGGTATGTCAATCATATTTCTCCTGCAGGATTAAAGGATTTATTCCCCCAGCTACTGAGATAGTTGTCAGCTGACCCCTCTCAGTTTTCAGTCCACTACTTCAATTGCCTCAGCTGGCTGTTCCATTTAAACAAATGTCATGTGCTTTTCTTAGGACAGCTACAACGCAACGTTTTATCAACAATGGAACATAAACCCTCAGAGCCCTTGCTCCAAAACTTTTGAAGGACTATCTCAGCTTCAAAGTCCCCTGTAGGGTCAGCTGTATCCTTGTGGTAAATGGATCATAGCACCATTTTTCCCTTTACCCAATCCTACCACCTCTCCCTACCCTACAGGTGTTGATCCCCAGACCTCTCCCTCATACACGTCCTGCGCGATACTCTCAGTGTTGGCTTCATGGGAAACCCAGACTTCAACATGTGATTTTTGGTTCCCCAATATATAAGAATTAAAATTGAGAGTGTAAGAACCCTCTGCTACTAGGTAAGATGGTAGGTGTCCATATAATTCTTCCCTCTGAATGGCAAACATTTCTGGAGGGGCTGCATAGCATCTCATTAGTAAGTTTCAACTTAGGGTAAGACTAGGAGACAGTATCAGATGTGTCGACCCACAGATGCCAGAATGAGGAAGGCTCTACTTTGTGAGTCACAACAAACACTCTAGAGGTCTTAACTATCCCCCAAATTATTTTTACATATACTGCCAAAACGTTGTTAGTGGGATGCCTGGTAAACCCCTGGATTATAGAGGAATCAATATTTCTATATAAAGAACTTCAATGAATTCCTTTATTTTTTAAATCCCATTCTCTACCACATTTCCTAAAGCTTTGCCATGCTTCTAACAGCAGGTAAGTTCCAATTGTTACTGTAATCTCCTCTAGACTATTCTGGACTCTGATGTGTTTTCTCCATTAACACTCTTCCATGTTCTTTCTAACTTGCAAAAATTTGTTGAAATAACCCATTCGCTGATCGATCCTCTTACTATTCTCTTCATTGAATTCAGTTTATATTTCTATGTTTTCTTTATTTCAGTGGGGTCTGAAAATGGATTAGAAATAAAGAAGTACTCAGTTTGTTATGCTAAACTGAAAACACTCTCCCAATTTAAACACTATCCTACTTACAAGAGACTTCATCACGTCTATAAATTTGTAGGCATGTGCTGTCGTAGCAGTAGCACTGTCCAAAAAACCAGGAGGCTTGAGATCTAGTTCATATATCAAATAATTAAGCACGTGGCATTGGGCAAGTAACTTTACTAAGTCTCATTTTTTTGCCCAAAATGTTTATTCAAGGATAGTTATTTAAATTTTGGAGAAAATCTTAAATATTTGTGATGACTGCAAATTTAGATACACGGCTATAGGGAAAAAAATGAACAACAAATCCAAACTGTATATTTTCATAACAGCTGAAGGCTAATATTCTACTTTAATGCTTTTCAGGATGCTAGATTTGAATATCATTTAGATTCCAACTAGAAGGAGTATTTAATTCTAGCAGCTTCACTATGTAAATTAGAATTGGCCTACTTTCTGAAGAGATTACTCGTATCTGTTGGTTCTTTAAATTATCCCGTCAGTTATGACTCATGTGTCCATAAGCCAGTTATTGATATGTTTCTGGGAACTCAACTTTCTCTAATTGTAGCTCTGTTTTTATTTATTTTTTTATTTATTCTTTTTTAACATCTTTATTACAGTATAATTGCTTTACAATGGTGTGTCAGTTTCTGCTTTATAACAAAGTGAATCAGTTATACATATACATATGTCCCCATATCTCTTCCCTCTTGCATCTCTCTCCCTCCCACCCTCCTTATCCCACCCCTCTAGGTGGTCACAAAGCACAGAGCTGATCTCCCTGTGCTATGCAGCTGCTTCCCAAGAGCTATCTATTTTACATTTGGTAGTGAATATATGTCCATGCCACTCTCTCACTTTGTCCCAGCTTACCCTTCCCACTCCCCCTATCCTCACGTCCATTCTCTAGTAGGTCTGCATCTTTATTCCCGTCTTGCCCCTAGGTTCTTCTGACCATTTTTTTTCTTTTTTTTAGATTCCATATATATGTGTTAGCATACGGTATTTGTTTTTCTCTTTCTTCTCTTACTTCACTCTGTATGACAGTCTCTAGGTCTATCCACCTCACTACAAATAACTCAGTTTCATTCCTTTTTATGGTTGAGTAATATTCCATTGGATATATGTGCCACATCTTCTTTATCCATTCATCTGTTGATGGACACTTAGGTTGCTTCCATGTCCTGGCTATTGTAAATAGAGCTGCAATGAACATTTTGGTACATGACTCTTTTTGACTTATGGTTTCTTCAAGGTATATGCCCAATAGTGGGATTGCTGGGTCGTATGGTAGTTCTATTTTGAGTTTTTTAAGGAACCTCCATACTGTTCTCCATAGTAGCTGTATCAATTTACATTCCCACCAACAGTGCCAAAGGGTTCCCTTTTCTCCACACCCTCTCCAGCATTTATTGTTTGTAGATTTTCTGATGATGGCCATTCTGACCAGTGTGAGATGATATCTCATTGTAGTTTTGATTTGCATTTCGCTAATGATTAATGATGTTGAGCATTCTTTCATGTGTTTGTTGGTAATCTGTATATCTATTTAGGGCTTCTGCCCATTTTTAGATTGAGTTGTTTGTTTTTTTGATATTGAGCTGCATGAGTTGCTTGTATGTTTTGGAGATTAATCCTTTGTCAGTTGCTTCGTTTGCAAATATTTTCTCCCATTCTGAGGGTTGTCTTTTGGTCTTGTTTATGGTTTCCTTTGCTGTGCAAAAGCTTTGAAGTTTCATTAGGTCTCATTTGTTATTTTTGTTTTTATTTCCATTTCTCTAGGAGGTGGGTCAAAAAGGATCTTGCTGTGATTTATGTCATAGAGAGTTCTGCCTAGGTTTTCCTCTAAGAGTTTGATGGTGTCTGGCCTTACATTTAGGTCTTTAATCCATTTTGAGTTTATTTTTGTGTATGGTGTTAGGGAGTGTTCTAATTTCATTCTTTTACATGTAGCTGTCCAGTTTCCCCAGCACCACTTATTGAAGAGACTGTCTTTTCTCCACTGTATATTCTTGCCTCCTTTATCAAAGATAAGGTGACCATATGTGCGTGGGATTATCTCTGGGCTTTCTATTCTGTTCCATTGATCTATATTTCTGTTTTTGTGCCAGTACCATACTGTCTTGATTACTGTAGCTTTGTAGTATAATAATATACTACAAAGTATATTATAGTATAGTAGTATAGTAGTATAGTATAGTATAGTATAAATAGTATATAATCAGGAAGCCTGATTCCTCCAGCTCCATTTTTCTTTCTCAAGATTGCTTTGGCTATTCGGGATCTTTTGTGTTTCCATACAAATTGTGAAACTTTTTTTTCTAGTTCTGTGTAAAATGCCAGTGGTAGTTTGATAGGGATTGCATTGAATCTGTAGATTGCTTTGGGTAGTAGAGTCATTTTCACAATGTTGATTCTTCCAATCCAAGAACATGGTATATCTCTCCATCTATTTGTATCAGCTTTAATTTCTTTCATCAGTGTCTTATAATTTTCTGCATACAGGTCTTTTGTCTTCTTAGGTAGGTTTATTCCTAGATCATTTATTCTTTTTGTTGCAATAGTAAATGGAAGTATTTTCTTAATTTCACTTTCATATTTTTCATCATTATTGTATAGGAAAGCAAGAGATTTCTGTGCATTAATTTTGTATCCTGCTACTTTACCAAATTCATTGATTAGCTCTTGTAGATTTCTGGTAGCATCTTTAGGATTCTCTATGTATAGTATCATGTCATCTGCAAACAGTGGCAGCTTTACTTCTTCTTTTCCGATTTGGATTCCTTTTATTTCTTTTGCTTCTCTGACTGCTGTGGCTAAAACTTCCAAAACTATGTTGAATAATAGTGGTGAGACTGGGCAACCTTGTTTTGTTCCTGATCTTAGTGGAAATGGTTTCAATTTTTCACCATTGAGGACGATGTTGGCTGTGGGTTTGTCATATATGGCCTTTATTATGTGGAGGAAAGTTCCCTCTATGCCTACTTTCTGCAGGGTTTTTATCATAAATGGGTATTGAATTTTGTCAAAAGCTTTCTCTGCATCTATTGAGATGATCATATGGTTTTTCTCCTTCAATTTGTTAATATGGTGTATCACGTTGACTGATTTGCATATATTGAAGAATCCTTGCATTCCTGGGATAAACTCCACTTGATCATAGTGTATGATCCTTTTAATGTGCTGTTGGATTCTGTTTGCTAGTATTTTTTTGAGGTATTTTACATCTATGTTCATCAGTGTTATTGGCCTGTAGTTTTCTTTCATTGTGACATCTTTGTCTGGTTTTGGTATCAGAGTGATGGTGGCCTCGTAGAATGAGTTTGGGAGTGTTCCTCCCTCTGCTGTATTTTGGAAGAGTTTGAGAAGGATAGGTGTTAGCTCTCCTCTAAATGTTTGATAGAATTCACCTGTGAAGCCATCTGGTCCTGGGCTTTTGTTTGTTGGAAGATTTTTAATCACATTTTCAATTTCAGTACTTGTGATTGGTCTGTTCATATATTCTATTTCTTCCTGGTTCAGTCATGGAAGGTTGTGCATTTCTAAGAATTTGTCCATTTCTTCCAGGTTGTCCATTTTATTGGCATATAGTTGATGGTAGTAATCTCTCATGATCCTTTGTATTTCTGCAGTGTCACTTGTTACTTCTCCTTTTTCATTTCTAATTCTATTGATTTGAGTCTTCTCCCTTTTTTTCTTGATAATTCTAGCTAATGGTTTATCAATTTTGTTTAACATCTCAGAGAACCAGCTTTTAGTTTTATTGATCTTTGTTATTGTTTTCTTTGTTTCTATTTCATTTATTTCTGATCTGATCTTTACGATTTCTTTCCTTCTGCTAACTTTGGGGGGTTTTTGTTCTTCTTTCTCTAATTGCTTTAGGTGTAAGGTTAGGTTGTTTATTTGAGATGTTTCTTGTTTCTTAAGGTAGGATTGTATAGCTATAAACTTCCCTCTTAGAACTGCGTTTGCCGCATCCCATAGGTTTTGGGTCGTTGTCTTTTCATTGTCATTTGTTTCTAGGTATTTTTTGATTTCCTCTTTGATTTCTTCAGTGATCTCTTGGTTTGTAGCTCTGTTTTAAAATCACAAGTGAATTTATGCATTCATGTATGATTTGGTACAGAAGAGGGGCATTCCATTAGTTTCATTTGCTCTTGATTTGGGCATTTCAAAAATGATCTGGCCTATTTCCCTATTATATGCCCATTAAGCTTATTTTGATGAATATGAGTCATCTGCAATTTATTGAACATAACATGGAAACAAATCATTTTTAAAACTGAGCAAAATTGTGTCACAGGTCAAACATGAATAAGGTCTTTATCATCTTTTTTGGAACATTTTTGTCAAATAATAATTGAAGTGTCTAATACAATTCCAGCCTTTTAAATGTTAGTCATCTATGTGGGATCTGGAGAAAAAAACACTGTAAAATTTCTGCTCCAGTATATTTGCTGCATTTATTAGAATAAAGCTTTAGATTCTTACTGTGAATAGATAGGATTTCCACATAACCAGAAATGGTGTTATAAAATTCCATCAAAGAGAACTCATTTATGAGCTGGTAGGGACTAATAATGACCTCTAATTGTGTGACAGGATTAAGCATTTGGGGCTTTCAAATTCATTTCATAGGAAAATCTTTGAATATATATTGTAAGTGAATGTCATAATTATTTTTCTAAAATAGTCAAGTAGGAAATGTGTAGAAACATTAAATGACTTAATTTTCAGGAAACTATAACACATAGATAATCTTTATAATGTAGTTCTGAATAAGAATTTCCCTGGTCATCTATTTCCAGATACCCTAAAAAAAGTCCACAATATGCCCTTGAAATCATTTCCAGATCCAGTTATCTTTGACATTTGAAAGTAAATTTACATTCAGATAGAATCCATATTTTCACTATCTATTTAATTTCTTTAATTAAGCCATTGACTGTGGAGCCAAAACTAGATTTGGAAACTGACTCCACTCTTAGTAAGTATGTAACCGTGGGTGAGCTACTTAACCTTACTGTGCCTCTGTTTTCTCATCTGTAAAATGGGGATAATAATTATTTCTACCTCATAGGATTGATTTAGAAATTAAATGAGTTTTTACAGATTAAGTTCATACAAGATTCCTGACATATATAGCAAGCTTACAATATGTGTTTGCTATAATAAAAATAATTATTACTATAATGGCAAATAAAGGGCACATTTTTTCCTTTATTTTATTATATTCTCACATGTTTATTAAATCACCTTGACTTTTTTCATGTCAAAATTAATACTCTAATGTCTGCAACTTTTCATAAAATTCTAGTAATTTTCATATATTTACTTACTTTAATTTTAGGCAAAATAATGTTTAGTGAATTTTCTGTGCCAAAACTTACATTAAAAATATGGGGTGGGCTTCCCTGGTGGCGCAGTGGTTGAGAGTCCGCCTGCCGATGCAGGGGACACGGGTTCGTGCCCCGGTCCAGGACTATCCCACATGCCACGGAGCGGCTGGGCCCGTGAGCCATGGCCGCTGAGCCTGCGCATCCGGAGCCTGTTGCTCTGCAACGGGAGAGGCCACAACAGTGAGAGGCTCGCATACCGCAAAAAAAAAAAAAAAAAAAAAAAAAAAAATGGGGAAAGTATCACTATTATGGAACTTCGTACCCTTAAGGAGCTTACAGGCTAGAGGACTGTTACCCACATAAATAGAGTTCAATGGAATATGTGGACAAGTGCTTTATTTTCACTTTGGAGATATAAGAGCACAGAGAAGGAAGGGTTAAATTCCACTAAACTGATGAGACAGGTGACATTTGAGATGAGCCTTGGAGAATGTGTGAGATTGCAAGAGATAGAGATGAAAGGAAGTTCATTCAGGTAGAATTTTTTTAAAAACACACTAGAAAATACGTAAAATAGAAAGCACAGGTGTATTGACATGAAGGCAAGTCATCTAGTGGTCTAATCCAACTTGAGTTCAGAAATATTTAAAAGGAAAAATTCTCATAGCCACAGGGTTAACTAATTCTTATTATCTTACTATAATGCATATATACATATCACAATACCAGTTTAAGTACCTCCTGTTATAGTTCTTACCTAAATATAAAATTAAAACTTCTATAAATTACATTAAAAACTACCAAACCAGTAAAATTCACAGTAAGAACATTAATGCAATGTAATGAATGATAATATTTGCAAGTAAATCACTGCTCCAAATAGGAAAAAGTTAAAGCCCAGGTCCTTCTGAATTTGTCATGTCTGTATATATTACCATATGCCTTGTGAAAACTCAGTTCTCCCACTCTTCCTCTATGCCCAAACTACCAGGATACACTTGCTTATAGAGCACACAAAGACATTAACTAGCAATTGTTGATGCTATTACATGATTTATGTATTAACCCGATTTCTCTTATAATTTCCTTTCAACATTTAAGGTAGTCCTTCTTGGTGTCAATATTATTATAAACACAAATACAAATTCAATATGAAAATAATGCAATAGGTGAACCTATATATGGTTAGATACACATGTATCAATACATATATTTGGAGAGAGAGAAAGAAAAGGAGCCCGGACAGCTGTCAGTCAGCCAGTCCCTGGCTTTACCTACTGAACATAAACAATTTCACAGAACACCAGCATCGAAAAAGACCTCTCTGTGACCATCCTGGAGCAGACAGAGACAAGACCACTTCATAGTCATGTCTGAGCACAGATAAAACAAGATCAAACAGACAAACAAAAAATGATCGAACAGTGAAAAAACAAATCACGAAAATGATCAAACATGGCATTCCCCCAGCTAACATCAGTGACTGCTGTTTCCTTACCAAATGGTGTGTTAGCCTCACTCTGTTCCTCTTGCATCCCAGATAAAACATATTAAGATAACAATTGATAGAACTGCCCCCACTTTCTGAGAGCACCCAACCAAAGCTTCACTAGACCATCAAAATCCTAACACAAAGTCTAATCCTATAGGAAGGTATTAGGAAGTCTAAGCCTTCCTAGCACTCCTTTTTTGGTTCCCCATGTTGTGTAGTCTCTCTTATTGCAAGAAGCACCGATAAACACAACTTTCAGTAGAGACGTGTTCCTGGCGGTCTTTGACTAGTGTGTGTTAAATATATAGATGGATAGATAGATATAAATAGATCATACATACATAGCTGCATACATATGTATATGTATACATATATACATATTTGTGTGGATATATATTTGTTTTCATCTAAAGCTTTTAGTTCTCTCAAAACCCCAAATGAGAAAAAGCAAGAACATAAATACTTAGAGGTATTACGTTTACATCATGTCACTGATGGACTTAAAGGTCAGGCTCAAAGCTTTATTCTAGAGACAACCCTTGAAGGAGAAGTTACAGGATCCAACGTTAGAAAAGTTAACGGTTTATGTACACTACCCATGCGAACTTTATTTTCCCCAATATTTTCCTAGGCGTATTTCCATTTCTATTTCAAGGGTTCTTTATTTTTTAATAAGTCATTTCAACATTCAGGCTATAGAATGCTTCTCACGCAGACTACTATTTTTTTTTTTTGGTCCAAAGATATATGTTAGCATTTTATAGTATATATGACCTACATAATACATATTCTATATGACAGGAACCATACCATTACCCCAGTATGAAAGGGAAATATGGACATAATCCATTTCACTTAGTAACACCAAAATAGGCACAGAACTTTGAAAGAAGCTTGACCCATGCAAAACATATTGTACTTTTCACCTCTCCTGCCAACCATCTACTAGTCATAGGTAGTAAATGACTACTGTTCCATACTTGATGATTTAGCTATAGCAATCTATTAACAGCTCACAGTCTACCTTAGAACATAATGACCCTGACCCCTTTCTTCAACTCTTTTTGTTCCTTATCCATCATTCATATTATGTTATAAATAGGGTTAACCATTACATGTATATTAACATTTCTAACACTAAATTTGAGATTTAAAATCTGCTCCTATATATAACATCTAAGTAAAATTCTAAGGCAGGGGAGAATGGTGTTTAAAGACTGGAGTTATATTAAGATAAGGTTAAAGATTTGGAAAGTACATAGTACTTATTAAAACTGGTAGCATTTCCAAAAAACCTTCTGTGTTGATCAAACTGTGAGAGCAAGAAAATATTATGCAGAAGATGGAGAGACGCTCAGAAACAGGAGTCTGCAGATGCATCATCAAACCCCAAATATCCACTTACTAGAAAAAAAGGAAGACAATAAAAACA
The DNA here is from genome assembly GCF_964374135.1 of Grampus griseus. Taxonomy (NCBI): domain Eukaryota; kingdom Metazoa; phylum Chordata; class Mammalia; order Artiodactyla; family Delphinidae; genus Grampus; species Grampus griseus. The sequence continues at coordinate 44,622,994 of NC_139006.1, read as the reverse complement.
AAAGAACAAAAAAATTGTATTTGCTAAATGTCAGTGCTAAGACCAAGATTCAGTATTCTTACTCCAAATAGGAAATGGGCTGATGCTTACAAAAGGTTACAAAGATTCAAGTATCTGGCTGTCATAGCAAATCCAAGTACGCTCTTGGCATCTGGAAGGACTGGTATTAGACAATGGAGACAAAGTTAAGGGTTCAAGGAGAAAAGGCATATTATCTACCAAGACCAGCATTACAGTAACAGTGCTAAACCAGAAATTTTCTGACTAAAGTCTTTCAGAGTCACCTTGGTCTTTAAGTCAGAATTGGTTCCAAAGTCTGAGTTAGGATTAAATCTATAAATACACGTGAAAGTGATCGTGACCATGAGAAAGAGAAAATGTAGAAGCAGAGCCAGACACCCCAGTAAAATATAATTAGGAATTTTTATTAAAATAACTATTACAATTATAAACAAATTAAATCTTGGCTATAAAAGTATTCCACTTCAAGTGAAAACAATCGTGATTAATCTGTGTAATTCAGCATTATAAGATTTTACCCATCTCTCTCCTAATTAAGATTACCAGTTGGGCTACCTGGCTCCATTTCAAAGTAAATTGTTATATTATTAACTAAATACCATAGATTTTTCTCTGTCTCATGTCTTCTAATAACAGTGACAAAAATTCAGAGAAGACTAATTAGCAGGGGCATCAACATGTATCTCAGAAGAATAAACTTACTGCTTCATTTTCTCAGCCATATGGCTGAGAGATCACACTAGGCGTGACCTTTCCAGCAGCAAGGTCAGAATTTCATTTATAAATAGATAATTGGAAATTCATCCATCTGAGATTCCATGTGCTGAAGAACTAAGTTTTTCAGCGATAGCTATTAAAAGACCCAAAGGATAAAAACCATCTTCTTTTCAACACCATATGAGCAGGCCTGGGGGGATTCTGAAATACTTAAGCAAAAGTTATATGAAGTTATGTGTTTGTGTATGTGTGTGTGTATGTGTGTGTGTATGTGTTTCTTTCTAATTATATATGTGCATATGAACACTAGTTATAGTAAAACGAATTAAAATATGCCCTTACCATGAATGAATTTCTCAACAACTCAAGTGGCTTTTAAAGATAAATTTTTTCCATCTTATTTTTGGAAGTTCCAAAAACTTACCTACTTTCTCAGCCTTGCTCTCTATCAATGATTCTCAGTCCTGGTCGCACATTAGAATCACCTCGGGCATTCTATTAAAAACTGATGTTATATCCTACTTTAGAGATTTTGATTTAGTTAGACTAGGGTACGACCCTGGTATTTTTCAACAGTTCCCCACGTGATTCTAATATATGGTCAAGGTTGAAAACTGGTCTAAATGACATGTGTGGTGACCCCAGATCTCTCTCTAAGAGAGGACTCTCTGTCCAGCTGTAAGAATTGAGGTCAGCAGACCACCCAGCTGTTGGCTCTTTGAAAGTCTGTCTTAGCTGCTAAGAGCCACCTTGCCTGGGGTCATGCCCTTCCCAGAGCAGCCAAGTCATTGACTGAGTGAGGTGAGGGTATTAAGGTCCAGCTATAATTAAGACAATGCAGGACCCTCTGATGGGCAGAATTTGCTCCAGATCCTCATTATGTTGACCAAGGCTTTATCAAGCCTGTATCAGAATTTGACTTCTTCTGCCCAAATCTGCTCCCTACCCCTAACTTTCACATATGCTGATAATAAACATCTGCTCCAAACTCCATCACAGCATCTGCTTCTGGAGAACTCAGTCTGTGACAACAGAATGATATCATGCTCACGGATGGTGGTAAAGATCTTTAAACTGTGTATGCCCCTCATTTTTAACCCAGCATTACTTCAAGGTTAAGCATTCAGACTCTGGAATTAAAATTCTTGGATTCATATCCCACTTCTCTGTGACTTTGTTACCAGTAATTTATCAATACTTCTCTGTGCCTCAGTTTTCTCATCTACAAAATATACATAATTATTGTTCCATAATAGTAAGATAATTATAAGGATTAAATGACATAATCCAAGAATCATTCTTAGCATGGTGACAGGCACACATCACTTCATACGCTTCAAATGCTTCATAAATTGTAGCTATTTCCTGGGGGAGATTAATTCTATGTGAATTGGATACGACTGTCCTCAACCCACCCCTAGATTCAGAGATGGACCTGTGACTCCAGCCTTTCAAAGTTCTTCTGGGGGTGGGCTTTTTTATTTTGGAGGCTTTTTTGTTTTTTTTGTTTTGTTTTTCATTTTCCCTTGGAGTAGAATCTATTTCTGTGGGAAGCTGAATAATGGCCACAAAGACATAAGAGAGAGGCAGAGAAAAGGTCATATGACAATGGAAATAAAGTTTGGAGTGATGTGCTTTGAAGATGGAGGAAGGGGCCACGAGCCAAAGAACACCAGCAGCTGGTAGAAGCTGGAAAGGCAAAGAAATGGATTTTCCCCTCAATGTCTTCAGAAGAAATCAGACTGGCTGACATCTTGACTTTAGCCCAGTGAAACTGATTTTGGACTTCTGATCTCCAGAACCATAAAGGAGTAAATTTGTGTTGTTTTAAAACATCAAGTTTGCGGTAATTTGCCCCAGCAGCCATAGGAAACCAATTTAGTTTCTGACCATCTGAACACACTTCCCGTTTTAGAACCATCCGCCATTGTGTGGAAATTGTTGGCAAGCAAGGCCCTGTCTCTCTTCGTGGAGAGCAAGAGAGGTATTCTTTTACGTCATTCTGGGAAACAAGTTCCTGAGACACTGGGGATTCTTGATAGTAAACCAGAGACTTACATCAGCTAGCTTAAGCAGATATGAAGTTAACTGAAAAGCTGCCATGAAGCTCATAAAAATATGTTGGCCGGACTTGGCTCAACAACATATGAATCCTGTCTTATAAGCTGACTTGGGTACCACTCCAGTGAGAGCCTAATACACAGCAGCAGTGACCAAACTTGAATCCCCTACCTAAGAACAACCAGACGCCTAGGGACAAGCTCATTGCCTTTAATGCTTTCCACATAAGAGGGAAGCAATTTGTCAGCACTAGAATAGAAATGGATTCTAATTTGGATTTTATCATTCTGCAAGCCATACCAGCTGTAATCTTCTCATTTGCCTTCTATGCCATCATTTTATGCTAACAGCATTGCTTAGGATCAAGAAGTCAATGCATAGCAAAATAAGTAAATATTTTGGGCTGGTAGTCCAAGGATTCATTGGTTTTACATAAAAATCAGACAAAAATAGATGGTCTTGTAGAATAACGGAATGACATATAGAAGACTTAAAGAAAGCTCTAGTTTAGAAAGAACACAGCTCACCAATGGTTGCATCAAATTGAAAGCTGAGACTATTAGACCTGTTAGTCCACTGAGAGATAAGGCAACGAGAAGATTATATTGCTTCTAGGATTATGGTTATTGACAATCAGCTGGAAAACAAACATTGCAACTTTACAGTGGAAGAAAGAAGACGTATGAATGAAATCAAGAGATTGCCTGAGACAACTCCTTATATTAGCATGTTCGGCAGTAACCGTGAATGGAAAACTACAGCAATCCCATATAAGTAAGAGGCTGCCATACCTCAGAAACTATGGTCTACTCACCACACTGGATAAAGAACTTAACTCCAAAAGCTGAGTTACTAGTTAAAGTAAAATGAGACACGAAGTGTATTACAGAAGAGAACTTTAAAATAGAAGTTCCAGGGGCTTCCCTGGTGGCGCAGTGGTTGGGAGTCTGCCTGCCAATGCAGGGGACGTGGGTTCATGCCCCGGTCCGGGAGGATCCCATGTGCCACGGAGCAGCTGGGCGCGTGAGCCACGGCCGCTGGGCCTGCGCGTCTGGAGCCTGTGCTCCGCAGTGGGAGAGGCCACGGCAGTGAGAGGCCCGCGTACCGCAAAAAAATAAAAAAAAATAGGAGTTCCAATCTCAAAAACAGTTGAGACAAGGAAGTAATGCCTTACTATATTTCCTTCCTTCCCTGATCTGTCATATATGTATTTAAACGTTCAAATTGATTTTCCCTTCCTCTTTACTAAAAGGGTAGCCTTTAATGGATATTTGTCAGCTTCTGCTACGTGGCCTTTGAAAATATTTCCTAGTTGGATGGAATCCTCATTGGGTGGATTATGTTTAAAGGTAGGAACCACTCGTGAAATCTGAAGGGGGCACAACATCTCTTTATCTGCTCTCTGGCAGTTAGGACACAGGCATAGCATCTGGATTATTCCAATCTGCTGCTGCTGTCCAGAAATATTCAGAGATTTTTGTGGGTTTAGTTTGGAGAACAGGAATTACTGAGCCAATACTCTATCGTCCAATGCTAGAAAAGTCAGCAGTAGTAGGGAGTGACTGATGGCGCCTTAGCCTCCGTAACTTATGCCCGTTTATCCAGATCAGTTCTCTAGACCGCCCCCCCCCCAATTTGGCAGACTACTAAACATTCTTCCAATAAATTTATTTTTTCTTCTTTACATAAGTTACGCAGTTAGCTTCTGTTTTGTAGCAAAGAATCCTTTTGGGTGCGTGCAATTTAGTAAACTCATAAGATGTAAATCTTGGATTGATAATGGCGATTGTTTCCTATATGAAAAGATTGTGTCTGAGAAAGGAAAATAGAGAAAGAGAGAGAGTTCTGAAAATAACATGAACCGTTGTATCTACTGGTGCTTGAAGCCATCTACCAATGGATTTTTAATTCAGTCACATGAGCTAATAAACCCCCCCATGACCCCTAGCTTTCATTTGTTTGTTTGTTTGCTCTACTTAGACTAGTTCCAGTTCCATTTCTGTTACTTAAAACCAAAAGAATCTTGAATAGTACATGAGTGTTTATGGGAAAAATAGCATTAATTTTACAGTTATAAGGATTTCATGTGCTATTTGCACTTTGTGGATCAAATCCTAAATAACTGTATCTAAAATAGCTCATGGACTTGAGGACACGGGGAGGGGGAAGGGTAAGCTGGGACAAAGTGAGAGAGTGGCATGGACATATATACACTACCAAATGTAAAAACGTTAGCTAGTGGGAAGCAGCCACATAGCACAGGGAGATCAGCTCGGTGCTTTGTGACCACCTAGAGGGGTGGGATAGGGAGGGTGGAGGGAGACGCAAGAGTCAGCAGATATGGGGATATACGTATATGTATAGCTGATTCACTTTGTTATAAAGCAGAAACTAAGATACCATTGTAAAGCAATTATACTCCAATAAAGATGTTAAAAAAATAAATAAAATATCTCTTTCTCCCAGAAAAAAAATTAGAAGTTTGTTACTAGTAACCTCAGTTTCCTAAGTCAGCGTGAAAGAGGAGTGCTTTTTACTTGGAATTACCAGGATTTCTTCATGTCTCAGGGAATGAACTGAAGAAGCATGACCAGTTAAATGCTTCATCATATCTGAGAGTTCAAGGTAGGTATCAAAAGTTAACATGTGTGTGTGTGTGTCAGATAAGAAGGGTAAATAAGAGTAAGAAGCTATGGGGTCAAATGAAAGAAAGGGAGGTTCTTGGTACCAGTTCTGGAGACAACTTTTCCACTTGATCCCATTATTTTTTTGCAGGGATGTTGAGGGTCCCTGTAAAGGGGCTGAGAGAGCTGGACTACTAGGTGAACCTACCACACCAATGTTGATTGTCAGTGACTCTTTACTAATCGTTTTCTGTCTGACTATTAAATAATTGACAATTAGAAAACAGAAACAGACTCTCACAGACGTAGAAAACAAACTTATGGTTACCAAAGGGGAAAGCAGAGGGGGAGGGGGGATAAATTAGGAGTTTCGGATGGACAGATACACACTACTCCATATAAAATAGATAAACAACAAGGACCTACTGTATAGCACAGAGAACTATATTCAGTCTCTTGGAATAACCTGTAATGGAAAAGAATCTGAAAAAGAATATATATATGTGTGTATATATATGTGTGTGTATATATCTGAATCACTTTGCAGTACACCTGAAACTAACAGAACATTATAAGTCAAATATACTTCAATTTTTTAAAAATTGACATTATTAATAATTGTGTTGAAATTTCCTATTAAGACAGATTGATTTCTTCAAAATTCAAAATTTCACAATTCTCAGCGGCAATCCCTCCCTCCAAATACCTCCAAAGTCTTTGCCTCACACCCTCCTGGCTCTTTATGTCTTATCAATCCTCTTCCACACAAATCTTCTTCATTATAAATTTTCTCCTATGTACCATTATATCCTCTCTCTCAAGTTTCTCATTTCTCATTTTCTCATTTACACCATCCTGCTCGGTGTAAACAAAAGGATTTTCCTCACACCTCACCCTACCAAAAAGAGGAGAGGAGTTAATATTTGTTCTGTTCACTTTTATTTTGGGGGAAATTTGTTTATGCTATCACTTAAATATATACCAACACATACATCATACACGTATACATATACATCTTTATGTATATGTATATACATAAAGATGGGGTGTAAATACCTACAAGGAATGGGCAGCTGGTAGGGTTATTCCTGTGAAGTAAACTGAGATGCCTGCTCAGGGTAAAGGGCTTGGTTTGAGTCTGGGGCTGTAGAGGCCATGGCTGTGTATATCTTGCCAGTAATAGATGATGTGTCAATTTTTGTCTCTCTTCCCACATCTATCATAGCACTTTGTGTGTACGATAAATAGTAGTTTTAGTGACTGAAATAGCAGAAACACAGTTCCTATCCATTGGTAACTATTTAAAAATTCAAATAAAGGTTTTTAGTGAATAGTATGTTTATCAAAATTACAGTTATATTTGTACTTGATGAGCATCCAGTAATAAGCCCTTTTTACTAGCCATCTTTTCAGTGTGTGGCATTTATTAGGTGCTAACATGTAAAAAAGGCGCCTTCCAATCTTCATGACACAATATTGAGATCCCTTTGAGCCTATTACCAGTTGCCAAGTACAGTCCTGTGTAGCAGTTTGAGTCCTTTCACTAGCAGTTAATTGATTTTGAAACATGAGGAATGTAAATTTGTGATTTATTTATCCTGGCTGCCTATAGCTAAATCAAGGTTTTAGAGGGGTTACAGCAGTAGTTCTCAACTTGGAGCAATTTTGGCCACCAGGAGACATCTGGCAATGTCTGAGACAACTAGGGAATGGGGTGCCACTGGCATCTGAGGCCAGGGAAGTTGCTAAATATCCCACAGTGCACAGGACAGCTGCCAGAAACAAGAATTATCTGGCCCAAAATGTCAAGTGCTGAGGTTCAGAAATCTTGAATTGGTGTAAGGAACAACATACAATAAATGCGCTGTTATGAAGAAAAATATTTCTCTTAGTGTCATGATGAAAGTGATTCAGCTTTTCAACCTTTTCCTGCACGTACCCCCTTGACTTGCTATACTGATTTCTATTTCATTCTAAAATGGATTTTGCATTCAAATTAACCAGGTCTGACTGCACATCATTTAAAACTTAGAAAGACAAAAGAGGCCCCTAAATAAAAAGAAGGAAAATGTTTCTTCAAATGCAAAAGATTAGATTTAGTGCTTCAACTGTTACAGAGCAGGAAGGTAGAGAGAGGGTACTAGAAGGAAGAGTTGTTAGAGATGAGCATGCTCTCTTTTTGTCATTAAGAAATAAAACATTGGGGGGCTTCCCTGGTGGTGCAGTGGTTGAGAGTCCACCTGCCAATGCAGGGGACACGGGTTCGTGCCCCGGTCCGGGAAGATCCCACATGCCGCAGAGCGGCTGGGCCCGTGAGCCATGGCCGCTGGGCCTGCGCGTCCGGAGCCTATGCTCCAAGTGAGAGGCCCACGTACCCCAAAAAATAAAAATAAAAAAAAGAAAGAAAACATGTCTGCCTAACAAAGTTAAATGATCCAAAGAATAAAGCCCATTACAAAGATCAAGAATTGTGACACCATGGTACAACTCAATCCATCACCAAAACCAGTTATATACATTAAAGAGTTATATCAAGCGATATTGTTATACCAAGAACAGCAAACCAACTGACATTCCCAAATGTGTTCCTGTATCTAAATGTATATGGCAGGCATAAAAGAAATCCGCTATGTTACGATGAAAATGGATGAGAATTTAAACCAGACTCTCACATTCTAGTTTTCCAAGAGCTAGGCCAGGCTGAATAACAATATAATACACAAATGAGCAATTTATTATTATAACGTTATCAGCAAAATTACAAGCCCATCAAATTGATATGTTGTGCATTAATAGGAATCAAAATGTCTGGATGCAAAGAAGCAGCAAATTCGTTTTAGTAGACATTGATGATCTCCATGCCTAAAAATGCCTGAATAATTTAAGAGTAGTTGTGGGAATTTAAGAGATATCATACATGTTAAAGTTACACCGTATGGAGCCCCAGTTACACATCAACAGGTTTAAAAAAAATAGACTTTGTTAATTCAATACACTTTATATAGTCAAGCACCTCAGTTAGAGATGTCTTTTCAGAATTCTAGTTTCTTTTTAGTAGTCAAATATCTATTAAAATGAACCATATGAAACTGCCATTTTTATAGGTCAAAAACTATCCAATATCAGCAATTTCAGTTGGTTGCATCTATATTTCCATATTGCTAATAATCTTGTTCTACTTCTCCTATAATCTTGATGTACATTTGATGCTAACAAATAGGCCGTTGATTAAAATATGACTATTGTATACTCTCATATTTTAACCAGATATTTCATTTTGCCATTATTTGGGGAAGGAGATAAATGGCGTCGGAGATTGTGGTGTGTGAGAAAAAGTGAGCCAGTTTTCTGTCTTGACATTTGCATAAGTCAATGCCTCTCTGAGCTACTATAATCTACTTTTTTAAATGCTTTCAAGGTGCTAAAATTTACTTTCTCTTATTAAAGATTGGCTTAATCAAAATCTTCATTTTTTCCTAATGTTTACTATCTTATTTATTTTTATACAATACATATTAGAGAGTTTTGAATATATATTCATTTGATTTTCTAAAGACTTATAATGTTGTTTTCCTATTTTTTGATTGTGGTAAAATACATAATATAAACTTCAACTATCTTAAAACTATTTTTAAGTGTACAGCTCAGTGGTATCAAATACATTTATAATGTTGTGCAACCATCCCCACAATCCATCTGCAGAACTCTTTTCATCTTGAAAAACTGAAACTCTACACCCTTTCAACAATAGCTCCTTATTCCTGCCCCTGGAGACCACCATTCTATTTTCTCTATGATTTTGACTATTCTAAGTACCTCACATATGTGGCATCATACACTATTTGTCTTTTTGTGACTGGCTTATTTCACTTAGCCATGTCCTCAAGGGTCATTCATGTTGTAGCATGTGTCAGAATTTCCTTCATTTTTAAGGCTGAATAATATTCCATTTATGTATATGACACATTTTGTTTGTCCATTCATCAACTGATGGACCATTTGGCTTGCTTCCACATTTTAGTCACTGCGAATAATGCTGCTATAAACAAGGTTGTACAGATATCTCTTTGAGACCCTGATTTCAATTCTTTTAGGTATATACCCAGAAGTAGACTTGTTGGATCATATGGTAATTCTAATTTTAATTTTTTGAGGAACCACTGTACTGTTTTCCACAGTGGCTGTACCATTTTACATCCCCACCAATAGTGCACAAGGGCTCCAATTTCTCCATATCCTCACCAATACGTGTCATTTTCTGGTTTTGTTTTGGTTTGGGGGTGGTTTTTTTCTTTTTTGATAGTAGTCATCCTAATAGGCGTGAAGTATAATCTCATTGTAGTCTTGATTTACATTTCCCTGATGATTAGTGATGTTAAGCATTTTTTCATATGCTTATTGGTCATAGGTATACCTTCCTTGGACAAAAGTCTATTCAAGTCATTAGTCCCTTATCAGATACATTATTTGCAAATATTTCCTCTCATTCCTTGGGTTGCCTTTTTACTCTATTGATATTGTCTTTTGATGCATAATTTTTTTAATTTTCAAGAAGTCAAATTTGTCAAATTTGTCTATTTTTTTCTTTTGTTGCCTGTAGCTTTGGTGTCCTATTCTGGAAATTATTGCTAAATCCGATGTTGTGAAGCCCTTGCCCTATGTCTTCTTCTAAGATTTTTATAGCTTTAGGTCTTAACATTTAGATCTTTGATCTATTTTGAGTTAATTTTTGTATATGGTGTTATGGGTCTTATAGCTTTTTATTATTCCTCTTCTGTGTATTTCATTGTCTAAGTATATTCTGTTTACTCATTCAGAATACTTTACTTCTAGATTGTAAGCTATACTGGGATAGGAGAACATATTTGTTTCATCTTTATATCATCCTCTACCATCATATAAAGAAATTAATAGTTATCAAAATATATTTTTAATTTATAAAGGAATGAATGAATTACTTCCAAAGATAGCGGATCTAAGAGTTTAAAATCTTACTCTTTGAAGTTTATTTAGGTTTTAACTCCTATTCTCTGGACCTATTCCTGGACTTATTTGGGGGAAAAAGTAATGGGCAATAGTGTAAAGCAACACTTCAGTATGTGTGATTCTAAAGAGTGCATCTATTATGTATGATATTCGGATATTTTTAAAACTTGATGGAGAGGAAGTTATACCAAGAGGAAGTTTTTCTCACTCCCCTCCCTCTGACCTTAAAATCTGAGAGAAGAGGGATAGCGAATTAAGAGAAAAGTTCTAAGGTACAAAGTCAAGAACTTGTTCTCTGTGAATAAAAATGTTTTGCTGTCTAGAAGACATATAAATAGAATGGAGATTTGCTACTGTCTAACAAGTTACATTTTGTCATACATGCAGAATATTTTTAAGTCATGATTTTCATTGAATTTAAAATGATTTTCCTGATGTCTGCTCATTACACGAAATTAAGAAAACACAAATTTTAGGAAAAGAAATGACAATCACATATAATCGCAACAAAAAGCACTGCTTACACATGGCTGTAATTTCTTGTACTTATTTTATGTAGATAGATGCATGAGTGTGAAAAATATGGAGAGAAATAGATATAGAGAGATCATGTTTGAGAGTGCAATCACAATAGAATTAAAACCAAATTTAGAGCAAGAGCACAAAAAACGTGCAAGATAAAAGCAGAATAGCTTCCTACCACAGACCTATGTTCTGCTTTTTCCATTTAACATCATACTTTAAGCATTCCCTTTGTTACTGAAAAAGTTTTTAAGTGGTTTTAAGATATTCCTTTTCATGAATATATCATACTGAATTTAGTCACTTGTCTATTGTTAAATATACTTATTTCTAATTTTTAATATTGATCTCATGTTACAGTGAACTGTTTATACACAAAGCTTTGTTTGCACAGTGACTTTTTTCCATAAGAAAGTTTCCTATATGCAGAATAAATGGATTAAAATATACGAATCCTTCAAAATTTTTATATATAGTACTAAATTGTTATTTGTTTTAAATGATGCCAATTTACTCTTCTAGAAGTAACGGGACAATCTTATTATATCCTTACCAACATTGAATATTATTAGACTCTTAAAAATATGTTTGCTAGTTGACCATTGTAAAGCTCTATCTCAGGGTTTTGGTAATGGTAATCTTTTTGATGAGAGCTCAGTACATTTAGGACAGCACACCATCCCTAGAATGGAAAACACAAACAGTAAGCCTTCCTATACAAACTTGCAGCATCTTTCACTTGTTGTCCCATTGCTTTTTGGAAGTTATAATTTTCCACTGGATGGAGAACGTGTGTGTCTGTTTTTTTGTTTTTTTTGCTTTTTTCTGGGTGGGAGAAAGTAGAGACAGAAAAAAAACCCTGATCATTACAGGAAGAGTATCCATGCTATAAAAGTAGAGTTGTCTGGTTTTATGATTTACTTAGATTACCTGGGACAGGGACAGATGGATGGATAAGGACAAAATATCTTTTTGACTTTGTTCCTGGGAGATGCTGCTGCTATTTTTTGAAGTGGAAAATGTCTGAGTGGGCTATCATTTGTTTAATGAAACTCTTCGGAAAGGTTGCTTTTAATTTTCTGTGCCGTGAATTTCAACATTTCTTATCTTCGCAAGGACACTAGTGGGAAACTTGGAGGTATTCTATATAGGCTTTGGATAAGCAAGAGTTTCAGCTACAAGAAAGAAACTCCAACTACAATGACTTAACCAAATGCACCTTTATCTTCCTCCCATTATAAGGAGTATAGACTTAGACAGTTGCTGACACTTTTTCAGCTGCTGAAGGATATAAAGCAGGAATGGGCAAACTATATCCATTGGCCAAATTTGGCTCGCCATCTATTTTAGTGAGTAAAGTTTTATTGGCACACAACCATATCCATTTATTCAAATATTGTGTGTGAATACATTCACAATAGGAGAGCAGAACTGTTTGTGGCAGAGATGGCACAGCCTACAAAACCTAAAATCCTGGATTTTACAGAAAAAGCTTGTCAATCACTGATGTAAGGTATAGAATCTCTGGGATTTCTTGACATTTTCCAAGGTTGCAAAATGGCGGCTACGGCCCATTAGAGAGAAAAAAAGAAAGGGGAAAAAATAGGTAGAACTAACTGTACCTAGCCTCTATTATCCAGAAAATCTAAAGCCGTCCCAGAAGATCCCATCAGTACTTATGTCACATTAGCCAAAACTTAGCTATAGGAGAGGCTGTAAAAGTGAGTATCTAAATCCTAAGGAGAAAGAAGAGGCTGAGAATTCCTGTTGGCTCAGTCCATAAGCAATGCCCTGTCGTAAGCTATTTCTAATTTTTTTAAGTTATTGAGTATTTTAGTTTGGCTTCTGCTCACTTGTTTTTCCTTCTCTGTGTGATTATATGTGCAACATTATTAGCAAACAAAGAGAAATAGGAAATATTTTAAATTATTTATATTTATAAATTTAAATTTAAAATATTTTAAATTATATATAATTTAATATTTTAAATTATATATGATCATAACTCTGGCTGTTATTTTCTGGATTGTTAATAATTCATATACATCATGTAAGACTTCTGCCTCCTTCTAAGTACAGTTTAAACCCCTGGACATTACATTTAAAACATACAGAAGACTATGAAAAATGAAGAGAAAAATGCAGACCAGCTAGGGACCTGGGAATTCAAGGAACAACATAGCAGTGAATTCTCTGTTTTCTTTTTGCCTCGTATATGTGAGACTAAATGCTGGAGAAAAGGGCAAACAGAAATGCCAATAGGCACAGACAAGAGAAGCCTGAAGAAAGCTTGCTCTCTCTGTTCAAAGAACCAGTAAAAAGGGAACTTAGCATGACCGAAACCTTGAGACAAAAACTACTCTATTCCAAACAAATACCACAGAAAAAACTCTGCCCCCACTCCACGCACCACTAGACTAGACTCCCACTTCACCAGGTTATAATGAAGCACTATCACTCCTCTGCCAGTATCAGTGAAAGCCAAGGGCTGGAAATTTCATCCCCCAGGGGGTAATGAGGAGACCATGGTGTCAGTGGAGGGCACACGGAGAGCCTGGACTTGTCCCCCCACCTGATGGTAATGAGGCACCCGTTCCCCTGCATGCTGGGGTGGAGTCAGAGAAATCATAGAGAGTCTGGACTTTCATAACCACCCGACTAGAAAGAAGCCATCCCCCACCAGTGTCCCAGGAGGTTACATGGGGAGCAAAAACAAGGCACCCATGCACCTCTCCACCAGTGTGATATCAGTAGACCTAGTGGAGAACCTGAACAACTGCAGGCATCCAGCAATAATGAGCAGACTTCCCTTCCCCAGGTTATAAACGGAGGCTAAGTAGGCAACCTGGACTTCACTCCCATGCGGCAGTAAAGAGATGGAGATGATATCCCTCTACCTCTTCAGGAGCAGTACCAGAAAAAGCCTGCTGTAACAGAATCTGTCACACAACATAATTCCCAAACTGTCCAGGTTTCGGCCAAAAATTACTTGTCATACCAAGAGCCAGGAAAATCTCAATCTGGAAGAGAAAAGCCAATCAACAGATACCAGTACCAATATGATACAGGTTATTAATTACCTAATAAGAATTTGAAAGTTGCCATCACAAAAGGCTTTAACAATCAATTACAGATATGTTTGAAACATATGGAAAATAGAAAGTCTCAGCAAAAAAATAAAAGGTAAAAAAAGAATCAAATAAAAATTTTACATTTTTAATTTTAAAAAAATGTCTCCAGATTTATTGAGGTATAATTGACAAATTAAATTGTATATATTTAAAGTGTACAACATAATGATTTGATAATCATATAGTATATTGTGAAATGATTACCACAATCAAATTAATTAACACACGTATCACCTCACACAGTTACTATATTGTGTGTGTGGGGTGAGAATGCTTAAGCTATTTCTCCTAGCAGATTTCAAGTATACAATACACTACTATTAACTATAGTTACCATGCTGTTCATAGATCTCCAGAACATACGCATCTCATAAATGAAAGTTTGTACCCTTTGACCAACATATGCTCTGATATTTGTTATTTCCTTCCATCTGATAACTTTGGGCTTAGTTTGTTCTTCTATTTCTAGTTCCTTTAGGTGTAAAGTTAAGTTGTTTATGTGAGATTTTTTTCTTAATGTTGGTGTTTATGCTATAAACTTCCCTCTTAGAACTGCTTTCGATGCATCCCATGGGTTTTCATATGTTGTGCTTCCACTTTCATTTGTTTAAAGATTTTTTTGATTCTCCTTTGATTTCTTCTTTGATCCATTGGTTGGTCAGGAGTGTGTTGTTTAATTTCCACATATTTGTGAATTTTCCACTTTTCCTCCGATTATTGATTTCTAGTTTCATACCATTGTGGTCAGGAAAGATCTTGATATGATTCCAACCTTCTTAAATTTGTTGACTCATTTTGAGACATAACATGTAATCTATCCTGGAGAGTATTCCATGTAGGCTTAAGAAGAAGGTATATTCTAATGCTTTTGGTTGGAAATATTCTGTATACATCCATTAGGTTTATTTGGTCCAAATATAGTTAAAGCCCAATATTCCCTTACTGATTTTTGTCTAGATGACCTATTCATTATTGAAAGTGAGGTACTGAAGTCCTCTCAATTGTTACATTACTATCTATTTCTCACCGCAGATCTGTTAATATTTGCCTAGTATATTTAGATGCTCCAATGTTGTGTGCAAATATATTTATGATTGTTATATTCTCTTGATAGACTGATCCCTTTATCATTATCTAATGACTTTCTTTGTCTCTTGTTACACTTTTGTACTTAAAGTCTATTTTGTCTGATATAAATATGGCTACCCCTGCTAACTTTTTATTTCCATTTGCCTGGGATATCTTTTTCCATCCTGTCACTTTCAGTCTGTATGTGTCCTTAAATCTCAAGTTAGTCTCTTATAAGCAGAATATAGCTGGGTCTTGGTCTTTTATCCATTCATCCACTCTATGTCTTTTGATTGGAGGGTTTAATCCACATTAATAGTAATTATTCATTTTTAAGGATTTACTATTGCCATCTTCCTAATTGTTTCCTGGTTGATTTTTAGTTCCTTTTTTCCTTTCTTCCTCTTTTACTGTCTTTTGTGATTTTGATGGTGGTCCGTGGTGGTATCCTTTGATTCCTTCTCTTTATCTTTTGTGTATCTACCATAAGTTTTTGCTTTGTAGTTACCATGAGGCATACATAAAACTGAGTGAAATTAGCAGTGTCATGTTAATTTATAAGATCAACATACAAATATCAATTGTGTCTATTTACTAGCAATGGAAATGGAAACCAAAAGAGTACCATTTACAATAGCTAAGAAAGAGAGAGAGAGAGAGAGAGAAAGAAAAAGTGTACATCTAATAGAACATGTGCAGGGCTTATATGCTGAAAACTACAAAATTTTAATGAATGAAATCAAAGAAGATTTAAATAAATGGAAAGACATAGCATGTTCATAGATTGGAAAACTGAACATAGTAAAGATGCCAATTCTCCCTAAATAGATAAACAGGTTTGCTTCAATTCCTATCAAAATATCAGCAAGATTTTTTGAGATATATGCAAGATTATTATAAAATGTATGGAAGGGCAGAGGAGCTAGATAGAATAGCTAAAACAATTTTTAAAAAGAAAAAGAAAATGGTAAGAATTGGTCCACCCAATTTCAAGACTTATTAGTTACACTAATCAAGATGGTGAGATTATTAGCAGAAGAACAGACATTTAGATCAATGGAACAGAATAGGGAACCCTGAAATAATCCAAAAATACTGTCAACTGACTTTTAAGAAAAATACAGAACAATTCAATGGAGTGAGGATATTCTTTTCAACAAATGGGAGTAGAGCAGTTGAGTGTTCACAGCCAAAAATATAAGGCTTAATCTAAAACTCGCACCTTATACAAAAGCTAACCTGAATGAATCATAGATTTAAATATTAAACATAAAACTATAAAACTTTTAGAAGAAAAATATACGAGAAAATGTTCAGGACCTAGGACTTGGTGAAGAATTCTTAGACTTCACCCAAAAAACAATTAGTAATTAGTAAGTTGCACACTATCAAAATTAAAATAGTTTTGCATTGTCAAAGACCCTGTTAAAAGAGTGAAAGGTGTAGCTTGTAACAAACCACAAACTGGGAGAAAATATTTATGAACCACATTTCTAACAAAGGACTCATATCTAAAAAATTTTAAGTACTCTCAAGACTCAACAATAAAAAATAATAATAATCCAGTTAGAAAATGGACAAAAGATATAAAGAGACATTTCCCAGAACAGGATTTATGGATAGAAAGATGAGTACATGAAAAATTGTTCAACATCCCCAGCCATCAGGGAAATGCAAAGTGAATATGAGATATGACTATACTGAGATATGACTACACTCCTATCAGAACAGCTAAAATAAAAAAGAGTGACAATACCGAATATTGGCAAAAAGTCTGAGAAAATGAATTTCTCACCTATCGCTAATAGGAATGTAGTATGGAAAATAGTTAAGAAGTTTCCTTAAAAAAAAAACACAAAAAACTAATCATACACTTCCATATAACGCAGCAGTCTCACTCCTGGGCATTTATCCCAGAGAAATGAAAACTTATATCCACACAAAACCTGTACATGTCTATTCATAGCAACTTTATTTGCAATAGCCACCAAACTGGAAAAACGAAAATATCCTTCAATGAATGAATGGTCAAACAGTGGTACATCCATACCATGGGATTAAAAGAGCCATACCAAGGAAAAATCAAATAAATAAAAAGAACTTTTGATACATGCAACAACTTGGATGGTTCTTAAGCACTGAGTTTAAAAAGCCAATCTCAAAATGTCACCTCTTATGTGATTCCATTTGAGTAATATGCTCAAAGCGATAAAATTATGGATATGGAGAGCAGATTAGGGGGGTGTCAGGGGTTAGGTATGGTTAAGGAAAGTTGGTGGGGTGAGAAGGGGGGATGAGTGTAAAGGAGTAACTCAAGGGAGATCCTCATGGTGAGGGAATAGTTCTCTTTCTTGACTGCATTGGTCGTTGCACAAATCTGCACATGTGAAAAAATGACATAGAACTATGACTACACAATATACTAATGTCAATTTACTGGGTTTGATATTGTACCATTGTTATGCAAGAAGTAGCCATTGGAGAAAACTGGATAAAAGGTCCCGGGGCTCCATCTGTATTATCATTGCAACTTCTTTTGACTCTATAATAATTTTAAAAATATCAATATATAAAAAACGTTAAACTTTGTAGCCTAAAGTGGCCTATGCCTTTCCCTATTTAATTAAATATTACTCACTTAACACTCAAAATCATCTATATCTAGATAAAGAAAGAAAGAAATTTTCCTGATTTTTTTTTTCTAGTTGAGAAAATGAGAACCTTAGAACAGGTCTACAAGTGAGATCTGAGAAAAATCTTTTGCTCTCAAGGCCACAATGTTGACTAATTTTAAATGAAGTGTTTGGATTACATATTAGGAACATAAAATGTTTAAAGACAAGCCACTTAAACAGATATCTAGGTAAATGTAAACCATATGAACTTACGTAATGATGAGCCTTAAGTATACTTGCTTAGCGTAGACTTTTACGTAAAATTAAAGCATCAGCCAAATGTATGTGGTGGTTTTTTCATGTCTATTTAATTTTTCATAAGTTCTTTATAAAATTTATTACACTGTATTAAACCACATAATAATTATTACTTATTATTTAATTTAATTAGGTATTGGTAGATCGTTAGGAACTGCTAGCCTACTAGCACATGAATGCTAATTCATGTAACTTTTAAAACAGACTCTCGGGGAAGCATAGACTAATTTGGTCATAAAGCCATAAGCTGGCTATCCAGGTACTCAATGATCTCTTAGGACCTACCAGCTCTAAAATACTGTAAAAAAGACTGTGCAATATCGGAACATATTTCAGCAGAATAACTGAAAATAGCTTAATTAGTGAGTAGAAATACTCATAGTTTGATACAATTCTACTTGTCAGAGGCTCTCATATTAGACTTTTTAATACAGCTTTATGTTGTTAACAAAAGATATAACTAATGCAAAATTGAAAATATTATGGGTTCAAATGGCAGACTAAATACCTGCATTTATTTCAGCTGCCTACCCCAAATCCAACTGCAATACAAGGAAGATATATAGAAGATAATAAATCTGTAACAATACTAAAAATGAGAAGAACACTTTAGCAAACATGATATTTTGACAAATATCTGGATGATAGAACAAATGAAACCACATTGACAAAGAGGCTAAAAGATGCACAGGAGAAAATGGAAGTGGAAGAGTGGGCCTCCACTTGGATAGTGTTTTCAAATACTTTCATGTTTTCTTTGGTTTTATTGTTACATTTAACTTTTGTGGAATTTGTTGATGTATAGAGATACATCTTTATTCTTTTTCCTATGGAGCAGTTTCTCAACACCATTGACTACATGGTCCATCTGACTTAGTCTGGGTTCCTTCCAAAAGCAGAGTCTGGAACAGAGGTTATCTACTTTTTGAGAGTGTCTTCTCAAGGAGCAGGAGTAACGGAGGGGGGTCAACAGAGAAGGACTGAAAGTCAATTCAAGTATTATCCAGTGTGCCACAGCTTCAGGGGACTAGGTACCCCGTGAGGGACATTCTGAGGTGCTTTACAACATGTGACTCAATTGAATCTCAAAAGAGAGAAGAATTCATCCACTAACTCCCATCCCTCTTCATGTGGCGTGGATCACAGTCACGTGTGCTCACGTGGGACTATCAGAGAAGCTCCAGGACAGGAAGCAAGAGATACTCAGCACATACTTACGATGGGGAGCTGATAGCAAGGAGGTCAAAACCTGTGCAGAACAATGGCCCAGCACTGGGCTGGAATCAGAGGTCAAGCCAAGAGGATGTAGGGCAGCGCCCCAGTAGTGTCAGACACACCTTCCTTTCAGAACTGATTTGAAGTGCTCACTTAACCACACATTAAATTTCTATAGATATATTAAGTCTCTTCCCAGAGTCTTTATTATGTTGCACTGGTCAATTTTATTATTATTCCCGTGCCAAGAAAACCATTTTTTATTATAGTAGCTTTATAGTATAAGTTGATATCTGCTAGGAGCATGTCTCTTATGATTGTACTGTTTCAAATACGTAATGGATATTTTCCTTATTTTATATTCCAGATGTACTTCAGAATCACTCTAACAAAACAAAAACATCCTGTCAGGATGTTGATATTGTATTGCTTTGAACCCACAGATTAATTTGAGGAGACTTGAGAACTTTATGACATTATGCTTTCCCATCCAAGAATATAATATTTTGCCCCATTTGTTCTAGTCTTCTTTTATGTCCTTTGGTTAAATTTTATATATCTCTTTGTACATGTATTGCATATTTCTTGCTAGGTTTATACCTATGTATTAGGTAGCTGTTAACAGATTTTTTTCATCACAGTTTCTAATTGGTACTGTTGCATGACAAAGCTGTAGAATTTTGTATGTTGTTTTCTGTGTGATGATCTTGTTAAATGAACAAGAGTTATCTGTTTTCAACAATTTCCATTTTGTTAATTCATTGGGATTTCTAGGTGTCCAACCAGAGACTACAGTTTGTTTATACTTAAACCCATTTTAATTTTAATATTTTAATGAAACTGCTCTTCCTGAAGTTATCAGTTGCCTCCATGTTGCAAATTCATGGTTACTTCTTCAACTGTCCTCCTATTTGATTTTTCATCTGAATCTCACAGATATGACCACTTCTTCCTTCTTGAAATACTCTATTTTCTTGGTTTTGGTGATAACCCTCTCTTCTGATGTTTATTTTATTTCTCCAGCCACTCTTTTCTGGCCCTTTTCTCCATCTTACTACTAAACTTTGAGATTCTCATGATTCTATTCCAGGCTTCTTTTGTTCTCACTAAAAACTTCCCCTTGTAAAATTCCTATCACACCCATGAGTTTAAATACTATCTATCGTTTGTTAACCCCTAAATTTACATTAGCAATCCAGTGACAAACCAAAACTGTGGCAGCAGAGAATTTGCCCCTGATGCAGACAATAAAGAGATGCTATGCCTGATAATTACAAAACAGACTAACAGTCAGCTATTTATCACCATTCGCTGGAAATTTTAAACATCAGTGATAAAATACTCCCTCTGAAAAAAACAAACCAACAAAACTTGATGGATTAAGTTCTAAACAATTGCTATGATGATTGTTGAGTTTCAGTAATGTATGTGTAAGCTTCAAACTAGTACATTTTAATCTCATACCCTTTAATAAAGAATATATTCTAATGGAAATTAACTGGGGAAACTCTTATACAGTCAGCCCCTGATGTACCTGGAGTCACCTAGACACATCAGTTTCAAGATTAATTTCATAAAGGTTAAAAACAGTTTGAGCTTGATTCATACACTCTCCAAATCCAATGGTACAACATATTCCTGCTTTTAAATAGTAGATTCCAAATAACCAGTGATAGCACAGTAATTATAAAGATGAAGAAACAGAACTTGAGTTATTCCAGTTCTGTCATTCGATGTGACCACTTGATGTTTTAATTCAGACTTGCAGGTTTTCAACTGCAGAAATATTTCAAAACCACTAGAATCAATCCAGAAGAAACAAAGACATGAACATTATTGTAATTTCTGGAATTTATTATGAAATGGGATTTTTATGAATCTACCCCAAATTTATCATTATATTTAAAGTTCTCTTTGTATATCTTTTGCTTCATGTGAAAGAGGTTTTGTGAAAATAAAATGAATAAAAAGAATTATTCAATTATCTAGGGGGGAAGATATATTGACAAATTTTGCTGTCCTAGTTATTGAATGAAACATATGTGATAAAGACACATATTTTCATAAAACCTTTGAGAAATTTACAAAAGGTTCAAAAACAGAAACTGTAATGTCATTATCCATTATGTTTGCAAAACAATAGGTAGGTATAATTTATTCTACCTTTCTCAAGATACTTTAATGTAATTAAAAAGTATTGTTCCATTACTTTTTATTTTTGTGTACTAGAAATACAAATACTCGATAAGAAATGTTTCCCTGCACTTTTTCTGGTTATTTTTTATTAACTGCTTCATATCAGAACTATTACTGAAAATAATTTGGTCACATATAAAAGAGGAACGTGGGCTTCCCTGGTGGCACAGTGGTTGAGAGTCCGCCTGCCGATGTAGGGAACACGGGTTCGTGCCCCGGTCCAGGAAGATCCCACATGCCGCGGAGCGGCTGGGCCCGTGAGCCATGGCCGCCGAGCCTGCGCGTCCGGAGCCTGCGCTCCGCAACGGGAGAAGCCACAACAGTGAGAGGCCCACGCACGACAAAAAAAAAAAAAAAAAGAGGAACGTTTTAAAAAGTGATCCCTCCATCTTGGTATAAAGTGGTCAAGAGCTCGTGTCTGGACGCCAGACCTTAGTATTCAATCTCCCTTTTTGACATTTCCATTCTAAATCATTTCAAGTCTAACATATCTTAAACTGGACATTTGATATTCTTGCCAAAATCCACCCCTCCTAAGTTTTTTCTAATCTCAGTAAATGATATTTCCGTCCCTCTCTTTGTCTATTTTAGAAAGTGAAGAGGCGTATTTGATTCCTCTCCTTCCCTCATGACTCCTCATTTAACATCCATCAAAAACTTCTGTGGCTTCTTTCTCCAAAATAGACCTGGGCTCCAGTTCTAACTCTAATAAATCTGGTCTAAAGAATGTTATGGTGACCTAAAATATGGATAAAAGAGAAAAGCACAAGGTAAAAAAAAAATTGAAGCCAAAGTCATTTTTTCCTAATATTGTTTGAGATCCACAGTGATGACAGACATGCCTGTAAGGGCACACATGGAAAACAGTGAGTGTAGGTAGAGGGGAAAGGCAAACATTCGTTCCTAAAGGCCTTACCCTCCCCTCTCCCCAGACCCCCCTCTTATACCTGAAGCCTAGAACTCCTTTCAGATATTGACATAATGCCCATTGGAAGAGTATCACTCAAGTGACATGAAGAATTACAGAGGAAAGAAGAAATAAGTAGAAACGAGGATATGAAGAACAGATGTGACAGATGAGAATATAGTCCACAATACTGTTGTGGGAAAATAGAAGTTTTTAGAACTAATGATTTGTGTAAGTGATTTGCACAGCAAGCCTACATATTTCTTTTAGCTTCAGAGCACTTCACCTGTGTGTATTTGCTTTACTGTTATGTTTCCATGAATTAAAGAAAAAGACTGAGTGATTTTGAATGCCTTTGTGTTTTGGTAAATCAAAGAAATAAAACACTGTTAATTGCTCCTACAAAAAACCTTATGTACAACCCATTGTAAGCCTCAATTCTCGAGGCTGAGCTTTTTATTCTCATGTATTTTGATCTGCTTAGAATTTAGCCTCATAAAGTTGCATTGAACCAAATCCAGGTTGGGAATGTTGACCATGAGTCCCTGAAAACTCATGAATAATTACCAAAACTAACTTTGTTATACTTCTGACCCAGACATTAAGCTGAGGGCTGACTTCGAGGGATCTGGGATGGCTTTCAGAAGCTTTATGTGTTTATCCACCTCTCCCCATGGAGCTTCACTCAGAAAGAACAGCTGCATCATATTCCAAAAAACAAACTTCCAAACCATAAAATCACTAGATGCTAAGTGAGTTAGGCCAACACTCTATCTGAAAGAGAATTATAAATTCAGGCATCATTGCTTTGGCACTACTCAAATGTGATGTGTACTTTATGGTTCAGAATTAAGAGTATGAATCCATGTATGTCACCAGATATCACATGTTCAGGTTTTAGTAAATGGGACTCCTAGACCTTGATGTACTAGGCAATATGTAATATAAAAGCTGGACAATAAAGCAAAGAAAATGTCACTTTTTTTTTTTCTTTAGAGTGTAAATTGCTTGAAGAGAGAACCTCAGAGGATACTGGGTTCCTTTTCTGTTTTTGCTAAAAATTTCCTAGACCTTGGTGTAGTTTGCAAAAAATGACGCAATTCTTCACCTTTCCATGTATCCATAACCTTCGCCATAAACTCTGCAGGGCTCTCCTACTCTGACTCTGGCCGTGTGATTTGGTTTGGCCAATGGACCTTACCAAATGTAACACAAGCAGAAGGTTGAAAAGTGATGCATGACTGGGCTTTTCTGCTCCCTGCTGCTCTAAGATTTCCGTGAGAATATTCCCAAGCTAGGATAGTGAGAGTCACTGCAGTCATTCCAGAGGAGACTATCTAGGTCTGCCAGCAGGCAGCCAACCTCCAGACACATGAGCTAGCCCAGTCAGGATGAACAGAGCCGCCTAGATGACCCACAGCTGAGTGCAGACAAGTAAGCCAACCCAGCCGGGATCAGCTAACCCCCTCAGCCTCGTGAGCCAAATATAAACAGTTGTGTGTATATAACCGACGTGGCTGAGTGTTACACAGCACTACTGTGGCATTAGACATCTGATACAACCTTCTCATCTTTTAAACAGATTTCAAAGCACTTTAATACTTTCCACAAGGTTAGTATGATGTAATAAAGACATAGATATCACAGAAGAATCCAAAGTATCTTAAGTCAGAGTGCCAGATCTGCTACTTACTGGTTTTGTGACACATGGAAAAGTATTTAAATTCTCTGCACCAGACAACTGGGTAATTATGAGGATTAAAAGCTATGTTGTACCAAACTCGTTGTGTGACCCTGGGCAAGTTACTTAATCGCTTAATCTCGTTTTTTCATTAGTAAAATGACTTTTAGAATGGTTGTTATCCCTCTAGAGTAACTGTGATGGGTTTTTTTCAAAAAAAAAGATATAAAGCATTTAACACAGAGCTCAACAGTTAGAAAGTGTTGAATAGATACTAAAAACTATTATTTTATCTATTAACTCCAATTTTAGTTCTGACAAAAAAAAGCAGGGCATGGTGACTGAAAGATTTTCACTAAAATGCACTTGTTACTCAAGAAGGTCTTCAGGGCCCTGAGTGCAAGAATCTGTCTCCTGTGGCTTCCTTTTATTAGCACAAATGAGTTGTTTGATAACAAATTAGCTAATTGTCACCTTGGAAGGTGATAAAGTCTTCATAGCATGGAATGAATTTTAAAATCTGGTGGTTTAACTGGAGAAAGCAGAGAGGTAAGCTCTCTCTTGTTAGCCAGCAGGCCCATATGAAATACCTCATAGGAAACCCCTGAGGATGGTGAGAGCCCTGTGGGTGACACGTAGGACAGAGAAGGATGTTGAAGAGAGTGGTGTGAAATCAGATAATCCTGGTGAATTTTTTTTTTAAAGAAGTCATAATTTCCATTTTATTTACAATGCATTTGAATTTAGAAAAACAGAAAGTTCTCAAATTCATTTTTAAGATTAAATCAAATTCATTTATTGATTAAAAAATGAGAACTTGAAAACCATTCTCATTGCATAAGTAAAATGTCTAATTAAAAGATTAACACAAAAATGTATTAAAACAATAATACCTTATTACCAAGTAGAATTTATTTTGGAAATGAATTTAACCCCACTCAGCATATGAATTTAACATATTTTCAGTTAGAGTCAGGACAGGTTTTGTTGTTGTAGTTATTTTGTAAGATACTTATAGAGAAGAAAAAATGTCTAAAGCAGCTATGAAAATACTGGTGTGTGTCTGTGTGTGTGTGTGTGTGTGTGTGTGTGTGTGTGTTTAGGAGACATGGGCTTTGCTTACAAGGGTCCAGACTATGCTTTAAAGATATATCCTATAGATGTGAGATATATCAAAATATCAAAGGAATGGAATAGAAAATACGAAAAGAGATCCCTATACGTTTAGTATGTGACAAAATTGATGTTTCCATCCTGTGGGAAAGGTATGGATTCTTTAATAAACTGCTTGCCCAACTGACTATTCACGTTGAAAGAAATATAAAAGGATATGAATCTTCTACTGTATACAAAATTAAATGCTAGATGGATTAAAACTGAAATACGAAAAGTAAAATAATTACAATCCTTCAAAAACATATACCATAGTATATTTAAAATATTAAATATCCCAAAAGAGTAAAACTAATTTGTACTACATTCATAAAACTACATTCATAAAAACGAACACATTCCATAAACATAATAGTAAACAAAATGTGCAGAGCAGCATACTCGGCATGGATCCATGAATACAAGGGTCATGAAGAGAACTAAACAATACATTGTTCAGGAATATGCATATGTATTTTAAAGCCATAAACAAAAGGAAAAGGATTATTAACACAAAAATGCAAGACGTTGATTATCTGCAGGAGGATAAAAATGAGATGTTATTGGGAGAAAACGCTATAATTAAGCTGAGGTGGCACATGGATGTTCAGTATACTCAAACATTACATATGTATTATAGAAAGCTACATATATACATAAATAATACATATTTATGACAAACTCAGAATTATAAAAATTTGGAACACTGCATGTCTACTTTACGGGTTAGGAGAATTTTTTTTTTTTTTTACATCTTTATTGGAGTATAATTGCTTTACAATGGTGTGTTAGTTTCTGCTCTATAACAAAGTGAATCAGTTATACATATACATATATCCCCATATTCCTTCCCTCTTGCGTCTCCCTCCCTCCCTCCCACCCTCCCTATCCCACCCCTCTACGTGGTCACAAAGCACCGAGCTGATCTCCCTGTGCTATGTGGCTGCTTCCCACTAGCTATCTATTTTACGTTTGGTAGTGTATATATGTCCATGCCTCTCTCTCACTTTGTCACAGCTTACCTTTCCCCCTCCCCATATCCTCAAGTCCATTCTCTAGTAGGTCTGTGTCTTTATTCCTGTCTTACCCCTTGGTTCTTCATGACATTTTTTTTTCTTTTTTTTTCCTTAAATTCCATACTGGCGAATAAACCAAGCTGTACAATATGGAGGGCTCCCATGAGATAGTTGATTGATGCTACAAATAATAGAATTTGGTCCCCTAGAGAGTCTGTGATGTAGCGATTTAGGTGCCAAAGACGAGTGTCCCAAATCAAATGTAACAGAGAAGCAAGAATGAAAACAGTCTACAGGGCTCAGTAGAGGCAGAGATAGGACAGGAATCCTTTTCAGCCTAAAGGCAGAGAAGTGTTAACAATTTTCAACAGCTCAAGGATCTCAAGGCAGACAAAATAAAAACTGCTGGCAATTAAATGACAGGGTCTACCTGAGCACTAAAAGACCCATAGAAAGGATTTCTCCGTTTTTGTATTCTGCAGATAATGAATCTCAATATTTTAGGATGCTTTTTATTAGTGTGTGGCAATATGAGGAATAATGCCATTTGGGAGAAATAAATACCCAAGAGAACATCTTTTATGCCTCTGAAAGTGAGCTGGAACTTGGTAAAGCCCTCCGGCAAACTGTGCCCCAAGGACCAAGACCTTCCAAGATGAAAAGTAGAAAAGAGACAGCTCTAGAGGGCAAGAGGCTGCCTCTGATTTCATGTGCACGAACACAAGTGGTCTAGAAGTGAGGACGAGGAGGAGGACAGCAGGGCCAATGAGAACAAGTCTGTACACAAGAGAAGAGCAAATTATAAGGAAAGTGTCACAGCAAGACAGATGATTTAAGGAAACAATAGTCACTCTTTTCATAAGGCCTGTTTGGTTTGTGCAATTAAAAGCCTTAGTCTGGGGCTCGTGCCCCGGTCCGGGAAGATCCCACATGCCGCGGAGCGGCTGGGGCCGTGAGCCACGGCCGCTGAGCCTGCGCATCCGGAGCCTGTGCTCCGCAGCGGGAGAGGCCACAGCAGTGAGAGGCCCGCGTACCGCAAAAAAAAAAGCCTTAGTCTGCTACTGCTGACCAGTGACTTGGTGGATCAGAATAATGCTATTCCCACTCCACACCCAAATAGGGGCAAGCCATCATCACCTAATCACTTCCCTAAGAACTGATTTTCTTTGTCTGCCCTTAGAGTTCTGAGTTGAATGGGTCTAACTTTTCCTTAAATTTGATGGAGGAATCAGTTACAATTAAAACAGCTAAAAAAAACAGTAAGAGGTCTTGAATCTTTGTCCCAGAGCTGCCAGCAGCCTGAACTTGGGCATTTAATTCCTCCTTGGTGAAAACAAGGAGGCTCAATTAAAGAGTTGTTGTTTGTTAGCAGGTTCCTGACTGGAAACATTGTTCTATAAAAACACTGCAAGGCGTTTTTAAAAACAGCAGCACAGAAATTATAAAAAGCAGCACAGAAACTGTCATCAGAAGTGCACAGGAGATTCTTTCTACAAAAATACAGAAAACCCAGAAGTTTTTCTTTGCCTTCAACAACAAGGTGGCCCCAAAATTTTAACATGGATTTCCATATTTGGATGCCATAGACCTAGGTTAACACAGTCAAACTTACTGTTTTCCAAAAGGGCTGTAATATTTAAAGTATTTTCCCCAAGATCATATACACACTAACATTAGAATTGATCTTATTAATTAATTAATTAGTTCAATAAATGTTTTGGAGGACCTGCTATATATGTATTTCTCTAGGTGTCAGGGATAGATCACTGAAACCAAATAAATACACAAAAAAGAAAAATCCCAATTCCCATGGAACTTGCATGCTAAGGGGGGGAACTGAACAAATATAAATAAGTAAATAAAGTGAACAGATATAAATAAACAAATAAGTAAACAAACACATATATTAGAAGATGTAAGTGTTTTGGAGAAAAATAGAGGGTCAAGAGGTCATGAGGTATTTGAAGAAGAAGCCAAATTGCTCAAGGTGACTTTCACTGACCTTTAAAGAAAGATCTACAGGAGGTAGAAGGAATGAACTTCCCAGGCAAAAAGAACAGCAAAAGGCTGTAATGACGCTGAGGTAGGCACATGCCTGTGTATACAAGAACAGCAAGGGAGCTGGTGTGGCTGCAGCAAAATGGATGAGGGGGAGAGTGGTAGGAGATTATGTCAGAAAAGAAGTGGGAGCCACGTCGGCTCCACCCACCAGTGGGCCAGCACCACCACCAGGACCCCTGGGGCCCGCAGCCCGCTGCCTTGTGACCTGGCCCCACCCACCAGGGGACAGGCTCTAGGACCAGGGTTCCTTGGGCCATGCAACCAGCCATATCAGTTCCAACCCCACCCACCAGTGGCCAGCAGCCACTGTACTAGGCAAGGCTGGCAACCAACTGGACCAGGGATCAGCCATACCCACCAACACACCCACTGTAGACAGTCTGCCATAACACAAGGGCCCACGCAGACTACATAGAGAGCAGCCCTAAAGTACATAGCTCTGGTGACCAGAGGGGCAATGCACTGCTGGGCCCCATAGGATGTCTCCTACATAAGGCTCATTCTGTGAGTATCACTTGTACCCAAACCAAAGATATCACACACAAAAAAATTATAGGTCAATATCACTGATGAACATAGATGCAGAAATACTTAACAAAAGATTAGCAAATCAAATTCAATAATATATTAAAAGGATCACACACCACAATCAAGTGAGGTTTATCCCGTGGGTACAAGGATTGCTCAATATCTGCAGATCAATCAAGGCAATCCACCACACTAAGAAACTGAAGAATAAAAATCATATGATGATCTCAATAGATGGAGAAAAAGCTTTTGACAAAATTCAACAGCAATTTATGATTTAAAAAAATAATAATAAAACTGTCCACAAAGTGGGTATAGAGGGAACATACCTCAACATAATAATGGCCATATATGACAAGCTCACAGCTAACATCATACTCAACAGCAAAAAGCTAAAAGCATTTCTTCTAAGATCAGTAACAAGACAAGGATGCCCACTCTCACCACTTTTATTTAATATAATATTGGAAGTCCTAGTGACAGCAATCAGACAATAAAAAGAAATAAAAGGAATCCAAATTAGAAAGGAAGAAGTAAAACTGTTCCTGTTTGCAGATGACATGACACTATACATAGAAAATCCTATAGTTTCCACCAAAAAACTACTAGAACTCATCAATGAATTCAGTAAAGTGCAGGATACAAAATTAATATACAGAAATTTGTTGCATTTCTATACACTAACAATGAACAATGAGAAAGAGAATTTAAGAAAATCCTATATAAAATAGTATTTAAAAATACCTAGGAATAAATCTAACTAAGGAGGTAAAAGACCTATACTCAGAAAACTATAAGACACTGATGAAAAAAACTGAAAACAGTACAAACAGATGGAAAGATATACCGTGTTCACGGATTGAAAAAATTAATATTGTTAAAATGACCATACTACCCCAAGGCAATCTACAGATTCAATGCAATTCCTATCAAAATACCAATGGCAATTTTCATAGAACCAGAAGAAATATCTCTAAACTCTGTATGGAAACACAAAAGACCCTGAATAGCCAAAACGATTTTGAGAAAGAAGAACAAAGCCAGAGGTATCACAATCCCTGATTTCAAATTATCCTACAAGTTACAGTAATCAAAATGGTATGGTATTGGCACCAAGACAGACACACAGATCAGTGGAACAGAATAGAGAACCCAGAAATAAACCCACACACTTATGGTCAATCAATCTATGGCAAAGGAGGCAAGAATAGACAAGGGAGAAAAGACAGTCTTCAATAAGCTGTGCTGGGAAAACTGGACAGCTACATGTAAAAGAATGAAATTAGAACATTCTCTAACACCATATACAAAAATAAACTCAAAATGGATTAAATACCTAAATGTAAGCCTGAATACTATAAAACTTCTAGAAGAAAACACAGACAGTATGCTATTTGACATTGGTTTTAGCAATATTTTTTTTGGATCTGTCTCCTCAGAGAAGAGAAACAAAAGCAAAAATAAACAAATGGGACTACGTTAAACTAAAAAGCTTTGCACAGCAAAGGAAACTGTCAACAAAATGAAAAGACTGCCTACTGAATGGGAAAAGATATTTGCAAAAACTACACCCAATAAGGGGTTAATATCCAAAATATAAAAAGAGCTTATACAGTTCAACATCAAAAAAATTAAAACCTGATTAAAAAATGGGCAGAGAACCTGAAAGAGGACATGCAGATGGCCAACAACAACATGAAAAGATGCTCAACATCACTAATTATCAGGGAAATGCAAATCAAAACCACAATGAGATATCACCTCACAACTGTCAGAATGGCTATTATCAAAAAGACAGCAAATAAAAAGTGTTTGAAGATGTGGATAAAAGGAAACCCTCATGCACTATTGGTGGGAATGTAAAGTGATGCAACCACTATGGAAAACAGTATGGAGTTTCCTCAAAATTAAAAAATAGAACCATCCTATGATCCAGCAATTCTACTCCTGGGTATTTATGAAAAACAAAAACGTTAATTAGAAAAGATATATGTACCCCCTATGTTCACTGCAGCATTATTTACAATAAAAAACGTATGGAAGCAACCTAAATGCCCATCGATAGATGAATTGATAAAGAAGATATAGTATATACATATACATATATATACATATATATATATATATATGATGGAATATTGCTCAGCCATAAAAAATGAAATCTTGCCATTTGTGACAACATGGGTATACCCTAGAAGGTATTATACTAAGTGAAATGTCAGACAAAGACAAATACTGCATGATTTCACTTATATGTGAAATAGAAAAACAAAACAAATGAACAAACACAACAGAAACAGAGTTACAGACACAGAGAACAAACAGGTGGTTGCCAGAGGGAAGGGGAGTTGGTGGAGGGGAGGAAAAAATGGATGAGGGAGATTAAGAGGTACAATCCTCCAGTTAGAAAGCAAATGAGTCATGGATATGAAACGTACAGTTCATATTTAAATGAGGAATGTAGTTAATAATCATGTAATATCTTTGTATGGTGACATATGGTAATGAGATTTATCGTGATGACCATTTTGAAATGTATAGAAATACCAGATTACAATGTTTTGTACTGGGAACTAACATAGTTTTATAGGTCAATTATATTTAAAAAACAAACTCATAGAAAACAAGATTGCATCTGTAGTTGGGGGTGGGGGATTGGAGGAAGGTAGTCAAAAGGTACAAACTTCCATTTATAAGATAAATAAGTACTAGGGATGTAATGTAGAACATGACAAATATAATTAAAACTGCTCTATGTTATTAATGAAAGTTGTTAAGAGAATAAATCCTAAGAGTTCTCATCCCAAGGAAACAATTTTTCTCTTTAATTTTGTATCTATACGGGACGATGGATGTTTACTTAACATTGTGTTAATCATTTCATGGTGCATGTAAATCCAATCATTATGCCGTACACCTTAAACTTATACAGTGTCATATGTCATTTATATATCAATAAAAGTGGAAGAGACAAAAAAAAAAAAAAAGATTGGCATGCCTATCTGTATTCAAGGGAAAAATCCAAGTGAGCAAGTAGATACAAAGCCTGGAATTTGGGGAAACATCCAGTTTAGAACAATAAACATAGAAGTCAGCAGCAGCAGTTGGTGTTTATAGCCATGAGACTGGATGATATTAACAAAGGAATGAATGAAAGCAGAAAAGAAAAGAGGTCTGTGAACCGAGTCCTGAGCATTCTAATGTTAAAAGACTGGAGGTGAAGTGTCACTTACTAAGGTGACTGAGAAGTGGTGAGCAAGCCTGAAGGAAAACAAGGATAATGTTGTGTCCTGGAAGTCAAGCGAAGAGAGTGCTTCAAGGAGAAGGGAGTCATCAGGTGGATCAACTGAGAAATAGCCATCAGATTTAGTAACGTGAAGGAGGTAGAGTGTTGACGGAGCACTGTCCTTTCACTGAAGTGAGAAAGGTTATCAGGTGAGAGAGAGGAAAGGGAAGAGGTGTTTGGGGTTTGTGGAGATGGGAAAGTATGCAGCAGTTTCCCAGGAAAGAGGAAGAGGGAATGGGCGAGGGGTGCACAGTGTAATTCTTGATTCCATGATTGCAACTGTGCCAGCAATCAAGAATTTTAAGTGGGATGAGTCACCAAGGTGTGTCTTTTCCTCCAAACACACTGAGCCATGGAGGAGACCGATGGAGTAAGCAGAGTGGGATTTAACCAGAATTAAGATGAGTGTGAAGAAACGAGAGAAGGAGGGAATGAGAGAAGGTCAAGGACGTCAAACATCTGTGCAAGGGAGTGATGACAACTGACCACCCAATGGAAGCTGGGAAGAGAGGAATGAAGACGTGAAGGGAGGGAAGAAAAGTGAAAATCAATGTGTTATAAGTCCCAATGAGAAGAAAAGAAAGATTGGTGAAGTACGGGCACCAGAGGAAGTGAGCTGGAAAAACAGGCGGTAATTTGAATGTAGGATACTTAAAATTAGAATTGGAGTCACATTTATGGGAAATGCTAAGACCAAGGGTATAAGCATGAGTGTGAGGGGTGGAAGGAAGTTGCTGTTGGACAAGATCTTAGGAGGAGAGGAGATCAAAGAGTTGAGAGTCCAGCGTATTGGAGAGACATTCTACATGGATATTGAAATCACAACGAATTGTGTCAAGAGTAGTATTTGAGAGCACCATGTTTAGGGGAAGAAAAACACACCGAGTTCTTGAAATGTATTCTTTTATGTGTGCCCAAGAATTTGTAAAATGACTTAAGGGACTAGATCAACAGAGAGTACACACCATACTTTACTTGAATTGATTTATGGGAGAAGCTGTAAGTTGTATTCACATTCTCGTATTGCTAAGCATTTGACTCTCTCTGGTGCTTCTCTCCGTGTGCTCTGGGCAACATGTTTTATTTTATTGACCAAAATCTCATTTATAGCTCAATTAATGCAGTGGAGAAAACACAGTACATGTCAAGCCCTTTCATTCTTTATGGTCTGCACTGTGATTTTGGCAAGCCAAAGCCAATTCATTCAAAAGAGAGAGCAAAGGAGAGCAGATTTCAGTTCATCCTTATTAAGAGCCAGAAATTCCTCCTGCTCATACAAAATCTGTGGAAATGTTGATACCAAAGTTACTGTGTCTTAGAGTTCAGGACCCTTTGGAAATTTTAGTATGTTTTTTAACTTACTTTGAGGTTTATTAAAAATGCCAGCCACAACATTCAAACGTGTATACACACATGCAAACACATATAGAAAGCACAATTTACCAGGGATATGTCATATTTTATTCTCATCACTGAATAAATTTTCATCCGCATTCTAGTCACTTGCTAATATTTCCTTTCAGAGTCACTTGGGCAATTTACTGTGCTATCCTGTTGCTAACAGGTACCTATACCTAAATCATTTGTGCTAAAAATGTGGATGCAGAATATGGCACTTGATATCATTCTGCAATGTAGCATCCTTTGAGTATTGTTTGATTTTATCCATACTTCCTTCACTAGAGATTATAACCTACTATACACAGTGCGCTATCAATTTTGGTGCAAAAGTTCTTGTCAAGGGACTTCTTACAAATATGATATAATAATATAACTGATCTGTTTTCCCTCTACTAACAACTATATAAAATAATTGATTGCTTTGCTTCTCTTCTGTATGAAGGAAAAAGATGAGATTTGGGATAAACCACAGTTATGTTTTATTAATGCATATCCACTTAAAATAAAACCAACATAAGCTGTGGATAAATCAATATGCTAAGGTTATATGTCCTTGAACTTTAAAAAATGGTTTGATACCCTATAATAAAATCTTATTTTCAACAAATGTTTCTTGGTGATATAGACAGTGCCACATAAATTTTTTAAAGTGACAAAAATAGATGGTAGTGTATCAGATTCAGGGTCAAGTTGTAAGATATTTTCTTAATTTATTTTTATTTGTCAGAGACAAGGGTTGGCTATTTAACATCCAGCTAAAGTTGCTGAAAAGGCTATGAAGTTATAAAAAGGATTTGAGTTGGTCAGGAATACCAAAAGAAAAAAATCGATATTGAATTTTATCATATAAACCGTAACAGTGAAAACGTGAACAAACTTTAGAGGAAAATAAATTGTATTTAATTGTAAAAGGGATTTATAATGTCATATGAGATTTAAAGATGATGAGGGGTGAATGAAATATTAATTGGAAAATAAGAATTGTTTATTTTTTCTTTTTTTCCTATACTTAGCATCAATTTAATACATCTTTTACTATCTTATGACTTAAATAAGACTATGATCCAGTTCCTAATTAGATGTACATCTTCAGCTTTAGATATTTTTTTCTGCTTTCCATCATTATTCTATTGTAAAGTACAAAACAACAGAAGAGGTATCCGATATTCTCAGGAATCCCAGCCATCACAGTTTCCTAACCACCTCTTTTCCTGACTCAGAACTCCATCAAGCCCTGGGCTACTGGATGTTTAATTCATGCATATTTGGCAAGGTTTATCTCATCTGCAACTTGAACAATACATTCTCCTATAATTCAAATTTGTGTTACTACTACCAACACAACAATAATGTAAGTTCAACATCTGGTGTATGAAGTGGAAAGGCTCTAAAAAGGAACACATGAAAAACAAAAGTATAAAGCAAAAGATTTGTACTGTTTCCTGAAATCTGTGCCAGGTCTAATGCTGGGTCAAATGCAGCTGCCAACCTCTCCTGCTTTTGAAGTTCCAGGCACTTTATCTCTTCTTTCTTTTGGCTACAAAATCTGTTCCAACTTACATCTCCCATAATGGGCGTGAAGCAAAAAGGAAGAATCTCTATCACTCTCCAAATCTCACTAACTCTTTGGAGTTCTATGGCAGGGACTCCACATGGAGCCCAGTTCTGTACAGGACATTGTTAAACTCATAGCCAGTTGGAAATATTGGCCAAATGTTTTCAATCCCACTATCACTTCCCACCATGAATTGTGAATTACATAAAGCTAGTAGGTGGCCATAAAATGCACCAAAACCTATACTGATATTCATTCTTTCTCAAAGTGCTGCTCCACTCTAAGTAAGAGGCTAGAGAAGGTATTCTAGCTCCAAAACTAGATGTATTCCTAGTGAGTCGTTACCTTTCTGATGTGGAACGTGGAGTCCTTGATTCCTGGCTATGATAAGGATTGCTAAAAACAGGAGGAAACCTCAAATCAAAAAGGAGGACCCTCCACACAGGCATGATGAAGTATGTGAAATGGGCAGTCACATGATATCATTCTCCTCTTCTTAGAAATCGAACCTCCAAATGTTAATTGAGCACATGGGCCCCCAGAATAAAGACCGCATAACCAGCTTTCATGTGAGCATCTGAGTTCCAGCCAATTCAATATATTCAGAGGTGGTGGTGAAACTTTTAGGAAGTGCCCTGCTGCTGGTATACAGATGAGATGGCTGAAGTTGAAACCGGCATCTTGGACCACAAAATGGAAGTCAAAATGGAAGTTGAAGATGATGAAGAAACTAAGTAGAAGAAATCTGGCCCTTGATGAACATGGAAGCCCTGGACCTCTTACCCAGACTTACATAAGAAAAAAATAATTGTATCTTATATCTGCCACTGTTATATATTTTTCTTGTCACATGCAGACAAAACTAATCATAACTAATACATTAGAGAAGGCTAATTGTCTCATTTTATTAGAAGCATTCAGAAACAATTATGAAAAAGTCCCTTTCCCAGGTGCTCCTATGAGATGATTTCAACATTATATGCATTTCAAGAAGCATAATAGCATTGGAGAAGGTAGTTAATTCAACACATTTTGTTCCCTCATCCCTCATCTTCTCTGAATGCTACAGTTCCCTTTCAAGCTTTTAATGTAGTGTTGCAGTCATTACAAATGTTCATAGCACTGCTGGTTCTCCTTACAGACATCTGGTGGGGTTGCCCTTCGCAGACCACTTGAACTCAGGTGGCTATGTGACTAGCTTGGCCAATGAAATATGAGCAGAAGTAACATATGTCACTTCCATGTGAAAGCTTTAAGAACATGGGTGACATTCCCAATACCCGCTTTGTCCCACAGTAGTAATTATAAGAGTACTTACCAAGATTGTGCCTCTGTCACTTTGGATCCCTGAATAAATGTTATGAATGCCTTTGTCAACCCACACACAACACAAAAAAAAAAAAACATGATGTAAAACAAGAACTAAACTTTATTTTATTGAAACTCTAATTTAAGGGGAGAGGGGTTGTTTTTGCAGCAAAAATTAGCCTATCCTGACTGATACAGGTAACTCTCTGAGCAGTTATTATGACCCAAATCATCCTGTGCATGACTGTATATTGAGGAAGGCGAATTCAACAAATTCTTAAAGGTTGAACAGACAAATATCAAATTTCTTTCCTAAGGGTTTTCTCTCTCCACTGGACTCCCCAGTATCATCATTCAAACACTCTCAGGTCTCTCTTCGTTCACACAGCATCTTTCAACACGTGCCTTTTCAAGACACTACCTCATGTATCTTCTTGGTTCTGTTTCCAAACATCTATGAAAGTAAGTCTCTATTAGCTCCCTCCACCTACCCAAAGCTCTCATCATTTATATCCAGATCATTCCCAAATGACCTGCAGGTCTTGTCCCCACCACTCTGCTGAAAACACTCTCTGTAAAAATATCAATGACTTCATAGTTACCAAAACTGCAGCCTTCATCCTCCTCAACTACTTTGCCCCTTGGGCCCCTGATGACATTTCTCCATAGCTTTAATGATAAAGCTCCTCTAGAGAAGCTTTTCCTGCCTCTCTTATCTCTTTAACCACTTTTCTCCATCTCCTTTCCTGATTGCTTTTCTAACATCAGCCGCCACCAAGATTCTCCAATCAATCTCCTTTTCATTTACTCTCTTTATTTTTTAACATTTCTCCAGATGGGCTCATCAACCCCATCATTTATGAACTGATGTCTCAAAATCTGTTATCTATAGCCCCAAAACTCACTCAACAATTATTCACAAACTTCACAGAGCTCTAGCTTCTCATAACCAAGCAGAAATCATTATCTTCTGCCTCAATTTGAGGCTGCTTCTTCTATTTTCTACCATATCTCAACCCAGTATGCTAAAAACCCCAGTAATTCTGGACTCCTCTTTCTCCCATCTCCAGTCAGTTCCTTCAACCAGTTTCTCTGCATTATCACTGGCGATTCTTTCGTTCGTATTTGTTTCATCTCTACTAGCTCTTGGAATAGGCTCCTTACTGATCTCTCTGCCTTTGTTGTCTACCTTTCATTTATGAGATCTCCTAAATTCTCTCTCTCAATTCTTGATTTGATTATATATTCCCTATAAAATGAAATGCAAGTTATCATTGATTACAAAGCCCTCTAAATCTGACTTTATAACATTTTTGCTTTATGTCCTACACTACCCCACGAATGCTATAATGCGAAACCTTAGATGACTCTGTATGCCTCAGATCTTTACAATCCCAGGGCTCCTCTTCCTTGTTACATGTCTCTACTATGCTTTATGTTTCCATCTCCCTATTTCCTCAACTAGGCCATGAACTACTCCATCTTATTAAACTTGGTATTTGCAATACCTAATCTATCTATCTGTTCTAAGCAATAAAAAATTCTAAGCTTCTATCATTTTTTGGTAAAAAAAAAAAAAATGAATAGACCTGCTGTAGTTTCTTTCATCATTACTACTGCTTTTTTTATTTCAGTCAAGCTCAGTGTAAAAACTAGTTTTCACTCTTTGTGAAAGTTCATGTTATCAAAAAGCAAGTCTTTCACTTAGGCAGAAAGTATTTTATGATCTTTTGTAGAAGAGGAAAGTCAGTGCTAAATTACTTAGAAATAGTTTCAGAATGCTATAAAGTAAAAGCTGTGATGAATAACTTGTCCGTACTTTGTATGCTGAGACATTTTTGAGCAAATCTTAAAAGTAAAGCATAGGAATTTAGTCATGAGACTTTCAGCAAGATTAATGGAAGTAATGCTCCTTAAATCCCCTGGCACAGCTTTGAAAATGTCCCACTTGCTATCAGGGATGTCGTTGTGACTTAAAATTCTGGCTTTAGTTTCAGGTTGCAGATTGAAGGAAGCAGTGGATGTGTTTGATATTGACAACCTTGTGGCCTTAATTATATAATAACAGGATATCAGGTTTTGATGATAATCTAGAGACTATTCTATCTGATACTTGAATTCTTTCTACAGTGCTAGTCAAGTAATCATGCTTGACTAGCTCTGTAGAAATAACCATTTCTACAAATGACCATTTCATTTAGACAAACCAAAGACAAAGATTAGAGTAACTTAATTTATGGTGGTGAAAGATATAAATTTTAAAACTTTAGAGAAAGGACATGTCATCATTGTATAGCTTCCCAAATGCCCCAGTAAATTTTGAAGCTTCTAATGATAGTTGAAGGACACTCATTAAAAAGAGGCATCATATTTATTTAGTGTGGGCTCATTAATGTTAGAACATTCTTGAAAGAGATCTCTCTATACTTAGCTGATCATGGGATAGCTCTTGTTCACAGATACCCTTAAGATGAGACATCTGTAGAAATTTCTCCCCAGAGGGGAAATTTTCCTCCATTTCTGGTAGAGAGAGGAATATTCAGGAAGCTAACATTAAACTTAAATTTTTAAGAATATTTATTTAGAGGAGCCAACATGCTCTGGAGTTTTCTAAAACGAATATTTTCCTTTCAGAGATCTTCCACATAAAGAAAACATTCTTAGATTTGATGGAAAATTCTGCAAACTCTGTGTGAGTCCCATCTTGATTTAAATCTGCAGTGGTCCAACCATTGTGCAAAACTTAACAACCATCATTCTAAAATTCCACATTCTTTTCCCTCTGTAGTCAAGAAGTGAAATACATTAATGCTTGAAAAAATGTTTCGTTCTAATAATATTTATGGTACCATTTTTCTCCTGTCGAAATCATCTTAAGAAACTTCTGAAACACTAAACTTCCACTAAATGCGCCACCAATTTAAGCCAAAAGGATGTCAACAGCAAACATATTTTAACATGAACTATAATCTATATCTCCAAAGAGGTGGCTGTTTCTAAGGCAGGCTTCTGCCAGAGTGCCAACCTAAGAAAAAGCAAACCAAACATATTTTAAATGGAAAAGCCTAGAGTTCAAAGAATGGCAAGCTACAATCCAAGCGTTTTACAGTTTGATTCATAAAGTAACTAGAGAGTGTGCTTTTGAAGTGTTATTGTTTCCCTTGGCAATAAGCAGAATCTTTGTATATCGAAGGCAATCATACTCCCTGGTCTAAATTATTTTAATCTAAGTAGTCCTTTACACAAAGATCATTATCACTTAAATATCTAAGATGTTCAATACAATCTTCTTGGTAATGAAACAGGCAGCTCTCACATTGAAAGTCTGTGCTTTTGTGGGGAAAACTCATCATAATAACAATGTAGATTGAGACTGGGTATTGAAAATATACGTTCTTTTGTTTTAAAAGACAGTGAAATATATTTGAGAAACAAGTTCTGAGTTTTGTTGACCTGATAGGCAATGCAGAATATCAAATAATGCCACTGGGAAGACAGAGGAGAGAAGGCAACAGAGGATGCTTTCTGGATTTCTGGAATATTTAGGGCATGAGAGGCAAGGAAGATGGATAAAGGACAAGATAGAATAACCTCTCCAAGACATTCATCCTAAGGAATGGCTGAAGAAAGGGAAAACATGTGGCTATAAGAAATCAGAGTAGACCCATAATTGGACTTCAAATGCCTTTGAGGAAAAGTTTGCATCCAACATTAAGGGAGTAAATAGTTTGAGACACAAAGGATGCCCCATCTTTAGGAACCAAAGTAATTGAGAGTTGGCATGCTTTTAGCCACGTTCTCTGAAAGTAGATTTGACCCCGAGTCATAGGGGCCAAAATACATTACAAAATCTTTAACCAAAATAGCTTTTGATCTGATAATAAAAGCATAGACAGGCATTGTGGGATAAATTGACACAAAGGTTGGAGGATGAAAAAGGATGAAATAAAATTAAAAATCAATGTGATTAATTTTGTTAATCTATGCCTACCCTAGTTGAATACAAAAGAAACAAAACTTTAATGTATTTATTCCTCCTTGACATATATATGTCATTTTTGTTGTTGTTATATAAGTGTTAACATATGTTTTAGTGTTCAGTTGGATTACACATGTCTTTGTCTTGATGAAGAGCTAAGTGAACACGGAGAAAGTATTTTCGGCAGACCCTCCAAAGAGGGGAGGTGGAGTAACGTTATTTGAATATTGGTGACTTGAATGGAAGCTGAACATTTGTACCCCAGATTTACGTGGGAAATTGGCTTTTTTCAAACATAACTTTTACCCTTTACTCTAGGCAAATGATTAACCTTCGATGTTGGAGTGCTGTGTTTATGTCATTACTGTACTTGTATGTCTGTTTTACCAAGTGACCACACTCTAAAGAAATATATAGGTTAAAACGTGAGCAAGTTATTATTTGTCCATAACCTCAATATACTTGAATGGCCTTTACATGCTACCTAGTTTTAGCAAAACCAAAGTACAGAGGTTCAAAGAAACTTCTAACATGTATAATTATCTTTGTCCGAGATTACACTTGTAATTATATAATTGAGATCACATGGCCATGGTGGAGAGGCATTCCATCTAAAACTTATCCCAAATCACTTCTTTGTGGGCAAACTTTCTCTAGCCACTCTCCACAGTCAAAAAGGAAAGTTGTCTAATTTAGTCTAGATTGCAGCATTCCCAAGTAAAAATAAAGTTCTTTAAACCATAGCTATGGAGGAAGAATTCTTCCTAAATTTACACAGGCACCAGAATTTTGGACTTCATAATCTGATTAAATTAATTTAGGTATCAATAATGAACTGTACCTAGACTGGGTCTTTAAATTGTGATGTTTTGAGTATTGCAAAATAAAGTTTCAGGAAGAATTTACCCCACGCTCTTTTGAGAACCATATACATTTTTATGCCTACTTATACAAAGGGAACTATAAGGGATACACTGAAGGTTTTTATAACAACTTTCAGTTCCTTGCTAACAGTAGAAAGTAAAATATTCCATCATGTGGCTAAGTTCTAAACCACCTGGGATGTTCTTCTGTGTTCATAAATACTGGTCTTCTGCCTTAGGGTCCAGTCTTCTCTGCAATACAAACTTTGCTTATATAAACTTTGTTTAGGCTTGATAGTTGTTTGTAAGTGCAGGAATGGATAAGTATGGCTTGCACCTCTCTGTTGCTTTTGTATGTGTTTCTTTGGTTGCTCTGTTGGCTGCAATTATTTTCCATTGTTAGTCACTGTCTTCGATGAAATGGGAAATATTTCTTTCCATAGAAAGAGTCACTTTAAACTTGATGGGGGAAATGAAAACAAATGCCCTTACAAGGCAGTTATACTCTGCATAACATATCCCTGGCTGGGGCGGCTATGACTTTTCTTTGAGAGAATAAAATGAGGTGACTCATCTTTATCTAAAGAATATTGTGAGGTAGCAAGGTACAGTGGATGCCAATTGCTTTTTCTTTTTCACACTTGCCTGTGTGGATTCCATTCACACAGATGCACATACACTATGATTCCTGTGGAAGCTTGCAGTGACCTCACGCTCTGGTCATAGTTCATTGATTCAGAAGTGAACCCTTGACCCTAGATGGGCCCGTATGAGTCCTTGGTCGGAAATTTTGCAACTGGGACTGAAGAACTCAAATCTGGTTTATATGATGAAGAGGAGGGGAGCTGTCATAGGCTGGTGCCATTGAGTAAAGAAGTAGAGAAAAGGGATTTGTGATGAAAGTGAAAAATGAGTCAAACAGCATAGTATGGCAAGGATGTTAGAATAATGTTTGATTGTTTCAGACATCTAGTGTTATTCCTCTCCCCAGGTTTGTAGACACCCAGATGTTCTTATCTCCACTAGTTTGAATTGGTTTAATGTTACTAGCAAACAAAACAGCCCAAAATATAACACTAGAGTATAGCACATGTGACCTAAAGAGATAGGATGGATGTCTTGCTTTCAGGAAAATGGTGCCCACGAGTGTATTGGATTCTAACCACCTGGACTTCCTTCTCCTTGACTCAGGAGATACAGCTGACTTCAATGAACAGGGTGCTGAATATGCTGTTAGCCTCTGTCATCCCCAGGAACTTAACTGCACCGACCACCAAGAGGCAGATGCTTCATGGTCCCATCAAGTCCAGTGCTTCACTCTTCGGTTGATAGTGCTTAAAATACACTAATTTATAGTTCTTTTCAAGGTAGACTGAGCCAAGCAGCTAAGTGAATTCTCGAA
The DNA here is from genome assembly GCF_964374135.1 of Grampus griseus. Lineage (NCBI taxonomy): Eukaryota > Metazoa > Chordata > Mammalia > Artiodactyla > Delphinidae > Grampus > Grampus griseus. Next base: position 44,580,381 of record NC_139006.1, on the reverse strand, counting down.
AAGAGCCCCCAGGCAATCAAAACTAAGCCTGATAGAAGATAAACTGATATAATGAATTTCATGTAAAGGTATATGTGAAAGACACTGAGTATCACATGCAAGTTTTACTTGTGATAAATAATACAGGATATAAAAATAAATAAATAAATACAGGATAATACTTTTAATCTCTTAATACCAAACATTACACAGATAACACTTGCTTTTCTTTCAGTTGCTTCTGGTTGCCTAGCTACTAGTTACTTGGTTCTCTGCAGCGTTACCCTATAAAATTTTCTACTCTGAGAGGTTTAAGGTGAATCTGTGTTTTATAAGTCAGGGCCCACAGCAAAATCTACTCAATCCCAAGACTCAGGTTAACGAAAATCAATTCAATGTGAACTTAGAATGCATGCCATGAGGGGCAGGACTGACTTACACATCAAAGAAAGTGCTTACGTGATGTGATTTTAGGTGGGCCCTCTCCAATACCTTCCTCATCCATTGATTCATATAGAAATTCGACCATTCTCTCAAAAAGTTAATCCATTATGAATGAAAATTCCCAAGAACAGGCAGTGAATTACACTGTTTTCTATAATTCATATCTTGACGGAAATGAACAATGTGAACACGTTTGTGGAGGAGTGAAGGGAGGTGGGACCATGTACATTTCCCAGACCTGTGGCTGGTAAAACAGTACCAAACCGGGTGACAGAGTTTGCCAGAAGCAAATTCTTTCACTTGATGACTTTTCCTTATTTTTTACCTTACTGGAAGGGCTTAAATGACATTTGTAAACATTTTAAAGACATGAATGGCGATCATGAACAAGATTATTTTTGTTTTAAATACCATGTCAAAAGTTTCAGCAAACTGATATCTAGGTGACAAAAGTGTCTGAATTACTGGTCACTGTTGCCTGAAGGACTATTTTTGTGTATGATGACTCACAATAATTATGACTATTATTTCATTAGCACATATTCTAGTAAATATTATAAATGATGCTTTCCTTGATCATTTGGATCACAGAAATATAAAATCACTGCTAAATTATTAAAGTGCAATATCCTTCAAAGGGGAAACCATGTAATAATCGATTTCTATATCTCTGACAGTGCCTAGAACAGAAGCTGGGAAACATCAGAAACACTAAATATTTCAACTCTTGAAAATTATTTAAAACAAGATATTAAAAAATCTAAAAAGTCTAGGTTCAATTATTTTATTTTATATTTAGTCTTAGTTCTTCTTATCATAATCTTAGATTTTCTTTCCCCTAATTCTTTAATAAAATCATGAGTCACAGGAAATCATGCTACTCATTGGAAATATAATCTTTTTTGAATGTTATAATCTTTTTTGAAAGTCAAATAGTTAATATGTGTGCTTTCATCTTGTACATAACACACAAAATACTATGGCAGTGTTCCTTGATCTTAGATACAGCTATAAACACTTTTGAACATAGAACATGCATTAGCCACTCACAAAATTCATGTTCTCAGTAACATAGTTTGCAAAATACTGGTTTAAATTTCCCTACACTTTCTCACCAGGAAATGCATCCAGCTAACTCAACACTTTCTTCCCTAATTTTCAAGGCTTCATTTTCTTAACTGGAACAAAAATGATCATGACCACCTTCTTCCCTTCTCACAATGGCTGTACTTACAGCGCAGGGAAAGATTTACTTCTGGCTGTCTGTTCAGGAACTATACCTCTCAATAAAAAGCTTACATAAAACTTAGGTAAATGTTTTTACACTTCAACATTGAAACAGATGACTTTATTAAGGGTTATAATTTTAAAATCTACTTTTAATTTTTAAAGGTCCACAGTCACTTTTTAAACTGTTCAAAACATATCATGGAAATTACAAATCTGAGTTGCCAACAATCTCACAAGGAGGACTACCCTGGTGGCGCAGTGGTTAAAAATCTGCCTGCCAATGCAGGGGACACGGGTTCAAGCCCTAGTCTGGGAAGATCCCACATGCCGCAGAGCAACTAAGTCCGTGCGCAACAACTACTGAGCCTGCGCTCTACAGCCCGTAAGCCACAACCACTGAGCCCGTGTGCCACAACTACTGAAGCCCACGCGCCCAGAGCCTGTGCTCTACAACAAGAGAAGCCACCACAAAGAGAAGTCCACACATGGCAACAAAAAGTAGTCCTCACTCGCTGCAACTAGAGAAAGCCCGCGCGCAGCAACAAAGACGCAACGCAGCCAAAAATAAATTAATTAATTAATAAAAAAAAAATCTCACAAGGACTCCAGCCTCAGGGCTCCTATATCTGCCCCCCCGCATTCCCACTCTTTTAGAATAACCTCATTTCCAAATATTTGTTGGAAGCCTTTTATAAGTCCAGCAGTATTTTCTGTACTTGAAGATATACAAGTGAAGGAGGCAGGCAATTCCCTGCCCCCAAGTATCTTATAACACAGTGGTGGATAGACAATTAGCAAAGAAATAAACCTTTACCCTAAATTTTTCATCCCCAAATCTATCTCCAGGGAAACTCTGCCTCTGATGGTTACGTGCTGTCACTAGGCCTGTTATTTTGAGAATCTGATGACTCCTTTTGCTATCAGTGAGCTCAATTCTGTAAGACCATCCCCTACTCTCAGTCCTGGCTTGTAGAAGACGGCTACTACCTACCTTCTCAGCGATGCAAGTGCCCCTTGGACTAATGCATTCCTGGCGATGCTGGCTGACAGTGTCCTCTCCCTTTAAACACGGCCATCTGGAGAGATTCTCAGCCTCACTTATTTGAGTTTTTTGAGCCTTCTTCTACCATTTTCTGCAAGAGTTCTGGCATTTTTATCACACTTAGAATGGGCCATTGCTTTCTTCAAGATTTCAAGAGCCAAAGCAGCATCATGTTAGCTCCAGGGCCCTTGCCAGGTAATTAAATATTCCAGTGTTAGACAGTGCTTCCTATCAACTAACTCTTCTTTATCCAACTTTCTTTAATGGTCCTCTTGCTCTAGTACTCTCATAATCCAGTCCTAGAGATATCTTCAGATTCCTGACAGTGTATTTTGGCTAGGTCCTTCAGCTGTTTATTAGAATAGCACTTTTCCTCCCCTTACAGGCTCAGTATTTCATCTCTCTGACCAGTTCATTCTGTGACTTCACTCTTGTTACTGTTCTGGTGGCCTGAAGGAGACGGGAAGGGTCATATCCTGAAGGTGGGGATGGGGACATGTCCCATTTTGCAAAGCAGATGTTTTCATCATCTTCAAGCAAGTGGGAACAGGAGACATGAAGCACTACTACAAGTACAGATGGTTCATGAAAATCTTGAGTTATAATGTTTTCCAGTACATCAGTCCAGATGTCTCTGTCCAAAGTATCAGGGTTCCAGTTGTTCTAACAAGGGCCGTGACTGTGGCATAAGACTTGCCGGGACTGAGAAATCAACTTTCTTGTGAGTTCTGTTGCTCTTATGATTAGGTCCTGGTCCTGGTCCTCAGCTCTTTTACCCTCTGGCTGTAGGAGATTAGAGTTTCTTCATATGCTTCTCAGAAGGTCCCCTTGCTTCCACACTTAGCCATTAATTTTTTTTTATTGAATGCATCAATGACTCCCAGCAACAACAATCAAATTCTATAATCCTTATAATTACTACCTCTTCCAACCTTATAAAGCACCTGAGATATTGCCCCACTGATGCATTTTCTTCCATCCCATTCCAGCTCATCATGAATGAAAATTGTTAACAGTTGCGCCACTGCAACTGTGCCAAGAGCTTCCCATGCTCTTCCTACCACCAGTGATGGGGTCTTCACTGGTCCTCGTTGCAACTGGCTGGTGGCAATTCAGTTCCAAAATCTCATTTTAGATTCTGTCTCCTCAGAGCACTCCAGGTGCCACCTCTCTTGCTTTGGGCAAGAGAGAGGTGAGTTTTTACTCCAGACTGGAGAAAGAAGTACCTTAATCCTGAGAGGTAGATCTGAGCAGTGCAACAGAGCATCCGTTACAAGCAGAAGACAAGATGGTACGTGCAGCTGCAATGCAGAAGATGGCAGTGCAGATGCAAGTTGGTTACTTGATTTGATGGAGGCAAGATAAGGTAATTCTTTTTAATTTTCTCTCTCCACGAAAAACAAAATGAAATAAATAGTTGAGGATGAGTAAAGGGACTTTGAGAAGACAAAATAATGACATCATTCTTTTTAATGGTGGTACAGCAAATCGACAGGAAAGTATGATACGATTGCCAGGAACCCCTGAAACTTACTTGAGATATATTGTCATAAATTTAGGTGAAACAAATTAGCATATTTGCGTGTTGTTCTTCAGCAACATTTAGTTTCTCAAGAACAAGCATAGAGTAGGCAGAGAGATGAGCTTAACAAGGTTGAGGTTTTGCTTGTGAGTACAGTGGTGGGAGAGAGGAATACTGGAATTGATCTTATAGGGAAGGAAGTAAATTTCATATGAATTGTAGAATCTAAACTAAGGAGAGATACTGAGGATGTGAAGGATACCAATGACAAAAAAATATGATAGGATAATAGAGTCAAATGATTGGAAAATCTTTACAGGCTAAATAATTACAGAAGCAGGTGATACTAGACTTAGTAAGCTAGAAAAACAGGAAATGCTGAGGTTACAGTGGGTTGCTTATAAGAGAGAATCGGGTGCACCTATCAAAATGAAAATCTGTAGAGTACCTCCAAGGGGTTGGATACTTGAGTTGGTTTTGAGGAAATGATCATTGGAAGTGAGCAGCTCATGGATGTGAAAAGCCAGGCTGTGGACTGGGTTATCTAACTGATGTTAAAGTCACCAGAAGAAAGGTAGGAGGGTGGTGGTGACAAAAAGGTAAGAATCATGTTTAAACTGCTAATAAATAAGGCAGAGTTACCAGGCACTTGGTAAATACTGCAACAAGGAGGGGCACTGCAATTCAAACAGCTCAGGTTTTAGGGCAATGAAGGGCTAACTGAACTTGAATGGTGATAAAAGAAAAAAGGACATTTACACCATCTCTAGGCATTGTGTTATATGGGGTGTGAGAAAGAGAGAAAAAAAAATTTTTTAAACAGGCTGTAAGGCTGTAGAGGAATCCAACATCCTCAAGTGAAAGTAAGGTTTCAATAAAACCAGAAGGGAAAAGCAGTATTTAGAGAGGTTAAGGATGACACACAATTTTACTGATAAAATAACCTGAGTTCCAGAAAGCACGGTGCGTGTATAGGCAGTGGGGGTATGGAGAGAGGAGAGAGGAAGAAGGATGGTAACTAGGGCAGTGTGTAGATTATATCAGATTACAGGATCTCTAGAGCCAAATGGAGGTGTATAAAGGTAACCACATAGGTCTTGAGGGGTCTGCACTTCTGGTGAAGACTGAGATCAAGAATACGTACAGCATGAAGATATTGATCCTGATAAACTCTTAGGAAAAAGTGAATATTCAGTTTTAGTTACAATCTTCCTAAAACTGTCTCTGGACCATTTGTTATGGTGAAGTCATTGGCTTGGAGGCTGGGTGGGGCAGTCTCAAGATCCTAGAAATCTCCTTTTGTCTTTCTTAATCCTGGTATGAATAAGATCATGGGCAGTGAAAGACCCATGACCCAGGAAAGCCAATCTTCAAACTTCAACATCTGGCTATATGGATTGCTCTGGGCCAAATAAAATCTTGCCCAAGATTCCTAATCAGAGCTGGCTGCAAAGACGTATTTTCTCTTTGGTGACTGAGGCATCCGTTACTGAACCCATGTTCCCCGCCAAGTCTATCTGCTGATGAGAGAATGGGCGCTCCACCGAGAGAAGCAGAGAAGAAAGAGGAAAAGCCGACTTTACACATTCCAGTCTCTGAATTCAGTTGTCACTAATGCCAACACCAACCACACCCTTTTATAAGCGAGTCAATACATTGTGCTTTTTCTATTAGTCTGATTCAAGTTGTATATAGTGTCACTTGCAGCAAACACACTCAACCTGGACATATATTTAAAATAAACCCATTTTAAGCAGTGGGACAGTTCCAGATCATACTCTTGAAAGTTAAGTAGAATGACCTTGACAGGTCATCTAATCCATTTCTTTGCCTTCAAGCAGAAGGACACTTAAACCATCCAGGAATGCATGTGGATTTTTAATAAATACCATCTGTTGGTGACATATGCCTGTGGGATTCGTATGTGTAAATTACAATTATGAGACACTCAAAAAAAAACAAAAAACAACTATACTTTGCCTTTGCCTTCTCTGGAAAGTGATGAATCATGTTAAACAGTGCATACTTTGTTTCTCTTTTTGAAAGGGCATCACCAATTACTTTAGCAATTGATTTGAAACAAAGCTGAAACTACCTTAATGAGACTCTCAAAATTTCTGCTTTTTAAAAACATATTCAACTATTATAAAATTTTTAGTTTTACAAAGTCTTACCTTGGACAAGGACTTGTTTTCTGCCATTATGGAAGAAGAAATGTAAGTTCATGCAAAACACTTTCTTCCCAGAACAGTATGACCTCATTTCTGACATTATCAAAGGTGCTTCCAGAAAACACTCCACAAACCAGGGCAATGTTGGCGTTTTTTCCGTGAGAGCCAGGACCAGTGATCAATGCTCAACAAATAACAAAGCTTTTTCTAAAAGTTAAAGAGAAAGGTTTGTTTAGGATCCTAAGAGAGTACTACCAATAAGAGGGAAAAGGATGAGATCTACATCAAATCATAACACATCAGGTACTTTACTGTTCCATTATTGTTAATAACACATGAAATTGTAAGTAATATTTGTTTTTGTTTTTGTTTTGCGGTACGCGGGCCTCTCACTGTTGTGGCCTCTCCCGTTGCGGAGCACAGGCTCTGGACGCACAGGCTCAGTGGCCATGGCTCACAGGCCCAGCCGCTCCGCGGCATGTGGGATCTTCCCGGACCGGGGCACAAACCCGCGTCCCCTGCATCGGCAGGCGGACGCTCAACCACTGCGCCACCAGGGAAGCCCTGTAAGTAATATATGAAATCAGACTGAGTCTATCAAGGATTGCAAGTCCAGACACAGATAAACACCTATTTCAGGCTTAACTCTGTGAAGGGGGTATATATGGTGACTATTCATTCCTGAAGTCGAAACAGACCAAGAAATCAGTGAAGTCAGCCCCATTCAAGTCCTTCCCACAATGCACAATGTTGCCTGAGAGAGCTCTTTAACTGGGATTTTATAAATTCAGAAAAAAAGGTTGGGGAGGGAGTTAAATGAAATTTAAAGTCCCCATTCTATACAATACACTATTTATGTTTAAAATATGTGTGTTTCAAAATAAGTGTAGGCTTGTATGTGTGTATAGCTGTTTGTTTGCGTATTGTGCATATGTTTGTCTCCCTGAGTCTCTCTCACTATTTCTGTAAAACATCACAGTGGGAAGAGTGTTACAGACGGTTTTTCTCAGAATTCTCCAGGTCCGAAAGGCACTGTGGTACTTCATCTGTAATAGACACCAGCCACTGGAATGACTTAGCATAAATAAAATGTGATATTCAAATCAAATAAGAAAACTTGTTTCTTTGTGCAATTTACCCCTTTCTATATAATAAGAGGAATCATATTTTCTTCAAACACTTTTCTAAATGCAATCAACAGCTCTCTCCTACTTCTGGTTGAAAGTGAAGCCAAGTTATTTCACAGTCAATAGCTCCAAGAAATAGCATTTTACATTTTTTTTCTACAAAATATATGTAATTTGTTAAAGAATTAAATAATATTTTGTATACTTTGAGTTTTCCTTTATTACATGTACTACATTAAGATGTTAACAATTTATGAGAAATTTTAATTCAAATGTTGTACCTTTACCTATATTTCCCAAAGTGAACTCCACTGAATTCTAATCACAAGAAATAATTGGCAGGGTCTTTATGAAAAATACATTTGGAAAATGCTCTTATTAATATACTGAAATCCCATGCACTCTCACGCACAAATTTATATAACCTCATATAATCCAAGATTCTCCAAATTTATTTTACCATAGACCACTCTAAGAGAAATGCCATAGACTACCTTGAGGGAGACACCATTTCTATTGACTTAACTTTAAGTGGACAAGTCTACTGTTCATAGAAATGAATTGCATGTAAAAGTACTAAAAAAAAACAAAAAAAACCCACTCATTTATTCACAAATGGTTGTGTAAACACTCCTTCCTCCCTGGAGAACTGGAGAAACCCTTGGCCAAGGATGCCTGAGGACGTGACCCCCCTCATCTTGTACTTTCCCCCTCACGTCTCTGGCCCACACTGCTCCCCATGCCCTACCATAGCTACTTCTGTGTATCATACCTGATATGTTAATTGCAAAGAATCCTCAGACTTGAAATCTCTAATTGCCCTGAATTCAGTCTGTCTCTGAGGTACATTTTCATTAATTTAACTTAATACCAATAAGAAGAGAACAAAAAGGAATGAGGGAGAACATAGGCTGTGTTTTAGGTAAGATGCTCAGTGCAGGAGCTGTCCTGGCAAAGGAACTAGCTTTGATGCACTCAGAGACATAAAACCATGGTCTTCTTGACCAAGAAGACAAAAATATAAGTTGAGCATTTTTTCTTGTTCCAAACAGACCTTAAGTGCATCTTTTATATTTTCTTCGCACTTTTCTAAAGTATTTTCTAGCTCTGTCTGGACCTTCTAATAGTCTGAGTATATCATGGGTATATGCCACACTTCTATCTTCATCCTGTGCTCTTCTTACTAGCTTTCAAATACAAAGTTTTTAAATATCTGATCATCTGAGAGCAAACTAAACAGCCATAAGACCTCATCAAATACTGCATCTTTGCCATCTCATCAGCTCCTCTGTAATTACATCCCTCCCCTGACCATTTTTAAGTGGATCATTTCATCTTCACTAACTTCTGCAATTTTTAATGCTTACCCGTCAAACTTTTTCTTAAACCTTTGGTTTTTCAGCAATATACAATTTGAATAAGTGAGCAAATAAGTAGTACTGAAGAAATAAAATCATCATCAACTCAAAAGACATTACAAAAGAAGGGAAAATGTTTCAAAACAGAACCCAGAAGATTCAAAGTTAATTTTCAGGTTCTGCATCACTTCACTGTTTTATATTTTTACAAGTTCTTCCAACAGATAGAACAATAAAGGGAGATAAAGCCATGGATCAATAAATAATGATTACAAAGAATTATTTCACTACATTCTAACAGGTAAGTAAATTATATCCTGAAAGTGCTTTGATTGGCTCAGATCTTCAGTGCTTTGCTAAGGAAACAATATTTTAGGTTCAAGGCTTCAAAGAAATCAAGTGACTATGGACAGCTTCCTAATCAGAAACAACATGCATAATCCAGGCCAGTCATCTCATGATTATCTACCTTTGGTCCGCGGGTTGCCTGGATAAGAGAATATGGACGAACCCCGCCAAAGAAAAATAAAATCACTATAATAAACAACTCACTGAGGAAATGTCATTTTCATACATATTTGCAGAGATTTGATTCATTGAAATTAGACGCTTCCAAAATGTTTGCACTGCCTCAAACCCAGTGGAATTTCTACATGCAAATTCCTTCTCCGAGTAAGTCATTTCCACTTCTTTCTTTGAAAAAGGTCAAATGTGGCCTCCTCCAGGAACATACTCATGACCTGCTCTCTGCCTAAAACAAGGGTTAGGGCATCTTCTTCTTGGGGGGGGCCCTTCGATGACTTGCCCCCTTTTTCCCACCCAGCTCTGGAATAGGAACTTCTATGTACCCTACACATAATTTTTGCAATGACATTTAACAGTAGTATCCTCATGACCCAATGACATATCTATTTGTATGTCATCCCCAGAAGACAGTGCTTTCCTGGATGGCAGGGCTGGGGATTTTCCCTCTGTGTTTTCAGTACATGTATTCTACAAGAAGGTTTCTCCGTAGAATTGGGGAATAAAATAAAGGCTGCCCTCTTAGACTGAGATTTAAAATCAACAAAAGATAGAAATGAATATATCTTTTTAGTTCAAAATCAGACCAATCAACTCTGAGCCTTCTCGTACATGCACATATCTGGTTGACTGAAAATTAGTTATTAATAATTTGTTGTGGGGAAATGGAGCTCTCCAGTTCTCTAAGATCATGAGAGAGTCCCAGGGGGGTTACTTTTTTGGCCACACTGCGCAGCTTGTGGGATCTTAGTTCCCAGACCAGGGATTGAACCTGGGCCCTCCACAGTGAAAGCATGGGGTTCTAACCACTGGAATGCCAGGGAATTTCCCCAGGGGTTTTAGATAGACCAAAACATTTAGGTACGCCCTGCTCTCCAGTCTACTTGGGACACTGTTGATACCATCTGAGCTTGCGGAGCAGCCTTCTGTTCCCATGCTAAGCCTGGCCACAGAAATCTTTCACCGTCAGTCTCGAGGTCTCCGCGGTTAATGTTCAGGTCGTAGGCATCCCTGTGTCACACCGCCTCTTTATCCTCTTAGGAGGCTGCATAGGACCCCATCCCAGGTACCCAACATGCAACCCTGATTGTCTACCCAGGGTCCAGGGTAGAGGCCTCTCAGAACTCCTCCACCCAATCCCTCATCCTTCCTCACTCCTTTTTGTTTGTTTGGTTTGGTTTGGTTTTGGCCGCACCAAGCAGCACGCGGGATCTTAGTTCCCGGACCAGGGATCGAACCCATGGCCCCTGCAGAGGAAGCACGGATTCTTAACCACTGGACCACCAGGGAAGTCCCTCACCTCACTTTTTTTCCCTTTAGCCTGGCTCTCCCTTATCTCTCCTTAATGTGAACTTTCCCCTGGGGGAGAAGAAGTAGCATAAGGATAATTTACCTTTGGTTCTACAACGCTGGCCTCTCTTTCCTGAGGTGTAAGTGGGAAAGGAGATGTTTACAACAGATAGTTTCTTTTTATTTTCTATTAGCTCACTTGTTAAGCATCCTTCAGAGGAAAAGCCTAGTCAGCCATGTCAGCAAAAACAAGGAATCACTGAGGTGAGCATCGTTAGCACTAATTTAAAAACACACCCAGGAAGAGGCAACCTTAGCTGAGCGTTTTCAGGTGTTGTAGCCCCTTTGCGGGGCTGACACATTTGTGAAGATTCACTGCATTAGGTCAACCTTCAAAGCTTCTACTTCCCGTGATTCAAGTTCCAGATTTACACCCAAACCCTTCTAGCTATAGCTTGGCTTCCTCTGCAGTTCAGCTGATGAGGATAAAATGTGACAGGCATGCGTGAGTGCTGATTCCAGGCTGCGTGGCAGTTGTGTTTTCTTATTGTGGAGTAATAAGTTGGCATTCTGATTTCATAAATCAGTCTCAGGAGTTTTGATAATGTGCGCCTTTGGCTAGAGAAATGGATTCCCTATGTACGAGCTGACAATATACAGAAGGTGGAAGGCCAAATCGGGGTCATGCTACCACAGACAGCCTTGGGAGACCGCAGGGAAGCTGTCCCCCCAGCACCCGACAAGCCCCCCTAGGGTCCTCAGATGCTTTCCCTTTATCTATTCTGCAGTCTGAATCCATACAAGGGGCTCAGTAGCTATCTGTTGAACGATTAAACATTTTCCATTTCTGTAGCATTGTTTAGATTAAAAAACAAGTCCCAAGCATCGTATTTTTTGATTCTTAAAAATACTAAGGGTACATATGAAAGTTAATATGTTCATTTTATAGGTGAAAAGAACTGTGCCATAGTGTTTTGTTGACTTGTTTGAGGTAATGATGCTAGTAACAACCAAGCCGCAATACCCTCAAAAAAGTGACTGCAGATATTTTTAACCTGGATGTATCATTAATGCCTTATTACCAAAAATATGCCACTCAAAACACATAGATAAATAATAATACAATAACTAAAAGTTACGCAGCCCTTACGATGCGCAAGGTACTGTGCTAAGCAACTTACGTACATTAATGTGTTCAGTCCTATGAAGTCAGTACAAACTCCTATTCTTTCATTTTACAAGTGAGGAAAATAAACCTCAGAGAAATTATGTAGGTTGTTCAAGGTCACACGGTTAGGAAGTCGCAGAACTGGGAATTAAATCCGGACACTCAAAACCTATGGTCTTACCCTATGTTGTATAGTAAATATATGAAAATCCTTGCCTGGTTGGATACCATAAATCTTGGATTCTTCTTCCAGCTTGATTTGTCATGTGCAAGAGGCATCTTTTCCATTTGGTTTAGTAGCCATGTTTGAGATTTGGCTTCTGTGCTCATATCTCATCACGCTTGTACTTGGAAATCTGTCACTTCCTCCAGCCCCACCACATCTGCCAACTTATGCTTTCGTTTTTTTTAAAATAAATTTATTTATTTTATTTATCTTATTTTTGGCTGTGTTGGGTCTTTGTTGCTGCGTGCGGGCTTTCTCTAGTTGCAGTGAGCGGGGGCTGCTCTTCGTTGTGGAGCACGGGCTCTAGGCACGTGGGCTTCAGTAGCTGTGGCTCGCGGTCTATAGAGCGCAGACATAGTAGCTGTGGCGCACGGGCTTAGTTGCTCCGCGGCATGTGGGATCTTACCGGACCAGGGCTCGAACCCATGTCCCTTGCATTGGCAGGCGGATTCTTAACCACTGTGCCACCAGGGAAGTCCACTTAATGCTTTCTAAGATAAGGACAATCCCCAAAATTGACACCTAAACTCCCAGTTCAAGATAACCTAAACTCCCAATTCTAGATTTCCCCAGTCTGACTCAAACTGCTTCCAAATAGGCCCAGTTATGACAGACAAAATGAGATGAATTTTTATTCTATTGAAAGACAATTCCATTGGAATACAAGCACTAAATAACGTCCCACCCCCAACATTTCTCAGATTTCAGATCAACTTAATAGACAGCAACCTGTACTTCAACAGGTATCTCACCTAACAGAATCCTTTGTGATATTCTTGAGAGTATTCTCTCCCCAGGCCACCCACCACAAACATCCATGTTACTCTTTCATTCAGTAAATACTTATTGAACCACTAATAGGTGTAAGCCACAAGCCTAAGCTGATGCCTTTGAGAAACAAGGCAAAGGCATAGCCATTGTTGTCAATCCGCTTACTATTTATTAGAGTTAGAGGATGTACAAAAAGGAGTATTAGAAGAAAAGTATTATTAGTTGCAAAAGGTATGTATTTAAAAACTGTGGAGGTTTAGAGGAGGGATTGTTTCATTTATTTTAAGGAGTCAGGAGGCCTCATAAAGAAAATCACATTTAAGTTGGAGTTAAACAGGAGTGCCAAGGCAAGATGCTATTCCAGGTTGAGCAAACTGCAAGATCAAAGGACAGGGGCTGAGACAAAGCAGAACATTCATTTAGCTGGGCTGGAGCACTGGATGGATTGAAGGATATAGCAAGGAGGCATCTGGAAAGGTGGGTTGGGACCAGAGTATATTGCACCTTGAATGTACAGCCCTGCATTATACTCTGAAGTAACCATGGAAGGGAGTAGCGTTCTTTTTGCTACATAGCACAGTAGTTAATAGCAAGGGACACCGGAGTCAGATAAATTTCCAGCTTTACCACATAGTATTTCAGTGACTTTGAGAAAATCATTTAACCACTCTAAGTCTCAGCTTCCTCATCTGTGAAATGATAATGAATATAAGAACTACATATCAAGGGGTTGTGATGACAATTAAAGCAGTGATTACAAAAGGATACTGGACATTGAGGTTGGCGATAGTAGGTACTAGGGAACATTATTAGTGTTAAATGAGTAAAGAAATAGTGAAAGACTTTTAAATTTCTTATAACTCACTCTGCATGCCTTGGAATAATTTCTAACTCATCTGTGTCCCTTTGACTGTGACAAAGGAATTCTACATGTGTGCAGTTGAGCTTATATGGATACCTATGTCCCTTCAGCCCTTCTACCACTTCTGTGATTGCACTGGCCTTTCTGGCAGACACATCACACTGATAGTTTATATGAATCTTCTACGTAGATAAAACCTAAAGGACTTTTTCACAAATACTGTACCTGCCATGGAAGGCCTCCTGAATCCTGACCTCATGCAATTATTTTTTTTCCTAAATGTAGAAAACTTTACACCATCTCTGTTAATTTAATTTTATTAATTTCAATCAAACTTTTCCTTATAGAAATCTTTCTAAACATACTAATTTTATCTAGCATGTAACTATAAATCACCTGAAAATTTGATAAGCATTGAACTTATCGCTAAAAATATCTAACTGGGTTAGAACAAAACAGTTCTGACTTATATAGCTTTATGGGTCCCCTCTGGTTTATTAATCCATTAATCACTACTCTTAGGCTATGATCATTCAACCAGCTAGACTCTTCTTAATATTTGTACATTCTTTTTGCTCAAAAGGCTATCTTGACACTTTGGATCATATACTCTGCCCAACTAGGATGTAATTTATCTGCCCCATTATCTATAATAAAAAGGTAAAAACTAGATGTTGTTTCCAAGACTTGTACTTTGTTAACATGTGCTGGGTTTCTATGATCAGTGTTTTCTTAACTAAACACTCCCTAATATTTGTTTTATATCTGTGCTTTTCTCAAAGTTCCCAATGTACACACAGAAGAAGGTTTGCTCACCAGGAAAGATCTGGCCAAATGTCCTTATGGGAGCTTTTCCAGGGAAGTCAGTATAGATTCTTAAATTTACACATTGCTGTGTGGGTAGGCAGCATGGAGTCGGATCAGGAGATAGTGCAAGACTTTCAGGTACATCTATTTAATATATCATGACATATGTTTATTTACAAAACCCTTTATAAGGCAGCCTGAGTAGCTTAGGTATTACATGTTATACTATTTGTAAGGCATATTTTAAGGTATTTTGCAAAGAAGAGAACATATTCTGAAGTCTTTAACTTTTATGTGGAACTATCATGGATGCAAAGGAAGAACACGACAATTAATTCTGTTTCCTAAGGTCATTTCATTCAAAGACAACAGCTGGAAATTCTGCTATTTTGAATAGGTTTTAGCAATTAACAGTATAAAAAAATTAACAGAGAATGCAAAGAGTTTATTCTACCCAGCTATCAAAAGTAGTTGTTCTATCAAAAGGAGCTGAAAGAGACTTCTTTTGACCCTGACCACCAGTTCCATTTGTAGTTCATTGTCCCAAATCTCTTGTCCTAAAAAGCCTTCACAGAGCAGACACCTTCGTAGCTTGTTCTGTCACCTCTATTGCACTCTGTCCAATAAATTGTGTCGATATACTTCCTATTCTCAGGCTTTTCTTCTGACTCCACGGGATGCTGGCATCATTCCAAACCTGCTGGGTCCCAATCCTGGTTTTATAGAAATTTTTTTAAAAAATCAATGAGAGAAAAAAATGTTTCTGGATAGCTCAGCTGACATAGCCACAGGCAGGAGCTGGCTGGCGCTATTCGGTATTATCCACATGACCAGCTAGACAGAGACTTTGTTATTTCACAGTTCACCTTGCCATCCAAGTCACTCAATTGTTGCAATCAGTGCTAGTGCTTCGGGGTGAAAATAAATAAATAACAAATGTGGGCTAGCAGAGGTTCTGGCTGGCTCTGGGAATACACATAGAACAGCAGTACAGCCTGCTGGGGTCTAAATCAACTAATCAATTCTTGATTTATTTTTTCTTTTTCTTTTTTTTTTGTTTATACTTTGTCAGTTAATAGATTGTGACCCATGAAATTACTTCTTTGAAAAGGAGCTTGCTGTAGGTAATCCTCTTCTTTCTAAAAGAAAATCTACTGACTAGGGCATCATTGAGTGAGAGCCCCTAGCACGGGTTGCTGCAAGTCAAGAGGCAAAAAGGGTAGGGTTATCTAGTAAGCAACAAGAAGAGACTCCTTGCTTTGAAGTAGATGAACTCCTTAAAAGGTGTTAGAAGCTACCTTCCCATGCAATAGCCTAGGGATGATACAGTTCATCCGAAGAGCCTCATTCAGAATGGGAAAAATAAAAATACAAACCTATCCAACTTGGCATGAAAAACATAAATGGGTTTGAATAATTGAAAGCAAGAAGACGTTACCATACTGCAGCCAAAACTCGGAACAGCATGCTGGTTCCTGTTACATAGAAAAGCAATCTAGGGCATTAGCTCATGTGTCATTCTTTCTACCTTCCTTTAAGAAAACTCTAGCAAGAGGATTTGTGTTTTAAAGATCAATGCCAGATATGAGCACCATGAAGAGTGAGTAGGCATATTTCTAAAATGTTGAAGAGGCAGGTTTTTAGGAGAAAATACACCTATTCATAATTTGAAGTCCTGCCTTTCCTGTCTTGTGCCAAGTAAAAGGCTTTGTCATCCATTACAGAAGCACAGGATGTTTAAATGTTAAAGGAGTGAGAGGAAAAGGAGGTTGCTAGAGGCGATTCCACTTCTATTACCTGTTTTAAAAGTAAGAAGAGCATCATTTTAATAAACGAATGAAATACCTGTTTTCATCAGCAACGGTAGCATTTCATAGCTTTGCTTCACTATCCTAACCTCTCCCCAATTAGTTCTCATTCTCTACCATTGCATTGCAGCACAACTCAGATTTGTACAAAATATAACATACATTTCCCTCATGCATGATGTGCAAGTTACAGTCAGAACTTGACAGTAGTTCAAGTCATGCAACCAAGTAGGTTTCATTTATAAATAGAAATTCTTGTCAGCTTCACAAGGTAGGAAGAAAAAATATAAAAACAAGTGGTGAAGAAATAAAGAGAGCTGATGCGTTGTCACTAGGACACACTGTTTGGAGTAAAAGGTTAATTTCATCAGCAGAAAAATTACAATCAGAGCAGAAACAGCTGTAATCAAACAGAAGTGCATAGGGGGGACAACATATATTGGAAAGCAATGGGAAACTGGATGGAACTTGGAACAACTAGCACATAAAGACCTGTTATTGAATGAGACTAGACAAGAGAATGTATGACCAATAAATTCCAATTTGATTAAGAAGGTTATATGTATCTGGCGGAGGAGAAAGAAGACGGCTGTCTACTGATTGTGGGAGGAGAGCTTATTGATTGCCATAGCCTCTGAGCCTGTCAAATGCTCCAGGCTTAACAAAACACTCTGTCACACCTCCTTTTTCTCTCTTACATGTCAATATCCCACCCACTCCCACATTCTGTAGGCGCTTCCTCTACAAAGAGTGACTTGTCTCATTTCTGCAAGCTAAGCAGATGAAACCTGGGTGTAGAGAAGTCCACTGTGAGTGGTAAAGTAAACCAGATTTTCTCCTTTAATTAACCATTTGCTTCAATTATTTACTGAAATGGAACTGCCTCTCAACACTACCCCTAGAGCAGGAGGATGCACCTGGGCCTGGCACTACCTGGCAGTGCAACTCTGGTCACTCCCTACGGTGGGCAGGTGATGTGTCCCAGTGCCGAGGTGGGGCCATATCCAAATCACTGAAGATAGATTTCAAACCACACAGGCCTACCACACAATTGCACCCTAAGGATACGGTCGCTCCACAGGTTGATAAATCTCTCCGAGCATTTGTAATTAGCTTCAACACATCCAATGTTCACCCCCACTCCAAAATGAGAAGCCATTTGAGACTGAGGTTCAAAAAAGGAGAAAATTATAAGGAAATTCATATTCACTGTGGCTTATTTTTATACTTTCAAAGGTTGAATTTATAAAATAAAAGGATCCAAAGGAGTTATTTTGCTTATTTGTTTTACAGGGTTTCTAAAATATTATGTGTTTGTTTCCTTCTTATATAAATAATGCCAAGTGAAATAAATGTGAAAGAAAAGAATATTTAGTATGAATTCAGAGATTCTTTTTCCTATTTGACATATCAGAAAAGTCACAATCTATATAAAAGAAATCCTACCGTAGGTCTTAGTTGTGGTTAATCTCATTTAATTAAGAATTTATAAGAAGGTCTATGAAATGGGGTCATTATACTTCAGACTAGGTCAGATGGTTTCATAAGATGATATTTGGAAAAATACATTTTGATTAATTAATTAATTAATTTACTGGTCACTCCATGAAGCCTCAGGATTTCTGCCATGTACATAACTTCCTACGAATTCACCTTTCTTATTCTAAAGCTTAAGCCCTTTCAATGTCACCTTCAAGTAGCCTGAGAAATCTCTTATCATTGAACCACAGCAATAGTATTTGACTAGATGGGTGGATTGACATTTCCTGTTTTTGTACCAATTTTTCCATCAAAGATAGTATACTGGTGTCAGGGATGATTTAGACACAGATGTTATCTTTCTACACTGTTATGCCTCTATGATTACTTGGTATGAGCTGTAAACCAGATAACAGTGGATCTAAGTTAAATATCAGTTTGTGTATCAAATGTGCATTGTGTTGTATATTCGTGTGACCTATCTAGGAAGAGAAAAGAAACTGTTAGTGAGCATTCTGTATGAATTCAGATGTGCTGACAAGATGGGGTTATATGTGCAAAAGATTTACTGAGGGGGAGCAAGATGCAGGTCTGACACCTGTGAAAAGGAAGACAAGGGAAGATGATTGGGTAGAAGGAGTTTCCAACTGCAGCACAGTTTCAAAAGTTTCAGCAAGGTTGATGGGGACTCCTCAAGTCAATCCATAAAAGGAGTTCTATATCTCATAGGAAGGGGCTGCCTTAGTACCCCCACTATGTCAGTCATTGGCTGGGAGCAGCCCACCAGGAAGAATGGTCTCAAGGCAAACATGATGTGGGGGCCAGAGGGGCAGCTGCTAGTGCTGTCAGTCAATTATGCTCCACCAGCTGGAGATCTGATAGTAGTATTTTCATGGCCACCATCATTAGTGTAACTTTGCAACATTTCATTTTAGCTCAAATAAAGAGATTGGCTAAATCACTGACTTCAATCCATTTAAAACATGGGTAATATCAAGGACTTATAATGGAGATTAATTTCTTTCATAAACTTTTAATAAGCACATACTATAAACTGTTTCTAAGCCAGCTGCCATGGACAGAAAAGCTATTACAACACAATACCAGCCTCAAGGAACTTGCACGTACAGTTGTACACGACAGAAGGAAAAACAGGCAATAGATGTGCATTGCTTGCTAAACCCAAATAAGATATATTTTATCATAACATGGGAATCTTTTAACATGCTTATGATATGTTCACCCAATGAAACATTTAATTAAGCACTTGAGTACAAAAAAAAAAGAAAACTGTTATGGTCAGCCATTTTCCCAAAGCAGACAGTAAACCAAGTGGTACTGTAAGGAAAAATCAACATCTTCATTTTCAAACTTAGAGCATTTCTGTTAAAATAATTTAACATTTTGCAAATGATACAAAATTTTTATAATTAATGAGTTATTTTCTTTTAATTAGATATGCTTATAAAAATATATGACCTCACTTTTTTTTTCATTAATTTCAGCGACGTTTCTGAAAAGCTAGAATTTCCATGATTTCAACTGATAACACCTCACATGTGTAAGAATGAGGATTATGAAAGTTCATTCTTAAGGAAGAAAATCACCCCAAGAATTATTTATTGAATATCTATGCTTTGCCAGATACTTCTCTAGATGTTAGGGATATAGCAGTGAAGAAAACAGGTAAAATTCCTGTCTTCAGGAAGCTCACATTCCTGTCAGCAGTGAGGATGGAGAGACAAAATAAACAAGATAAGTAAGATACAACATGATATGGACATATATACACTACCAAACATAAAATAGATAGCTAGTGGGAAGCAGACGCATAGCACAGCAAGATCAGCTCGGTGCTTTGTGACCACCTAGAGGGGTGGGATAGGGAGGGTGAGAGGGAGGGAGATGCAAGAGGGAAGAGATATGGGGACATATGTATATGTATAACTGATTCATTTTGTTATAAAGCATAAACTGACACACCATTGTAAAGCAATTATACTCTAATAGAGATGTTAAAAAAATTTTTTTAATTAAAAATAAAATAAAATTAAAACTTAATCTCAAAAAAAAAAAAAAGATGACAATATTCTCTGACCTGAAAGGGCAATACTCACTTAGGAGTATGAAGGGGAGGGGTATTTATGCTATTTCTCCAGGAAGACAATGGAGGTAAACAGGAGATAAAGTAACAATTTAAAGCAGGAACATACAGAAAGAATGCGTTGCTTTCCAGACGATGCGAGCACCGTGACTGGATGGAGGGTCAGGGAAGGTGGGATGGGACAGAGGCAGGCGCAGGCACAGGCCAGGCCAGATCAGGGAGGACTGAGTTGCCATGCAAGGGGGATCTGACCTTATCCTATAAGCAGCAGGAAAACAATAAAAGATTTTAAGGATGCAAATGAAAAAAAAAAAAAAGATATAACATGATAGTAATACACCTGCTAAGGAGAAAAAAGAAAGCAGAAAAGGGGAGGGTAGAAATTTAGAGGTATGAAGAGGTAAGTACTAGAAGTTTACATAGGTGGACCAAGAATGAAAACTTTATTGAATTATAGTAATAATAATGAATTATAAAAATTTTATTCATTTTTTTCCAACAAGCATTTGTTTGTAGGTGCCAGGTGATGTGAACACAGAGATGAATAAGACAGTATCACCGCCCTCACATGGCCTTTTAAGTAGTGGGAGAAAGAAAATCAACAATCAATGCTACATTCCAAAAAAGCTAAGACATGAGCTAAAATTAAAATATCAAAACACCCTTATTTTCACATTTCTAAATAAGCTGGTGATGAAAATACTGATAGATTTCACTACATAAACAAAAGTTGAAGCCTCCTGATATCAAATAAACCAGCAACTGTGCAGTGTGATGATGCCAGCAGTATAGCTTTTTAAATATTGCCCAAAACCCTCCTAAATAATAAATCAGGAGTGTTAAAGAAGACAAAACAAACAAAACTACGGACAATATCCTCTACAAAACTAGGAACAAGGAATCCCCGTGAACTTAGGACAGGCATGAGTGTGGCCCAAACACCAAGAGCTGTGTGCCCTGAACAGCATAACAACTATGTGGTTGGAGCACTGAGGAGCGAAAGGGGGATACCCGCTTATACCACAAGCCATGGGAACCAAATCTTACTCCAAAATAATCACAACCAAAATGAGATAACCCTATGGAGGCAGGGACTAAAGGATCTGGGAACAGCCTAAATGTCCTCACAGGATACAAGTTTCACAGAGAGCAAACAGCTTCTGAATGTGAGAAGATCAAACACAGCTGTGTCGGTGTAGGTTCCGGAGACATTCAGAGCAAATACTCATTTTCAGAAGTGAAAAACTTTACTCTCAAGGAACACTAGTGGAAATACATGCTAAGGTGAGTGGGTCAGGAACACTGAGTGTAAAAAAGAGAGTGAAGCTTCAGAGAGAGCATAGAGGCGCCCAAAGAATGCTAGTCGTGAAAAGTAGTATAAAGGCAAAATTACAAGGCTGAATCTGACAGGCCTACGTGACTCAGGGTTGAAGAATGCAGTTGAAGACAGAAAATATTTCTGATCTACACATATCTATAAAAGACAGAAAAGCAACTACAGAAAGGCCTTTCCTTGAGTATTTCACATAAAAACAGAAAGGAAATTCTCAGTCCAAGGAGCTCTCCACAAGAACATCTTCCTAATAGCCTAAGAAAATACACGGCTTTGAAACGTGGGGTGCGGGAGCTTACAGGCTATAGTGTTTCAATCTGAAAAATAAATAGACATGGCAACAAACGTGCACACAAAAATGACCCTTCACGGCTGGAGGTTTTTAAAAGGCAAATTGTAAGAAACTTAAAATTGAATGACAGAGAAATATTACCTAATGTTAGGTAGTAATTTTAAATTAAATGTACAAAGAGTTTTAATGACTTGGGAAAATGCACCACAGCTTTAGGCTCTTCCAAATCATCGTGAGACAGTCCTAGAATTTTTATTCTGCTAACCAATTTAATGAATAGAATATTCCACAGCTATCTACTTCATAACCAAAATATCCACTGGGGTATCCTTGAAATGATTTCTCTGTGCCCTTAGAATACAAATTACCTCCACTCCTTCTTTTGCAAGAAGTTATATTTTTACTTAAATAAGTAATAAATTATATTTCTCTTTGTTAAAAAACACAACAAGGGCTTTCCTGGTGGTGAACTGGTTGAGAGTCCGCCTGCCGATGCAGGGGACACAGGTTCGTGCCCCGGTCCGGGAAGATCCCACATGCCGCGGAGCAGCTGGGCCCGTGAGCCATGGCCGCTGAGCCTGAGCGTCTGGAGCCTGAGCTCCGCAATGGGAGAGGCCACAGCAGTGAGAGGCCCGCGTACCGCAAAAAAAAAAAACACACAACAAAGCAAATGAGGCAAACATCTAGTACATGAAGCATAACGTGAAAGCCTCATTTACCACTACACCAGCCCCTGTTCCTTTTCTCAGAGGAAATCACAGGGTGAATCCTTCTATTCTACTCTCCACAAATTCATACAAATGCAAAATATATATACATAGGTATATGTTTTCATATGTTATATATGAAAATGTTATATATGAGACCTATGTATATAATTATATATACATATGTATATGTGTATACACACACACTCACATACACAGGCAAATACCAATCCAATGATGTCTTTACATAAAATTTCTGTCCATTATCAAAGACTTCAGCAATTTATTTCCCATCAACAGTGTTTGCTCACATTCTGGCCAAAAATAGTTCTTATCAATTACTTCAAATTTGTCAACCTTATGGAAGAGAAGTGTCTTTATTATTTTAATTTGCATTTAGAAGTGTAATAATTTTCATATGTTTATCAACCATTTGAGTATCTTCAACAATAAATTGGGACTTCCTTGGTGGTGCAGTGGTTAAGAATCCGCCTGCCAATGCAGGGCACACAGGTTCGAGCCCTACTTCAGGAAGATCCCACATGCCACGGGGCAACTCAGCCCGTGCACCACAACTACTGAGCCTGCACTCCAGAGCCCGTGAGCCACAACTACCGAGCCCACGTGCCACAACTACTGAAGTCCGCGTGCCTAGAGCCTGTGCTCTGCAACAAGAGAAGCCACCGCAAGGAGAGGCTTGCGCCCCGCAACAAAGAGTAGCCCCCGCTCACCACAACTAGAGAAAGCCTGCGAGCAGCAACAAAGACCCAACACAGCCAAAAATAAATAAATCAATTCATTAATAAAAATATAATGAATTGCCTGTTCATATCCATTATTCATTTTCCTATTTAACTGTTTATCTTTTTCCTTTAGATCCATACTTGCTCTTTATATTTATGCATATTTATCCATTATCTATTGATGTGTGGCCAACATTTTCTCCTGTTCTTTATTTTTGAGATATTTTAGTAGAAGTCTTAAATTTTTTATTAGATCAAATTTGCCAGTCAGTTTTTAAGGCTTTTGGGATTTGTGATTCTTTAATGAAGAAATTTTACCCCCTGTTATTTAAAAAAAATAATAATTGAATTATCTTCTCCTATTCTTTTTATTGTTCATGTACACATGATCTTTTCAACTTCCTGCATATAGTTTCTAGAAAAATATCCACTTTTCTGGATTTTTCCATTTGTTGCCACGCAATTTACCCATTATTTTTAATGTTTTAATCACTTCAATATTGATAACTAAAACAACTCTAATTTCTAATTTTAAATAGATTTATTCCATATTTCACTAAATCAGACTTGCCAAGGTTAACTCTATTTTACTGATTTTTTAAAAAGCATCAGCTTTTAGTTTTAGGCATAAAATAACTCTAAAAATAGTTCAGGGGGCGGGTCCTGCACCGTGGCAGGAAAGTGGCAGGAAAGCAGCCACCTCCGCGCATTTTCCTGGGAGCTGAGGGCGAGTCCCAGGCCTACCACTGGCGCCGCCAAGGACTTGGAATTTGTGGCTAAGAAGGAGCTGGTCCCCATTATCCCGAACTTCAGCCTGGACAAGATCTACCTCATTGGGGGCGACCTGGGCCCCTTCTGCCCTGTCTCCTCAGTGCAGGTGCCTGTGTGGCGGGCAATCAACCCAAACCCAAGAAGGGTCGGCTGCTTCTTCCCGAGTGGACGGACACAGAAAAGTTGGAGAAGATGAAGGATAATGAAGGAAAGGAAGAAACGTTCCCCCCAGACCTAGCCCTTACTCCAGGGGAACTTACCAAACTCCTACTAAATAAGGTTTCGGACAACATCCCGAAAGCAGATGAGATCTGGCCACTCGCTAGCCAAGCTCCAGGCGTCTGCCGACAGCTCAGTGAGACAACGGGTGACACGCGCCGAGCTGGATAACTTGACCTTGATGGAGGTCAACACCCCCGGGCTTTCCTCCCACCAGCTCCACTACAAACTCCGCACACACCTGCAACCTTCTGAAGGTGCCCAGTCTCAAGACTTCGAGGGAGAGACAGGTTCGTCCAGGCCCTTGTCTGAGGCAGGAGGCTCCCGGGTGGTGTGTGAGCGCTCAGGACTGGATAGAGAGACTCACATTTCTGGAGTTCTAGAACCACTTTTGAATGTCTGAAAAAAAAGTGCAGTGAAGCAAGGAACGGCTCTGTAACATTGTTAGAAAGGCTTGTGCTTAGTCCTCGACACGTGCTGTAATTCCACATCTGTACCTAGGAGCCAGCTGGCCTTTCATGCGGGAAAGGAAAAAAGCTTTGGCAGAACAAGCGGTTTCCCCCAGCAGGGCCTCAGGCTCTTGCTCGCAACTGTCATGCGCAGGTGAGTGGCCCTGGCTGGAAACTGTCATGCGTAGGTGAGTGCTGGGTGACGTCACTTGTTGCTTTCAAAGGATAGGGAGATAGCGGGAGTGCCGACGAGGCCGTGGCATTTTTCTTTTCCCTTTTTGATCCTGATCTCTTGAGCTAAATTTAGGATCTCCTACAGAGGTGGTTCACACAGAGGAGGAGAGCACATGAGTGGCTAGCGACGGTTGACCCATGTTTGTCCTCTAAGCTCTGATACACGATGAAGACGGAATAAAAAAAAAATTCAGCAATGCTTCGTTAATTCCTGTCTTTAATTTTATTAATTCTTTCATTCTATTTTCTTTAGTTTTATTTTATTATTTTCCTAGCATCTGAATTCATATGTTAATTCTTTTTCTTTTCCAGTTTTTCTTATTTTTAAATATACATATGTATTTGATTTATATGGTGTGTTTAAAATTTTATCTCTCTTCTGAATAGATTTTGAGCTTTTTAATAGCAAAATTACGCTGCCAATGACATCTGTGTTTTGATATTTACACACAGTCTGAGATTTGCCTATTAATAGAAAATTTCAAAGTGTTTAAATGTATTTTCATGATTAATATGTCGGGTCTTCTTTAATCTAGTTTCATGCTTTTGAGTTATTGTGCTTCCTTTACATTATACTTTATTTAATTTTTTCCTTTTCATTTTAAAGGTAAACATCCTGTTTTTGTTTTATAACTGTTAGGCTTGCATTTTTAAAATATTAAATTTCAAATATCTTTATTTATGAATATTAGTATTTTAAGGGCCTATCCTGACCTCTTCCATGTAGAATGAGAAAATTACCAAACTCTTTTATTCCACTTCTACCCTTCCGTGCTTTCATTTTTTTTAAGAATCAGTACTTAAACCTTGATTATCTTTTTTTTTTTTTTTTTTTTTTTTTTTTGCGGTACTTGGGCCTCTCACTGTTGTGGCCTCTCCCGTTGCGGAGCACAGGCTCGGGACACGCAGGCTCAGCAGCCATGGCTCACGGGCCCAGCCACTCCGCGGCATGTGGGATCTTCCCGGACCGGGGCACGAACCAGCGTCGCCTGCATCGGCAGGTGGACTCTCAACCACTGCGCCACCAGGGAAGCCCCTTGATTATCATTTTTAAACTATTTTATCATTACAAGTTTGTTATAGTAATTTTGCAATTTTCCATCTTTTTTTCTGAACACAGTTTACAAATTCTTTGTTAAAATGTTTATTTAATTGTGCCTCACTGAACTTGAATATGACTTTAAATTGCTTGATAGTTGCTTGTTTTCAGAACAATATAAATGCTAGCTTTTTAGTCTTTCCCTTTACTTTTCCCAGTGAATATGGAAACTTGACTGGGTCCAGATCTCTTACATCACAACCTTTTCCCTTAAAATCCCTTATGTCAAGAATGGGTTTAGGAATGGTAACAGGATGGGAACTCCCTCAGCCTGAGCGTGGCTGAGCAAACGCCTTGGCAGTAGGTTTACCACACTAGTCACCTGACTGCAAACAGCCCCAAGCACTAAACATGCCACATTTCACTCCTCTGGGGCCATGTTGCAAAAGTGTTGGAAACTTCTGTGATAGATCTTGCTCTGTTGTTTTCTCTTCTTTATAAGTTTTGGAAAAGTTTGAAATCCAGGTGTTTTTTCTTTCATTGTATTTAATTTTTTTTCCTTCATCCTAGATGCTTGTAGTTTCTTTTTTATTTTTAAATGTACAGACTTTTATCAGAATGTGTTTACATTCAGTTCCTTTTCATTTAAACTTGACAACTCATGGGCCATATGAGTTTACAGAGTGAGTTTATCCTGGGTGTTTTCTCTCATAATATTTTTACATTTTCTTTTAGGTCATTTGTTATGATTCTTCTTTAGGAAAACAACAAGTTTCCATATTTCGTTGTTTATCTTTTGTGTTTATCATCTTTCCATTAATTGTTTGCACCTCTTTTTGCTGTCCTATGCATTTTAGGCAACATCTTAAGTTAATCTTTTATGTAATTTTTGATCTTCTGCCATGTCAGTCCTATTCTTTACTTTGTCTACAACAGGTAAAAATTTTATTTCCACTTTTTAATAAATTTTATAACATTTTTATTTATTGTACTTAACCTTTATATTACTTTACATCTCTTGGCCCACACATATTTTTCATCTCTATCACCTTATGTCATCTCTTTTCTGTATTGTCATATGTATAATGTTTTATAAAACTTGATTGGTTTCAAAATTTTATACTGATTAAACTACAATGAAATATGTATCTACTTATTATGTATGTATTATTTATCCTTTCTTTTTGTTATGAAATCTCTTCATAGGCTTTACTTTGTTTTCTTTTTTCTTCACATATGCCAGAGTGGTGATGATTCTATACAGGCATCTATTTTTCTGCAAAAACAGAGAACTATATGATTTAGGGACCTCTCATTCTCCAATTGAACACCACTGATTTCCTTGCATTTGATCTAAAGTTGGAAAGTTAGTTGACTGTCTGTTTTTTCAATTATCGAAAAGCCTGAGGAATACAGACAAAGAATTTTGTCCAGTGGGAAAGCTATCTTTCAGTGTTTCTGTCAATAGAAAAGTTAAAAATATCTTATGCTACACATCAGATCCAGCATCTGAGTGTTATTACCAACTGCCTCAAGAAAGAATTTCTGTGTTTTTAAAAAGAAAAAAAAAAACCTGTCAAAATCTGTTGTCACTCACACTCTACCTCTACCCTCCACCTAAGCTCAAGCCTTCTGGCATATCTACACTCAATTCTACCTGGTTGCCATCAACCTCACCAAAGAAGAGCCCTGAAGCTTTGGGCAGGTGCCTTTTCCTATCTAAAGTAAAAACTCTAGAGCACCCATTTAAGTTTGTATGTAACTTAATTCCACGTTTTTTTTCTACTCAGGTAACTGTTGCTCAGACTCATATGAATACCTTGAATAAACACCAAATCTTGTCTTCTCTCTCCATTGTGCCCCAACATTGCTAGACAAATAATTGTTTGTTCAGTGTCTGCTTGCTTACTTGCCTGCACGGCTGATAGGTGGATTAGAGAAGTTCCTATTACCACGAGCAGTCTGGTGTTTGGGACCCCCATTTCAAATGTAGATTCATACTGCTGGTTTGGGGGATTCCTAAAGTTTGGAACCTGTGTGATTATATTTCAATACACCAGTAAAAGAAAAAACATGGCAATCATATCTCAGTACAAATCCCAATCCTTTATTCTATCTGATCAGGAATATCTGCTGTATTTCACTTTATCTCCTTTAAGGTGATAAAAAGATAAGTGACCAGTAAGGACTCTGTAGATACAGTAGTAACGTGACTTTAAAAAGAGAAGTAAGGGCTTCCCTGGTGGCGCAGTGGTTGAGAGTCCGCCTGCTGATGCAGAGGACACGGGTTCGTGCCCCGGTCCGGGAAGATCCCACATGCCGCGGAGCGGCTGGGCCCGTGAGCCATGGCCGCTGGGCCTGCACGTCCGGAGCCTGTGCTCTGCAACGGGAGAGGCCACAACAGTGAGAGAGGCCCGTGTATCGCAAAAAAAAAAAAAAAAGAGAGAAGTAAGTATGGGCACCAGGTCAGAGGTGAGGTCTGTTCAGGGCAGAAAGACCTTTCCTGGTGGGCGATTTGGTCTGTGAATATCTAGTCTAGTGCTGGCCAATAGAACTTTTGGCAATGATGGACATGTTTTATATCTGTACATTTGATACAGTAGCCACATGTGGCTATTGAACCCTTGGAATATGCCAGAATGACTGAGAAAGTGTACTTTTAATTTTATTCAACTGTGATCAATTTTAGTTTAAATAGCCACATGCACTGAAGACCAAACAAAACTCCTGGTCAGATCCTTGACTTGTCTTTAATCAACTTCCCTCCCGTACAATCCAATCCTCCAGTTATCCCCAGCTTACTTCAAGGAGATTTTGAAGCAAATTATTAACTTCCTTAGCTTTTTGTTTGTTTGTTTTTAGATGGATCACTCTAGATTTTAAAGGACCATGTGTGTTATATCTGGAAGGTTGAAGGAAGGAAGTATCAACCTCTTTCCTCCAGGAATTCTGAGTCTTGTCTCACAGCTACGACACAACTTATGGTCAAATATGAGTTCGCTGGAAGACTCGGGGGCCCTATAAGTTTGACAAGGATTTTAGGAAGGAACTGGACTCTTTTATCTTCACATTGTCTTTTCTTCCCCCCGCTAAGTCTCTTCCATTCATGGAAGAGTCAGCCATCAGTGAACTCAGTAGTCCTCATCCACCCTTCCCTAAAACTAGCAAAATCTGTTCTTGTAAAAACAAACACCTAAACCTCATGCTGTTTGTTAAGTGTGTGAGGAGATTTACTATAGCAGATATTCAACTTCTAATATCACTGTTTCCGTAAAATTCTGCATTTCCACTGCTACTTATCATATTCTACTTTTAAGGAAAAAACTTTTTGCCTAATGACCTATTTTATGCAGAGCATGTGGTTGAAATTAAAGTACTACTGTTCATTCTACATACAAAATATTTTTCATCTTGGGAAAAACATTGATTACTCCCCGAGAACACTGCTGCACAGTAGTTATTACTTTACCATTTTGCAGATGAAGAGGGAGAAGAGGAAATGAATAAAGACTAAAAGGAGAACATCTGTGTGTGGAGCCCTAGCTGGAATCAAAGTTAGACTTTTAAGGTCTGTGATTTTTCATCTCAACCTCAGACCTGTCCTCGCTCTATATAAAGTTATAACTATAATTCACTCTCAATTAACTGAGTATATTTTACATAGTTAACCTAAACTCTTTCCA
Source organism: Grampus griseus (assembly GCF_964374135.1). Classification (NCBI taxonomy): domain Eukaryota; kingdom Metazoa; phylum Chordata; class Mammalia; order Artiodactyla; family Delphinidae; genus Grampus; species Grampus griseus. The sequence goes on along the minus strand of NC_139006.1, from coordinate 44,551,001 downwards.
ACAAACAGCCTTCCGAATGAAAAAAGAAAGAAAGAAGCTAATAAGACTAGCCACATTGTGCTGTTAATTGCCGTCAAATGTTGTGTTGACTTGTTCCATGGGAAGGACTCGGAAGTAAATATGTGTGGAACAGGGATATTGCTACTTCCTTCCTCCACCCTGGTTTAGTCACCTGGAAAATATCACGAAACCACTCAGTCCTTATGTACCATCACAGGATTTATAAATCATCCACAAAAATGGCTGCTTCTGCCCCCAAATCTCTGTGTAACTATACATAATGGTATGTGGATGGGTGGGCATAGGGGGCTTGTAACTATTTAGGGAATCTTTAGGTTCATAAGAAAGAGAAGAAGTTGTTTCTCTTTTGAGAAACATCTTTGAAGGTTTTATTCCAGAGGAACATCTCCGTTATAAATATCCTGTCCACTTGATTTCACCTATCCTGATGCCTAAAATTTTGCCAAATAGAATTGCATTTTAGTTAACAATAATTCTGTTTTAAAATCCAAATATCTTTCAGAATATTGTAGGTCTGTCCATTCACCAACACCTCAGCAAGCTTTGTTAGAGAAATTTGATTTTTAATTTATGAGAGCTGCAGAATAACTGCAGAGTATGCAGTAGAACAGGCCTGGATAACCATGCAAAATGTAGACTAGTGGTCCTCATACTTTCGAACATGTAACATCAAATTCTAGAATTTGGAGAAATGGGAAGTTCTTAGTCCCACTCCAGAGATTCTAAATCAGTAGGTTTGATGTAGGTACAGGAATTTGCATTCAAACAAGTATCTCTAGGTGATTCTGATGCATGTTGCTCAGTTGCAGGAAATGTTATGCCCTGGAGGTGTGCACAGCACATTCTGTGCACCCTACTTGGGGCCCTGTGCATCTCCCATTTTGATAAGGGTTTAGGTAATTTGAGTGCATGAAGCATAGGGGATCATGAGGAAAGGGCTAAAATGGAAAGATAGATAAATATTTGAAAATGACTCAGTGCCATTTCAAAATTTCATTAAAGTTTGGCTTTGCACCTTGGAGAGCAGCAATGTCCCATTTTCTTCCTCCTCTTCCTTCTTCTGCTCCAGTTCTACAAAACTCCCTACTCACACAGCCTATAATCTATTTTACATAGTCTTATATCATATAGACAAAATATTTTTTTCTGTATTGCCTTGGGAATCTGTCAATAATTTTAACATTACTTCAATAAGAAAATTTATAAAGTACAAACAATCCAACACACCCCTTCCCAAAGATAGGAACTTAAATGCATACTAAAAAGGAACTCAGGCGGAAAAAATGCCAAGAGAAAAATAAAGCAACTCTATCTTGTCAAGAACCAGCATGTAAATTGATTATATTGCCTCTCAAAAAACAAAAATTGCAGTTATTAGGAGTGAATGAAGGGATTATTGCCACATTCTAGGGTTTCCAAAGTCTTTATAGTTGTTCCTTAGAATGTTTCAATTAAAGTGCACTAAATTTTTAAAATGTAATATAAATTCACAACCAGATAAGTACAAAAGAATATTCTAAAGCCATTTATGAATGAATTTTGGACTATTCATCTGCTTCTCTCCATTAGGACAGTCAAACTGTAATGTCTTTATTCCTTTGTTATATGAAGTGTGCAACTGAGACTTGCAGCATCACCTGGGAACTTGTTAGGAATTAAGAATTACAGGCCTTACCTCAGATCAACTGAATTCAAATCTACATTTCGACAAGATTTCTAGTGACTTGTATGCACATCAACATTTGAGAAGCACTGTTTTATTTCATAGCAGGACTTACCTCTGAGGGAACTCAGAGCCTGTACGCTATGGATACTCTCCAGTGTTGGTGATATTATCTTGAGTCTGGGTCTGAAATATTCAGAGATTATGACTTTAGAATTGATTTTCAGAAATAAATTCATTTTTATGAAAGCATGTTTCTATCAAAAAATTATATTGTTGACATTTTAATTCCTATTAAGGATTCTATAAAACAAGGCTAAGGTCCTCAATTTGCTAACTGACCAATGGATAGAGATAATGGCAGAGTCTCTTTCAATAGAGAGTAGGACCAAGAATCCTACTAATTAGGATTTTTTAAATACATGTTCAAAAACACATAATTCTGTAAAATAAATGCCTTTTCCATGCTTATCCATTTATTTACCCTAGTTAGACTATGGTTGGCCACTTTCAATCAAAATGCAGAAGAGAAAACTGTTACCTTGAGCAGTCATAAAGCCCTCTACATTTCTTGGGTTATGAAATTCAGAAACAAAATTTAATGCCTTCCTTCATGACTCTCCACCTCAAACATCTTAAATCCTCAGTAAAAGACATCAACAAAATTGTGAAAAACACACAATAAAATGGAGGAAAAAAAAGAAGAAATGGATAAAAGGGTTCGTTCATAAGTGACATTTTAAAATTTGTCTTTTTAATTTAAGCTATTTATTTTGCTTGGTCATTGATTAGCTCCTAGAAAGTAGGTTCCAGATCCTGAAACTAGGGTTTGTTTCTCTGGTGACTTAATCCTATCACCCGCTGTGTTAAGTAAAGTAATTATTTTACCCTGGATCAAGGACAGAGTTTCTGTCCTTTGAGGACTATTTCCCTCACTTTATTCCTTAACTGTAACTGCATCCCATACCCAAGCCAATCAGCATGAAAATGTATGCATAATTTTTAAAAGCAAGTTGCAAAAGAGTAGGTAGATGAACACAAAGCCATTAGCATAATCAAACAATTCAACATTCCTTTAATGAATTCCTGATGTATGCAACGAAAAAGCTTCTTTTTATTCACCATAATAAAACACTATACAATTTTGATGACCTAATTTTTGCTCATTTAAATTATTTTATTTTTAATTTACTTTGATTTACTGATTTCTTATTGCTAACTTTGTATCACTTTAATTCATGACAATCTCTGATTGTTTTCTCTTAGCATTTTTACACAGTTTCATCCATTTTAACAATCTCTTTTCAAACATTTTGATATTTCCTAATCAATTACAATACTGTAGGCAATCAGCTTCTCAAGGACAGGGCTTAGGCATCACTTGGGCTACATCAAATGTATGTAGCACTTCCACATTAATGGGAGTACCATTAGTATGGAAATGCTACATACATTTGGCAGAAAAAAAAGTCACAGCTAGTATTAATCTTTGATGAGTACATACCCTCACTTATATGAATAGAATAAAGAGAGACAGATGTTTGTAGTTTAGCTTATATAATTCAAAATCTTCATTTGTGCTATATAATTGCATATATTTACTTCTACTAATAGATGGAGAGTACATGTAGCTAGACACAGCATTTAAACAGAAAGAAATACAGCTTGATTTTATAGGATTTTGCCCTTATTAGGAGTTGGGAGCTCAGCTACCTCTGTAAATACACAAACATACCTATACAACCATATGCAATGCTTGTAGAGTTTCTCAGTGTCTATCATGTAGCTTAATGCTATCGAAGTACTCCAGTGATAATAAACTCAAGGCTCAAAGGACAGTAAGAATATTATTCCATATAATGTATTATGCATCAATAGTTTTAGCCGGGCAGATCCTACCAGCCTCTCGGGCCACCGCAGCAGAGCTAATGAAAAGAATAGTAACTGATTCAAAAAATGGAAAAGTAGAAAGAAGAAAGGGAGACCAAAGGGAGTAAAAATATAGCAGTAAAAACATAGACCCTTCTTTCTGGCCTTTTTTTTTCTTTTTTCCTTCTAGCCATCTTTTTCTATCCACCTTTCGTTCTACAAGTCTACTCTGTGGATTCTCTGCTGTTATCTGTCATTCTCCATTCCCCAAACCTTCATCCAAGCCTTCTTTTGCCTCCATTTTTCTTTCTCTTGTTCTGTTTTTTTCCTCTGTTTATTTGCCATCAAGCTCAATTCAAGGTTAAAGTTAAATACATACTTGTTGCCAATCAGCCCCAGATATTTACTTGTCAAATTAAAGCTTCTAATTCAAATCAATCCATTATTATGACCACACGCTAATTGTAACCCTAATTAATACGTATATCCCACAGTCCATGACATTAATTCCACCTGAGCAATATTCTTGTTTTTTTCTGCATGGAAAAACTACTCTGTCACAAACAGCAAATTTTAAAGATTCGTTGAAGTCCGTTTGCCCTGTAATAGTGTCTGGTTGTCATTTTTCAAGAAAGATAAATCGGGTCCATTACCAGGAAATAGTTGCTATTGCCAGTTTTTTAAACACCAAAACTGTTCCCTGATCTTTAAAATCCCTTTGTATTGATCTCTCTCATATCAGATTGTATTGGAAAGACATATTTTAGACAGTTTAAGATCCTTTCTCATCATTGTATAAGAAATGAAACAGACAATTTCTATTGATGGTTACTCAGAGATACGTGCTTCATTTCTTGGGAACCATACGAAAAAATCACGCACTCTTAATATCAGGCAGATTACACAAATTTGCATGATTATTCTGAAAAGATGATTTAACAAGATGTTTGAAGTAGCACAGAGAGAAGTTTTTTCAGCTTCATTATTTTCCAAAACAACACAGATTACCAGCATTGCAAAACTTTCTCCGTCGAGCTTAAACGTACTACATGCTCGAGTGTTTTAACGTGTGGATTTTTTAATTCTAAAGGAGGACTTGCCCCTGAATATCAGGAATTTGCCAAGTTAATTAAACTATCGCAGTAGTGTTTTGAAGACACATTCATAATTCTCTTCTGGCTTTGCTAGTCCCTTCCATGAAAGCCACGTATTCTGAGGGTCCCTTACATTTTGCATCCCGCTCTCTGCTCAGATCGCGTTTCATCATCAAGCACATTTCACAGCAAGTGTGTGTGCATGTCTGCTCATCTTTTTTATGCTTGCTGCTCACATAAAGACAAGAATCCCATTTATGAAAACTGGCGCAGGAGAGTATCAGTCAAAAATTGGGGGACCATCAAACTTTAAAATGTGCAGCAAGAATGCTATGGGAATTTTGTGATATAAATTTGGTGGGTGGTGTGGAAGCTTATTATTGTGCTGTATTTTATCTTTGTAAAAGGCCTTAACATTTTAGGCAAAATGACCCCAAATAAAATAATACCACGTGAGAGATAGAGAGAAGGATGGATAGATAGATAGGATAGATGTGTACATATATATGAACATAGAACAACATTTGATATGTATGAGTTACTTAAACATGAGTGAAGAAGGAATTGAGAAGAAAAGCTTCTCACTCCTTCAGTTCCCTGGTTAAGACCTCAGCTTGCCTTCCTACACACTCTGACTCCTGATAGCAGCTCTTGCCCACTTCCCCCTGCCCCTCTGTCCCCTCTGATTCAAGAAATTGAATGTCGCAACCCAATAATATGCTTCAAGCAGTCTCTGTCACACAAGTAACGTCATTAGGATCATGAAAAAAAAGTCATCAAAAATATAACTAATAACCGCCCTTGTGTCACTGCCATACAAATGCTTTCACACCAGCCTTTTTATGATTAAAAAAAAGTATTCGACCACAGCTATTTTTTTAGAGAGAGAGCAAAATTCAATACTCTATCGTTCAAAAAACTTTTGCAAGCTAGACTTGAACTTATACATTGAACCTAAATTATGTTTGAAATAGGTTCCTTTATATAGTTTAGAACAAATGGTTTCCAGATGAGAGTCAAAACTCAAATATAGAGCCTCGAATTCAGAACTGTTCCATTGGTTTATGAAATTTGTAGGCTGAGGCATCATTTTGCCTTAAAATCATTTTGGCTCAAAATCTGCTAAAAGCATATATTTTTGGTCTCTTGGCTCCTTGGAGAATGTTTATCATGGATGCTATGGAATTTCTGTCAATTCCTAAAACAACCAAATATTCTACTTTTGGAGACCTAAATAAATAAGAAACACAGCTTTTTTGAACTTGTAGCATAGTGTCAAGTTCAAAAGGAAAGTCTGGAGCTAAATCCATTAGATGGAACAAAAACAGAGCAGATCTAGGCAAATCATCTGCATTGCCTCTGTCATCCTATTCCTTTCCATTTTTTGGATTTTCTTTTTTTTTCTGTATTACCAGATGCAGAGTCTCCTGCCTTGGGAAAGGGAAATATAAAAAGAGTACGTGTGTTTTATTCTTTCACAGAATGTTCTTCTCTTTTGAAACCAGAAAATATTCAGAATCATAAAATAATTTGAGATTTACATTTTTTATGACAAATCCATCCCTCTTTTAGCACAGTGAATGTATGCTGCAGCTTACTGATATAGTAACAATGTAACATAAAAGAGAAAGACCAGGATTTTGATTTGGGAGAATTGGGGGTGAATTCTAATTTCAATGCCTACTAAGTAAAGATCTCGCTGAGTTTCAATTTTCTCCTCTGTAAAATGGGAATAATATCTAGTTTTCAAGGACGTTGGGAGGGTCAGAGATAATGTATATAAGTCGATAACACAGTCTTTGACCCATAATAGATGGTCAGTGTGAGAACTATTACACTGCTGATATTCTAGGAACAAACAGAATTCACATGCCTGCCCTCAGATTTATTCAGCAGTACCTCCTTGAATCTGTGTATATCCAAGAGCATCTCAGGTATGATCTGTCATTGTTAGTTATCTCTATTCTCCCTCTAAGAAAAAGCCCGGTTTCACTATGCGTTTAAGTATGAATTGGAACTTGGTAGTCACAATTCTAAAATAATTGGAAACTAACTAACTACTGTCACATGAACCAGCAAAGCAGCTTATGCCCTTTTCCACTTTCTCCAATACATTTTCTTGCATGCAGCATTCCTTTGACAAATCTTATCATAATTTATATTTAAAGAAGCACCAATAAATTGTACATGTAGTTCAAAGTTGTTAAAAGAAAACTACTTGAAACATACTAGGAAATAAATCTCTGACAAATCTGTCTCCCCATTTCCCATGATTTCTTCTGTCTTCTTCTTTGTCCCTCTCTTATCACTGGAAGTCCCAATTCTCTCCATTTGCAAAGGTTACCTCTCCCTTGAAAGGCAATTCCTGTCTCCTTTATAACTATCACAGTAATATGGTGGCATATTTTTTACTGTGATTATTATTCACAAGCAAGTACAAAGCTGTTGCTTCTGTAATAACACACGCCGGAAACCTGGGAATTGCTTTCATCTTCTTTATCTGTAGCAGCAACTCATCCCAAGGTCACCTTGGGCTGCCATGTACTGTCTGTTACTTCTGTCACTTCCTTAATTCGTGACCTTTCATGTCCTGGCACTCCTCACTTGACCCATCATAAAGACTCCAAATTGGTCTTCCTGCCTCTAGTCTTGCACCTCTGCAATTTTTCTCCCCACTGTTAACAGAATGTTCTTTTAAAAGCACAAATCTCACCATAGCACCAACTTTGTAAATCTTTTTTCTTTTGTCTACTTCATGAAAATCCCAAGTCTGGGGCACGACTGCCTGTTGTCTCCTGAGAAGGTAGGTTTGGGCAGGGGCTCAGAGCTTGGGTTTTAGAGTTGCCCTCTCCTGGGCTTACAGACCGGTTTCTGCACTTACTAGCTGTGTGTCTTTTACACCGATCCAACTTCTCCAGCTTTGGTTTCTCTCTGTGAAATGAGGATTGCCTGGAGCATTAAATGCAATAATTAATTTATAGTGACTAGCAGAGGGCCTCCCTCCCACATAGAAATCACTTGGCAAGTGGTTATTGTTATTCTTAACATGATGCCCTACTTTCAGTCTACCGTCATTGTCTACTTCTCCCCCGTCCAACTCCACACACCGGCAGTTCCCTGACAGGGTTACACATTCTCAGACCTCTTCACCTTAGAACACACTACATCTGCCTAGAGGATTCTCCGCCCCTGCTCACCTCATTAATAACAGTAATAATAATATTAATAATGCAAAGTACCTATGACTCAGTGCCCACAATCTTGGGCAAGCAAGAAATAAAACATTTTAGTATAACTAAAATTATTTTTCTTTTTTGACCTCCATTTTTCTGGGGAGTGAAAACTTACTATCAATCAATGCATGAATCCATCTCCCTTTTAGCATCCTCTTGGGGCTGTGTCAGTTCTGAAACACTAACATTGCACCAGAGTGCCGGGAAGGGGCTGCTGTTCAGTGATCTTTATCGGCTGTCCTTGCATCCCTGATAATTATACTGTCTTCATCTAGCCCTTGGTCATCAATCAGGCAGTCCTGGAAACTCCATGCTAGTTCCATGCTCTTCTTGGTCACTCAAGTATTTATTCTGCTACTCCTGCCTCACTCTTGAAACTATGAGACAGTCTGGTATTTCTGCCTACATCCCCCAGATAGTGATTTCTTCTCTGGGGTCTTGTCACGTCCCTGAGTATAACTGTGTCTGCACGTGGATGCACAAGGTACTCTGCAGAGGCTCTGCCCACCCTCTCCTACCAAGGTTTAACCCTTCTGGTGGTGGGAACTGGGGGAAGGTGCAATGTCCCTTCTGAGGAACCCACCAGCTGAGACCCCATGAATCCTTCTTCTCAACTTTATCTAGTCCGACTAATCAGAGTTTTTTCTAGGCCTTGAGTCCTTTGGAGTCTATTCATTTTCTACCCCTAAGTTTTTTCTTCTCTGCCTGTGGCTGTAACAAACCTTTCCATGAAGCAATGAAATCACCAGCTTAACTGCTCTAATTGCGAACGGCAAAGCGATAGTAGGCAATATTGGAAGAAAAAAATATTTCTTACATTTCAAGGTATTATAGCAGTGCAATATTAAAAGTAGCTAACAGTTACTGGGTGAGTTAGATACACCCTCACACAATTTACAGTCTGTATCAGTTGGGGTCCCAGGAGGCCACAGACAGTGCACTCGAATTAGGATGCTTGGAGTTGGGCTTAATAAAAGGACGATTTGCAAATATTTGGGCAGAGTGTAGACAAACCAGAAGAGGTAATGCAGTTCTCTGGGGCTAGCAATGGGGTGCGGAAGGTTACCATCTCTACACCCAAAGAAACAAAGATAGGGAGCAGTATCCTGAATCCAGAATGAGGGGATCCTGGAGACCTATCACCTTAAGGGAAGTAGCTACCTTTAATTAAGAGACAGGCAGCTTCCCACTAGCTATCTACCTTATGTTTGGTAGTGTATATATGTCCATGCCTCTCTCTCGCTTTGTCACAGCTCCCACATAGCACAGGGAGATCAGCTCTGTGCTTTGTGACCGCCTGGAGGGGTGGGATAGGGAGGGTGGGAGGGAGGGAGACGCAAGAGGGAAGAGATATGGGAACATATGTATATGTATAACTGATTCACTTTGTTATAAAGCAGAAACTAATACACCATTGTAAAGCAATTATACCCCAATAAAGATGTTTAAAAAAAGAAAAAGAAAAAAAGAGACAGGCAGCCAGTGGCAATTCTGTCAGCAGGAAGCCCTTGGAATAAATACCACAACCTCTTTCCCTGCCCTCACTCACATCTCCTTCCAGGGCTCAGGAATGGAAAGTTAGAGCACAAACAAGGGACACCTGTAGAAGGAGGCCATCAAGGGTTTGTAGAACACAGAGTAAGATGGGGAAGAGTGGAGAGCAGCCCCACAGGGTCGGATGGAAGAAACCAGCACACAGTCCATGAGAAAACTCCTCTGTATTCTTTAAGTTCAACTCTGTCTTAGCTCTGGCCGCTATAAGAAAATACAAGAGATTGGGTGGCTTAAACAAAAGACATTTATTTTATTTTTTTAACATCTTTATTGGAGTATAATTGCTTTACAATGGTGTGTTAGTTTCTGCTGTATAACAAAGTGAATCAGCTGTATGTATACATATATCCCCATATCCCCTCACTCTTGCGTATCCCTCCTACCCTCCCTATCCCACCCCTCTAGGTGGTTGCAAAGCACCAAGCTGATCTCCCCGTGCTATGCAGCTGCTTCCCACTAGCTATCTATTTTACACTGGGTAGTGTATATATGTCCATGCCACCCTCTCACTTCATCCCAGATTACCCTTCCCCCTCCCCATGTCCTCAAGTCCATTCTCTGTATCTATGTCTCTATTCCTGACAAAAGACATATATTTTCTCTCAGCTCTAAAGGCTGGAAGTCTGAGATCAGGGTGCCAGCATGGTCGGGCTCTGGTGAGGGCTCTCTACCTGGCTTGCAGACGGCCACCTCCTCACTGTGTCTTCTCATGGCCTTTCCTCAGTAAGTGCACGTGGAGAGAGAGGTCTCTCTTCCTCTTCCTGTAAGGCCACTGACCCCATCATGAGGGCCTCACTCTCATGGCATAATCTAACCCTAATCACCTCCCCAAAGGGCCATCTCCAAATACCATCGCATTGGGAATTAGGATTTCAATGTATGAATTTTCGGAGCAGTGAGAGGGACACAAACATTCAGTCCATAACGAACACAGATAATGTTTTCTTTAATGAAATCTTCCTCATCCAGCAGAATTGGCTTTTCCTAGATTTTACTCCATGCTACAATGCTTTGTACATATTCCTCTGTGAAAGACATACAAATATTGTATTCTATTTTTACTGCAAATGTCTTTCTCTTTCACTGGCTTGAGTGCCTTAAGAAGAAAGAAAAATATTTTTTTTTCTGACACCAATGACAATGCCTAAAATATAAAATATAGAATGATGGCTGAATGAACAGATAAATGAATAAATGTCTTTTCTCCATTGCTCAGGATCAAACTCCTTAAAGAATAATCCTTTCACAGATAAATAAACTAATTTATGATATCACCCTTCTTTTCCTGAGAAAATATGTGTTGTTTAATTATGGCATTTCATAAGTAATACCCTAGCATTTGTCAAATCAAAACAGTTTTGATTTGATAGTGTGAATTTTAGGCAGAGCAAGAGGAAAGGAAAAAAGGAGTTTGTGGCACGGTGATAAAATATATACTGTATCTATTTGGAGGCAGGCATATCTATGAAGTTCCCTAACTTGTCAACTAGAATTTACTTGAGTTGAACACAGATGTTAACATGAATTCAGCAGGAAATCCCTACACACGATCCCATCTAAAATTACTGCACAACCTAACATACTTTGGGGCCAGAATAAAATTTTCTTGTTTTGAACAAAGCAAATATATATTGATAAATTGGAATTAACTATTAATTACCTGTCTCAGGCAGAGGGGCAAGCACAGTTGTGCAGTCAGTGCACCGTACAAAGACCCTTGATCCACAGGGGTGCAGAGATTACTTTTCTTGCTAAACTTGAGCCTTGACGTGGGCCTACATGTAGCTGAAGAAAAGGTGCTTTTTAAATTTAAATAAAAGTGTAATTAATTGACCCAGAAGGAGCTGACCCAAAGGAAGCACCTTTTCAATTTACTGAGAGGTCTCGTTAGGTCAACTGCAGCCCTGACCTCAAGCTCACTTCAAATTCAATACATTCAAATAAGCTGTCCATCCTGTGCCTCTCTCTTTTTAATAATACAGTCATCATCCTCAGCTTCTTTGTTCAAGATCAGGGTATTAGTTTTGACTCTACCATCTTCTTTAAGCCCTCCATCAATCACCAATTTTGGCACTCTTCCTGAAATGAGGTGGGATTTAAATAAATAAAGAAATGTCGTATACAATTGTGTGCCAGGGACTATTGTTTAGGAAAAAAAAGAAAAAAGAAAAAAAATATATAAATATATGACAAAGAGCAGGTTCTCAAAAAGCAAAGCATTTAGTTTGGGAGATAAAAGATAAAAACATGGAGTGACAAATAACTGAAAAGGACAAAGAATGGAAAGTGTTGAATAATAAGCACAGAAATAGTCATTACAATCCCCTTGTGTCCCTCACTCTAGCTCCTCTCCTTGTCCTGCCCTCCTACGTAGTAACCTGCATCTCCATCGGCCTCCTTCACCTGTTGCCACGCAGTACAATAATTGATGTTTTCTAAATCTTGTGCAAAAAGTGAATATGGGCATTTTCAGATAACATTTTTAATAATGGAAAACATACAAGCTGAGTGAAAACAATGTGTGTAATATGCAAACGAATTTTTAGGACAAGCCCTTCCAAATACCTTGCTCACATACTTCAAAAAATAATTTTTAACAGGCATACAGCTCTCTCATGTGTTTTTTGTTTTTCTTTTTGTTTTTTTTTTTGCGGTACGTGGGCCTCTCACTGTTGTGGCCTCTCCCGTTGCAGAGCAAAGGCTCGGGACGCGCAGGCTCAGCAGCCATGGCTCATGGGCCCAGCCGCTCCGCGGCATGAGGGATCTTCCCGGACCGGGGCACGAACCCATGTCCCCTGCATCGGCAGGCGGACTCTCAACCACTGCGCCACCAGGGAAGCCCTCTCATCTTTTGCAGTTGCCATCTAAAACTTTTCTATATATCTTCAAGCAAAGGATGTAATTTCTAGCAAATTGTAAGTGTTGACTTGTTTAAAAAAAACTGTTATCTAGTTCATTTAAATATATCCAGTGGAAAATTACCATATCAATTTGATACCCTTCAATGTCCATTTTAAAAGTACATGACCCAACTGCTTTTTACACCATTTTTTCTCCTTGAATTCAGATTTCTATTCCATTTCACTGTAAAAATTTAACTTTATGTGACATATTTTTATGCATGAAGTTTAGTGTTGGTAACCCATCCATATATTTCTATTTTCCAGGACAACTAAGGTTCTAAATATTTTAATTAAATTAATATTTTGATAATTAGTATATAATTTATCAAACCAACATAAATACATCTGATATTTTGATCAATAATTAGTCAGCATACAATGTAAAATATTACCAGAAATGAAAGAGATGAAACTTTTTAAAAATTATTTCAGTATCTGTGAATACTTATTAATTATTGCTAGAATAAGACACAGTTCTATATCAATTCTATTCTTTTTACTCATTTGTGGAAGTAAGTATTAGGCAGCCTTGTTCAAATAAATTATTAGTTGGGAATAAAAATCCTTCTTTTTTCCTGTAGTAACATCACTCATTTAAACTTCCTCCAAGTTTTATGTAAAAAACACACCTAATCAAAATCAAAATTAATAACCAATCAAGTGTCAACCTGGGTAGGTTCTTTACATTTTGTTGAAGGAATGCATTGGAAATCACTTGTCCTGTAAAGGATTTCTTACCAGGTCCTTCATTAGTGGCTCTCACTTTCTTAACATCAACAACTATATTTCAGATTGTCTCCTTGTTTGACATGCAGGATGTTTTTTTGCCCCAGAGCAGTACACCAGAATGAGATTCTGGACTGGTAAGAGGAAACCTGTTTTGTTTTAAAAGTAGGAGAAGGGTCATGGCGAAAACCTGCATGGCATCTCAACCACAGATCAATTTTCAGAAAAATAAAAATGAAAGTTGAGAATTTAGAAATTAATTTCCTTAGAACCATGCCCTTGAAAGGTGTCCATGGAAACTCAAGGATGCTAATATCCCATTTTGAAGACTGCTACCCAACCTACATCTTTCCCATCAGATCAGGTGGCCCAAACAGTTCTTCTAAAATAAGATATCACCAGGCCACTCTAGCGCTCAGTAACTCCCAATGCTCCTCCAATGCATAAGATATAAACACATAGACCCATGAATCAATCTAACTGTGACCCCTGGCCTTTCTTAATCTGTCCTTCACCTTGACCTCCTTCCTGGGAATCTAAAATAAGCAGTCTCTGCTCTAGTCACGTGCTATTCCTCCCCATTGTAAGCGCACAGTTGCTCATTTTCAGATCAAGTCTTTGCTCCTGTGACTTCCTTAGCTTGGAAGTTCTTCCCAGTCCTTTCTATCTACTTGTGGTCATCTTCTCAGATACCTTCCTTCAGGAAATTGCCCCTTCCCACTGCAGACTCAACTGATCAATGAATTCTGGTGAACTTATATACAAAACTTGGCTATCAATGTGGGGACTACTTCTTTTGAGGAGAGGAAGATTAACAATAATCAGCTGTATTACTTAAACAGATGATCTTTTATTGTTTGCTACTCTTTCATATTTATTAATTTTACATTTCCAATCAGGTGGTAATTGGACAGTGCGTTTAGAAGTGTTATGTATCTCTCGCGCTAACAAACTAGATGCACAGAAGTGGAAGCAAAAAAGGGTTTGATTTCACCCAAACTCAACCAACAAACATAAAATAGCCTTTTCTTCTGAATCTTTTTGGGTCTTTTACGTCTTTCCAAAAGTCCTTCAGGCATCAAATAACCAATTAAATCTTCCAAAAGAACTGTAGCAAGTGAACTAGTTAAGTACTTATTCACTACAAGTTTTAGTGAATGGGTACAAAAACAATTTCAACAAGATAAGTTATCATTTAGCTGCGGATCCCCCACTGGACAGTAGAAGCACCTACATATCAGTGATTTGAAACTGTAGAATTCTACCAGGAGAAAGTATCCTAAGTAAATGGATTTGTGGGCTGTGAAGTGCATTTTCCCCATATAGAACAAGAGTTTACTCATCACAGTAACACCTTGGGTCACTAGTCTTGGTTTAAAAAAATAAAACTTTCTTGTTTCCTACATGCTGTTACCAAACGGACTGGAAAATGACAAGACAGAGATTGAATTTAAAATATTGAAACCTAACTAAAACCTCAGTACTAAACATTATTAACCTTGGGTTTGTTTTATTTGTCACAGCCAACTAACGCCCTCATCTGAAATGAACTGACTGTCTAAGAAAAGGCCATGTGGAGTTTCTTTGTAAAACATAAGTAAAGTTATAGCCCTCATGTCTAACTAATAATGGGTATTTCCCCTACTCTAGAAGCCTGTAGGCACTTACTCATAGTTTGAATTCTAACTACAGTTTTCATATGTACTACTAATTTGATGATGACTTGTTCTATATTATTTTTATATTTAAATATTTCAATTATATAATTTTATAATTTCCAAGGAAATTATAGAGATTTTATTAAAAAAAGAATTTTTTACCCAAGTTTAGCCCAGAGATAGCCACATACTCTGTGATAAATCAGTATTTCCTAAGGAATCACAGGTAAGATACAGCATGGTACTAAGTATTCTAACAAGATATCTTTCTTGCCTTAATTTACAAAAATTAGAATTTCTTTAAAAGAGGGCTCTATGAAATTATTTGAGCGCTGGGGGGGCTAGATGAGTGAACTTCTCACAAAGGGTGAAACCGAGGATGTGTTTGTAGAAAAATGTAGACCCTAAGTATAACTGTATTGTTGAAATTAGATGCTGCTGTACAATGTACAAGAAAAAGGCAAAGGGTGAAAAGTGATTGAGATCCTGGAGCACAATCTCGGATTTATTCCTTATGAATCACAGTTTTGGTGAAGTGGAGAACAGAAAATTAACCCAGAAAGACAGGTTAGGTTACTCCCGTGTGCTTCTGTCTAAGTACGTCTTATAATTCTCTGATTATTTAGCCGTTTTCTTTACTCGTCTGTAAGTTCTTGAGTGCAGGAATCTTTTTATCCCTGTGCCTAGCCTAGGGACTTGGATGTAGCAGACATTCAAAAGACAGTTGTAAAGGTAGTGATCTTGGAAAGAAAAACAGCAGCGGAAGTTTCTGGCCACTGAGTAGGGCAGGGAGTCTGAGTTTCTCTAAACAATGCACTGCTGCAGCCTGCCCAAAAGTATATTGCAGCCCATCCAGGGAAGACAGAATGGAGTTTACTAAAAGTACGATACGGTCAGGTCCAGTAGAACAATAAGAAAGAGGTAATTATACATGTTTTACTAGTTCCTAGTGAGTTGGATTAGGAGTTATAATGAAAACCCATGTAGGCATTCAGGGCCAGTTTCAAGAGCGTGTGACCCGTGTGATTGCACAGGGCTCGGCAGTTAAAGGAGCCCATACTTGGTTTAAGGCTCTGTTGTCACCAATTTGGAATGAATTTTTAATAATTCTCATAAAAGGGGCCCCCATTTTCATTTTTCACTGACCTCACAGATTAGGTAGCCAGTCCTGTGTACATTATTTCCAGAATTATTAACAAGTTAACTCATGAGTGAATCTGTATACAAAGAGTACTCATGATGCCATTTAATTATTTCCAAGTAATACCTTAGTTTCTAAAGCTAGTTGTTCTTCCTCCACTCTCCCTTCTCTGTACTTGTCTCAGCCTAGGTCTCTCTGATATCAGAGCCTCCTACAAAGGCTTAAGTGCATGTGTTTTCTTTGAGGGTCTGGGGAATGAAGCTGGGAAGGACAGTAGACCCATATATGGATGTGTAATCAAGTTCCCTACAGCACAGGTGCAGAATGCTCATCCCCTGGGCCCTCCGGGGGATGGGGGGGCTGTGGACTGTCTCCCACAGGAGGAGAAGTGTAACATGTATCTGTTGGCTTCCATCCCCCATGGTCAAGGACTGCCCCTGAGAAGTGTCCAGTCCCCCACAATTCAGTCCTTTCTGACTTGTATTTTTATTATTTCTTGAGATATCTGATTGAACCCCTTAAAAGGAAGGCTCCAATGTCAGACATAGTTCCTAACATATAGACATAAACAAAGAGGGTGTCAAAGTGCAATTCAGATTAGTCTGAGACCCTGCATGCTTAGACCAAAACAGTAAGTGACAAGAGCTGTCGTGTTCCAGTGCACAGTGCCAGGCTTCTCGGGCAAACCATGCTTGCAGCATTTGACCATGGTCCTCATCTACGCAGCACTCCCCACCAGGTCAAAGACCTCCAGCCTCTGCCAGGAGGGCATCCATTCTTTGGAGTGAGTTGTGGGGACCGTGGAGGAGGTGCTTCGCCTTCACCTTAAGTGAAAGAGAGGAGTTTTAAGGGAACCATCTAAAGAGTGTGTTATGTGTATGTGTCCTCTGGAGTTTGGAAGGTCCTGAGGTGTGGCATCTGACACATGCCTGATAATTACCAAACAGATGATGCATTGCCACAGTCACCTGCCTGGCCAAAGAGGAGAGAATTAGAGGGCTAAACTAGGAGCAAACTGCACTTTCGCAGATGGCAAGACAAGGAGGTTCATTAAGTATTTTTCCCAAGAGCCAATAGGATTTTAGAGGGCCTTTGACACCCCGAAAAGGAAAGGAGGTAGATGGAGGTAGGGTGTGATAAATTGCAAACCAGAAGACAAGTATAAGCCCCGTTTTGGAGACTTTCAATTAAAGCTACTCATCAAAGAAATCTTGGGAAACACACAAAGGCCAAAGAAGCCCAAGGCATGAGTATGCGATTCCTCTGCTATCCTCTACCCACAACTCTCCTTCGGGTGCCACCAGGAACTAAGGCAAGCAAACGTTAACGTTACAGGTTTCCAGGCCGAAATAGTATTAAACTGAGGCAAGAGAGAAAATCATATTAGCTTTCAGAGTTTTAATTATGACATTGAACCAAACACATTGATCTCTAGGATGTTGTTCTTGGTTCAAAAGATAATCAGGGGCTTCCCTGGTGGCGCAGTGGTTGAGAGTCCGCCTGAGGACGCAGGGGACACGGGTTCGTGCCCCGGTCCGGGAAGATCCCACATGCCGCGGAGCGGCTGGGCCCGTGAGCCATGGCCACTGAGCCTGCGCGTACGGAGCCTGTGCTCCGCAACGGGAGAGGCCACAACAGTGAGAGGCCCGCATACCGCAATAAAAAAAAAAAAAAGATAATCAGAGGCTTTTTTTTAAATCTCAGCATGACGAGAAGATCTGTGTGACCTCCCTGACATTTCATTCATGGAGCAGGAAATCTCTAGTCTACAGTTGGGGTTGGAAGGGGCCACGGGGAAAATGTCTTCTGCTGTCTCTATATAGAGTCCAACAAATTCAATATATTTGTTAGAACTCTTCAATACTCGTTAGATGACTGCATGCATGAATAAATTAATTAAGTCCTCGTTGAAGACTTCTTGTACCGTCATTGAAGTCAGATTCTAACAAAACTCAGTCAGAAATTCCTACAAAATCGACACCTCCACTGGAAGGGTTGTAAACCAGGTAGCCATGAAGACATCATACCTTCACAGAGCCAATATTAAATGCATACACTTCTCTGATTAAGAGGGGGTGTATTTCAAAGTGTGGAATACAGGAAACACAGGCAAATTATGCAATTATTCTGCCTTTTACTACAAAGCCCTTTGATGTAAAAAGATCTCATTAAGAACTGGTATAGGGAGAGGTGAAATGAGCAGAGGAAGCTTTATTAAGTCTATTTTTGTGTGTGTGAGAAAAAAGTGTATAGACTGAGTCAGATTAATCAGAAAACAAAGTTGGAAATCCTGAGTGGTTGAAATAAAAGATAAAATAAAAAAGGAAGGGAAAATAAATTTGGAGAGGAAAGTTGTATGCAAATTATCTTTCCATATTTTATCCCATAATTTTGTTCCAGACTTGACTGAACCTTACCTCCTCCTTTGCCATATTCCCTGGAACCCATTTCACTTCTTAACTCCAAAAGAGTCTGTCATCCATTCTCTCAATGTATCATTTTATTCTCTGTGCTAACTGACTAATTAATATTCAGTCAAACATCTGTTACAGAATTTATCATGAAACCAGAACAAAATTATTTATATATAAGTATCCCTTGCTTTTCCTCTCCCTTTCCCTCTTGTTCGTCTCCCTTTCTAAAGAAAAAAGATACCTTCTGATTAGTTGTTTGATCATCCTTTTATAGTGCAGAATTTAAGTGACAGGTTGAATTTCTTGAGGAAGGCAGTCGAGTTTAGGAGCTGATTATATTTCTCTGTGGTCCTTGCTCAGTTGGGAACATCAAATAAGGCTTCTGAGAAGGAACCAGTTGTAGAATTATCTAGCGGAAGAAAAGATGATGTGAATAGAAGATATCAGTATGGCTGAGTAGGTGAGAGGGAGGAAGGGAATTTGGGGACTTGCCAAGGAGAGCAGCGCTGGGTGTCAGCAAAGAGAGGGTTGGGTTTTGATGGGAATCTGAGAGTAAGGGACAAAGAGAGAGGCTTTGGAGCAACCGTGTGATTCTGAGGAGACCGAAGAACAGGAAAAATGATGAAAGGGAGTCTTAAGAAATGTCGCTGTGGGTTATAAAGCTACTTCTATTAATATTCTTTAAAGGGTGAATGTTGTGGAAAACACAGTCATTTTCTTTTTTACTATTATTATTTTTTAAAATTTTTATTGGAGTATAGTTGATTTACAATGCTGTGTTAGTTTCTGGTGTACAGCAATGTGAATCAGTTATCCATATACATATATCCACTCTTTTTTAGATTCTTTTCCCATATAGACCATTACAGAGTATTAAGTAGAGTTCCCTGTGTTATATAGCAGGTTCCAATTAGTTATCTATTTTATATACAGTAGTGTGTATATGTCAATCCCAATCTCCCAACTTATCCCTCCCCGCCCTCATCGCCTGGTAACCATAACATTTTCTTATATAAAAGTCATTACTATCCCTCTTTTTCCTGATTTTAAAAAAAATATTTAGATAGCAGGTGAAGGGAGATCTTTATCTGAAGGAGTATCTACACCAGTCCCAAGGCACAAATCATGATTTGATCATCGGTCTCTGCACTAGCATTGTTCTTGGCCTGTGACTGTTTTAAACTTGATAATGTGTCCTGGGCCTGACAAATAGATGTAATGGGAAGTCTGACCAAGAGAGAAGGGCCTCTACTCCTGAATACAAAAGCAAAATTATTCAAGATAAAGCTCTTTTCCCCTTTCTCCTTCTTTCATTCCTTCCGCCTTGAAGCAGAATTGGTGGCTGAGGCTGGAGCAGCCATCTTGGACCATGAAGGTAAAAACCAAGAAAATCAAAAACCTTAGGGACTTAAGCACTGACTTATTATTAACTATTGATACTACTTATTGAGCCACTGACTTAATGCCATTGACCACTGCTTTAGAATGTTTCTGTAGTGTGAGAAAACTCCTATTTGTTTAAACCACTGTAGTGGGTTTTCTGTTACTTATCACTGAATGTATTCTTAGCTAATCAAGTATAGATCCCTCTTGATTACTAGCATTATTTCTAGGAATGGATAAAGTATCACTTCAAACCAGAACTGTCAGCAACCCTGGGATTAATTAGCTTTATTATCATAATACAAAATAATTATGTGCATATGTATACCTCCCAAGTTGGGAGAACCTCAGGAAGAAAGATTGTGTTCTGTTAGTTTACCTATCTCTAATCTTATCACAAGTACAAGGTATACTATAGCAGCTTATTAAATGCTGGCTGAGCAAAGGGATACAAAGCAAGAGAAAGAGGAACTAGCAGTTTAGGTATAAACACAGGTTCTTCAAAGCCAACTCAGAAAAGCTTTCATTGATGAATACCTTTTCCCCTACCTTTAATCATTTGAACTATATGAATAATGAAGTAGGTTAACGTTGAATTTTCTCAGTTCTAGGTTTCTAAGTTCATCTTCCCTACACATCAGCCCCACCCAACCCAGCCCCCATTTAGTGTTGCTTAGGTAATCACTCAACCCATAGGATAAACAAATCCAGCTTACATCATATTTTTTACATTCGTTTTTTTTTTTCCTTTGTGACAGGATGCTTGAATCAAAATACTGATTTACACTTTCTGCATAAATTTACATATTATGTTCAAGCATCCTTAACTCTAATCTTGTAAAATAAAAACCAATTAATTAGTGCAACCTACTGCAATTGTATTTAAACCCAATATTCACAGCATGACACACAGTGTATTTTTAAACCAATTAATTTAATCACATTCTAGTTCTAAAAAAGCAGACACATGAAGACAAAGAGCTAGTGACAGGCATGGAAAAAGCGAGAGAACCAGAGGCGGCTGGAACCCCAATATGGATTCAAACTGAACATCAATATTAACATCAAATTTTAGATTAGCAGTCTAAAAGTCAGAAATATTTATTAGAATGTTTAAGAACCTAATGTCATCAGCAACTGTTATCTTTTTTCTTTTTTTTTGCGGTACGCGGGCCTCTCACTGCTGTGGCCTCTCTCGTTGCGGAGCACAGGCTCCGGACCCGCAGGCTCGGCGGCCATGGCTCCCGGGCCTCGCCGCTCCGCGGCATGTGGGATCCTCCCAGACCGGGGCACGAACCTGTGTCCCCTGTATTAGGCAGGCAGACTCTCAACCACTGCGCCACCAGGGAAGCCCAACTATTCTCTTGTGATAATAAGAGATCTATTCTGGATTTTGAAAAGGGACAATTTACTCTCAGTACAGTTCTGTGTAAGTTATATTGCCAGATATTATGTAAGAATTGGGTTCTCTCTCCAGACTACTACTGCAATCGCTGCTGTTACTGCAGTCCAAAGAAATGCCTCGTTTTGCTGAACTATTACTCTTATGGTTACTATCACACAATTTAACACTTAATCATTCGAAAATATTTTATGTAAGTTGTTTTCTCTTGTTAATTTGATTATAATCCCTACAAAGGCCAAGATGTGTTTCTGTAGGTGCCTCAGTCCCTGGCAATTCCTTGAAGGATAGGTGTGCAATAACTTGAACCAGACAGCACTTATTAAGTTGTGAAGAATAAAACATTTAAGAGCCATTATAGCTTCACAGAGATCATTTAGTCTTATTTATAAGTGACCCAGAGCACTGATATGCTAAGGGACAATTTTGAGAAAAGTCGTACTGTAGAAGCAGACCCACACATTGGCCAGTGTTGGAACAAGCTGAAAAGAATAACTTCAGAGTTCAAGAAAGTAGAGGAAATGATGGAAAAAATGATGAAAGATGAAGGATTATGAGGAAGAATCAGAAGTTATTTAAAAAAGTAACAATGGGAATTCCATAACTTAAAAATTATCTAAAATTAGGAGCTCAAAATATAGGTTCAATAGCAGTTTGAACACAGCAGGATACATTTTGAGTAAACTCAAAACAAATTTAAAAAATCAAAACTGAAGCACAGAGAGAAATTAATGATAATGGAAGAGAGCCTACAGCACATGTGGGCAGAGTAGAAAATATAATATTTATAAAATTAGAGTATAAAAAAGAATTGAGAAAGGAAAAGGGTAAAACAATTACTCTAGAAATAATAACCAAGCATTTTTTAAAAATTATATAAAAGAAACATACAAAATCACAAAGCTCAGCAAGCTCCTAGTAGGATAAATACAGAGAAAACACATGTAGGCTCATCTTGGTAAAACTGCTAAGCACTTAATTAAAAGAGTAAAATCTTTAAAGCAGACAATAATCTTCAAAGAACAGCAATAAGACTGACAGATTACTTTCAACAGTAATCAACTTCTTAACAATAAAAATGCCTCCAAATAGAAGACAATGGAATGACATTTAAATGATGAATGAAAATAAATGCTAACCTATAACTCTAAACACACCAAAATATTCTTTAAACATTAAAGAAATATGGTTTACACCTTTCTGTTTAATGAGAGTATTTATTGCCAACAGACAACTAAAGGTGGTGGCAGGGGGTTCTTCAAAAGAAAGATTTCCCTAGACCAACAAAACAAAACCAGGAAAGAATGAAGCAGACCAGAAAGGGTATATATGTGACTAAATTAAAAGAAATATTGACTATAAAAAACAATATTTGTAATGACTTACAGAATTAAATATATTTTTATGGGACATTATGTGTCAAAGTAATGCAAATGCTGTGAGGAGTTTAAATAGAATTAAAGAGTGCCAATGTTTTAGAACTAGTGTGGAATGTTCGAAATAAAAATTGGAATTAGTTTATAATATGACAAGCATGCATACTGAAATCTCCAGAGTAGCCAGAAAAAAGTATAAATAAAAGTTTTAAAATGTCCGTTTAACAGGTTATTAGAAGGAAAAAAAGTAAAATAAGAAAAACATTTTGAATGTTTTGATTACACAAAATGAGGTCAAGAAAGAAAAGGAACAGGATCATAAAAGAGATGAGCTAAAGAGTAAAGGAATAATAAGATGATAGACGGTCTTTATTACATTAAATGCATATGAGCTAAATAATGTTAAGCTTAAAAATCAGAGATTAAGTGTTAGGCTGAATAGAAATGATCTATATGGTAGTTTGCAAGGTGCACTTTAAATATAACAACATAGAAAGACTAAAGTAAAAGAACTGAAGAAAATATACAACACCTCACAAAAGTGAACAAAAAAATTGTTTTAGCTGGTTTAGATAAACTAATACCAGACAAAGTAGGCCTGCAGGCAAGAAACGTTGTTAGAGATTAAAGTTAAAAGGATATTTCAAAATTATTAAAAGTCAGTCCAACAAGAAGATATCAGAATATTAAATTATATGTTCCCAATAACATATCTTCAAAATAAGCAAAGCAGGCATCATAGAATTAAAAGGAGAAATGGGTTACTGCAAAAGACATTAACATAATTTTCTCCATAACTAGTAGGAAAAAAATGAAAAGATTAGAAGAATATAACCAATCTAAACAACAAATTTAACAAAGTTGATCTAACTAGCACATACAAAATAGTGCACTCAACAGTAGCACTCCTATCTCTTCACAGGTATGTGGAATATTTACCAAAACTAACCACATGCTGACATAAGAAAAGCATCAACAAATAAAGGAGTCAAATCATCCTGAGTATACTTTCTGACCACAGTAGAAGTGAGCTAGGAATTCAATAACAAAAACAATTATAAAATCCCTAATTTCTAAGAATTAAAGTGCACACCTCTAATTAATCCACAAGTCAAAGCAGAAATCAGAAAAGAAATTAGAAAATATTTTGAACAGAATGATAATGAAGACACATCATATCAAAACTTGTGAGATGCAGCTAAAGCCATGTCCAAAGAGAAATTTATGCATTAGAAAGAAAAAAGTCTAAAAATAAATGACTGAAGCTTATATTTTAAGAAAATAAAACAAAACAAGTAAATTAAGAAAGAAAATTTTAGAAATATCAAAAATGCAAACACAAATTAATGAAAAATTTTAAAAGCATGCAATATAAAAAATCAACAAAGCCAAAAGTTGGTTTTTTGAAAATACTAATAAAATTGATGGAGTCATAGCAAGGCATGTCAAATTAAGGGTAGAGAAAACACAAATTACCAATATCAGGAATTAAAAAAGAGAAATCATTACAAATTCTGGAGAGTCTGCAAGTTATATTGTAAGTAATTTTATACCAATAAAGATTGTAATTTGGATGAAATGAATAATTTTTTGAACATCAACAGAATAAAGAATAAAATATATTATGCATTTAATTGAATTCAACACCCCCTTCATGATCAAAACTTTGAGCAAAATAGAAATAGAGGAGACCTTCCTTAATCTGATAAGTAGAATAAAATATATTATGCATTTAATTGAATTCAACACCCCCTTCATGATCAAAACTTTGAGCAAAATAGAAATAGAGGAGACCTTCCTTAATCTGATAAGTAGCTACCAAAACTCCTATAGAAACATCACATTTAGCAGGGAAATAATTCTTCCTCCATGAGATTGGGAGTGAATGAAGGATGTTCACTTAATTTAAGGATACTATTTAAATTCAACAATGTGCTGAAAGTACTTGTCAGTGAAATGAAATAAGAAAAAACTCATTAAAAGGGATTTGAACTGGAAAAGAAGAAAGAGAACTTTTATTGTTTGTGGAAGATATGATTATGTAGCTAGAAATCTAAAAAATACACAGGCAGTCTATTAGAATTAATAACTGATTATTCCAATTCACTGAACATAAAATCGATGTATACATTAGTTGTGTTTCTATGAACCAACAATGAAGAAATAGGAAATTGCATTTTAAAAACTGATATTATTTATCATTGCACCAAAAATATCAAATACTCAAGTATAAATCAAATTTTTAAAATGTGCAAGACTGCTACACAGAAAACCAGAAAACGTTATTAAGTGAAACTAAAGGACTACATATCTAGAGAGAGCATATTTATGGAATAAAATACTCAATATTTCAGAAATGTAAGTATTCTCCAAATACTCTATAGATTTCATTCAATCTCAATCAAAATCCCAGCAGCTTTTGTTTTGGTTCTTATTGTTGTCATTTAATTTGTATGGAAATGCAGTGGGCCAGGAATAGTCAAGGCAAATTTTCAAAAAGAAATAAAATAAAAACTGAAAGATTTACAATTCCAAATATATTACACAATATAACGTGTTATTGGTACAAAGACAGACAAATGGAAAATTGGAAGAGATCAATCAAAAAACATAACCTACGTGTATATGAATGATTGATTTATGTATGACAAAGGTGGTTTTGCAGTGCAGTGGGAGAAGGAAAGGTTTTTCATTAAGTGGGTCAGTTGGATATGCATATTTTAAGTGCTTTGACCCCTAATTAACATTACAGCAATTTCAGATGGATTAAAGATCTTAATGTGAAAAGTAAAATGTTTTAAGAAGGAAATATAGAAAAACAGTTCATGACATTAGCATAAGGAAAGAATTCTTAAATAAGACATAAAAGTCACTTAACAAAGATGCTAAAATGTATTAAATTAACATTCAGAACTTGTATTTAACAAAAGATACACTTAAGGAAAAAAGGAGGCAAACCATAAAGGAGAAGAAGTTTCTAACCCATATATTAAATAGAGGACTTATATCCAGAATATGAACTCCTAAAAACATTAAGAGAAAGACAACATATATGACAGGGGGAAAAATGGACAAACGAATTAAATGAAAACTTTATAAAAGAGGATATAAATGGTCAATATGTATATTAAAGTTGTTTAACTTCATGATAGCCATTCTGACAGGTGTGAGGTGGTATCTAATTGTGGTTTTGATTTGCATTTCCCTGTAAATTTGTGATGTTGAGCATCTTTTCATGTGCCTATTAGCCATCTGTATGGTTTCTTTGGAAAAATATCTATTCAGGACCTCTGCCCATTTTTTAATTGGGTTGTTTTTTGATATCGTGTTTTATGAGTTCTTTGTATATTTTGGATATTAACCCTTTATCAGATATATCCTTTGCAAATATCTTCTCCCATTCAGAAGCCTGTCTTTTCATTTCATTGATAGTTTCCTATCAGATTAAAATCTTTTAAGTTCGATGTAGTACAATTTTTTTATTTTTTTATTTTGTTTCCTTTGCCTGAGAAGACAGGCAATATATATTGTCTCACCAATTACAGGCAATACATATTGCCTGTCTCTTCAGGCAAGGGAAACAAAATAAAAAGACTGATGTCAAAGAGCATACTGCCTATGTATTCTTCTAAAAGTGTTATGGTTTCAGGTCTTACATTCAAGTCTTACATTTTGAATTTGTTTTTGTATTTGGTGAGAGAAAGTAGTCCAGTTTGATTCTTTTTATGTAGCTGTCCAGTTTTTCCAACACCATTTATCAAAGAGGCAATCTTTTCCCCATTGAATATTCTTGCTTCCTTTGACATAGTTTAATTGACCATATAAGTCTGAGTTTATTTCTGGGCTCTCTATATGTCTGTTTTTGTGCCAGTATCATACTGTTTTGATTACTGTAGCTTTGTAATATAATCAAAAGACAACGAATAGGGCTTCCCTGGTGGTGCAGTGGTTAAGAATCCACCTGCCAATGTAGGCGACACAGGTTCGAGCTCTGGTCCAGGAAGATCCCACATGCTACGGAGCAACTAAGCCTGTGCACCACAACTACTGAGCCTGCGCTCTAGAGTCCATGTGCCACAACTACTGAAGCCCATGTGCCTAGAGCCCGTGCTCCACAACAAGAGAAGCCACCACAATGAGAAGCCCGTGCACCGCAACAAAGAGTAGCCCCCACTCACCGCAACAGAGAAAGCCCGCGTGCAGCAACGAAGGCCAAACGCAGCCAAAAATAAAAAAATAAAATAAATTTTAAAAAAAAGAAAACAAATAGCACGTGTTGCCAAGGATGTGGAGATCCATATTCATATATGATCCAGAAATTTCACTTTTAGGTATACCTGAAGAAAATAAAAATACTAATTCAAAAAGATATATTCATGGGACTTCCCTGGTGGCACAAGGGTTAAGAATCAGCCTGCCAATGCAGGGGACATGGGTTTGAGCCCTGGTCTGGGAAGATCCCACATGCCCTGGAGCAACTAAGCCTGTGTGCCATAGCTACTGATCCTGAGCTCTAGAGCTCGTGAGCCGCAACGACTGAGCCTGCGTGCCACAACTACTGAAGCCTGCATGCCTAGAGCCTGTGCTCCACAACAAGAGAAGCCACCACAATGAGAAGCCTGCGCACCGCAACGAAGAGTAGCCTCTGCTCTCCGCAACTAGAGAAAGCCCAAGTGCAGAAACAAAGACCCAACGCAGACAAAAATTAATTAATTAATTTTTTTAAAAATATACATTCACTCCAATGTTTATTGCAGGTTTATTTACAGTAGCCGAGATAATGGAAGCAATCTATGTGTTCATCAATATATGAATGGATAAAGAAGATGTGGTATGTAAATAAAATGGAGTATTATTCAGCCATTAAAAATGAAATCTTGTCATTTGTGACAACATGGATAAATGTAGAAGGTATTATGCTAAGTGAAATAAATCAGAAGGAGAAAGACAAATACCGTATGATCTCACTTATATGTAGAACCTAAAAAAACAAAATGAACAAAACAAAACAAAAACAGACTCATAGATACAGAGGATAAACAGGGGGTTGCCATGGGGTGGGGAGGGGTGGGCAAAATAGGCAAAGGAGATTAAGAAATGCAAACCTCCAGTTATAAAATAAATAAGCCACAGGGAGGTAATATACAGCACAAGGAATGTGGTCAATAATATTGTAACAACTTTGTATAGGGACAGGTGGTTACTAGCCTTATCGTGGTGATCATTTCATAATATATGCAAATGTCAAATCACTATGTAGCACAGCTGAAAAATAACATAATGTATGTCAAGTATAATAAAAACAATAAATAAAAAGCTTTTGCACAGCAAAGGAAACCATAAACAAGACCAAAAGACAACCCTCAGGATGGGAGCAAATATTTGTAAATGAAGCAACTGACAAAGGATTAATCTCCAAAATTTACAAGCAGCTCATGCAGCTCAATACCAAAAAAACAACCCAATCCAAAAATGGGCAGAAGACCTAAATAGACACTTCTCCAAAGAAGATATACAGATTGCCAACAAACACATGAAAGAATGCTCAACATCATTAATCATTAGAAAAATGCAAATCAAAACTACAATGAGGGCTTCCCTGGTGGCGCAGTGGTTGAGAGTCTGCCTGCCGATGCAGGGACCACGGATTGGTATCCCGGTCCGGGAAGATTCCCACATGCCGCAGAGCGGCTAGGCCCGTGAGCCATGGCCGCTGAGCCTGCGCGTCCGGAGCCTGTGCTCCGCAACAGGAGAGGCCACAACAGTGAGAGGCCTGCGTACCGCAAAAAAAAAAACCTACAATGAGATATCACCTCACACCGGTCAGAATGGCCATCATCAAAAAATCTAGAAACAGTCCACACACTAGGAAGCCCCTTCGTGGGCGGAGACTGTGGGTGGCAGAAGGGGAAAGCTTCAGAGCCGCGAAGGAGAGCACAGCAACAGGGGTGCGGAGGACAAAGCGGAGAGATTCCCGCACAGAGGATAGGTGCAGACCGGCACTCACCAGGCCGAGAGGCTTGTCTGCTCACCCGCCAGGGCGGGCGGGGCTGCGAGCTGAGGCTCGGGCTTCTGTCGGAGCGCTGGGAGAGGACTGGAGTCGGCGGCGTGAACACAGCCTGCAGGGGTTAGTGCGCCACAGCTAGCCGAGAAGGGGTCCGGGGAAAAGCCTGGACCTGCCGAAGACGCAAAAAACTTTTTCTTCCCTGTTTGTTTCCTGGTGCGCGAGGAGAGCGGATTAAGAGCGCTGCTTAAAGGAGCTCCAGAGACAGGCGCGAGCCGCGGCTACAAGCGCGAACCCCAGAGACAGGCATGAGACGCTAAGGCTGCTGCTGCCGCCACCAAGAAGCCTATGTGCGAGCACAGGTCACTATCCACAACCCCCCTTCCGGGGAGCCTGTGCAGCCCACCACTGCCAGGGTCCCGGGATCCAGGGACAACTCCCCCGGGAGAACGCACAGCGCGCCTCAAGCTGGTGCAACGTCACGCCGGCCTCTGCCGCAACGTCACGCCGGCCTCTGCCGCCGCAGGCCCACCCCGCACTACATGCCCCTCCCTCCCCCGGGCCTGAGTGAGCTGGAGCACCCGAATCAGCGGCTCCTTTAACCCTGTCCTGTCTGAGCAAAAAACAGACGCCCTCCAGCGACCTACACGCAGAGGCGGGGCCAAATCCAAAGCTGAGCCCCTGGGAGCTGTGAGAACAAAGAAGAGAAAGGGAAATCTCTCCCAGCAGCCTCAGAAGCAGCGGATTAAAGCTCCACAATCAACTTGATGTACCCTGCATCTGTGGAATACATGAATAGAAAACGAATCATCCCAAATTGAGGAGGTGGACTTTGAGAGCAAGGTTTATGATTTTTTTCCCTTTTTCCTCTTTTTGTGAGTGTGTATGTGTATGCTTCTGTGTGAGATTTTGTCTGTACAGCTTTGCTTCCACCATTTGTTCTAGGGTTCTATCCGTCTGTTTTGGTTTTTTTTAAATTTTTTTCTTTTTTTTCTCTTAATTATTTTTTTATTTTAATAACTTTATTATATTTTACCTTACTTTATTTTATTTTACTTTATCTTCTTTCTTTTTTCCTTCCTTCCCTCCTTCCTCCCTCCCTCCCTCCCTCTCTCCCTCCTTTCTTTCTTTCTTTCTTTCTTTCTTTCTTTCTTTCTTTCTTTCTTTCTTTCTTCTTCTACTAATTCTTTCTTTCTACTTTTTCTCCCTTTTATTCTGAGCCGTGTGGATGAAAGGGTCTTGGTGCTGCAGCCAGGAGTCAGTGCTGTGCCTCTGAGATAGGAGAGCCAACTTCAGGACACTGGTCCACAAGAGAGCTCCCAGCTCCACATAATATCAAAAGGTGAAAATCTCCCAGAGATCTCCATCTCAACACCAGCACCCAGCTTCACTCAACGACCAACAAGCTACAGTGCTGGAGATCCTATGCCAAACAACTAGCAAGATAGGAACACAACCCCACCCATTAGCAGAGAGGCTGCCTAAAATCATAATAAGTCCACAGACACCCCAAGACACACCACCAGACGTGGACCTGCCCACCAGAAAGACAAGATCCAGCCTCCTCCACCAGAACACAGGCACTAGTCCCCTCCACCAGGAAGCCTACACAACCCACTGAACCAACCTTAGCCACTGGGGACAGACACCAAAAACAACGGGAGCTACGAACCTGCAGCCTGCAAAAAGGAGACACCAAACACAGTAAGATAAGCAAAATGAGAAGACAGAAAAACACACAGCAGGTGAAGGAGCAAGACAAAACCCACCAGACCTAACAAATGAAGAGGAAATAGGCAGTCTACCTGAAAAGGAATTCAGAATAATGATAGTAAAGGTGATCCAAAATCGTGGAAATAGAATAGGCAAAATGCAAGAAAAAATTAACAAGGACCTAGAAGAACTAAAGATGAAACAAACAACAATTAACAACACAATAAATGAAATTAAAAATACTCTAGATAGGATCAATAGCAGAATAACTGAGGCAGAAGAACAGATAAGTGACCTGGAAGATAAAAGAGTGGAAATAACTACTGCAGAGCAAAATAAAGAAAAAAGAATGAAAAGAACTGAGGACAGTCTCAGAGACCTCTGGGACAACATTAAATGCACCAACATTTGAATTATAGGGGTTTCAGAAGAAGAAGAGAAAAAGAAAGGGACTGAGAAAATATTTGGAGAGATTATAGTTAAAAACTTCCCTAATATGGGAAAGGAAATAGTTAATCAAGTCCAGGAAGCACAGAGAGTCCCATACAGGATCCAAGGAGAAATGCTCCAAGACACATATTAATCAAACTGTCAAAAATTAAATACAAAGAAAACATATTAAAAGCAGCAAGGGAAAAACAACAAATAACACACAAGGGAATCCCCATAAGGTTAACAGCTTATCTTTCAGCAGAAACTCTGCAATCCAGAAGGGGCTGGCAGGACATATTTAAAGTGATGAAGATGAAAAACCTGCAACCAAGATTACTCTACCCAGCAAGGATCTCATTCAGGTTTGATGGAGAAATTAAAACCTTTACAGGCAAGCAAAAGCTGAGAGTTCAGCACCACCAAACCAGCTTTACAACAAATGCTAAAGGAACTTCTCTAGGCAAGAAACACAAGAGAAGGAAAAGACCTACAATAACAAACCCAAAACAATTAAGAAAATGGGAATAGGAACATACATATCGATATCTACCTTAAATGTAAATGGACTAAATGCTCCCACCAAAAGACACAGATTGGCTGAATGGATACAAAAACAAGACCCATATATTTGCTGTCTAAAAGAGACCCACTTCAGACCTAGAGACACATACAGACTGAAAGTGAGGGGATGGAAAAAGATATTTCATGCAAATGGAAACCAGAAGAAAGCTGGAGTAGCAATTCTCATATCAGACAAAATGGACTTTAAAATAAAGACTATTAGAAGAGACAAAGGACACTACATAATGATCAAGGGATTGATCCAAGAAAAAGCTATAACAATTGTAAATATTTATGCACCCAACATAGGAGCACCTCAATACATAAGGCAAATACTAACAGCCATAAAAGGGGAAATTGACAGTAACACATTCATAGTAGGGGACTTTAACACCCCACTTTCACCAATGGACAGATCATCCAAAATGAAAATAAATAAGGAAACACAAGCTTTAAATGATACATTAAACAAGATGGACTTAATTGATATTTATAGGACATTCCATCCAAAAACAACAGAATACACATTTTTCTCAAGGGCTCATGGAACGTTCTCCAGGATAGATCACATCTTGGGTCACAAATCAAGCCTTGGTAAATTTAAGAAAATTGAAATTGTATGAAGTATCTTTTCCAACAACAATGCTATGAGACTAGATATCAATTACAGGAAAAGGTCTGTAAAAAATACAAACACATGGAGGCTAAACAATACACTACTTAATAACGAAGTGAACACTGAAGAAATCAAAGAGGAAATTAAAAAATAGCTAGAAACAAATGACAATGGAGACACGACACCCAAAATCTATGGGATGCAACAAAAGCAGTTCTAAGAGAGAAGTTTATAACAATACAATCCTACCTTAAGAAACAGGAAACATCTCGAATAAACAACCTAACCTTGCACCTAAAGCAATTAGAGAAAGAAGAACAAAAAAACCCCCAAAGTTAGCAGAAGGAAAGAAATCATAAAAATCAGATCAGAAATAAATGAAAAAGAAATGAAGGAAACGATTGCAAAGATCAATAAAACTAAAAACTGGTTCTTTGAGAAGATAAACAAAATTGATAAACCATTAGCCAGACACATCAAGAAAAAAAGGGAGAAGACTCAAGTCAATAGAATTAGAAATGAAAAAGGAGAAGTGACAACTGACACTGCAGAAATAAAAGAGATCATGAGAGATTACTACAAGCAACTCTATGCCAATAAAATGGACAACCTGGAAGAAATGGACAAATTCTTAGAAATGCACAACCTGCCAAGACTGAATCAGGAAGAAATAGAAAATATGAACAGACCAATCACAAGCACTGAAATTGAAACTGTGATTAAAAATCTTCCAACAAACAAAAGCCCAAGACTAGATGGCTTCACAGGGGAATTCTATCAACATTTAGAGAAGAGCTAACACCTATCCTTCTCAAACTCTTCCAAAATATAGCAGAGGAAGGAACACTCCCAAACTCATTCTACGAGGCCACCATCACGCTGATACCAAAACCAGACAAGGATATCACAAAGAAAGAAAACTACAGGCCAATATCACTGATGAACATAGATGCAAAAATCCTCAACAAAATACTAGCAAACAGAATCCAACAGCACATTAAAAGGATCATACATCATGATCAAGTGGGGTTTATTCCAGGAATGCAAGGATTCTTCAATATACACAAATCAACCGTGATACACCATATTAACAAATTGAAGGAGAAAAACCATACGATCATCTCAATAGATGCAGAGAAAGCTTTCAACAAAATTCAACACCCATTTATGAAAAGAAACCTGCAGAAAGTAGGCTTAGAGGGAACTTTCCTCAACATAATAAAGGCCATATATGACAGACCCACAGCCAACATCGTCCTCAATGGTGAAAAACTGAAACCATTTCCACTAAGATCAGGAAAAAGACAAGGTTGCCCAGTTTCACCACTCTTATTCAAAATAGTTTTGGAAGTTTTAGCCACAGAAATCAGAGAGGAAAAGGAAATAAAAGGAATCCAAATCGGAAAAGAAGAAGTAAAGCTGTCACCATTTGCAGATGACATGATACTATACATAGAGAATCCTAAAGATGCTACCAGAAAACTACTAGAGCTAATCAATGAATTTGGTAAAGTAGCAGGATACAAAATTAATGCACAGAAATCTCTGGCATTCCTATACACTAATGATGAAAAATCTGAAAGTGAAATCAAGAAAACACTCCCATTTACCATTGCAACAAAAAGAATAAAATATCTAGGAATAAACCACCTAAGGAGACAAAAGACCTGTATGCAGAAAATTATAAGACACTGATGAAAGAAATCAAAGATGATACAAATAGATGGAGAGATATACCACGCTCTTGGATTGGAAGAATGAACATTGTGAAAATGACTCTACTACCCAATGCAATCCCTATCAAACTACCAATGACA
Organism: Grampus griseus; assembly: GCF_964374135.1. Taxonomy (NCBI): domain Eukaryota; kingdom Metazoa; phylum Chordata; class Mammalia; order Artiodactyla; family Delphinidae; genus Grampus; species Grampus griseus. The sequence continues at coordinate 44,517,421 of NC_139006.1, read as the reverse complement.
TTTTTTACAGAACTAGAACAAAAAATTTCACAATTTCTATGGAAACACAAAAGACCCCGAATAACCAAAGCAATCTTGAGAACGAAAAACGGAGCTGAAGTAATCAGGCTCCCTGACTTCAGACTATACTACAAAGCTACAGTAATCAAGACAGTATGGTACTGGCACAAAAACAGAAAGATAGAACAATGGAACAGGATAGAAAGCCCAGAGATAAACCCACGCACATATGATCACCTTATCTTTGATAAAGGAGGCAGGAATGTACAGTGGAGAAAGGACAGCCTCTTCAATAAGTGGTAGTGGGAAAACTGGACAGGTACATGTAAAAGTATGAGATTAGATCACTCCCTAACACCATACATAAAAATAAGCTCAAAATGGATTAAAGACCTAAATGTAAGGCCAGAAACTATCAAACTCTTAGAGGAAAACATAGGCAGAACACTCTATGACATAAATCGCAGCAAGATCGTTTTTGACACACCTCCTAGAGAAATGGAAATAAAAACAAAAATAAATGGGACCTAATGAAACTTCAAAGCTTTTGCACAGCAAAGGAAACCATAAACAAGACCAAAAGACAACCCTTAGAATGGGAGAAAATATTTGCAAATGAAGCAACTGACAAAGAATTAATTTCCAAAATTTACAAGCAGCTCATGCAGCTCAATAACAAAATAACAAACAACCCAATCCAAAAATGGGCAGAAGACCTAAATAGACATTTCTCCAAAGAAGATATACAGACTGCCAACAAACACATGAAAGAATGCTCAACATCATTAATCATTAGAGAAATGCAAATCAAAACTATAATGAGATATCATCTCACACCAGTCAGAATGGCCATCATCAAAAAATCTAGAAACAATAAATGCTGGAGAGGGTGTGGAGAAAAGGGAACCCTTCTGCACTGCTGGTGGGAATGTGAATCGGTTCAGCCACTATGGAGAACTGTATGGAGGTTCCTTAAAAGACTACAAATAGAACTACCATATGACCCAGCAATCCCACTACTGGGCATATACCCTGAGAAAACCAAAATTCAAAAAGGGTCATGTACCAAAATGTCATTGCAGCTCTATTTACTACAGTCCGGAGATGGAAACAACCTAGGTGCCCATCATCAGATGAATGGATAAAGAAGAAGTGGCACATATATACAATGGAATATTACTCAGCCATAAAAAGAAACGAAATTAAGCTATTTGTAATGAGGTGGATAGACCTAGAGTCTGTCATACAGAGTGAAGTAAGTCAGAAAGAGAAAGACAAATACCGTATGCTAACACATATATATGGAATTTAAGAAAAATAAAATGTCATGAAGAACCTAGGGGTAAGACAGGAATAAAGACACAGACCTACTGGAGAATGGACTTGAGGATATGGGGAGTGAGAAGGGTGAGCTGTGACAGGGCGTGAGAGAGGCATGGACATATATACACTAACAAACGTAAGGTAGATGGCTTGTGGGAAGCAGCCGCATGGCACAGGGATATCAGCTCGGTGCTTTGTGACCGCCTGGAGGGGTGGGATAGGGAGGGTGGGAGGGAGGGAGACGCAAGAGGGAAGAGATATGGGAACATATGTATACGTATAACTGATTCACTTTGTTATAAAGCAGAAACTAACACACCATTGTAAAGCAATTATACCCCAATAAAGATGTTAAAAAAAAATAACAAAAAACCAAACAACCCAATCCAAAAATGGGCAGAAGACCTAAATAGACATTTCTCCAAAGAAGATATACAGACTGCCAACAAACACATGAAAGAATGCTCAACATCATTAATCATTAGAGAAATGCAAATCAAAGCTACAATGAGATATCATCTCACAGCAGTCAGAATGGCCATCATCAAAAAATCTAGAAACAATAAATGCTGGAGAGAGTGTGGAGAAAAGGGAACCCTTTTGTACTGTTGGTGGGAATGTAAATTGATACAGCCACTGTGGAGAACAGTATGGAAGTTCCTTAAAAAACTACAAATAGAACTACCATATGACCCAGCGATCCCACTACTGGGCATATACCCTGAGAAAACCATAATTTAAAAAGAGTCATGTACCAAAATGTCATTGCAGCTCTATTTACTACAGCCCGGAGATGGAAACAACCTAAGTGCCCATCATCGGATGAATGGATAAAGAAGATGTGGCACATATATACAATGGAATATTACTCAGCCATAAAAAGAAACGAAATTCAGTTATTTGTAGTGAGGTGGATGGACCTAGAGTCTGTCATACAGAGTGAAGTAAGTCAGAAAGAGAAAAACAAATACTGTATGCTAACACATATGTATGGAATCTAAGAAAAAAAAAAAAGGTCATGAAGAACCTAGGGGTAAGACGGGAATAAAGACACAGATCTACTAGAGAAAGGACTTGAGGATATGAGGAGGGGGAAGGGTAAGCTGTGACAAAGTGAGAGAGTGGCATGGACTCTACCAAACGTACAATACACTACCAAATGTAAAATAGATAGCTAGTAGGAAGCAGCCGCATAGCATAGCGAGATAAGCTCGGTGCTTTGTGACCACCTAGAGGGGTGGGATAGGGAGGGTGGGAGGGAGGGAGATGCAAGAGGGAAGAGACATGGGAACATATGTATATGTATAACTGATTCACTTTTTTATAAAGCAGAAACTAACACACCATTGTAAAGCAATTATACTCCAATAAAGATGTTAAGGGCTTCCCGGGTGGCACAGTGGTTGAGAGTCCGCCTGCCGATGCAGGGGACACGGGTTCATGCCCCAGTCCTGGAAGATGCCCCATGCCACAGAGCGGCTGGGCCCATGAGCCATGGCGGCTGGGCCTGCGCGTCCGGAGCCTGTGCTCTGCAGCGGGAGAGGCCACAACAGTGGGAAGCCCGCATACCGCAAAAAAAAAAAGAAAAAAAAAAGATGTTAAAAATAAATAAATAAAAATTTTTAAATATACATAGATAGATAAATAGTTGGTTAACTTCATTAGTCTTCAGGAAATGCAAATTAAAACCACAATATGACACCAGTACACCCCCACCAGAATAACTAAAAAATTTTTAACACTGTCCAGGGTTGGCAAGAATTCAGAGAAACCAGAAATTGCATACACTCACACAGGAGGGCAAATTGACATACTGAGTTTAGAAAACTGTTTGGTCATATCTACTAGGCATATACCTACTTTACAATTCAGCAATTTCACTTGTAGAAAATACCCTGGAGAAATGCATACATTCACTCTCCAAAAAGGATGAGCATAAGAATATTGATTACAGCAATTCTTGCAATAGCCCCAAATGCTTATCAGGAAAACAGGCACAAATAAACGGTAGGACATTCCCAAGGTGGAGTATTACACAGTAATGAAAAGTTTGGAGGATGTCATCAAGAGGACATGACTGGTTGACCTGTGAGCTGGATCCAGGTAATCAGAGACTCCTCACCCCCTCCCCATCCTTGGAATGTACTTTCTACCCACCATTCCCACACTATGAGTTATTTCTAGGACATAGCCTTGAGAAAGTAAGGTGTTGTTGAGACCATCTGAATTGAATATGTATCTGAACCCAGCTAAGGTATCTATATAAATTTTTAAGACTCTGGCAGATGGATGCAGATATATACTTACTTTGTAGCCACCAAGACAAGCCTCGTATATAATTTCCCTTGCTTATTAAAGCTGACACCTACCAATCTGGGGTGACCTGCTTCTTTTTTTAGTTCTCCTTACCCTCTCTGTATGGTGGTCAATTTCAGATTTCACCCAGGAAGCTTCTCAGGTTTTGAACCACAAAATAAATGTACTACAACTATATATAACAATGTGGATGAATCCAACAAACATAGCCTAAGCAAAAGAAGGCAGACACAAAAGAATGCATATTGTTTGATTCCATTTTTATACAAGTCAAAAATGGGGGAATTAATCCCTGGTATTACCTTTGCTGAGCCAGTGCCTAGGAGGAGACCTGAGGTTGGCTTCCGAAGCCTGAGTAATGTTTTCTTGGTCTGGATACTGGTCTGGATTCTGACGAAATGCATCTGTTCACCTTGTAAAATTCCTTTATGGATTTGTGTTTTTTCGTCATGTATGTTATACATAATAAAAAGTTCAAAAAATTAATCACAGCATATACATAGGCTAGTATCATGGGAAGAGTACATGAATGATTATACTGTGGCAAATAACTGTGTGCAAGACACTCATAGAACTTTATATATTTATCATATAATTGAATTCACACAAAAATCAAGGGAGTTGGAATTATTAGTCCAATTTTCCCAGTGAGGCAATTAAGGATTAAAGAGTTTAAGAAACTTGTCAAAGAGCACAGTTAGTTAATGACGAGAGCTGTAATTCTGTCTATGATCTTCCTACCATGTAATTCTTCCTCCTAAAAGTTATGGATTTTTAGAGCTAATCCATGTTGTAATAATTCATAATAAGCTTAATTTGATGCTGTCGCAGATTGGGTTCCCTGGAAGATCAAAACCTGTGAAAGGAAAGGAAGGAAACAGGATGGGACTGAGGAAGAGAGGTCTTTCTCCCAATAAGACCTCAGCCAGCCTGGCAGGGAGCCCATCACTGGGTCCCTCACTGACTCTCCGTAGCTGAAAAGATTGCACAGCTGGAGTCTGCCTGCCAACAACTCTCCACCATGGGCAGCAAGTCCTTCCTTGAAAAAGGAAATGGGTAGCGCATCTCCAGTTCTACCACAAGGATTTCGATGACCTTGGGTTTTTTTAACCCTCACAATAAACTTATAGGGTAGTCATGCATGTGTTCTCAAGGCCTCTGCACAAGCTATTACCTCTATCAGGAACCCTCTTCCCTCAGTGACCTGAGTAACTCTTTTACGTTCTTCAAGTCTTAGCTCAACCATCACGTTCTCAACTGGAACAATGTATGTGAAATCACAGCCAACTCCCATCCTTTGCTCCACATCCTCTTTCCCTTATTCTACATTTGCTTCATTCCTTTGCATATATCATCTCCTAGCATATTACATTGTTTATTTTTTACTTTATCTTTCTTATTATCGGGCACCTCCTCCTCCTAGAATATAAACTCCACAGTGACAGGAATCTTTGTTTTGTTTACTGAAGTGTTCCTAGAATATTAGCTGACACATAGCAGGTCTCAATAAATATTTGTCACATTAAATTGAATAAAAGTTAATCCTTACCGTTGAACATACACCCACTAGTGAACTATGATTAAGATCAACATCAAAAGAAAAGGAAGTTACAGCTTCCAGAGTGAGGAATGAGGAGGTGGATGCCTGCCCTTTAGAAAGAGGAGGTGAGGTGTTAAATAATTGTGTTGTTAGTGTTCCCTGCTCCATTTTCCCTAAGAGAGTCTTCACACTGTGTGTCACTGATGAGGGAAGTAGGAAGGACAATAAAAGACAGTCATTGCAGTAGGCATAATGTACAAGTTGCTAAAAACCTATTCCTGGACATTATTTTAGTTTAAGATAGAGCAATTCCTACCTACAAATGGAGCTAAGTAATAACAAAAGTACAGAAATATAGGCATCATAGGAAAAGGTTAAAAATGCAATTGTCTATTCTAATAAAAACTATAATAGCTAACATGCATTGAATGTTTATTATGTGTTAATTACAGTTTAAGTCTTTTTCATGAATTATTTTGTTTAGTATTCACATTTCTATAAACTAGGTCCTATCATTATTTCACTCCTATTTAAGCTACATTATCCTGGCATCATAATATAAAATTATTACTTTTACAGGTTAGAAAAATCAAATCCTAGAGAGATTAATCAAGGTCACAGACTTAGTCTATGGTGAGGCAGGAGTTGAACCCAGGCAATCTGATTGCCAAGCCCGTAACCACCCTGCTTCATCCCCCCTACCTCCAATTGGACTTCACACAAATGCAAAATCAACTTCTCTTGTGATAATCTACTGACATACTGGAGTATGTCTGTTTCAGCATGTGGTGTTACCCTGACTCATCAGAGGGAAGTCAGGAGCCTTTGGGACATGTCCTTCTGTGGTTGTGTTGTGACTTGTTCATACATGGGGTAACCCCGTGCGATGCTCCACTTGTCGACTCCCTATGGAGTCGAGGGGGAGGGGGAGGCCCCTGCCCACCTCTACCCTCATCAACCCACCCTTTAGAGGCGGTAGGAACCCAGGGAGTGTGATCACAGAGGGTGAGCCTACTTTGCCTTGAACACAGGCCAAGCTTCACAGGACATGAGAAACCTCTGCTTTTGCTCAGCCCTCGCTTTCTGGTTCCTAGGTTTTTCTTCTAAGCAGCAATACTGAAAAGTCAAACTAATAAAGATACATTGGTTTTTACCTTCCCGGACTTGGCCAGCTCTGCAGGATCCAGAAGCTTGAGATTAGAATCTTACATATATAAGTCAAATGCTTCCCTTCCTTGACCTCAGGGCTTCGTTTGTGGCACAAAATCCTCTCAAACTTTCCCCCAGACTTTCCTCAAAGGCAGAAATACTAGAGCCATTGAGGCCCAACTTCTAATTACTGGGAATTTCATTTGCATATATGTTTTCTCATTTGCATACTATTAGAGTGAGGCAGGGTTTGTGTTGCGCCGAGTGCAGCATTCCATGTGCAGCAAAGGTGGGCGTGGAGCAAAGGAATTAAGTCACACCAGTTATATAAGATAAATATGCAAACATTTAAATCAAAGAATCTCCTATACCAGCCTTTTGAGGGTTTTAACACATTTTTTCTTAAAGTATTCTTAACTATTCTTAAACTATAATTAACCAAAGGAAAGGTACTATCCTGATTTATGTACATTATTGTAATATATTTTCCACAACCCTATGAAGCTGGTCTTATCTTAGCCTGCTTTATGGATGAGAAAACTAAAGCTTCAAGATGAAGTAATTAGCCCAATATTTCATAGCCAATAAATAGCAGAGCAAGAATTTTAACCAAAGAACTGTCTAACTCCAAGGCCTGTTCTGCCTTTAATTTTCTCCTCCCACATCCTCCACTTTTACAAGGTCATCATCCTAATTAACTGACACCATTTTGATGGGCTTTATTTCCACCATCACTAAATTTATGAAAGGTTGATATATATGTCTGCCTATTGCTGATACATTTCAGCAAAAATTATTGAATGACTTCTGTGTGCTGGGGTCAAGGCAAAGATAAATAAAACATGATCAAAGACCCAAGAGGCTCATAATTTAGCAGGAATAAGTTGAATCATATTTTGTCATTTGCTGGAACACCCTGTTGTTATTTTTCAAAAAGTCTATTTGGAAATGTCAATAATGATTATAATAATTTGTCAAAAAATACACAATGAAATGTGATATGAAAAATCATCAGACTGATCATTTTTCTCATTCTTTGATAGGTATACAACACGAATGCAATTATTCTGTCACCTCTAAAAGACGATGGCTTTAACAAGTACACATACTGCAGAGTGTGGCCATGTTACCTTCATCAATACTTTCCCAGAAACTATTCGATCCGCAGTTAATTCACCTATAAGCTAAAATCTGTAAGTGATATTTTATCTGGAATGCTTATGACCAACATGAGCTCACATGTCACATAGATGAAAATTCAAAACATCCCAAAATCCCAGAGAAAGGATGAGCGAGAAGTACTTAGCTGGCTCTGTTAGACTGTCTTTTTTGATTAGCTCTGTCAAAGTACTTCAGCCAGGTTTAATCATATGCTTCTCTTTGATTCCACTTCTCTTGGTACGCGGCACTACACCTGGACATAATATTCCCTCTTAAATCACTTGGACGTACTCACTTTTGTAATGTTTTCCAAATACATCACTACCTCTATCTCTATCTTACAAAAATGGAAGACATGGTCTGCAGCACAAGCAATAATGCCCAGAGTTAGAGCCTCCATGTAACTTAACAGTGTTCCATGTTCTCAGTTCTGCTCTATCTCAAGGATTTCATTTGACATTTTGTCCAAAGTGAACTTTGAAAATTACATAACTTCTTCCAGGAAAACTTCTTCCCTTGTTTAATCCAGTGTTTCCTACTTTGGAATGTCAGTTTTTCTCTCCCAGGCTAGACCAGTGGTTTTCAAATTATGTGGAGTGGAATTCATTCTTTTTTCAAACACAATTGTTCAAAAGCACACAGCACATCATATAGGAAAAGGTGAACTGTTTTCTCAAGAAATTGAATTCTTTGTTTTTTGGAAGATTTATCACTGCAACCATAGGCTCTATAGAGCAGTGTGATAATCACTCCCTTAGATATTTCTTGTGTATCTTGGGAAAAGCATTGCATTATATTTGTATTGTGACGGCCCCTTAGACGCTAATATTCTTCAATTTGTGGATCTTTTATAACTTTGTAAACTTGGGATAACTGGACTCGTATGGAACTGGGCTCAAACTCTGATTCCACTGCTTGCCTATTGTGTGACCTTGAGCAATTTATTCAAACTCTCTATGTCAGGGTTTTCTTATCTCTGAAGGGAAAAGAACAATCTTTGTGATATATGGTGATTTTGAGGAGTAATGAGGTCAAGTTCATTGGATCTTTGACATTCAGCAAAGCTCTCTGGAGGGACCTTGTCTTCTCAACCGCACTGTATATACACTAATATATATACTAATAAATCATTCAGACCACAAAATGTAGTAAAATGTAACTATACTAGTGTCTTCACTATCGATTCGTTCTCAGAAATTGTTTGAAAGGCTATTGGCTCTCTGAGGCACGTTTCCATTGAGGGTCACAATTTTTGTCACTAGTAAACTGCCTCCAACTTTCACAAAAATTTTACCTCACTTGACAAGATATGTTTCACTTCTGTTGGTGGGAACGTAAATTGTACAGCCACTATGGAAAACAGTATGAAGTTTCTTCGAAAAGTTAAAAATAGAACTGCAGTACGATCCAGTAATCCCACTTCTGGGTATATATCTAAAGGAAATGAAAACCGGATACAGACTAAGTATCTATATTCCCATGTTTATTGTATCATTAGTCACAATAGCCAAGATATGAAAACAACACAAGTGTCTGTCCACAGATGAACAGATAAAGATGTGCTATATGGGAATTCCCTGGTAGTCCAGTGGTTAGAACTCCAGGCTTTCGCTGCTGAGGGCCCAGGTTTGATCCCTGTTTGGGGAACTATAATCCCTCAAGCTGCACAGTGCAGCCATAAATAAATAAATAAGCAAACAAATGGAAGGTTTTTTTAAAAGATGTGCTATAGGGGCTTCCCTGGTGGTGCAGTGGTTGAGAATCTGCCTGCCAATGCAGGGGACGCAGGTTCGAGCCCTGGTCTGGGAGGATCCCACATGCCGTGGAGCAACTGGGCCCGTGAGCCACAACTGCTGAGCCTGCGCGTCTGGAGCCTGTGCTCCACAAAAAGAGAGGCCGCGATAGTGAGAGGCCCACGCACTGCGATGAAGAGTGGCCCCCACTTGCCACAACTAGAGAAAGCCCTTGCACAGAAACGAAGATGCAACACAGCAAAAATAAATAAATTAATTAAAGTCTTAAAAAAAAAAAAAGATGTGCTATATATATATATTCAAACGGTGAAGTGGTTGAGTCTAGGAGGAAAGGAGTAGAGAGTAGAAGAAACAGTAATATAAAAACATAGCCAGGGCTCCCCTGGTGGCGCAGTGGTTGAGAGTCCGCCTGCCGATGCAGGGGACACGGGTTCGTGCCCCGGTCCGGGAAGATCCCACATGCCGCGGAGCAGCTGGGCCCGTGAGCCATGGCCGCTGAGCCTGCGCGTCCGGAGCCTGTGCTCCGCAACGGGAGAGGCCACAACAGTGAGAGGCCCGCATACCGCAAAAAAAAAAAAAAAAAAAAAAAACATAGCCAAAGATTTAGGTAAAAGAAATCCACAGCTCAAAGGTTCAGGGACAATAAGTGGTCAAAATCTGGATCCCAATCTGTTTAACAATTTGGAGCACCTGCAAGAATAATTGATTTTGAGTCAGAGACAGAGAGACAAAGGGACCTAAATATTTTTCATTGACTCTAAACTATCTAGAAAATTGGTTATATTTGGGAACATTAGAATCCAGGCTCCATTAGCACTGCAGCGTTTTCTATTTTATTCACTACTGTATATTCAGCATATAGAAGACAAGCCAAATGATTGCATATACTAGGCACTCAATGAATATTCATTGAATGAACACAAATTAATGAACAAGACCAAGTTATTTTTAGAAGCTGGAAATATTCATACTCCAATATGGATAAAATAAAATCCAATATTTAGTATGGAATAAATAAGATGACACTTTATCAAGATTCACATGCTTTAACAATATATTGATTGATTGATGGCCTGCAAGATATCTATCTGCTATAATTTAGAAGTACAATAGTTCAAATGTGTCAAGTGAAAGTAAAAAGTAACTAGTAAGAGTGATCCTATTCTTTTCCCCTTGTGCTTCTTTCAGGTCCTAATGCATTACCTGCCTTTGGCTTTTGTTTCCTTCCATTATAAATAAAACGGTTTCCTTGGCTGCAAGCTAATATATGATTAATTCTTGCCTTTGAATAGCAATGATGGTATTGACTCCAACCTAGGATAATGACTTTCCTTGTGGTTTTTTTCCTTCAATTTTCTTTATTAAGTTAAAAAAGAGGCCACCGCTTTAGAATAAAAAAGCAGCAAGATATTAAATACAAAAGATATTACAAATCTTTCACAGAATAACAAGCTGAACAGTATTTCTTGGAAACAACATGACAGAAAATCAGGGTTTTCTTAAAGACACTAGACTAAAATAGGTTAGAATAGATTATTTTTTAATTTCTTACTGAACAGCAAGTCTAACGTTTTAAATAAAACTAACATTAAAATTATAAACATTTGTTGAATCTTATATGATAATTTGTTAGTTTGTGCAACACATCTATTTGCATAGCCAATTCCTATTTCTCTAAAGAGGGACAATCTAATAGAGTATTCCTAGGGGCTGGGAATGGAGGGGAGAAGGAAGTACCATATACTGAATACCTTAAGACTTTCTGTTATGGTTTTAGAAAGGAATGCTTTTCATTAAAACTTTCCCATATGAAATCAAGTAACTGGTGATACCTATCTGTATGCACACATAGAACTAATAACCCAAATACAGAACTAAGAACTCAGAACTAAAACTTTGCGTGCCAAGGCTGGGCCAGGTGTTTGCATTGCTTGCTGCACTTGGGAACGGCCAACCCACCTCATGGTTGGGTTAGTTTCTGATGACCATGTACCATTGTTCTATCACTGGGGGTATTACCAGCTGTCATGTGAATAATTTCTGGGGGAAAAAGTTATTCTTGAAAGTTAATTTTGGCTTTAAGAAAGAGAAATTACCAAGGAACTTAATTCAGATTGACTAGAGAATTCTAAAACATTCATTGTCCTTTGCAAGCCGCAAGTTACTGTCTCTTCTTTGGCACATCCAGTTCTATGTTGTCTCTCTTTTTTAGTCATATTATGGAAAAGTCATTGTCTCTCCTCGGGTCTACTCTTAATCTTCCCCGTGACTCCCAAGTCTGGAGTCATTCATTTATATTAGAACATGATTAATGCCAATATTCAACACGAGGAACAATAAAAATTGTGTTAAGAGAAGATGAGAAATGACTTGTGTCTTTCAGCAGTGCTACAATAGTATTAGAATATTGGTAGGGAGAGACTTACCTACCTACTAGGTATTGCAGTCCCAATGTGTACCTGGTCCACCCATGTCTTGGGCTTTCGTTGTACAAAATTTGAGGATATTGAGAATATTGCCATAACCTTCTCCAATTACTTAAGTCTTCTCTTTACTCTCAGAAAAACGAGTTGTATGTTGGCTCCAGTTATAATTACTCTATTCCCAACTGTATTTTGCTGGGCAGAAATTTCAGATTATGAAGTGTGATTAGTATTCTGTACTTTATATTTTTATCAACCTACACATACACACACACACACAGCTTTATTCTTATGATTTTCACTGGCCTTTTATTTACTTTTGTTTGATTTTAGTCATTCTACTCAATATTTACACAACAGAAGCCCAGCTCACACTATTTGTTGATTCACAAATGCAAAGATAAAACAATTGTGGCCAAATTCAGGGATTTAACTGTTTTATCATTGATCGCCTCTTTATCCCGCAATTCTGCTTTGACTGTGTTGTCATGCTCTTTGGATAGGCTCTCTCCGTGTGGCAGGTGCCAGTCATTTCAAGCTTATACATTCCTTGCAGTTAAGGCAAGAGTATCTCTTTCCTGATGGTTGCTGACTGCTCAGAAGTTATTAATTAACTGTAAAATCTCTTGCCATCTTGAGAGGCTAAAACAATCTTAAATCATCTAGACCTGGTTCCTTTTTGCTTAGCAAGTCTTCCTTCAAAGTACCTCTCTTCTCCCATTTTACTATAAGCAGCAAGAACAGTCGGTACTTTCAACACTTTGCTTGGATATCTCCTTAGTTAGATAACCAAGTTCATTACTTATAGATGTTTTTCCACATAATTACCAGTGAATTTCATTAAGCTTTTACATAACGTGGATTCCCCCATCACAAGTTTCTAATAACACGTTCCTTACTTTCTTTGAAGCCCTCACTGGAAGTCCTCAAATTCCAGATTTCTACTAAATGCTCAAGTCCTCAAAATCCTTTCAGTCTTCCCACTGACTGAATCCAAAGCCATTACCATATTTTTAGACATTGTTACAGCAGTATTCACTGTTACGGGTTGAATCATGTCTCCTCAAAAGACACTATAGTTTTACCCTCTCCCCAGTACTTGTGAACGAGACTTTATTTGGGAATAAAGCCTTTGCAAATAAGCAAGTTAAGATCTTGAACTTCTAACTTTCAGAACTGTGAGAGGATACATTTCTGTTGTTTAAGCCATTCAATTTGTTGTACCTTGTTTCTACAGACCCAGCTAAAACACCATGTTCCAGATATTAAAACTGGATTAGTTACCTATTACTGTGTAGCATTACTATCATAAATTCAGCTGCTTAAAATGACACACATTCATCACCTCAAACTTTCTGTGAAGTAGGTGTCCAGGCATAGCTTAGCTGGATCCTCGGCAAGTCTGTCATCAAGGCATCAGCCAGGGCTGAGTTCTCATCAGAAGCTCCCCTGGAAAGGGGCCTGATTCCTAGGTCATGTGATTGTGGGCAGAATTCAACATAAGGGTTTCAGTTTCTTGATAGCTGTTGGCCAGAGCTGCCATAAGTTCTGTACTTACTATATTGCTCTTTCCCTATGGCTGCTCTAAACATGGCAGCAGGATTGAGAGTTTAGCATTAGTAGATGCAAAGTAGTATAGTATATAGGATGCAGATGCAAACTAGTATAGTATTTAGGATGGATAAACAACAAGGTCCTACTGTATAGCACAGGGAACTGTACTCAATATCCTGTGAGAAACCATAATGGAAAATAATATGAAAAAGAATATATATGTGTATAACTGAATCACTTTGCTGTACAGCAGAAATTAACACAACATTGTAAATCAACTATACTTCAATAAAATTAAAAACTGAAAAAATAAAGAACATGGCAGCAGGCTTCTTCAAAGCCAGCAAAGGAGAGTCTCCTAACAAGATGGACATTACAATCTTATTTAAAATAATTGTGTACATGTAATAACATTCATCTAGTCACCTTTGTCATATTCCACTCTTTAGAACAAAGCCATAGGCCTTACTCACATCCAAGGCAAGAAGATTATACAAGGGCATGAAATATAAAACACACTGGTAAAGGGGGAAACGGGGAGGTGTTATCAAAGGGCACAAGTTTTGGTTAAACAAGTCCTGGAGGTCTACTGAACAGCATAGTTCTTATAGTTAATACTGTTGTATACTTGAAAGTTTTTCTAAGAGGGTAGATCTTATATTGAACACAACTTTTCATACAAATAATAATGATAATAATAATTAAAGAGGGCAGAAGGAAACTTCTGGAGCTTATGGGTATGTTTATGGCATAGACTGGTGATGGATTTATGGATGTATACTTCTCTCCAAACTGATCAAATTGTGTACACTAAACATGTACAGCTTTCTGTATGTAAATTACACCTTTTAATAAAATCTTTTTAAAATCTTTTTAAATAGAATTTTTAAAAGAGCCATCCTCAAATAACATATTGCAAAACAGTTTTCCCGAAAAGACATATGTGTGCCTGTATTTGTACGTGTGTGTATATATACATATATATATGAAACATATCATGTATTCTGTTATTAGTTCTCAAAACTGCAACAAAAATGCATGGTGACAAAGGTGTTCAACTTGAGACGATCTGTTCTTCAGAGAAATAGCCCTATACTGAGTTATTATTTTATCAACTATACTAGCATTTACTTAGGCCGTGGGGAAGAGTGAAAAGTGCCGTAGTTTGTGACTTGTCCAAGAAGTAAATACTGCGGTCAGTATTTTATATCCTAGTGCTCTTAAACTTGTCAAAATGAATTTTGTCCAAAGCTTGTGCATAAGACCAGGATAAACTGAATACAAATAACTGTCAGAAGGACTATCTTCAATCACTTTCTCTCCTCCTTCTAAAAGTATTATGCCACTAACATATCACATGATTTTCGTTGTAATTTCCTGAATCTTTATCTTTCTATATAATCTCCTCTGTTATAAGCTTTTCTTTGCCTTATTCTTAACGTAAATCCTTTGTAGGTGTATGGAGGATGAGAAAAGACATGCCAGGTCGTTTTCTGTAGGTATGTTTTTTCTAGCAGGCCCAATGGCCACCCTAAGGGGTACATCAACTTTTCCGTTTGCTTGTCTTCAGGGAATGAATTGTGTGTGGTTAATCCAAAGCCTGTCCTCGCTCTCAACATTCTAACCAGAACAGAGATTTTAATGAGATGCATGGATGAGCTGATCTGAGAGACTTCCTTAGATGTCATTACTTCATTTTTCTAACCAATCTACCTAGCCATTTCTTTGATTAAGCCTGGTAAATGTAATATCTGTTATATTGGCTAAGAATAGCATATTTGTGAGGTCAGATCATTTTTTCTTATACACCAGGCTGCCAGCTATTATGGTTATAACTTCAAATATTTCAAATTATGCTTGGGAGCACCACTGTGATCTGAAATTAACTTTTCAAGACTGTACAAGGAAATAAAACACTTCGAGAGCATGAAAATTTTAGTCTGGGTCATGTTCCTTTCTGTCTGAACTAATGTTTATATAATATAAATACTTTAATACTTTAATATAAATACTTTAATATAATTTCCTTAGCACATTGCTAACCTTTCCACAACAACATTTTTCAGCCCGATTATAAACTGAAGAGTCAGAGACAAAGACAGTACATTTAACTCCAGTGCCTAGAAAAGCACTACAAGCAAAAACATGGTTGCTGTAGCAAGGCGTGGGATGTAGTGAGGAATAGATGGGAAGAAGGGTAAATACCTGCAGAGATGACCGGTAGGATGAGCCTATAGGTCAACGGTACCAGAGGCCAAAACAAACAATTCATGAATCAAACAGGCTGAACCAGAGGCCAAGCGGTAACCTCTGTTGGCTGTGAGCTAGGCTTCACATCCAGATCTGTCCAATTCCAACAAATGCCACTTGTATTCCACTGCACTGCCTGATAGAGTTAGCAGATGGTAAGGGCAAGCATACAGTCTTCATTTAAAAAAAATCTTATTATTCCAAATGATACTGCAATACAACACTAACTCTAAACTATGGAAAGGAAATGCTTAAAGCATATTTCAACATTAAGAAATACATTGTGAGTTAATTTAAATGACCAATAGAAGTCGTTGAAGTTTGATAAAGAGATAGAGCCTTTTCAAACTTCTAAGCAGTAGAAACTAAATTTCGCAGTGGGTAATAGTTACCCCAGTCAGTTTTTAATACGTGAAGTAAGGCAAGTGACACAACAATTGATTATCTCCTAGAATAATTTAAAAGTGAAAATAGAAAGAAACAAGCTGCATGGCTGTTATCTGCAAACAAATAAGAAGCTCAAGAACTACAGTTAGTAATTTGACTAAAGTTACTTGACTAGATATTTTTATGTTGTATAACAAGGCAGTGCAATTTTTATTTCTGTAAAATAAGCCTACTAGTGTTATAAATCAATTACATAACTCAGCTAACAAAATGAGCTAAAACTTAAGAGTAACTTCTGTCGGCCCTAATGTTTCTAAAGGTCATTAAATGTTAGACTATTCTCTGAACCCAAAGTTTTCTCTTCACTGAAACAGAGAAAACTGCAGACGTTTATCTCTCTCATAGTGTTACATATTCATAAAAGTTGTTTAAAATTATAAGAAATCAATATAGTAAGAACCTGTTCTGTGTTCGGTGTTTTACTAGGCACTAGCAGAAATAAAGAGTAACCTCCGTATTCTTCTGGAACTTATATGCTGTCCGAATCAACAATATATGAACAATTCAGGAAAATTTAATACTAACCTTATTAACTCTTAACTGTGAAGATTCAGTGAACGTTAGACCCATATAAGCGTCAAAGGTAAGAGATGTCTCTAAAGGGAAGTTGTATATTAACAAGCCCTCAAATATGACTAGGATTTCAACTAGGTGAAAAGGAGGAATGAGTAATTTTCAGGCAAAAGACATAACAGGTAAAAATAACAAAAAGTCGTGAACTCATAAAATGGTGGTGAAAGGGCCCCCATGCTTTGCAGACAGCCAAGTGGCAACACCACTTTCCTTCCGCTTTTGGAGGACACCCTATTAAACTGATAAAGTTTTCATGCTGAAAGAGCAAGGATTCAAAGAATCAAGTAGAAGACCCTGACTGGGTGCAAGATTTGCTCTGCCTGTTCCCATTCATTACATTGCCTGTCTCACTCTGATTCTTTCTGAATTGTAACTTTCCTAAAGGATGAAAAAGAAACCCCAATCATAGTGAGTGAAAAATCTGTACCTAATTGGAAAAACAGTGACATTAATTTCAAAGATAGTATATACCCCTTTGGGGGGCAAAACCATAAAGCATACTGTATCATTTTGATATAGTATTTAGCATTCAGCACTAAAAAATAAAGGAAAAATCAGTATGCTTTTTAAAAATTGAAGTATAGCTGATATACAATATTATATAGGTTACAGGTATGCAATATAGTGATTCACAGTTTTTAAAGGTTAGACTCCATTTATGGTTATTATAAAATATTGGGCTATATTCCCTGTGTTGTACACTATATCCTTTGGTCAGTTTCTGACACTTACCATGGATAGTTAATTTCAATAAAAGGTCAAGTCCTTTTATAGTGAATCTTAAGCATAAGGAGGAAAAAATAAAAAATCAAGGGATGACAGGATCAGTGAGTATTGTAGGCCACCGTGCTCCGGCTCTCTACAGGAGATGTGCTAGAATGAATACACAGTAGGGTTTGCAGTTAGAGCCACCACACTGGCCTATCTTTGCTTTAAATGTCTCAGACAACATTTATTCCAGAATACCATATACTTATGTAACAGAGCATATAAATTGAAAGATATTAACATGAAAATATGAAATGACACCATATCCAAAATATTGGTAAGTAATACAACAGTTATTGGGCAAAGGATAAACTACAATTACATTAAATAATCGTCACCGTCATCTGCCAACCTGTGTACAAATTCTGAAGTGCTTTTGCATAATCAAAGGAGGCACACTTAAAAAGTATATGTTAGCAGTAAGTAGCAAGATATATGGGCAATTCCATCCCTAAATGACTCAGCAGCAATGTCTGTAAAGGGACACACCACCAGTTATGTATATGTAGATATGCTAGAATATGAGGTTATTGAAGCATTGATAAGCACAGAAAAAAAGCAATATTAATTCAAAAATGATAAATGTAGAAAGAAATAAAACCAACATTCAAAATATAGTGAAAGATTTCAGGAATGGCAGGTGACTAATACCTTTCTTCTTTCTGAAAGACAAAAACCTCTAATTACATAGGACATTCTGTATAGAAAATGAATTCAGTACAGACTTGATGGAAAGCATGGCATTTACTAAAGCAACCCTACCTTCTCCTTCCTAAATATCTTAGATATTCTTGGCGATACATACACAAATAAAATCAAAGATTAACTTTGACTTTGAAGATGGTTACATGGTTATTTTGCTTAGAGTAGTCATCAGATTTTGAAAAAAAAAAGTAATATATTAAATGTATATAATATAAACACCTCAGTATTTGCCATGGGTTAAGAAGATGACCACTAGTGAGAAACACTTTTATTCCCTTAATAGGATTGTGGAACATAAACACATGCATATATATTTGAGAATGTATTTTAAAACGGTTTAAAATTATGTTAAAATAGAGTAACGTTTGCCAAGAAATATATAAGCCATAATGTAAGAGGTAGGCAATAAGAGATTATCATCTTTACTTAGCAACCAAGGTAAAACAACAATATTGTGTATATCATTTTACACCCAGTGATGCATTCGGTTCCTTTATGTTTGTGTTATACAGGGTTTGGTACATGTTTGTCAGGACTCCTCAGGTGTTCATGACAGAAATCCAATGCAAACTGTATTTAGCAAATGGAGAATGTATTAGGTCAAATAAATGAATAGTCTAGTTGTAGGTCTCTCTAAACCTGGCTTGATCCAGGGTTCAAGCTGAGTTTTCAGGATTTACTTTGGCTCTACCTCTTGGCACTATTTAGGCTACGTGGCTTCAATTTCAGGCAGTATCTCTCTCTTCTCTTTGGTACCTTTCTCTGCCTACATGTAAAGCCTAATTCTCTATGAGGAGATTTATGTATGTAGAAGCTGATATATATATAGCAACATGTTGCAATCTAAAAAACAGAGTATTGAGAGAAAAAGAAATAAAATAACATCTATAGCCAGTACAATAAGTCTAAATTAATAACATACACACATTGGGGCTTCCCTGGTGGTGCAGTGGTTAAGAATCCGCCTGCCAATGCAAGGGACACAGGTTCGAGCCCTGGTCCGGGAAGATCCCACGTGCCGCGGAGCAACTAAGCCTGTGCACCACAACTACTGAGCCTGCGCTCTAGAGCCTGTAAGCCACACTACGCAAGGCTGCGTGCCACAACTACTGAAGCTTGCGCCCTTAGAGCCCATGCTCCACGGCAAGAGAAACCACCACAATGAGAAGCCCACGCACCACAATGAAGAGTAGCCCCTGCTCACCATAACTAGAGAAAGCCCACGCACAGCAATGGAGAACCAACACAGCCATAAATAAATAAATAAATAAATAACATATACACACACACACACACACACACACACACACACACACACACACATATCCAGACATGTCATGTCATCAAGAAGAAAAAGATGACCCTACAAGCTCCCAAAGAGGAATCAAACAAGCCAATTATCATCTGACTTTGTAGTGGAAACACCAATTGTTGAAAAATTTAAAAAATAATGCTTTCAAAATAGTTTTCAGTGTAGAATTCTATACTAAGCCCAGATACTGATCAACTGTAAAGACAGAATGAAGAAAATTTCTGACATACTCAAAAAGTATACATTTTATGTACAATGTTTTGGAATACTACTGAGAGTTCACTACAACAAATAAGGGAATAAAGCAAAAGACAGAAACAGAGGCAGAGTGAGATAGCAAGGTGTCCACCCGAGATAAATAAGGAAAGTTCCAAGCTAATTGTTGTGCTGCAGGATTCAAGCAGGACTGAGGGATGGACAAATTCTACAAGAGTCATCTGTGGTTGGGGAAAAGAAGCCCACTTGATAGAGTATATAGTATATAATAAACACTCTAAAACTGTTGAGCTTGGGATAAAGGCATATTTTGCAAGAATAACAAATGAAAGGAAAAACAATAACACACACACAGAGACCCAATCAATTAATGGTACTTTATAGAGCCAATTAAACTATGGTGTGATTTCAAGCAACTGGTAGGATAAAAGTAAAGAGAATCCATTGGACAGTGTTAATGAGAACACTTTCCTTCAAATGTTACTATACTTAGGGGAGAAGAAAATGTAATCTTAGCCACTACCTGACTCCACACTAACAATATTTTGATGATCATATGCTGATGACCAATACCTACATGCTGATTATAGGTTATTTAAATATTTTGTCAACTATGGCCAAAGCTCTCAAGACCTGCTTGTGGTTCAGTATATAAAGTAAATATCAACAACCTTGACAAAGTAAAAGTGTAACTGACAGAATGTGGAATTAGAGGATGGGGGGAGAGAAGCAGTAAGAAAGGAAGATGAAAAGATTAAGACAAGATTTTTATTTAACAAGTGGAAACCTAAGAGATACTATCAAAAATTGTTAAGTCAGGAACTAGAAATGCACGTATAGAGCTTCCCTGGTGGCCCACTGGTTAAGAATCCACTTGCCAATACAGGGGACACAGGTTCGAGCCCTGGTCGGGGAAGATTCCACATGCTGCAGAGCACCTAAGCCCGTGTGCCACAACTACTGAGCCTGAGCTCTAGAGCCCACAAGCCACAACTACTGAGCCCACGTGCCACAACTACTGAAGCCTGTGTGCCTAGATTCCACGCTCCGCAACAAGAGAAGCCACAACAATGAAAAGCCCGCGTACCGCAACAAAGAGTAACCCCTGCTCACCTCAACTAGAGAAAGTCCACGCACAGCAACGAATACCCAATGCAGCCAAAAATAACTAAATTAATTAACTTTTTTAAAAAAAGAAATGCATGTATATATGTAAACTTATCCAAGAGGAGTAAAAATAATAAAGTAAATATTAAGATTTAGAGAGAAGGAAAGAGTTAGTGTGAAAAAAATACTCATCTTTCATATCCCTGAGTCAATAAATATTGTCTAAATTTTATTCAAGCAATAGGCAAGTATATTATCTAGAGTTATAGAGGACACAAATAAAAACAAAATAATTTACAGAAAAGAGTTTTTCTTTGGAGAATTACACTTAAGGTTTAGATGGAAAAGGTAGAAAGCAGTTGCAATTCATCGTGGGCAAATTTCTTCTGAAGTATTTGATTGCGTTATGGATATGGAATAATTCGTTTAAAATACAATGTTTAAAATTTATTTGAAACAGTATTGTCTCTGGTAAGGGAAGAACAGCACTTGAAAGATGTTATTTGTATTTGTTCTGAAATTCTGTAATTTTGATGGATTGAAACAAGCAAGTCACCAATTCAACTCACCAAGTTTTTTCTTTATCATTTTAAAATGTTGCCAAAAAATTAACAAATAAACTTCATAGTTGTCACGTTGAGTCTTTATATGGTCATATTGGCAAATTAACTGGCATTTGCCACAGTCTGTCCAAATGAGGAAGACTAGGCTATGCCGGAACTATATGATGTAACTTTCAGAAGCACAGATAACCCAGGACATCTTGCCTCCAGAGCAGCTCTACTGTGCTGCCCTAAAAGCAGATAGCTTGGACTGAAAAGCCTTGCTTATTTAAAGCTGAAAGTGTACGGAGGCAAGGAAAGTGACCTAATCTAAGCTTGTTTTGTTTTTCCAAATGTGAAGTATGTGTTGCCGCAGAGTGTGTTAGCAACCTGCAGTCTTTCCAAATGCAGGCGAATAGGGAATTTTTTTTTTCCACAAAGGACACAGTTATGGGGAATCAGAAACCCCGTGAAGTGTGGCTAATAGCTGAGGAACGAGTATTAGGAGAGTTCTGATTATTTTCAATTCAAGAGTATGAAAAGCAGTGGATCAATTGTATACGTCAATTCATATGTGATCTTATTGATTATAAATTGAAGTTAGTTATTATAGTAGGAAAACAAAGATAATTGACACTTCTATTAACAAATATAACATCCCCACTTAAAGGTATACACAAGCACACACTCAGGCTCAAGTCTGATGGCTTGTCTTTTTGAGCAGTACTTCTCAAAATTAAATACCAGTCACCTGGGGGTCTGTGATAGGCTTGAGATTCTGCTTCTCTAGAGAGTTCCCAGGTGATGCCTAAGCTGCTGGTACTCCAAACACATAGTAAGGAGAGCATCCAAATCTGTGTTTTATTCAATGATAAATGAACTGAAAACAATCTAATGAGTAAAAATCAGCATTATTCACAAGAGCCAAGATATGGAAACAATCCAAGTATCCAACAGATGAATGGATAAAGAAAATGCAGTATGCACCTGCACCGTGAAATATTATTCAGTCTTAAAAAAGACAGAAACCCTGTCATTTTCTACAATATGGACGAACCTGCACAATATTATGCTCATTGAAATAAGCCAGTCATAGAAGAACAAATACTGCCTGATTTCACTTATCACGAGGTATCCAAATTGGTCAAATTCATAGAAGCCCAGAATCGAATGTTGGTTGCTGGTGACTGTGGGGGAGGGGGAAATGGAGAACTGCTGTTCAATGGGTATAAAGTTTCAGTTATGTAAGAGGAATAAGTTCTAGAGATCTGCTGTACAACCTAGTGCCTACAGTCAACCATACAGTGTTGTGCTCCTCAAAATTTAAGAGGGTAGATCTCATGTTAAATGTTCCTATCAATAAAAGAGTTTATTTGTATCTTTTTTTTTTCAGATTCCACATATAGGAGATATTGTATGATATTTGGCTTTCTCTGTCTGACTTACTGCACTTAGTATGATAAGGTCCATCCATGTTGCTGCAAATGGCATTATTTCATTCTTTTTTATGGCTGAGTAATATCCCATTTTATATGTATGCCATATCTTCTTTAGCCATTCATCTGTCGATGGACATTTAGGTTGCTTCCACGTCTTATGTTTACAAAACAGAAAGAGACTCACACACATAGAAAATAAACTTATGGCTACCAAGGGGGAAAGGAGGGAGGGATAAATTAGGAGGTTGAGATTAACATATACACACTACTATATATAAAATAGATAATCTACAAGGACCCATTGTATGGGAAATATAGTCAATATTTTGTAATAACCTGTAAGGGAAAAGAATCTGAAAAAGAACATACATATATATATACATATATATAAATATATATATAACTGAATCACTTTGCTGTATACCTGAAACTAACACAACATTGTAAATCAACTATATTTCAATCAAAAAAATATTTTAACTAAAAAATAATAGAATTTTAAAAAGGGAGTGACACAGGAACACTTTGGGAAGTACTGGCTAAGTCTACTACTTTGACTGTGGTGATGATCTCATGGATGTTTGCGTATGTCTAAACTCATCAAATTATACACATGCAGGTTTTAAATACATGCAGGTTTTGTATATCAATTACACCTCAATAAAGCTGTTGAATTTAAAAAAAGTAGTTTGGGGATTAGATTAGCAATGAAAGATTTGAGACTAATACCTTGGGGAAAAAAAAAAGAAAGAGGATAAAATGACTAAAAAAACAATACAACTTTGAAACCAGAAGAAACTAAGAAACCTGTTTTGTATCTACATATGCACATTTTTCTGTTGCAGTATCAGACTGTCTCCTTAAACTGCTTAAAATGTATGAATTATTTCAAGTCTAAATAATCACAATAAAATTATTCAAGTTTTCTTAAAATCAAAAGAGGGATCTTTTGAAGCACATCTATTTCTGCTTGCACATTTCCACAGGTTGTGCTAAGTTCCAATAGAGTAAAAAAAATAATGACTGATTTAGAATTCTCTGTCCGTTCTAAATGTCGTGGATTACCAATCAGTCATAGCAGAGGGAAATCTGTTAGACTAAATATTATAACACAGACAAAAAAAGAGAGGGAGGATGTGGTCTTGTAATAAAAGCCTGGATTTACTTCCGAAGGAACACAACCTCAAAGGAAATTACATATTACTGTGGAATAATGAAGAATTAGAACATCCTTCCATTAAATAAGAATATAGCTGAAAGGTCAGATAAATTTAAAATAATGTCCACTACTCAGTAAACTAAATCCTTTAATTTGAGCTATAATGCCAATTATAAACCTTTTTTTCAGAACTTATCCTTTTTTTCCTGAAAAGTTGTATGAGTTTTTAACACCATGCTAATTATCTGTAAATTTAAGAAAAAAATAGACATCCAAAACATATTTATCCAATTTTTATTTATTTATAAAAATCCCACATTTACAACTAAAGAAAGAATACTATTTTAATGAACCAAAATAAAACATGTTCTCGATGACTGAGTCTGTTTCCAAGGTGTAGCACAAATCTACATAAAACTTAGAGTTTAACCTTGCAAAGCAAAAGAAATATCAAGCTGTCAAACACATGTCTACCTGGTTTAAAATATTTAAATTAGCAAAAAGATTGCTTTTGTTTCCAGAAAAACTATTGAACTAAAAAACTTCTAGGCTTTAAGATTATTAAAAAGATTGTCCAATATGTGACTGCTCTGAGCCCACAAAAATTCAATTTTTATTTGCTAACTTAAATCTTCCAGCAAATTTGCTGGCAGTGTGATGGTGGCTACTCATATCACAATAATCCTGCCCAAATAGTCATGTTTGATTACTCCTTGTTCTGGGCTGAGAGGGAAAAGTCCAATAAATTCTCTCTACTACTTTTCAAACCAGACAGTAGTCACAGTAAACATAAAAGAGTAAGACAAAAGGAGCACGAGCACACCTTTTGTCCTAAATGTTAGATTCTGAAAGAAGTGTAATAAATGAATGTGAAGAAAATGTCTAAAAACATAAAATTTTGAAAAGCTATAGATTAGGAACATATTAGGAAGACCCCCTCACTATTTTACTTCATAAGACACAAAAATTTACATTTTTCAATTAATATGAAAATAAAAAGACATAATGCAGTTCATTCCAAAACATATTTCCCATATATGGGGAGCTCTCATTGATAGGATATGAACAACTGTACAAAAATGAGCCTGTATGTACAAAGCATCATAACAAATAATTGACTCATTAAAAACGCCTCTTCTGTTCAGTTATATATGAGCTTAGCTGCTATAAATGAGACACAAAATGATAATGTCTTTTAAAAGATAAAAGTTTATTTCTCTCACACATAAAATCTGAGCTGATGAGGTAGTGACTCTGCTCCATGAGGTCATGTGGGGTTAAGCGTTTTTCCATCTTATTACTCTGACGTCTGTAGGGTTTTACCATTGCCCATATAGTCCAAGATGGCAATTTCACATTCCAGCCATCAAAAAAGAGAAAGGAAGAGAAGAAGGCATCCTTTCATTATAAAAATATGACTAAGAAATTGAACCCATCATGTCTACTTTCTTTCCATCGAACAGAACTTTAGTTACATGACTATGCTCAGCTGTAAGGAAAGATGGAAAACGTAGCCATTAACTGGGCAGCCACATATCAAGATTATGAATTCTGCCATTCTTCAGACCATGCATTTTTGTGATATTTACTGAGGGAGTCTTGCAATCTCAGTGACCAAAAATACTTCCTACCCTGCTGAAGTCTCTGAAATTCTAGCTAAAAGACCCATTCATTTTTATTAAAGTATAAACACAGATGTTCTTGGCTCCTTTTAGCCATGCCCACCTTTAAGCTATTTATCAGTTGTGAACACGTTAGCATAGAACAGGTTCTGTGACACCTGGCAGCTAACAGAGGGCTAGGCTGCCATGGAACGCAGTAGAAGCAAACTGTGATGATGGGGAAGTGGACATTTAAGTCCTGCAAGATAACAACAATTCTCTTTGTACAGAAGGGGCAACTGGGTACTGGGGGACATTGAACACCTTCCACAGTGACTTTTGGATATCACAGCATTGCTGCAGGTTAGTTTTTCCCACTGTCAAATCAAGACACTAAACCTGCCTCACCTCCTTCATGGTCAGAATTAAATGAAATAATATGCATGGACATATAGTGTAAACTGTAAAGCAATGTATACATGTAAGACATTAATTATACTTTATGCTGGTAATTCACTGACCAAATGGGAAAAGATAAAAGGGGGAAGATGAAATTGAGAAAATAAGGAATTATTTGTTGGTACTCTTTTCACAGAAGGAACATAAAGAAAAATCTTTTTTAGATGGAGTTTGAAGTTCAATCTAGTTATCTGTGATGTGTTAGACTCAGGATGAATTTAGACTACAAACATTATTGCCATAATTTGAAATGACACCTATTTGCACAGAATATTTCAGATGACATTCCAAGTCATGATTCTTTCACAAGAACTGCTGCCACATCCATTGTTATGAATGCAACACTGTGTGCCAGGAACTGTGCTTGGCACTGGAGATGAAGATGGATGTTGGTCACAGAAGAAAGAAATGTACGTGCATGTTTTGAAAAAATGACAAAGCAGCGTCGTAACTGAAATTATACAGATTTGTTTTTAAGCACTGTGGGAGGAGACTACAAAGTAAAAAATTTCTGCTAGCAAGCGTGGCATTTTGGTATCATGCTACCAATGCTTTAAAATGCCCACGTATTAGTAGCATGCTTCTCTAAAGTTAAAATTCTGAGTAGAAATTCACTGTTTTGGGGAATAACAGGTATATCTCCCACCTGCTGAAGTGCCTGAAATCTTAGCTCAAAACCTGAACAACAGAAATGTAAAAATTCTTCAAATAAACCACTTTACTAGGAGGGTAACTGATAATTTAAAAAGGACTAATAAATTCATTTAATATGAGAATATTTAAGATGAGCAAACCTATACATATTAATTAATTAATTAATTATGTTTTTTACTTATATACAATATAAATACAGGATTGTTTCTTATATTTCTATCTTTAATGAATTCATTTCTTTTTTAAAATTCAGTTCTTTGAAGAAAGTGAATATATATATATGGGATAAAAGAGACTCTTAGTAATCTTGAATTTTTTCTTTAAATAAAATTGCTTTTTGAAAACAAAATGAAGCAAAGAAATCCATTGGAACTTTGGAACATAGAGTTATTTCCAGTGTGAGCAATTTAGGGGCATTATTTTTAGAGGGTTTATAACTATCTCCCGATATGTTTTCCTAGATGGATGTTTAAGGCCAAAGTGATAAAAAGGTAATATTGTTAGACACTAAATATTCTGGCACTACTGAGCCTGTTATTACATTTCATGTCATTATTAAGTCAAAAAACAGCCAGGATGTAATTTAGTTTGGGATATCTCGCTAGCTAGACAGTAAAACTAGAATCTTAGGCCAAGTAGAAAGTCATCTTGAGGTATTGGTTTATAGCTTGACAGATGTTTCAACATAAAATATTTGCATATTCAAGTTAGTTTGACGATTATATATGCAGTCTGAATACATATAAACTTTTCTATTTTTATTTGATCCTAACTTTTAAAACATTTTCTGAAATGAAACATTTTTAGCAAAATACAGTATTTTCCCATGCATTTTGTCTTCTTCGGGTACTTCTTTGTTTTCTGGGACATTCCTTTACAATTAGATTCTCATAGATAATATCTATGAATATATTATAATATCTATGAAATAGATATTATAGATATAGATAGATATTATAGATAGATATGATAATATCTATGAAATATCTCATAGATATTTCAGTACTTAATGAAACAGATTTTTTTAAGGTATTTGATTATAATCCCAATTTGTCTTAGACTTATAAAATTAGATATTTTCAAAAAAATAGAGTTCTGCCATTCTTCAGACCATGGATTTCTGTCGTGTTTACTGAGGGGTGTCTTCAGATCTCAGTAACCAAAAGCACCCCTCACCCTGCTGAAGTCTCTGAAATCCCATTCATTTTTATTAAAGTATAAACACAAATGTCCCTGGCTCCTCTCCGCCATGTCCACTTTTAAGCTATTTATCAGTCATGAGCACATTACCACAGAACAGGTTCTGTGACACCTGGCAGCTAACAGAGGGCTGGGCTGCCATGGAATGCAGCAGAAGCAAACTGTGATGAGGGGGGAAGTGGGCATTTACGTCCTGCATGATGTACCCCAATGGGAAGAAATACCAGGAAATGGTGTCAGTGGGTGATTCTGGACGTTCTGAAGCAAGAATAAGAACATGTGATGCCAAGAGACAAGTTATGGCCAGCGAGGAAACTAATTAAGATAGAGAAAAGCACTACGAACAATGGCGAGAACATACCAAAGGCAAATATGGCCAATTTCGTAATTTTGCCAAGAACCTGGATCTCAGGTATATTCAGAGAAAAGAAACATTTTAGAGACTGAAATATTTTGTAAATGTTTTCCAAGCAACTAAGGCATGCAGGGGTCCACCAGCACTCTTGAGGTGACTGGAAGTTGGCTGGCTGGATGCTTAATTCTGCACTCTCCAAAGTGTTTTCACTTTGGTGGTCTAATAAGATGTTTTATTAAAAAGGATTTCTGTAGTCAAACAGGTTTGGAGAACTCAGCATCCTATAATGCCCTCTTAGGGACCCCAAACTTGTATTAGCATATTAAAGGCTTTTAAAAGTTTTAGGGTTGAGAAATGTTTATAAAAGAAATTTTTATAAAAGAAATAAAATTTCTCTTATTTTTATAAAAGAAATAAAATTTCTCTTATTTTTACAAAAGAAATAAAATTTCTTTTAGTTTTATAAAAGAAATAAAATTTCTTTTAGTTTTATAAGAGAAATAAAATTTCTTTTAGTTTCATAAAAGAAATTTTTATATCTCAGCATTTCCCAGAGTTATTTGTCCTCATAACCATGTTTTTAGTAATCACCTTCTATCTGTGGCAGGGTAAATTTGTTCCTAGTTACAAACTGTGATAATGGAAGTATGATATATATTGTACCCAGTAATGAGAGCCACAAAATTATGATTGATTAAAATGAATATCTTTGTCAAAATCATCCCTTTTAATAAAAATTTAGCATGAAAGAGTGTTAAATGGACAATTACTAAAAATTCAAATCCTCTCTATACCTTAAAAATTGGTAGTATGTAAGCAATCATCATCCAACATTCCCAACAGCAAGTGGATTGACTGATTTAAAAACTAAATGTAGATGTGACCAATTTAACCAGCCCTACTCCCCTGGAACCAGCTGAAGGGTTGTTAGTGGTAATTGTAGGAACGTGGCTTCCTGCCCACCAGCAAATGGACTGACGTTCCCATCAGCTGACATGAGGCACAGGACCAGTTATTACGGTCATTTTATAATTACTAATCCGAGTCAAATTTGAACAAATAGTCTAACAGAGAACATCTGGATCCTATATCCAATCTCTTCCAGCTTCCCATACCCTATACAAAATTAGGCAAATACATGCAAATATATGTATAGAGTATAGGATAAGAAAATGCCAGGATCAGTATCTTGTGTCACTCTCTGAGTAACTCTAACCCCACTCTGGACTTCTCTGTTACCCCAGGTTTCTGGTTTAAGCAGAGGCAAAGAAGATATCTTCTTAAATTTTCTAGAATTTGAAGGGAATTTCAAGGTTTGTGTAGCAACATTCATATTTTCTTAATCTCTAGCCCAATATTGCTTGCCCCTCCACCTGAACTTTTGAAATGATGGCTTTGGGTTACACAGAAAATGTCTCTAGTTGCCCCACTAACACATTTCTTTGGCTACATTGGAATGTATTTCTTAAAATAAGACAGGGCTTCCCTGGTGGCACAGTGGTTGAGAGTTCGCCTGCCGATGCAGGGGACACGGGTTCGTGGCCCGGTCCGGGAAGATCCCACATGCCGCGGAGCGGCTGGGCCCGTGAACCACGGCCACTGAGCCTGCGCGTCCGGAGCCCGTGCTCCGCAACAGGAGAGGCCACAACAGTGAGAGGCCCGCATACCGCAAAAAAAAAAAAGAAAAAAGACAATGCAGTTTTGTTTTAGTGAGAAACTTGAATAGCCTGTCTTGGAAATAACTTAAATTTCTAATTTCTGTCTAGATCATACCTGGTACATGAGACACTGGGACACTGAGCTGGTAAAGCAAAACCGAGGAGGTAGGAAGAAGACTGAGAAGGGGATACAAAATGAAGAATGGGATATTGAAGGTCAATGTTTCAGACCTTACAATTTGGTCCCTGTTTTGCTTCCAAATTGGTGTAAAAGAGATTTCCAGACAGCTTTTGGAGAATCTTAATGTCTATGATGCTGAGCTCTGCTCTTAGATATCTATCATTTAATATATGAATGCAATGTGAAATAGTGAAAGAGAGGAGGCTTGGGATAAGATAGATCTGGATTCAAATAGCAGCTCTCTAATATTCTGGTACCAAGGCATTAGGCATCCCTACCATGGACTCACCCTAGTTAGTCTTCACATACATCACCCAGCTCTGCAACAATTAGTCCAGGATGCTGTGATCACAGCAACTTTCCTGCCTTGGGTTTATCCAACTGTTCCACATATACTTCTCTAAGTTCTTCGGGACCCAAAACACTATTTTCCTTTTTTTTTGCTCATTTTTTCCTAATACTGTAAAATTCTTTATACATGGCTGTACCTCCCTGGAAAACAACTTTTTTTTTTCCTCTGCTCATTTATTTTCTCGGGGGGGACAGGGATTATGCTTGTCTCACTGACCATGCTAAGGTAATAAACTTTAATAAATATTTATTATGTACTTTTGAAGACTATTACTTAAGCTCTCAGATCCCCTTTTTTTTCCTCCCCTGTAAAATATGGATACTGAAAGTAATAGAATTTTTGTGAAAGTTAAAAATGAGGTGGTTAATACATGCAGCTATCTTGCACACAAAAGGTAATCAAGAAATATTAACTCCCTTATCCATGCCCTTCTCCCTAGAGGCAGCACCACCTGAAAAGACAAGAAGATAACAGGGGTAGGGGCAGGGGAATCTCTTTCTGCTTTATAGTCATTATTATAGAGATTTCATCTAAAGATTATATAGAAAATTTTATCATGTCTTCAACATACTTTATTAGAATTTTCTTTTTTTCCAACAAACTAAATTCATTTTTAAAAAATTATTCCTAGTTTTGCATTATTGTTCCCATATAATCATATGGGTTATTCATAAAGGTACATGGTCAGCAAGGATTGTGCTTCACACTGAAATTAAGCAGTGATATTTACAATCTGCTAGGTGGAGAATGAGGAAAGGGGGTAGTTAAGGGAGTTAAACAGGATATAGCAAGAAGTCCTTATTTCTGACCATGAGGAAACTGTTTGCATCTCAGACTCCTCTCAGAGTATTAATCTTGGTGCAAAAGCATGTGCAAGATAAAACCCTTTCTCCTCTGAGCAATCAAGGGCCCAGGAGCAAAACCCAACATGCTAGAAAATCATGTCGGCAGAAAAAGAAACCATTTCAAGATAATGAGGAATTAGGGCTGGCATTTTACAGAGCATAGTTGAGAGATGACACCTCCTTAAAAGCCCCCGCTGATTAAAACTCAGTATTTAACGTGAACTTAGTGATCCCTCATAGGCAAAGACTAAGAATTTTCTGTAAGTAGTGAAAATGGCCCTGAATCAAGAAAGGGAGATTCTACCACAAACCCACATGGAAAATGAATACTGAGTAGCAGAGAAAAAGATAAGTAGAATTTGCCAGAGAATGAAAAGTGTTGAGAAAAAAAATCATTCTTTAGATCATACCTGTCCGAGTGTTATCATTGGTTCCTCAAGGAGAGGAATTTGAAATTTATATCAGAAATAAATAGTATGTTATTTGTATTACATTGTAAATAAGTATGCTTAGGTTTACTATATGGCAAAGTATCTATGGTTCTCAACTCCTGAGTTTTAGTTCATTCTCATCTTAATAAGATTCTCTTATCAACTTAATAAGATTGAGATAAAACTCATTCATGTATTGTTACATATTTCAAATGGATGGACTATACCTGATCATTGTAGTAAAGACTTCCAAGGAGGAAAAACCTGCTAAATAATAACACCAACAATTCGATTTAATAAAGTTTACTTTTTTCTGGATAGACTTCTGATTAGACTTGCATATGAAAATACAGAGATGAATAGGAAACACTTATGGCTTCCTGACAGCTCTACATTCAGTTTCTTCCCCACCCTTTCCTCTAATTTATCCTGCACATCGTTGGCAGATTCCGTTTAACTAAACTGAAATTGTACCAGGAAGTGTACTGGGCACTGTGGATATAAAAATTAATGGCGGTGCCTTCCCTGGTGGTCCAGTGGGTAAGACTCCGTGCTCCCAAGGGAGGTGGCCTCGGTTCGATCCCTGTTCGGGGAACTAGATCCCACATGCATGCCGCAACTAAGAAGTCAGCATGCCACAACTAAATATCCCACACGCCACAACTAAAAACATGCCGCAAGGAAGATCCCGCATGCTGCAACTAAGACCCGGTGCATCATAAATAAATAAATAAACAAACAAATAAACAAACAAACAAATTTATAGGTCTAAAATGCAGGGGAGGTATATGTGGCAGAGATCCAAATTGGGGAATTTACAAAGCTTGACATAGCCTATGCATTTGTAAGAGTTAAGATTTTTTGCCTTTATTCTTCCCATTCCTATTTATGTATCCACCTTCCACTTTTGTGCTAGATCTCAAAGCCTCCCACATGCTCAAGGTCCTATCAATTATTCATTACCCCGTATTTTCAACCTCCTCTCCCTTACTGGCTCCTTTCCATCATTTATATATGCTAAAGCGTCTTTCAAGTTTATCAACAAGGAAGCAGACAAGCAAAGCCCTTGTCTCCTGGTTACCATCCTATATCCTTCCTTCTTGAAAGGATTATCTAAGCTTCCTCTTTTCAGGTTCTTCTAAAGTTTGGCATTTGCTCTTCACCCCACCTCCAGAGCCATTATTCCACTATCATTACTCTGTCCACTTTCCCACCAAAATTGTACTGCTTGCTTTGTTGAGAAATTCCACAATTCTTCTCAGTCTTCCTCTTCAGGGGCTCTGAGCATCACTTGATACCACTGACCACTCCTTCCTTCTGGAAGCCCTCTCTCACCTTTGTGACTGGCTAATCTCCTGGTTGTTGCTCCTTTATAAGGTTCTCTCTTTTTTTTTCAAAGGCTGATACTCTTTTCTTACTCTATACATCTCCCTGTGTGATGTCATCTACACATCTAAAATTATTATTTTCTATTGATGATTCCCATATCTCTGGCACAGAACTCTCTGTAAGGAATATAGGGCAACAAGGTGAAATTCAATCTCTTTAGCTAGGCATCCTCTAGTCTTTCCAACCTTTGTCATGCTACCAGTCTAACTTGTTTCCTGACTATTCCACTATACATCTCAAGTGAGAACACCTCTGTTTTTTTGCTCCCATCTGTTTGCTAATTTAGAATGCCCTGCTCTCTTGTTCTATTAATTTATGTCTTATTAATCTTTTGAGTACAAGCTCAAAACTTATTTCTCCAGTAGGCATTTCCCTGACTGCTGTTTCCTCTGAATTTGTATCATATCCCTGTGCCATTCCCATAGTACAGGAATAACAAATAGGTTGCATCTTGAATGAAAATGCTAATTCACAGGTAACACCAACCTAGAGTTCAGTACCAAGGAACATTCACTCTTCCCCACATCCATACACAGAAGGAAAGTATCATGATTGATTATCAATGTCTACCTGGAGCACAAGAGAGAAAAGGGCAGCCTCAGTCCACATGGTTGCCATGCATGTTATAGCTCTTAAGACACATTACCTTAAATTATTATTTACCTTGATTGTAAATGCCCTGTCTTTGCAACCAGATGTTAAATCATAACAAATTAGAGATTGGATCTTATTCTTCATATTTCCATCCAAAAAATTAATGATTAATAAATATTTGATGAGAAAGAGGAAGAGAAGGAGGAGATGCCAATAGAGTAAATTTTAGAAGTGGAAACAAACGTGGTATACAGAAAAAGTTAGCTTTCTAAAAATAGAGATTGATGTCTTACTACTTATTCTCTAACGATACATTCCAAAATTAAATCACCTTACTCTCTACAGACTCAGATGGGATAATAATATTTTTAGAGAACATATCTTTCTTTTGAATCTCATGCACTCTCCTTTTTTTTTTTTTAAAAAAAAGAACAATCTTAAAGTATATGCTGTGTTTCTAATGGCTTCTACGAAACTAAGCATATGGCCCCTATTAAATCCAAAGTAAAGTTTTGGTAAAACAATAGATTGAAATGTAGAGTATTTTTAAACATATTTTGGAAGAAATGAGATATTTAGAGATATAATGAGATATTTATAAGATATATATTTATAAGATATAAGATATAAATTTATAAGATATAAATATAAGATAAATATAAATAAGATATAAATGAGATATTTATACTAAAATAATGTTAAAAAATGAAAAATGACGGGGCAAAAATATCTTGAAAAGAATATTCTCTCATACCTCCTATTCTCTGCCATCTCCCATGACCCTTCCTACTGCACATATTTTTGGGGGATGGGCTCAGAGTTACAACATATAAAATATATGCTTCATATATAGATGAAGAACAGCTCTAGACATAGAGAAAAACTAAATCCATGAACCAGATATTTAAATATTCAATACTTCAATTTAGTTTCCTAGTTTCAATCCATCATAGCCTTTAACATCTTTTGTATGGTTTTATCATATTAATGGTTGATGGACTAAAATCGAGTTACAGCTTTTCAAGCAACAAATCAGAATATCCTAAGTTTCTAAATTTAGCTTTTAAAATCATTCCTCTTTCATTGCATGCTATACTACTTCTCTTGTAGCACTGGAGAGAGAAGCATTGTCTTGTAGACACACAGTTCTGAAACAGTGCTGAGAAAACTGTGTATTGAAAATACTACGCCTATTTGATTGAATAGGGGAAAGAACATAGTCTTCAGAATCAGACCAGATTTTGAATCACTCTCCATCACTTACTCTGTTTTCTCAGATAAGTTGTTTAACTTCCATGTAACTTTGGACAAGTATCTCATTTGCAAAATAGGAATGGTAATACCAAACACGTCAAAGTAGACTGTGGTCAGATGAAGTGAGGAGTACCGTGTAAAAAGCACAGTGCCTAGGACATAAAATGTGATTTACATATGCTGGCTCTGATGATTGTTTTCCTTTCAAATAATACAAAGAAAAATTACAAGATGAAAATATGAATTTAAAAACACCTATTATGATTTTTTCTTAAAGTATTCATGAAGGTATTTGCTTGATTGGAATGGGAAAAGGACAATATCAAATTTTAAATATAAAAACAATTCTCATAAGTAGAAGTGGTAATATCTAGGCATACGCTCTATCACGTTAGCTGGGTTGATATACATTGTTTTCTACTAGTTTCTTGCTATTTTATCGTTAACAAGCAATCTAATATAGAAGTTACCTTAAAGTTATTTATAACACACTATTGTAAGTAATATGTTTTAATACTTTTACAGCACCATAGATAGTACTTTAAAAAATACCTATGAAAGGAACTGTGCCATTTATTCTCAAAAGATGTACATAAAAACATAATAACATTTAAAATTTTATTCTATTTTCATGACTCTTGACATCATCCCAAAGTATCTCTCTTTTCTTTTTCTCAAAAATTTGTAATTAAATAGGAAGAGCATGGCTGGTATTTAGATCCATCTTGCATTTTTTTCTAAAGTAGAAATAATTTTATTATATTTCTATGAGAGATTTTAATAATCTCTTTGTTTGTGCTGCCACTGACTGATCTGAGATATCAGCAGGACATGTTGAGTAATGCCAACATCTGTAAAATAGCCTAAGAAATGATCA
Source organism: Grampus griseus (assembly GCF_964374135.1). Taxonomy (NCBI): domain Eukaryota; kingdom Metazoa; phylum Chordata; class Mammalia; order Artiodactyla; family Delphinidae; genus Grampus; species Grampus griseus. The sequence goes on along the minus strand of NC_139006.1, from coordinate 44,481,833 downwards.
AAAACAACTTGGAAGCTAAACTAAGACACACACTCATTTGGCACATGGTGGCTGCCCTTCATCACTTCTAGAACAGGAGGGGGGTTTTTACAGAGGTACTTTTTCAGTTATTATGTTACAAATTTTGACAATACTCATTATATAGTGATCTCTGGAAAAGATGTGAGCACTCCCACGATATCATAAAGCCTTAAAAGTAGGAAAGCAAGAGACAGAAGATGTTGCCTCAGTGAATTTCAACAAAGTGGAAGTTGAAAAGATACAGTAAATAAAATGAAATGTAAAGTAAGAATTAGTTTCAAAATACTTATAATTCAATAATCTATACATAAAAGAAATCTTGAGGATTCAGAATACATATTTGAGAAGATTTCTGTGCCCCTTTGGAGATCCAGAACAATAACTTGATATTATTAGTAGTTTAGAGGCAAATAATTTTGTTTGCTTTATTATGTTCCAGAGTAGGTAGAGATAGCAATATCTTGGATATTATTATTTAATTTTACTGTTATCTAGCCTATCTGTCTAAGAAAAGCTACCATGTTCTAGTTGGTAGAATAATAAATTGGGAGAATATGGTGTTTCAATAAATAATTGATCATCAGACCCCACAGAATCTGGTCATTTACGGAGCACTAATTCTCCATGAAATCACAAGCATTACGTTCTTTCTGTTAAGTGATAATACTGATCGTGATCCCAAAATACTATTATAAAGTTAATGTGGCAGCACATTGCAAACCCCTCAAATGATAGGTTTTATGTAAGACCCAAAATAGTAATAATGTGTCAAAAATCTAAAAACTGCTCTCGAAGGTAAAAAGACAGAACTTTCTATATAAAAATAACACTGTAGGGCTTACCTGGTGGGGCAGTGGTTGAGAGTCCGCCTGCCGATGCAGGGGACACGGGTTCGTGCCCCGGTCCGGGAAGATCCCACATGCCGCGGAGCGGCTGAGCCCGTGAGCCATGGCCGCTGAGCCTGCGCGTCCGGAGCCTGTGCTCCGCAATGGGAGAGGCCACAACAGTGAGAGGCCCTCGTACCGCAAAAAAAAAAAGAAAAAAAAAAGTGTATTAAATGCAGAATGTAGAAATTAGAAAAATTAAGAATCAAGAGTCAACTTTTTTAATACCCTCTATAAAATGATTAGTTATGTGTTCATTCTTCCCCCATATCTATTCTCCCCTTCATCCTTTCCATAATGGACTCCCTCCCCCATAGAAGTGCACAGTCATAGCCAATCAGCTAAAGGCTACAATTCCCTTGTACTAGTGCATGGCATTTTGATGGGGCTTGGACAACAAAGCAAGTGCAAAACAACGTGGGCAACTCCCAGATCACATTTCTATCACAAAGCTCCTCTTTCCTTTCCCCTCTCTGCTGGATGACAGAGAAATGGAAACCATGTAACCACACGCAGGGGTGGGCTGCGGGTGATCATCCGGAACGAAACTCCCTCCTTGCCTTTACAGCTTCCTGCCTCTGAACTGTTCAGATGAGAAAGAGAACATTCCATCTTATCTGAGAACTTTGGTTTCTGTTAGAATGTCACAGTCTATGCTCTAATACAAAACTTGATACGGACAATTGGTGGTGCCCTAACTGCAACTTCAAATATGTGGAAATGGTGTAATGGTCAGATCAGAAAGCTGGTGACCCTTGTCATGCCATAGTAAAAGTGTAGTAAAACTGTTTCCCATGAGAACTTGAGAGCAGACTCTTTGTCGACTAAGACCGCGGCTCTATGGGAACATACTTAGAAACCAACAGGGTGTTGGTGCACTTGCCACCAATGCCAGGTGGTAACGAACTGAAAAAGAGAGCATTCCAGCAGGGATTAACCACTTCCTATGTCACAAGCAGAGAACCAAAGAAAGTTCTGCTAATTTGTTCAATGTCCAGGAATTTGGGGGCGGGACTGGGTTGGAAAAGCCAATGTCTCTGTTCCCCATATATCAGGAGATAAGGTTGTTGCACAGAGCCTTTCTCCAGAGACTTGGGTTAAGTGTTCTCAAAGGTGAGCCAGGCGGTGGCAAAAGCAGATGAAGGTTGCCAGTTGTTTCAAACGGCCTCCAGGTGGCCATTCGTGGTAGCTTGAGAGAAACCACTGGATGGTCATGAACAGAAATCAATCAATCAATGAGCATACATCAAGAAACAAGAGAAGGAGAGATCTTTGACCCTAGTGATTCTGACTAGAAACATTTGACTAAAAGTCTGAATGTTGGAGAGAAGTTGGCATTAAAAATTATGCCTTTCTGGGACTTCCCTGGTGGTCCAGTGGTTAAGAATCCACGTTTCCACTGCAGGGGGCACAGGTGTGATCCCTGGTTGGGGAACTAAGTTCCCGCATGCCACGCGGTATGGCCAAAAACAAAATTATGCCTTTCTGGGGCCACACAGCTTTCACAGCCCGCTTTCTTACACGGCAGGTTAAGAGGCCTGGGCGGGGTGAGGGCGTCCCTAAATTACCCTCTAAAGCTTTTGCCACTCTGGCCTATAGTTTCTCTCCTTTGTCAAGGCGATTCCTTCAAAATCTAAGTCAGAAAAAAAATCCTACAAAAGCAAATCTGGGAGCCATAGAAGACAATGAACAAAGCAGTTCCTGACGGAGCCTGGATCCAGGGTTTCAACAAGGAACTTTCTCCATGGCCTTCTGACCTACAGAATTTCACTATTGCTATGGATCAGAGAGTTCTGTGTTTTTCCCCATCTTCCATTTTCTGAATGAAAAATTTTATTGGGGCTATTCTGATCGTATTCCATTATTTTTTACTGGGTGTGACATGGGAGGTAGAAAAATGATTTTTTTATAGGTCATTGGGCATCTAGGAACCACTTCCAAGCCTGTTGGCACATCACTCAGAGATCCTGGACTTTGAGTTGGATGCAGTTTACTGGATGGGACTTAGGTCATTCTTACTTGGGACAAGGATGATGTGGTATCTGTGGGAAGAAGGGTGCCCAAGGCAGATGGGGGTAGGGGTACAGCCATGGATCACGGCACACAGCCTTTGTCTCTAAGTACTAGTCTCCCTTTCTTCTTTTTAACAGTAGAAACTTCCCTTGTGTTTTAGCTAGACACATGGCTGCTAAGCTACAGACTACATTTTCCAGCTCAACTTATATCCATTTCCTTTATTCCTATAAATGTCAGGTTTATTTATTGTACTTAAATACACATTAAGATACCATTCTCAAAGGACCATCAAAGCAGACTGATTAATATACGAGGCTGTCTACAAGGGATAGTAGAATAAAGAGTTTAAACATTATTTTGAGATCTCAGACTGAAGTAGCTTCAACAGGCAAAAAAGACAATTGTTTATCTGAAAATATTCAACAAATCCTTTAGATACATCTCCATTAAATTTCTCTGTGAAGCAGTCACTTTAGTGGCTAGCTCAATGTGAGAACTGGCCTAGCTCAATGTGAGAACTGGTCATATTTGTGCAAATTATAGTCACTTAGAGATCTAAAGCCACTTGGCTTTCTCAACATATCTAAGCTTTTGATAGCTCTGGCTTGATGTGTATATATGCATATATGTATTTACATATATTAGAATTCAATGTGTGTGTATTAGATGTGCATTTATGACTATGAAGGTTGTGATTATGGTTTTGAAAGCTAGAAAAAGTTAGCTAGAAAAGATAAGTTAATATTTGATAAGATAGTTGATACCCCCATTAAAAGGAACAGTTATTAGAAAAGAGGGGAAAGGCTTTTGCAAATTGATTCCTAAGAACTGGCCTAGAGACTAATACCATATTGCTTTCCTCAGAGCTTTCCCTTTTGGAAAATACTGAATGAATATAATGTCATGTCACAACTAAGTAGAGGAAATCATGAAACTAACGGTTAATTGTGCCATTAAAATGACATTAAGTAGTTTTGGAGGGAGAGTAAGGCAGCTAAGGACATGGCATCTGCCCAGCTAAGATGTTGTTTTGGTACATCTAAAGTGCAAAGTTTGAGCCGCCTGAGGCGCATGCCCACACATGCTGAAAGAACTAACCAGTGTTATGTATTCAGTCTGAGATAAAATTCAGCATTAATTTGAAGGAGAAAAAAAAGGCTGGTACGGACTGTTTTAAAAATGTATAAAGTAACAGATAAGAATTAAAAAATCATAAGATTGCAGCTAAATAGAAAGAATAAAATTTTTGCAAAGCCATAATTTCATGAGACAAATACATTTTTATCATATTTTATGTATAATGTGTTCTGACGCACTTTAAAGCCAGATGGAATGTCAGAGTGTTTTGTGATTTCGATTTTACCTAAGCGCTTGTTTTATGAACAAAGAAAATAATTCAGGATTACAAAGATAGTAACCTATGAAGGAGATCTGTGGTTTAAGATGTTCACTTTATTAAATATCACATCATATTTATTCCTCTGCAGAAATTCTGGATAGAGTATGAAGGACAACATTTCTAAAACTGGGTATTAAATAATTCAAAACCCAAGAGTTGTGATCAAACAGATCTGTAGGCATATGTAAGTGCCGCTGGAGGTAAAAGTGCCAACCAAAGCAATTAGATGGAAAATTAATGTATGGAGGTAATCAATGGAAGGACCGGCTGTGAGCTTTCTCATCTGCATCATCTTTGTTTATTGCCATAGCTGGGCATCACAGAAAACCAACTCATTTCTCAAAGACAGAGAAAGGATGTTTCCCTCCATTTAGACATGCCCAAATTAAACTGGAATCTATAGGAAGTGATTCTAAGCTCAGATCTTAAGATGATTTTTTATTAATGTTGCTGGGCAGTAATGAAGATAAATGGTAAGTACATCCCACTTAAGTCAGGAACTACAAATGCAAGGTTGGGACAGTTGGGAGTGATTAATTATATTCTCTCTGCAAGGGTTCATAGGGCACCGGGGTTACCTTTCTCTCTAATGATGGCCCCTCTCCTGACGACAGCAGCACTGATGCTGGAGTTGGACATTTGACATTCTCCTCAGTATCCAAATGTGACTTAGGGGCATCGTAATGAATGCTTCAAGATGAGCCCATCTTGGACATGTTTTTTTACATTTCATAATGTATATTATACCTGCTGGTAAAATTAAAAATCCCAGCAAGACCCATTTTAGCAATCATGTGTATGATTAGGGAAGCATTAACCTCTCATGGATAGAGTTCTCTTAACTTCTCATGAACAGAATTTTCCCGGGTAACCAAGGGGTTACAAAGAAAAACCTGTTTTGCTTCAACCTAAGTAGCTGAAAAAAATCTTTGCAAAATGCATTAGTTCACTTTACAGCCTTGCTAAGCACAGTATACTTAGACTAATTTAATATTTCTTTTATGATTGATGACTTTGCAGTGCCTGGGGGTCAGTATGAATTGTTATTGAGGTAATATGCTGTAGTATATTGAGCGCTGAATCTGAACTGACCAGATATTGGCTTATTTCATTGTGTTTTGCTTCTTTCTTCCTAAAGCAGAATACAGAAAAGAAATTCCCTGGCGTTACGGTTCTGGTTAGAGCTTTTGACTGTATAGGTATACCACACACTGTGCTTCTTAGGACAGGGGTAGCACATAAAATATTAAAAGTTTACAATGATCCTGCCATGTGGTCTGAAATGGACATGCTGACGATCGTGTTCCTGAATGTGGGAGACTCCCACCAGCCCAACTCAGTTTACAGGTACCTTAGTGCTTTCACATCCTCTGAAATGGCCATGTTCCAATCAGTGAAGAAATAAACACAACTGTAATTGGACTGTAGTATCGCTAATGACTTCATGGCCAAGTTGACAGCCGTGACAACTGTGCACTGAATTCTGATCTTTTAATAAAGAGATAATAATAATGATTTACTGACAAATTATGCCATCAATATAAAATTCCGTCCTCTGTAACAGTGGTGCCCCAGTGCAAGTCTGCAGACTGAAGACTGATACAAGCTTTCTCATCTTATTTGGGGAACTTTATAGAAACACAGCATCTGGGATTTTTCCTAGAGCTTCTCCTTCAGAAAGTTAAGAAAGTGGTCCATCACTCTGTTTCTGTTTTTGTTTTCAGATCTTTTCATTTTGTTCAGACAAAGGAACCACAACTCTAAAAAACAATAAAACCCTTGAGGAACAAATACAGAAACTACATGATGGACTCGTTAGGAATACTATACATAAGAGCTGAAGGGTCAATTCTCTCTACACCATTGTAAATCTAAGAAGACTGCAGACACCCATGGGAAATTACAGAGTGCTCCATGGTAATGGTGATGGGAGATCGGTCAAGGTTATTCCAAATGTTTCCATAACTTTTCTAACCTAAAGAATCCAAAGTCCTTAGGCTTTCATTTTGCTAGTTTCCACAACAGCACAACAGGCTCAAGAGTAGGGAACTTTTGGAAATATCTCTTTTAAAATAACAAGGAAATCGCTCCTTCCTTTTATCAAGGAATAAGATGTGAGGAAGCGAGTGGGGGAATGCGGAATAAAAATCATTCATGGAGGGCTTCCCTGGTGGCGCAGTGGTTGAGAGTCCGCCTGCTGATGCAGGTGACACGGGTTCATGCCCCGGTACGGGAGGATCCCACATGCCGCGGGGCGGCTGGGCCCGTGAGCCATGGCCGCTGAGCCTGAGCGTCCAGAGCCTGTGCTCCGCAACGGGAGAGGCCACAACAGAGAGAGGCCCTCGTACCGCAAAAACAAACAAAAAAACCCAAAACAAAACAAAACAAAAATCATTCATGGAGCACCTACTCTGTGAAGACATTTTAATAAGAACTTTATGTATATAACTTAATTCTCTTTTTAGTTGTATAAAAATGCAATGTTAGCTCCATTTATAAATGAAGAAATTGAGATTTAATGGTATTAAGTAATCTGCTAAAGGTAATAATTTTAATAGCAACAATAATAATTAGCAATAGTTACTATTTATGGAACACCGACTATATTTCAGGCATTGGGCTAGGTACTTTACGTACATTATATAACTTAAATTCCACCACATGGGGTAAACATTACTCAGTTTTTACAAAAGCAGACTGGGGCTCAGAGTTTTAAGTGACTGCCGGTGTCAAAGTAAAGGGCCACCGGGATTTAATTCAAGTTAGTCTGAGTCCAAAGCCTACTTTATTTCCACTATACCAACTTTAAATGGGGAGATCTACACAACCTGGTTCCCACAAGTATCGGGTAAGCCTTACCAGATCCAGTCAGGGAGGGTGCTGAATGAGGAGTTTTGTCCAACAATTTTAAAAAATGAGTTTTTCAGAATACACAACGCACAATTTTAGGCATTAAAAGGGATACCAAGAGGCATACAACATAGACTTTGCCTTCCAGGAATTTATGATCTGTAAAATACCCAGAAAGAAAGACTAGAGTGGCCGTTTATGATATAGATCAAATGACTTCTAATAATAGCAAATAGTTATTAACCTTCTTTGGTGCCAGACATCTGTTTTAAGCTTTGTATGTATTAACTAACTTATCCTATAAGGAAGACAGGTAGGTAATGTCATTATCCCCCATTTTACATAAGAGAGACTTCTCTAAAACATAAGCTATGAAAATGTTCTGAGGATGAAAAGATCAATTTCTCCTAGGGGCATTAGTGAAGGCTTTTTGGAAGTGGTAATGGAAGGGGACAGCGCTTTGGAGAGGCTTCAAAATGGATCACACTTCACACAACAACAAAAATTGTTTCCGTTTCAACAGCTCGCTAAGCCCTTTAGTAAGAGTGAAAATTTACATAATGGAAAAATTCTGATATCTTTATATACAAATGGACAGTAACAAGGAAGCAAGAAGAATAAACAGTTTATATAATAATCACTTAAAATCCTACATATGCATATAAAATCCTACAAATATAGTGCATAGCCAAAAAATTCTATTTTTATTTATATTTTAAAGAAATTATGGAAAGAACTCTTAATAAAAAGGATTCTTAGTTAACATGACTAAAAAAAGAAGAAGGAAAAGAATATAGATAACTTGAAATAATTATAGAGTTAACATCATTTTTCCAATTATCTGGGGAAATTTTGAAGAAGGAGCAGAAATTCCATTGTCAATGGAATATTACCCAGCCATTAAAAAGAATGAAATAATTCCATTTGCAGCAACATGAATGGACCTAGAGATTACCAGACTAAGTGGAGTAACTCAGAAAGAGAAAGACAAATGCCATATGATATCACTTATGTGTGGAATCTAAAATATGACACAAACGAACATATCTACGAAACAGAAACAGGCTCACAGACATGGAGAACAGCTTGTGGTTGCCAAGGGGGAGAGGGGGTGGGGGAGAGAAGGATTGGGAGTTTGGGATCAGTTTGGGATGCAAACTGTTATATATAAGATGGGTAAACAACAAGGTCCTACTGTATAGCACAGGGCACTATATTCAATGTCCTGTGATAAACCACAATGGAAAAGAATATATATATGTATAACTTAGTCACTTTGTTGTACTGCAGAAATTAATACAACATTGTAAATCAACTAGACTTCAATAAAATTAAAAAATTTTAAAAAAGAAATTCCATTGGTAGAACCGGCCCATGTGGGAAGTAAATGGATAACAATGGCAGCGAGAGGTAAGCACGTTTTTTCCCCAGCCCTGTTGAGGGAACGGCATGGAGTGGACCTGGGCGTGAATCAGGATTACACCGTTTTGCCTAATTTCTCTTCATTGAAGAGCTAAGTACCATATTTCATCTAACCTAAGGAACTGTCAATTGAAAGCACACCATTAATTTAAATGCCACTAAGAAAGATAAATTAAACTATCATAATCAAACCATGACAAATACTCCCTTACCATCAATTATAAGGCCATCCTGATTTCAAAGATGCTAAAATGTGAACAAATGAGAATATTCCAATCAATGAAATATTACACAATCCAATTCTCAGCTAGGTCTTAACCTTAGCTAGTCTGCAAATCTATTCTGGGTTATGGAAAATCTGATTGTATGACCACGCATAAACTCAGGATGGAAAAGTCTAACTGATAATCTACTTTAAAAGAATAATATAACTAGAAAGAAATAGCAAAGTGTCAGAGAAAAATATAGATTTTGTAATTAAAGGTACTTGGCTTTTAACTCCAGTCCCACCCTGCATATATATGATGAAAAAAATTGTTTAATCTTTTAATCTTCCATTGTCTCATCTATAAAATAGATACCTACTGAGCCATCAGGGTTCTTGTGAGGGTTGAATAAAGGACCTACGTGTAGGACCTACCACAATTTCTGGCCCAAGGAACTGTTCACTAACAGAACCTCAGTAGAATATATGAGGATTGACAGGCTATTAAATTATGCCATCAGGTGAGTTTTCAATATTAATATTAAAGGCACAAGGTTCTCTCCAATCCCAGATTAATTAATTGTCCCTTCCTTCCTCTCAGATATCACCATATATTTCTCTAGTGACAATGTGCCACAGTATGGAACCAATGGAAATAAATATTGAACAAAATAACGAATAAATCTAACTTCTAGATGAACTGGAAAAAAATGCATTGATGACACCACAAATGAATGCAAAAGTGGAGTGTACAGGATTTGACTTGAGTTCAAGATTCATGAGGAATACGTGGTGTCACATTTAAGGGGGAAAGGACTATTGATGGCCACACATTTTAATCTATTGGGTTCTTCTGAGGAATAATCTGTTGTAAAATTTTGTTTTGTTTTGTTTGTTTGTTTGTTTTGCTTGTTTTGTTTGTTTGCTTGTTTTAATTTATTCTTCATGTCACAGTTATAATGACCTTTAGACTTAGATTTTGTTTCTCACTAAAGATATAATAAATTAAGCTTTCTTGTACTGTGGCCGATTACATTTGCCTACATTAAATTCACTCTGTCTCTGTTGTACTCCATTGTTGCTTAGAAATGCCCTGGTGGACTTAATCTTTGTTTTCCTTTTCCTTCAGTAATATGTGCTGTCATATTAACTTGTAGCCAATATGAAAAATAAGAAAAGTTTAGAAAAATCAGATCAACAAAGTTCTGGGATGTCAAAAAATTAAACAAGCAAATTTCCCTGATTTTCTCAATAAAATGTCTTTATGAAAATAAGGAGGGTCATTTTTTTGGAGAACCCAGCCTTAAAAAACAAGAACCCTGACAATTTTAAAGAAATGCTTTATTTTCAATTATATCATTGGAACTAGGTTCAATTATTATATTTTATATAAAATTAATAGCTAGCTGGAAACCTGAATACATATTTCAGTTTCTAGTGTTCTTAGAATAAAGCACACATTTCCGTGGTTAGAAATCATAATAATAATTTCATTTATATAAAGCCAGGTCAATACCAGGCCTAATAGCTACCTCAGGTACCTGTTTAAAGCAAACAATTAATTAAAACCAAATTCATCTAAGCCAAACAAAATAGGTTACTTGTACTTATAGGCAATATGGCCTAAGAAACAATTCCACGTAGCTAAATCCACAGGCTTTGTAAGAAGTGTGCTGAGTTAAAATTATAGTAACTACAATCGGGCAAAAAAAACAGCTAAAGATTCTATTGCTTAGGATTTTTGTCATAATCATTAAATAATTGATATGTACACATAAAACTGATATAAAATCTCTATTAACTCTGAATCTTGGACCAAATCAATGTTTTTGAAAGGAATAAAGAATTATTATAAAACCACAGGGAAAAGTATTCCAGTCCAAGCCTTGCCGGGCCAAATTGCAGTGTATCTGAGCTCCATGCCCCCAGGTACATGAGGAAATAAAGATCAGTTATTGGGACATCTTAAACAGGAGATAACCTGAGTGTCTGAGAGAGGAGTCTCAGAGACTTTGAGGACATCTAGGGTATAGGTCCTTACTTTATTAAAAAAATATCTCCCCATTGATTGGGAATTATCAAGCAAGGCAGTTGTCTCTCTCCTTCATGAAGTAGCCATGAATTCTGGCTGAGAGTACAACTAGGAACAGACCCGAAACTAGTCTTCACTAATTAGGATAACACGTATCTCTTGCAACAGTCATACAGGATGGGTGGACATGTGGCCTAAGGTGATCCAATCGGTTATTTTCTTCTGTGGACACGAATAAGGAAACGCGAAGCTCTAGTTGGTGCTAGTAGTCTTTTCAATCATGCCAACTCATGGCAGAGGGGAGATCCAAAAGGGTCAGACAGAAGCAAGACCTTGCCTGAATTCTCCTCCACACCCAGACATTTTAGTTACATGGCACAGTAAATCCCCTTTCGTATTTAAGCCAGTTAGTTGCAACCGAAAGCATCGTAACTGAAGCAGGGGGGTGGGCTGACCCATTCATCCAGAACCTGGCTGAAATCAGTAGGTGTGTTTTCTATTTCCCAAGACAAGAGAGAAGAATTACTGACCCGGCACATGGTGTGTCCTGAGAGCAGTTCATCCTCTGATTTATCATCCCACTGGGAAATGGGGACATATTGAGCTAACTATTTGTGTGTCCTCCCAGCTTCTGTCACCTAAGCCGACAGCCTGCTCTAGGTCATCCCACAAAATTGTTACAGTGAAGCAAAGTTCCTTCATATCTGAGCAGATCTAGATAGAGTCCCTTCAAACAACCACGACCGGGCTTCCCTGGTGGCGCAGTGGTTGAGAGACCGCCTGCCGATGCAGGGGACACGGGTTCGTGCCCCGGTCTGGATAAATTCCCCATGCCGCGGAGCGGCTGGGCCCGTGAGCCCTGGCCGCTGACCCTGCGCGTCCGGAGCCTGTGCTCCGCGGCGGGAGAGGCCACAGCAGTGAGAGGCCCGCGTGCCGCAAAAAAAAAAAAAAAAAAACAGCCACGACTGTCAACTTGGAGGTGGCCTCCTCACCTACTCCTTACACTGCTCTCCCCCACCAATGAACACTTTTGTGCCAAAAGGTGAGCATTCCAGAAAATAACTAAGAATAAATAGCTTCATTCCTTTTTGATGCCTCTACAGAGAATAAATAAAGCACCTGAGATTTTGTGCATTCAACCACTCACCAGGTTTCAAAGAAAGTCTAGGCTTAACCAGATTTTCAAACAGTAAAGGATGAAGCCAGGGAGAGCAAAGGGAAGAAGCACATGGAATTCTCCCTCCTTCAGGACCTTGACAGTGGCTGATGCCATTCCCAACCCTGGAATTCCAAACCAGTGGACAGAGGCTTTCTTCCATCCCTTCAATCTTGGCAGACAGGAAAGCTGTAAGAATCTTCTAATGGTCCCAGATAGAGTCACTAATTCCAAAAAGACAGTCAACAACCAAAAACGTGTGACTTTATCTTCAGGGACAAAGACACACATGGATACATAAACAGCCTCTCCTTTAAGCATCCAAAACTTTCCTTAGTCCTCCATGTATCTGTAAAACATTAAGAGAAAGGGATCTCTCTTTGCTAGTGCACAGAAATACAACAGAACGTTAAACCAGAATTTTATTGTGACACCAAAATTAGCAGATATGAATGACGCCTCTACCACGAGGCATCAGTCGAAGATACATATTTTCAGTAAACATTTAAATAAATACTTGAAACTTGTAGTATAACTCAAACTCAATAACTGAGAGGGCATAAAAGGAGAGAGTTGTTGAAGTGTCATGAGTCCCATTTCTCCCCAGAGAGAGGTTGGCAGGGGTTGGGGTGGGGGAATTGACTGCTCATCTCAATCTTAGTAAAAAGGGCTTCAAACAAACCACTGGGAAATCCTGATATGTGTACCCCGCAACTGAGGGGCACGATAAGCTGTGTCTGACTCTTGTGCCCACACAAAAGTTTCTTCCCCAGTGGGAGAGAAGGATAGTTTCCTGCTATGTTGAGCAAATGAGATATATTTTCCTAGGGCAAAAAGCAGACCGTATACAGAGACGAGAGCAGGGGGTAGGTCCTACTCAGCCCAACAAAGAAGGGTCCCCTAAAGGATGAACAGTGCTTAGGACAGAGAAGCTGTACCAGATTCCTACCAACTGTGGAAAGAGCCAGAGAAGAGAAAATAAAGAATTTCCCAGCCACTCTCTGATCAACGCCCTGACTGATCAGAAACCAAGTCAGCAAAGTGGAAGAGGAGGATGTTGGAAAGAAAGAAAATGCTGACCATGTCTTCCTTCATCAACAGGGTACCAGCTGTAACAGGTCCCTGCTGGGAGAAAGGGGACATTTTGAGTCTGAGACTTTTGAATTTTATGTGTGGTATGATTCTAATTTCAGACTTTAGTAATTAAGAGGAACTTGTGGATTTTTTTTTTTTTTTTTTGAGCCTAAGATTGATTGTAAAAGTCATGGAAGTGACCAAGTTTTCAACTGGACTATTGAGGAGGTAAGAATTTTTCTCACTGAACACAAGTTTAAAGGGGATGATGATGGAAGTCAATATAAAAAGTTATTTAATAATTTTTAAACATTATTGAGTATTTTTTAATAATATTTATATGATAAGATCCTTGGGGAGGAGGAGAGATCTCTGTTAGAACATCTCAGCACTACCAAGAGGTTGAGAGGTTGCAGAAGTAAAGGCCCTTTGGAGCAAAAGTTGTTCTTTATCTGATGGGTTAAAAGGCTGCCTATTTTGGAACAGCGACATTATTCTTACAGCCCACAGCAGAATTTGGGTCTGGGCAAGACAAATAGAACTGTGAAAGCAAAAGCCAAAATAAATAGACTTCGTGTCTACTTAGGGAGACTTTGTTGAATACATGAACAATCTCCTAAATCTAGACTTAATACCTTTGAAATTTTGTCATAATCTAAATGTTTTCTTATATTAAGTTAATCAGATTTAGTTAACAATGCAACCTCATTAATATATAAAGAAATGCATGTTCGTTTACTACTACAAAAGTCTAGCATTGTCATCCATATACATTGTAACTCTATAGTTCGTGTTTCCTCCAAAGAGCTCAAAGCAAAGCAATTATCTCAGGTGTTTCTGTAGAGTAGGCAGGAGAGCACCTTATAATGAAAATAAATAAGGCACACAGTTTTGAAATGATTTTCCCAAGTTCACACAATGAATTGACTCGTGGCAGCTAAAATTAACTGCCTCTTTCTTGATTTCTACCTCAGTGTTTAAGAGCGTTAGGATGCCTGTTTACCATTGTTTGTATAATCTTTACAATGTACAGTCTGCATTCTTTTTCATTAACTCAACAAATATTTATTTGGTACCTACTCTGTCCAGGCACTGTGTTAGATGATATCATACAGACTTAAAGATTATAAACTATAAAAACAGCCATACATATTAAGTATACTAGGGATTGTGACAATATCATTAAATGATTTTATTTTGTTACTAATATAAATATTTCAATCTTATGTTTCCTAGGGATGGAAGAATGCAATAGGGAGCCATGACCCATCTTGACTAATTCACTTTCAGGTTATATTGAGCCAAAATATACCCTATCTCACTGATATAAACAACAACAACAAAAAAGATTTTATTTGGGGATGCTGAGGACTTATTCTGTTTTTATTCAAATATTTATTTCTTTATTCTGTTATATGGTTTTCATTTTTAAAGGATATAATTAAACTTTGAAAAAAATTGTAGTTGTATTACATTGTTCTTGCTTTTTGTTATTGTTTGCCATACATGAAACAGTTTTTTTTTTACATCGCTGTAATCAGACAAGATGTGATTCTTTCTGTGTTTTTCTTCCCCCAGCCACAAAATAATGTTCGCAAAAATCAACCTTAGAATTAATGCGTGTAGGCGCCGATGGTTCTTGCTCTGTGTTAGTTGAAGCATGAACATTTTAATCAACATCCATAGTGTAGCATGTAAGTAAAGACATAAATACACAAATACCTTTATCTCTTTGTGTACTAAGTCATAAAAAAATCAAATTCATAGACTGTGTCAGAAAGGCTCATTATGTTGTCTGTCCTGTGTGGGCAATCCGGCACTGCCCCTCCCATCTAGACCTCCCCCTATTTTCAGTGGCTAGAAGCCTGGCCATTAAGGAATTTCTCAGAATCCCTTGCCAGTTGGATTCCAGGTTGCATTTTACCAATAAGCAGCATTTGTGAGAGATCTGAAAGGTGCAAAAGAGAAAGTGGTATTCATATAATTACTCTATGTCAGTTATGAGCAGAAACTTGGTCTTCAGCAGATTTGGAGGTTTTGCAGCGATCTCCAGGTATTTCCTAGTGAATCGCGTACTTTGGTATTGTAGGAAGCTGTGTTCATTACTAATAGTTTTACACGGCTTTTGAAATCCCCTGCCCCTCTGTAAGGCAGTAGTAAACTGAGAGTTAAGAGAGATCTTTCATGACCTTGGGTTCCCCAGGCATTCTAGCAATTAGGAAAGCTTCTAATGTCCTCCACTAAATTCTCTCCTGCTTGAAATAATTCAAGGAGCTGCCCTTATCCAGGTTGCACTTTCTGAGAAAATATTTGGTTCTGAAGGTGATCTCAAAAAATAGACTTTGAAAATGAGAAGTGCCTGGTTAAGTAAGGAGATAAAATAACCTCATTGCCATGATCCGTTATATTCAAAGATTTTAAAATAATCATTAACATATCACTGTAGTTGCCTGAAATGAAATGCCTACTGAAGACAAGGATTTGGGATGCAAAGTGGTCACTATAATAAAGCATCCTGTTGCAGGTGATGACCAGGACTATGGGGCAACCTATCTACTTCTGACTGCAATACTTCTTTATTTTTTTAAATTTATTTTATTGAAGTATAGTTGATTTACAATGTGTTAATTTCTGCTGTACAGCAAAGTGATTCTGTTTTATATATATATATATATATATATACACTTTTTCATATTCCTTTCCATTATGGTTTATCACAGCATATTGAATATAGTTCCCAGTAGTAGGACCTTATTGTTTATCCATTCTATATATAATAGTTTGCCTCTGCTAATTCCAAACTCTCAATCCTTCCCTCCACTACCCACTCCCTTGGCAATCACAAGTCTGTTCTCTATGTCTGTGAGTCTGTTTCTTTCATAGATAAGTTCATTTGTGTCATATTTTAGATTCAACATAGAAACAATATCATATGATATTTGCCTTTCTCTTTCTGACTTACTTCATTTAGTATGATAATCTCTAGGTCCATCCATGTTGCTGCAAATGACATTATTTCATTGTTTTTATGGCTGAGTAATATTCCAGTGTGTGTGTGTGTGTGTGTGTGTGTGTATATATATATATATATATATATATATATATATATATATACACACCACATCTTCTTTATCCATTCATCTGTCGATGGACATTGCAATACTTGTTTCTACAAAGAGAAATTGACAAGCTCAGGGTTTTACATTTTTAGCTCAAAGCATGATCAGAAAACAAAAGAGCTTCCTAAAGTTTGTCTTGTCCTTGTAGCCAAATCCATGACTAATGTATTTGGAAAACTAGTCTCATAGTCCTATGATGCTTATGGCAGAATTACAAAGCACATTTAACTCACAGTCTTGCTTGGTATCTTATGTGAAAGTTAGGGTACATATTGGGGAAAAGTGGAGATTTTGGGTGGATTCTGATGGATTTGAGCCTCCAAATTCCACCGAACCACCTTGAAAGTAGAAGGAGCCCTCATCCCCATCTGAAGAACCTACAGGGCTGCATTTGACACAGTTACTGGCTTGGTTAAAAAGTTTGTTTTCTTGCATAAGCTGGCTCTAGTAGCGCTTAGTTGTCTTTAACTTCATTCAAAATGATTTTGTTAGATTGTATTGTGACAGCTGTCATATCAGTGTGCATTTTTTAAAAAACTTATCAAAATTGGTGAATTTTTGTGCAGCCATTTTAATATTGAAGTTGGAAGAAAAAAGCAATATTTTCAGCATACTATGCTTTGTAATTTCAAAAAAGGTAAAAATGCAACTGAAACATAGAAAAAGATTTGTGCAGTGTATGGAGAAGGTTCTGTGACTCATTGAACATATCAGAAGTGGTTTGCGAAGTTTCATGCCGGAGGTTTTTTGCTGAACGAATGCTCCATGGTCAGGTAGACTAGTTGAAGTTGACAGCGATCAAATTGAGGCAGTAATCGAGAACAATCAATGTTATACCACGCGGGAGATAGCCAACATACTCAAAATATCCCAATCAAGTGTTGAAAATCATCTGCACCAGCTTGGTCATGTTAATCGCTTTGATGTTTGGATTCCACAAAAGTTAAGCGAAAAAAACCTTCTTGACCGTGTTTCCACACGCGATTCTCTACTGAAACGTAACAAAAAAGTTCCGTTTTTAAAACAAATTGTGACGGGCGATGAAAAGTGGACACTGTACAATAATGTGGAACAGAAGAGATCATGACGCAAGTGAAATGAACCACCACCAACCACACCACAGGCCAGTCTTCATCCAAAGAAGGTGATGTTGTGTATATGGTGGGATTGGAAGGGAGTCCTCTATTATGAGCTCCTTCCGGAAAACCAAACGATTAATTTCAACAAGTACTGCTCCCAATTAAACCAATTGAAAGCAGCACTCGAAGAAAAGCAGCGTGAATTAGTCAACAGAAAACACATAATCTTCCATCAGGATAACGCAAGATCGCATGTTTCTTTGACGACCAGGCAAAAACTGTTACAGCTTGGCTGGGAAGTTGTGATTCATCTGCCGTATTCGCCAGATATTTCACCTTCAGATTTCCATTTATTTCGGTCTTTACAAAATTCTTTTAATGGAACAAATTTCAATTCCCTGGAAGACTGTAAAATGCACCTGGAACAGTTCTTTACTCAAAAAGATAAAAAGTTTCGAGAAGGTGAAATTATGAAGTTGCCTGAAAAATGGCAGAAGGTAGTGGAACAAAACGGTGAATACATTGTTTAATAAAGTTCTTGGTGAAAATGAAAAATGTGTCTTTTATTTTTACTTAAAAACTGAAGGAACTTTTGGGCCCACCCGATATTTTGCTTGGAGTTGCTGATTCTCCACAAGATGTGTCTCATTACCTTGCATTGCTTCCAGACCCATCACTACAATGAGATCACAGGAGAATTGGAACAAAGTCTGACTTGGGAGGGGGTAGCTTATCCATAAAAAGAACGGAAAGAGTTTGCTAATTTATATTGGTGGAAAGCTGGGGAGAAATGCTACAAATGGATTCTGAGGGTCCTAGTACAGGGAGACAGAAACAATTGGATTAAGCCACATTTATTAACATAATTACATTTCCGTAGATATAATAGATTAAAGGTGTTTGATGTTTGGATGCACAATTGTAGCTCATCAGATTACTTGGTCAGTAGACTGAAGCCTGGCTCCGTGGTGGCCAAGGCTAAATGAAATTGAGGTGCAAGGATTCATCTATGTATAACATCATAGATGAAGTTATACAAAGAAAGATAGAAATGCTAGTGATGATTCATCAAGTATGACCTTCTACTCACCCCGTCACTGTGCTACTTAGATGAATTCTAAGGACATTCCTCCATCAGAGCAGGAAGAAACATCAAATGAGGCCATGCATGACTATAGGAAGGAACTCCATTCAAATGGGCTTCCTAAATTCAGTGCAGGATAATGGGATTCCAGAGAGAGGCAGTGTCCAAGAGGCTGTGCTGAGGCTTGAAAGCCAGAGACAAGTGGACATGATTCCCAAGTGGGCAGCAGGCTAAACAGTGACCAGAATGCCTTAAGCCGCAGGAGTCACAGGTGGAGGCAAATATTGGGCTGGCCAAAAAGTACGTACGTTTTCCATAACATCTTACGGAAAAACCCGAATGAACTTTTTGGCCA
The DNA here is from genome assembly GCF_964374135.1 of Grampus griseus. Lineage (NCBI taxonomy): Eukaryota > Metazoa > Chordata > Mammalia > Artiodactyla > Delphinidae > Grampus > Grampus griseus. Next base: position 44,463,137 of record NC_139006.1, on the reverse strand, counting down.
ACTCAATAGATCTTAGTGTCCCCCGGACTGAACTAGAACTACTTGGTTTTCATGATTTAAAACATTCTAGATCTCATTTTCAGGTTTTTGGCACAACAGAGAGTCATGGCCTCTCTCTCAATTTCTAAACTCAGAGTCCCTGAAATGAAAAGTACGCCAGGTTCTTTTGAAGAAGTACCCTGTGTTTTTGCCAAAATAATAAACTGTAAACTTTCCTAGAGATTCCTCAGAGGAACCAATAGTCATCAACCAGAGTGACTGTGCATTATATAAAATGAGGTAATTGTCTCACTTTTTGAATGCGTGACCAAGATATACTCTGCCAATGCCAGAACGTCCACGTTGGTTCTGTGAGGCATGGGATGTTAGGAAGCAATGATTATTAGCCCCTGGAACTGCTTATCCCTTCCAAATTGTAAACTAAACTGAAGGATGGCACAGATCCATGCCATCAAAAAAAGACTAGAAGAATGCAGATGTAGGATTCCTATCATACTTATATTGAATTGATCTATTTGACCAGGGCTGGACATAGATGGCCTTAGGGAGTAACTCCAATTGCAGCTGCTTTTCCATATAGAGTGTCTTTTTTGGAGTAAATCAACACATCACTCAGCTCTGGTATGTGGCTATTGATCAGGCAAATGCTTTTTCAACATGTTATCAGGGAAAAAAAAAAAAACAGCAAAGAGATTTGATTTCCCCTAATAGGGCAGCAGTATATCTTCAGTCTACTTGGACTCAGGACTAGGCCAACCATCTGCCCTCTGTCATAATCTAACCCACAGAGCTTAATCAGTCTGCTGTTGTATAGGACGTTTCATTGATCCACTACACTGATGTGATGGGTTGCATTTTGCAAGCTGGAAAGATGGTCTCTGTAGGCTTCTCTTAACCTCTGATGAATCCAATCCAAGATACTTTGCTCTTTTGTTTGAGCAAACACTGTCCTGGGACTTTTGGTTATGAAAAGTTACTAAAATGACCAGAGGAAGATAAATGACCTTGTTCTATCTTTTAACATTGATTTTCCATTTTCTTTTGGTAGCTCAAGAGAGAAAAGTTTTACAGGAGCCCTTGGACATGAGGGAAAGAGATGATGAAGAAAGACTTCTTCTTCTTCTCACAGAGAGTGAGGGCATGAGTCAACCACATGGCATAAGGCACAGGCGAGGGTCTTCATAAAGGGAATCCCTGTGGCTTAGAAATCATGATACTGATATGCAGAGGTTAGCTGTTACTGTTCCCTGCTGCAACTGTCATCCATTAACCTCCTACATTCAGGAAAATCTAAATACACTGTAGAAATCACCATGGGACACTCCTCTGTTTTTTTTTCAGTGCTGTATCCAAGGACAAGAACATCACCTGGCACGCAGTAGTTGCTCAGTTAAAAAGAAAAAGAAGTATAAGTGACTGGATTAGTGGTGCTTTTGGAAATGTCTACATGATGTTTTGTCTGTGTTTGGGATAAAACACGGGAAGTGAAGACTTCTCAGTATACAGATAAAACGAAACAACTATAGGTGAAAACAAAACAGCGATACAGAGATCAGAGTAGGTGGTGTAGACAACACCATGTATTCAGGCACAAATACCCTGCACCTATTGAAGAATCCTTAGAGATACTGGGGAAGGCACTGGTTTTCCATCGATGACTTGAAATGGAGGCTCATGTGATTGTATGAAAGTATCAAAGAGAAGTTTGACTTCCTTAGGCTGAGGGACTTGGGGATATTAGGTAACACAGAATAGATTCATTTCAGCTAAATCTCATAAATGTGCACTCAGCTTGGTGAGTTCTAAATCACTGACCCAGCTCTTGTCTGAAAAGGGAAAATGCAAAAACGCAAAGGTGTACAGTCAGACTGTAAACTAAACCAGTGTGCAATTGAAGAGACAAGTCCTACCAGCTGGCTGAACTCTGTGTAACTGCCATCTGACCGGCTCTTACACGTTCCCCTGGACCCTTGAAACGAGAGGATCCCCCTCCACTGGAAGCTGAACGGAACAAGTCACTAATGGGGCACTAAGTCTGTGTGTGCAGGGGCCCAGATGGAGGATGGTGACTGTGGGAGCAGTGTTCGTGAGCACACAGATGTTCTGCCTTCTTGTAGCTCTCAGAGGGGCTGTCCTCTCAGACATAGCTCCTATTTTCTCTGTTCTCTGACAAGGCCCAGAGGATGAGTAGCAGAACAGTGGTAGGTGGTACCGGGGCTACGGAAACATTTGACTTCTAGGTGGGTTAAAAAGCAAAATGTCGTCTAAAAAAGCTTCACTCTAACCAAGGACCCAAACATCCTTTCTGAATGTTTCCTCTCCAGGAGTCTTGAATTTGTATTTAAATCTCAGTCCAAAGTTTGTACTAAATGCTAGGAGACTGGGCACTAATTTTCACGGTAGCGAAGTTGAGGTGTGCAAATGGTAAATTTCTTTACTTCTCTACATCTGCAATGAATTTAGCACCCAAGCTCTGATTTCTGCTAATGACTGTGAATTTTATGTGGAAATCAAGGCACACTCAAATTTGTGATTACTTTGTCTTTTGGGTGTAAACTCATGCTCTTTTGGGTAATTTCTCAGGCTATCAGAATGTGTCCCCTTCTCTTTCTCTTACACATCTCTCCAGCAGCCATCTAAATTCTGAGTGTGCATGTGTGTGTTCAGGGGTGTATATCATCCAAAGTTTGGGGGAAGGACATTTGATCTAGAATAGTGCTTTTCAAAGTGAGGTTCTCAACCAGCAACATCAGTGCCACCCAGGGACTTGTTAGAAATGCCAATTGTGGGGGTCCATCCCACACGGACCTACTGAATCAGAAACTCTAGATGACGGACCCAGGAATCTGCATTCTAGCAGGCCTCCAGGTGATTCTGATGTGCACTCACCTTTGAGAAGCACTCGTCCAAATTCATCGGCAGCCATCCACCCTGGCCTCTGATGCGATGTATGATCATTACTGGTCTTTGGTTTTGTGGCACCCAGCTCACTGCATGCATAACTGAAATGCCTTTCTCTGCTTATGGGCCACCTCTGTGTTCATTCTGCTTCCCCCTTAGACTCGTCTGGTCTGTTCCTCTCTACTTCTGCGCCTACTCAGACCTCACAATATTCTTACGTGCTCTTCTCCAGCCATTTCTACTTTATAGCTTGGGTTCCACGCTCAACACAGAGCTTCTCTAAAACTTGAGACCTTCCTACTCTATCTGAAAACTGGGCCATGCATCTCTTCCCTGGAATCCCCCAAACATCAGTGGGGTTTCCATCATCCTTGCTCATTAGGGATTGATCTTAGGAGAGGGGACGGGGGAAGACCCAATTCTCAGGCCCCTGAGTCATAGTTTATTCTGCTTTTTCTTTATCTCATTGCTCTTTCTCCTCCATAGTCAGGAAGGTTTTTGTTTTTTATCTGTGCTTCTCATGGAAAGAGAAAAAAATCCTGGTCAGACACAGAGACTTCCAAACTGACCATCTTTGATAGGATCCATCCTTTTTACATAAATCACTGTTTTCTCTAATAATGTCCACTCTTATCATTGAAAACCTTAACTCGCAATTCTATTGGCCCTTAAAAAGTTTCAAAATCTGTTTTCTGTCTCAAAGCCTTAGCACTGATTGTTTCTTTGCATCATCTCTGCCTTAATACTCCTCCTTTTCCTTTAGACAATCAATACTACCTCTGACTGAATAGAGGAAGTATAAGGATGTGTAGAAAAGCAAACTCACTAATTAAAATTTTAAGATATTAGCACAGCACACCTTAATTTGAAACACTGTCATAACTTCCTAAGTGTACTACCTGATTCTAATCATTTCACACTAAAATCCTTCTGCTACTAAACTGCATAAAATACTCCTTTTAACACATCATTTCCTTCCTTGGGTTCTTTCAACAGATCCCTTTTTAACATAATTTTAGACAAGTCTTTACTCTAAAATTCATATTTCCATGTACATGTACAATGCTTGATAATGAATGAGTGAATTCCAAGCCACCCCTGACCTGGTTTTGACTCTTGTATTAGACTTTGTTTCTAGCCTATCACTTACACTCAGCCCTAATTTACATCATAACGAGATTCATATTAAAAATGCAGTCCCCATTTGTGGGCTCAGCCTGGTCTGAGATCTGGCATCATTCCTTATCTTTGGCAAGAAATATTTAAGCAGCATAAAGCTCTAGATTTAGAAACAAGTCACTCTTACGGCCTAAAGCCCTTTTATAATAGAGCTTTTGCTTTATTCTCAACCATCAATTCTCACCCTATTCCCCATCATTATTTGCTTGGCTTTCTTTCTACTCCACTCTCTTTCTTTCTGCATTCAACAACAATAGCACCGTTAAGTATTCAATGATATTGTTTTAATTCATTGGAATTGTTCATTTTATCCGTACTATTAAAATGTTTCCACTGACATTTGCAAAATCAAGTTTTCCTCCATTTACTATGGTACTAGAGCTATGATATGACCCAAACTATATTCCATTTGTCAGGACATCACAGGGCTGGAGGACTAAATCCTCTTTAATGATTTATTCCCACACTTTGGATTCAATAACATAGTCATATCTAAATTTAGAGTAACTAATCGTAATTTATACACTTGTATAATGTAATCTTTGGCTAAAAGGTTTTTTTTTCCCCATTAAATGTGATATATAAAGGTTACAGTTGCAGCTCCTATTTTACATTTCTAGTCTTCTGTATTTCATATTTCACTGCTCTGTGAAATTCTGTAAAATAATGGGGGGGTACTCTAATCGTCTTTTTAAAATTCCTCACGGGAAACATAGGCAAAGTTTCTACAATTTCGGGCACTCTGTTTGATGACAAAATCATTTCCAACTGTTGTCCCAGGTATTATAGAGTATTTTATTATAACGATGCATCCTCTCCTTTTCTATATCACCACCTCTCAATGCACTTCTGTAAGGAGATTGTGGCAATACAGTGGTGCTTCGTGATTACTTTGTGGTTCTCTGTGACTCCTTTGAAACCCTCTTTTTCTCACTCACTCTCCCTCCTGGCAGCCTTTCAGGTTGGAGAAAGATCCACTTGTTCAAAATTACCCATATAGCCATGCGTTGAATTAGTTATAGAGAAAGGATCTCTGTTAAAATCGAAGGACTCCATGATAGCCACATTCTGGTCTCCCGGAGAGCTGCGTGGAAAACTAAAGACATAGATCCGCTAACACTCTCATAAACGTAACTTACAAAACGCAAATTCAAATGTGTATAACTTATGTATTTCTACTATGGTCATGCTCATTCTTACAAAAGTTGCTTTAAAAATCTGAAATAAATATATTACGGTACCTAAAATAATTCTGTGATTTTATGTCACAAAATACTATTTTGAGTGTACATATTTTTAGTGTGTTTGTATTTAGTGGATTTTGAAAAGAATCAAGCCTTTTGGAAAAAACTATATAAAATACTACACCTATAGAGAAGCTAATGTGAGTCCATTTTTAACCTACAATGATTTGTTTTACAGCCAAATAATAGGGCTTTGAATAACAGAACTACTATAATTAACTCAGTTGTCAATGAAGGCAATTTTTCCAGGGCATCCATTCATAGTCTGAAATATTTCTAAATATTCTAGCCTTTTGTCATTACTATAGCACTCCAGAAAAGAATGCCTAGCTGCACCTGAATCTTTTTTTCTTAATCCTCTATTTAGGAAATGATTAAAATCATCCCTCAGATGCATTACAAGAATGTAGTGTCAATGTAACTAATATTAGGACAAGAACTTTTGGAGAAGTTGGTGCTTTTCATTTGCAAAATGAAAACCACAATTGCAACTCTTCTTATGTCAACAAAATCCAATTCACTATCTGGCTTAAATTGTTGCCTGAGCTGAGAGCAGTCTTCTGACCCACCGGCCTTCATATTTATTTAGTATTTCAATTTCAAGAAAAAAGAACTAAAGCAAAAGAATTTACTTAAATTCAAAAGTAGCAATCGGGCTTCCCTGGTGGCGCAGTGGTTGAGAGTCCGCCTGCCCATGCAGGGGACACGGGTTCGTGCCCCGGTCCAGGAAGATCGCACATGCCGCTGAGCGCCTGGGCCTGTGAGCCATGGCCGCTGAGCCTGCGCGTCCGGAGCCTGTGCTCCGCAACGGGAGAGGCCACAACAGTGAGAGGCCCGCGTACCTCAAAAAAAAAAAAAAAAAAAAGTAGCAATCAACACACTCAGAAGACTCACCAGCTGTAGAAAAACTCTTAATGATGTTAATTATAAACTATATACAGGTTTATTTAACAAAGCATAGACTAATAGTTGATTTTTAAAAATTTCTCTATAGTGTAAACAAATGTATCCCCCCTTTCTTTTTTTTGTTTTCAAAAAAAATTTTTTTAAAGTAACAGCTTTATTGAGATATAATTCACACACTATAGAGTTCACCCTTTTTTTTTTTTACGCGGGCCTCTCACTGTTGTGGCCTCTCCCGTTGCGGAGCACAGGCTCCGGACGTGCAGGCTCAGCGGCCATGGCTCACGGGCCCAGCCGCCCCGCGGCACGTGGGATCCTCCCAGACCGGGGCACGAATCCGTGTCCCCTGCATCAGCAGGCGGACTCTCAACCACTGCACCACCAGGGAAGCCCACTCTCCTGCCCTTTCTTAAAGATAGTTATTTTCTTTAGGTAATCAGCTTTAAAAAATGAATCAAGATGAGGTATTTATGGCAGTAAAATGAAATATAAAAGCACTAACGTATACTTTAAAGAAATTATAGTATTTTATATTAAAACAATTTAAGTCCTCAATGAAATCAAAAAGATACTATGCCTTGCCAGTATAAAGACTGGTGAAAAAGAGCTTCACAGTTGTTAGCTCCCATTGCTCAGGAATGGAGCTGGAATCGATTAGGAAAGGGAGGAGAGTGTTGGGGGGTTCGCGAGGGTTCCTGTTGCCAGTACTGACCCTTTCCGGTGAAGGTGGCTTGGGTCACATCCCAGGAGCATGGCGCAGGGTTCTCAGGGAGGATGCCCCGGAAGCCAGGTAACAGGAGAGCATCCAGAGAAGGAAGAGAAAGCAGTGCTAATATGGCAATTACACAAGCTTCTAATTGGGAACTTAGCAAGCAGTTTAAGCTTCAAAAATAAATCTATGCCAACAACTAAGAGAGCAGTTCTGTTAAGTGAATGTAAGAACATTTCCTTTCACCCCAAATGTTTAGCATCTTGTGAAAAATCTGTTGATCAGAGGTCTCATATTATTTTTAAATCGGAAAAGAGAATGTAGTTTGGGTACAGTATGTTTCTGAGAGACAGAAAATACTCTGGCTAAAACATTTGACCCCCAAACTTTCCCTTTTCCTGTGATGCATATGTATAGCAGGCAAAATGATGCTGGAAATAATTTGGCTGGTGATAATTTTTCCATCTTTATATTCTTAAAAGGCACATTAAATCTTTTTGATCAGACTAGAGTTAAAAATGTATTATTATTTTCTAGCTAAATTTAAGGGTCACTGATCCCCATTTAACCTATAAAGGACATGCTTATCACCACAAGGCCTTCTTTACTGCAAAGCGATTTTATGAAAAAAAGACTGCATGGGGAGGTTAAGATTATTCCCTAAAGATCTCTGACGGTTTTGCTATACTGATTTCTACCACTTTATGAAGTATATGTCCTTCGGGCAAGTTAGCTATGCAGCTGATTTTCCCAGATGCTAGACTGCAGACTAGTACTCTTTGTGGCAAATTTTTACTAATTCACAAAATGTTCATTTCTGAAAGGGGCTTGGAATGTCATCACCAGGTGGAAAACTTGTGGGTCCCTTACCAGCACCCAAGACGTCCCGGTGGTCAAGCAGTAAGATGCAGTGCTCAGTCACCCAGGGCTGGGGTCCTGCCCCCACAGGGTACCACGCCCTCCCTCCTCACCAACCATTTCTCCTCTTTGTCTCTCCTAAGATTTCTACATGCCTCATTCAACACAGATGGTCTAGTATCTGTGCTTTAAGTTTATCCAGCATTGATTACAGGCTTACACTGAGCTAGACACTGCCCAATGCACCAAGGCAAATAAGAAATCATTCCTGGCCTTGAAGAGTTTACGGTAAAAGGTGCTAGTCCAACACTAACAAACAAGGCAGAGCTGTTCACAGGGAAGGAACATATAGCATCAGAGCTTGTAGCTCCACCTAGGGATTCTATCAGGGCTTCCCGGAGGGGTTGATCCTAAACTAGTCTTGAAAGAAGGCGGCAACTTGGTCCTTTAAGAAAAAATGGGGAGGACTTTTAAGCCCAGATTATAGCATAAATGAAGGTCTTGAGGGTTTATAATGCTGTTACGTGTCTCCCCTTAAATTCATATGTTGAAACTCTAACGCCTAAAATGATAGAACTTTTAAATAATTATGGTTAAATAAAGTCATAAGGGGGGGTGTCCTTACCCAATAAGATTGGTGGCCTTACAAGAAGAGAGAGCTGTCGCTCTTTCTCCAAGTGCACACACCAAGGAAAGGCCGTGAGAGCACACAGCAAGAAGACCACCTGCAAACCAGGAAAAGAGCTCTCCCCAGAACCCAGCCAGGCTTGCACCTTGCTCTCTTCCAGCCGCTAGAACTGTGAGGAAATAGATTTCTGTTGTTTAAGCCACCCAGTCTATAGTATTTTGTTATGGCAGCTAGAGCAGAATAAGACAAGTACTCCCATACATTTGGGTTACTTTAAAATGTACACTTATTAGACAATGAAGTTTGAGGTGGGTAGTGAGTGAAATGATACTGGAAATATAAAGAAGGAGCAGAGAGGTGAAAAGAAAGGAATGGGGAACAGATAAGGACATAACTCCCCAGAGAAACTTTGGATAAGGGAAAAAGAGAAGCTCATTCCTAGGGCTCTGGGAAGCACGTCATGAATTCTGGCATCTGCAGAGGGGAACTCTTAACTTCCCTTTCTTCCTCATCACTCTGCCCCTGTTTGCAAAGGGGTCAACTTCATTCCCTTGAGCTGGCTGCCTAGACCCACTGGAATTCTGGTTCACTTCCACCTTGGCTCCAAAGCACAGAGGAACTGGAGAGTTTAGGGACATTTCTTTTGGCCTTTGACCTGTGACAGTAGTGTTCCAGCAGCTGTTGCAAAATATGACTATAGAGAATAAAGCTAATGCTGAAAACACAAAATCATTCTCATTATTAGGGTAATAAAATGCAACAGCTTAGAAATTCCAATTTCTCCAAAAGAGGACTATGTAGCTATATATATATGTATATATATATATATATATATATATATATATATACACATACATATATATATATATTTTATTTTTGTGTGTGTGTGGTACGCGGGCCTCTGACTGTTGTGGCCTCTCCTGTTGCGGAGCACAGGCTCCGGATGCGCAGGCTCAGTGGCCATGGGTCACGGGCCCAGCCACTCCACGGCATGTGGGATCCTCCCGGACCAGGGCACGAACCCATGTCCCCTGCATCGGCAGACGGACTCTCAACCACTGCGCCACCAGGGAAGCCCTATGTAGCTATATTTATGACAAAGTTTACATAACTGGATTAATTATTGAAGGCTGGGAAGGGAGAAGATATGGATAAAGGAAACACAATTAATAAACAAGGGGCTCTTTGTTGCTATTTTGATTAATAAGCAAATAGTTATGAATACATATTAATTATTATGAGATAGCCACTAACAGAATTAAGCACAGGAAGTCTGATTTCTAAAACACCAAAAATATAAAAATAAACAAAATAGCCTGTAGAACAGAGGCCAAATGGTAAGCAAACAGAATACAGATAACAAAATTATCTAAGTCAGACCGACAAAATTAATGAGTATAGTATAAACTTCCCTCTTAAAAGGCAAAATGTATCTGATTGAATAATCCAGTGATTTATTACTTTTAAGAGAGATCTAAATAATAATTCAAATTACAGCCGAGGTGGCAACTTACACAAATGGGACTTAAAAAGGTTGTTATATATTGACAAAACCACAAACAGTAAAAAATAAAAATACTGAGTACCTAAAGCTTAATAGCTTAAAACACATAAAATTATTAAAAATACAGAAAATGATGTTTTAAACACACAACCTTATCTATCTATCTATCCTGTTAAACATCAAAGGACTATAGATAGATAGATAGACATATGAAATATCTCTATTTTTTTTTTTTTTTTTTTTTTTGCGGTACGCGGACCTCTCACTGCTGTGGCCTCTCCCATTGCGGAGCACAGGCTCCGGACGCGCAGGCTCAGCGGCCATGGCTCACGGGCCTAGCCGCTCCGCGGCATGTGGGATCTTCCCAGACTGGGCCACGAACCCGTGTCCCCGGCATCGGCAGGTGGACTCTCAACCACTGCGCCACCAGGGAAGCCCGAAATATCTCTATTTTTATATCAGTGTCTATATTATGAAAATTTAAGACATCTGAACAAGGTAGAATTGATTTATAGAATAACATTTATCCTCTGCTTTTCTGTTGGGAGATAATTCTCCATGGTAGTCTTGCATTTCTGCACATCCTGTGAGCAGAGGCACTGGATGCCTTCGTTCCAGACTATCTTTCCAAGGCTGCTTTTATAGGAAATAACCTTGGAAGAGAGAGAGAATATCTCCCACTGAATCAACGTGTTGGCTTGCTTTAAGTCTTGTAAGATAGAGACAGTGTCCTTCCAGAACAAAGGAGAGGCATGCTTACTGCCTTTTATTAAAAACTCAGGTTCTCTAAGCTCAGGGTTGCTCTCCTGTAAATATCCACTGTGTGTGGAGGTGTCACCTGACCCTCTTCACCTGCTCCTATGGAAATCACAGTGTGGGGAACTGACACAAAAATGATAACATTCTAGCTACTGCTATTGCTGCGAGTACTAAAATCCTTTGTCTCTGACACAGGAACGGCATGTCTTCTCCAAACATTCGTACAGGACTGGAAGCTAACTTGTTAGCTATCAAGTAGGGCAACATCCCCACCTTTCACAGTTCTTGACATTGCCGGTAACTTTCTTCAGGTAAAAGATGCAAAAAGCATCTATGGCAATTGGTACCAGACCAAAAGCAAAGTCGGTAATCCAAAGAAACCAAAACAATGCGCCACATTAACTGACAACAATGCAATGAAAATAGAAACTTTTTTTTACTGAAAACAAGGTTCAACCACTTAGAAATGAAAACACACCTTTCTAAAAATGACTGAAACAAGGAAGAGATAAAGAGTAATATACAAAACTGTTAAAGCAAAGGTGGTGTGCAAAAGTGAATTCATAAATAAATATTTTTCTGTGTGTTGTGAAGAACCCAAACAAACAAAATTTTAGAAAAAGAAAATAAGATCAATTTTTAAAAAGGAAGAATTGGGTGACAAAATTAATTAAAAAAATAAATAGATCCAAAATTTTTTAAAAAAATATAATAAAAGCAAATGTCTAATAACATTATTAGTTATATAACATTATTATGTTACATAACATTATTAATTATATATTACATATATACATATATTATATACATTATATAACATTATTATTATTAAATAAAATTATGTAATAAACACAACATAACAATACTTTTAGAAATAAATATGAAATTTTGCTGAGGATATCAATATAAGAAAAAAGCCAATATATCTCCAAATGAATATGAATTTTAAAAATCACAAATGAAATCTTAGAACTTGACACTACATAAAAAATCATCAAGTAGAATTTATCTCAGGAATGCAAAAAGAATCAGTATTACTTACTTTATCATTATAAATCATTAAAGTATTAAGTCAATTAAGAAAAACATAAACATCATAATTTTGGAGCAATGCATTGAAAAAATTCAATGATCACTATTATTGAGAACACCCATAGCATACAGTATGCCACCAACATGATTAAAAATAGTTGCTTTCATACATTTCTAACAGTTAAACCCAAGGAAGATTTGCATTAAATGTGGAAAAAAACAGTAAGGATGTCTAACATCCTTATCAGAAGGTTTTGGTCAATGCTAGAAGACATGACCCAGAGCTAAGAGATAAATAAAAGACATAAAGAACAATGATTCATTTAAAGAAAATCCAAAATGACATCCTATGGAAAAATCTATGCATTTATTTCATTTATTACAAGGGAAGAATAAAAAAAACCAATAGCATGTTCATATGCAGGTAATAGCAAATGTGGAAATAAAAGTATATAAAGAAATTTCACTCATTGTTGCAACAAAAATATAAAATCCCAAGAATCTACTTCAGTAAAAACACATTTAACATATGAAGAACATTACGAATATTTTTGAGAGATATAAATAACCCTTATGGGAAGACTATTTCGCAGATAAAATTATTGTCAAGTTAATTGGTAGCTAATGCTGTTCAAATAAAAATCAAATATGACTTGGAGTAATTTCAAATAATACTAAACTTTATGGAAAACAATCAGGTGAGAATAACCAGTAACTTTTTAAAAAAAAAGAATAATAAGAGGGAAAGATAAGTCTTCTCAAATAGTTAATTTATTATAAAGCTACATCAATTAAAGTGGTGTGGAACTGATGCAAATCAGAAAGACCCTGATCAATGAATATAAAAAATATATATATCTCAAGTTTTTAGGGACTATCCTTGGGACAGCAGGCTAGTAATTAACTGTGGGGTTGGAGGTGGCATTTACTTTCAATCTTCACTTCGCATTTTGCATCATTAATAATCTGCAACAGACATAGTGTGTGCAAGAATTAAATCTTTGTTAATTTAAGCCATTGAGTTTTAGGAAGTTTGTTAGCACAGCATAATTTAGCCTATCCAAACTGACAGTCATCCTCCAAGATATAATTTTTCCCGGTAAAGTTTAATGTTGACTAATAACATAAGCACACATTTAAAATATCTTTATCTTAAGTAACAAGGGCTTGAGTGTCTTATGGAACTAGGGTGCAAAACCCTAAACTGCCAGTAGGTGTCATGATCTACATTATGCGATGCTGGCTAAAAAAAAAAAAAAAAAAGCCTGAGCTTCAGACTCATTAAACTCATTTATGAGTTGAGTGCCAAAGGTATGAAAGTAAGATACATATTCCTATTTGCCAGGTGTTAACTCCTAGTAATAATGATTTTTAAAAATTAGCTCGCTATGGGAATTTCCTGGCAGTCCAGTGGTTAGGACACTGTGCTTTCACTGCCAAGGGCACAGGTTCAAGCCCTGATCAGGGAACTAAGATCCCACAAGCCGCTCAGCATGGGCAAGAAAAAAAAAATTAGCTCTCTATCTTATCAGTTGTACAATTTTAAAATTTTGGTTTTCTTCAATGTGGAAATTTAAAAAATAATAATGTTTATTATCAATGTTTGTCACATGGAACTTGATAATTGATACAAAATTACTGAAGCCATTGTTCAACCACTTAAGTAATTCACAGCACTGTAAAATTTTAGTACTTGTACCAACACCTATAACCCCTTAACAAGAATCTCTATTACAAATACCCAGCCTAAAACCCTTTATTCTCCTCCAAACACTGCCTCAGAGGCAATGGAAACCTTCCAGGTTTTCTGGTGGCTTTACTTGTTCTTTAGTCTTCTTTGTTCCATGCATGTTCATGTTTGCACCTAACGCTTGTCAAGTGGCCTGTTTGGGTCTGTAACAGCAAATAAAAAGCAGCAATGATGGAAACTAAACGGGTAGTTAACAGTTTAAATTGTGTCCATAATAAACAGCTGTGAAACTGCATTAGGAAAGTAGAATCTACTCTGGAGGCATATTCAGGATACAAATATACCCTTCTATTTTACAAAAGTAGATACAGCCCCAGGGAAGACTTCCTGAAGACCCCTGCTCTACACCAATCAACATCAACTACATCCCTCTGAAGGTAAAGTAGCTGAGAAGTTGTTCTTTCTCAAATATATGTTTTTCTTTGAACCTGATGGATTTATCTGGTATTCTGTGGTGAGAGATGCCACAAAAACATTTGTTTTTTGGACTAGTTGGATGACTTCAGTTTCCAGAGCTGTCCGCTTGACAATTTTTACAAGTGGTAAGTTCAAGGGAAAGAAAATTTCTAAAATTAAAGATCAGTTATACAAAACATAAAAACTATACTAGCCTTAAAGGTTTGGAAGAGTCTGTTCTAAAGTATGAGCACCTCCTAATGGCTGGTTCAAAGAGCAAGGCCACTCCACTTCCATTTTTAGAGTTAGACATTTAAATAAAGCATTAAAAAAGTCAATAGTGTGGGGGCTTCCCTGGTGGCGCAGTGGTTGAGAGCCCGCCTGCCGATGCAGGGGACACGGGTTTGTGCCCCGGTCTGGGAAGATCCCACATGCCGCGGAGTGGCTGGGCCCGTGAGCCATGGGCGCTGAGCCTGCGCGTCCGGAGCCTGTGCTCTGCAACTGGAGCGGCCACAACAGTGAGAGGACCGCGTACCGCAAAAAAAGTCAACAGTGTGATAGCTGAGCATCCTTTTGTTCTTTCCTCGCCACTTACCCCCTCCTTATTTGTGTTTTCTTCCTTGCTTGTTTTTAAGATATTGTAAGCTGACTCAGAAGAAATAGATGTTTAAACATAGCATCAATCACAGAGAGCTAAGAAGTTATATTAGCTATAGGTTTTGATTCAAAGGAAAACAAAGGTGGAGAAATGTTTAGTGAAGACAAATGTGGTCAAAAGCAAATATTTTTAAACAAAACAGAAGTTGGGAAAATGGTAACTAAGGGTACAAAATATTTATTTATTAACATCTTTATTGGAGTATAATTGCTTTACAATGGTGTGTTAATTTCTACTGTATAACAAAGTGAATCAGCTATATGTATACATATATCTCCATATCCCTTCCCACCCTCCCTATCCCACCCCTCTAGGTGGTCACAAAGCACTAAGCTGATCTCCCTGTGCTATGAGGCTGCTTCCCACTAGCTATCTATTTTACATCTGGTAGTGTGTATATGTCAATGCTACTCTCTCACTTCGTCCCAGCTTACCCGTCCCCCTCCCTGTGTCCTCAAGTCCATTCTCTACGTCTTTATTCCTGTCCTGCCCCTAAGTTCATCAGAACCTTTTTTTTTTTTTTTTTAGATTCCATATATATGTGTTAGCATATGGTATTTTTCTCTTTCTGACTTACTTCACTCTGTATGACAGACTCTCTAGGTCCATCCACCTCACTACAAATAGCTCCGTTTCGTTTCTTCTTATGGTGGAGTAATATTCCATAGTATATATGTGCTACATCTTCTTTATCCAGTCATCTGTCGATGGACACTTAGGTTGCTTCCATGTCCTGGCTATTGTAAATAGTGCTGCAGTGAACATTGTGGTGCATGTCTCTTTGAATTATGGTTTTCTCAGGGTATATGCCCAGTAGTGGGATTGCTGGGTCATATGGTAGTTCTATTTGTAGTTTTTTTTAGGAACCTCCATACTGTTCTCTATAGTGGCTGAATCAACTTACATTCCCACCAACAGTGCAAGGGGGTTCCCTTTTCTCCACACCCTCTCCAGCATTTATTGTTTGTAGATTTTTTGATGATGGCCATTCTGACTGGTGTGAGGTGATATCTCATTGTAGTTTTGATTTGCATTTCTCTAATGATTAGTGATGTTGAGCATCCTTTCATGTGTTTGTTGGCACTCTGTATATCTTCTTTGGAGAAATGTCTATTTAGGTCTTCTGCCCATTTTTGGATTGGGTTGTTTGTTTTTTTTGATATTGAGCTGCATGTATATTTTGGAGATTAATCCTTTGTCAGTTGCTTCACTTGCAAATATTTTCTCCCATTCTGAGGGCTGTCTTTTCATCTTGTTTATTTATTTTTATGTTCAAAATTTTGCACAAAGAGTTAAGAAGTTTCATTCTGGAAGAATATTAATTATGATATTGGTGTTAACAGTAAATGCAATGTTGTGGAGGATCACGTCTTTTTAACTGTTAGTGAAGATTCTTAACATTAACTTTGGGAAACTTAAAATAGCAAATATATTTTTACTTTAACTTTCATAATCATCTGATTTTGCTATATGGATTATAGGAGATGCTGTCAGTAGTCTGAACTGCAAGACATAGAGGAATGCAAAAGCATTCCTTAAAGGTGTATATCATGGGCAAGCAACTGGATTGATTTTGTGAGTTTTAAAAATAGACAAAAAAACCAGGAAAAAAATATGTAACACAGGGGAACGCCTTTAAGGTTTTAGTCAGGGTCTTGGGTTAGTTTTTCTAGGCTCCACTGACCAAACTAAAGCATTTCCTCCTTATTCTAATCCTGATTTCCTCAGGCAGGAGCTAGATGAACTCATCATCTACTCATCACTAGCTTTTGCCAGGCACATGGAGTAGAAAAGTCTCTCTAGAGTTTTCATTGTCCGTGTTCCTGTTCGCCATGGTTCTCCCTCCCCGCCAGCGTGTTCCTTGCCCCACTGTTTCTTTCCCCGTAAACTCTATAGTCTGTACAGAGCTGCTCTAAGTTGACCTGTCCTCCTCAGAGCTAAGGGTAAAAGAAATTGATTGGCAGTTTTGGTCTTGTAGTTTGTTCTCACACAGAGAAGTTCTCTGCACACAGTCTTTTAAAAGTCATCTTTTTTTAAGAGTAATTATTTCCCTTATTATTAAAAACCAGCTTTTTCCTCCCATACGTTAATAAATTTGTTATTACTAATAAGTGGTTTCCTACCCAATTCTAATGAAAGGTAAACCGGATACTCTCAGCAAAAGAGATACATTTCTTAGAACTGATTATCTGGAAATAAAAATCTTCTGGTGAAATGGTGAATGATTTCTATGCATCTGTTAAATGGACGCTAATACCCCTCTGAATTCCAAGCTTGCAATCATCATGTGGTTAAAATCTTTATAAATCCCTATAAGGTGAAGTGATGGTACCCTGTTGAATAGCAAGATGGTGAAATTCAACCTCATAAGGCTTCGAACAAATATTGGGTCGACCAAAAGTTTCATTCAGGTTTTCTGAAAGACGTTACAGAAAAACCCAAATGAACTTTTTGGCCAACCCAATAGAAGGTTTATACTAAGTGAGAGTGAAGAGCAATTAAATATTCACTCAGTGATTCTCAGCACCAGGTGTGTTAGTGGGGCAAGTAGTAATGACCGTCCCCACCAGGAACATGTCACCATATTTTGGGGGGCAAGTTAAGGTAAAAGCACCTATTGATTCACATACATTTATAGGGTTCACCTCCCCCAACGAAAGATTTTTTTTCTAAGACATTTTAGCACCCACATATAGTATGACAACACCAGAAAAAAAAAATAGTTGAAGACAATTGTACTGATATATATATATATATGTATGTATACATATATATATATATACATTAGTTAATGAGATACTTCTTTCTCCTCTAAATTTCAAGTTTCGATTACTAATGCTGTAAATTTATATCTTATCATTGTCTATTGGAATCATGAATCTAGCCATATTATATAGATAAGTACTTCATTCTGCATTGTTTTAGCTAGTGAGAAAGCAAGTGAACACATTAGGTGAATACACACCCATGAATTGCTTCAACAGCATGTGGTAAAACCTTAAAAATAGTTTTCATAACTATTATGTACGTTGAGGATAGAGCACTTACATTTTTTTAAGCTGAAAACTATAGGGGCTAAAACAATGATTTGGGACTAGGTAATTTGTGGAGGTGACACTATTTCTCTTAAAACATGGAGAATGGGGGCGTCAATTAATTGGAGGAGGGGCTGGGTCCTAGTGGGAGTTCTAAGCTGCTGCCATGAACATGGGCCTCCCTTGGGACTGATGTGTATCTCATCCTTGGGATGGGATAGATGACCAACTTAGACAGGGGAAAATATGAGCAATCATCCAACCTCCAGAAGATCACCGAGGGCTTCTTCTTTCCTCTGTCAAGCCATAAGTCACAGATTAAATCTGGACAGAGATAAGTAAGGTCAAGCCAGCAGCAGAGTGCAGTGTGGCATGAGCCTGTCCCAGCGGGGGAGACTCTTTATACACTTGTGTGGGGCAGACATTAGAAAACTCTGAACTCATGACCCAGGGAAAACTGAGGCAGGGTAAGGTGGCTTATCAAAATCTGGGAGGATTAAGTGAAATTCTGCATACTGAACATTATCCCCAAGAAAGTCTCTCTAACATCAAAGACAGAGACAACAATAAACCCTGCAAGAAAAGCAACAGAGAGAAAACCAAGGTAATCCAGTGAGCAGAAGACAACTTTTAAGCAATATGTGAAGAGATAAGAAAAACTCTCACATCCATGAAACAAGAGCAAGTTTCTAGGAAAGAAACTATCAGAGAACCAAAAGCTCTTGGAAATTAAGAACATGATCAACTTTTCAACAGAAAGGCTGGAAGAGAGAGCTAAAGAAATCTTCCAGGAAATTTATTTAAAAGAGAGAAAGAAATTGTGGGGTGGGGGAGGTGAGAAAGATAAGAAAATTAAGGATTAATCTGTGAAGTTCTAAAAAACAGGAGTTCCAGAAAATTAAGGAAAAAAAAATAAAAGAAGCCAACATATGTCTTCCTTAGTTAAAGCGTATACTACCTCAATAACAAATGAATAGTGCTTATTTTTGACTTAAAAACAAACAAAAAACCCAAAAAGTCATTGTACATCATTTCCACCTTTACAAAAATAACTCGAGGAGAATTTTTGAAGTATAAACAGGGTTTTAGTATTTGTTGAAGTAAACAATTTAAGAGTTGAGAGTTAGCAGCTCACAACCCCACTAGCAAGCATCTGAGTGAAACTTTCTAACTGGCAGCGGTGACGACTTGCCCTTATCAAGAGATGTGCAAATTCTGGGACAGGACATTCTGCCATGGATGGACTGTTACTTATCAGTTGCCCTGTTGTGTGGCCCTTCCTATCTATTCTAGATGCCAAAAGGCTGTCCGCACGCTCTTGTCCAAATTCCACGTCCTGTGTTTTGTTTTGTTGCAAAAACTGAGCAAATGTTTACTGAACAATTACTGGGATTATGACCTTGTCCCTATCCTGTAGTTTGGCCATAGTCCACGTTCTATCCACACACGAGCCCCTTCCCTCTTTAGAGAGCACAAACCTCAGGTGTTTTGTTTTGTTTTGTTTTAAAGCACATTCTCTGCATTCAAAGAGCTTATTCTTTTTTTAAATTGTTATTAATTAATTTATTTATTTTGGCTGTGTTGGGTCTTCGTTTCTGTGCAAGGGCTTTCTCTAGTTGTGGCAAGCGGGGGCTACTCTTCATCGCGGTGCGCAGGCCTCTCACTGTCGCGGCCTCTCTTGCTGGGGAGCGCAGGCTCCGGACGCGGCCTAGTTGCTCCGCGGCACGTGGGATCCTCCCAGACCAGGGCTCGAACCCGTGTCCCCTGCATTAGCAGGCAGACTCCCACCCACTGCACCACCAGGGAAGCCCCCTCAGGTGCTTTCTTTAGTCCCCGCCTTCTTCTGATGTTCGCTTGTTCACTTGTGTCCATTTGTCCCTGCTTCTTCTCACCCCTTCCCTCAGAGCCTTGATGATCAGACTCCTTAAAGAACTCTTCCCTCAACTGGAGACATCAGGTGTCCTAGGGATCCTCAAAGAGTCTGAAATTTCATAAGGCTTGGATCAATTCATTTTGAAATGCAAATATGTGTTTTTTATTGGCCATCCTAACAACATCAGAAGTGAGAACATTCCCATCTCCTGCAAACTCGTTTTTGAAAAACCTTTCTCAGGGATGACTCAAAATAATAGACCTCCCAGAAGGATAATGCTTATTTGTGATATCACTCAGCTCTTTTGAGCTATGTAAAGAATGAATCACAGTGACATACGTTATAAATTCTGTGATAAATGGGACGATGGTTGATTTTTTGCGTTCACTGTATAAAAGGAAAACTCAGATTGTATCTTTCCAGAGAGTGCTGTGATATAAAGAATCAACTCTGAATCATCTGTGAATGATCATGGTGCACAGAACAATATAATTTTCTCAAGTATCTATGCATGAACATGTGTTGCTTTTGTAATAGAAAGCTAAATATGTTATTTTTAAATTTTGTGGATAAATGAAAATTAAAAAGGAGAAAGATTTAATAAGCACTTGGTGGCTTGTTGGTTATGCCATATCATTAAAATGTGACTTAACTTTTGGAACCAATTAATCATTCCTCTTGTGGTAGCTGAATCCACAGCCTTAAAGAATTCCATGTATTTCTCTAGAACTTCTCTCTAAAGAACTAAATAGGCTTTACTGACATCCTTTTCTTAGTCCTCTGGCATTTTTTGAGGACAGTGGAATTCTTTCTCTTCTACAGATGAAAAAGCATGTAAAGACATGAAGTGGCATGTTTAAGATTATTCAGCCAGCCATTGACCTGGCAAGAGAACACAGGTATCCATAGCTTAATAAATACTTTATCAACTGCCTCTATTTTCACTGGAGGAAAGGGTACAGTCAATATAAGTTTAGATACTAAAGATGTCTTACTATCGTCTAAACACTGACAGTTGTATTTCAGAACTTTCCAGAAAGCAGAACTTTGCTTTTAAAAGGACATGAGGGCAAAAGCTTGGTACCACTAAACGTTACCAAAGTCTTCAGTATGATTTGTTTTATTTTCTGAAGAGAGGTTTAGCTTGAGAAATAGGCAGTCTGACTTTTAAATAATCCAAAGTGGTACCCCATAAATACCCACACTTCTGCTGTAGAAGGTAGATTTCTTGAATAGCATGCAAATCATATTTTCTCAGATACAGGTGATCTTCAAGCAGGACTCATGAAATCAACTAGGAAACCTGGACTCTGGGAATGAGTAGGCAGAAAGTGGTTCGAGAACTTTCAAGAGCCAGGTTCACAGGAGAAAGGCTCTGAGCAAAACGCGTTGTAGTCCTGGTCTTGCTATTATCAACTTCCGAGATAATTCAAAAATGAATTAGTTTTCCTGTATGAAATCAATATATTGACATTGACTATACTGTTCCTATGAATACTTTCATATTCTTAGATATGTTTTTATGCATTTTATAAAGCCACCAAATTTTTTATTACTTTTATCAGCCTGTGTGTTACTTACAGAGCCATTACGATCTACATTAGAGATTTCGGGTTGTTCTGTAAAATTTGAGCCTCCCGAATAAAACTCTGATTAAAAGTCTCGGCTTTTTTTTTTTTTTTTCAATTGCAGACAGAACTGGAGGAGGTGAGAGGAACAGTCACTGAGATTCCTGAGTAACTCCACTCCAAATCCTCAGTGGAAATAATCATACTTCATACATGTACAGATGAAAAGCTAAGCTCCTGGGCTTCCCTGGTGGCGCAGTGGTTAAGAGTCCGTCTGCCGATGCAGGGGACAGGGGTTCGTTCCCCGGTCCAGGAAGATCCCACATGCCATGGAGCGGCTGGGCCCGTGAGCCATGGCCGCTGGGCCTGCGCGTTCGGAGCCTGTGCTCCGCAGTGGGAGAGGCCAAAACACTGAGAGGCCCGCGTACCGCAAAAAAAAAAAAGCTAAGCTCCTAGTGTGTTGCTCTGTGTTCATATCAGGCTTTCTTAAGAAATTCTGGTATATTATCCACATTTGGGAGAGAGGGAAAAAGAACCTCAAAATGTTCAGAAACTCACCCAAGTTCATGGAGCTAAGTCTACCTGAATTCAAATCCATAATCTGTTTATTACACCCTTCCACCTTCCAGAAAGGGATTTGGTGGTGCTCCTCCTAATACAGGGGCCGCTTGTGAATAACTTCCCTCGTCATGCAAATGTATAACAAACTCATTTTCTCACTTCCTTGACTGTATATACTTCAAGTGATAAATTTGGTGATATTTTCCATAAAAACTTTGAGTTTCATTTTCAAATACTAAAAAAAAGAAAGGTAAATAATATTTCCAAACTAGAGTGGATTATTTTTTAAAAGCCAGGTTTTTCTTCTAGTATTGGAACAGATCATGACTTCTCTCGGTGAGGATCAGATGAACGGATGGCTTGCACCTGGCTATAGGTTATATCAGAGATAATGACTCTTGAAATGCCAGAATCACACTAAGTCCCGTGAGATGATCGCACTGAGAAAGGCACCTGAGAATGGAGACCACTGAAAGGAAACGCGGACTTACATCTCCAATCAGACATACTTTGAAGAACAAAATACCTGAGGGAAATGCTAGACAAATCCCCAGCATTATTAAATTCTCCTTTTCTTGTTTTTAAACCATCCTCATTCCACATAGGTGAATTTTTCTAAAGTTAAAAGAGACTCCGTAGGGGAGACTGGGAGTAAGACTGAGTCCCAGCCAGCGTTCTCTACTTGCCCGCTGGTAGCCTTCTGTACGTCTTTAAGCCTCAGCGTTCCTGTAAAATGAGGGAGTTGCACAGACCACCTTTACGTTTCATTTACAACAGTCCATGACTCTAAAAGGCCTATGAACCCAGGGAAGGTCAGTTTTAACAGACTAAAGCTGGCTGGGGAGAAACCTGCAAATGTGACGGCTACTTCCTAAGGGACAAGGGATAATCCCACCTTGCCCTGGAGATGGGGAGAGAAAGGGGGAAGCGTGGAGGGTCTTGAGTTAACATTTGGGAAGGACACTCAGCTGGGTGTCAGAGGCCAAGACTAGTGTGTGTCCTGCCCCAGAGGTGTGTGTGTCTGGGAGGAGTGTGTGTGCAGACTTGACAACTACTGTTTGCATTGCTTTCCAATGTCAGGATCCTTTTAGAAAAACATTCACGTGATGTATGTTTAGCAACTCCTGTTTGAGAATACACACCAGAAAAAAAAGTTATTATGACTTTTCTTTGAAATGAACGTTTAAAAAGGAATCATCATGGCATTTACATGCATATGAAAACTTGCCATGAGTGCAAGAGGCGTCATTTATTCAGTCTGTCTGTAATGTTTGATGCAGGTATTCATTTGCAGACCTCTTGTAGTAAATCGGCAGCAGTGCCTAGGTCAGAAATCAAGGGATTAGGTTGATTTTCAGTGTTATGAGTCCAGCCTTAGTTTTAATTATTATTTTTCTGGTTTTCCCCCTCTTTCCCCCCTTCCCTCACAATCAAGCTGTTTCTCTGGGTCACTGCCTAAGTCCCTGCAGCCCTGGAGCTGAGCAAGCTGATAGGAAGTCTTCAGACTGGTAATGCCTTGAGGAGAAGCTGAAATCCTGACCGCTGGGTCACCACTTGCCCAGAGAAATGAAAGGCCCCATTAGATTACCTTTAGAATGGTGCAATGAAAGTACCATTTGTGTTGGGTGTCAAAGTCAACACTAGATCTACTTTCATTAGCATCAAATGGATGCACAAGTCTCCAATAAGTTGATTTGAGACTAGGCTATCCCTTCTTGTGATCAAAGGCTGATTAGCAAGGTTCGGCTGACCACGTGATCAGGTTAAACTCAGGCAAGATTCCAAAGCAGTCCATACCATTGAAGAGTGAGAGGCATGGAAGCTGGACATAAAATAAAAAAGTAAAAAAATAAAATGCTGCCAATGCTTACCTGTCTGATTGAAATCTACTGGAGTCAGAGAATTGGTTGACTGACAGGCATTCCAAAGCAGATTTTGAAGTCAAAATAAGAGTTTAATTTATAAGGGGCAAGGTGTTTAAAGCTTCAAGCAAATAATACTAACAAGCAATAGTTATTCATGCTGAAATCTCTTCTACCTTTACATTAATCAGAATGGCAATAAACATCAGTGGCTATTGCTGGGAGTGGTGAGGATGTAAGTAAAGCCTCAAGTCCAGGATCACAGCTTAATTCTTAGGCATAGAGATGGGATCTATAAATTCCACTTCGGAATACAACAAAGGATATCCCCATATTGCTACTAAGTGTTTTACTATTATGCATGACTCCTTGAAAGTGGAATTTATAAATACCCTATTGCGAGGAGTAATTTTAGGCCAATCAGCCATAGTATGACAATAATATCTAGCAAAGAAGGAAGAGAAAGAACAAGTGGGGCCTTTTGTCTTTAAATTTAATTAACATGACCTTCCTTATCCTTTTGAAAAGAAAATCCAGAAAAAATTTTTGAATTTCATTTTAAAAAGGCCTACAATATTATGTTTTAATTAAAATTGCATAAACTTCCCTATGAATATTGAATTTTGAAAAGCCTAGCCAGCGACAGTACATTATTAAAAGCTACATCACTTACGTCAAAGAAATTAGTACTTGATTTTTAGAGATTCATTATCAAGTTCTTAAATGATCAGTATCCTGAAACTCAAATTCAAATAATCTTATTACTTCAGTTACCCAAAGCAGAAGAGTAATGTACATTAACCGCAACGAAGTTCGATGACCTCCGAAGTGCTGAAACGCTTAGAAAAAAACCCGTATTTTTATTTACCTGAAAAACCTTAAAAAAAAAAAAGTTCTGACAAAAACTTAATACCTCGCCAAAATCAATTGCTCCTCACCCTTCCCTCCATTCCACAAATGCTTGTGACCCAAACTTGTAAAGTCTCTCACTTTTTGTGAACCACCCCAAGTTCATGCCTTAAAAGGAGGAAGCAAATATCCTTTACTTGGTGCGAACTCTGAATCAGTCATTCATGTCTCAGATAATCCTATTTTCACGGCAAGTTCTGGTTTTAGGTCGTTTTCCCTTTTCTCTTTCTTTCTTTACTTTCTTTTGTTGTTATCGGGGGGGGGGGTGTACGGAGGGAGTCAAAGTCCCTTAGACCGTTTGCTAAAAATTGTGAACAGTATCACTAACGAGTAGAAACAGACAACAGGAGATTTCAAATAAAATAACACGCACTCTCAACCCCCCAGAGGGAAAAACAACAAAACAAGCACACACAAACTTGGGCTGTTCCAGCACATCCGCAACGGAGGGAGAGGTGCGTGCGCCCGAGAGAAGCCACGGGGCCTCCCCCCTCCAGGCCCGCAGGTGGCTCGCGGCGAGCGCCGCAGACAACAATGGCCAGGATGGGCTTTGCCTGCGTCGCCAGTTTGCTGTGTCGGCCCCTGCCCAGAAAAACAGCCAGAACAGAAAGAGAAGCGTGCGTGAGGCGACGGAGAACGCATTCCCTCTCCAAAGCCTAATCTCTGATTCCCCTTCGCGGTCCACAAATGAACCTGCCACCAATCAAGTTCCTGCGCAAGTTCTTTTCTTTCCCGCAGCCCCTCCACCTGCCGGGGCGGTGCTCTGCGCACCCCAGGCCTCCCTCCGGCGACCCCCCACTGGCTGCAGCAAAAATGGGGCGCTTCGGCTGGGCGGGGGTGGGCGGCTGCCGCGGATCCGGCCGGCTACCGCTGCAGCTTGGTGGCCTCCGATTGGCCACGACGCGGGCGGGGAAGCTCGGCGGAGGAGGGAGGCGGGGGCGAGGGCGGCGGCGGCGGGAGGAGATCCGAGTGGGGAGCGGGCTGCGCAGCCAGGCAGCTCGCGGGGCGGGCGAGCGCGGGGAGAGCGGCGGCGGCAGCTCGCCCTGGGCGCGCTCGCGGAGGACGAGCGGGGCGCGCAGGCGGCGGCGGCGGAGGGGGTTGGGGCGGCGCGCGCGAGTGAGCGGCGCGGGGCGAGAACCGGCGGGCGGGTTCCCGGCGGGCGGGAACCAGCAGGGGCAGCCGCGGCGGCAGCTACGCGGGACGGAGCCGCGGCAGGAGCGGCCGCGCCGGACCCTGGCCTCACCCCCGCGGGTCGAGGCCAGAGAACAGTCTCCAACTCTCCCAGGGACCGGAAAGGGGAGCCCAGAAAGGGTCCTCAGCCCACACGCAGCGGGGGCGGCGGGACAGCTGCCCTTTGTGGGCGCAGCGCTCACGGCCCGAAGCGCCTTCCCCGCGGCGCTTTCGCCGCCGTCTTCGTCGTGCCGAGCGGCCCTGGAGAGGGGACCCGGAGGAAGCAAAACCCTGAGACCGAAACCTCGCGTTGCGGAGCTCCTGGGGGGTGCCAGCCGCTCTTCTTCCACCTCCGCATCCTCCACCGGCCAAGGTCCCCGCCGCCTGCATCCCTCCTGGCTTCCGCTGCGCTTTGGGCAGAGCAGCCGGCGCTGCCACCGCGGCCCCCCCCCACACACACACAGAGACACCCTCACGCGTACGCCCGCCTTCTCCCCCGCCCCCTCCCCAGCTCCTTGATCTCTCGGTCTGTTTTATTACTCGCGTTGCGAGTCCCGCGGACTCCGCGGCCCGCTATTTGTCATCAGCTCTCTCTCCATTGGCGGGGAGCGGGGAGCAGCGGCGAAGGGGGTGGGGTGGGGAGGGAAGGGAAGGGGGTGGAAACTGCCTGGAGCCGTCTCTCCGCGCCGCTGTTGGTGCTGCCGCCGCTGCTGCCGCCGCCGCCGCCTCCGGCTCCTCGCTCGGCCCCTCTCCGCCTCCATGTGCCGGATAGTGGGAGCGCCGCGGACCCTGCTGCCGCTGCTGGCGGCCCTGCTTCAGGTACGCGGCGGTCCCCGCGGGCCGGGCCGCGGGCGGGGTGGGGCGGGCGGCGCCGGGTCCCTTTGTTCCCCGCGCCGCTGCGGGGCCCGGCTGCGCACCCGGGAAGGGAGTTGCCGCACCAAGCGGGCGGGAGCTGCGCAGACACTAGGCTTGGGCAGGGCGCAAGGGCAGGGCTGCCGGAGCCAGCCGGTCTCCCGCGCCTCTCTTGGCGGGTCCCGAAGGGGCCGATCGCGGGCTCCCTCTGCTCCTGCGGGGTCAGGCGAGCTCGCGGGGCGGGGGGTGTCCCTAGGCAGCAGAAAGGTGAGGTAGGATAGCACTCCGGTTTTGCAGTTTTCCGCGCTTCTCGCCCTTAGCATTGAACTTTGCTCCATTTTTTGTTTGTTTGTTTATTTCTGCAGGGATGGGTCGCGAGTTTGCAGTAGGAATTCTCACTCTGGTATCTTAGTTACGGGACTTGCTTCCACCCCACCTCACCCTGGCACCCGCGCGCCTCCCGGTGCCCAAGGGCTCCCCCGTCCTATTGTCTTTATCGCAGCTTAGAGTTGCTTCTTATTTTTGTTTTCCTGCCCTCACAATTTTTTTTTTGAGTCGGTCCTACCTGAAAAGAAAACCTCACCCCCTAGCCCCAAAGAGTCTACGCGGGTCGGCGCCTCCGCACCCAGCCCCTGGCCCGCACGCCCCTTATCCCGCCGGGCGGGGAGAAGTTCCGTTACTCGGCTTTTATTCTTCTCCTGTCCGGCTGCCTCTGCCCTGCGTGCGTCCTGGGGGCGCCTTTACTTTTCACGCCTTCGGGAGAGCGCCAGACAGCCTTTCCCTGCAGTCGGTACCGGGAGGCTCCTCCGCGGCAGGAAGCACCTGCTCCAGGCTGGTCGCAGCCTCCCTCCCCACTCCGCGCCGCGGATCCCCAGTCCGGCCGAGCGCCCAACTTTCCCGCGGCGTCCGCCCGGAGGATGTACCGAGGCCCCTCCCGGCTGGCCAGTCGGGTCTTGTGAAGCGACGCCACGCGCCGCGGCTGCGACACCCGCGCTGGGCGGGGTCCGGGCGGGGGTCGCGAGTCTGCCCCCGCGAGCGGCGGGGGCCCCAAGCAGCTGCGGGAGAGGGGCGTGTCCGCCTTCACTTTAGGGCAGGATCTTCAGGGGAATCCGCCTGAAGGGCCCCCAGCGCACCGCCGACGGCTAGGAGTGGCCGGCCGGTGGCCGCTCCAAAAAGTGCGGGCGCGGCTTGGAAGTGCCTTTGCCACCGGGGCGACCGGGGCAGAGACAGATGGTGCGGATCGTCCCTCTCTGTGGTCTGCGTGAGTCAGGGCCTGGCGCGCTCCGGCCGCGGGCGCCGGGGGCTGGATCGGGCTGGCGCCCGCGGTCTCTCACACTCCCTCCCGCCACCCCCTAGAGGGGTGTGGGCCGCGGCTGCGCCGAGCCCTGTCCATGGTGCGCCGGCTCCGCGCTCTCCTCCCCCGGGTCCAGTTCTCCTACTTTCCGGCTTTCTCCCTCCCACTGGCTCCCGGGCCGCCCGGGTCCCGCCGTTCCTTTCTCCTTTCTTGGGTTTCTCCTTTTGTTCTTATCATCTCCAGCTGGTCTTTTTCTTTCCCCTTCCCCCATTCGCCAGTCCGCTCCCCCTCCCCCGTCCCCATTCTCTCTCCTGACTCGGGGGTTTCAAAACTGTTAGACATTTTGGCCTCTGCACTTTTGGGGAGTGGATGGAATTTCTCCTAACTTGGGGGAGGAGACCTGCCAGTCACTTGCTAACAAAAGTACCTCCTGTTATAAAACCGCCCTTTATTCTTGGAGCGCACACTCATTATTTCACCTCCTGTCACTTCATTTATTGTTTCTTCTTTTAAAATGGGGTTTATTGAAGAGGTTAGGCTGAATGGGGAAGAAGGAGAAAAGTGCTACTTCAAGTGTTTGAAGTTAAGGGGAAAGCAAGATAAACTTAACCCTGTGGACATCAGGTTTTTTTAAAACAAATATGTCATAGATTAAACAAATCTCACTTTAAAAAACATTATGTTTTGGATATCATGGCATGGTCTGACTTATTTACAGGCAACTTATAATAAGTCCTAAGAGTGTGAGTCCAGCAGTGGATGGTATGCTCACCAACTTTTTGATCTGAAAGTAAGTTTTAATTGAATACTGTGCAGTGAAGTTAGGACAGGAGGAGACGTTTGTTGGTCGCTAATAACATGGGACTAAAGTGTGTACCACTGGAGCAATCTCATTTCCTCTTTGAGTCATCTGCCTTGAAACCAGGTGTGGATTTTGTAGGTCATTTTCTTTTATTTCCTTAAGCATTTTTAAAATACATCATTTATAAACGTCAAATCACGCCCTTCCCTTTTCCATTGTATGTTCTTTCTCAGTTTCTTCCAAGCCAATGTCTTGTTGACTTTTATAAACCTCGAGGAAAGGGGAGATTAAAACTTTGTCATCAAGTTTGGGTTATTCACGGGTTCGAGTCGAGCAATAACATTGAGTGGTTTGCAAGGTCATTAGAAGTGGAAGCAGAGCAGTTTATGCAACACGAGTTTTAGGGTTAAGTGCACCTTGTGGATTGTACACACTGAGATTGGAAATGACTTTGTGCTAATGGTCTGATTTACACACCAGAATAACACAGATCTATCCGCAAGGTGAAAATTGCCCCTCTGCAGTCATCTGCTATTAAAAGTCTAGGTTTTTGTTTGTTTGTTTGTTCATTTGTTTTCAGGCCAGACTAAGGAGTCATGAGTTTTAGAAAAGAGAATGAGTAGGTTATTAGTGTAGATAACGGAGCCGCCTTATTTTTTTCAGACCAGTTAAAGAAGAATAATTGAATATTCAAAAGGACTTTATCCCTTTAGTTAACTGAAGTGTTCTTTTACTTGGAACACTTTTTTCACTTTGAGAGAATCTTTACTAGTTGAGTTATTCTGTTACCTAGATTTACATAATTCTAGTCAATTTTGCATATTATGATATTCAGGTTTAAGATTTTCTCTATTCTTCCTCATTTTAGCTTGAGGCATTAGCATCGTCCTATTTTTAAAAAAAGCAGAATTTGAGCATTAAACTTCACTGATCAAGGGATATCACAAAGTTATGACAAGCTTTCCTTTTAAATTATACAAGTGACTTTCAAATCCTTAAATAGATTTATCATCAGGAATAAAAACCAATTTTACTTTTACTACCCATCCAGTAATGAATAGATTAGAAGCCTGCTTTGTTTTTCTAGTTCACATTTTAATTGCATAGCTGCATTGTTCTAATTTAAATATGTTTGTATGGGTTATGAAGAATCAAGGACACCTCCTTAAGATTCACAGATATTCTAGATTCTTAGTCTTATTGCCTTGGTTCTGCTTTCAACCCTGGATGAGGATGTATGAAAAAAGATGCACAAACCATATGTGATTTTCGCCTATTAAGTATAGACGTTCAAGGCATTAATATTCAACACGTGAAATGTAAAAAAAAGCTTTGTTTTAGAATGTGGAAAATCTAGGATACAATAATCATTTTAAGTATAGACCATATATGTATTCACCATGTTTATTTGATTTTCAACAGCTTTGTAACAAGTTCCTATGAAATTAAGAATTAACATAGTTGGTGTTCACAGTTTATTCCACTTATGCGTCTCTGCCCTTTTTTAAACTTGTGGCATGTGGCCATGACTAACAAGTGGTGCATTGCACATGTTCTAGGGGTGATTTGAAAAATAATTTGTGTATCCTAAAATATTATAAACATATTTTAAAATTATATACATAAATTAAAATTATATATAATTTTTTAGGCCTTAATTGCAAGTTCAAAATTTACTTACAAAGTAGACTTTCATACCTTCATCAGAGTCTACCCTGACCTTCTTCTAAAAGTTTGAACTGAGATTTTAAGGGGAAATTCTTTTAGATAGTTTGTATTTTTTACGTGTAGAGACTCAATTCTTCTTGGAACAGATTATTTTGGTGACAGTGTATTGCACCAAACTGTCCTTAATTTCCGTTTTCATTAAAAAATCTTCAATTCTTAAATCTGTTGCGCCTCATTAAGCTTTAGGGTTATTAATTGTGAAATGTCAGGACTTAAAGCAACAGTTAATCTTGCTTTAAAACGCCTTCAAAAAAATCCTCATCCCCATCGTGTTTTCAAAGGGATAGTCTCAAGTTAGAAGAGTGATTAAAAAAAAAAAATCAGCTGTTATTTAAGAAGTGTAGTGTTTGTATGTACTTTCTATGGGTTTGCCCAAGTTAACATTATTCAAATTTGCTCTTTGGGCTCAAATACAAAAATTAATCAAGTTTAAGCACTGCACAGACTTGTGGTGAATTTCATCAGCCATTTAAAAAATATGATAGATTTGGAATTTGGGTTTTGTTATTTGAGTAATTATTTCACATCTGCCATGAGTACACCTTCTAGAATCTATTTTCAAGTTGGGTTAAGAACTTTAAGCTGAAACATAATTTGTACCAACAAATCATTACGCCTCACATTTCTGTTTTTTTCCTTCTACAAATTTATTTTTGTTTGAATTTTTCAGTAAATTATGCCAGTTAATTTGAGCGGATGATAGTCTTTGTGTATTTAACTAAATGTAGATAAGTTTTAAATTAAGCAAACCTATTCATGCCAGGGAGGAAGTATATACAGATAAATATTGTAGTAAGAGCTACATCTTCTGCATATACCAAGTGATGAGTTTAAAGTAGGCAGAAGGTGAATTCAGGATCTAAATGGGACCTTGTGAAAAATTTGAACTTAAAGATTATGATTTGTGTTACAATCGAGTTTTTAAGCTCTATTTTAGATTATGCGTAAATACTGCTCAGTTTTTCCATCTTACTCTCTTTAGGACCCAGTGTACTTCCTTGTCTGAGCTTCCAACTGTACTTACAGCAGGCAGGCTCTTGGGTTGCATATATATGCGCAGTACGTAGGTTGAGGACTGCTATCTACATGCGTTCCCTGCAACATTTACCACAATTTGGCATGAACTGTCAATTGATAGTTAATTGATAACTTTGTGTGTGTCATCCAAGGTGGTTTGGGCACAAAGAGTATAATAGCTTTGTTCTGTGCAAGTGAGCTGCCCTGACATAGTGTCAAGGTCAAGAGCTAGTGTCAAGGGCAGAAAGCCTGGGGTTGTAATCCGGTCCAGATGTAGTTTAGTCTCTTAAACTCTGCTGACCTCATTTTCCTCAATAATAAAACCTCGGGCCTGGTTGGATTAGTTGATCTCTAAGGGACTTTCTAGTTCTGTGACTCTTGGGACTGCTTAAAATATCCCAAAATGATTCCTTTTCAAAGACTTTGGAATGACTTTAATAACTAACCTGAAATGCAGAGATTTTTCAGGTATTCAGAGTGATAGAGTATGATTTTTGAGAGCTATTGACAATAGTTTATCATATATGATAGCATATCATTCAGCATTAAGAATATAGCTCTTTTGGATGGACCTAGAGATTATCATATGAAGTGAAATAAGTCAGACAGAGAAAGACAAATATCATGATATCACGTATATGTGGAACCTAAAAAAATGCAAATGAACTTATTTGCAAGACAGAAATAGACTCACAGACATAGAAAACAAACTTATGGTTACCAAAGGCAAAAGGGGGGAGAGAGAAATTAGGAGTTTGGGATTAACATATACACACTACTATGTATAAAGTAGATAAACAACAAGGACCTACTATATATAGCACAGGGAACTATATTCAGTAGCTTGTAATAACCTATTAAGGAAAAGAATCGGAAGAAGAACTTATATACATATATATATATGTATGTATGTTTAACTGAATCACCTTGCTGTATACCTGAACTAACACAACATTGTAAATTAACAATAAATAATAGTTCTTTTTTAAAAAAAATATGGCCTCTTGACCTAGCAAGTTCTTCTCTAGTCATTTTTACAGATATGTCTGTATTCATGATGTATGCATGATGTATATATTTATACATACAGGGATTTGCATTGAAGCATTGTTTATAATTACAAAAGATCAGATTAGATGGTCTCTGAAAGTCCGGTAGGGACTGATTTAATAAATTGTGGAATAATGTGCAGTCAGATTTGAGAACCCCTGCTGTGTGGAACAAAACATTTTACTTCTACTTACAGTTCAAGAAAATTATTGTTAAACCACCTAATGTTTTAGCATAATCACTAGGTATCTACCTAGAAAAGCTTCAGGGAAGGACAGCCAAAATCATCAGTGGGATTTCAAGGCCTCTGAATGAAGAGGAATTGGACATAGACCACAGAGAGAAGCTATAACTGAAGAACAGAAAATCAATGAGAGTAGAAATAAGATGAAGATGACATACACTAACACTAGAACATCCTAAAGTTGGGTTGAGAACAACCCGTAGCAGGCTGAGCTTATAAGTAAGTCCAAGGAAAATTGGCTAAATTTAATGGGTACTTATGTAATAGATAGTTTGCATGTTGTATCATGGAATGACCACACTGTGCTGAGTTATCTGTGCCCGAGAGATTATACTAGTTGGTTAAACCATTAAGATATTTCTTACATTCTCTTGACTGATTGAATATTTAATTTTTAACCTGTTCTGATAGTGAAAAGGTAGCCTAAAGTGGACCTTACTAGTACCTAGAACTTGAGATGCAGAAGAATGTTTAGTATTAGAATCAGATGTTTTGGTCTACAGCCTCAATTAAGTAAGATATTTAACTTTCTCAGGTAGCATTGGGAGAATTCGTGGTGTAATGCTTTTAAAACAGCTTGAGTCATTTAAAAGGAGGTGTTATTATAAACATAATATGGCATTCATAATCCAGTAACTTGGAGAAGTATTTGATCCATGATCTGTTCTTAGATTTTCTTTTGCAAAATATACCTACCTATACTAAAAATAAATAAATAAATCCTGGAATAATAGTGTACTTCTGTACTCCTACATACTGTTATTTTAATATTGTTTTTTATGTTAATTTTAAAAATTAACTTGACCATAGCATACTTATGTACGACCATATAGTTTTATATTTTTATGGTCTTAGTTTTAATGTTTGTTTTTGTGTTTTTTAAAAAATTGTACTTGACCATCATAATTTAAAACATTCATGTGGAGTTTCCCCACCCCCATTCTGTATATAATTTAGTGTTTTGGTGAATTAAGGAATTAGTAAAAAAAAAAAAAAAAAAAAAAAAAAAAAATTAAAGGATCATAATTTGGAATCTTTATTATTCCAGAAATTATTGGAACTAGAAATGTGAAATGACTCTCTTTATCCTCATTATTATAATAAATTTTGAGTTTATTCAACTTTCTTCTATTGCATTAAATATCAAAATTTGTAAAATTCTGGCAAAGGGAAATCTAAATTGTAGGGACAGGAAATAGTTTAGTGGTTTCTGGGGCTGGATATGGATGGAGACAAGAGATTGGTTACAAAGGGGCATGAGGGAATTTTGTGGGTGACAGGAATGCTCTAGAACTTGACGGTGGTGGTTAGGTGAATGTATAATTTTTGAAACTCATTGAACTATACTCTTAAAATGGATGCATTTTATTGTATGTAAATCATACCACAATAAAATTGGTTAAAATATAAGACAATTCACACATTAAAAAAAAAAGTATCGAATTTCGTATTACTGCTTCCAGTAAGGAATCTAAGGAATGCCCTTTCAGTGTTTTTTTTTTCCCATATGCAGTTCTAAGACATTTCACAATTTCTTTTATTTTTAGTAATAATCAGTAGGTCATTCATATAAGTCAGAAGAGCACACATGCCAGATAAAACTATTTGAAACTTTAGATATTTGCTGTCATCTCTTCAAATATTTTTTTTAAAACCAATGTCTGGTAGTACTAAACCTTAAAAATGAAATAAGTTTAATTGTAGGGAAGGAAATTAACATGTTACCTCAGTTAATTATTTCTATAACCTTGTAACATAGGTGGTTTTATTTTCATTTTAGAGACTATCAAAGAGGGAGTCAGACAGTCTGAGTATTTATTGTGAGAGTGCATAGTAGAACCATATCTGGTTATAGCAGAGTTAAGCCTGACTGCAGGGCCCAAGGTGTTTTCCCTCCACCAGGCTGGGACCCTTTTAATATGATATTCAGGGAATGAATATCGAATTAGAGGGAAATTTCAATTCCTCACTACTGAGTTTATAAGGTTTTTGTAAAGTAGTTAACTTTTGAGTTACATTCTCTATTTAATTTTGACCTTAAATAGTTTGATTTATTTTGGCATCTGAAACCAAAATTTAATGCTTGGTTAAGATTTTCATTCTTTTTTTTTTTAATATGTTCCCTTAGAGAAAGAAGAAAAAAAATCTTAGGTAAATGATTCATAATCAGTTTTATAATGTTCTTCAGATTGTCTTGATCAACAAATAATGTGTTGGTAAGTACTCAAAAAATATCTTTTTGTTTGTGAATCCTGGAATTTAAAATACTTTCTAAGAGCCAAGAAAGCCTCAGGCTACGCGTGGTTGTTTTTGTTTTTTGGGTTTTTTGTTTTTTGAAACTGTGTTTTTTCAATAAAAGTAAATTCAAGAGATTCTGTCATTGTGTTAAAACATTTTAATGTTTAATGGCACATTTTCCATGTTTGAGTAATTCGAATTACTTCTCCCACAAATGAAACCAGTTGACATCTTTTAAAAATATATACATCCACATCTACAACAGGTTTTTGTGTGACTGTTTTGTGGCGTGACTGAGTACACGCTGATTTGTTTGCTGCCCAGAAAGCCTAGAACTATTTTGTTTGTAACTTGACCTATCGTTGGTGGGTGGATACACTTGGCTTGACTATAATAGCAAACAAAATGTCTCTTAGTTGGTTGGGGAGCTGTTAAGCGAACTCTGAAATAAGTCACTTAAAAAACATTAAACTTATTAAGTTAAAGGCTATGATTTAATCCCTATGCTTAACACAAATCTTTAATAAATCAGAGGCTGTGGCTACTTTAATTTTTTTTCTTTTGTTGTCTTAATTGGTTAACACAACAGTTCAAAGTCTGCAGTTCATTCTTTATGGCTTTCTGGTCCAGTTAGTAAAGAAAAGTGTGTTCTGTGCAACCAAAATATTAGTCTTTCACAGCTCCTTTGGTATACACCCCCACAAGAGCAACTCCAAGATTGGGTTCTCATGTCTTGCTTCTCATATTTCAGGAAATTCAAATTTTAAATTTCACACACACACACACACACACACACTCACTCTTTATGAAAGTATCAAATGTATACGGGACAGTGCACGTATAAGTGGATAGCCTGCTGAGTGTTCATTAATTGATCATAGTATTTAATCAGCACTCAGTCAAGACACAGCATTCCAGCATCCCAGGGGTACCCTCTCCAATTTGAGCCATCTCTTCAGTGGTTACTATTTACTTGACTTCTAATGGCATATATCAGTTTAGCTTATTCCCATACTTTATGAAGTTGTACACTGTACGCCGTTTTGTAGCTGGCATCTTTCACTCAATTTGTAGAATCATCTGTATATTTGTATCTTATATATTTTTTAATAGTCACAAAATTAGGAAAGGCTCATGGACTCTATAGAAGGATCTGGGGGATGAAGGAAGGTGAAAGCTGAGTTAAAAACAAAAATAAAAACAGGCTGTTTGATTGCAGCTAAAGGTCACTTCAGTGTTCATGGTGTCAAACCACGAAACACCTTTTGTGGATTTTCCTACCTAGATATCTTCTTCTTTAGTTCTGGTAAATTGGCAATATTGTTCACCAAAAACCAAAGACATTTGGAATTTAGTAAGGTATAGCTTTTCTTGGCTTCCCTATATCAGAAGGAGGATGGAGACAAAGCACTAAATATCTTTTTGACTTGAAGTCTTAAAGCAGAAGGTTTGGGTGTTAAGACTAATCTTTTCAGTGATGCTTCTTAATACCTTCTCTGAGCTTCCTAGTGACCCACTTCTCAATGAGGTCCTACCCAGATTTGTTTTTAATTAATTTTTATTGGAGTATAGTTGCTTTGCAATGTTGTGTTAGTTTCTACTGTACAGCAGAATGAATCAGCCATACATATATATTTATCCCCTTTTTGGATTTCTTTCCCATCTAGGTCACCACAGTGCATTAAGTAGAGTTCCCTGTGCTATACAGTATGTTCTCATCAATTATGTTTTATACATAGTATCAAGATTTGTTTTTAATTTAAAAAAGGTTAAGTTGGGGGTTATAATACCACAGACTGCTAGTTTTCCGGCTGGTCAGTGCATCTTTGGGTATAGTTGATCCTCTTTTGTGTTTGTGTAGCTTTTTTAAATATCTGAGAGGTTGCCATGAAGGATGCGGAGCGCCATGCTTGTCCCAAGCTTTCTTTCTGAGGGCCTTTTCTCTCCATTTATAATACATGTTGAGTAGAGCTAGAATCTAGGTGGAGGATTCCATGCATAAGGATAAGGACTAAGGAATCCATATCCAGAGGGAATGGCCCACCAAGGGTCTGGTTTTTTTCAAGGCAGCTCTCATTCATTTATGTTTGTACATGAGTGGACTTCACAGTATTTAGAAAGATTGTACTCTTGTGTGGCTTTAGCTTATTGATATCTAATTGGTACTTCACTTGTGTTCCGCCCTTACACATGGTTTTCTACCATAAAAGCAATTGTTTACATACAGTGTTTGTGTTTTCAGCATTAAATTTTATTTACAGTTCTGTCTTTTTTGTTTGACAGATAGCTAAGAACATTTGGGGAGAATCGCATAACCATTGATTTAATTTACCATCTGATTTATAGCTAAGTGCCTTGTAAATGAAGCTGAATTAAATCCGTGATTTGGTTTATGGTCTTTCCCTTTATTTGAGGCTGTCTCAATGGAGCTTTGTTTGAAAGGGGGATAGTGGTATATTTGAATGTAGATAACAACGGATTATGTGTAGATAGCTTATAACATTTTATGGCCTAGAATAAAGGCATTTTGGAAAACAGTGAGGTTACTTTTTCTAGTGTTTGTGTATGTAATGGATTTGTTAAGAATTGTCAAGACTCTGATATCTTATTTTCTGAAGTCTTGGTTCTTCATAATTAAAATAAATAATATATAATAATATACATAACATGTAATATGTATTATATATTATATATAGGTTGTATATATTGGAATAAAATTATATATAATAAATTAAATATATATACATATGGTGTGTTTCTGGAATACTACTTTGGTGGGTATGCCAAGATATAAATTGAGACTGTCCACCTCCAAACACAGTCTTCTCAAACATCATGCTGTATCAAATTATATTTACCTCTTTATATTTCCACATTGAGATATTTTGCTTATCTGAAATTTACTTTTGTATTTGGTATGAAATAGGAGGTCTTTTTTTTTTTTTTTTTTTGCGGTACGCGGGTCTCTCACTGTTCTGGCCTCTCCCGCTGCGGAGCACAGGCTCCGGACGCGCAGGCTCAGCGGCCATGGCTCACG
The DNA here is from genome assembly GCF_964374135.1 of Grampus griseus. Lineage (NCBI taxonomy): Eukaryota > Metazoa > Chordata > Mammalia > Artiodactyla > Delphinidae > Grampus > Grampus griseus. Next base: position 44,425,376 of record NC_139006.1, on the reverse strand, counting down.
GGCCCAGCCGCTCCGCGGCATGTGGGATCTTCCCGGACCGGGGCACAAATCCGTATCCCCTGCATCGGCAGGTGCCGACTGTCAACCACTGCGCCACCAGGGAAGCCCCGAAATAGGAGGTCTTAACATGTGGGTAGCTGTCATTTGTCAAAGAAAACTTCTGGTTTTTCTAAACAAATGCTTCCTCTATTAAGTACAGGTTGCCATAGGCTTCTGGATGTCCTTTTTTCTCTCTCCAATTGTGCTGATTGCCTAGTGAGGCAGTGTGCACAATGGTTAAGAATGTTGGCTCTGGAGCAGGACGACCTGTTTGGGGCCCTGGTTTTGACACTTGGCTGTTGTGTGAAGTTGGACAGCATGTGTGACGTTTCTATCACGCAGGATGTCTGTTTGTAAAATGGGGGTAATAAGTAGTATCTGTCATAAGGTTGTTAGGAAGAGTAGGTGGGTTAATGTATATACATCATTTAGAAAAGTGCTTTCATATGGTAAACAAGATGTAAGATCTTTAACTGAAGATTTGGGGGTATAATCATTACCCTCGTTTTACACAAACATAATCAAGGGGTAATTTAATTGTTTGAATACGTTTGAGTACTTGGTACATTCGAAGCGCTGTTCTGTATTCAGTGTTCCAGGGGGATAACTTGTCCTTCTGCATGGAATGCTGCCAGTGCCCCTTAGATGGCATGTGGAAGCCACAATTGAAGGGCGCATATTTTAACATTCCTCCTTTAATTCTAACAGATGTTGTCTAGGCTGATACAATTAGGGAAAGGGATGAATATATATGGAGTGTCATTCTGTCAGCAATTTGATTTGGGAATTACAGGTAATCAAACAGGAGCTATTCTGGTGTCTTCGTAGGTCTGTCTCTTTGCTTCTGTGATTTAATTCTTTAATGTTCTTTTATGGACACAAGCGTGTGTGTGTGTGTGTGTGTTGTTTTGAGACTAGCCTGCAACCAGAGTAGGTTACTTAGTCTCTGAATGTTTTTAACATGATCATGAGGACCCAGCAGAGAGGAGAGGGTTGAGGGTAGTCTTATCATACTGGTTGATGCCAGTACAGAATCTGCAAAAACAGAGTGAAGGTAGATTCATTGTTCTTGTAGATGTTGATGATTTATTGATGATTAGATGCAAGAAATGTTACATTTAACTTAGTTTCATTCTATCTTAATAATATTGCATTATTTTTGAGTAATTACTATGTGCAGGCACTGTTCAAAGTACTTTACATTTATTAACTCATTTAATTTGCAAAAAAATTTTACTCAATTACGTATGAGGACACCAAAGTACAGATAGGTTAAACTGAGGTGCCCAAAGTTATTTTGTTAAGTGATGGAGCTAGGATTCAAATGCCAGCAGCCTGATGTCGGAGCCTGTGTTCCTAGGTTTGATATTTATTTGAATGTAGGTAAAAAAATTAAGGCAGGATAGACTTTTTAAAACAGCTTTTTCCATTGTAAAATGTGGTACATGTAGAGGAGTATATAAAGCATATATGCAGTTTAAACAATAATTAAAGTTTACAAAATATGTCCATACAACTACCAGACATCTTGAGAAATAGAATATTACCAGTGCCTTGAAAGTCTCCAGAGTACTGTTCCCATTTCCCTCCTTCCTCCCAGACGTAACCGTTATCTTCATTTTTGTGATAATTATTCATCGATTTTCCTTATAGTTTTATCATCTATGTATATATTCCTTTTATATATGTGTAAATGTATATATAGAGATGTTTATGTAAATGTGTATATATCATGCATATATGTGTAAATGTACCATGTATACGTGTGTATGTATGTATATGTGTGTATATATACACAAATGTGTGTGTGTATATATATATATAATATATTTTTTGTGATTCCTTCTTCTCAGTATTATGTCCATAAGATTCATTCAACTGAGTCGTGTAGCTATAATGTATGCATTTTCACTGCTCTAGAGCACTGCATGCTATAAATACGGTACAATTTACTTACTCAGTTTATTGCTGATGGACTGTGTGTCTGGTTTCAGAATTTTGCTGCTGCAGACATTCCTGTACATGCCACCTGGTCGTAAGTGCCAGGGATACTCTAGGGCTGCATTTCCCAAATTTTAGCTTATATAAAAATCACCTAAAGCTTGTTAAACAGATTCCTGGCACGATCCCCTGAGCTCCTGATTCAGTACATCTCCAGCAAGCTCCCAGTGATGGAATGCTGGTCTGCTCTGGGGTATGTCCCAAGGAGTAGGATTGCTGGGTTACAAGTTATGTGCCTGTTCTTCTTTACCAGCTACTGCAAGAGTTGTTCTCCAGCTGCTCCACCAGCACCACGTACATACTTTTCTTTTTTCATAATCTTAGTACACATACTCTAGTTAAGCTTTAGCATTTTTAACGACCTGGTGGACTGCATAATGGTATCTCTTTTTGGTTTCAATTTGTATTCTTTTGGTTACTAACACGATGGAGATTGTTTTTATATATGTTCCGGCCTTTCGTCTTCCTTGCGGTGTCTGCAGAGCCCTAGTCCATGGACTGAAGTTTGTAACTCGTCTGTAGCTTGGCCTTGCTATTTGTTGCCCATTCTCTTTGCCTAACGTTTCCAGTCATGGTTTGTATAGTATCTTTCTAAGGAGTGTGAGCCTTCTGGAGAGCTCACTCGTGATTAAATCTATTATTTGTGGAGTGCTTACTATGTTCCAGGCCAAGCAGGCTGCCTGCATTGTCTTATGTAATCCTCACCTCAGCTTCCTGAGATAAGTCGGCATCATTATCATCATCCATTTTACAAAAGTCTGAATGCAGCCTGGCTTAACCCAAAGGCACACCTCTAGGAACCTCCCAGGGTTTGAGTATTTCTTCCGCCCTGGTAACAATCAGGTCCTTGGGAGTCTCCAAGAGCTGACCCAGTGGGAGCAAGATAAGTCTTTCTATTCAAGGTTTTGTAGGATTGCAGCCTGGAGGAGAATTTGGACTCTAGAATGAAGTCTTCAAGGATCTCAATTCCAGGGAGCAACCTTTGGCCTTATGAATGGGAAAATCTAACACTGAGCCAGTATTAGGCTAGGCTGCTGTGGAAGTAGGTGATTTCTGTCTCTGGCCAAACAACCCCTAGTGGTGATTTTAAGAGATGCAGGTAACTGATTGGTTGACAGTGCTGTGAATTGCCGTTTTTCCCGACCTCAAGCGGGCTTGGCCCTGAACTGTAGACACCCAGCAATGCAGAGGCACATGTGATTCTCTGTTCCCAGGACTTGGGCTTCACCGAGCACTTGAAGAGACTTGGTTGTCTGCTCTCAGACCCTCAGTGTCCAGCCATCCTAGTGGTCTTGCGGCCCTGCTGGCAGTCTCAGGATGTTATTTGGCCTGGCTTCTTTTTGATCTTCAGCCTTGGCCTCTGAGTATTCAGTAATGTTGAGACCTTGTTGGTAATTTTGTTGTCTTTGAAGAGACCTAATAAATAGTGCTTCTTATCCATCTGAGTTCTGGATGAATAAGACAAAAGAGTCAGCAGATAAAGAACCACAATACAACCTTTATTACTGAGAAGGACGAGGGTAGAACATACATAGGTCGCTGAATTAATTCCCCTCCCCCTGCACCCGCCTCCCATCTTTAATGGTGCTGGATGAGAGCCAGCTTCCCACCTAGGGATCCTGCTGTTTTAAGGTCATCTACAGCATAGCAACATTTGCACTGTGGAAGGAGGCTGGGCATCCAACAGAAAAGAGGTGAGGAAGGGACCAGGCTCTGTGTGCCCAGTCGTTTCATCCAAACTGACCAGAAAGGTTGACAGAGGTTGGGGAGTGGGTGGAGGTGGGACGTTGCTCACGTAGCTCTATATGGAAGGAGGGAGTAAGGGTTCCGCTAAGCCTTCCGCAGAGTTTGCATTAACCATTGAGTTTACTATGTTCTTACCCATCAAGTGTGTGCTCATCCCAAAGAGTGGCAGTCACCCTCAGAGGGAGAGTTGGACTCTCTCAGGACAGTCTTGCTCCCAACTTCATGAAGTCCTGGACGATCAATAGCTTTACTTTATAAAGAATCCTCAAGCCTAATGCAGCACGCAGGATGGTCACAGCAGCGCGGGCGCATCTCGGAAATACTGTGTGTTAGATTCCAGAGCAGTGTGATAAAGCAAATACCGTAGTAAATGGAGTCACAAACTTTTTGGTTTCCTAGTGCATATAAAAGTTCTGTGTACACTATACTGTGGTCTTTTAAGTGTGCAGTAGCATTATGTCTACAAACGCAATGTACATGCCTTCATCAAAAAAGACTTCAGGGCTTCCCTGGTGGCGCAGTGGTTGGGAGTCCGCCTGCCGATGCAGGGGACACGAGTTCGTGCCCCTGTCCGGGAAGATCCCACATGCCGCGGAGCGGCTGGGCCCGTGAGCCACGGCCGCTGAGCCTGCGCATCCGGAGCCTGTCTCTGCCACAGGAGAGGCTACAACAGTGAGAGGCCCGCGTAGAGCAAAAAAAAAGACTTTATTGCTAAAAAATGCTAACTGTCATCTGACAATGCACAGTTGCCACAAACCTTCCATTTGTAAAAAAGAAAATCAATACCTGCAGAGTGCAGTAAAGCTGCGTATGCCTGTAGCTGTGCAGCCTACAAAGTTGGAAAGCAAACCGATCCTGATCCTAGGCGAGCTTTTCTAGGCGACATTATGACCCCAGAGCCTGTTCTTAAATGTCCCAAAGACCATGATAGGAAGCAGGTGACATCTGAGGGAAGGACTCACCATGGGTGGCAAGAACCTTCCCTGGTTGAGTCTTTCCCCAATGCTAATGGGGCTAAGCCTGTTGTCTGTAAGTCGTGACCTTTGAACTAAACACAGAGGTCAAAGGGGAAATGGAGACTTACAGAGACAGAATATGCTGGATGAGAAGGAAGGGCACCTCCAAAAAGATGGGGATCACCACCGGGGGTATTTCTGAACCTTGCACATAGGTGGCAGTATCTCAAACACCAGCTTCCTGAAAGAAAACCCAGAAGGCACAGGTGGGCCCCCTCCCCCCGGATAAATACAGAATGCTAAATTTAACCTCTCACAGGGAGCCTCTCCCAGATGAATTTTGATTTGCAACCAGCACATTCAAACCTTCTACCTGGCCTTCCCCTGTGAGCCCCTCGAGGCTGTCAGCCCGCCACTGTCCCCAGCGTGGGTTCTGTTGGGTAGATGACTGGGGGATGCACTGTCTTGGGAGCAGGTGTTTTCTGTCTCTCACCACTTGCTGTGGGGTTGCTTTGGCCAAAAAAGGCCATGTGCGGGGGAAGATTTCTCCTTAGTTTATAAAGATCAGTCCAGACTGCTTGGTGGAGGCTGGCCCTTGAGCCTGTGGTCAGGTTACAAGAAGCCAAGATGTGCCTTCTTTGGCCTCCGAATGCAGAGCAGAATTAGAGGCAGGCAATCCAGTGCCGCCCTCCTAGACCTGTCATTCATAATTTGAAGTGAGAACCTCCACAAGGCTCTTGAGTTCACTGCATTTAAAAATAGCAAATATTGTTCTGCTCACTAGTCTTTAGGCAGGAGATGTTGAAATGATCCCCTTTTTCTGTGCCTCAGCTGTCTCTGCTCATTCACGGGCACCCCCAGGAGTCCTGAGCTGCCTCAGACCTTTACCAAGGCCATGCTGCTACGGCCCTCACCCAAAGGCCTTTGCCATTTGGCTGTGGTCACCGCGTGGCCTGTCTCCTTGGTCCATGGCCTTCCCTGAAGTCCACCGTCTTTGCTCTGGGCCCTACCTCTGTAAACAAGCACTTTCCTAGAGAATAACCACCGTAAGTTGTGGTCACACATCAAGATCAAAATACCCTGTGGTTTAGGAACTAAAGCCTGTTGATGTTAAAAGCTGCCTGCCCAACTATAAAAACCCACCACACTGCACAATCAAGACTACAAACCACCAAGTTGAAAAACAGGCAGGGCCCTAGGAAAGCACCCTTCCTCCCCTGCCCAGAGCCCCAGTACCTCCGGGACTGTTTTCCTCCCCAGCACTGGATTCCTTTTTTTATTATTTCTCAAAGTCTCCAGAGCGTACACCAAATGCCTAAGTCTTTGAAGGGGCCCAATAAATGGGACCTCTCCTCCCTGAACCAGGTTCTGAACAGAGTGAAATAGAAGCCATGAGAGTCAACAGTTAGGAAAGGAGAATCTCACCATGGTTCTGGTGAGATCTGGGCTGGAAGGCATGGCCTTTATCCGTGGGCTTGTCTGTTGCCCATAGGGAACCCCAGAATTCCACAGACCTGCTCACTCAGTTGCAGGTGGTGCTGCCCCCCACCTACAAGTGCTGCAGGGGATCCGTGAGCTCCCAGCGTGGAAAATGAGATCACCACGCTTGTTCTCTGTGGGCCTGCGACTCCCAGGTGGGAGGAGTAGGGGTCAGAGCTGGGCACCAGGTGCCAAGATTGTTATTTCGAATTCAGCCTTCAGATAAGTTCAGTTCATCCCTCTTCTCTCTAGAGTAGCAGTTCACACATTTCTTGGTCTCAGGGCCCTTTTACACTCTTAAAAATCATTAAGTGCCCTAATGAGCTTCTATAATGTGGGTAATATCTACCGTTGTTTAGCATATTAGAAATTAAACTGAGGAAATTGTATGGTATTGATTTAATTCATTTAAAAGTATTAAACCCATTATGTAACACAAATACCAATTTTTATGAAAAATAACTATATTTTCCAAAGCAGAACAATGAAATTAGTAGGAAGAGTAGCATTGTGCTTTTGTATTTTTGCACATCTCCATGTCTGACTTAGTAGAAGACAGTGGGTTTCCTGTATCTGCTTCTGCGTTTACTCTGTGAAGGTATGACACATCACTCACCCTTTGGAAAACTCCACTTGACACTCGTGAGAGAATGCGAGTGGAAAGGATAAGAATATTGTTATATTATGGAAGTAGTTTTGCCTTTTCAGTTCCCCTGGAAGGATCTTGGGGACCCATAGGGATCCCGAGACCACACTTTGAGAACTGCTGTTCAGTCTGACTGACAGGTGGAGTGGAAACAGATGAGAGTATTAGGAAAGCAGAGTTCCTTCCACACGGAAAGAAGCTTCGAGAAGGGAAGATGCACTCCCCCTCTACAGGTTATACAGTGCAATTGTCCAAATGCCAGACTTAAACTACTCGAGATAACCATAGGTGGAAGAAATGCTAGTCTGCAGTCCCCCCGAGTTGAACCTGAAACTGGTGACATTAGCCCTGTAACCTGTGGGTTAGCATGCAGGGCTGGTGCGCTGGCTTCTTCATGGCTTAACCTAGAACACCGCCGGGCAGGGTGCTGCTTTGGGAGCAGGTTCAGGAATGGCTTGGAACTCTGACGTTATTGACAGAGCCCTCTTCATGGCAGCACATTTCTGGAGGCTGTGCTGGGAATGTGATTTTCTCACAAGAATAATGGTATAATTGTCTTGATAATTATCTCATCAAGGACTCAGAATGAGATAAATCATCACCATGGCCAGCTATTCAAATTAAATCAGAGTTACAGGCACTAGAAGCATTGGTAACCATTTTTAAAAAGTGAAATCATGTTCCAGGTTTTATGAAACAGACGTAATTGTACATGAAGACCAAGGAGTGTGGGGTACAGAAAGTGTACAAAGAGTCTATCACAGGCTGTAATTAAGCCCTCATCGATATATCACCTACAGAAAATGAATACACTCACCATGGTGGGTATTTACTGATAATTTTCCATGTGTGCTTTTAGAAGAGTTTGGGGTTGGTTATGGTGGAGGCCGGGTAGGGCGGGGAGTGGGGTGACTTAAAAAACAAGTTGTTTATAAAAGTTTGACCTGATGTCTTCTCTCCGTTTTTTTCACATGGTGAACAGAAACACTGTAATTATTCTGTTAACGTATGTCACAGTCATATTTGAGAATCATATTTTAGGAAAAAATTCACAATGGCAGCAGGTAGATTTGTCACTTGGTCTTAATTCTTATAGGACAATTTCCAGCCCTTAGCCAGTATCTGAGGATGCTTCCTGATGGTTTGTTTGTGTGTGTGTGTGCATGTGTGTGTGTATGAGATGGGGCAGTGGCTAACAGTGGTCCCCAAAGCCTTTTGGTGTAGGTTTGAATATCATCCCTAAATTGACTAGCTAAATGCCTCATGGCGGTTTCCCTTCAGTTTGCTTCCTTGCCTGCGAAACAGCAGTAGTAATAGTACCTACCTTGTAGGGTTGTTGTGAAGATTGTTGAGATATATGCATGGAAAGCATTGTAGCCCCGTTCCTAGGCACTCGATAAATATTAGCAATCACCAACATTCAGTGTATTTAGTTAATTTCCAAGTTGATTATAGCCACAGTCTGATGCCACGTACTCTACTACTTGATGACATTTTGAACCTTGTGTAAAAGCGTGTTGCAGTCTCTGCTGAGTGTAATGAGTTGATGGGGCAAAATCAATCAAAGCCAGGATTGGCCACGTCTACTGGAATTGCTGTAGGCACTTCTGGAACTTTCAGTGGCAGTTTAATTGCATAACTGCCTGAGCCACTGTCTCAGGATTGTGTTATACTTCTATAAGCCGAGTCAGTCTGTAGGTGTAGCGTTGCTACCCCTGACGTTAAACATCCAGATGCTTATTGTAAACTCCTGTCTATCTTTTGAGACTCCACTCCACAAAGTCTTGATGCCTAGGAAGCCTCCCCTCACAGGGGCTGAAGAGATCAGCGACTGCACAGACCTCTGTGGACGTGACTTGCTACATGTTTGTATGTGGTCCTAAGGTCTGATAGGTTCAACTCCTGAGAAGTCCACACTCTAAACTGCATCTCCGATGAGGCACTCTGATTTTTGTCTGTCAAGCGTTTGTACTGCAGTGCTGTCCTCCAGCTCAGAGTTCAAGGTCAGCACAGTTGTCAGGTTCCTGGACCAGCATCAACACCGCTGTTTGACTCTCTTTGTCCTTACTTGATTAAAAGAAATGAAAATCAGAAAAAAATAAAAGTAGTGATACCAGAGATATTCAAGGACCTGTACTAATAACAGAATTGAAATAAAGATGGACACGAGGTGGGTCACAGGGGGCAGTGTGACCCCTGCACCTAAGGTGGTCTAGGTTGTATTATGAAGGCAAGAAAGAGTTAACCCGTTCAAAACGCTGTGCTCTCCCTCCAGGACAGTACGTGACAGAACAAAAATATCAAAGTCCAGGGTTAAACTTTTGCACGTTTCAAGCATATTTCCAGGGATATGAAATCCAAAGTGTCATCAGTGGCATGACTTATGCAGAGAAAGATCTTCAAAGAGTGGCACTAGCTCTTGAATAATCTTCTTAACATAGCCTCCCACGTCATGGATGGAATCCTGTGAAATGTAGAGAATCTGGCAAATGTATGGTGATAAATTGGATTTAAACATTAAAAAAAAATTAGTCATGCAGAATTGGTCTTGAAGGGTTCCATTATTCTATTACCATGTACCCCACTAACTGCTTTAAAAGTGTCTTCACTAATTGCTTATATTGTTTGGAAGACATACAGGCATAATAAAAGCATCCTCAGAGCTGTCCCCCCCACCACCGCTACCCACCCACACCCACACATCACCTGTTATGAAAGGAATTTCACTTGTTTTCTTTTGTACATGTTTGTGAATGAAGTTTTATTCTTTGTCACCTTGGTGTCTTTTTTTTTCTTTTTTTAAATTTTTTATACAGCAGGTTCTTATTAGTTATCTGTTTTATATGTATCACTGTATACATGTCAATCCCAATCTCCCAATTCATCACACCAGCACCCTGCCCCCCGCCACTTCCCACCCTTGGTGTCCATATGTTTGTTCTCTACTTCTGTGTCTCTATTTCTGCCCTGCAAACCGGTTCATCTGTACCATTTTTCTAGATTCCACATATATGTGTTAATATATGATATTTGTTTTTCTCTTTCTGACTTATTTCACTCTGTATGACAGTCTCTAGATCCATCCACGTCTCTAAAACGGACCCAATTTCGTTCCTTTTCATGGCTGAGTAATATTCCATTGTATATGTATACCACATCTTTATCCATTCGTCTGTCGATGGGCATTTAGGTTGCTTCCATGACCTGACTATTGTAAATAGTGTTGCAGTGAACATTGGGGGTGCATGTCTTTTTGAATTATGGTTTTCTCTGGGTATATGCCCAGTAATGGGTTTGCTGGGTCATATGGTAATTCTGTTTTTAGTTTTTTAAGGAACCTCCATACTGTTCTCCATAGTGGCTGTATCTATTTACATACCCACCAACAGTGCATCACCTTGGTTTCTTTTCAGTATTCCTACTTCACAAAATTCTTTAAAAATATTTCTCGGGTATTTATGTAGCAAAGAGGTAAAAGTCTTCACAAAAAAACTCCCAACAATATCATGACAATAGCTAACCCTTGTCTTATGGTGAATCAGGTGTTGTTGCTATGCCTCAAAGCAATCCTAGGAGACCAGTACTTCTCTTCTTCTTCTCCTCCCCCCCTCCTTCTTCTTCTCCATATTATTATTATTATGGAAAAGGTGGAGGCAGAGATGAATTTATAAAGCTTGTCAAGGTCACATACGTAGCCAGAGGGGAGCCAGGATTTAAACCTAAGCAGGTTTGCTTGGAGGCCCAGGTCTTAACTACTACACACATTCCTGCCTTTGTTTCCGTAAAGAAGAAGGGGAACAGACATATAAAGCAAAAAGAGTTTTCCAGCTTTGTGGACTGCATTTGATCATCTACCTTCTCAGTACTTGAATTGTTAGTAGATTCTGACCATCTGAAAGGGAAAAAAGGAAGAGATCAATGTATGGGGGGGGAAACCCAAACATTCAATTGGTTAAACTTAAAGAGTTTATGATAATCAGCAGAGCCTTGGTTTTAGGTAGGCTGTCTTCAGAGCCAGAAAGAAAAGAGGAAGGTTCCATTAGGTTTGGGCTGCTTTCAGATGTGAAACGTTGAGCCAGTCACCATGAATGATCTTGATCAGGAAGAAGAGGGGCATGGAAAGGTCCGCTCTGGCTTCGGTGGAATATTTTAAGAGCTTGGATTCAGGAGTGACTTGGGGGAAATTGGAAAGCAGAGCCAGTGACCAAGGAAGACTATAAAAAAGAATCACGGAAATAGGAACCTCAAAGAGTAGTGGACTCAGCTTGAAAGCTCGTGGTACTGAGACTATGGGAAAATCATAACGAGAATAAAAAGCGATGTCACTGTGGGTTCAGAACCGGAACAGATAGACCAATCCTAACAGGCCCGCAGAACTTCTCCGCTCCCATTATGCTTCTGTCCTTTTTAGACAAGGAGGTCGATCTTCCGCCTGGGAAGAGTAGAGCAAATACTTGTAAGAGGAAATTGAAACTCAGGATAGGTGAGCTGATTGTATTGAGCATGCAGAGCAGCACTAAATGAGTGGGGATCCTCTGCTCAGCATGAATTTCATCCTGGTGGGCCAGGAGGACGTGCCCACTGCTTTCATCTTGGAAGAATTGGTGAGAACGGGGTAATTACTAATGGACTGGGGATGGGTTAATGTCCCAATTAAAAGAAAAGCCAGGGCTTCCCTGGTGGCGCAGTGGTTGAGAGTCTGCCTGCCGATGCAGGGGACACGGTTTCGTGCCCCGGTCCGGGAGGATCCTACATGCTGCGGGGCGGCTGGGTCCATGAGCTGTGGCCGCTGAGCCTGCGCGTCCAGAGCCTGTGCTCCTCAATGGGAGAGGCCACAACAGTGAGAGGCCCGCGTACCGCCAAAAAAAAAAAAAAAAAAAAAAAGCCAAATCCAGAAAATGTGGTGTTCAAACAAAAGAATAGAGGGCCCCATGCTGACCTGGGGCAGAATTCTGCAGCCAGTAATGAGGAAAGTTTGGCTTGCAATTTTCATTTTCAGATGTACACAGTAACTAGGAAACAGCATGGACTTGTTCAGAACAGAAAAAAATAATTGTTTCTTTATTCCCTTTTGTTGCAAAGTTATTCAACTTGGAGACTAGGGCGGAAAGGCAGGCATGCCGATATCTGGAGTTCAGAAAGGTTTGGGGAGATGGAGGTATTGGGTTGGATGTGTGGCTGCCCAGTGCTGCACGGGCACTTGTTAAACATACTGATTTATCCACCACAGCTCTTAAGATTCTGTGTTAGTGAGTCTTGGGTTGGGACCCAGGAATCAATTTTTGGTGAATGTCCCAGATTACTTGCTATGCTGAGTAAGTTGGGAATGACTGGGCTTTAGGACAGATGTACGAGGTAGAATCGTGTTGTCATCATAGTATCAATACTGATGTTACTCAGGGCTAATACACTGAATAACCACGTGCCAGACACTATTCTAAGTGCTTTACACATGTGATCTCATTTAATCCTCACACCCGCCCTGTGCATGGGTGCTATCTCAATATACATATTGCACACATGGGGGAACTGGGACTTCTGAGGTCTCACAGATAGTAAGTGATGGGCAGGATTCAAACTCAGGCAGTCTGGCGTGTTGAAAGTCTGGGCTGTCCCTCTTAAGAGCCTGGTTTATGGCTCTGGGTCAGTGGGAAGGGCCATGTCTGGGCATGTGTCATGCCCTGTCTTTAACATCAGAGTAGCATCATTATGAAGACATTGGGGTGATCCAGACAGCCGGGAGGAATGACTAAATCTGGATGGGAGTATTAATTTATCGAGATCAAGTCTTGGAGGGTTAAATGTAATTGCTGCCCCTCAGGGCCCCAAGTCAGAGCAAAGATACTGGAAGCCACTACTTAACAGTTGCCTGGTAAAAAAGACCTGGGTTGTTTGGGTTGACTGCGCGCTCAATATAAATCAACAAGGCCTTTGTCTCTGCTGTACCTTTTGCCTGGGATGCCTTTTCCACTTCCTCCTCTTTCTCCTGGCAAAATTTTAATCATCTTTAAAGGCAGAGCCTAAATGTCACTGCAGCTATGGAGTCTTCTTTGATTTCTACAGGCAGATTTATCATCCCATTCTGCTGCTTTAGCACTTTGTTCCGGACGTTATAATTTTGCGATTATCTTTCTTAGCTTGTGCCACTCATGTCCACGGTCACTCAGCTGGAAACACGGAGGAGGAGGGCAGAACCTCCTTCCTCCCTCCCTCCCCTCCCTCCCACTCGAGTCCCTGCCGAGGAATCAATTTTAACTGTCTGCGTATTGATACAATCGCCCCTTTCTCATTCCTGCAGCCCCTGCCTGATTCAAGTCTGTGCCCTAACTTGTCGCCAACCTGTCACTTGTTGCCCCCCAACAAAACACATTTCCCACAAAGCATCAGAGAATTCTCTATCAAACACAATCTGCCTGTGCTGAAAATGTGTGCCTGGCTCCCCACAGCCAACAGGATAACCCCAAGCCCCCAGCCATCTATGATCTAACACTGTCTAACTCTCCAGCCTCAACTTTTGACTCCCTGCCTTGCTTCTTGGACTCCCGTGACACTGAACTCATTGTAATTCCCCAGGCAGTGTGCTGTTTCTTGCTGCCTTGTTCTGGCTCAAGCAGTGACTGCCTGGGATGGCTTCCCTGCCCACCGCCCCCCCCCCCCCCCACTGCCTGACTCCTCCTGGGCTCGGCTTGGGAGGCCCCCACATCCCTGCCCTGGGCTCTCCCCATGCCCTCTGCATCCCTCTACCTCTCACTGCCACTTTCTATTGCAATTATCTCTATTTTGCTCTCACTTGAAGCCTTGAACTTCCTAAGTGCAGGGCTGTGTTTCCTTCTGTTTCCCCTGGCAAGTGGACACTTAATACATGTTTCTGCAAAGAATTGTAACTATTTGTCCTACTTGGCAAGACTAGAGGATTAGAATCTTGCCGTTTCCTCTTCCTGGAGGTGAGGTCTTGGGTATTCACCTCTGAGGGAGAATCTGTTTGCTTATTTGTAAAATTCGGATAATTACAGTCCCCTCGGGGGCCATTGTGAGAATTAAGCGAGATGGCGGTGTTTTATAAAATTTAGCATCCTATTCCAGGGATCCACAAACTTCAGTCCTGCTGCCTGAGTTTGTATGGCCAAGAAGCTTTTTCACATTTTTAAATGCTTTTTAAAAATTCGTAATAATAACTTTTGACCCTTGAAAACTATATGAAATTTCAATTTTAATGTCCATGAATGAAGCTTTATTTGAATGACCAGAGCCACGTTAATTCATCTACTGATTGCCCACTTTTGCACTTCGGCAGCAGAGCCGAGTACATTATTCAAGTTAGGAAAAGGCATGCGATTCACTGCCCCCTCCTTGTACACGGAACTTTTTGAGAGGAGGTTTCCTCTCTTTGAACTTCTGGAGCCCTCCCCCTGGTCCCCGCAGTGATGAGTTAGTGTCGGGGGGGAAGCCACAGGAGCTGGCTTTGGGCTTTCGGAAAAGGAGAACGTTCCAGTAAGAGTTTCGTGGGCTGTTGGGATAGATAGTGACCTCTGCACTGCTGGGGGTGTTAAGGGTAGTGGTCACTGGTTTTCTGTGTCACTGTGGAGCAGGGTGTCACAACATTGGCCCTATTGACATCTGGGGCTGGTTAATTCTCTGTGGTAGGGGCTGTCCTGGGCATTGTGTAATGGTTGCAGCATCCCTGGCCTCTGGCCACTAAAAACCAGTGGCGTCACCTCTTCCAGTTTCAATGACAAATGTGTCCAGATGTTGCCAGATGTCCCGAGGGGGCAGTACCACCCCGGGTTGAGAATGAATGTTGGAGAACGTTGAAGCATTATGGGTGAGACTACAAAACTTTCAATGTCCAAAAAGCTGTTGGCACTAGAGGCTTCATGAGTTGGAGCTGGCTTCCCTGGATGGGTTGTGTCACCAGCTCCGGGGTCTCGCATGATCCCGGACTTGGTCCCAGCCCCTGTTTTGTAAGGTTGCTGTGAGCATTAGATGAGATATCCACGCATCTACAAAAGACCTGTTTGGCGATTGTATTCATTTCAGTGCTTCCTGTCTGCTTTAGGAACATGTTACTTTTGTTATTCCTGGACTGAATATTAAGAGGGGAAATTAATAATAAATTAATAGGGAGAAATACATACTTGAATAATTTTATGGAGCCTGTATTTAAGAAAACACATTATAGGGGCTTCCCTGGTGGCGCAGTGGTTGAGAGTCCGCCTGCCAATGCAGGGGACACGGGTTCGTGCCCCGGTCCAGGAAGATCCCACATGCCGCGGAGTGGCTGGGCCCGTGAGCCATGGCCGCTGAGCCTGCGCGTCCGGAGCCTGTGCTCCGCAACAGGAGAGGCCACAGCAGTGAGAGGCCCACGTACCGCAAAAAAAAAAAAAAAAAGAAAGAAAAAGAAAACACATTATGGAATAATAATAGCATGTTATTTTGTGGGTCCATTTTGTCTTGGGGAAGAAGACTTCAGAAAAGTTTCAGTTGTTTAAAAATATGAAAATCTCATAAAGTAATACAGGACGCCCATGGCTGTTTAATATTGGTAGCCAGCATTTGTTAGGCCACAACAGTGAGAGGCCCGCGTACCGCAAAAAAAAAAAAGAAGAAGAGATGACAGTTTTCCTCTAGTCTGTAGATTTCATTGCCCTCTGAGAGTTCACCTAGAAAACCACACACCGCCCTAACCCTACCACCCACAGGATGGAATGTGACCCTTGTTTGTCTCTGGCCTGCTGCCCCCTCCGAGCTCTGTTCCCATCTACCTCTTGGGGTTGGATCCCCACCATGGCTCCCCTCTGTAGCGGGAAGGCTGGAGGTAAAAAGGCCCCTTAACCCCTAACCTGTCACTGGGACACAGATTTAGAACACATTGGTCCAACTTATACGGCGAACTTGGGACTTCCCTTTGTTTGTTTTAGTTAGCTAAAAGTTAACTAGAAGCGCTTGCTCTGTGCCAGGGCCAGTATAAATGCCTGGATGGTTGCAGCTGGCAAGTAGCAAAATATCACCCTGTGTCCCAAACTCGATGGCTGTTGGAGGCCCAAGTTCTTACTTCTCAGAGAGTCCTAGCGATTTTCTCTTTCTCACTTTGAAATACGTAGAGCAGGCAGGGTATACAGGGAATGATATACTTTGCACCCACATGTCTGTGCACACCTTCACATTTTACCCTGTTTGCTTTAGATTCTTTTAGAAAGAAATGAATTATGACAAATAAAATCAAAGCTGCCTGTAGGATTCTTCCTGATGCTTTTCCTGACTCACCTTCCCCTGGGGTAGCGACTCTCCTAAATTTGGTGCTTATCGCTACTTTGTATATTTTTATATTCTTACTACATATGTATGTTGTACATTAGCCTTTGAATTCATACCTTATATATAAAAACAGTCATCAATCATGCTTTGGATTTTTGGGTTTTGTTTGCACGATTTAGACTGCAGTGCACCTTGTTGCCAGTCTGAATGTGGAATGTCGTATGAATAGATTTCTGAACTTACTAAAGATAATAGTCGTTCCTAGGTTGATTTATAATTAAATTTCTTTTTCAACCTTACTTGAAAGTTAAAGAAACTGAGTATTTGTTTTGAGATGGAACCTCGTGGATAAATGTAGCTCCAGTTCTTCCACTTTAATGCTTTTTTTTGACTAAGTGAAAATTTATTGGTCCATTTCTCCTATTGATGGGCATTTAGGTAGTTTCTAGGTCCTGCAGTTACAACCATGCTGCAGTGAACATTGCTGCACACGTTGACTGGGGCACCCATGGGAGAGTTTCCCAGGGAATATACCTGCCATGTAGGATATGTCTACTTTTACCTTTACTAGGAGTTTCCGAATTGCACTCTAAGGTGATACCTGTGTAAGGGGGTTGATTGCTCTGTATCCTTGACTCGAGACAATCTTCTCTTGCCCTTAACAGACTTAATATTGTTTGCTAATTTGTTGGGTCTGACCTAATATCTCACTGTTGCTCCAAATACGGTTTTGAGATTAGATACTGTGTGAGATGTAACAAAGTCCAAATGTCCTTTTCTCTTGATTTTCTCGGATCTGAAAAGAATCCTTTAAATACTAGATTAGTCTGGATCCTTGCAACTTCAGTATTTGCAGTACTTCCCATGCATCATCCAGGAAGTCCTGTAGTTGTGAAGCTGTGCTGTATGGCTTCATTCAGACAACTGTTTTGAGGTCTCCCTATTTCTGGGGCCTCCCTTTCTCCTTCGTCCCAATTTCTTGTTCTCCTCCCCAGTGCAGACTTCTCCTAAGGCTGGTCCTGGAGCTTTTAAAATCCCTCCTTCAGGCAGCTTCTGTCCACTCTCTTCCTCCTGTATTTGGATCCCCATCAGGGCCGGGTAAAGATTTTTATAATTAACGTAAATGCTGCATGAGTTCTACTGAGGCTTAATCATCCTGTGATGATGTCAGTAGGAAGTAGGGAAATTAACTTGGGGTGGGGACGGTGGCGGCAGGTGGATAGCACTTGGCATGACGGAGATTTCAGCCCACTGGGAAGTTAGCTGTGTATGTGATGAGACGGAAGAAAACGGCAAGAGATAGTGACTTTCTCATTTTTAAGTATAAAAAGGAAACATAATTATATTAATTTTTATTTACATTTTTAATGTGTTCTTGCCCTTGATCAAATTAGAGAAAGATACACTTTTTTTTTTTAACTGAAGTATAGTTGACTTACAATGTTGTGTTAGTTTCAGGTGTACAGCAAAGTGATCAGTTTTATTTATATTTATATATATATATATATATATATTCTTTTTCAGATTCTTTTCCCTTATAGGTTATTAGAAGATATTGAATATAGTTCCCTGTGCCATACAGTAGGTCCTTGTTTTTTTATCTATTTTATATATAGTAGTGTGTATCTGTTAATCCCAAATTCCTAATTTATCCTTCCCCTGCCTTTCCCCTTTGGTAACCATAAGTTTGTTTTCTATCTGTGTCTGTGAGTCTAGAGAAATATATACTTTCGATTGGCTGGTTTTACTTGGTATGAGACACTCTATATCCTTCAGTAAATATATTGCAATTTTGCTTTTTAATTCAAGGGTATATTGAAACAAACTTCATAGAGGATTAGACAAGAATATAGAAATCAATATACTCAAACGTACACGTTTCTTGCGAAGTTAAGTTAGTGAAGGTGATTTGTGGAGGCTCAAAACTCTCGGGCTGTCCCCACACCTCCTGCTTCACTTGAGAGTTTTTCATTCACAATGACCATTTTGATGGAAATGTTCAGTCCTTAGAAGAACCTGGAATGTGCATTATTTAGATTTTACTGGACAAGTGGGATTTGTTTCTTCTACCCTAGTTATCAAAAAGATTAACCCTTTGACCTCTACACTCTAATCGCAACCACTCTGAAAACAAAGGGGTTATTTGTACAAACTAGTGGGAAAAGCAAGGCTTTATGCCAAGTGGGATGTTTCTCGGTTGAAGGAGGTGGCAATCACCGCGCACATTTTTTTTCTTGTGTTGCAGGCGTCTGTGGAGGCTTCTGGTGAGATCGCATTATGCAAGACTGGATTTCCTGAAGATGTTTACAGTGCAGTCTTGTCCCAGGATGTGCTCGAAGGACAGCCTCTTCTCAATGGTAGGATCTCAAAAGATACATTTGTACACACAGCGTCTGTGCTCTTGAAAGACTGTTCCATGCTGCAGTTAAAAAAGTCTCTAAATGATCTCTACTGTACAATAAGTATGAATTTTTCACTGTCCCTATAATGAAGCTGTAGGGACTTTATTTTAGGATTACAGAAGAGCTCACGAATCTCTTATGTACGTAACTGGAAGGCTCCCGATCTCTTGAAAACGTCAGAGAGCTTTCATTTTTCATTTACAGTGGAAACCATCACACAATTAATTTTTACAATTTTCTGCCTACATTTTACTTATGTTGAAAAATCATATTTACCAAATATCTGATTCTACTGCTTTTAAAAATTATTTACAGCTATCATCTACTTAGTATTTTGAATCAAAGAAATGGCTATAATATTATCTCTGCTGAGACATGTCAAACTTTAATATTTAGCAAAATTATAATGAACAGATTTAGCAGGTAAAGAAAGTCTCAAGACAGGAGCATGAAATCCATATTTTTATTATGCCATTGTTTATAGAAATTACTAGATAGCTGCTTTAGTTGTAATATATGTGAGTTTCCAATATAGACTCATCTTCTATCTAAATATGGATCAAAGTCATCACAGTTATCATATGAAATCTCTTGCCAATAAGTCTAGATTAAATCTGAAATAAAACTTGAAATCAAAAGCAAAATTCAAAGTCCCTTCTGTTACCTCTAATTGAAAGCAAATAAAATTTTGGGTAGTAATATTTTCATGGACTTATTTATCATTACTCAAAATGTCATTGAAATAGGAAAGCAAGAAGAATTGATTAAGAAGTTGTATTTAGGTTCTAATTTCCCACAAATCGTGCATCTCTCTGAGCCTGTTTTAGACAGTCGCTTTTAGAAAATCTGAGCGACCTCAACTAATTAATTTACACAGGACTCTACCACACAGCCTTAATTGAAGTGTCTCTGTAGCTCTGACAAACCTTAGTGGTACCATACTTAAGAATACCATAGACAGAGGACTTTGAAATGTAAATGGACCCTACTAAGCATCTGTGGTGCAGGTCATCTTTTATTTTAATTTCTGTTCTGATTGTGATTTGCTTACACCTATGTGATCTTTCTGAAGTTGATTTCTTATTTAAAGACATCCTCCCGTCCCTGCCTCATCACGTGGTATTTTAATGAGTAAATGTTAAATCAGTCTGTCTCAATGCTGAATTGCTATCTCATCTAGTGGTTAATGGTTGATGCGATAGAGGTTTAATTCAAATCAAAGTGTGTAGATTTTTTTTATTTAATACAAGTTTCAGAGTTCTGCACATTTGTCATTTTCTTTAAATCTATAAATTATTATGTGGCATCCTAGGACCTATGTGACCTTAAATATTATTTGAATGCTGAAAAAATATATTGATATGATTCTAAAGAATAATTCAGGCAGAGCAAAAATGTCAGTGGAATTTGTTGCATTTTATTTTTGAGATACATTTTTAAATGGATAATTCCTTCTCCTACTTTCTCCTTCTAAAAGCTTGTTGAAATTTGCTGGTTACAAATGAACACACGGTCTGTCTCTAGAAGCCATTGATTTAAGGTGAAATACATTGGCATGCTGAATAGTTTTGAAAATGAAAGCCTGTTTTTTAGTTACTAGATAATGCTGGTGACAGTAGAAACCAGACACAGCTGATGGCCAGTGTCATTTTAGTATAACCTAGAAACTTGGAACTTCGCTGGACTTGTAAATATAAAAGATTGAAAATACTTCTGACTTTGTGCTCTAGCCATCTCTGAGGGGAGTGTGTATGGCAGTCTTTGGTAGAATTTCTGCGCTTTCCGTATGCCCAGTTATTACCATTTTTATCTTTTAGCCTTTTTGATAAAACTGTTTCTCTTCTGACACACCATTATTTTTTTTCTTTATCATTCATAGAATATGTTAAAGGACACCAGCATCTCAATGTGTGAAACGTAAAGTTCATAGTATTGATTCCTAGAAAAAACGGGTTTTTTGGAAGGAGGAGGGCTTTTGTGAAACATCAACATTTCTTTTTACAAGAGTGTTGTCACCGGTTATATTTATTTGGGAGAATTGTTACTTAGAAGAATTCTAGTTATTTATTATTTTTTTTTACCTTTTCTGTCTTTTTGGAGCTTTTAGTGAGATGATAATCCAAAGTTGGGTGTGTCCACTGAACCCAAATAAATACCATACCATAATTATATTCACGAATTCTACATTCTGCACTAAGTCCATTCACCATGTATATTCTAAAGCTGAGAGGAATCTATTGCAAGACCAACCAGAGTGATCACTTTTGCCATGGTTTTATGATTTACAGTGTTCAAGGAAAGAAGTAATTGTGCATAAGAAATATGCAACAGTTTTCCAAGGCATTTGCCTCATGGCAGGTTCTACCATATTAAGGTTGACATTAGAGTCTAAAAACCTGTTGAAGTCCTGACTCCTAACTCTTGATGCTTCCTTTAATTTCCCACTGATGACATTTGGGGAAAGGAGGACAGTAGTCCAACCGTATGTCTAGGATGGTTTCATAGTGTACGTTCCTGGTGCACTAGACTTTGTACAAAAGTTTAACATTTGGGTGTATAAGTGCCATGCAAGCTGATTCTTTTTCAAACAGTGAAGTCACAATCTTTGTGAAGGTGCTTGAAAAACATCAAGCATTGGCTAGAGAGAGACAGCGTTATAGTCATGTTAGAAAAGCGGGCTCTAGTCTAAAGAGCGTCCTCTTCTCCCATCCTCCCCTTCTATTTTCTGCCATTGTAATGAATTTCATAGAAAGACTGGACCCAATGAGCTAGTGCTATCCCTCCAATTTCTCTTACGGTTTTCATCAGAGAGTTTTTGGTAAAGTCATAAAGAGGGCAAATGTATTTTGTGATAAACCTTCACATTTCACATTATATCATGTTGAATATTTCCACTCTTTTGAAAAGAGGTCAGTACTTCAAAAAAATGGTTATCTAGGCCTCTCTCTGTTCCATTTTGTTAGCAAAACCAGATTTTACTTAACTGTGCCTCTATTTTTGCACTTACAGGTGGTTTCCAGTTTTTCTCTTACATATTGTGCTGCCGTGGAGATTCTTTTTTAGCGAACTCTGATTTTTCTTTAGGGATATTTTCTTTGGGGATTTGTGTTCGAAAGTAAAATTACTAGGTCAAAGGGAATGGAGAGCGTATATACTTTTTTGGTGCATTTTTGTAGAACTCTTCTTTTCAGGGCTGAAGGTCTGTTAGTTCTTTTCTCCATCCTCATTACCATTGAATTTTACAATGTTTTTTATTTTCCTACTTCCCCTCAGGTGAAAAACATTCCTTTGTTATCGTGTGGTATTCTCTGCTTGCCTTTCATAAATTAGGATCAATTTTAATATGTTTAGGTCGTCATTTTTACGTTGCATTTTTCTATTCTGTTTTAAAAGCATTTCTTGCCAACCCCCTCATTTTACAGGTAAGCACATTGGAGCTCAGAGACATAATAGGCTTTTCCCATGACTGTACAGTTCTTTAGATTGTTAACTATAGATCCGGAATTAGAACGCAGGTTTCTGATACCTAATTTAGTGATGATGATGACGATGATGATGATAAAAAGCCATTATACAATAACACAGGAAAGAGTGAGAGCTAGCCTACCTGTCCATGTGTCTCGTGACAAGTTTATCTCAGAGTTGGTCTTCTTTATTTCCCACTTACCACCATGGTTTGTGTGTTACTAGACGCATTTGGGAATTGGTGACACTAAGGCAAACAAACCCCCCTATGATTAAAATATCTCTCTCAATGATTGTCACCATGAGTATTTTGTGCATACCTGTTTACAAGCAGAAACATTTACGGCTTTAGAAAATAATAGTTAGTCTTGAATATTTCACTTACACTCCACTGAACTAGAAAAAAATCTCTTGTGGGAGCACATTACTTGAAATAAAATAACTGCAATCATAAATTTTCATTCTGTCACCAGCAGTGTGTCTGACACTAGGAAATAACAACCATGCTGCAGTATCAGCAGAGAGCATCTAAGCCGTTTTTCGGCTGGATGTGAAGAGTAATTTTCCTGTGTGTTTTACATTGGTGGTCCGCATGCTTAGACATCTCGCTAAGTAAACTCCTCCAACTCTGGTCAACATAAATAGCAACCTGCAATTACCAAGAAGCTCTTCAGTAATGCATTCAGACTCACCAACTCTGGGCAGCCCATGATGATTATTTTCAACTAGATGGAATTTGATTTAGATTAGTTTACTTACTGATTGAGGCTCGCCCGCATTAACATGCTGAGAGGAAGCTGTCATACGGTATCTTTAGATACCAGTACTGAAATTTTTTTATTATCTAGCAGGACTATACAACTGCACTACTTTTTTAGTAATATAAGTGCTTGTGTATGTTACGCATTACTGAATTGGGAAGCCATCTATATTTTAAGCAGTTCTGCTGTGTTCCAGGCTTGTATGAATATGTTAGGAAACCTTGGCTTTTGTTTCAATTACTGTGGTTTTTTTACATTTTGATAAATCTTTTTTTTGTTGTTATTGAATGTGTAAATGTTTTAAGATATTTAAAAGGTAGGTTTCTAAGCATCTTGTTTATACCGTTGGGCAGCCCTTTACACTTTACTGATTCCCAGTTGATTGTGGGAAAAGGTGTTAAGGACTGAGATCGTTCTCTTGGATATTGATGATAGGCTCTTAGGAGTTACAAATGAAATAAAGATTCTCAGGGATGGAGAACTTTTTTTTAATACCTCGTGGCATTTATTTTTTAAAGAACTATTAAGGATGTAATAAGATCAACATAAGAACTAAGAAATTTCATCCTTGTTTTCATCGTAATCATTTAGACTTTATTTAAGACTTGGGGGCTTCCCTGGTGTCGCAGTTGTTGAGAGTCCGCCTGCCGATGCAGGGGACACGGGTTCGTGCCCCGGTCTGGGAAGATCCCACATGCCACGGAGGGGCTGGGCCCGTGAACCATGGCCGCTGAACCTGTGCGTCCGGAGCCTGTGCTCTGCAATGGGAGAGGCCACAACAGTGAGAGGCCCGCATACCGCAAAAAAAAAAAAAAAAAAAGACTTGGAATTTTTTATATCCCTTTCAATGTGATATATTTTAGGTCCAGGTTTCTTAATGCAATGCTGCAAACCAAGATAAGCCAGTTTGGTTGGTCTCTCTCTCTTTTTTTTTTTTTTTAAAGTCCTTTTGCAGTTATACATAGCCTTCAGTAATTTGGAGTAGCTGAGGTCTGCCGTCTCACAAACTAGCAGCCAGATCTGTGATAAAGAAAGTAAGTCACACCTCACCTGTGCAAACGTATCGGCAAGCAGGCACTGAACGGTTTAAAAATCTGTCCTCCTAAGATCAGGGAGCCCCTCTCGGTCTGTCCATTTAGCCTGTCTAGTAAGCATCTGGTGGAGAGTAGAAAATAAACACAATAAATAAGTAAAATTTACTTTATGCTAGATGCTATGGTGAAAAATAATGCAGAGAAGGGAAATAGGGAGAATGTGTGGTTTTGTTGTTTAAATAGGATGGTCGGGGAGGTGTCATTGCATAGGAGACATCTGAATAAGAATTGATGTTGCACATGGTCCAAGAGCTATAGATAATTGGGAGAGGAACATTTGAAATAACAGCAAACAGCAAGTGCAAAGGCCCTGAGGCAGGATTGTGCCTGAAATGTTGAAGGGGCAGCAAAGAGCCTCCATGTGACAAGACATGGAGAGCGGAAGGGGCAGAGTAGTAGGGGGTGAAGTCAGATGAGGCTGGAGCAGTGGCGGGCCACGTTGTGTGGGGTCCTGTAGACCACCGTGAGGACGTAGGCTTTAACTACTAGGAGGTAGATATGAGGGGAAGAAGAGACAAAGTAGGAGGCTAGTGATAATCTAGGTGAGAGAAGACAGTGGCTTGAACCAACGTAGTAGTTGTAGAGGTAAGAAAAGGGGGTGGATTCTGAATAGTAAAAAAATAATCTATTGAAGTGAAATTTACATAACATAAAATTAACCGTTTAAAAGTGAACCATTCAATGGTATTTAGTGCCTTTCGGTGTTTTGTAAGCACCGCCTCTATCTAGTTCCAAATCATTTTTACCACTTCTAGGTAAAACTCCTTATCCATTAAGCATTTTCTCCCCATCCTCTTCAGTTCCACAGATCTTTTGTGTCTGGCTTCTTTCACTTTTAGCATGTTTTGAAGGTTCATCCAGATTGTAGCACGTATCAGTACTTCATTCTGTCTTACGACTGATGGTATTCCATTGTACGTATGTATATGTGTATATAGTTTACAGCTTGTTTACCCATCATTAATTGATGGACATTTGGGATCTTATCACCTTTTGGCTATTGTGAATAGCGCTGGTTTGAACATGGGTATACATATACTTTTTTGAGTACCTTTTTTCAGTTCTTTTGGGTATATACCTGGGAATGGAATTAAGAGGTCGTATGGTAATTCTGTGTTTAACTTTTTGAGGAACTGACAAGCTGTTCTCCACAGCAGCTGAATCATTGTGCATTCCCACCAGCACTATGCAAGGGTTCCAATTGTTTGGCATTCTCACTAAAACTTGTTGTTTTCTGTTTATTTTGACAGTAACCATCCTAGTGAGTGTGAAGTGGTACCTCTTTGTGGTTGTGATTTGCATTTCCCGAAAGACTAATAATGTTGAGAATCTTCTCATGTGTATCATTGGTATATGTTCTTTAAAGAAAGGTCCTTTGCCCATTTTTTAATTGTTTGGTTTTCATTTTTGAGTTGTAAAAGTTTTTATGTATTCTGGATACTAGACCCTTATCAGATAGATGATTTGTAAGTATTTCTCCCATTCTCTAGGCTGTCTTTTCATTTCCTTGATAACGTTCTTTTATGCAAAAAGTTTCTAACTTTGATGAGGTGCAACTTACCTGTTTTTCCTCTTATTGCTCTTGCTTTTGGTGTCACATCTAAGAACCCATTGTAAGATCCAAGGTCATAAAGATTTATTCCTGTGTTTTCTTCTAAGATTTTTATGGGTTTAGCTCTTCTATTTAGATCACTGACCCATTTTGAGTTCATTTTTGTATGTAGTGTGAGATAGATGTCCAACTTTGTTCTCGGAATATGTTTTGGCAGTAGAGCTGACAGGATTTGATGGATTGGTTGTGAGAAAAGAGGGGTCAAGGATGACTCCGTGATATTTGGTCTGAACCCTGGGTAGGACATTAGTCACTGTGATGGGAACGATCAGGAACTTGGTTTGAGTGTGTGGAGATGAATATCAAAGATAGGTAAGAAGACATTGAGTTGTGGGTTTGGGGTTTAGTGGAGTGGGCTGGGCTCTAGAGTGGGGCGTCCTAAGTGTATGAAGGAAAGCCATGACCCAGGGTGAAATCATAAGAGGATTTTCACCAAGTGTGAGGAGGAGAAAACCAAAGAGAGAAAGAAATGGTTTCGTATGGTGCCTTTGAGCACTCCAGGGTTAGGAAGCCAGGATTAAGAGGTGGTATGGAGATAAACAACAAGGTCCTACTGCATAGCACAGGGAACTATATTCAATATCCTATGATAAACCATACTGGAAAAGAATATGAAAAAGAATGTATATAGAGAGGTACATATATGTATAACTGAATCACTTTGCTGTACAGTAGAAATTAACACAACAGCAGGTTCCCACTAGCTATCAGTTTTACACATGGTAGTGTATTTATGGCAAACCTAATCTTCCAATTCATCCCACCCTCCCCTTGCCCCCTGTGTCCACCTGTCCATTCTCTATGTCTGCGTTTCTATTCCTGCCCTGAAGATAGGTTCATCTTGCTCTCTGATGACCTAGATGGGTGGGATGGGGTGGGGAGGGAGGTCCAAGAGGGAGGGGACATAAGTATACATATAGCTGATTGACTTCATTGTACAGCGGAAACTAACACAACATTGTAAAGCAATTATACTCCAATAAAAAAATTTAAAAATAAGTTTACATTGTAAATCAACTCTACTTCAATAAAATAAAAATTTAAAAAACCTCAAAAGATTGGTTTTTTGCCTTTATCAACATGATAATGGGCATTTCCTCTAAAATTTAGATAGTTTTTGACTAGGGTCTCAAATATTTGGGATATATGGCTGTTAAAATTTTATGCAGGAGCTTTTTCATCCCTTTACAGTTATGATTTCTCATTTTAAAGATATGACTGGGGCTTCCCTGGTGGCGCAGTGGTTGAGAGTCCACCTGCCGATGCAGGCGACGCGGGTTCGTGCCCCGGTCCGGGAAGATCCCACATGCCGCAGAGCGGCTGGGCCCGTGAGCCATGACCGCTGAGCCTGCGCATCCGGAGCCTGTGCTCCACAACGGGAGAGGCCACAACAGTGAGAGGCCTGCGTACCACAGGAAAAAAAAAAAAATGTATGACTCAAAAGGAAAAAAAGAGGAGGAATGGAAACCAAGAAAGAGTGACCAGAGAGTTAGGGGAAAAATCAGTAGGATGTGGTGTCTTCAAAGGCATGGTGGTAGCTGGACGTCTTTGACTCAAGTGTATTCCACAGTCAGGTGGAGGAAGGAAGCTGGCTACAGATTGAGTTTTCCTTTAGAAGGAAGGAGAGAAATTGGGTGGAGGTTGGAGAGGGAAGCAGGGTCAACCAAGGATGTTGGGCTTTTTGTTTTTTTATTTAAGTAAAGTTGAATTACAATGTGTTAATTACTGCTGTACAGCAAAGTGACTCAGTTATACATATATACATTCTTTTTCATATTCTTTTCCATTATGGTTTATCACAGGATATTGATTATAGTTCCCTGAGCTTTACAGTAGGACCTTGTTGTTTATCCATCCTATATGTAATCATTTGCATCTGCTAATACCAAACTTCCACTCCTGCCCTCTCCCACCCAAGGATGTTTTTTGTTTGTTTTTTAAATTGAATTGTATACTTTATTTATTTATTTTTAAATTTATTTATTCTTTATTTTTGGCTGTTTTTTGGGTCTTTGTTGCTGCATGCGGGCTTTCTCTAGTTGTGGCGAGCAGGGGCTACTCTTCGTTGTGGTGCGCAGGCTTCTCATTGCGGTGGCTTCTCTTGTTGCAGAGCATGGGCTCTAGGCACTCGGGCTTCAGTAGTTGTGGCACATGGGCTCAGTAGTTGTGGCTTGTGGGTTCTAGAGCACAGGCTCAGTAGTTGTGGCGCACGGGCTTAGTTGCTCCGCGGCATGTGGGATCTTCCCGGACCAGGGCTCGTACCCGTGTCCCCTGCATTGGCAGGCGGATTCTTAACCACTGCGCCCCCAGGGAAGTCCCAAGGATAGTTTTTAAGGATGGGAGTAACATGTTTGCATGTTGATGGCAAAGACTCCAGTAGGGAGGGAAAGTGATGGTGCAGAAGAGAGGAGACAATTACCAGGGCAATATCATGGAGTGGACTAAAAAATGAGATCATGTGGGACTTAGAAATCTGTACTTATGATGAGCTCCACGGATGTTCTTATGTACCTGTCTTTGGGCACCACTCTAGCCCATTTTGTTGACTTACTCCTAAAAGGGTTTTAAAGTCCTTCCTTTCAGCTTGATGATTTTATGTCAGCAGAAGGTTTGCTGTACAGAAATGGCAGCTAGGATAAAAATGAAACCCTTGTGGTGTTCAATGATGTAAACAGTGTTTTCATCGTTGTAGCATCCCTGACAGATGGTTATCCAGTTTCTGCAAGAATACCACTGCTCCCCCCTCCCCCCACAGGAGGAGGAGATCACTCCTTTCCAGAATCTGCTCCATCGTTGGAGAGCTCTTACTGTTGAAAAGTGATTTCTGAAAAAGTTTAACTGAAGCATATGTTCCTAAAGATTTTACCCACTGGTGTCTGTTTCGTCATTTAGCACCGCACGGAGAAGCGAGTGTGTTCTCTTATGCTCTGAGGTAATTCATTTCATCAGTTTTTGTTCAATGAGTATTTTTGATCATTCATCACATGTCAGGTCCTTTTCAAGGAACAGGGCAATGCTGGTCCACAAGATGGGCAAAATCCTTGCAGTGGAAACTTACACTGAGAGATCCTTCAAATACCTGAGCATAATCACCTTGGCTCCTTAAATCTCTGCTGCAGGCTGAACATCAAACCGTTTCTTCCGTGGTGTTTGAACATTCTGGTTTACTCTTTCCTTTCAAACAGAGGAAACAGCTTCGCTCCAGGATTGAACGCATACCTGCTGTGTCCTGCCTGTGCTGCCAAGGTGTCCTTCTTGCCTTCGATGTGGATGCCACGCTAGTGCAGCCCAAGGTGGACTTAGCTTTGTTCACTGCTGCATCCTTCTGTTGGCTCCTGTTAAGACTGTGGTTAACGAACACTCATGGGTGTTTTTCAGATGAACTGCTTACCATCTTGCACTTAAAAAAAATGATTTTTGAACTCGATCTGCTTACTGTCTTGTACTTTAAAAAAGTGATTTTTGAACTCAAATGTTAAACCTATACGTAGATTTTTTTTTCTTTCAAAAAGGCCCTTCAACACCATCTGGAGACCCCAACTGGCAACCTAGACACATAGAAGCCCCAGGAATCAATGCCAGTATTTCTTTTAAATCTTCATTTGAACGAAGGGGCATATGATAACATCTGTACGTTTAAGATGACATAAGATGCCGAATTGGTGGAGTAAAGCATACACACACACACACAACACACACACACTCACACACTCTTTAAATTGCTAAATGACCAAAAAGTGGTGGATGAGTTTCAGCCTATAGCAACTTCGAGACACATGTTAAGATTCTATTTGAATTCATGGTTTATGGTTTTCTTAAAATAGGATTTCTCCATGTCAGGCAGTGGAGAAAAGGCCCATGGCAGATATGTGTAGGTATAAATAAGAGGGGATTTAGATCACCCCAGTTACTACTGTTTGACGTTCCTCCTGCAAAATGAATTTCCTTCGTCTTAACGGAAAATAAAAATCATCTATTTTCAAGAATGCACCTATCTTATTAAAGCACATCTATCGGTGTTACGAAGTCTCCATTTCATCTTGAGGACTTCTACCTCAGTAGATGGTTATCCCCTAAGTTGACGGAACATAGAACAGAGATGAACCTTTTATTGCCTTTGGAGATGTGAGCACTGGTTTTTTTTGGTGTTTGGGGTTTTTTTTTTTTTCGCCTTCAGTAACTTTGTGTTTTGAACCCTGTCTCTGCAGGATTCTAAAGTTTGCTTTTTTAATTGTTCCTCATTGAATCTTTTATAGTGCACCCTAGTAGGGGTTTGCTCACTTTCAAGGGGAAAGTCACTGATACCTCATTCTATTATTTTTCTTTCTTCAATGTGGACTAGTTTCCTTTTGTGGATGTTTTAGCTTTCTGTGATTTTGGGGGGAAAAATGTCTTCTAGGTTTGTTTTTTTCCCCCAAAGGGAATCATCATCGTACGCTGTTGTTTCAAGAGTGAAGTTGCGAATGCCAACCACTGTTGAAGACGTGTGTCTCTGCACTGGCACGTGCCTTCTCTGAGCCTCACTGTAGCAGCCAGTCAGTCTTTGTGATGGTGCACCGTTTCTCCTCTGTGTAAGGTTTCCAGTCTATGAGGAGGTATCCCTGTAACATACAAATCCATCAAATTTTATTTGCACTGCCTTGTAATGACTGTTACATGGCTCTGCACTCTTCACATGCTTTTATTCTTTCGAGTGTAACTTTTGTTTGTAGTGTCTGTATTAAAAAAGTACAGGAACTTACTCTTCCAGAGTTCTCTTAACTTACTTTTTTTTTAACCAACATGATTGGTTTTTAGACATTCCAGTTTTTACCGATGAAATCCAAGTGATTCTAATAAAGGTGGTCTTCCGCCTGACTTACACAGTTGGCCCTTAGTGTGTATTTACATGACAGAAACCCAGGTTAGATCGATCTTTAGAGGTGTTATACTTTGAAGATTGTACATTACCTCTTCTCGAGTGCTTTTTTATGAAGAAGCCTACTTTCTTCTCTTTGTTTGGACAGCTTTGGATCATCTAAGATAGATATTGATGAAACCTTTGTTCCTGTTTACAATCCAAACATATCTGTGTCCACTATTATTATATTTTTGTTCTTTTTAAACATCTGAATATTTATTTTACCAGATGAGGAGACTATTAAGTTCTAAAAAAGTGCTAATAAATCGAAACTAAGATTCTTCACTTACCTGGTAGAAAAAGAGTTACATCAAAGGAAATGGCCCATAAATTCTAATTCCTAGGGTTGAAATCTCCTCTTTCCTGGCCCCTTCATTCACTTGCTGATGTCGTGGTCTAACCCAGGGCATTTCTATCAGAGGGGAAGCACCCGATAGACTACATTTGATTTTCCTCTGATATCAACTGGCTTTCCGGAAGTTCTCCTTTCCTGTTAGCCCTTGACTTTATTGAGCCGTTTGTTGAAGGGCATTTTCAAACCCTACAAACAAGGGCTAGTTCATTATTACTTTTGTCTTTTATTTCAGAATTTCACTTTAAATTAAGTGTCCTCAGATTAAGGTATTACGAATTTAACAAAATGTTGATTTGGAAATTCTCAGAGCCTGGGGAGTATTTGTGTTCCCAACATTTATTCAACAAATATTTGTTTTTTCTTCTGGGTAAGGAAGTCACTCTGCATTGCTTTGGAAAATGCCAGTGCCCAGCTCACATTTATTACTTGTGGTAGCGGGGAAAATAGTCCCAATTTGTGGTAATTATTTAAATTATAAATGTTTCTTTGGAGCATTTCTGTGTGGTTTTAAAGGGCAAAAATAATGGGCCACCTTAATCAAATGCTCGGTGAAAAAATTCGACAGAGCTGAATATTTGTTCTCCTAATTCCTTTGTGAAATTAAACCCTGCAGATTTTCACATTATGCATATATGTAATTATTCCTTCAGTTCAGTCACTTTGATTTGCTGTAGCATCTTTTGTTGACTTGTCATCTCTTCTGTCGTTGTAGAAGACATTTATTAAAGCATCTTGTTGCATTTATATTGTAGGAACATGTTCCCTTATGAGGTAATCTCACACTAACTACTCAAATTGATAAAGCCCCAGTATGGTATTGTCACTTTACTAATGATTAGCAAATTAGTAGATAGCGTGAATTCTCAATCCCTATTAGTGCCACATTCTCAGAAGTTCAGTAGTTTTATATTTAAATTGCTAATTTAATTGCTTAACCTATTTTATATTTTATATCTCAGAAGTTCAGTAGTTTTATATTTAAATTGCTAATTTAATTGCTTAACCCTAATTGCTTAACCTATCTCAAATAATAATCATAATTTATTATTTTCCAAGCAACCATTTAAATAAACTAAGCAGTTAAGAGCAGGATGCATCCTTTGTTTTGCTGATTATTGATGTATAATGTCTGGTGGTTGCAGCATGCACATTTGGGCAATGCTACGTTGAAATTTGTAAGAATCGCCTTACCTTCCACATTCAGATTGGTTATTTATAAGTGTATTATATTTGCATAGCATCTTATACTTCTTGAGAAATTTCATAAATGTTATTTTGGCTGCCCCAAACTCTGAGGGACAGCTAGGATGGGGCCCGGGGGTGTGGAGAGGGGAACATTTCTATGCTCACGTGATGAAAGTGAGTTTACGGAGGTGAGGTGATTCACTTGGAATCATGAGTATTAAGTGGCTGGATGTGGTCTGGATATTGTCTTCTGATTTCTGTCCCTTGTACAGAGTCCTTCCCCTCCAGCTCATGAGAGATCCCTTTCTGAGCAGCCTTTCTGCTGCTCAGAAAGGCTGCTTCGCGTGGGACATTTTGTGCCCCTTCGACACTCTCACCCCCCACGTGCCAGTACTCACTCGCTTGTCTGGGGTTTTAAAATCTGTGTTGCCAGACAAGGTGCAAGTTCATTTTCTCATCCGTTCTTTTATAAGAATGACCACAAAACCTTGCTCAGTTCCCTAGTGAGATCATCTGAGTCCTTCTCAGTCATTTGGTCCAATTGCCCCACCTTTCTGAACTCTAATAGGTTCTCAGCAACTTAGGTGTGTTTTAGGGGTTTTTGTCGTTGTTGTTGTTGTTTGCTTATTTGTTTGTTTTCGTGGTGTGTCATCACCGTCTACTCAGCATACTCTACGCCCTGAATGTTTTCTACTTAAGAAATAGAAATTCATTTCTATGGAAGATGATAGAAGACACAGGTAGCCCTCATGAAGCAGCATCTTGGTTTTGCCAGGTACAGCTTGTTGGGCACAGATAGAGAGATGAATCCTCTTGTTTGCCCAGAATACTTGTTGTTAATTGAAGGTCTAGCATATGAGAGCTCTAGACAGCAACAGAAGACTGTGTATAAACAAGAGATTTCATGGTCCAATAATGATAATAGATTTTTTATTTATCAAGTGACTGTATGTTCCAGGTCCTTATAGAAGTTAAGTTTCATCTTTACCTGTGTTTCCATGTAAGGAAATTCAGATGTAAACAGTTTTAAAGTGACTTTCCTGAGGTATACCATTAGCAAGTGGTGGAACTGGGGGTTGAGTCTGGGTCTGTGGGATGTCTACTCCTGTGCTCTTCCTGATGGACTGTGCTGCCTCCATAGGGTGTGCTGAAAAGTCAGGTCAGTGAGGGACCAGATCCAGCAGGGATGAGGTATTGGAGGAGGTGATTGAGCAACACTTTGGAGAGGGGCAGTTTGGATACATAAGGAGGTGACATAGAATAAGGGGTGTGTGTCTGAGATCAGACGGACATGGGAGGATGATTTTTATTGGAGAACACACCCCCAAAATGTGGACTGATGGGACAAAGTCTTAAAGATCCTTGAGTTCCAGAGTGAGGGATTGAGTTGGCTGTTGAGGTGGGAGTCATCCAGAGATGGGAAGTAGAATTAGGTAATTACGGATTCTGGAGAGGACCATATGGATGAAGCTGACTTTAAAAGCTATAAACAGTACGTGCATAATGATTTGTGGTGAATCAGTGGCATGGTGGACATCATGGCAGCCTTCCCTGAGATTCATTCCTCAATTACTGTGCAGTTCTTAGCTTTAGGAGAAGTTTAATCCTCCTCCAGTTTTAGGGAAGAGGCATCACAGCCTTATTCCGAAGACCGCAGAGGAAACCTTTGGACCAGTGATGTCAAGTTTAGGGAAATTTTACTCCTTCTCCATCTGCAGGGGCAGGAGAAGCTGGTTTACAGGGTTATGGCCAGGAAGGGGAAGTATCAAGACAGAGGTAAGAAAGGTGCTGCTTTGATCAGGGGTCTGTGCTTTTCTGCTGAGGGCTTGAGATGGTGGTCAGCTCTATGTGGTGGGACGTGTCACTTATTTACCCATTATCCTCAGGGCCTCACACAATACCTCCCAAATCCTGGCCGTAGCTCTAGCTGATAGATTAAATGAGTGTGAACAAAAGTTTGGAGATTTACGAGAAATAGGAAATGAGGTCAAGGAGAGTATCATCTGTTGCAGGGAATAGTATGGAAATTAAAAGAAAAATGAAGTCTTTAGTAATTTTGAAAGATGTAAATGGGATGCTAGCTTGTGAATTGATGAAAAGTATTTGGGTAAAAGGAAATTTTGACTAAGCTGAAGGGTCTCACTGTTTTAGGACACAAAAAACTGCTTTGGGAACAATTTCTTCTCTACTGTATCCTTATTTTTTTCTCTCTCTCTCTCTAAATGGACCTTTTTTTTTTTTCCTAAATCTCTTCCAAAATATTTTGATTTTCTTACAAGAATATATTGTAAGATAGAAAAGTGCAGGAAGAAAAATTAAGGGTTTTTCTAGGTCAGATCTTAATAGAAAATCACCATAGCAGTGATTGATGTGCTATGTGAAGATTCTATCAAAGTATTCCTGTAACTTGCCTAGAAGAGAAGTAAGGGATTGTCATTAAAAATCCTCAGGGTGCTTGCATAGGAACCTTGCTATGGTCATAGGGACCTTGCTATGGTCGTCTTCACCCTATGGCCTCTGTTCTTACAAAGTAAGGATGCAAATGTCATTCAGAGGGTTGGATTTTTAAAAATTGAAAGGAAATTCACTATCCAAGAAATTTTTTCCTTTGGTTTCTGTCTGAGTCCTTTTGGGCTGCTGTAACAGAGTACTGTAGACTTACACACAACAGAAATTTATTTCTCACTGCTCTGGAGGCTGGGAAGTCCAAGATCTAGACTCTGGCTGATATACTGAGGGCCTGCTTCCTGGTTCACAGACAGCTGTCTTCTCATGGGGTCCTCACATGGTGGAAAGGGCAGGGGAGCTCACTGTTATTTGTTTTTTTTCCATAAGGACACTAATCCCATCATGGGGGCTCCACCCTCATAACCTGATCACCTCCAAAAGTCCCACCTCCAAATGCCATCATATCAGGGAATAGGTTTCAACATATGAATTTTGGGGGAGCCACAAATATTCAGTCTATAGCAAGTTCCTAGCATAAAATTTAGTATTTACTAAACATAAGTTTTAGTATTTTTGAAAAAGAAAAGATATACAATTCTAGATTTGTGAAAAGGACAGAAGAGACTTGAAAGGAAATCATCACTTTCAAACACTGTAGAACTTAGAATAGCGTAGTTGAGCTTTTGTGTGTAGTTATATGGTATCTGTGGGTCCAAAATGACATTTGCTTTCTCAGATTTTTGGAACTATTTTTTTGGTTTTATGTCTGGTTAGCTGAGGACATGGTGTAAAGAGATGTTTTTAAAAATAAAGATTCCATTGAATAGATGAGTATGTGGGCTCAGATATGTGCCTGATTCTAAATTTTTAATTAACTCTTAAAGGGGGTTCATCAAAATTGGGGATTACTGAAGCCTCAGCCTCCCATGGAAATTTAATCCTTTCACTCTTCTCAAGTGCTTTAAAGAGGGCTATTGCCCTCACAGTGGAACTCCACTTTGGAAAGTCTTGGCAGAATTACAGCTCTCAGGGCCCCAATGGAGGCCTCCAACATAATTTTAGACTTTAGTCCCTGGAGACGGAGCCCAAATCTTCTCCTGCAGGGCTCGCTGGAAGAGGCCTGCTCAGCTGCTGTGATGCTCTCTGTTTTCTCAGGACTTTTGCCAATTAATTCTGCCATACAGACCCCAGCTTGGTGTCATTACTTCGCAGATGCCCTGTGTCGGGTGGGTGTATACCCGTGTCTTTTAGGGCACTAGTTTTCAAATTGCTATGACTGGGAGATGTCAGAAATACATTTTATGATCCTGTATATATGTATTTCACAAGACAGTACACTTACCCTTGACTGTGATGTACTCCATTTTCCATTCCATTCCAAATTATACTAATAATCTGTTGTTATCTGTACTTTGAAAAGCAGTGTATTCGCCCTGCTTTCTAGCGTGGAGGGAGTACTCAGCCCCAGAGTCTCCAGAGGGTTTCTGTCTGTTCTCCAGCAGAAGTGGCCCTCCGATGACCTGCCATGACTTCCCCATGCCCACAGTCACTCTATTAGTGCTAATGCCATTCCAAAGTGGTCATAATGCTTCTAACTAGTATTTATTTATTGAACACTGTGTGCTAGATATGAAAGGTTTTTTTGTGTGTTTGAATTACCACCCATTTGCTTTACAATCATCTGTTAGGTGTGAGCGCTGTGATTGTATGTCTATTTTACAAATGAAAAGAGAGGTTCCTTATTCTGTGAAGGATGTAGCAGAGAAGGGACACTATGCTTAAAGCTGAATTATTCCAAAAGTATGGCTTTTTAACCTAATAACACCTCTCTTATGTAGTTCTAGATTTCCTAAAAATAGGTAAGAAAGTTATATAAATTATGACTGATGACATATAGAGTCGTCATTCTTTTTTCTTATATATATTTTATTAAAAAAATTTTGGAGGGGGCTGCATCAGGTCTTAGTTGTGGCACGTGGGACCTTCGTTGAGGCATGTGAGATCTTCCGTTGCGGCACGGGCTCCTCCTTGTGGCATGCAGGCTGCTCTCTAGCTGCGGCGTGTGGGGTCCAGATGCGTGGGCTCTGTAGTTTGCGGCACACAGGCTCTAGTTGAGGCGGGCGAACTCAATAGTTGTGGCGCGCGGGCTTAGTAACCCTGTGGCATGTGGGATCTTAGTTCCCCGACCAGGGATTGAACCCACGTCCCCTGCATTGGAAGGTGGATTCTTTACCACTGGAGCACCAGGGAAGTCCTTCCTCATTCATTTTCTGTAAGTTAATAAATTTTATTTTCCAAGTTTGGGCCAGGACTAGAGTCTCACTCGTATTCATCTGATTTGCAAATCATAAGCTGAACTTTCATTAAAAACAAGAAAGTTTTGATAGTTTATCTTTGGTTTATGTTTACCAAAGGAATCAAGGCCATCTTCTTTCACATATTTTTTGATAATTAAAGCATATTTACTTAAATCATGGATAGATTTTTATACACAGGTAGTTATGTTTTGTTTGTGAGTTTAAAATGTTTACAGCTGTAATTTTAAAATATTAAAGTGATGGAAGCAAATTCGTTTTCAGAGAAAAATAACAGCCTTAGGAATGTGTCAACTTTGGACTTGATGTTTTAAAAGGCAAATTACAATTTTCAGTGGAGTAGCTAATAAACAGATCACACAAAGGCAATTCTAAGTTCTGCTTGTGTATAGAAGGGGCAAAAATCCCATAATATATGATGCCTAATTGTTTTGAGTTGGCTAGGATACCAACTGAACCCTAGGGTCCTGAACCTGTTTATGAAGGTCTAATGTTATTAGAGGTTATGAGTGTGCCCTGTCCATTGTTGGCTGCATCTGAAATTAGTCTACAAATTTACTTTCAAATATAAGCAAAACAGCAATTCAGATAGGCTTTGGCTTACACTGGTGTATCTGCAAGAACCAAATAAATAGGGTGTGTATTGAACATGTGGTAAAGCTCCTTCTGTTTATTGTGTTTTTGTGTCCTTTGGGAGGTAGCCTCATTAATACAGGGTTAATGCTAAACCCAGTGTTCAGTGAGTTCCTTAACTCATGCCATTGAAACATATTAGAATAAAACTTTGAATACTGTAGGTTAACTATCAAGGTTCTTTGGAGGGTAGCTAACCATATGAGGAATAAATATACTACATCTGATATTTTGGGTACACACTTATTGTTTCATACACACAGAGTTCTTGATGAATAATTTAGGAAATTACATAAGTGATAAGGTTATAAAACTTATAATTTTAAAAGTTTTTCAGCACCTATTAATTAGTTTTAATTTTACATTTGATTACAGAAAAACCAAATGAAAAACTGACAAGGAATTTCATGATAACATTGTTAAAGTACATCAAAAGTGTGATAACGAGTTATCATGAACTCCTCGTACCTGTTCATGGCCTACTGACCACACTGTTTCACCGTTTCCTTTAGTCACATGTCCTGGGAACATCAGCAGTGTCCCAGGATGGCAGCCAACTCGTCATTGGTCACTTCTTTATCATTTCATTCATTAACTCAAATATTTGTCACTGTGCTTGCTTTTTTTTTTTTTTTTTTTTTTTTTTTTTGCGGTACGCGGGCCTCTCACTGTTGTGGCCTCTCCCGTTGCGGAGCACAGGCTCCGGACGCGCAGGCTCAGCAGCCATGGCTCAAGGGCCCAGCCCCTCCGTGGCATGTGGGATCTTCCCTGCATCAGCAGGCGGACTCTCAACCACTGCGCCACCAGGGAAGCCCATCACTGCGCATATTTTTAAGGTTACAAGTTAATAGGTAATAGTTCGGCTTTGCAAAATATTTGACCACCGTCACCTTTGGCCAGCGATACCCATGCCCTTTGATGGCTAAGCACATAGAGCTTCACAATCTGTTAACCATACAGTTTGCTGAGTTCATGTGTTTATATGAAATGAAAGAGGAAATGACACACGTTTTTGTTCCTTTATGAAAGAATTTTCTAATTAAGTTCGTACTGAAATACAAGCCTTGAAGGTCTTATATACATTAGGGCAACTCTGCTTCCAACCATAAAAAACCCCACTTTTTTTAGACCTAATTATATATGTTTTTAGACCTAATTATATATAACCCCACTTTTTTTTAGACTTAATTATAAATATATATATATATATATATATTTTTGGCATGGCTTAAATTACTGTATTGTAGTCAACCTTAGTGCTCTGCTTTTTTAAAAGATTATTTTCCTTATTAAAAAGTGGAATCAGCATCATTTTAATAACATTAAATAAAATCTTACATGCGTGTGAATAGGTAAATTGGTTTGACCATTGCTCACTAAAAAGTATCTTTCCTTCACCTCAGGGCCTTGTACTGATGGCTGCTTCCAGATTCTAGATAGGGCTCGAAGAACCTGTCCCTCCAGCTACCGGAATTTGAATTGGCTATTATTAGGGGGAAACTTATAAATTTCCAAGCCACTCAAACTTTGAATCCATCAGCCAAATCCAGAGCTGCTGCCATGGGAACCGGGGGGAAAGCCCTACAAATTTTCATCTTATTTCTTCTGTATCAGCTTGGTGGATTGGATGACTTGACAGTCATTCTTTTTCTCTACAGAAGAAGATTATTTAATAAGTAACACAATGTTTATCTTTTTTTATAATAAAAATTCCTCTCCAAGTTATATTCCATACTGCTGCTGGAATTCTGTATACAGAATGGGTACTGTGTCTGTCGCCTGCCTAATGGGTCTACATGGGCCAGCAGTGCTGTGAGGACAAAGTCTAGCTGCCTGGTGTACCATACAAGGCCTTCACCTGCAGGATCTGGCCCTGAAACTCGCCTCTGCAGTTACTTCGCCCCACGGCCCTTGTGGTCATTCTGGGCCCCGTCATAGGGAACTATTATTGATGCGTCCTGGTTGCAGATTGGATCACGTTGCCATATCTTTGCAGGTGCTGATCTGTCTCTCCAGAACCTACTAGCCCCCTCCGTCCACCTTGCAACTCTAGGAAGTTGGAAGTCACTTTTCCATGCTAGCTTTGCAGTTCTGCCAGACTGGCCTGTGTCTTTTTTTTTTTTTTTTTTTTTTTTTTTTTGGCGGTACGCTGGCTTCTCACTGTTGTGGCCTCGGAGCACAGGCTCCGGACGCGCAGGCTCAGCGGCCATGGCTCACGGGCCTAGCCGCTCCGCGGCATGTGGGATCTTCCCGGACCGGGGCATGAACGCTGTCCCCTGCATCGGCAGGCGGACTCTCAACCACTGCGCCACCAGGGAAGCCCGGCCTGTGTCTTATTCACATATTTATCTCCTGTGCCGAGCACAGCACACTCAGTACTATCTGAAATCAATGATGGATTTCACTCACTCATTCTCTTTATTCAGGAGATTAGAAAATTGGAGCGATTTACCCAATATTAAAATTTTTTTCAAAGGTAATTATTTGTAGACGAGAGATTAGAAGCCCTCTGTGTTTTATATTTATGTACGTGTTAGGGGCTTAGATGTGTTGTTTAGCTTAATTATCTTATCAACCAGTGGGGTAAATTTTATATATATTTGAAAGGGATTGAGTAAACAGATTCGGAAAAGCTAAAGAGTTTGCACAAGCACCTAGCTAGTATTTGAAAGATTCCATATTTTATCAAAAGGCTACATGCCATCTCTCTAAGGCTAGCGTATGTATACACTGTTCTGGACTTTAAAGAAATGATTCATTTTGATTTTTAAAAGTTTATTATGTAGTCATATTATCTCCCCCTATTATTCTGTTTAAGTTTTATCTCATATATCCACTTGAGGACAGTGTATAATTAAGCAAACAGTCATGGATATCATGGTCCATTTTTCTCTGAATGATAGCAGTCTTCAAAATAAAAAAAAACCAATTGTACAGTTTTAAAAACATAGCATCTGGATATTTCCTCTAGAATAACAATGTATGACCTTTTAACAATCTCATTTTATTAAACGTTTCCCTGTTTTTCTTTAAATGTGAACCCTTGTGCTGTCGGTCTGAGCAGTTCTAAGTGTTTAAACAGTGCAGTTAACTGTAGACTTCATCTCTTTTCCTGTAAAAATACTCTACTTAAGGTAAATTTTCATGTTTTTCATTTTCCATACTATTTTCAGTTCAACTTAAGGAGAATGTTGACACCATCTTGCATATTTTCTATACTCCCAAATATTTCTGAAATGGTAAACATATGCATTTTGTAATCAGGATCTGTGAGTTGTAGGTCATAAACTGTATCTGAGATGTAGCCCCTTCACCTTCCTTCAAATACTGAAGATAATAACAGTCCTTATTTTGCAAACCTGTTAGGGTGAATATACGAGTTAATATTTATAAACTGCTTAGAACAATGCCTGCCCATAGTAAATGCTACATAAATGTTCATTATGATGATTGAGGGTTCTTTTTTTTTTTTTTTGGAGGTACGAGGGCCTCTCACTGTTGTGGCCTCTCCCGTTGCGGAGCACAGGCTCCGGACGCGCAGGCTCAGCGGCCATGGCTCACGGGCCCAGCCGCTCCGCGGCACGTGGGATCTTCCCAGACCAGGGCACGAACCCGTGTCCCCTGCATCGGCAGGCGGACTCTCAACCACTGCGCCACCAGGGAAGCCCAATTGAGGGTTCTTTAACTTCTACACCTTCCTTTTCATCCTTGATTTTCAGAAATCAAGTTAATTTGTATTTAATAGGTTAGGGTAGATAAGTCCATTCTTATAAAACAAATATTTGGGTTGAGTTCCTCATTCCTCTCTCTCCTCAGTGTATTTCCACTTAATCTTGACCTCCTTTTGAAGAAGAAAATTAATGTTAATTTTGAGTCTTACTCTCTTCCACCTCTTGTCTTCTTGGAGTCACTGCTGGCTGATATTAGTTTTTGTACTCAGTGTATTAATTGAGCAGGGGCAGCTGCTTTAGTCATTCTAGGTACTTTGTAAATATTGGTTAAATGAATCAATGGCTGGGCAGTAATGTGCTGGGTTTCTGGCTTCTCGACCTTCAGAGGTCAGTTTTCTCATACTTCATAGTCTGAAACATAAATATTAAAGGAGAAGTCTCTCCCTCCTGCTTCCCCAAATAGAAAAGTCCTTATTATCTGCGTCACAGCTATGGTGGTCTCCTGATAAAGTGGACCTAAAGATTTTAGAATCTAAACCCCAGGCAGTTTTTAAAATAACTCATATTTGTATCTAATACTGTTTTCAAATAACTGTCTTAAAATTTCAGAACCAACCCAGTGAGTAGGCAGTGTGTACTCCATAATACTGAAACTGAAAAGCATAGCAACTCGCCTAAGGTACTGCACTGCACAGCCCTTTAGTGGCTGAACCGGGATTTGGACTGCATTCAAGTTTGAATCCAGTTCCGGGGCTAGATTTCCCCACCGTTAACCACCCTCCTCTGAACTACAACCAATTACTTTATTTTTTAAATGAGTCATCCTTTAATCATTATTGGTCAGTGAGGTTGAAGAGACCTAAGAGATAAGGAGGAAATGAATGCAGTGATTTAATCCTAAATCATTGTCGTCCTGTCTTTCAAATATGGTAATATTGGAGTAGTAAATGTAGATGATAATAATGAGCAAATATGATAGTGGATCAAAGTACTTAACCCGTTGAACTTGGAAGAGAAGGTGGAAGAACTTTTCAGAAATATTCCTTTGGCTGAAGTTTAGAAAAACAAGTTTTTCGTGTATTTGTTTTAAAATCGAGAATTAGAACATGTAAAGACGGACACTCACGAAATTTGGGAACACATGCTTGGCCTGGGTTCTGAAAACCAGGAGAAGGGGGTGTATGTTTA
This sequence comes from Grampus griseus, assembly GCF_964374135.1. Taxonomy (NCBI): domain Eukaryota; kingdom Metazoa; phylum Chordata; class Mammalia; order Artiodactyla; family Delphinidae; genus Grampus; species Grampus griseus. The sequence continues at coordinate 44,383,225 of NC_139006.1, read as the reverse complement.
CCCCTTGACAGCGGTTTTTTATTGTAATAAGATCAGTTCGCAGCATATCCAGGCATTTTGAATGAAAATTGAGTTTGACTGAAGAAAATCATGTCCTTCCAAATGAAAGTGAGCAGATGTACAAAACGAACCTTAAAATTAATCTTGGATTTACTCCTGCTTGTGATGCACGTGATCGTGTGAATGCATCAATTCACAGTCATGTTGAAAATGACAAGGGCAAAGGGAAAGCTGCTGCAGATTTAAAGTTTAAAAAAATCATTACAGACATAATTGGGGGGTTTCCACTGTATTGAACAACTGTCTTGAGGAGACAATTGCCTTTCTGCTTGAAGTCTGCAAAGAAGATATTCCTCTTTTTAAAGTCGTTTTACCTTTAACTTATTATGACGTCCTTTTTAAAACTGAGAAATCTTTGAATTGCATACAAGTTGTATCTCCCTGCCTCTTCTCTAACTGAATGCTGTCTATTATTTTAATCATGTTAATCTACTACTTAGTGGAAAACGCTGCTCTGTGGCTGCGGAGAACAAAAGTGCTTTCTGTTTCTCCTTCTTTAGTGAACCGGCCTTCACATGGTGCAGAACAGTCAGGGCTTTAATCCGAGCTGATCAATACATTCCGAACCCTTTATTTAGTGAGATCAATACAGTGTAATGAAGTCTGCGTTCCAGCTTCTTTCCAAACATTCCGGCCGGGCCAGGGAGGTGTCTGTTTTTCTGTTCTAAAGCACAATCAAAATTATGGTAGAGGTTTTTTCTTATTATTCTGGACTGGGCAGCGCTTTTGAGCGCCCTCCGGACAAGCTCCACCAAGCGCACTCCCCAGTCCATCCAAAGACGTGTCTCCTATAATAATGAAGGCGTCAAGAGAAATCATGTGATTCCAGAGAGAAAAATTAGTGTCAGCAAAATACTGCTTCAGTAATATCTGTGACTTAATCATGTAAGATGACTGCTGCTAAATGGCTTGGAATAAAATACTTTTTATGAAAGTATGCCCACAGATTAGCTGCGTGCTTGTGAAAAGTCTGTGGATTCTCAGAGAGGTGATCTGTCCACTGTAATTTTTGTATAGATTCATTTGCAGCAGGAATACAACAAATTGGAATCTATCGTACTTTCTTTTGAGTTTCTGTGTTTTGTTCAGGCTTTGCTCTTAGTGAGCCTTTTAAGCAGTTTTCATCTTAACTTTAAAACTATTTTTATATTTGGAACAGTGTTTTAGGGCATTTGGGATATCCGTTTTATAACTTTTGCATCAAGATATGCAGGCAGAACTGAAGCCTGAACATTGGTCCCTTATATAAAGTGCTAAGACACAATTTGTCATCTTGTTGGCTGTTTATATCTTCATATATTGTTTACAAACTTTCAGCATGACCTAACAATGTTCTGAGACTGTTCTTGCTTGGCATAGTCTATCTCAATAAAGGTATTTATTTATGGGAAATTTATTGGAAATTACTTGTTTTTCATATGGCAGCTAAGTCATTAATATGAGACCCACTGGAGATTTTTTTATTTTCTAGTTTCTGTTATACGAAATGTTGTAAGCTAATGTTTATATTCTTAGGCAAACATGAAGCACATACATGACTTCGAGTGTGCTACGAGAGTTGTGTGTAAGAACGTTTGGAGGAATCACCTTATAGGATGTTGAATCAAAACTGCTTATTTCTCAGCGTTTTATTTTCATTTTTATTTTTTTTGGCCCCGCCGATCAGCCTGTTCCCGGGGATCTAAGTTCCCTGGGCTGTCGGCAGTGAGAGCGCAGAGTCCTTACCACTGGACCGCCAGGGAAGTCCCCTCAGTGTTTTGTAATTAGAAACCTTCATATTGACAATTTCTCCTTAACCATATTTTATAAGATCGAAGAAAAGACTAGAATTTTAGACTCGCAAGGAATTTTGCACATGGCCTAGGCGAGCCCTGCCCCCCTTCCATGGGGTCCGTGAATTAAAACAGTAAACCACAAATTAGCTAACTTAATTTATGCTGACTTTGCTCACAGAGTAAAATGAGACTGTGAACATACTCAATAATAAGAGCCAGGGTGAGGATGAATAGGAAATAAAAAACCTACTTGGAGAAAAGGCAGCACCTTTGAGCACCTGCTGTGCACGAATACTGTACCTCAGGGGTCCCTAACCCCCGGGGCCGCGGACCACTACCGGTCCGTGGCCTGTTAGGAACTGGGCCGCACAGCAGGAGGTGAGTGGCGGGCAAAGCTTCACCTGCCGCTCCCCCTCGCTCCCCATCGCTCGCACTACCGCCTGAACCAACCCCACCACCACCACCACAACCCGTCTGTGGAAAAATTGTCTTCCACGAAACCGGTCCCCGGTGCCAAAAGGTTGGGGACTGCTGCTGTAGCGCATATGTGGACAGAAACAGTTTTGCTTTCTCTGAGCTTTTCATCAAATAGTGGAGCTGAGCACAACGGCAGACAGTTGAAATGTTAGGGGATCCATGAAGGAGTGATTCCTTGTGTGTGTGGTGGTTGGGAAAGGCTTCCTGCAGACATGGCCTTGGAGCCTGTCCTTAAAACAGAAGCATGAATTTGATGAAACTGACTGGGATTTTCTGCTTGGCAGTTGTTGGGTAGCGGGTACCGGGAGGAGAAGGGAGCCTAGCCTAAGACTTTCAAGATGTGTGAATAAGTATTAGCAACTAGAAGACTGCCGGTACCTCTGACGAAAATAAGGAAGCACCAAGACCAAATTTCAAGGGTGAGCAGGGAAGACCACCCTCCTTTTCTAGCACCTGTGGTTCTGCTGAGCAAAGGATGTGTGGTTCCGTTGAACCTTTCATGGTTCATCACACCAGTGTGAGTGTGGTTTTAGTTTATGGCACGACAGTGACCTTGTTTTTCTTGGTAACCCTAATCCTGGGCACACAGTCAATACTCAGTAGATTTCTGTTGGATTAATGAAAGAGGATAAAGAATTCTGATCATTGGAAAGATAACTGAGGGGAGGACATCCAGTAGTGTGGCTTGGGTTTACTTGGAGCTGGGGGAGAGGTTTGAGAACCTAATCTAGCTAGTTAGTTACAGTTGGTGCTTTAAAGCCTAGAATCTAGAGAAGAGTATGCCTTGGACTGCCTCGTGGGATCCAGACGTGGAGCTGAAGGAGGTTAGGAGAGAAACCAGTACAGTGTAAACGAAGGACAAAGAAAATCTCAAGAATGAAGGAATGACCAAGGAGTTAAAATACTGCAGGGAGGCCAAGAAAAATGAGACATAATGAAAAGGTTGCATTTGGTGAATGGGCAGCCTTTGAGGCCCTTGAGAGTAGTTTAAATTGAACGGTTAAGAGGAAAATATGTGTTTCTTTAAGAAAACATTCCCATGCTTTCACATGTTATTTGTAATGTGCTGGACAATTTAGTTTATTTAAGTGTTTTCTATTGACCCTTCACCCCTGGGTAACCAGCAGGCTGAGGGTTTCTTGTGGTCATTTTAGTTGATTGAAAGCTGGTTACTGCGTAAAACATATTCTAAGTACTGGATACTTTTGTGAAACTGCACAGAAGAATAACATTAGTGTTTCACTGTGGTTTCCATGGATTTCTCTGTTTGTCCTTGACTTGTAATGAGCCTGTTAACGGTAAGCTGTCCCAGTGCCTGTGGATAGAGTCAAATTCCATGAGTAACAGCTTACACCTGTGGCCAAAGGGACTTTCTCTTGAGAAGGGCTGAAACCCTTGCCAAACAATTTAATTTTCGAATCAGGAAATTGTTATCAAAGGAAATAAAAACAAGAAGACAACTTTTGATAGGATGGGTGACGTCTGTGTCTAGGGATGACCATTCTATGTTGTGTCTTTATTTCTTCAGCACTGTTGTTTCACTCTTAGGTTTACAATTTAGGACAGGATAGATGGGGTCGATGGAGTACCATAGGTTTTCTGTCTGACTCGGGCATAAATCATGCCTTCCTTTTATATCTATCACTTTTATAGTACTGCTCATCTGTCTTCTTTCTTACGGTCATGTCTTTTCAGTACACACAGGCTGTCTAGCTATGTCCTGTTGGATGCAATATCAATTTTGGTCATAGACAAGCATGTACTTGTTTTATACCTATGACTATGTAACAGCAAAAACTTTCTGGAGAAGACTAAGTAATGTATACAAGTTATGTATCAAAATCTGTATCTTTTCTGTGATGGAATATCCTGGCATTTCTTTGCTCAAGTTCTTGACTAGTCATATTTGAAAGCGTCTACTCCAGACAAAAGCATTAGGGAGAGGAAGTTTAAGAAATATGTTAGGGCTGTCAGCAAAATATTCCATCCGAAAATGACTGGGGCCCATACACACATATATGTATAAGACACAGGTGTATGATACATACATATATGTGTGTCTGTGTGTATCGTTTCAATCGTGTGTGTGTGTGTGTGTGTGTAATATAATTTAGACAGAATACTTAAGGATAATTAAAAAGTGTGGGTTTTGTTCACTTGGTTTATGAATTATGTAAGATACAAATTTGGCTGTGTGAAACAGGAGCTAGAAATAACAATAACTTAAAAGGAAGGAAGTTTATTTCCCTCACATGTAGCCATTTGGAAGTTGCCACTGGACATTCAGGGGAGGCAGGGTGACTTTGCTTCATAAAGTCACCCAGAGATCCCGGCTCCTTTGTCACTGTTTTGCCTTCCAAAGTGTCGCCCTCATTTGCACAGCCCAAGATGGCTCATAGTCAAGTTTATAGGCCAAGCAGCAGAAAGGGAGAGAATACCCCTTTTGTTTCAAGGCATGGTCTGGGAGTTGCACACATCACTGACCCTCACATCCTGTTGGCCAGAGGTTTCATAGGAAGCACAACCACCTGAAGGAAGGCAGGGAAATAACTTTATTCTGAGCTGCTGTGCGCCCAACTAAAAATTCTGTTACTTTGGAAGAAGGTAAGAATAAAAATCGGATTACAGTTTCTGTCCTAGGGCACAATAGAGTTTGTGTATCTAAATTGCAGTAATGTCATTCTCTATATTTGCATGATTATAGATCATTTATTGAATGTCTACTCAATATTGGTCAATATTAAGGCATTATTGAATGCTTTATGAATGATGCATAAGACATTTCCTTCAACTGGAAAACGTGATGATCTCAAATTCCAGAACTTTGATCTGCGGAATTTGGTTGTGTGGTGGGTGGCACTGAATTGCTGCTGGAGGCCCATTTGTTTCCCAGCAGGTTAGCGTTGGCCTGTGTCCGATGACTTCTTGAATGCTGTTCTGTTCATTCATTTATTTCAGTCCTTTGTTAAGCTCCTCTAAGTGGAGGTCCTGTACCAGGTACTACATGAGATAGAAAGTGAATGGGACATAGGCTTTAGCATTAAGGTGTTTACAGTTGTCTCCACATCCCTGTGAAAAACTGGCCTTGACGATCATGGCTGTATCTGGTGAACATCACAGGCATAATTGCCCCAAAAGTCTCTTCTTCCTCATTCCATTCACTCAGAGTCTGCTCTGTACCATATTCCCTGAACACAATCCACTTTAGACCTGGTTGCTATCATGGGAAATATTTTTTTGAAGGTTCAGATTCTTTCTGTTCCTTGGATTCGTTTTTGGTTTTGAATTTTCTAATATATTACGAAGTTGCCCCCACTGTAGTCAATTGGTCATGTCGGGGAGCAAGGAAAATAACTTTATTTATGTCCGTTTAATTAGTGAATTTTCAGGATTCGAAAAGTGCTTTTTTTTAGCATAACAAATATACTTTTAGCTAGTAGTTATGCATATTCTTCTCCTTTCTTGAGCAATTCAGATATTAAAATTTCCCATTTAATCGCACTATAACTTCTGGATATTTTAGAATGAACAATCTTAAGAAATTAGAGGCAATTTTAATACAAATTGATGGAATGCATCAATACCCATCAAGGTATACTGGCTAAGCCTCTCTTAGGTGCACTTGGGTTTGATTCTTAAAATCCCGTACACAGCAAAACCTGGAATGACCTTCATATTGCTTGCGTCCTGAAATTAGCACACACACACTCATCAGACCCAAAATGTATTATGAAACAATAACATCCTCAGCCATAGAAAGAACTAAATAATGCCATTTGCAGCAACACGGATGGACCTAGAGGGAAGTGAAGGAAGTCAAAGGAAGACAAGTATCATATGATACTAGTTATATGTGGAATCTAAAAAATGATACAAGTGAACTTACTTACAAAACAGAAATAGACTCACAGACATAGAAAACAAACTTATGGTTGCCATAGGGGGAGCGGGGAAGGGATAATTTATGTTTAAAAAAAATAACAAAAAACTGGTCACCTAGTTTTATCTTTGTTTTTGTTATTCTCTTTAATGAGAACTTTGGACCTTGTTCTTTTTAGCAGTATTCTTTTGAAATTGTTTGATTATTTTCTTTGATTATATTACAACAGTGAGGACCAATAGTGATGTTACTAAAAGTCTTATATAGTAGAACATGGAACACTGCTTGGCTGTAAAAATGCATCAGTACATTTGTGGCAAAATCAGCACTTGTTCCTAATTCTTTTTTGCCTATTTGCACTTCTGTCCTTTCATTTCTCACTCTTCTTTCAAACTCAGTCTATTCTCTGTCCTTTCGTGTGGATATAAGTGGATATTAATTATCATATAGACAAATCTTGAAAGATTCTGCTTTACAGTATGGGTAGAATCATATCATGGGGAAAAAACAAAACTCAACGGGGGCAAACAGAAAAGGAAAATGTCTCTATTGCCCTATACTTGGCAGAGGGCAGAGAAGATTTAAATTAAAATGGAGATATCACATCACTAATCTTTGTTTTGATTTTTAATAAATTAAGTCAGATCAAACACTTAGGTTGGGGTATGTGAAAACTCTTAATTTTTCCCCAGGACTGTACATAGTATTTAGATGACAGGCAGCCTAAGCTATTAGCTAGAGCAACAGTCTAGGAGTCAGGAAATTTGGGCTTCAGGGCCAGCCTGTTTTCTTATTTGTAAACTGCAGGGCGTGCACTATGTGATCACTAAGATTTCTCTCAGGTCTGTGATTTTCATTTTACTGGTTACTTTTATCTTAAAATTAACATAAAATAAAACAATAAGTCAGCAGTTTTTAAAGCCACTTTCTGCAAAGCAGGATTTGTGCATAGATCTGTGCAATCCATCTTACTTTAAAGATACACACTTTTCTTGATAGCTTAAATTCTTCCTTAATAAAATTTGTGACCTAGTGATGTTAAGCTCTGGTCCCTGGGGATAGCATGCAGCCTCTTCCTACTGTGATCAAGGAGCACTTACATAAAATCTCTTTGAACTAGTTCACAAGTGAAGCTGTGGGTGTGCATCTGGTGTGGGCAGCCGTGCCAGGTGTGCATCCTTTACAGACGAGAGGATGCCCAGCCTGCTGGTTGTCTGATCTGCTGGTTGTGAACATTTGGCCCTGTTGTATATTTTTTCCTTTATCCGTATTCCCCTTGGATCACATGTCTGGCCATATGGATTTAGTTCACTTAATTTGAGGTTGGTATTTCCAGTCCCAATCTTATTTAGAACAGTTTGGTTTTCACAAGTAGGTGTGGCTTTCTGTTCATGTGTCATTGCTTCCCCTTTGTGTAGTAAGAATCAATTTTAATTTAAAGGGAATATTCAATATCAGTTGAAGAAAAATGAGTAAGATAAACAAGCCACTCTTCAAACTTCAGAAGTTAGAAGATTTGTTTCAAACACATTGTAATTTGTGAGGGAGGGAGAGGGAGAGTACAAAAACCAGATTGGGGACACAGTTGTGGGAGATGTAGCTGTTTAATGAACCCTATCCCACCTACAATATTTAAGTAATCTAGCTTTTAAAAAGATGAAATACTGATTCTTCCCACTTCATTCCTAAGACAGGTACTTACTACATAAAACAAGCAGCTATTCCTTTGGAGTATGCCTGTGTGAACTTTTTCAGTCCCCTTTAGTAAGGGCTGGTTCAGTTTCAGGAAGTCAGGAGTTCAGACTTCTAGTGGTTCAAACATCGAATGTCGATTGTGTCACACTGATTCGGAGCTCAGGATCAAAGGCCAATAGGGAAATAGCTTGAAAACTATTAACAAATGAAAGAGTTGTTTGGAAAAGTGTGAAACACATAGTCTTTGCTCTTGACTGGTCTTAGAGAGAAACCTTGAATGTCAATGACCTTTGGTATCATCTTGTTTAATCCTCTGGCCTTTTGGGAGTTCTTTCTAAAATAGGCACATGTGGGCTTCCCTGGTGGCGCAGTGGTTGAGGGTCCGCCTGCCGATGCAGGGGACACGGGTTCATGCCCCGGTCCGGGAAGATCCCACATTCCGCAGAGCGGCTGGGCCCGTGGGCCGTGGCCGCTGAGCCTGCGCGTCCGGAGCCTGTGCTCCGCAGCGGGAGAGGCCACAGCAGGGAGAGGCCCGCGTACAGCAAAAAATAAAATAAAATAAAATAGGCACATGCGTGGTCATTCACTCTCCATGTAAAATCTTACAGTGATAAGGAACCCACTTCCTACTGAAATAGTTATTTTTCTGAGAAGCTTTGTATTAAGCTAAAATCCGTGTGGTGTGATCCAAAATGGTTCATAAAAGGGTGTTCGAAATGTACATAGAGTTTGATCAGAAAACAAGTTAAAGCAATTAGTAAAATTTAAAACATCATGCAGGATTTCCCTGGTGCGTAGTGGTTACAAATCCTCCTGCCAATGCAGGGTACACAGGTTCAATCCCTGGTCCGGGAAGATCCCATGTGCCGCGGAGCAGCTAAGCCTGTGGCCCCAACTGCTGAGCCTGTGCTCTAGAGCCTGTGAGCCACAACTACTGAGCCCACATGCCACAACTACTGAAGCTCACGAGCTTAAAGCCCGTGCTCCGCAACAAGAGAAGCCACCACAATGAGAAGCCCGCGCACAGCAATTAAGACCCACTGCAGCCAAAAATAAATAAATAAATAAAAATAAATAAAACCACCATATTAAAAAAAAATTATGCAAATGTATCATCTGTTATCGCCTTCATTCTTATAGATGCTCAGGCTTCAAAGTTATCTAGTCTGAAAATTCTTTGATTATTAAACTCTGTCAACCAGTGGTCTCTCCCTAACAAGTTGTCCGTTTTAGCTTAGCAATTCCAGGTCATTTGGATTAAAAAAATAAGTAAAATTTCAAAAAAAAAATTGCCTAGTGAAGGCTTTCGCCCCAGTTTCTCAACCTCAGCACTGTTCACGTTTTGGACCAAATAATTCTTTGATGTGTGCAACTGTCCTGGGCATTGTACCGTGTTTTGCAGCATCCCTGACCCCTACCCATTAGATGCCTCAGTATTTTGGTGACAATCAAAAATACCTCTAAAACCGGCCATGTTACCTGGAGGGCAGAATCACCCAGAGTTGAGAGTCATTGCATTAAACAATTATTACCATCATTTAACACCCGAAATGTCGGAATGAAGGATAAGGCTTCTCAAGGAAGGACAGTGTGGGAAACTTAAGCTGACCTAATAAAAATGCAGTATTAAAATTTTATGAGATTTATGTAGTTTACTTGTTTTCCGGATACATGTTTGACAGATCTGGACCAGATCATAGAAGGTGAAGTGGAGTTCAGATGCACCACTTGTTCCATCACTGAAAAAAATCATTGTAAAAATTCTAACTCACATAGGCATGTTTGTATAAATGGAGGTAATAATTTTAACATCTGTTACGTGATTTTGGAGTATTCTAGGCAAACTGGAAATGGCCAGTACAGTTGTTGTGGTGGTTCTGGTGTGGTTCTGATGAGGGTCCTGTTGACCTTCATGATTGGGTAGCCAGGGGCCCTGACATCAGGAAATTCCCTGAGAAAGATATGGGGACCAGTGGGAAGTTTTGTCACCAGCCAGTAGGAAACACTGGCCTGTGTTTGAGAATCCTTAGGGGTTGACTCATTTGATTTCCTCTTCCAGTCACAAATGGGTGCTACCCAGAAGAGCATGGTGATTCATGCTGGGGACATTCCTGCATCTTCCAGTTTGGAAGGTTTGAAGAATGAGGCAGGAATGAAAGTGATATGACTCATGCCCCCTTGTGGAAGTCATCACTGTGGCACCTGTGGGTAGGGGACTCTTTGTCAGGAATATCTCCCATAAAATCCTTCAGCCACCGCTACAGCCAGGAGGCAGCACTCTAGGTAAACCCAGTTCTTTCCAGGGTATCACTTTGGTTCCCAGCCTTCAAGTAAAGGCTGAAGACACCTGGCACTCCAGGGTTCTTAACTCATTGAGTTTCAATTGGCAAGATACATCTTCCAGGAGTGAGAATGGACCTACTCCTTTGACATCACTGAGTCACCGCTTAGGACCTCCTGGTTATTATTAGGGATTTGTCATACCCCTCTGGTGGGTTGGGCAGGAAAATGATTGAGAACTGGGGGAGCCTAAAAAATTTTTGACAGACGGAAGCTAAACCTTAATACTGTTTCTTGTAAAATATTTTTCCAATATTTGTTTCCATTATGAAGGCAGCCTACAATTTAGATAGAGGGTATTACAATGTTTTTTTTTTAGAAGATGGACAGGTTGAGCCAAAGTTTACAATGTGCCTGAGGTTATGGCATATTAATAACTGATTCAAGGCCTCACAATTTTAGATGCCCCATAACTAAAACCTCTCATGACATAGTAACCTTAGGTATTTTACTGACATCAGATTTAGATGATGATAACATTGATCTACAGCTTTAATGTGAGTCATTTTTCAAAACCCTCTTTGACAGCTACATGGCATAGAAAGAAGAGGAAAAGAATACAATTTAAATGAAACGAAAGCGGATTTTATTGCTCATCAGTTGTCAGTTAAATTTAGAAATAAATTCAAATAAAAACTTAAGTAATCCAGATATGAAGAACTTAATTGATTATTTTTTTTCTTATTCATCACGTTTCTGTACTAATTGTATGTTGGAGGATCAGTTAGAAAATAATTAGTAGTGCGGGCATATAGGCCTGGGTTAAACTGGAAATATTTTAGGACCGGTTCTCTTTTTTTTTTTTTTTTTTGCGGTACGCGGGCCTCTCACTGTTGTGGCCTCTCCCATTGCGGAGCACAGGCTCCGGACGCGCAGCCTCAGCGGCCATGGCTCACGGGCCCAGCCGCTCCGCGGCATGTGAGATGTTCCCGGACTGGGGCACGAACCCGTGTCCCCTGCATCGGCAGGCGGACTCTCAACCACTGCGCCACCAGGGAAGCCCAGGACCGGTTCTCTTGTCCCACTTAACGTCTTAATTGTTGGAGTGGAGGATGACACTACCAAATACCATGGAACCTGATTTCTTTCCAAATGACTGCTCATGTTTTACATTGCCTTTTTCCTTTGTCCTTTTCAAGATACTGTCATTTTTCCTTAGTTTTTTTAAAAGGTAAATGCACATCTTCATTATGCCTCCTTAGAATTTGTATAAATCACTCAGTCTCTTGTGGAAGGTAACTTTATATACACTAGGAATCATGAAAAGCTTGATGGAATGTATAGCAGTAGTATTCCATGTTCCCTGTCCTTTTTTCCGAGCTAATCCTAAGTTATTTTTTAAAATCATGCTCATTTTACACAGTATTCTGAGGAAGAAGATCTGTATAAATGCCTACAGTAGGGATGTTTCAGTCCCAATTGCTATGAAGTTCTCTCTGATGTCTAAGTTTAAATCGTTCATGTTTCATGTATGCCTAATCTATCTCTATCTTGCCTTCCCTTCTCAGGCAGCAGAGAATTTTGTGCCACATCTTTGGTGAACATATGCCTTTTTTTCATCTTGTTTTTTTTTCTTCTCCTGGCTTACAACAGTATTTTGACACTTCTGAATTTCAGACAATCAACTATGTGTGTATTTAAACGTTCTGTTTAATATGGTGGCCAGCAGCCCAGATGTGGCTACTGGACATTGTAATGTGGCTACTTTTTTGAAGACTGAGTACAAAAAAAGGAATATAAAACGTCTCCTTTTTTGATTACATATTAAAATGATAGTATTTTGGATATGTTGGGTTAAATAAAATCTATTAAAATTAATTTCACTTGCTTCTTTTATACCTTTTTTTTTTTTTTTTTTTTTTGGCGGTACGCGGGCCTCTCACTGTTGTGGCCTCTCCCGTTGCGGAGCACAGGCTCAGCGGCCATGGCTCACGGGCCCAGCCACTCCGCGGCATGTGGGATCTTCCCGGACCGGGGCACGAACCCGTGTCCCCTGCATCGGCAGGCGAACTCCCAACCACTGCACCACCAGGGAAGCCCCATATACCTTCTTTTTTTTTAAACTGACTACTGGAAGCTGTAAAATTACACATGCAACTCATATAATATTCCCACTGGGCAGCGCTGCTCCAGAATCTATTTAGTTTATTTGCACCTTAGAACCCAGATTCAGTATTTTACTCAGGGTCTGATAAATGTAGATGGTGTGGAAAGAATATTTACTGTCTTCATATTCTGTGAATGCTTCCCTATACTTTTAACCACTCCTCTAGTATTCTTAAATTTTAGCAAAACAGACAAATATATTTAAAATAAAATTTTTTCTTGTTCCACAGATTTGGCCCCCTTGATTTCCTTCCCTGTGTTGTCTCTATGCCTTTGACTTGCTTCCTTAAAAGAATTAGTGGACACCCTTTCAATGGCTGGGCCTTGTTTGCTTGCCAGCCTGCAGAGATAAGGGGTCTTAGACTGCACTTTGATCTGCTTGTTTGTGTTAGTAAATCTGCTACTTGAATGTGGGCTGAGATCCTCAGGAAGTTTTTTTGTTCTTCTTTTAAAATAAATTTTGAGGGACTTCCCTGGTGGCGCAGTGGTTAGGAACCTGCCTGCCAGGTTAGGAACCTGCCTGGACACGGGTTCGAGCCCTGGTCTGGGAAGGTCCCCCATGCCGTGGAGCAACTAAGCCTGTACGCCACAACTACTGAGACTGCGCTCTAGAGCCCACGAGCCACAACTACTGAGACTATGTGCCTCAACTACTGAAGCCCGCGCGCCTAGAGCCCATGCTCTGCAACAAGAGAAGCCACTGCAGTGAGAAGCCCGTGCACCACAACGAACAGCAGCCCCTGCTCGCCGGAACTAGAGAAAGCCCACGCGCAGCAACGAAGACCCCAGGCAGCCAAAAATAAATAAATAAATAAATAAATAAATGTATAAAATAGATAAATAAATAAATTAAATTAATTTTGAGTGACCAATTAGAGGACATTTATAAGAAGTCACATACATGATTTCTTATAAAAGATGACCAAGTAAGCAATAGAATGTAGTCTTAAGAAACTTCCTTTTTTTTTTCAAACCAGCCTGGTAATTTCTTTTAAGAGCCTTTGAAGCTTTCGCGAAATTCTACATGAACTTCATAGCCTTTTGTTGAATCTGTCACCTCGGTGCCTCCTTCAAAGGAATTTCGGTGTGGCCTTTTCACTGACCATTTGGTGTCCTCTCTACTGAGAGCAGCCTGGAATGCCCTGCTGCTCATTAAGAGCCTGGTGTGGAATTCTGCGGGCAGAGACATCACTAACCCATCTGAGGACGGGAGTGCAGCAAGTCAGAAGGTTTTATTTTGGATCAGTGAATTTGTCTGTGGCTGTAGAGCTGAAACATGAAACAAACCAGCCCTGGAGACATAGCGTCTTGCATTTGTAGTGGAAGAGATTTAATGAGTGGTCGGGTAGTAACACAGACATGATTCATGCTCTATCTCCTGATGACGAAAGACTCCAAATACGTTCAGTGTACTGATAGTGCATTTCTTAAATGCTAAATATATCTAACTCTTATCCACTAACTGTTTGTCAGGGTCATTGTCTGCTGCCCTTAAATGTTAAGGTCAAACTGTCTTTCTAGTTTTGTAGATATAAAACTCTATCTCTGTGACAGAAGCGAGGAAAGAAAATATATACAAAAATAAGTGTACACTTGTATAACGTGGTTAGCTTAAAATTTTGAAAGCAATCACTGTAATGCCCTTAAGCTATTTACAATTGTGATTCTTGTTGTTTACTTTATTCTTGTTATCTACTCTTCCTGAGTTTGGAACTGAATCACAGAACTTTAGATCGGGGCGGGAAAGACTTTAGAGATTGTCTGTTTCAAGCTCTTAATCTTTCCAAGTTGCATATTAGTAAACGCGGTTTGAAGAAGGTAAACGCCTTCTTTCAAGTCTCCCTGCTAATGAACAGCATAGGTTAAACCAAACTTTGAATTTCTGACACTTCCGTTTAGTGTTCCTTCTGCCGGCATTTGACTCTTCTCACTCAGAAAGTTTCAGGCAGATCCAGACATCTGTGTTTTTAATTTCAAAGAAGCAACACCTGCCTCTCTGATCCTCAGTTACTTCATTTATAAAATGATAGGTCTTGGTTAGAAGATTCCTAAGATGTTTTTGCGCTCCCACAAATTATAGCACAAGAGTTATTTCTTTTTTTGACGTGGACAGTGTCATTACCTCAAATGCATATGTTTCCAGTCTTTAAAAAAGCCACTTCTGTTTCAAGGTTATGTTAAGTAACATTCAAATTACAGCTGAAACCGAAGAGAAAAGAAGGAACGTGAGATTCCCTTGCCTGGGTGGGGAGGAGAGACTTGAGTACACGATGTGTTCGCGCCTCGTGAGCTCTGAGCATCTTCATCTCGGTCAGGGTGGGGAGGGGGCACTGAAGCCGAGGCCAGGCTGCTGGGCTTTGAGATTTGGTGATAGAAGTCCGGCTCTGTTGTTTTCTTTCCTGGCCGTATCTGTCTTGCCTGTTTCCAAGGCCTGTAAGTAGGCCAGGCGAGCCACTGAAGGTCAGCCTTGGGAGTTGATAGAAGAACTGATAAGAACTCTGTTACAACGCTGGGCAAGAAGGCACCTGATTCGGTGCCGACTGTCACATGGGCGTGTTCTTTCTTCATCCTATTCTTTAATTTCTCTACCAACCCAGTTCAGCTTGATTTACCTTCAGTCCTGCTGTGTCTCTGAATTGGACCATGGAGGCAGTGTGGCTGGGTGAAGGGAACCCACGATTTGGAGAATAGAGATTTGCGTTCTGCAGCCAGCTGGGTGCCCTTGGCCAAGCCTGGCCACCTCCCTCTGGCTTCAGTTTCAGCTGCAGCCTACAGAGGCCTGGGCAGCTTTCTCTTCTGGACTCTTGATGCAGTAGTAACAGGTTCACTTCAGCACTTATGTCCCACACTTACTTTGTGGTCATCACTGCCTTATTTGGTAGCAGAAAGTCATCCTCTGTATACCTTTGGCTCCTGAATAGCATGTAAGCTCACCGCCTCCAGATAACCCCTACTATTGCTTAGGGGGTCAGCCCACTAGCTGGCAGTGCAGACTTTTAATTTAAGGATTGGGGAACAGAGGCAAAGATTTATTTTCAAGAAACAATTGATGCGGTGAAGGAATGTGGCTGATAGAGGGTCCCACGTAGGGAGATGCTGTTTTCTGTTAGTCTTTGGCTGGAACTAAAACAAAGCAGGGGGGACTTCCCTGGCGGTCCAGTGGTTAAGACTTCGCCTTCCAATGCAGGGGGTGCGGGTTTGATCCATGGTCGGGGAGCTAAGATCCCACATGCCTTGGGGCCAAAAAACCAAAACATAAAGCGGAAGCGATATTCTAACAAATTCAATAAAGACTTTAAAAATGGTCCACATCAAAAAAAAATTCTTTTTCTTTAAAAGTTAAAACACAGAAAGGAAAACAAAGCAGGATTTACCAGAGGACAGTGCATCGCAGTGGTGATAACAGCAGAGGTCCCGCGTGTAACTAGTCCAGCGTGAGAGTGTTCTCATTTCATAAGCTCGCATGGGCAACGCCAAGTTCATAATTCAGAAAGACAGTCAACTCCAAAAGGTTGATTGCCTTTCACCTCTTATCTCAAGAAAGGACAGCACATCGCCCTGTTTTTGTATACTCCTGCCGTGACAATTCCTTCTGTCAAAAAGGATTTTCTCCAGAAGGATAGTGTGTAAATTCTTGTCTGATCATTCAAAAAAGGAAGAGAATAGTGTGTATTAACTAGCATTTATTTTTGAAAATACGGCTCTGACATATGAAAGAGGAATTAACAACCCCCTGTAAGTGTTGACACTATTTATGTACTTTTAATGATAATAAGAATGCATAATTTTATAAACACTAAAGAAAGCTTTCTTTCTGATCTGCTTCTCTAGACATGAAAGTTTGGGGGGTTTTTTTTGGCTTTTGTTTTTAGAGTTTCATATTGCAAAGTAGTAGGGAAAGCGTCAAAGAGATTTTGACACCAGCTATTTGTGAAATCACCTTGAAGGAAGACTTGGTTCTGTCTTGCATGATATTGAAATCTGCAATAATAAATCATTCCCCAGTTTGGGGGACTAATATTGCAAAATGTCTTATTTGTATGATCGTTCCCATAGTTAGCGTCTCATATTATTTATTATGATAATACTTAGAAGGAGACATGGAAACTAACACAGCATTGTAAATCAACTCTACTTCAATTAAAAAAATAAATAAATAAAATAGAAGGAGACACGGCCAAAGAGTTCCACTTTAAGTTTTCATTATGCTCAGTAAACCTTTCTCCTTAAATCTTTCATGAACTGTAAGGGGGAAGAAAGCATGACTCTTTATTTCTAAATATGTACAGATAAAGGAATTCCCCCCAGTTAAACTTAGATGGCATTCCATTATTTATTTATTTGTCAGTTCTTTGTAAACTGGCAAAACTTCCTTCTGTCATAAGTGTTAAAATTTACACTAAAGGTTACTTAAGGTCACAGGCCTATCTACCAAAATTTATTTATTTTGTGGCCTAGGAATCTTGTTTCTATGGGAAGTTTTCTTAATTTGTGTTGGGCATTTCAAGGACAAACTTTCTCTTTTGACCCTTATTAGTTCCAATCATAAGAGTTTGTAGATACAGTATTTATGTCGTTAGCAGTCTCATTATTTTCCCACTGCATGGTGGCCATGGTTCAGATGCTGGTTGAATAAGATTAATCAGACTGCTTTTAGTACTGGAGAAGGCGCTGCCCTGTTGTCAAAGTATTATTTACTGTTCAACATGGACAGAACCTGTTGAGGGATGACTGGACTTGGGTTTCATTATTCTGCATTTCTTCACAGATCAGGTAAATGGAATTCTATAGACTACGAAGAGAGGGAAGTGTTTCAAATTTGTTTAGACATTTCTCTTGCTTCTAGTTAAGGTCAAGAAAATTTGGGAAAAGCTGTTCTGTTCTAACCGTGACCTGTTTTTTTTTAAAGTACCCCTTTATGTTTTTGCAAAGCAGAGTTCACATCAATAGAAAATGGCTAGTTAAAACCTTCTGATATGTCATCTGCCTAATGCAAAATATTACCATAGAATTAAACCAGAGTTTGTAGTTTTATAATTGAGGTTTGTGTATATCAGGCACGCACAAATGGATTTTGAGGACGTAGAATAAACTTGATTTCTCTGAAATTCCTCGTTGGATGGATGTTGTGTTTGACTGGTAAAGGGACACAAATGTGTCTTCGAGCAGCCGCTTGGTTAAAAGTTGAGCCCCAGTCTATTGGGATGAGTGAGAATTGGTCAGGATTCAAGGGTCTATGATTGCATTTCATGTGTTTGCTATCTCAACGGATGGATCTGTTTCTTTGAGAATTTGTACTTCGTCCTTCAGCAATGACTAGATACACCAATGACTGTAGATGCCATGGACCAGAAAGAGTTAATGATGCTTTTCAGTAGAATGTTATGTTTCCCATAGTAGTTTTTAAATTTATGGATCAAATAAGCAACTGGGAGTTTTCAGTACTTTTTCAGGTCTTTGGAAGTTGGCTCAAAAGCCTGATCCAAGGAAAATGATTTCACTTTTTATCTTTCCAGGGTTTCCATGCCCTCTCAACACCTGTGTACTAATGGGATAAGGAAGAATGGTTTTCACTTCTTGGAACCTGTAGGCTATCAAATGGAGGGAGAAAAAATGGAAATGCTTTCCTCTGTCTACCAGGTTTTATTATGGAAACTGTTCACCAGATAATTGGGTTTAATTTGAAACAGAGGAGAAGATTTGTATTGTAAACAAGAAAGTTCTTTGAAGATAAATCTTGTTAGTAGCTGGAGGAAGCCTTGACATATATATATATATATATTTATATTTATTTTTTTTAATGGCCTTGAGTGAGAGGCTGCTTTTCTTTTCCTTTTTTTTTTTCACCCCCTTTCCTTCCTTTTTGCTAGACTCCAAAGTGTTATGGGACTGGAAGGTGATAATTAGTAGTCTTCACCTGTTTTTTTTGTTGTTTGTTTTTTGGATTTTTTTGCAAGTAGGCTAATTAAAATGCATAAAAACTTTTACTTCCTTTGTTTCCCGTACTTCTTTTGACAACTGCCTTTCTGATCTTCTGCCCTCTTCTCTGCAACCCTCTTTGTTTTATTGACTGATACTTATATACAGCAGAGAAGAACTCTAATATGCTTATTTGTAACTCTTACGTGTTAGGGGAATGAGTTCCACTTGTAAATGCAAGGCTTGTAGCAATATTATACTCCTATGAAGTCATTTATTCAGTTCTTCTAGTTCTTTACATGGGGCTTTTTCTTACTTAGTCTTGTGTCATCTTAAGGCCTTAGAAAATAGTGTTCCTACACTCTTAGATATTATAATATATCACGGATTCCACGGTTTCTGCGTTAATATGCATACCAGCTCTCATTCTAGACTTTACTGTCACACCAAGAACCAGCTAATTTTTCAACATTTTAAACATAACATATGTAGGTATTGGAGTGTTGTAGATATGTGTCTAGGTTCACTTTTAAGTTTTAGGTGTCTTGCTTCAGAGAATATATTATTCCTGATGAGCTTTGATTTTATAGTCTAAAATGGTGCTAGATTTTTATGAGACATTAACTCCAGCAAATGTACTGTAGTAGAATATTCTAGTTTTGTCTACTTTTAATTGTCAAACTTGTGGGGTTTTCCAGTTTTACTGTCCAAGTTTCTCACCATCTCAGAAAATATTTGGCAGGGAATTGGTAATGAATGCTTAGTTTTGTGTGTGTGTGCGTGTGCACATTTCTAATTAGTCCCTCTTCGTATGTAATTTTGATTTTTCTATTTATATCAAAATAATTTTCACTAAACATTTGTGTAGCTAAATGAACTGTAAAAAAAAAATTGTCTCATGCGACCTAGAATATAATTCATACAGTTAGACTTGCTAAATCTAAATTATAAATTATTTTAAGGACTTGAATTTGATTTTTTAAAAAGCTGATATATAAGATACTTATTCTATAGGAAAATAGTTTATAAAGAATAGTTTAGTTAAGCCAGAAACAAGAGTCTATGAAATGAGACAGATGCTCTGAGTCTCAGAAACAGATGACTAGCTCATCTTGTGGACTTCCTCACTGTTGAGTACTTACAAGTTACATGATTTTTAAAAAATCATATCTATAAATTTATAACTGTAGTGGATAATTTCTATAGATAGTTTTTTTCTTTCTCAGATGAAAAATTAAATTCAAGCCACCTATCAGGGAAGAAGAAAAAAACCCAGTGAGTTGATGCTCATAAGATACAGATAACACTTTCCAACCCCATGTTTGCTCATGGTGACTGACTGCTGGCAGGAAATAAACATTTTCAAGAATCTCACATTCATAATCTCAGAGCAGAGAACTTGTGAATAAGCCCTTTGAGGGAGGTAATAGCATGAGGATATTACTCAAGAGAATGCATTCTACTCATTTCCCATTTATTACAACATCCAGTTACTGCTTTTATGGTAGGTCCTCAATTAACTAATCCACACAGTTGTTGTTTTTTTTTTTTCCTGGTTCATTATAGTCCTGTAGGGGTTAACCAGGAACCTAGTTCTATTCAAGCTTTACTTTTAAACATTTTTATAAAACGCATTAGGAGACTTCGGCTATTTATTATAACACCAATAATGAATGTGATTATATTTTTAATTAAGGACTGTGCATTGACCTGGGTGAATATTTTTGTGAATTTGAATTTTCATTTTAGAGTTCTGTGACACGGCCATGCCCCAGAAGTTAGAGGAAAGAGTAAAAGGTTTATTGAATGACAGATACGAATTTGTTCTGATGTCAAATTGAACTTTTCCCTCTAAGATTAGAGTAAAAAGAATTTTTTTTTAACTTTAAATATATAAAAGTGATGGCTTCCGTTTAATTGAGGCTTACTGTATTTCTTCTTCTGAAAGTCTTACTTTGAAAAGGATAGAAGGAATCTGGAAGTATTCATACTTAATAGTATGAATAAAATTCATACTTAATAGTTTGCTTCATTCAGATTTATTTTGATTGGCATGTGATTCTTATGTTGTGTTCTGAAATAGCCGAAATCACAACATCTTGATAGAGTCTCCTCTATTTTTGAATTGTTTTAAATAGTAACTGAAAAATTTGCATTAATTGAACAGTACCTTGTCATAACATTTGCTTTGTGTCATGAAAGGTTACCTATATTTGGAAGTAACATTTTGGTAAAAGGAAGATTATGGAATATTTATGAACTTTCTCTCTCACAGATTCATAGGTTATTAGAACAGGATGGAACTTTAGAGCTTTTCAACCACAACCTTCTCAATTTACAGTGGAAGGAAATGAGGTCCAGAGAGATTAAATGACTTGCCCAAGGACACACAGCTGAAGAGCTGTATAAAAAGGACTGTAACCCTGAACTCTTAGCTGCAGGTCAGGTATTTTGTTTGTTTGTTTGTTTGTTTGCTTTGCGGTACGCGGGCCTCTCACAGCTGTGGTCTCTCCATTGTGGAGCACAGGCTCCGGACGCGCAGGCTCAGCGGCCATGGCTCACGGGCCCAGCCGCTCCGCGGCATGTGGGATCCTCCCAGACGGGGGCACAAACCCGTGTGCCCTGCATAAGCAGGCAGACTTTCAACCACTGCGCCACCAGGGAAGCCCCAGGTCAGGTATTTTTACTATGAAAAATTCTCTCCAATAAATGTACTATAACTTCAAAAAATTATGGTGTGAAGCTGGAGGGTGTTGAATTTTATTTTCAGTATACTTCATTATGGTGAATTAGTTTTTGCATCCACATATATGTTTAGGTAGTTAAATGCCTTTATTTGTATGAAAGTATGTTTAATTCAATTTGTGAATTAATTGCAAGAATAAGTTTATTTGGGTGAGGATAATTTTATTTATTTTCATGACCCAGTTTTAGGACTTTTGCTCCTGAAAACCTCCATAAGATAGTGGGGAGGAATAGGGATACTGTGTAAAACAACTAGTTTAAATTCTTGGATTACTTCCTGGTTTTTACAAAAATGTTTGAAGAAAGATGAGAATTAATTATCATCTGTTTATGACCCTTAGTTTCAATATACCAAGAGTTATAATTTCAACTTCGAGGTAACTGAATTTTATTGTATAGAACAGCTACCTGTGCACTTTTAATTACCTTTGTTTTAGTTAATTTCTTCAGATGCAAATGCGTGAGGAATCTTTCAGTGCATAGATTTGTGGTAAATATTGGGTTGGCTGAATTGGTCGTTTGGGGTTTTCCATAAGATCTTACAGAAAAATCCGAATGAACTTTTTGGCCAATCCAATATTTTCACGGTCGTAATATTTGGTACAGAACCAACAGAAACTGTTGATGATAACATTATTTATAGTATTCTTTCATTATAAATCTGTTTAAATAACCAAAATCAATAATATAACCAACTGGAGTTAACAGTGATTGTTTTCTTAGAGGGGCAGACAGAAAAAAGGCACAGCCAGTTGGCATCAAAGTATAGCAAGAGTTTAGTGCCACTGGCCACAGCTGGTGGAGTTTGCCAAAAAAGTGCTACTCCAACTTCTATTGGGCCATTGATATTCACATGTGCAGCCTTTTTTCATATTATAGAGCCCAAAACTTCTCTTTTAATTGCGTTTTAAAATCCTGTTAATTTTTTTTTTGGCATTTATAAATATGTAAGAGTTTATCAGTTGGGCTTAAGACGCTTACTTATATTACTTCATTTATTTCTTAACTGGCTGTTCATTGATTACCTACCTACAAGTACCTATTAAGTAACTAGTGAAAACAGGGTGCGCTTTCTAGGCAAATCATGTTTTGATGATTGTAATCAGCTCCGTTGTACGTATTCATGTATTTTTCCTGACTTCACATTTACACTCTAAATTTTTTTATAATTTGAAAGCCAGTTTCAAATTGCAGTGTTAGGCATTCTTAGGTAATTAGCATTGCTCAGTAGTTATTAATAGCCTCTTTTTATACTTTACAGTTCCTTCTAATTTCCATTTCTCAGATAAGTAGTTTTGGGCCACAACCCTAACCCCCTGCTGCCTCTCCCACAAATAAGCCAAATAAATAAGGCCTCTAATGACAAAAATTGGCTTCAAACCACAAGATAAGTTTTAGGATTTTCTATGTTTACTTTACATTAAGTGCCTAAACTCTTGACTTAAACAGGCAAGAGAGTAATTTACATATCCATTAAAAAATAAATAATAATCTGCTCTGCCACCGCCCTTCCCCAAGGTACCAGCTACTGTCACTCACTAATGGATACTCAGTGTGGGAATGGGCCTCTTGTCCTGCATAAAGTTCCACAGCCTTGACTGCCGGGCTGGATGTATAGAACCAGAAAGCAGAGATTTGGGTCTATGGTAGTGTACCCAGTATTTCTAGTTCAAACAGAACAAAACCAAAGCAAACGTTTCGGGCTAGGGTGTGCTTGAAATTTTTCATTTCTTAATTCTTTAGGTATTTTGCAGTCCATCAATTCCAAACGCTTGGGGATTCATTTCTCCATTTAATAAAGTTAAAAAAAAATAAGGTTTTTTTCCTACGAAAATTAACTCATGATTTCTTGGTTTATGGAAAACATCACAGTTTCCCCCAAAGAGAGGGAGGAACCACTCACTTTTACTTTCTCTTCTAAATGGGAAGGGAGGACACAGGCCAATTTCACAGTAGAAGTGGTTTCAGCCCCTCCCATGGAGTTGATAAGACTGGGGGGCCTTTCTGTACAGATGGCCGAGGGAAAGGGGAACACGCATCAGCTTCTCACACTGCATGTCCATCGCTGGCTCCCTCTTGAGCAGTTTGAGAAACAGGAAGAGAAGTAGGTGGAAATGGAGAGGGCAGAGAAAACCTGAAACAGGTGCACGAGTGGCTAATTTTGGCTTTGATAGGATATTCATTAAGACCAAAGCAGGGAATCTTGGTAGGGTGAAGTAATTTTATTTTTTACTTTTGCGTATTTGGAAGCCTTCTTAAGCAATCAAGGAAATTAGAAACCCTTTGATACTTAGGGCAGATTTTGTGATCTATTGTGTTTGGTTTCCTGGATTCCAGAGAAGTTTATTCCTGTCCTTTAATCAATTCTTTCTCTTTTTAAAACTGAGGGCCCAAGAACTGCTATTTCTGGCAAACATAATGTTTTACTCAAAATTGCACGTAGGTATTAAGTAAGCTGGGTGAGATTAAATTCTGAAACGTGTTGTGGTGTATTTGTTTATACATCACAGGTGTGGGTACAGTCAAGTCTCCAGGTGGCTTTTGGAGAAGTTTAAGTTAAGAGGGTGCTGTTAAAGAAATGCATACAGCTGCAGATGGCTTTGAGAGGCGGGAAAATTCACCACTAACTTCATTATGGGAGATGAAAATAAGTTGTGTGTAGTCGGGAGGGTCGTGTAAATAGCTCCAGGGCTCAGATGACACTGCCAGGGAGGTAGCAGCTATGTGTGTAGCTGAGAATGGGAACATGGGAAGCTCTCGAATATTCTCGAACAGAAGTTTGGACATAAAAAATATTAAGTGGGAAGCAACCTCCTGAGGTTTTCTAGGTATAGTGTAACTGGAGAGTTATTTAAATCATTCACATGAATTCATTAGCAACAGCTGTGTTAGAGGTGAACTATTACGTTTTGTAATCCAGATCGCCATGGTGAGTCCTCCACTCGGAGGTCCTAGAATCAGATTTGAAGTGTCATGAGTAATATGACAGTAACACTTGTTAACAAATTTTACAGAATTTCCCTTTTTTAAAACATGTGTCTGAGTGAATTCCAGTTTACCCCTCTTAGTGGAGTTTGTCTTACTTGGGTTCAGACCTTCTTGTTCAATGGGACAGACGGGTAAAGTGTCAGCTAGGTGAAGCACATGTCATTGCCATGCAGGTGGCCTGTCCTGAGCTAACGTCTCAAAATTTACTGTAATAACTGTAGAGAGTCTAATAATTGTAGTCCTTTAAGTTCCAACAAAAAGTTTTTAGGTTTTTTAGAAATTTTTAAAATATGCTTACATGATGCATAGTCTTAAATATGCATAACGTTGGATTGTCTCATGGTTGAAGAGTCTGCCAAGCTAGACTGAAGACCAGAGGCATCGTGTCATGTACCAGATTTGGAGAAACTCAGGCCCTCTGTCTTTCTCGTATATACCGTGGTAGTCTAGCATGGTATACTACTGTATTACTAAGGGTCTTCCAGAGAAACACTTATATATGTTTTATTGTATAAACCCTTATATATGATTTATTGTAAGGAATTGGCTCAAGTGGTTATGGAGGCTAAGTCCCGAGGTCTACAAGCTGGACACTCAGGAGAGCCGGTGGTGTAGTTCTGGCCTGAGGGCCATAGGCTCAAGGCCCAGGAAAAGTCGATGTTTCAGTTCCAAGTCCCAAAGCAGGAAAAAACTGATGTCCAAGTTCGAAGGCAGTCAGGCAGGAGGGATTCTCTTTTACTTGGAGAGGAGGATTAGCGTTTTTTGTTCTATTCAGGCTTTAACTGATTAGATGAGGTCTACCCACATTAGGGAGGGCAATCTGCTTTACTCAGTCTACCTGTTTAATTCAATTTCATCCAAAAACACCCTCACAGAAGCACTCAGAGTAATGTTTTACCAAATACCTGGGCAACCTGTGGCCCAGTCAAGTTGACATAAAATTTCCATATCACACATGGTGTCTGTACAGTGCCCAGAACAATACAAACACCAGTGCTCAATAAGTATTGATGGATGGATGGATGATGGATGGATAAATGACAGTTCATTATAGAAGTTAAAGAATCATAAGTTTCCATTCTGTAAATCTGGAAATACTTCTGTTTTTGCTGGTTGAAAAGCCATAATTTCACAGATGTTTGTTGAAATATAATATTCTTTGAACCTTGCATTTAACATATGGGCCAAGCCGAAGGTTATTCCTACCTTTGAATGTACTCAAAGATACTCAAAAGGATCTAAACCTGTCTCTTCTCTGAAATTGCACACCATTCATTTTACTTGCTGTTTGCTTCCCTTAATATCTCATTGCCTCTCAGTTTTTCTTAAATTTCCATGGCCTCTTTTTTCCCCTATCCTCATGGTATTTAATATTTATATTTAATTTTGTTTTTATTTATCTTTATTTATACTTACTATTTATCTTTTCATCACTCTAAGTCATTTTGGTTTTCGTGAGTTCTGCCCTTAAGGAACTTCTTTCTAATGGATTATTGCCAACTGACTTTATTTTCACTGTGTTGATAATAACTTTTCAGATTTTAATTGATGAAAAATTGTTCAATGAAATCTTCCAACTGATAATAAACTTATTAGTATGACTACAAACACAAAAAATGAGATACAACATCAATATTTTAAAACTTATTTATGGGGCTTCCCTGGTGGCGCAGTGGTTGAGAGTCTGCCTGCCAATGCAGGGGACGCGGGTTCGTGCCCCGGTCTGGGAAGATCCCACGTGCCGCGGAGCGGCTGGGCCCGTGAGCCATGGCCGCTGAGCCTGCGCGTCCGGAGCCTGTGCTCCGCAACGGGAGAGGCCACAACAGTGAGAGGCCCACGTACCGCAAAAAACAAAACAAAACAAAAACTTATTTATTATATATAAATAACTTGAGTTCATTTTCTCTTAATCTGGTATTTTCACCATAGGATCGTAACATTTTCTTGACCTGCATCCCTTTTAATTCCTACAGAACAGACACTGTCAGTGTTTAGGGGACATCGTTAATTTTAAGTAACTCTCAATATTATAAAATATTTAATGGTGTAAAGGGAGTTCTGAAAATATTATGGAAATACCATAATTTAGAGGATTTTGTTAGTAATTGTTTTCTTCCCCTAATCAAAAAGTTAACATTTGCTCTAGAAAGTTTGAATTGATAATCATGTACTTTCTAAAAACAATTGAAGTATGGTAAGCTTACTTTGAAACAGCAGATGAGCAAAGAGAAGAAAATAAATATCCCTCGTGACAGACCTCGTTGGCTGTGACATGGAGAGACTTCTGTTCCTAGCTTATCCATCTAGTTCTCCCCTATGACACTGTATATGGACAGTAGATCCTTGTTATTCATGGATTCTGTACTTGTGAACTCACCTCCTCCCTAAAATTTATTTGTAACCCCCTAATCAGTACTCGCAGCTCTCTCAAGGTCATTCACAGCCAAGTGCAGTGTGGCAAAAATTTGTCACCTAATATACACTTTCCCTGCTGATACTGAGCAAAGCAACACTCTGCTTTGTTTCAGTCCTCATCCTGTAAACAGGTGTCCTTCTTACAGTCTGTTTAGTTGCACTTTTTGTTGGTGATTTTCTTGTACTCACAGGCGTAGTACTGAAGTGCTATCTAGTGTTCCTAAGTGCAAGAAGGCTGTGATGTGCCTTTTGGAGAAAATAGGTGTGTCAGATAAGCTTCATTCAGGCATGTGCTATAGTGCCCTTAGCCGTGTGCTCAACGTTAATGAATTATCAATATATGTTTAATCAGTGTCTTTAAGCAGAAATACACATACCACAAAGTTATGTATTGATTAGTTGACATTAATGTTGTGACCAGAGGTGTGCAGGTCCCTAACTCCGAATTTCTCTTAGGAGCAATAATTAAATATTCACTAAATCAGTGTTTGAAGTGATTTTATAGAACATAACTACAGAGAATAACAAGAATCAACTTTTTTTTTTTTTCACTTTTCAAAAGTTGACTTGCACTGTACATTTGTGCGTTTTTCCTTAATGGTGTATTTTGAATATTTTTCTGTGTCATTAAATATTCTTCGGTGTCTTTTTAATGTCTCTGTAGCAATACAGTATGCGGATGGGCTGTCAGTTTATTTAATAAAAGTCTTTTTATAGAGCAGTAACTAACCCTCCCCCCCAACTTTTTGCTGTTGTATGCAATTCTGGAATAAACATCGTTGTAGCTTAATCTTTATCATGTACATGATTATTTCCTCAGGATAAATTTTCTGCAAATGAAATTTTGGAACACAGGGTACGCACATTGAGAATTTTGCTGTTTGTAAAATTCCTTTGTGATCTTTCTAATGTATTCTTTTCTAAAAAAAAAGGAAATTAACAAAATAAACTCTCCATTTTTATCAAATTTTGAAAACTTTTATGGGATTTTGAAAAAATTATAAGTTATTTTTATCTTTCATTTCAGTGGCCATTTATAGCAACTGTTTTCTAATATATTTAACTTGCAGGGCAGTGTATTTTAGACAGGGAGAGAATTGCAGATTAGATAAGAATGCACTTGCAGGAGCCCTTAGGGTTTTTTAGTCCAACCTTCTCTTTGTATTGATACAGTTGAAGACTGGTTTGAATATTCTAATGTGAATTCAAGATTTTAAAAAGAACCAAACTGGGGAATGGGGGAGGGATGGATTGGGAGTTTGGGGTTAGCAGATAAAAACTATTACATATAGAATGGATAAACAACGAGGTCCTACTGTATAGCACAGGGAATTATAGTCAATATCCTGTAATAAACCATAATGGAAAAGAATATACATGTATAACCGAGTCACTTTGCTGTACACCAGAAACGAACACAACATTGTAGATCTACAATACATGAATATAAATAAATAATAAATAAGTTCCTTTCCAAAAAAGAACCAAACTACATAGCTTTATTTTCTTCTGAATGTTATAACCCATAGGTATGGAGGAGAACTCAGACTGTTTACCTCCATTTACAGCCCCTCTTTGATTTCTTTTGTCTAGCTCTGTTAGAGATCTCTAAATTCAGGAAGCAAGAATCACACATCTGTTCTTTGTAGATGCAGGTGTGTAAGCGCAGAAGGGGTATCACTCCCTCCCCGGCCCCACAAGTCAGAACAAGTACACATAGACCCTCTGCTGCAAGGGAGATCCTGATTAATGCCTTAGGAGGAATCTGAGCTGAATACACTGGAAATACAGAGGTTGGAGTAAATGTTACTTTCTGCTGTGAGAATTGACGGCTGAAAGAGGTGACGTGTGTGCTAGACATTGAAAGATGACTTATGTTAATGGGAAAAATTATCTAATGCTATAAATTTGCATGCCTCTACTACATTGGCAGATGTTTAATTTTGCATATGATTTTTCTTGAGTAGTGAGCATGTCTAGCTTATCATTTATTTTAAGCATTGCTGCTACAAGAGAACAAATGTTGATTTATGCCATTTACTTCTTATTTACAAAGTACATGTGGCATTTCATAGTTTGCACATTTCTTCATATCAGATTTTTCAGTTTGTTTCTGCAGTGCCTTTGAGATCGTAAATTATTGAATAAGTAATATTAGATTGTGTTGCTATATTTTAATTTGTTAACATTTTACCCTAATCTGATCATTTTGGATTTTGTTCCACTTTTTGATTATTACAGATAATGCCAAAGAACAGCTTAATGCTCACATCTTTTTTATTTCTTGTGGGATATTTTTAGAGCATATATTCCTAGGAGTGGAATTACTTGGAGCTGTTTCATTGCTTTTGTCGTGTATTTTCATACTGCTTTCCAAAAACGTGTTGTTAATTAATAGTATTCTTTACAGTAGTTACCCCATCATCGTGTGTTATTTTAAAAAAAAGAGTCTTGCTTCCTTAGCGGCCATAAAATGGCATCTCAAGTTTGCTTTAATTTATGTATCTTTGATTTCTAGCAAGGATAGACCTTTTTCTAATAGTATTTACTGTTGGAATTTTGTCTTGTATAAAATCATTATTCATAATTTTTACCCAAATACTTGCCCAGTGGAGCCTTTTCTTTGCCACAATTAAGATCATTCCATTTTTTATGGAGTTATTCCATATACTTTTTATGTACGTAAAATTTAAAGTCTCTAATGTGTACGTTCACAGACCTAGTGGTACAGAGGGAACTGCACCTCATGTTATTGGGTTTTCATTTGGATCCAGACTAAGGAATAAATACATGTGTGAACCACCCTCATAATAACCCCTAAAAGAAGTAGAGCTAGTACAAAGGGCGAAATTCCCATATAGTTTATTTTTTGACATTGGAATGCACCCAGTTATTCACAGTAATCACCCCTTAGGCCTCATACCAATTAATTCGTTCATCCCTTTTCTGTTGTTATTATACCTCATGTACGTACACTCTCCATTTGTAGGACTTAATCTCAGTACATCGTAATTCTTTTTTATGTGTCTGTGTTCCCTCTTCCGGATGCTTCCTGGGAGGTGGAAACCCATAGTCAGATTCTTCTTTTTTTTTTAATTCCTCACGCCTAACACATAACAATGCAGTTCCTCCTACGTTTGTTCATTAATTCAAGTATTTATTGGATGTCTGAGTGCTGTCCTAAGATTTATTGGGCACAGAGTATATAAAGATGAGAAAACCCTGGTGCCTGAAGTCTGGCCAGACTATTTATGGAGGGAAAACCTGGGTCCCTAGATAATTTACAAGTCTGATTTTAGAGCTTAAAAGGGTCTTAAGCACTAGAAAATATGAGTTGAGACACTTTTTTAAAGCAGCAATGATCAGGAATTATTGGAAAAATTATGTAATAGCATGCTATAAATTCATCAAAGGTTATTTTCCCAAACTTGATCAACTTTTAATTAAATTGGCCTGGCCAGCTATAAATCCCCACACTCATTCATTAAAAACTTCAAGTCCTAGAAGAGTAGCATTTAGAGCTGGGAGAGATCTTAGAAATCATCTATTTAAAACTCTTTACAGTTGGGGAAGCCGAACTGCAAAGCGGTTGTGACTTTCCTCAGGCTAGCTGAGGTTTTTATTTCAAAAAGAAAATATTTCAAAAAGGTAGAAGGATATATTTCTTAAGAAATATAATGAAGAACTTTAGGCACCTCTTTGCATATTTGAGCCTAAGAGTTTTTAATCAAATGCGAGAATAACTTAGGTTTGCTCATTTGTGGGCTGTGACAGTGTGTCCAATTGGCCTTTAGGGAAGTCTGTGTCATATGCTACCCCATCTCTCACCATCCTATGTGTTCCTCCAAAAATGCTTCCTGTGTATGCTGTCTGCTTTTTAAAAAGTGGGATTGAAGTTTTGGGACTTTAGTTATAGTTCTCTTTGTGACAAGGACATGAACAAATTACTACTGGGTTTTGAGTTTTCGTTTTTCCATATTCTCTATAATATGTAAAAGAATGAAATAGGCTATGTCAAGGAAATTGTATTAGTCATGCAACCGGCTGGCAGTATTAGTGTTTTTCACAGTGTTTTGTCTGAACTTTGTCAAGTGCTTTTTTGTTTTCGAGAACAATCGAATGTTTTGTTTTGTCTTTTTTGTTTTTTCTTTTTTTACTTTGCTTAGACTTTAAAAGATAAAGACATATTTTTCTTAATCACACCAGACACAGCTAACAGTGGCCTCCATATGGGATTAGAATGGAGTAAAGGGCAGAAAGAAACCTTTGAAACTCTATAGTATCTCTTTACTGAGTTCCAAAAACTTAGAACTCCCACCTTATTACTTTATTACATGGAAACTCTCAGTTAAGATAAGGGCTCAGGGGGCTTCCCTGGTGGCGCAGTGGTTGAGAGTCCGCCTGCCGATGCAAGGGACACGGGTTCTTGCCCCGGTCCGGGAAGATCCCACGTGCCGCGGAGCGGCTGGGCCTGTGAGCCATGGTCGCTGAGCCTGCGCGTCCAGAGCCTGTGCTCCGCAACGGGAGAGGCCACAGCAGTGAGAGGCCCACGTACCGCAAAAAAAAAAAAAAAAAAAAAAAAAATGGGCTCAGGGGCAAAAAACTCCAGTTAAAATCTTCTAACTTGGGCTTTGTTTCTGATCCATGTCAGAAGTTTTACTTCTTGAGTACTTTTTAGGGTAGTATTTGATTTTTCTGAAATGCCAAATTTTGTATGTTTGTGTATTTTTTTCTGGAAAATGGGATTTATAACATCATCAACAGTATTTTCAAAGGTGAAAGAGGTGACTTATGAAAAGGCAAACAACTCTGTTGTCACTATCTTTTTGAACAAGTCCTTCAGAATAACAGAGGTGACAGTTCAGTGTTACCTACATTTGTGATTTGTTCAACAGTATGAAAAGTATTCAGATTCATTGGTTGTCTTTGGAAAGAGATGTAACTTAGATGTAGGGCAGTGGCCTCGGCTTGAACATTGAATGATTCCACTTGGTTGTCGAGAAAATTTCTTTTTGATGGACCTCATCCTTTACTGTTAAAATGAGGGGAAAGATGTGAAGATTTCTGTGATTCTGTCCTTCTCGTATAATTTCATGCATTCTATGGAATGTAAATAAAATTAGAAATAAATACTAGAAGTGTGATTTCATGCCACCTGGCTATAGATTTTGCCTAGCTGTGGTTTCCTTAAAGATATGGTCTCTGACAAAAATAATATTTCTGTATTAGGATTTTCAGCTGCTTAGTTTTTGTAAGGCTTTTACAATTTTCATGCTTTTTGCTTTTTGTTTTGTTTTGTTTTTTTCTCCTCTGATCAATATTTTATTCCTATTTCTTGATTTAGGGCTGTTGAAAGAATTTTGACAATTGGATTGAATGCCTCCCCTTGGGCTTCTGAGCGCTAACAAATAAAATTTGTGTGTCTAACTCTTCCTCTAACTTATTTATGTTGGTTTGATCATAACCATTCCAAATTTATACACAAAAAGTTATCATTTCTTCAGTTATAAAAAGGCTAAGGTTAGACCACGACTAGCACTGACCGTTGTTGGTTTGGCATCATGGTCAGTGATTTTCCTGACTTTTCCACAGTCTTCTTTCCTTGGCCTTGGAGATAAACAATGCTGGGCTGAGAAGATTAGACAGAAATGAAGAGGGTTAAGTTTTGGTTAGTGGGGATGTTACAGGCTGAATTTGTCCCCCTCCAAATTCATATATTGAACCTACAGTACCTCTAAAAATGACTGTATTTGGAGAGAAGGTCTTTCCAGAGGTAATTAAAGCAAAATAAGGTCATCGAGTCAAAATGAGGTCATCAGGGTGAGCCCTAATCCGATGTGACCTGAGTCCTTACAAGAGGAGATCAGGATACAGACATACCCAGAGGGAAGACCACGTAAAGACACAGGGAGAAGACGGGCATCCATAAGCCAGGCAGAGAGGCCTCAATGGAAATCAACCCTGCCTGCACCTTGATCTCAGACTTCCAGCCTCCAGAATTGTGAGAAAATAAATGTCTGTTGTTAGCCACGAAGTCTGTGGTACTTCTCTAGGCAGCCCTAGCGAACTAATACAGGGGGTCGTGTTTCAAGCTCAGTTAATCAACTGACAAAAATAAATCTATCATTTTCCTTTGGAAACAATGTCCCTTCCTCACAGCCCCTTTGAGAGTGTCCTAAAACCATCAGTATTTTGTTAATTTTCCAATGGCAGCTCCTTCAGGGCGCTGATCAGTAGGTTGTCTTTAAAGTATCTTTTTCTGTGAAGCTTCAGGAAACATATACTTCGAAAAAGAATTTGCGTTAATCATTAGGATTAATTGCTCCATTCCCATCACAATATTATTTTATCTTCTTTGATGGTTTAAATTAATAAGTTGTTTTTTTCTTCCCCAATTTACAAAAACACACTGAAAGAATTGTGAAATATATGCCAGACAGACTGAAAGACAAAGTCTCTGGCTAACTGAACTAGAGGGAATTAAACCCACTTGGTTACAGAGTAGGTGAAAGGCAGCTCAGTGCCAGCGGGCATTTTTCATTTGCCATTTTCTCAAGGTAATTGAAGAATAAAGGGAGAAAAAAGAGGGAAAGGGAAGAAAGTACAATTTTATCACCTCTGCTCTCAATTTGGTTTATGATCCCTAATTGTTGATTTCTAGTAGGGAAAACAAAAACGAAAGCAACCTTTTTGCAATCATGTAGGTATTACAGAAATCAGTACTCTTAAGTTTACTTTCTTCTTGTGGCTTCATATCAGAGTATATCTAGATTCTATCATTTTTACAGCTTTATCCTGGAAAATACGGGATAGTCGACCTATGCAATTAAATGCAAAATCAATGTAAACTGCCCAAAGGACTAACATATTGGGTATTAGATTGTGGAGACAAATGCTTTTTCAGTCCTCTTGTGGTTCTACCACTATTGGATGTAGAAATTTAAGGCTTAATCTCTATTATCTCAATGTTCTAGTTGTAGGCAGAGTGAAAAGGAATAAAAAGACTTTTCTTTTCTTCCCCAATCCAGAAAGTTGCATTAGAAATATTATACTGGCTTCTGGGTGATTTTAGGCCATGATAGATGCAACATTCTACAGTACAGTAAGAGAAAATTTGTCTTTTGCCCTGAAGTTATATTTTAGGTTTCGTTACATTCTTATCTACCATAAGATTGGAAGGAGAAAATCTTGTAGAGCATTTCCAAGAGTGTACTGAAATGCAGTAGGATATATACACAGTGTTGACTTCTGAATTCTGGAAAGGTAAAGGAGAAATGTCCTCTTTGGAAGGAAGATTGTGGGTAGCACCGGAGCAGGGTTTATAGATCTTTACCTGGGTGGAAGCTAGTAGACCTCAGTGTTGTCAAGTTAACTATCCTGCTCACGGGAGTGTGACCTTGGCAAGATGGTTCCATCATCTCTGGCCCTCAGTTGTCCTTCGGTGGTGACATGAGGGAGGTGGATGAGATTTGGGCTCTTTCCTTTTAGGGACCTCAGAATCATTGCCCAATACACAAATCCATATTAATACCACACGTTTGCCACTATTCTTCAAATGAATTTAGATGCGATTGAGATAATTGCAATATGCATCCGTTTAAAAGCATATTGAATTCAAAATAGTTCTTTCATTATCATTATCTTAGTCCACAGACGCTAAAAAGAACATTACCAATATGTGGGAGGAAGTCAGTTCTGTGTTTTGTGTACTTTTGTTTATAAATTAAACATTAGAACTTACATTCCAAAAGGAAAGGAACAGCCTCATTGATCTCTAAGACCCTTATAGCTGTGGCAGCCAATAATTTTTTGAAAGTTGCTATCTACACTTTAGTTTCTCATCACTGAAACCTCAAAGATTTACTAAAAGGATAAAATCAAAAAGTTTATAAAAACACAATTTACAGTGGGTTTGAAGGGTCTCTGTCTGCCAAACACGGATCCGAAGTGTGGACAGCTCCAGTGGGACCGGCATGGGGCTCTGTCTTGTGTCCTGCCAGTGTTCCTGGCACCTGTCATACACTGTTAGGTGGTATGTGACAAAAAAATATTTGTTGCTGACTGTATCTCTCGGAAAAAGACCTGGTTTCAGCTAACCTTACTTCCCCCAATTTTTCTTTTAAAAAACAGTTATAGATATAACCAAATAGGAAATTGATAAATTAGATATAACCATTTGCTTTAGAAAGATTATTGGGCCTGAAAGAAATTGCAGTGGAAATTGTTTTACATTATTTAAAATTTTTAAATAATTAACTTTATTAAATAATAATTAAATAATTGAAGCATGACTCTCTTTACAGACCATCAATTTATAGGCTTTTTAGGAAGAAGACTGTGAAAAAACAGATATTCTTGTATACAGAGAGGTACGACCATTTAAACTTTTTCTCACATTTTAGGAAATGCTGTTGACAATGAGAATAATTGTGATGTATATAATTATAATGTGAAGAAATGTGTGCAACTGGTTATTCTTTCTAAGTGGTGACTGAATATTATTGTTTGATTTTTCCGTGGTAATTATTATGTGGTTTCTGACTCCTTTATTTGAAGTCCTAAAATCTTTCTTCCAGAAAGTTATCAGTTCATGGTGTCCTTATCTGGCTTAGAGTCAGAGAAGTTTGTTTGGCATTTAGGTTTTTAGGAGGTTTGTTTCTACTGCAAGTAAAGGGAACATCCTTCTAATCTGTTGTCAAACTCTTCTTCTTTCTCTTTTCTATTCAATGTATATTCAGTTATGAGAAAGAAGAAATGAATAAAACTAAGCCACATAAATAATAATGAATAAAACTAAGTAGTTTTTTATTTGTTTATAAAGCTCTTTTAGAATCGCTATTATAAATTATACTTAAGTGTAATAGTCTGTATAATAATTTTCTTTAAGTCAGCTTTGGTTTCCCTTTGAATTTGCACTGTAGTCTTTACCTGACACCCAGCATAAACCTCTTGCTTTCTCTCACACTACGCAGGCTCTGCTTCCACTCGGTTCGCACTTACACTGTTTTGTATCCTTGTTATCTTTTGGTATGTACAGAGAGCCCCCAGTTTAGAAACACTTGACTTGCTGGGAAGGTGGCTGCCATGGAAACCTCCCTCAATCCCCTAGGAACCCTTCCCTACCACTGGGGACACTGCTAGAGCTGGGAGCTTTACTGTCTCTATCTGCTGCTTTAGGAGGTACCCAGCTCACTAGACCCCTCTAGGACAGACCTACACCCAGAAAGGACATTTCCTGCCCCATCACTGTCAGGGTCTGCGTGCATTCAAGTACATGAGGTTCCTTGTGCTGGTAATTCACTATTTTAGAAAGGATTCTAGGTTAGAAAGGATTCTCTGAGCTATTTTGGAGACATCCCTATGATTCCCAATTTAGTTTGAAATAAATCAAGAGTCAGACCTGTAAATTAACTTTCAAACCCATTTGTATGTTCAGGGTTCACATGTCTTATTTCTGATACTAGATTTTCAGTCTCACTGGGTAAGGGCAGTTGCTTAAAAGTGCCCAGAGCGATTTTTGCTTATATACTCAAAAATGCAATTCACGGGCTTCCCTGGTGGCGCAGTGGTTGAGAGTCCGCCTGCCGATGCAGGGGACACGGGTTCGTGCCCCGGTCCGGGAAGATCCCACATGCCGCGGAGCGGCTGGGCCCATGAGCCATGACCGCTGAGCCTGTGCGTCCGGAGCCTGTGCTCCACAACGGAAGAGGCCACAACAGTGAGAGGCCCGTGCACACCCCCCCCCCAAAAAAAAAAAAAGCAATTCACTTTTTGAGTACCAGTCTACACCCCCCACCCCATAAAAAAGAAAAGAATTATACTTTAATTTGATGTGAAAGTCTCTTTTTTCTTTAACCTATTTTTGTCAATTTAGCCATATAACTTAGTTGCTTCTCATCCATTAAGCCTAATTGATCAAGGTAGTATTTCATTTTCTCTGACTTACTGTCTGGTTTAACATTTTCACTAAGGAGCCTAGTTACCAAAGAGTCATCTTTTCATTTTGACAAACTAAGCATGTCCACTGAGGAGCTTGTGTTTGTAAATTTTACATTCCAGCCCCTCTGAGGGGGAAAAATAATGAGGAGACAAACAATACAAACCACTAGCCTGGATTTCCCTGTCCTTGTATTGTACCGCAGCTATAATTTCCCTGTCCCAGGGCTCCCATGGTAGAAGTCTGGTCAGCATTATTTTTTGTTCTGTTTTCTTGCTGTTTTTACGACTGGAGCAGTGGAAAAATATGTATTTCAGCAGGAGATGATGACAGCTAAGTGGCCTTGCCACACTTTTCAAAATATAACAATATTATATCCAAGGAGTATATATTTGGGTATTGAGGTATTTGAGGTATAGAAAGAAAGAAAGATTGTTATTTTATTTATTTTTTATTTTTTTACTTTTTAACCGAATGTAGTAAAAAGATTGGATGAAGACAGTCCCAGGAGTACAAACTCACTGTGTCCAAATGGTGTCATTGCAGGAGGGCATGAGTGTGTGGCTTGTTTGTGTTGGCATGCAGGCATGTATAGAGGGTGGTATAAAATACCCTGGCATGTGAGACAGCAAGAAGATGCTTTTAGTCCTTGAACCCGATTACTGTTTCTGTTAGAACATGTGCTCTGCTTTCTTCAGGCAGGCTCGTTGTGTTTACACCATTCCATCTTTGTCTCTCCTCATGGCATGGGGAGAAACACTTTATGCTTCCCTGCGCTTCTCTTCACAACAGATGCACAGCCCTTTGTGTGCTTTGCCTCAAACTTCTCTTTCATCCTGTCTTTTGTATCTTTCGCAAGGAAATTGATCTCATAAAGAATGCTATCAAATTCATCAACAGGCAAAAGCTAGCATTTCAGAGTATAAGGAAGGGGCATAAAAAGAATGCAATCGTAAGCTTGACTGTTTCAACAGAGCTGCTCAGCAGAAAATATGAAATCGGCCTGCATGCCATGAAATCACTCAGGGCATGGCTAGCGAAAGAATTTCACAATGTGGATAACCTCCAGCCCTCTGACTGTATGCAAAGTAGAAGGCCTGAATAAGAGTATTGTGTTAGAAAACCTTAAGCTGGAGGGAGTCTAAAAAGCCCAATCTCGCTGTTTATTTTGGACATTCAAATGCTGTCTAAGAGAAGAGAACTCATTATGACTCAGTTCCGTTAATTAGACGTAAATTACCATCTTTTGTCTGATACAAAAGAAGGTAAAGGGAACTCTGCAAGACCAGAGGATACAGAAATTCTAATGAGATGAGGGCATGGTCTGGGAAACCCAGACTGAACACAGGAGCCATTCAACTTGAGGCGAGCCCCTAGTAGGGCTTGTGTATGAGCAAAAAGCAAAAACATACATTTGTAATTGTCCAGATTCATATACTATTGAGAGCCACGGTCAATGCTCCCACAGAGCTCATAGGGTCCTGATTTTGACAGGATGTGAGGCTGACCCAGGAAATTTGCTCTTCTTATCCATTCCTCATTCCACTCTTAAGATTTTTGTTGTGTACACAGTCTGTTCTCAGTGGGAAATGAAAGGCCTCAACCGTGATTGAATGATAAGTAAATGGACCTTTTAACTTAAAAACAATGAAGTCTTAATAAATCAAGGAAATTAGCAAAGTTTGACCAGGAGACTTAAGGAGTTAAACAGAAGGAGAGAAATTGTTTAAGCTTAACAATAACTGGAGAAGTACAAAATTCTGCTGTTGGAAAGGACTGTAGGGTAATTTTGGAACTGAAAAGCCACTTCATTAGGCTAAGAAAATAGTAACCCCATTAATCCTTTCTTTAGAAATGTATAAACACGTTCTTAATTGCATCAACTTCTCAATGGCAAACCAGGTTGTTCCAGAGCAAATTTAGCCTCACTGTTTCTGCCTACTAGAAAGTTGCCCTTGTGTTGGGCAGAAATTAACAGGGTCTCAAAGGTCCTATGGTCTGGTCACTAAATGTCATTAGTTTCTAAAACAAGTTTATAATACAGTGGTAAACATGCTTCCTGGTGGATAATATTTTCATTCCCCTTTGAGAAGATGGGCGCAGTAGGAGTTTATATCCTGTGTCCTACACTGTTGACTATCATGCTATGAGTTCACATGACTCTAATGCTAATTTTATAGGAAGTTATAATGTTAGAAGTAATTAGTTCATTCATTCAGCACATTAAGTACATATTAAGTCCCAAACACAGTGTTATGCAGGAGGGATTCAAGGATTACTGTGACCCAAGGATAGCGAGTACAGGACCACACTTGGAAGAAAGTTCCCTCAGATCAAGATGCCCATGAACATGGTAATGTCAGTCAATGCCAAGTACCTCACTGAACATGGTTTTCTGAACATGGCGGTTAAGTCCAAGCAAATAGGTCCAGATCTAGGAGTCCCCAGGAGGGAGCTGGTTGTTGATAGCATACTGTAGTGGATGGAATCATTCAGGATGAGTGAGAAGAGCCAGGACTTGGGAATGATGCCCCCAGGGTATTAAGATTCAAGGGGCGGGTGGGAAATTGAGGCACCTGAGATGGAAAATCAAGCCTGTTCAGAGAAGCAGGGTGAAACAAGTAGAGGCCATGCTGTGATTGCCGGGCAGCACAGTTCCTTTTCTCAGTATGCTTGAGTTGTAGGGTGCATGTGTCTGTCCATTTGCATGCGTTGTGGTGGGAGGTGGGCGGCACGGAAGAAAGGGACTGCCAAGTAGAGCCTGAAAAGTGTAGTGATTAGCCTGGAGAGAAAAATGGTCATTTTGGAACAAGCTTATGGCCTGCATACAGGAAAGTGTAAAAAGAGTAGTTGAAAAAAGGAAGGGGGGGGTGACCTACGTCTCTAGGTGAAATCAGGGTCAAGGACAAAGTTGGAAGGCTAGTCACCAATAGGAAGAGAACTTCCAACTGTAATCCTGGAGTTGGGAATGGGTGTGAATGCTGATAACTTTATAGGTAGAAGAGTGGGGAATTGAACTTTGACCATGGCTGGTGGCCTCCATCTTCCCAGGAGAGTAGGAGGTAAAGTCACCCGTTGGTTGGGTGGGAGTCTAGTGAAGGTTCAGTATGGTCCCTGAAGGAGGGGGAGAAAAAAGTGTTATCAAAAACTTCATGCCTACTAGTTACCCAATTAGGACTCAAGGCGTGCATTGGAGGAGATGCAGAGCTGCAAGATTTTTTTCCAGAAACTCTCAGCTTCCTGCATCTGGGTGAGATGGTGCTTTGCTATATCGATCCCAGTTTTCAAGTTTTGCTGGGCGGATGAGGTTGAAAGATCAGGCCAAAATGGAACAATCATTTAGCTGATCAGTAACCTAGTAAGGGTGGCCTGGGGCTTAGATATGTGGACCGTGATGTCTGTGTGTGTGCGTGTGCATGTGTTTGTGTGCGCGTGCATGCGTGCACATGCCATGGCTTCTCAGTACCCTTCCTTCTCTATGAAATGTGTTGATAGTAGCTTGGAGAAACCAGGTAAACGGGGAGATTCTCTGGCCATTTCTCAGATGCTTGACCACAGATGAAGACACAAAAAGCAAGCCCTGAAGTGTTGGTGATTCTTCCTGTCATCATTTGGTACTCTTGAGTCTTCCAGGAAAGCAAAATAATGAAGAAACAACAAAGGAGGGAACATAAAAGTCCTTTCTCTGGTGTGTTTGATCTCAGTGACTCTGGCTGAATCCACCCCATTGATGTTCTTAGAATTCTGAGTAAGGGGTTGAATTCTGTCTTCAATATTGCCTGCTAGTTTTCAGGCAACAAAGAAACTGTGGGTACTGCCTTTGATATTTGTAAAAACTCAGAGACTAAGAGGTATACAGAGAGTTAAATAAATAGGATTCATTTATGCTAGCTGCCAGCCCTGAGTCATGTACCGTTGGTATTCGGTAATTTGAATTTGTCAGACAAAAGTCTTCATGGCTGATTTGTTTACTGGCTACCCAGGACAGGCTGCAGATTGTATGTGAACCCAGCTGGAGACAGCTCTCTAAATTCTGCAAAATTGCTCTCTGCTGTACTCTGCAAGGCAGCTGGGGAGCTAACTAAACCAAAATATGTACCTTCTCACCCCCATGTAAAAATGTGAGTTTGAGGAGTTGGTCATAGAACCAACCTAATGTGTTCTCCAAACACTGAATTTAGGACAGTGATTATTGCCTACCCTGACGTTGTAATATCTGTGCCTGTTTCCGTTTGCCTTAAGGAAAATCATGGTTTTAATTCATTTGACTATAGTGTGTGTATGTATATTTTCAGTCGGCCTTAAATTTGTCATACCTTTGAGGAATGAGAGAACATATTGAAATCAAGCTTCAGGGGGCTGGGGACTTTGTGAGTAAACCTAGGCCTGAAAATAAGGCAATCTGGGTTCTGGTTCTTGTTCAGCAACTAACCAGCTTCGTAACCTTGAGTGAGTCACTTATCTTTGGGGTCTTAATTTCCTCTGCCATAAAATGATCTTTAAGGTCTTTTCCAGCTCTTAATAATTCATGATTCTTTCAGTTGTGTTTGAAAGAGTTTTACAACAGTTGTTTTTTTTCTTGCTGTTTTCTACTTGGGTAAATGTGATCCACATTTTTTTTTCCTGGCACAACAGTGCTTGTGCTTAAACTATAGATTACCCAGGTTTCTGTTGGATCAAAGCCCTTTCTTTTCAAATTCTTAGTCTTCTATGTGTCTCCTGACTTTTGACTATTTGTCTATTCATTACCACCTCAGGGAGAGGTGGACAGGGATGATAAAATATAAGATTTAGGCAAGAGGGCTTCCCTGGTGGTGCAGTGGTTGAGAGCCCACCTGCCGATGCAGGGGACACGGGTTCGTGCCCCGGTCCGGGAAGATCCCACATGCCGCGGAGCGGCTGGGCCCGTGAGCCATGGCCGCTGAGCCTGTGCGACCGGAGCCTGTGCTCCACAATGGAAGAGGCCACAACAGTGAGAGGCCCGAGTACGGCAAAAAAAAAGATTTAGGCAAGATACTGCTGTAGGCTTTGTCCTGATGTTGAAAATGAGTTTCTTGGGGGATGTTATCTGTAGTTACTTAATTATACTCTCTATGTCTCCAGGAGCTAACTGAAGGAATGGCTTTACAAACAGATCAACGAGAGCACACATCTTTTCTAGGACTTCTCCCCTAGGAAGTTCATGGGCAGGAAATTTCATATCAGCATTCTTTTCTGCTTGGGTTGGCATAAATTGTTACTTGCTTTTAGGCTGCTCCGAAGTGTTTATAGTGCATTTTAGTTTAGTCCAGTGTGAAGAAGAACAAACCCTACTCCTGTGGTCATAGACCAGAGTGGGAAAGAACCTGTGGGAAAGAACCTTTGAGGTGATTCAGACCAGTCCTCCGCCAGTGCTGAAATCCTCCCCTTCAGAGAAGACTCTCACTCTCGCCTGTGGGTACTGACAGTATTTTTCCTGTTCTTTTTCCTTGAGTCCTAAATAATGAAAAAAAATTTAACGTGTGTTTGCATTAGATTCAAGAAACGAAAGCTGAAGTACGATTAAGAAAGCAATCATTTAAGGAACAGCTGTGTGGTCATAAGACAACATGTGTAATGCACCCATTTCATAATCTAATGTAAAATAGGATTAATGAAATGATAGGAATTGCTTTGTGAATCTTTGAACAGTTTGTAGGAAAAAAAAGAAATTAATTTCTAGATGGGGGTGCCTCTTAAAATCTTTAATGTGACAAAGATACTTCATAGGAATTTGATCCACTGTGGCTAGTTCGAATCGACTTAGGTTATGAAGAAGTCTCCAGAGAAGAAATGTAACCAAGCCTAAAAGGATTGGTTGCCATTTTTAAAACTTAAAAAAAAAAAAAAAACCCTGAGGTAGCTGTGTTCCTTATAGTAACAGGTAGAAAATACTTGGATCAGCCATTTGGTTACAATAAGCTTGCAAATAGTTCACAGCAAGATTTTTCTTACCAAACTATAAACTTAATTTTGAACTTGAATATGTTATGTGAGGAGCCGTTACAGAAAAAGGTACTGTTTAAGAGATGGCAATGAAGAAAATATGAACCTCTCGCTTTCTGACCTGCATATGCTGTGCATTTTAATCAAATGAAATACCCTGCTCTAAAATGTTTCACCTTTGGCAAACATTATTCACATATATTTCATTACCTTAATGTTAAATTATGTGTGAGGTTCCACAGCGACTAAGCTAACCGTTTAAACCATGCTGACATGGACTGAAGCTTGTAGCGTAGAAAATAATTAATTTTGCAGATGCGACGTAATCATTATTCAGCAAAGTCTTATGAACCATCCAGGAAGCATTGTTACACATGATAGGTGAAATAATACAATTAATGTTGTGCTTTACTCATATAATAGAGAGTAAATTACTTCTGTAGGATGGTCTAAGAAGTAAGACTTATAATACTGCAACTTGCAAAAAACACCTTAGAAGATAAAATATTACAGCTGGTTTATAAAAAACTTTAAAAATAGCCCGTTTGTGAGGGATTCCTTGTAATTTTAAAACATTCCCTAAAAGTTAATTTTAATATCTAGGTATAAGCTGTTTGCCTAAAACATATTTTAAATTTCTCCACTCTGGGCTTCAGTGAATATTTATCTTGACTAGTGCTTTATGAAGTACTTCAGGATATAAAAGGGACCTGTCCTAATGGAATAAAATACACCTGGGGAGAATTACTAATTTGAGTAAATAATTTAAAAGCAATTAAATGTAAATTGTTAGAGTTAAAGGAATCCAGGAAAGGAGAGATTATCCTGACCTAGATGGACAAACAGCATCTAGGACTGGATCTAGAATGATGAGGGCAAGTGTAAGTGACTCCAATGGTCTATAAGAGGCCCTGCTAGGCCCTTTGTGGATGGTAAGCCTCATAACAGCCTTTTCTCAACCAGGAGCCCAAGTCTCAGAGCTTAGTCACTTACCCTTGATCACAAAGCTACTTTGGGATAAGAAGACATTCAAAGTGGAAGGAATGCTTAAAAAAGGCCCTGAGGTAGGCTCAGCGGTGCTTTCCAGGAGTTCATGGCTGCTGAGCTTATAGGAAATCTGCATTACTGGAAAAATGATTTACATACGAGCCAGGACCCTTTTGATTATCGTTAAATATCTTTCTTGGTATTTATTACAAGGTGTGGAATATCTTAGGTGCTCAGGTATCTTAGTTGACAGTGTGCAGGAGAAATGCATCTTTCTCAATTTACTGTATAATACTTAAATGAGGTTGGTCATTGGGTTAAAAGTTAGCATGAGCATGATTTCACAAATGAGCCATAAGTATTATACGAACAAAATAACTTTTTAAACTGTATTAAAACTTGTGGTAATTTGTTTCCCCATTCTTTGATAATCAAAGGTGTCAGATTTTTTTTTAAAGTACTTCCTTTTCCTTTGTTGTCTTGTGCTGTTAATTTTTGAAAGACCTATTAAAGATTATTAAATTTATGCGGTATTGTCTGACAACTTCAAAATTTAGAAAGTGAGGCATCTTTACAGCAAAAATCAACCAGTTTGCATTGTAAACTTGTGTCTTAGTGTAATTTCTGTGGAATTTTAATTTCTTTTTGAATAGGAATGGGCTATTTCAAGTTGCCTTATTAAATAGGAAATGAAAACAGAGATTTCTGTATTCTGGTGTTAGATTCTGGTGTTATTCATGGTTTTTAGAATATCCCTGAAAGGCCTCTGGGCTTGTGTTAGATTTCAGGTAGTGACCTTCAATATTCATGGCTAATTTCTCTTTGGCCTTACAGCAGCTGTCTTTTTGTGTTTTTTTTCTTTGCCTTCAGGCCTTGTCTTTTCTCCACTTCCTGGTAAATTAATTACCAGAATATTCTTTCTCTTTTGAATATCAGCCCTGAGGAATCTGTCATTAGTCACTGAAAACTCCTCAGGGTCCCTGAATCAGACTCTGGGTAAATTCATTCTAGAGAATTTCAGTTTACATGTTAGATGTAGGAAGATGTTTTTCTGACCTCATGTTTCCCTTTGCTAAAATTTTATTTTTTTTTTAATGTAGAAAATAACGGGCCAGTTTTTAAAAATCAGTTAAGTTTGTACGATCATATGACACATTTTCTCTGGAAAAAATAATTCACGTTTTATAAAGGTTACCCACTGTATCTGCTAGAGTTAAAGTCTCGGTCATAGGGCCTTGCTCTAACAATGTAGGGCTGTGGTTTTGAGGACAGTGTCCTGTTGACAGAGCTCTCCCCTTCTCAAGTATGTGTCATGTTGCCTCTGACCTGATAACAGAACTGGAATTGGGAATCTTTACCACTTTAAACCATTGACCAGAGCATCCTTTTTTTTAAGTAAATTGATCCTACAAAGGAAAAATATTCATTGGGATTAGGGAATTTAAAGCCATGATCTCTAAAAAAGCAGGATAATTTGCATCAAGGGAAAGCACAGAGCTATAGAACAGCAAATAATTGGAGAGACCCAAATACAGCTGAATATGTATTTGATTGTATACAGACAGGACCCACACAAGATTGGAAATAATGTAAACCTTTCACTATGCCTCTCTTGTAAATAATATTTATTTTCTTGCTAGGTTGCCGTATTTTAAGAATTAATGGAGAAATTAAAGAAAGGAGTAGAAA
The DNA here is from genome assembly GCF_964374135.1 of Grampus griseus. Classification (NCBI taxonomy): domain Eukaryota; kingdom Metazoa; phylum Chordata; class Mammalia; order Artiodactyla; family Delphinidae; genus Grampus; species Grampus griseus. The sequence continues at coordinate 44,338,248 of NC_139006.1, read as the reverse complement.
GAATGATTAGAGAACAAGGGTTTTTATAATATATTCAGTGGACGAGAAATATGGCTCATCCCCACCTATGGAGGAGGAGAGGAGATGAATTACTTTTTAACTACAGAGCTTTACTTTGAGAAATTAAGCCAAGTGTCTACTGAAAAAAACACACAACCTAAAAGTTGAAAATTCTGTGTAAGAAGGAATCTTAATTTAAATAGCTAAATGTTAGATTATTTTCATTATTTATTTAGCAAATATTTGTTGAGCACTTAACATGTTGCTAGATGCAAAGATAAATAAGAAATGTTCTTATAGGCTTGAGGAACTGAAAGTCCACTAGTAAAACCAGGTAAACAATTACAGTTCAAGGTGGGCTCTACTCTCTTGATTCGTATGTGGCAGACTGATGTTATGAGTGTCCAGAGGAAATTCCCATTCTAAGTTATCCCAGATAACTGAGCAACTTAGGGTTGCTCAGCCCTGTGTGAAATAAGCACGCTCACAATGGAAGAGTGAGCAGTGGGCTTTGGAGGCATAAAAGACAGGGATGAGACTGCTGGGGAAAAGGCACAGAAAGCTGTGGATGTGTGGAAATGTTTTCCTAGAGTCTGGAAAGATAAGTAGGAGTTTTTCTGCTGGAGAAAGGTATTTCAGGCAGAAAGACTCCATGTGCAAATTCACGAGTGCTTGAAAGAACACAGTACAGTAAGTCCCCTACATGCGAACCTTCAAGTTGAGAACTTTCAAAGATGTGAACGTGCATTCGCAAGTCCAACCACGTGAGTTAGTTCACGTGTCTGGCGTACATTGTCACGTGTGTGCATCCTCTACAAGTGGCTGGCTTTTGTGTACTTTACTGTACAGTACTGTATAGAGTACAATAGTACAGTGTCTTTATTTCAAGCCCAGGATATCTGGAAGCAAGTGTAAGAGCAGCGGTGACGTAGCCGGTACTGCTAAGAAGCTCTAGCTGTTGTATTGTACTACTGTACTTTTCAAGGTACTGTACTGTAAGATTAAAAATATTTTCTTTATTTTTTGTGTTTGTTTTTTATGTATTATTTGTGCAAAGAGTATTATAAACCTATTACAGTACAGTACTATATAGCCGATTGTGTTAGTTGGGTACCTAGGGCTAACTTTGTTGGACATACGAACAAATTGGACTTAATGAACATGCTCTCAGAATGGAACTCATTCATATGTAGGGGACTTACTGTACTGGAAGGGAGAATTTAGTGTAGCTTGGGTATTAGATGTGAGGAAGGGGAGGCTCAGGAGGTGAGGCAGGCTGGTAAGATCAGGAAGCACTTGGTTCTGATGTTGGAGATAACATCATTCCACTCCCTTACCCCAGTTTCCCAGTTAGTCACCAGCGATTGCCCCTACCACCTCAACCTACCTTTCCTTAAGTTCTTCCTCAACACTCTACCTGTCCTGTTGCTGAAATATAGATTCTCCTCTTTTTTCTTTTTAATTTATGTATTTATTTTATTTATTTATTTTTGGCTGCTTTGGGTCTTCCTTGCTGTGTGCAGGCTTTCTCTAGTTGCGGCGAGCGGGGGTTACACTTCGTTGCGGTGCGCGGGCTTCTCATTGCGGTGGCTTTTCTTGTTGCAGAGCACGGGCTCTAGGCACGCGGGCTTCAGTAGTTGTGGCTTGCAGGCTCTAGAGCGCAGGCTCTGTAGTTGTGGCGCACGGGCTTCGTTGCTCTGCGGCATGTGGGAACTTCCCTGTCCAGGGCTTGAACCCTTGTCCCCTGCACTGGCAGGCGGATTCTTAACCACTGTGCCACCAGGGAAGCCCACTCCTTTTTTTATCAAGACATTAGTGAATCAAGAAATTCATTAATAATTCTCCATCTCATTTATATGTGAACATCACTACTTTCCTTGTACGAATTGAATAAGTTTAGTGTTTGCCCAAGACAGGGAGCTTAAGATGACCTGGAAAGTTCTTTCAGCCCTGGAGAATGCTTTGAGTTAATCTGGAGGATTCTGGGGCACAGAGTAGGTCTTGCAAAGCACATTCCAAGATCTTTTGAAAACTGTGTTTTCATGTCAAGTGGAAATGCAAAAGGAATGTAATGTGTTCTGTATGCAAGGACATTTTGCAAGTAGTTAAGTATATATGCCATGGCGTGGATGTCTCCTGGTACAAAGCTTACATCCAACTTTGTGTTCTCTGAACAGAACCTAATCAGTTTTGAACTTGATAACCAAGTAGTGCCTCCCTTGCAATGGCCACAGATTTGATTTAGCATCTAGAATTTTACAAAGCTTCCACTTTATAGGAGAATAAATGTTAGTGATAACCACTGTTCCTTTTCTTTTAAAACACAATAGATGTTTGCAATTTCTTTTAATTTTTTTCTGTTGATTTTTAGAGGAAGTTAAAAGATGATGGTCTTTCTGGGTTTTCGGACATTACTCTGTTAGAAGGCTTTAGTGTAACAGAAGCAGGAATTTTTGAATGTCCTTGTACTGGTGATTTCCTTTACTAGAGCACATATCAATCTTGTTTTAATTTCTAGTTTGATAACATCTTCCTTTATAAATTTACATTTTAGTCAATTTGGATTCTGAAATCTCTGATGTAATTTATTCATTTAGTATTTATTCCAAGATTATGACTTCTGCTTTTCACAAGCAGAATAAAATGTTGTTACTCAGTTGTTGGTTTTTCCCAGTTTGAACATACTTAGAACAACAGTGTGGCCAATGTACCAGAAAACAGTAACTATCTAAATAGGAAACATAAAATGAACATTTATGGCCAATTTGGCTACTTAATACAAATAGCACCTAGGTTTCCTTCTTAAAGTGAAAGATGAATAGATACGTCTATAGATAATGATGACTGATGATTACGATAATGATGGTAATGATAATGACAAAACTTTATTAAGAACAGGAGATAGGTACCGTATAGAGTACTTCTCATGCATCATCTCATTTAATTTTCACAGCTCTTTGCTTTTTCACCTGTCAGAGATTGGCAAAGATGTGTGGGTATAATTTTGTGAGAGATCTGATGAACTAAGCAATGCATTCCCTAAAAACAGCGTTTCTCAAGCTTGGAATTTAAAAAAGGGCCTCTTTCACAGACGATTTAAATTCTATCATGTTAGTTATAACATGCAAAATATGAAACTAGTTAAGCCTTTCTTACAATACATCTCTCATAAAGGCAAAGTAGTTTTAAGCCACACCAGAAAACTAAAAAGTCATTAGAATTGGAGTTAGAGTGTTAATTCAGTGTCATGGATGATGAGGTTTTGTTGAAACAAGCATTACACAAAATGTGTCTGTATTACGCTAATGGGTTCAGTGTTCTCATATATGCATGTGTCACATGGCAACCAACTTCCCTCACTGCTTTCCTCGTTCAGATGATTTCAAAGCTTCGTACAGCATGGCATGGCATCATTTGACCTTTGCTTGACAAGACAGTATCATATACATATCAAGTCCACCTTCCCATGACTGCTTTGAACCTCCTTGTACATGTGGACACAGGCGGGCATCAAATACTCGTGCTAACTTGGTGAATAAAAAACAAAATCTAATTTAAAAAATCCTTGTAGAGTGAGAATTTCTAGTTTTCCAGAATTCTTTGGGCACATCTGCTGCCCCTGCTAAATGAAATTAATACGGTAGAAATAATAAGAGGACGAATGGCTAGGTGCTGTGCTAAGCTCTTTATAGCCACCATCTTATTGAATCGTGCAGCAACCCTGGGAGCCAGGTCATCTTGTTAACCCTCTTCTGTAGATAAGGACACTGAATCTTGGACATATTGAGTAAAGGCCTCCCAAGGTCACATGACGAGTAGCAAATGATTTTGTACCCAGGGACTTTCATTCTAGAGCCTGTAATCCTCCCACAGTAGCTTCATGTCTTTACCAATTCTATAAATATATATGGTGTACTTTCCAATGTACCAGGTCCCAAGTCAAATGCTTCCCATGCATTACAGTCTTTACAAGAATCTCAGCAGAGTGGCACTGTCATCTGCCTTTGGTAAGCTGAGAAGGCTCAAGGTCACCCGTTTAGTAACAGTCACCCCCCACCTTGAAAACAAAGTAACGATTTAAAGATGCAGAGTCAGCGTTAAAAGCAGAGTTTAAAGTAATGTCTTCATTTTCTAGCGCTTCAGGAGCTTGATTTATATTTTTCAAAGAAAAACAATCAACTAAGAGATCTTATACTTATATTGATTTTTTTTAAAAGAAAAACTTAAAAAACGTCATTAGAAAACAGGCCTAGTAAGCTTTGTTTTTTTTTTTTTAAGAACCTAGTAAGCTTTTTAAAGGCCTCTGTTGTATGTAAACCTTGACAAAGGATATGAAATAAATGCCTTGTGAAATGAAGTTCTCAACATTAAAAACATTCTTGGTCAGCAAATTTTGTGGCAAATTTATCAGTGTGGTAAATATTTCATTTACTGATAGGGCTATTTGGAAGAAGGCTTGTTTACACTAGGGAACTGAAGGAAATGTAATCCAAATGACAGGGCATAATGATTCTCAGTGATAGTCTCGCAGTACCCTCTGGCTTATATGCATTTGTAAAGTGATTATTTAAAAAAAAAAAACACTCTGTGTCACCATCTATATAATTTATGTGAGATTATTGACAATTAGTATACTGGTAGCTCAGACAGTAATAGGAACTCTAGGTGTGTGTATGTGTGAGTACGCATGTAGGTGTGTATAGGCACACACACGCACATAACTGTGTAACCCATGAATCTAACTAGAGTTCACATGCTTTTGAACATTGATGGATTTTTTATTTTGAATTTATGATACCACTCATGTTCAAATATTACTTTGCATACAGCAGAAATTGCCTTGGGTGCAAACAATTAAGGACTTTTTTAAAAATTGAAGTATAGTTAATTTACAATGTTGTGTTAGTTTCTGGTGTACAGCAAAGTGATTCAGTTACACATATATATGTATTCTTTTTCATATTTTTTCCATTATAGGTGATTACAAGATATTGAATATAGTTTGTGCTATACGGTAGGACGTTGTTGTTTATCTATTTTGTATATAGTAGTTTGTATCTGCTAATCCCAAACTCCTAATTTATCCCTCCGTCCACCCCCTTTCCCCTTTGGTAACCTTGTCTGTGAGTCTGTCTGTAAATAAGTTCATTTGTATCATATTTTAGATTCCACATATAAGTGATATCATATAATATTTGTCTTTCTCTGTCTGACTTACTTCACTTAGTATGATACTCTCTAGGTCCATCCATGTGGCTACAAATGGCATTATTTCATTCTTTTTTAATGGCTGAGTAGTATTCCATTGTAAACTCTAATTCAAAAACATACATGCATCCCAGTGTTCATTGCAGCACTATTTACAATAGCCAAGCCATGGAAGCAACCTAAATGTCCATCGACAGAGGAATGGATAGAGAAGATGTGGTATTTAAGGTCTTTTAATAGATTACTTCTGTTTGAAGGATAATACATTGTGATGATGAATAATATATCCTAAAGTTCAGAAAGTCTCCCCATGTTACATGTGAAAGTTTCATGGAAAATTATCGTTTTGTTTTGGTTTTGGTCTCTGTCATTTAGATATGACCTGCTCATCTGTTCTGTTACTCAGGACTCTTGATTGGCTACTTGCAAAGTTCTGGAGCAGTAGTGTGGGTAACTAGAGGGATGGAGTCCCTGACCTGGTGAAACTAGTGAGTCAGACAGACAGCTAACAAGTCGTGATACCAAATTGTGGTGAGGATGGAGAAGATTCATGCCAGATTGAGTCTCCAAGGTTGAGCAAAGGAAAGAGAGAGCCACGTGGATGCGGACGCTGCTCAGAAGCTGGAAAGCATGCAGTATGGCGGTCATATAAGGCTAGCCTGGGGATAGGTGGGTGGTTAGCTTGGATGGGCCAAAGTGCTCTTTATACCATTTAAAGAAGATTCAACTCAAGAGAGAGGACAAAGAGATAAGAAAGAGGTACAAAAGTGGGCGAGGAACAGGAGAAAATGATAACCAAGAGCTAGGTTAGGGGTGGGAGGGTGAAGGTTCAGGGCAGAGTTGACGGTGTCAAATCTGACTGCATCTTTCAAGACAAGCTCTCTACAGAGTCGTTGACTTGGGCAATTAAGCAGTCATTGGTGGGCTTATTAAAAGCAATATCATTATCCCTACTGTCTATTGAATTTCTAGGATCTTAGAAGAGGAATTGTATAAGAAAGTCCCATACATGTACACACTGCTATATTTAAAAAAGATAACCAACAAGGACCTACTGTATAGCACAGGGAACTCTGCTCAATGTTATGTGGCAGCCTGGATGGGAGGGGAGTCTTGTGGAGAATAGATACATGTATATGTATGGCTGAGTCACTTTGCTGTGCACCTGCAACTATCACAACATTGTTAATCGGCTATACTCCAATACAAAATAAAAAGTTAAAAAAAAAAAAAGAAAGTCTCATAAAACTAGTCCCTTTTTGTTTTTGTTTTTTTTTTAATTAGTTTTTTTTGGCTGCGTTGGGTCTTCATTGCTGTGTGCGGGCTTTCTCTAGTTGCGGCCGGCGGGGGCTACTCTTCATTGCAGTGCACAGTCTTCTCACTGCAGTGGCTTCTCTTTTTGTGGAGCACCGGCTCTAGGTGCGCGGGCTTCGGTAGTTGCAGCACCCTGGCTCAGTAGTTGTGGCTTGCGAGCTCTAGAGTGCAGGCTCAGTAGTTGTGGTGCATGGGCTTAGTTGCTCCCTGGCATGTGGGATCTTCCCGGACCAGGGCTCGAACCCATGTCCCCTGCATTGGCAGGCGGATTCCTAACCACTGCACCACCAAGGAAGTCCCGTCCCTTTTTCTAATGATGGTGGAACTACTATAGGCAGCATTCTTGCCACCCTTAGGGTTATTAGTGAAGTCCCCAAGATGAGAAGGAGGAGGGAGGGAAGAAAGGCTTCCTCAAGCTACTTCAAGGAAATGGACAGTGTACATAGGCTCATCTCGAATTTTTAAGTGGCGGGATTTATCTTAAGTAGCTTATAAACAAAATTACTTGGGTTGGTTACTGATCAAGAAAATGCATGCTGGCTTTTCAGAATGCCGGCGGTTTCTTATATAGCAATAAAAGAGGTTTAATTATTTGCCTGCTTTTGAACTAATGGGAAGATAAGGGGTGAGAAAGGTAGAGTGGGTCAGGGTCCTGCAGTTCCAGGAAGGCTGAGGTGGCCTCCTGTCCCCAGTGTTCTGCTGTGAAGGCATTGATGATGGAGTTACAGTTATGGACAGATGTCCCTCTGTCCCCCCCATCTCTGTTTCTTTCACTCACTCACTTGCCCTTGTGAACTTCCTGCTTCATTCTCCAGGGAACAGAGATGAGCTTCCAGCTTGTACACACCTGAATTTTTGCTCAGAGCAGAGATGACCTTCCAGCTTGTACACACCTGCTTTTTTGCTCACTAGCACTTTTTTTTCTGTCCCTTTAGGAACTGGGAAATACATATTTTCCCAGCTTCTTCCCCCTACTTAAAGGAAGGGAAAAAAAGTGGGGGGGGGGAGGAGGGAGGGAACAAAAATTGGCAGAAAACCCTGCAAGAGAATGAGTTTAACAGATTTGTTCGGTTCTGGATTTCTGTCTTCCTGTTCCTTAAATCTGTCAGAAAAGCTAAGGCCCTGCCCCCACGATGAATAAAATCCCTAAGGCCACTGTCTGAAAAGAGGGGAGATACACATCATTTTCTCTCCAGATTATCAGAGGAAGATCCATGCAGACAGAACCAAGACACAAGTCATTATCTTTGAATTATTGGTGGGAAATCAAATTAATGCTGGAGGCTTAAAAATGGGTGGGCTAATGTGGAGGAAGAAGAAAAAATAATTGAAAAACAGAATGTCTAATGAATAATAAATACGTAAAATCTAGTTGTAATTTAATCCGAATCCTACCACTAATGTATTGCTCGTAATTAGCGGTGTGGCATGCTTTTTTACCATTTCCTGAAATTTCACCTCTCTACCTACGCTGTCTGATAAATGCTGAAACATTTATCTTAGGATGTTTAATTACTTGTTTACACTTGGTTGTCTCCAGTTAGGCCAGGGACCTCCGTGAGAGCTGGGACCAGGCATACTGCCTTCTCAGAGATCCACCCACAATAGATGTTCCAGAAGGCTCTTGCATGCGTCAGAGAAAGTCAAGCAGTTTTTATTTTGTAGAGATTGATCTAGTGAGGCGTCCAGCTTCAGAAGAGAGGCTGGACCAGTGGTGTTCTCTTCCCAGATGCACTGGCTCCACGCTTTGCCCTTTGCATTTCGGCCCTGGCTTCTCCCTGGGCTTGTGGAGTTCGTCTCCTTCTGTGGGATGGAATGACCCCCACTGCAGTCCACCTCTACTCCACCCCGCAAGAACCTTAGCAACTTTTACACACTTTTCCCAGCCTTAGCAATAAGGAGGGTAATTATACCTACCTCCTTGGCTGGTAATAGGACCCAAAAAGGATAATTACTATGAAAGCACTTTGTAAATTATGAAGGCAGTAGTTGTAGTTAGGGCTGTTAAGAGGGCAGAACAATAGCTGCAGATACTATACTTCCTAAGCAATGTTTACTCTTGGCAAGGTGCCTCGTACAGAGAAGATAGATAGGTAGATAGATAGATAGACAGACAAATAGGTAATAGAGTGAGAGTGTGTGTGTAAATTTTCTTGACCTGCAGAGTTCTTGCCTAATTCAAAGCTGTATCCTCCAACCCCAGTTTTCCCATCTCTGATCCTGTGCAGATCGGGTTAGCTGTCTGGCTAGTCACCGTGTTTCTCATCCTCCTGAGCCCATCTTGCCTCCTGGGCTTCTCGCGGCTGTGGATGCTCTGGAGGCCTGAAAGTAGACCTTCACTTTTTGCATTATTCTCGGTTGGGAGGCTGCTTGTGTATCACATTTTTTTTATAGACTCTCCAGGGAAGTGGAACCTTCAGAGTTTTTCAAAGTGAGGTGGAGGGCGAGGTAAGTCATTCCTCCAGATGCATCCAGATAAGTTGGATGGTCAGCACTGAACACAGCTCAGGCTCATTATGGGGGTGACTCCAGCATCACATGAAACGTGGTCCATGCCTTCATGTATCTCACGTTCTGGTGGGGCATCTTATTCCTTGTGTGTGTGTGTGCTGTACTAACAGGTATCAAATAAGCTTGCGGAAGCCCAGGGACTGGGTACTGCTCATCTTCAGGTGAGATATCAAATGTTGTCTTTTATCCTCAAGATTTCAGAGAGGAACGTTCAGGCAGTCCACCTGGAAGGTGTCCTGGAAAGTCGCGTTAAGATGAGTTGGTTGTCACTGGGTCTCTTGGTTCTGGACACTTGAAACTTGGAGTGAAAAACCATGGCACAGAGGACAAAATGAGGAGGGTAGTTCTTTCGGGAAGAATGAAATTCAGTTTCCATTGCCTGGGAGTAATATTGGAGGTTCAGAAAAAATTGACTCTTTTTACCACTTAGAGAATAATCATATAGATATTTTCAGATTGTTACCTCGAAAAATTTTGAAGAAGCATGTCAAATTCTAGATTAACAAGACAAGCAAAGGGTAGCATTACAGTGTCAGTGTTATCGAATTTCCAAAATTGAAAATACTTACTGGAATATAAAGATATATAGAAAATTCTTTGCATAAATTCTGAAATAATGTGCATCTCCCCAAGTAAAAAATGTGTCAAGGTTACTACAATTTCAAAATGGTTGAGCTGAATGAGTTTTCATGGTGGTTCTATTTCATATGGTAAACAGAAATAGCTCAGTCATTTACCAGGCATAGTCTTGGTTAAGGGAGAATCCAGGAATATGCTCCTTGAGTGATACATGACTGTTCTCCAAAAATAGCAAGAGAGAGAGAGAGAGAGAGAGAGAGAGAAAGAATAAAGATGGTTTATTATATGGTAGGGAATGACTTGTCCTTTTCTTATTTAACCTGTTTCTCATGTTATTAAACAGATTTCGGATTGAATAGCTTTTCACTATTGATAGCATGGTTTCTATCAGGTTGTCCAATTAGGCACTAGTTAATGGAACAGCCCAGGATCTAGTTCACCATGATGAGTTGGCTCTACAGCTCTTCTTTAGCTGGAGGGCATTTCTTGTCAGCCTTTTTAAGACCAAGTTTAGTCTTAAAGCTGCTGCTACTGAGTGATAGTGGCTAATGTCATTATCTTCATGTATGAACATTAGGTGTCATAACCTTGCCACAAGGCTTACTGAAGCTATTTTGGTCATGCTGTTGACACTTCTGCTTTTAATACCAAGTGTCTGCATTATCGGCTGTATGAGTAAATTCGGTTTATTTTTAATTTGTTGATAAGTTTTGTGCTGGTTAAGAACATTTATCTGAGGGTTCCTTCTCAGATTGTTCAAAGTGGTCTTGATAGTGACATTATGAGTGTTTATGTGTGTGCATGTTTGTTGATTTCGCTTACTTGGTGCTTCAGAAATGCACACGGACTACGTATCATTTGGACTCTCTGGAACATTCTTTGTGTTTATAAATAACCAGCATACTTGCTCATAATGTTGACAATTTAAAGCAAGCAACTCTGATATTTTTTTTTTCCTCTTTTGCTCTTAGCTTTCAAAATTTGAAACACTGTGTGAAGTGCTTGGGGACCAGGAATCTTTTCTTTGTTCCTCCAGGTCGGCTCTCTGCCCCAGGAGGCTGGCCCGTATGGGCTACACCATTGGGCTCCTTTGCCCTCTGTTTCTGGATGGATTTAGCCAATGAAATCCTTGCCAGAGAATCAATTTCTAGATTCCTTATACTTGAAACTCAGAAGTAATTTTTATTTCACCATAACTAGACAATCCATCATTTCATAAATGAGAAAATTGAGGCCCATATAAGGTGGTGAGCCTTGCTTTTAACTCTTACAACTGGACTCTCAGGGACATTTAGTACTTTTGACCATAATCTTGAGCGGTAAGTAAATTATTTTACTTTGCGGAGACGATGCTTTGTAGAGCTTGATAGGATGAGTATATTTAGTCAAGAAAGTAAAACTAGATAAGAGTTACTATTTTTAAAAGTAGTTAATTGGAAGTAACCCAAATGCCCATCAGCTGATGAATGGGTACATAAAATACGGCATAGCTGTCTAAAATAATATTTTTCATCCATAAAAAGAAATGAGGTTCTGTTACATTCTACAACCTGGATGAATCTTGAGAACATTATACTAAGTGAAAGAAGCCAGTCAGGAAGGGCCATATGTTCCATGTATATCTAAAAAATAGGTAGATACGGCTTCCCTGGTGGCGCAGTGGTTGAGAGTCCGCCTGCCGAAGCAGGGGACACGGGTTCGTGCCCTGGTCCGGGAAGATCCCACATGCCGCGGAGCGGCTGGGCCCGTGAGCCATGGCTGCTGAGCCTGCGCGTCCGGAGCCTGTGCTCCGCAACGGGAGAGGCCACAGCAGTGGGAGGCCCAGGTACTGGAAAAAAAAAAAAAAAAGGTAGATCTATAGAGGCAGAGAGTAGATCAGTGGGTGCCTAGGGTTCGGTAGTAGGGAGTTGAGATGGGGGGTGGTAAGGGAGGTGATAGCTAAGAGGGGCAGAGTTTCTTTTTGGATTAAAAAAATTGTGGTAATGGAAGTACAACTCTGTGAATATACTAAATGCCATTGAGTTGTATACTTTAAATGGGTAAATTGTATAATCTGTGAATTATATCTCAATAAAGGTATGAGAAAATTAGTCAGTGTCGCTGGAAATAAAGAACAAACAAAACCAAAACCACAAACACAGGAATACATATACTGCATATTCAATATGAGTTTACCAATATTTGCTTTCAGATTCTGTGAATTTTTAACATAAATTTCTAGTTATTGCCGTTACCATGAAGTATATAAATCCATGCAATCTCTTTGTTAGTACATTTATAGAGTTTGTTTTCCCTTCCAGTTTATGAGGTTTTGTTTTCGTAGGTTTGTTTGTTTATGAGAAGAAAGATTCAGGTAGAAAACTAAATTTCTATGATGCTTTTGTTTTAGGGCTTTTATTTCAAGTGTTACTTGAAATTTACTTTGGGCTTTTCCATTTTGGGGCTTTGTCACTTCTTTCATGTTGGAGGAGCATGTATACAAATGCTGCAAGAGTTGAGTCTCTGGAATGTTCAATGTGCTCATACTGTGGATTTCAGATTCTGACAATACACATTTTTTTTGTAACTTACAGGTTAAATTTTTTTTCCATCTGATCCGGTGGTAAAACTTATCCTTTGCACCATTCAGATTCAACTTGACTATAATAGAAATCATTATTCAAACAGTAGAGTAGTACCAGCCTTTCAGTGGCACCTAAACTGAAAAGAGAATTAGTAAAACGGTTTTAATTACATGCTTGTCTGTTTGATAGGCAGTAAGAAAAGGAGAGTTTAGCCTTTGAAAAGTGAAAGGGGTCTATTTGGAAAAGGGGGTTGTCAATACAATCCCATGCACCGCTATCAAGAATTATTCTGAAAACTGTTGATGCATTAAACATAAGAACCTTTGTTCGAACTCTCGCTCTAAAGGTGGCAACCTTCAACTCTAAAAATACTCTGATTAGGAATCCAAGTTTTACTTTCAATCATGTAAAAGCAGTGTTTCTCTTCATGAAATACCTGCAATTTTGAAGCTCATCTGTAACTGGTTTTGAAAATAAAATTATTTTACATTTCGTAATTATCTGCTTTGGCTAAGTCTTTTCTTTTTCCTGTGTGCAGTTGAAATAAGCCGTCCAGTTCAATCCATTTGAGTTCTAGCTTTTCAGATAAACATTTTGAATTTAAGAATGATTCTTTTAAAGACGGTGATTAAGTACCCTTCAAACAGTTATCATAGAGAGTTGTGGCAGAAATTGACATGCCGATCTTGAAACTAGCAGGCTCTCAGATATTTGATGAACAAACAGGGAAAGTGGGGGGATGTAGCCCCAAACCCTATCACCTCCCACCCCCACTTTAACCAGAAAGCCCCAAGATGCCTTCTTCCTCAGATTTACTGTGTATCTTAAGGAATAATCATCAGGGCCTAGGGAGAGTGAAATTTAATTTTGCGATCTTTTTCAAACCCCCAGCATTCAAGTCTGGCGTTCCTACAAGAAATGAATGCCGATGGTTGTCCTGCTTTTCTGAGTCGTTAATCACCTCATTACCCAGGGGACTGACTAGGTCTTCCTCTAAGATACCCTTGCTTATGGTCTCCTGCAGAATTTAATATTGTAGAATTGGACACGATGATGATGATGATGACGATGACAATGACAATGACTACCGTGGAGAAGATGTTGATGTAATATCTCTTACCATGTCAGCACTCTGGGAAAACAAGGAACCAATTCTATAGCAAGTGACCATGGATTTCTTTGGAGGTTGACAATAACGGGATTATCAGCGTAGCCAGCATTCTTCGCACTTGAGCCAGCGTCTGAGAATGTAGAACAGTAATCCCTCTTCCATATTAGGAGATGGAAGCGTTTTATAGTTGAAAATAGCAGTCCTTTCAGAAGATTTCTCTATTACGTTTGCTCTGGGAGGGATTCTTCTTAACAGACAATTTGAGTGCCTTTTTGAGTAATACATCTTCTGTAATTAAAGCATTGTTTTGGAGACTCCTTAATCAGCCTATTACCTGCATCCTGATATCTGGGTGTTACGTTGCATAGATTATCAATTGTGATGCCTAATAGAATTGGGGCCCTGGTTTGGATCTTGGCTTATATCTTATTACCTCTCTGAACAGTGAAGTGTCAACGGGAGATAAACCCCTTGATGACTGAGTTTCTGACTCTCCTCCCAAGAGCTCCCTTTACAAGAGGGACTGAGGCATGTTGAAATGAGCTACAAACGAGGGTGGTCACAGTAATTTATAGTTTTTTAGTGGCCACCGAGCACAGCACTTGAGTTGTAGCACAACACCATTTGTGACGTGCTTGGGTCTGAGAAATCTGATGATGGTAGGCAGCTGCTGGGAAGGAAGGGACCTGAAAATTCATGGTTCTTGAACAGGACAAGCGGAGGGAGTAGCAAAGAGCAGAGGCGGGTTTATCAGGAAGCTAAGGAAGCTGGAAGTTCAGGGCCCCTCACTTGCAGGCCCTGAGTGATGGGATTTGTTGGGATTTATTCCAGAGTCTCCTCCAAGGGGACGAGAAGCCAGGTTGTAATCTGAAAACATTTCTAGTAAATGGTTTGAAGAAAAGAAAAAGAATAAATGAATGTGGAAACCAAGCCAGATGTATTCAGAAACCTGAAGCCCTGTTGAAAAAAGTACAGAATGTAAAATGGGGTGAACATTTACTTAAAATGAGAGAAATGAATCACCAAAATTACTGGAGCCTTGAGAGATTCAGGTCTCTTTCTTCTGAGATCTCTTCAGGAAGTTCAGAACACTAGGAGGGTGGCTAGTTACGTTCATCCCTGTTTTTCTATTTTAGTCTCTATTTCAGTCCTTTCTCTTTTTTTCTTCCCCCCTTCCTCACCCCCTCCCTCTGTCTCTCTCTCTCTCTCTCCCTCCCCCTTTCTCCCTCTCCTCCTATTCTCTACTTCAGTACACTCTGGTATATCCCCATAAGCTCTGGCTGGTACTTCATGGAAAAATTTCTACTTTCGGAAGCCCGTAAAAGAAAAAGAATGGGGAAAACTGTTCTAATTCCCAGAGATCACTTCCATCCAAATACTAGATTCAGAGGTGAGGCTCCTTTTGAGACAGGAGAAAGAAACTCTCTCTCTCCCCGCTCCCTTCCCGCTTTGAGGAATTTATAGTTTTAAGAGATTTCCAGATGTTTCTCATCCAGACACGTCTGGAGAAATAAATGAAGGACAGCATATATTTTAACTTGTTTTGGCTGTTAACACCTCTCAGGCAGGCAATAAATATTGTATTACTTTTTCCTTTGCTTAAGTTGGCCTTAATGATAGAATAAATTGGGGCTGGTTGTATGTAGTAGAATGTGCTGCTAGTGATTTTTGAAGATTGGAGAATATAGATGGTTACCAGTAATAATAGGAAGCTCCTTTAGGGAAAAAAAAAAAAAATGTAGAAAAGCCTATTAATGCTTTTTGAAGCGTGAAAGAGGATACTTTGTCTACAAATCCCAGGGACGTGTAGCTTAAATGATGTGAAGTTTTACACATACACAGTTCCGCTGTCAGATCTGCCCCAGCCAGAGGAATTTGTCTCCGTAGACATCCCGCTACAGATCATTACTGGGTTCAGGCTTCCCTTTACGGCTTCCTGAAGCTATAGGCCTCCTGCTGACATTTAGTTTTGCATGCAGATGAGAAAGGAACCCTTGTGCAAAGTTTTTATTAGGGTGCGTTAATGATGCTTTCTTGCTCCATACGGCGGGTGAGAGGGATCTGCTGTTGTGCTGGGTGTGTGCCCCCATAAATAACTTGCCAGGGGTCCCCATTTCTTTTTCCTCCAGATGAGAAAGACTGCTTCTCCTCCCATCCCCCCAAACAATGGGGTGTTCTTCTGCCTTTGGTCCGTGTACTCTTCCTCTGTTGCTGGTTCTTGACTCCCTGCCCACTTTTCTTTTCTTTTTTCCTTTGACACCAGACAGTGACTGTGTTATAGTAGTCATGAGATGTACAGTAAAATGGTTGAGATTCGAAATGCAAGAAAACGATATCAACGTTGCTGTCGCCCTATAATAATTTGGGAGTGTGTGATTTTTGTCCAAGTCCTTTTTCATGAAATAAATAGAATTGTACAAAGCTCTCTGCTTTTATTTTTTTAGAAAATCACCCTTAAAATGAGTGGCTTAAGAGGGAGTAGCTGCTTTTTGAAGCCCTGCTTGTTTTTCTATGATATTATAATATAGTCTGAACAATTTGGGAGCCTGTTAGGCTCGTATAAAACTTGCATTTCACAATTTGTGATGTTTCATTCCATTTTTTCCCTTAATGTTGTACCATTAAAATTTGGAAAGTTTTCATATACGCGGCCGCCTGATTTCATGTTAATGTGGTTCCTGTTTGCATTTCTCAACTACCTAGTGTGGATTACCTGATTGGCAGTATCAGGAGATGTTTTTAAAAAACACCTCGGAATTATAAAAGTTTTCATCTATAGTATGCTGTAAAAATAATGAAGACACCCAAAACTGAGACTCTATTATTGACTCAAGTTGCGTCTATTAGATTATAAATCGCCGTCAGTTAGTTGAATGTTCTATAGTTCCTGTTGGAAACATCGCTAGATCCTTTCATTTAGTGGACAGGTGCATGAAAAGTTGCCAGGTGTCTATCCTATTCCATTATATTCCCTTCCTTTTGAAACAATGTTAGCCACTTTTTAAAGTTAAAAGAGACATAAGTGGCTAGAATAAAGATTCAATATCTCACAAGTTTATTGCAAAAAATAAGGCTGTTCATTGCAGCTGTTTGTAAAATTTAAAGACAGGAACAAACCAAATGACTCTGAGTCGGGTACTGGTTGAATAGATTATAGTATATCCATCGGAGCAAGTACTATGCGGCTATAAAAGGAATGCGGGCTATCTATAAACTGCTGTGGAGAGATCTCTTAGATAAAATGTTAAGTGAAAACAGCACTGCCCAGGAAAGTGTACTCAAATAAACAGTGCTACTGCTTATTTAAGGGGGGTGTTTTGTGGATTTGGCTCTGGAAATGTGTCCATATTTTACATAAGTATAAAACAAAATCAATAAAATGAAGACAACCATTAAAGATGAAATAAATAAACCTCACTGTATATCTAGTTTCTGGTCTAACCAGTCAGAGACAAACCATTTCAAATGATACTAAGACACAGAAGTTTGACTGTATATCCTCAGTGGATTATACTCTAAGATCCAGAAAAAGAGGCAAAGAAATTTTAAATGTTCTCACAATCATATTTGGTAGCAGTGTTAGTTTTGGAAACTGTTGTGTGTGTAATTGTGGGGTAAAGCAAGTAAGTGACCATGTTTTTGGCTGGGAGAAGGGAGATGTAAGATTAGTGTGACTGAGTAAAAATCCTGATACCCTGAATCAAGTCAGAGGTATCAAAATGAATTCATCTTTAAAATGTTTATTTCTTAAATGTGTCCTTTAAAATACCTGAAAACAATGAACATCCTTCCAGTAGCCATGAGTTCCCCTGGGGTCCACATTGAGATTCACCAGAAGGAACCTCTTGGAAGAAATGGCTGATTCCAGGTGAATGGCAAGAAGTGTGTCGACTGAAAAAAATGCACAACCTTAGCTGAGAGTTATGTGTTATTCAGTGGACATACTGAGGACTTAAGCCCGGGAGTCAGCCTCTCAGATAGCTGTGAGGGACTGTTCCAAAGAGGTAAGGGAGAAGCCAGGATATAGGATGTTTTGCAACAAAAACCAGTAGTCGGAACATCAAAAGATTACTGTTAATTGAAGAAAACCAGACATCTCAAGTTAATGAATTTAGTGCTTTTCTATGTATGGGAAGATGCAAGAATCTAGGCTCAATGAAATCATCTCTTTGATTTGCACCTTGATTATCTAAGGCCAGTATCCTGTTTTTCTCCATCCTGAATCCCCTCAGGTTGCACACCTGAGGCTGCAGGGGCTGATGGCTTGATGGCCACAACATGCTTTGTTTACTGATATGGCAGGTGACATTCTTTGTCCACAAGTATATGGGATGACCTGGAATATCTTGTTGCCCCACCACACAGCAACGCAACTATCAACGATCACTAGTCTTATCAAACAGTTTCCCCAAGTTAGGTCAGCTTTGGCCATGAACAAGGTTAATGACTGCAGTGGAAAAAAAACGAACCCATTTTGGTCATTGATTTGAAAATTGTTAAATAATGGGAAATAATAAAGTATTTATCTTGTTTTTTTCTATAATGCTTGATTTCATGGTAGCCCTATATATGAATAGATGGTGGGAGTAAGTTCCTTTTTATAGAAGTTTTGAAGCTAATACATGAAGAAGGAACTACAGAAATCATCACCATTTTGCATCTCTTATTAAAATAGTGTTTCTAGGCAATGATCACCAGTGACTAAAAGAAAGAAAATCTGTTGTTTCCTTCTTCTAAGAATACACAACATCATCTGTGAACTAGCGTCACCTGACAAAAAAAGTAATTAATAAGCCTGGATTTGATCGAGCTTCTAGATCTGTCAGCTTGTAAGAAACACAGAGGGCAGAGGATCATGTTACATGACATTATAGAATTACAATCACCCAAGATCTAGATTGTGGGGAAAGGCTGTAGCCCAAATGATCTGGTTTCTTCAGCAACAGCAAAAAACTTAAAAGGAAAAAGGGGATGGAGAACTTATAAATTAAAGGAGCCAGTCTCACTGGAATCTGATTCAAACAAATGTGTATGTGTGTGTGCAGGTTTATAATAGACATACAAATACACGTAAAGTCTATATGTGAAACAAGCACATCTACATGCAAATGTGTATGTATATATGCATACGTATGTATATACATGACAGTCAGGGAAATTCGATTCCTGACTGAATATTTGGTAATTGTAATGAATTATAGTTCACTTTGAGATATGATACGTATTACTATCTTTACAAAATGTTTAATACTTATTAAAATATTAAAGTAATACTGACTTGCCTGATTATGAATGAAGTCAGTGACTTAAGTTTTAGAGTTTTCGGCATTACATAGTATATTCGTTTGCTCGGGTTGTCATAACAAAATACCACAGGCTGGGGGGCTTAAAACAGCAGAAACTTACTTTCTCACAGTTCTGGAGGCTAAAAAGTCCAAGATCAAGTTATTGGCAGGTTGAGTTTCTGCTGAGGCCTCTCTCCTTGGCTTACAGGTGGCCGCCTTCCTACCATGTCCTCACGTGATCTTTTCTCAGTGTATGTGCCTATCTGTGTCCCCATTTCCTCTACTTATAAGGACTCCAGTCATACT
Source organism: Grampus griseus (assembly GCF_964374135.1). Lineage (NCBI taxonomy): Eukaryota > Metazoa > Chordata > Mammalia > Artiodactyla > Delphinidae > Grampus > Grampus griseus. The sequence continues at coordinate 44,319,370 of NC_139006.1, read as the reverse complement.
GGATTAGGACCTGCCCATGTGACTTCATTTTACCTTCATTACTTCTTTAAATTCCTTATATTCTAAGGTACTGAGGGTTAGAGCTTCCACTTATGAATTTGGGGGGTAGGGACAAAATTGAGCCCATAACACACAAAATATAATGTTTTAGTGATCTGAGGAGAGAGATTGATTTCTTTTCTTGTTCAAAAAACAAGTTAGCTAGTTTCAGTGATCTAACCTATATATATATTCTTTTTCATTGTCTTTTCCATTATGGTTTATTACAGGATATTGACTATAGTTCCCCGTGCTATACAGTAGGACCTTGTTGTTTATCTATGTTATATATATATTAGAAGTTTGTATCTGCTAATCCCAAACTCCTAATTTATCCCTCCCCCACCCCCTTTCCCCTTTGGTGACCATAAATTTGTTTTCTATGTCTGTGAGTCTATTTCTGTTTTGTAAATAAGTTCATCTGTATCATATTTTAGATTCCACATATAAGTGATATCATATGATGTTTGTCTTTCTCTGGCTTACTTCACTTAGTATGATACTCTCTAGGTCCATCCATGTTGCTGCAAATGACATTATTTCCTTCTTTTTTATGACTGAGTAGTATTCCATTGTATATATGTACCACATCTTCTTTATCCAGTCATCTGTCGATGGACACTTCAGTTGCTTCCATGTCTTGGCTGTTGTAAATAATACTGCTGTGAACATAGGGGTGCATGTATATTTTTTAATTATAGTTTTTTCTGGGTATATGCCCAGGAGTGGGATTGCTGGATCATATGGCAGCTCTATTTTTAGTGTTTTGAGGAACCTCCATACTGTTCTCCATAGTGGCTGCACCAAGTTACATTCCCACCAACAGTGTAGGAGGGTTCCTTTTTCTCCACACTCTCTTCAGCATTTATTGTTTCAACGATCTATTTCTTGGTGTCCAACAAGCAGAAGCCCTTGCAGAACACCTGGCCACCTGGTCATGCAGATATTTTCACTTTCTGTCCTTTGTCAGTTTCTGCTTTGTTCCCATGCTGGTTTCCTTTTCTTTTCTTTTGATGCATGTGCAACACTGAAGTTAGGGCACTATCTAATCACTTGAAACCACCTCTCTACAGTTTTTGGAATTTCCCTCCCTTTCCAAACAAATGAGTAAGACCCTATAGAGAAGCAAACCCTTAAGTATGATGTAAGCTTTTTATTTAAATTAACTTAAGAAAGGATGTTCTTCGGAGTTCACTTCCATACGCTTTTTAATGACAATGAACTCTGAGAAGTTTAAATGCAATTTTTCATTTGCTGTTGTTACAGCCTAAATATAAACTAACATTCAAGTAATGATTTCTCCCCCTTTGTCTGTTTAATTACAAGTTTGATATACATATTGATACCATGTCTTCTCTTAGTCATACATCCCTTACACAAATTACTTTCCATGTGTTATAAATTGAAAATGGAAATTATGACTTATCTAATTACTTTTTCATTTCTTCATTGTGCCTTTTGGAAAAGTATTGTAGTGCTGGGAAATACAAGTAATTTTCCTTGTGAAATAGACTATGATGGGAAAACGAACTTGCTTTAAACTTCGTAGACTGGTTATTCCATGATGCCAAACAGTTATCACTGATTGTATTAGGGCTGTCATGGCATTGTGATTCTGTAAGATAGTGTTCACATTTTTTGAGACAGATACCAATGGGATCAAGGATTTGCTTTAAAATACTTAAGCAGTGATGACAAAAGAGACAGAAGAGACACATACGGCAAAATTCTGATAATAGCCCACTCTGGATGATTGGTATGAGTTCATTGTGCATTCTCTCCTTTTGTGTATTTTACAATTATTCCCAATTAAAGTTAATGTCATGACATAATTATCATCATTACATAGTGAGTCCATAGAAAAATATATACCAGTAAGTATTTACCACATTGATTCATACAGTTTGTTTTCCTAGAGACACAGGCATTCCTAGCAGGCCTGATACAGACTGTGTGCTAGGAAACGTAGTCATAAAGAATCTTGTACCAGGGGAAGGGCAATTCTACAGTTAGTAGGAAGCATTTTTGAGTATGGTTCATTTGCAGCAAAGGATTAAATTATTTTTTTTATTAAAAATCTTGAGCACTAAAATCTTAATTTTTAAAAGTCAAGCATTCCTGATAGGTATTAGAATGATTCTGACATAGAATCTGTCATCTTACATGCAATTACCTCCGTTTACTTTATAGACTTCATTTCTTAGGATGAGCAGACATTTTTGGTTGCAAGCCTGATATTACTGACTGCAGAGATAATGTCATCCTATCAATTATGCAAGTGTTATTTTTAGTGCATTTGGTATCTTCGCAAGGTCATTTTTACTCCTAACATAATATCTAGTTTTCCTACATCTTAAAGTTTTGAAAGATCTTTACCCAGTGTCATGTTAGCTATCCTTTAGTTTCCACTACTATGAAATAGCCTGACCACCCTGAAATATTAGGAAATATATCTGATAAAACAGGAATTTTATGATAATTTAGTGTAATGCTTAGAAAGGCTGACTCTCTGCATCAGAATCTTTTCAAAGCTACCTCAGAATCTTTTAAAAGCTACCATCCATAGGACAATATTCATAGTTATCTGTTTTTTAATAATATGCATAAGATTTAGAAATGGGGAAGGAAAATTGTTTGAAAGAATTGTTTTCTTTTCAGTTCTTAGTATGTATGTATAAGTAGCCCTTATCAAGCCTGAGCTAACTTAATGATCATAGATGAAAAGAAGTAAACTTAAGTACCCTCTTGAGCTAAAACTTATGTCTATCTTAGGAATTTTCTAGGTTGTACTTCTCCTTTACAAGAAGAGAGCTTTCAGTCATCCCCAGAGGCCTCTCCTTGTCAAGTGGACCATCTGGGGGTGGGAATGGGAGAGCTATTTCAGTGCCAGATGAGTCCCTACAGAGCAACAGAAATGAAAAAGACATTATATCTCCTCTGTGGAGTCGGCTTGTTCCTCCTTTAAACATTCTTAAATAGAAAAAAACTTTACTGAAATATGGTAAGTATTAAGGATGCACCTACTTGAAATCGAGAGCTGCAGCCTATTAGCTCTGTGGTCTAAGTTACTTAACCTCTGTGAGTTTTGATTCCCTTATCAGAAGGGGAATAAAGTTACATTACGGGAATTGTTTTAAGAGTCAAATGAATAGAAAGTGACTGCTTTAGTGCCTGAGATGCTGAGGCTGAAACATCGTGTTGAAGAAATGGCAGCAGCTACTTACATGAACTTGGAGGGGGTTAAAACTAAGAAGGTCCAATTTGATTGAGGCTTTTAACTATAGTCTATCAACAATAATGAAATCTCTATGTTTTTATTTCACCCTATACCATTATTTAACATATAGACACTATTTATGATGATATGTTAATCATATCATTATTAGTACTATTATCTTAGTGAGCTCTTGCTAAAATAATGCTGCATAACAGACCACTGCAAAACTCAGTGGCAGGCACAGCAATCATTATTCCTGCTCGTGCATTTGTGGACTGGGGAAGGCTCAGCTGCTCCAGGCTGGGCTTGGATACAAGCTGCAGACTGAGTTTCTATCTACTCCACATTCCCTTCATCCTCCTGAGCTCCGTGGTAGCCAGATCATGTTCCTTTGCACCGTGATGGCATCCTCCAAGAAGGCAGGCCCCTCAGTGGAAGCGCGTTTCAAGCATTGGCTTGTGTCACGTCTACTAACATCCCCGTGGCCAAAGCAAGACACAGATTCAAGCCCAACATCAATGGAATGGGAAAGTAATATTCTGCCCATAGCGGGGGAAGAAGCGAGTGAATATTTCCTGTCTAGTAATTCAAACGATTAAAATGATTATCATCATCTGTCATTATTATTCATTGCATTGGGTTACATTGTATTGAAAGTTTCTAAAAGCAGCGGACAGGTCTGCAGGATATGGCTGAGAAGGTTTTTTGTTGTTGGTTGTTTACTTTTTGACACTGAATGTGCATGTGGCCTCGTCATGGACGTTATTCAGTGATGAGTTCGTCTAGTCCCTCAGCATCCTTCTGGTCAGAACACTATGCCCAATGAACAAACGCCTATAAAAATTGTAAGGCACATTGGTGCTTCTGTGGTATCATTAATGATCGCATCTAGCTGAGGATGTTTTCTGTTTTATCAATCTGCATTATTCCATCTAACTTGCCCTTCAGTCCTACCACAGTGTGTATTTGTACTGTTCATTTCATCTCTGTGTGAAGAGTTTCATCTCTCACTGAAGGTAGAGTTTCAGGAGCTTGTTTAGCATTGTAACAGGTGAATTGGAAATAGCTGTAAAGCAACTAGTGACTGTTGTTTTGGCACAAGTACCACGTGCCCACGGCACGTTTTTGTGTAGACATCACAGAGGGGACTTTTAAAATGCATGCTGCTGCTTTCAGACTTTTCCTTGCACCTCCACATGACCCCAAACAAATCAATCATAAGCCCTCTGGTTGAAAACTTTTCCCGTATATGATGTGACACCAGCGGAATCTTTTTAAAAAGAACTGTGTTTCCCTCTAAATGTACAATAACTAGGAGCATAACATGGGTTCAGGGAAAAAAATAGTGCGTAAAGGGGCGTCAGAGGCTGCTGGGGATTTCATGCTGGAGTGAGCAAGTGGACTGGCAAGGTTTGTCTTTCTGCTTGCATTCAGATAGTATTGTCTGTCCTTTCTTTTTCCCCATACACAAGTGGGAGGAGAGGGCTGTTTCACCTGCCATTGATGAAAATCAAACTCCCAATGTCTGATGGCAGGCTGCTCTTTCACGCTCTGCCATTTTTGTTTCAACAGAAATTGAGTTTGTTGTTTTTGCTGGCAGTGTTTGCCTCTTCTGAAGTAGGGAGACTGCTGCATTTAGTTAGGGGTTCAGCGTTTTTTCCTTCCATTCAGATTCATGTCCCTGAGTATCGTGCTTCCGATATATTAAATAGAAACACCTCCACGTAGGCTGGGAAATAGCGTCATGAATAACACTGTAGTTTTTGAAGAAATGCCAAAAAAACTTTAACGTCAGTCTCTCGTTTCCCACTTTGTATGCTTTGGGGACACTGGACCCACATTACATATCAAATTCAGTTACTCTTTATAACAACTGGAATTATTTATCACCATGTGATGCATATTTTGGCAGGGTTGTTTCTGTGTATACGTTTAACATGATAAAATCTTTGACCATCATGTCAAGTGAGAAGCAGAGGTGGAGCCGAAATGTAACAGGAAATTTTATTTCATCTCCCCTCCCCTTTTATTTTTTGGCATTCGGCATTTAAACACTAAAGGTAAAAAAAAAATACCACATTTCAAACTCACCAAAGCATTATTCTGCATATGGAAATGAGCTGGTTAGTCAATCTTTTGTGGGACTTCCCTGGTGGCACAGTGGTTAAGAATCTGCCTGCCAGTGCAGGGGACACGGGTTCAATCCCTGGTCCAGGAAGATCCCACATGCCACGGAGCAACTAAGCCCATGCACCACAACTACTGAGCCTGTGTGCTGCAACTACTGAAGCCCATGCACCTAGAGCCCGTGCTCTGCAACAAGAGAAGCCACCACAGTGAGAAGCCCGTGCACCACAATGAAGAGTAGCCCCCATTCGCTGCAACTAGAGAAAGCCCACATGCAACAACGAAGACCCAATGCAGCCAAAAATAATGAAAAATAAATAGATAAATAAATAAATAAATAAAATGTTTTGTAATGAGAACTTAAATAATCAGATGAAAACTCGATTTTACCTTAACTGATAATTATGGAACTGAAGTCTAGCCTGGCTTTAGAAGGCAAGTTTTAACGTTTTATTTTTTATTTTAAAAGGATAATCATAAGTATTACAGTTCATTGGCTGAGTGCTCGGGAGGCCAATCTTACCCTCTGGTCTTAAAACATCTTGGGATGTAAAGTGAAGAGTATTTTGACATGTTTTCTTGCTCAGCAATGAATATAGAGGGTCAAGGCTTTCTATGGACAGATGTTTAACCTTTATCAGTATCTCATTCCTTCTTGGCTTCTAGCAAGCTTCTAGGTATTTAAATCTCTTAGTGCTTTTTTTACTCAGCTGCCTTTCCTACAGCTGAGAATCCACTTCTTCTGGAAGTGATGGTAATTCGTTTGTGAACTCCCTGGAGCGTGGCAGATCACAAGCCATAGAAGATCTGAAGGGTTAAGGAATCCCTCTAGGAATCCCACCAAATACAATCATTTGGTTTCTCACACATCCCAGTAATGCCTGCTTCTTGAAATTCATCGTCGTCTTTTCCCAACCCTCCACTAGATTTCACAAAGGTAATATCGTGTACCTGCCTTTTCGGCAGCTTGAAAAGGAGAAATTTACTTCTGCTTAATCAGTCATGGCTCCTGTCACTTTCATCCATTATTCCAGTTCAACAGAAGTGAGATCTTAAATGCAAAATTATGTCTTGCTCCCAGGGAAGTAAATTGGAGAAGTCTAAACAATTTTTTTTAACTGTTTATTAAACTTAGAATGGATAGTGCTCTTAAAGTCTATTAAAATGTCCATTCATTTCCTTTAGATTTTTTGACTGAGTAGGTTGAAACTGATGGATAAATTATGTCAATTTTATTCTGGTCTGTGACAATATGTAGAAGATCTGTTATCTAGGATGCATTCTGGAAATTTGCAGAGTGTTTTTCTCAGCACCGAGTCTTATATTACAACATAATTTGATTCAGGAATGTAAGATTTTCTTCTAAATTGTTAGTTCTCTTTACTTCCCTTCCTTGAATCACCTTATGTCAAAAAATACTGATTTTTTTTTTTTTTGGTTTCTGACCACATCTTTGCATATTTTCTTAATGTTTTATTATTGCATGTTTATCAACATTTTTTAAAGAAGTAATTCTCTATTTTAATCAGCTATCAAACAGTTTCCCCCAGTGCTTTTTTTTTTTTTTTTTTTTTTTGGCGGTACGCGGGCCTCTCACTGTTGTGGCCTATCCCGTTGCGGAGCACAGGCTCCGGACGCGCAGGCTCAGCGGCCATGGCTCACCGGCCCAGCCGCTCCGCGGCATGTGGGATCCTCCCGGACCAGGGCACGAACCCGTGTCCCCTGCATTGGCAGGTGGACTCTCAACCACTGCGCCACCAGGGAAGCCCTCCCCCAGTTCATTTTTATCTTCTTGTTTTCTTCTAAAACTTTCAGTACCCATTAAGGAAGTTATGCAACTTAACACTAAAGTTGCCCAAATTTCCTAATAATATAGGAGATGGTCTCAGATTACTAGACACTAGTAAGCTGTTTTCTGGTGTTGCCCAGTAATGCACCACATTGAAATTCTTTAGACCAGAAGACATTTATAAGTCTCTCAAATTGTCATTTAAGGGGCAATAGCCATCTTACAAAACTGCACGCTGCCTCAGCCCCTTTTGGAATAACATGTCAGCTTCATCACACACGTGGTTACCTTCAATAGGGTATTCTCAATAGCTATGATGGAATGTCTTCTTAATTAGTAGAAATCATAATTATGAACAGTTATGATATTCTGTATTATTGTGGGTCCTGTGAGATGCTGAATGTCTTCAGACTCCAAAACAACATACTCTGAACTTTGCTTTTTATTCTTGAAATTCAAATTTTAAATTCCCTTAGCTGTCTCTTTCTGTTTGTTACCTTCATTCAGGGAGCATATATTAAGGGCCTGTTATGGGCCAGACCTGAGCTGATCATCAGTGACCCTAAAGGAAAAAGGCACAGCTCTGCCCTTTCAGTTTGGAAAAATAGGTACACAAACACATTAAATACAAGTGTGAGTGCTATGATGGAGGTATTTAAGGTTACATTTGCAACTGGTTACAGTTGGAGCACAAATGTGTGGGAGGGCTATATCTGCCGAGGCTTCATAAAGGAAATGACCTTCGAAAGATGCATAGCCACTTGACAGGGTGCTGAAGGAAGGACGTTCCACTCAGATGGACCAGCAGGAACAGGCTGCTGTGGTCCAGAAACTGTAAGCAAGTAGGTGTGATTGGAGCAGAGTTCACTAACAAGGCGTGATGAGAGAATGAGAGAATTAACTCCAGGCCATGGCCACATTGTCAAGGACATGTGTAACAGTCCAAAGAGTACATCTTTATTCTCTAATCAATGGAGAGCTATTAATAGACTTAAACTTGATCTGCTTTGAGTTTTAGAAAGACATCTTCATTAGCTGTTGGGAGGGTAAATTTGGTGAGCTCTGCAAAGGCCAAGCATATCAGATAGGAAGCTATTGTTGGAAGCCTGGTGAGAGGCATAGAAGATCTTTGTACCCGGAGAAGGGGAGAGGACGGATTTGAGAGATGTTAAGGGGGTAAATTTTACAGGGTGGGGTTCGAGTGGGATGAGGAAAGCGTTTTAAGATGATTAGACTTGTGGCTAGGTGAGTGATGGTTGATGGTATCCTTCATTCTTCAAAGTAAGGGATGTACGAGAACCCAGATTGAAAGGAATGAAGATGTTAATTTTTCTTTTGGATAGATTGAATTTGAAATTTGAGGTCTGTCTACATGGAAAGGTCATAGAGACCCTTAAATCTGTGGCTCTGAATCTCAAGAAAGGGCTTGAGGTTAAAGATATAGATTTAAGTCATAATGAAATAAAATGGCTGTCATTTATGGAAAACATTCTATATGCTAGACCCTGTGCTACTTATTTATATATATATTCTTTTTCATCTTTAGTATAACTCTAGGAACAAGATATGATTATCCTCACTTTATTAAAGGGTAACTATGTTTTAGAGAGGTGAGAAAACTTGTGCGAACTTCCACATCTAATAATTAGCAGGTCCAGCATTGAAGCCAAACATATATCATTAAAACTATGTTCACTGCCCAAGTGCCACAACTGCTGAAGCCCGCGTGCTGCAACTACTGAAGCCCGTGCACCTAGAGCCCGTGCTGTGCAACAAGAGAAGCCACCCAATGAGAAGCCCGCGCACCGCAATGAAGAGTAACCCCCGCTCGCAGCAACTACAGAAAAGCCCGCACACAGCAACAAAGACCCAAGGCAGCCAAAAATAAAAATAAATAAATTTATTTTTTTAAAAATTATGTTCACTGTCTTTTCCATTATTTTGTTTTAGGAAGAATTGGAAGCAAGGGATGGAAGTGGTGACAGGCTATGTGTGCACTTGGACCTGGATTTGAAAGCTTATTGGAGAGCCATCCAGAGAATATCAGAATGTTGGCAGATTTGATTTTATCTTATTGGCAGTTGGGAACAGTGAAAGTCTTTAGCAGGGTAATTAGAAAAAAGGAAATGAATTCAAATAAGGATACAAAATGAACCAGTGAAAAGGGATATATTGGGTTGGCCAAAAAGTTTGTCTGGGTTTTTTCTGTAAGACGTTATGGGAAAACCCGAACGAACTTTGTGTCCAACCTGATAACATTATAATATTAATGTTCTTTTGGTTACAAATAACAGAAACCAACTTAAGCAAAAAGGATTGTTTATTGGAAGAATCCCAAGAAAGTCTCCCAGAAACAAAGTAAGAGGTTAACAGCCAAGAAGTGGAGCAGTTTGTGGAATTTCCCCTCCAGGGTTCAGCCGAAAATTAACATGCTATCTGCAGGGCCCTGGCTTTCTGTATCTCTGTTCAAAATTTCAAGAAGCTAAAAAAGAGATGCACGGTCTAGCTGGGGGTGGTTCCTCAGCGCTGCTCCTGTCACTTGAGATAATTCACTTGGAAACCTGGCCTCTCCAGCTCCTTTCCGTCTCTTGTCCAACTTTTGATCTTAGGGAAATCATTTCTTCTATCTTTATTTGTTAACTTGAAATGAAAATGACATTTTTCGAAGGTGTGGGCCATAAGAATAATGCTAGTGGGATATTTATTTCATAAGGAAAAGTCATAAAGTTAGAAGTGAAATGAAAGGTAATGAAAACTCACTGCCACTAAAGAACTTATTCAAGTGCCCTTAAAAATCACAGATCTCCAGGAACTTCTCCAAATCAAACCTGTTTTTCAGATATCCACATTTTATCTCCACAGTAGGAAGGAGGTCGCTCCTTTCACTCCTGTGCCAGGTCATGATTTCTGCTAGAAGTCACTAGTTCTAGTTACTCTGTGTTTTCTTCCTCTTCTTTAGTGGAAAATGATGAAATTCCTTCATTTTGTAGACTTCAAGCAGAAATAAGGCTAAAAGTGTATTTTTAAAACCTTATTTTCCTTTAATGACTTATCCGTGTAAACATGGCCTTCATTCACTTAAAAACTTGTGCGGTGGGAGTGGGGGATGTTTTGTTCACTGCTGTATTCCTAAGGCTCATAACAGTGCCTTGCACATAGTAGGTGTTCAATAAGTAATTGTTACTCAGCGGTAAGAAAAGGATGAAATAATGCCATTTGCAGCAACATGGATGGACCTAGCAATTATCATACTAGGTAAAGTAAGCTGGACAGAGAAAGACACATATCATATGATACCACTTATATGTGGAATCTAAAAAACAATGATCCAAATGAACTTATATACAAAACAGAAGTAGACCCACAGACACAGAAAACAAACTTAGGATTACCAAAGGGGAGAGGGATAAACTAGGAGTTTGGGATTAACATATACACACGACTCTATATAATATAGATAACCAATGAGGACCTACTGTATAGCACAGGGAACTCCACTCAATATTTTGTAATAACCCATAAGGGAAAAGAATCTGAAAAGGCATATATGTGTATATATATATATATATATATATATATATATATATATATGACAATCACTTTGCTGTACACCTGAAACTAACACAACATTGTAAGTCAACTATACCTCAATGAAAAATAAGTAATTGTTAAATGAATGAATGATTTTATGACATGTTAAAGTGAGGTGATTTGTCTACTTATTTTCAACATGAAGAATACAACAATTTATCAAAGTTTAAGATGTGTATATGCTTTGGGTGTGTTATGTCAGGCCATCAATGGAGATGCACCAACTATAATACCATTTTATAGAGAGTGGATTTTAGTGTCAAACAGATCACCTTAGATGTCATCTGAGGCAGGTTAATCATGGAATTACCAAAGAATCTTTAACTTAGAGTACACTTAAAGTAAAATAATAAAGCACTATTTCAGTAATTCCAATGCTATATTATTGGCTATTATAAAAACAGAAAATCTTGTCTGTGAATCAACAGAAAAATAAATCAATTGGTCTAAATACAATGTTCAGAATTTTGTTTCCTTTATACATACAGTCAAAAACATTTAACAACAAAATGTATTAGTAAAATATAAAAGCACATATATTGTGAATAAAAAAAGTGCTTATTAACAATTTGGTGTTTCAAATATACCAGCTACAGGGCTTCCCTGGTGGCGCAGTGGTTGAGAGTCCGCCTGCCGATGCAGGGGACGCGGGTTCGTGCCCCGGTCCGGGAACCTCCCACATGCCGCGGAGCGGCTGGGCCCGTGAGCCATGGCCGCTGAGCCTGCACATCCGGAGCCTGTGCTCCGCGACAGGAGAGGCCACAATAGTGGGAGGCCCGCGTACAGCAAAAACAAAAAAAAACAAAAAAACAAATATACCAGCTACGGCTTTCATATTTCCTGTTTTTATGATGATGATTGCCCTCCTAGTATACAGCTGTTTCTCAGTTGTAACTACAAAGGGTGTAACAAAACCTAAGAACAACTATTTAAAGAGAAAATCGTTTCTTGGTATTAATTCATTTGTTTCATCAATAAATTATATTTTTAAAAGTTTTCATCTATAAGATGTATAAAGTCTGAAGATTTAATGTGTAACATGGTGACTATAACACTATTGTATATTTGAGTTTTACTAAAACAATAGAACTTAAAGGTCCTCACCAAAAAGTAAATATAAATATATATACACACATATAAAATATGTGAGGTGATAGATGTGTTAATTAACTAGATGAGAGGAATCTTCACAATGTACACGTATATCAAATCATCACAATGTATGCTTTAAATATCTTACAGTTTATTCATCAGTTATACCTCTATAAGGCCAATGAATGAAAAATTGTATTTAAGTGAAATCAGGGTTACATACTTAAGGTAATTGGAAACATTTTGACAAAATGGTATACCTTTGTGTATTCATTTTTAGAAAATAAACATACATTTTCATTTCATCCATTCTTACGGTTATTGGGAACTTTATAATTTGCTTATGAATTACAAGGAAATATGTAAAGTGTAGGATTGTTAAAAAGTGCCAGATGGACAGCACTTAGCACACAAGCTCTCTATCAGTTCAGGAACAGGTATAAAAGTGATGCGGAGGCAGGTCCTTTTTTCTGCAATGCTTCTTAATTCTGCTGAGAATGATTCATTTCTAAGAAGGAAAGGAAAGAGGTGGATTGATCTCTAGGCTAATTCTATTCCTAATCTCTTTGAGCCTGCTAACAGTGTTGCTTGCACTACTGTGGCATTTTTTCCTGTTGTCATGGACACTTATCCATTGAAAACACACAGATGCCTGCTGACTGTCCATTTTTTTCACTTTGGCTGGTGAGTCTTGGGTCTGATTCAGGCTTTGATTAAAGCAAGAAGTACTCAGTAGAAATCCATTCTTCTTATTTCATGTAAAACTCGATGTGTGATTCCAGTGAGAAATTAAATGAATTGTGATTTTTTTTTTTAAGAAAAGTCAAAAAGATTTATGAAGCCCAGGTGCCTGTGGATACCTTATTTTAACAGATTTTCACAGCAGGAAACCACTTTTACGAACATGCCAATTAAGAGAGATTGTTTCACGAATGTATCAAACGATAGGATTCCATTAGTTTATAAATGTGTAATCTAGTGTGGTTTCTAAGGGAAAGATAGTTTTATTCATAAATATATTGATTCATGGCAAGGCTTATGTTTTTACTCTCCACTTGTGCTTACTGTGGACTCCTCTCCCCAAACTGAAAGGCAGTGAGGTATTTTTGAAAAAGCATACCAGGCTTTGGAATCACACAGCCATGTTCAAATACTAGTTCTACCACCGTGTGACCTTGGACCTGGTATTTTATCTCCCTGTAACTTATTTTCTTTCTTCTTTTTCTTTTCATCTCTAAAATAGCATCTACCTTTTAGAGTTGTTTTTAGGATTAAATGAGATCGTGTATGTAGTGTGTCTGGCATAATCACTGAATCAGTGGACCAAAGATCTTTCAATATGAGAATGATGAGCTAGAATCCTTGGTCTTTGTTTTTCTTTCACTATCCTGTGAGTCTCTGGAGGTCAGGACTGGAGTTCCCCATCTTGGTGTTCTGTGTTTAATACTGCTGCACTTAGTAGGGTATTCACTGTAGTGAGGGTTTGCAGAATTCCACTTCAAAGCTCAGCTGGACTGTGTCAGTTCAACTTCTCCTTTATACTGTTTCCTCTGCTTTCTGCATCTGATGTCTTTCAAGCAGTTATCAATTTTGCAACCTATGGATGACCTTGTTTCTGACACTTCTGTTAACAGGAGGTAAAACTACGAAATTTTGTGTTGAGTGCAGATCTTAGGAACGCAGTGTTTACCAGGGCACTGACCTAAGAAAATCACCATGCTCTGTTCCTCATGGAATTTTAGCTACTGGGAAATGAGTTAATTATTTTGCCATTGGCGTCACATTTTTGGAGGACTGCCTTAGCAGAAATCATAATTTACCCTCTGCTCATATGAAGGCAGTTTTGTAGCTCTTCAAGCGCTATATAGCTGTAGGATAGTGGTCCTATTATTATCTTAATCAGACAGTACAGTTGATATAATTCCCTTTGCTAAAGAGCAATGTCTTAGCTGTAAAGCAGAGCAGTGGAAAGGGCCACAGCATGACACACAGTTGCTTGGACACTTAACTCCAAGGCCCTGGGCACAAGCGCTTAGTCAACGTTCAATAAGCATCACGGGCTCCAACTAAGAAAATAGATGTTTGTTCTTTGGTGACACTATCGTAAGGTATTATCATAATAAAAACTATTTGCAACTTTTATTTGTGCTCAATTAGTCAAAAAAGGCTTTGCTTCTATTTTGGGCATTGCTGGTCAGTCATGACAATAGCAAAGCCTGCGTCATCATCAGAATATAGTTTAAAAGACATTGACTCATTGTTGGTTGCCTAATACTCTCCTTTTCTTGCACCATGAATGTTGACTTACTTTAACTTTGCTTCCTCTGTGTTTGCGGTGTCACTGTAAAATACCAAGATCTGTTTTATAGTCACACAAGACTAAATTGGGGGGAATTGCTTATCCCTACAACTAGTAGAATTGGAGGGAAATTATCCTTACAAATCAGTCGTGAGAAGAACCTCGATTTGACCAAAAAAACACATGATACAGACTGTGAAATCCTGACTTGGCACTGATAGAGCAGAAAATAGGTCATTTAACAAGCCATCAGCTAAATGTGAGCTAGAAACCTACCATTATTTGTAGTTCATTTGGTCCCGAATAATGGCAGTTTGCTCTCTTTGACAGTCGTGGGACCTCCGGCAGGTTGCTTCATCTCCCTGAGCTTTAATGAATTCATTGTAAAATGGAAATATGAGTTGCTGCCTACTCAGGCTGGAGTGAGTCGTCAGGTACCATTAGGGTCACGTCTGGGAATCACTGAAATGTCAGCGCCAGTCTCGGCCAGTCTCCCCCATCCAAGAGCAGGTTGGAAGGAACACTAGAAGAATGCAGCCAAGTGAAGGGGACCACTGTGCCCATGTGCCCTGACCTCAAACACCTGCCATCCCATGCATCGTATGTTCCTGCCCTCCCCTGAGCCTCAGAATCCTTAGATGTCAGAACTGGATTCATGCAGTTTAGGTTGTGGCCTCACCAGAGATAACTTTCAGTGACTGTGGAAAGGAGAGAAATGAAGCGGTTCTTTGTGACATGAGACCCAAGCCATAAATCTGGTAGAGCATTAAGCAAGGGACCAAGAACTTAAAGAATGACTCTTAGAGGCCGCTGCCACCCTGTGTACAACACCAGAGATGGGGCATGCATGGCTCAATGATCATTAATCCTTCCAAAGATTTTTAGGCTCGGAAGAAGTTGCCAAGCCTGCCTAAGAGATACAAAAGCTGAAAACTAGTTTACATTCAGTAGGTACTCAAGTGTTGTTTGCAATAATTCGCACCAGCATTGGAGCTCTTAAGAATTTAATTTTGTGAGTTTTATGTTTGAAAAAGGTAGTAGCAAGTTAGAATACGGCACAGAGGAAAAAAACCCAAATTACCAAAGGTTCAGGAGTAAAGAAGGGAATAGATTTTATAAGGAGGAAAAAAAAGACAAAAGCTTGACTCAGTAAGTTTTTATCTTTTTGAAGAGATGTCTGCGGATGAGATGGCGATCAGGTGTTTTCTGTCAATTAGACAACTAAACAAGATCACCTCAGCAGGAAAATTTTAGATTAGACATGACTCTCCCTGAAAGATCTCACCCCATCCCTGTGGCTTCGGCTGAGCGCACGATTTGTGTGTCTGTCTCTCTAGTCAAACTAAGAGCTCCTTCAGATAAGGTCTGTATGGTAATTTATGAATTCCTTCTACCTAGCCCCATGTCAGGCATTCAGAAGATGCACGATTCGTATATTTTTATTTTATTTTTTTATTTTATTTATTTTTGCGGTACGTGGGCCTCTCTCACTGTTGTGGCCTCTCCCGTTGCGGGGTACAGGCTCCGGACGCGCAGGCTCAGCGGCCATGGCTCACGGGCCCAGCCGCTCCGCGGCATGTGGGATCTTCCCGGACCGGGGCACGAACCCGTGTCCCCTGCAAAGGCAGGCGAACTCTCAACCACTGCGCCACCAGGGAAGCCCCGTATATATTTTTTAATGCTAAATTAAATCAGCAGTTCTGGAAAGGAGTCTTTCCTAAAACTATTTCCTCCCTCAAATTTAGCCCATTTCCACTCCTCTTTTTAAACAGTCAGCTAGACTCAAAACATTGGAATCCTTTTCGACTCCTGACGTTTCCTTCCTGGCCCTTTCTCCTCCTCACATCTAATTAGTCTTCTGTTCCTATGGATTCTTTTTTCACCACTTCTCTTAATCTGTATTTCTTCTTTGGGATTCCTGTTGCCATCACTGGCTCGGGTCCCTAGTTCATGCTCAAACACTGATCTCTTCAGTAAAATGTCTTTGGCTTTTCACTCTAATCCCAGCCTGCGTGTTTAAGTTAGGTCATTTGTCCCAAAACACTGCTTGCGCTTTCCCCGCCCCAAAATCTTCAGCATCTGTCTCCCAAATTTTTACAAGCGCTCTACAGTTTGTCTATACTAAATCTGCAGGCGCATCTTCCACTCCATCCCTACATTAACTTGATATTTCAAGCAGTGGTTAGCTTTCGCCTTTCCTTGGGTATGTTGTAAGTCTTCTTTCCTCTGCTCTGGGTTATTCCAGTTACCTACCAGAATTCCCTTTTCTTCCTAGTATCATCTTCCCAAATCCTCCAAGGTTCACAATTGCCCCAAAATACTTCTGTAGACTTCCTCACTGGTTCCCACAGTACTCTCATGCTATACTCAACTATTTAGCATATGGTATGAACTGGAAAGTTAATTGTTGAAAGGGGGATGTTTCAGAACAAGACAACGTCTGACTAGCCATTGTTAAAAGTAGTTCTGCCTTCACGCGAGAACCCTATCTGAAAACCTTATAAAGTTCTTTGGAACGTTTAACGTCTGTAGCAATCTGAGAGAAAAAGCGCTCAAGAATCTTGTGTCTACCCATTAGCGAAATTATTTGTAGGCATGTTTTACACTTTGAGCACCTTTTAGGTGCATTTAGAGCATAGAGTGCATTTCTCTAATTACGAAATTTTGTATTTTAACAAGTATTCTCCGACACACTCATTTTGACATTTAATCTTGGATTCATACCCAATTCTGGGTACAAAACCAACGAGTCCTTACCAGCCTTAATGATCTTAGAAGCACTTTGAGCGCTGCTGGGTACACAAAGCACGTTCATTATTGACCTCTCATCCAAGTTGCTTCTTTGGAGAAAGCTACGAGAGCTACAGATATTTATTACTTAACGAATTGCTAAATAACAGGTGACGGAGAGTGACTAGCTGACAAAACTAGGTAGAACGCTCATCTTAAGAGAACCCAAAGGGGGAGATTTGTCCAAAGAGAAAAGCTGTTTCCCCCGACCCCTACCCCCACCCCCAAGAATTTATTCTGTTGTATTTTGTTTTGCAAACAGACAAAAGGACCGGCAGAGCTCAGGAGGGTTTTGTGTTGCACCGAGGTTGGGGGCAAGAATTTGAAAGGGATCAGTGAATCAGATGTAATGTGGACCCTGTTAAGCCACCCAATCTCTCTTTTTTGCTGACGGTCAGTATTCCAGTTATAAAAAGCTGCAGAGGCATTTCCGCCCACTCGAAAGAACTTTATCCCTGTTTTTATTCTGACATACCTATTATGACTTTGTTCACTAAGCAGAAGGAATTATGGGAAATGGAAATTCAATGGCATGTTTTTATTAAAGGGCTATGTGTGTATCTTCATGGAGAAATTAAAGAACCAAGCAGAATCCTACATTTTCCTTTCAGGTAACAGAAATTGCCTTATTCATTCTCACTAACAGTGATTTGGTTGAACCAGAAAACAAAGTAGCATAAAATGAGATGGCTTATACACAAAGCATATTTTATATTTTTAAAAAAAGAAGTCAGTGATGCTATGAATTTCTGTGATTCTAAAAATCAAATTAAAACATAATCACAGGGACTTCCTTGGTGATGCAGTGGGTAAGAATCCACTTGCCAATGCACAGGACACGGGTTCGAGCCCTGGTCCAGGAAGATCCCACATGCCGGGGAACAGCTAAGCCCATGAGCCACAACTGCTGAGCCCGTGAGCCACAACTACTGAAGCCCGTGCACCTAGAGCCTGTGCTCTGCAACAAGAGAAGCCACCGCAATGAGAAGCCCGTGCACCGCAACGAAGAGTAGCCCCCACTCGCTGCAACTAAAGAAAACCTAAGAGCAGCAACGAAGACCCAACGCAGCCAAAAAAAAAAAAAAACAACTGTACACATGTATTCAGTGGGGCAGGGGTGGTGGTTTAAGGAGGGAATGCTTAAAAGCCGTATTTCTCCTTTGCCTTCCTTAGTGCTGTAAGTATAGAGAATTGCACATCTTCAAATCCAGCTGCTGATACTTGGCAACAGACTCTGTTCGTCCCTTTCTGTATGTAGTAGACATTTTCCTGCAATCTGCAAATAAATGAAAGGTTTACAAGCCACACGTTTTTGTGGCAAACTTTATCCCTTTTGCGATACTCTATTTAAACATGTTTTTAAATGTCACCTTCAGCTTTTTGATTTCGTGGCCTAATTTCCCTAATGCCCACTATGTAGATCTTCATCTTAAATCACATAATTTGCTAGAGAAATATTTAGATGAGACTGTGACTTCCTTGATGGTAGAACACTTGCCATGTTTACGTTCAGATTTCAGCTCCTTCCTTACAGGAGGACGGACACGTTCAGACATGGGAAAAGGAGTACGAAAATAGAATATTAGGCAGCTATGAAAAGGAATCTTATAAATAGAAAAGCATTATTAATGTCCCTTTACATTTTAGTTCAGATGTCTATATTTTTACAAATCTAATTTATTTGAAGCGGGATTAACCTGTATTTAGTTGCCTAAATGTGCTTAAGATTAAGAATGTGTCGCATACTTCTCTTACTTAAGATATACTTTGAGTTTAGTAGATCTTCCTGAAAATAAAGTCAAATTTAAAAATCCTTGGCTACGAGTCATCTTTAAATAAGAGATCTCTGTTAACCTAAAGTAACTCTGCAAGTCTGAGAAATGAAGGTTAACCTCATTAATTTTGTAAAAATTTGCCAGACATCAAGGGATTTGAAACCGCCTAGAAAAATAATCAGATATTCAACAAAGTTTCTTGTTTTAAAGGCTAAACTGTAATCCGTGAAAGAATTATCCAAAGGTGGTATATGCATATAAAACAGGCGGTTTAAAGAAATTGACTTTGAACCTGAAAAAAAAAGAATGCTACTCATTAGAAACCAAAACTTGGCAGCAGAATGTTTTTGTCTGGCCATTATGGTAAGAACTGAATAAAGAATGTCTCCTTTATAACAAACACTGAGTTTATTTTATTGGAAACTTTTAAAAGAAAATATGTCGTGTAAAAGCTAAAGGAGTACCTATTTTACTTCATCTTGAAATAGTCACATTGGTTTTCTTGCCGTATAATCTCCCAAGGAACTTTGTAGGTCCTCAATTTATCTTTCCTGAGGAGCATTTATGCTATCAAAATTGCAAACTCAGGAGAAATCATGGATCGCATCTTTAGTTGTCTCGAATGCATATTTTTATCTTCCAGAGTTTTTATTTCCAGAGAAATATTTCTAAAGAAATGTCTTCTAAAGAAGTTCAGGCTTTACCTCTTCTCATTGACATTCATTATTATTATTTTTATTTTTCTTCTTTTTGCGGTACACAGGCCTCTCACTCCTGTGGCCTCTCCCACTGCGGAGCACAGGCTCCGGACGCGCAGGCTCAGCGGCCATGGCTCACGGGCCCAGCCGCTCCGCGGCATGTGGGATCTTCCCGGACCGGGGCACAAACCCGCATCCCCTGCATCAGCAGGCGGACTCTCAACCACTGCGCCACCAGGGAAGCCCGACATTCATTATTTTTAAAGGGAGTGAGGAATAGAACTTGGAACTTGAAATACTGGTCGTATCTTTTGCCTTCAAAGATTTATACTCATTGTGACACCCTAGTACAGAAATGACTGAAATCTGTTCATGCAAAGAAGGTGATTGGTCTATCAGAGGAAGAGTCGTGTTTCAAACAGAATAACTTAAGCTTCTTTACTTTTCTTGGTGACAAAGAAATTCTAGCAAAAGGAAAGCAACCAGATTATAAAGTACAATTCATTAATGCCCATGTAATTTGTTAACCTCTTGAAAGGAAGAGTGACCATTGAATCATTGTCATGATTTCGATCACTCTAGCTGTTGCTGCCCTTTCATCCGTCGTTACATGGAATGTGATACTTAGATTTTAACTTTGCTCTGGGATTTGATAGCTTTTAATAACTAGAGAACAATACATTTAAAATGATTTTATTCCTGTAGGAGTAGTCCTTTGCTTTTTGTCTCGGAGAAGCCATTGTCTTTTACTTAAAACTTACTCAACAACAATTAAAACAAAACAACCAAAAAACAAAAAAAAAAACGAGTATCACGTTCAGTGGTGATATTCACTCAGGGATTTGTTATGATATTGCATTTTAGAATATGGGTATGCATCTTTTTAGTGCTATAAAAGATATTAGCAGTCTTCCAGTGAGACTTTCCCATAAGAAATGAAGATCCAAAGCTGTTCAGAGGATTATTGGGCATCAGTGGGACCGCAACCAAAACGGAATTTACTGACTTGTGGTCCTCTCTTCTCTTCATTTTTTGCAAACAAGAACAGAATGATAAGAAAAAACATCTCATCATCAATGCAGTTCCTTCTTATTCAGAGAAAAGTACCCTACGTCAGACTAGTTGAGGGTATGGTTCAATTGAGTATAAAACGGTAGTGTTTTAATGGAGATTTCTTATAAAATACATGAGATTAGAGTTGGCCTTTATTATACAAGCAGTGTTTTGGTTTTTTTTTAGTATCGTTTAGCTTTATGAATAATTCATCTGATTAGAAGCTGAGGTTACCTCTGTACTGTACTCCAAATTAAAGTGCATATTTAGTGCCCCTGTTGTTTGGACTATAATTTATTCAAGGCGTGCTTCTTATATAATGAGTCTGATTTTTCTGTGTGATTTGCGGAATCAATCCTATTTCTTTATAATCACATCTTGCATATTATATTGTGTATTTCTGAATAATTCCCACGTTTAAAAAATGCCACTCATGGTCTTCCTCATGTTAAGAGGTCACCCATGGGCTCTGGAAAAGGGGAAATGCTAAGCCTTTTTTAAAAACTAGAATGGCATTTAAATTTTAACAGTGAATCCTACTGTCACATAGGCATGGTATACACACGCACTGCCCCTGAATTCTATGAACCAATTTCATGTGCATCAGTGATTAGATTGTTCGTTTGTACCTCTGTTGACATTTCTTCTTTTAGCTGAATGGATTTCAGTCTACCTGGAGACTGCTTCTCTCAGTAAAGCCTTTAGCCCATAAGACTCCCTCCCCCACAAAGATAATATGTCCCCAAAACTCCTTGCCAAACAAATTTGCCCTAGAAAAAGATCCTTTACAGATACTCATCCTTAACAAAGGCATTGAGCGAGAAGCAGCTGAGCTGATCCAGACACCACTCTTTCCATAAACACTGATGCCTCTGTGAAGGCACCATCACTGCCAGACTGCCATGCCTCAATCACGTTAAAGCCACCACCTCTCGCCCGTCGCCACGCAGCCTATCGGAGTCCTGTTCATCCTTCTCTGCTCAGTTCAAAAGTCGGCTGCCATTTCACTACATCTTTAGTGATCGCCTTTCTCCCTTCGGTTGTAATTGTCAAAAGCTTTGGTTTAGCCCATCTTGTTATATATTGTTCTACTTTACTGTTAGTTATTGGAGCCCTTTCCTCCTAATTTTAAACTCCTAGAGGTTAGGGATCTTGTTATCTTCATTTCAGTATTCATCTTAAATGGCAAACAAGGAATCATTTGGTTAATTTTCATTGAGAGTGGGCTGTTCGGGGAGAAATGGAAATCAGCCTTCGTCCTGAGAGGTAATGGGTGCTACCTAGGATGCCCCCAAAGAATTTCGGGCAGCAGTGGCCACACTCTCAATGTGATGAGGGAACTTACACTCTGTGGCCTTCTGTTTCCCTATGTATGAAGATGGGCAGCTAAAGAAAGAATAGGAAAAAATAAGTACATGAAAGTATTTATATCATTGTAGGTGATATTTAAATGAGACATATCACAAACATTCTAAACTCTGAACTCTGGGCTTGGAAACAGTAATACTGAGAGTATTAGTTGACTGCTTACTCTGTACATGCTGAGTTACTCTGTAAGTTGACCACCTACTCTGTAGTTACTACTTACTCAGAGTACAGCACTAAGTAGACAGATAGATGGATTCACACATACATACAAAATAAGTTCATGTGATGTTATTAACTAGTACTGTTGGATCTGTGGAAGAGGGTGAAATCCCCACCTTTGTCTTTTGTTTCTTTATATCGAGTCATCCAAGGAATATAAAAAAGAATGTGTATATATATGTATTACTGAGTCCTTTTGCTGTACAGCAGAAATTAACACAACATTGTAAATCAACTATACTTCAATTTTTTAAAAAGTTAAATAAAAAAAATTAAAAAAAGGTCATCCTATCCACCTTCTCATTGAAGCAGGTTATAGCTGGTGGTTAAGATGCTGAAACCCACAAGTTGCTTTATGCCCATTCTTAGTGGTCCCCAGTTTTGAGGAGACTTCATGCATACATGAATGAACACTAGCTCAGCACTAGACTGTTGTTGTTTGCCTTATTCTTCACTATTGAGGAGCTGGTTGGAATTTGTTCATTCCTCCTGCAAGTTTTCAAACCACCATTGTCTGAGAGGTCATGTAGTACAGTAGAGCACAGACTCTGGGAGGTCTGTGGCATCCCAGCCATGGCTACACGTTTTGCCCATTAGGCCAATGACTAGGCTGCAAACATCAAAACACTTTCGTTTGCTGCCTCTCTATTTGCTTAGCTCTTATTAAGATGCATGATATGCTGTGCTCCTCCCCTATGTGTTCTGTGATTCCTATTACTCATCCCTAGTCAACCCAGGTAATAAATAAAAAGAGTGTCTTGCATTCCTTTTATTCATTCTCTGGTTTGATTGGAAAAAGTCAACTCTAATCATGTATTGCTATCAGTGACATGGAAAAAAAAAGAAAGGAAGCAAGTTGGAAAAAATTAGGAAAGGTGACTTTATCTATAAAGACTAAAAAGACTAAAATTAACCTAGTGGCCTTTTACCTGGGCAATTGATTAATCAATTAATTGATTAATTATCAATTAATTAATCAATCTCCTGCCTGCCTGTTGTCCAAGTTTTCTTGCTTCCTCTCTTATTCTTTCCTCTCCTCTCTCCTGCATTGTGTAATATTCCAAATATACGGAAAAGGGCCTGGGGCAGGAATCAGTGTAGCTTGTTGGAGGAATCACCAGACGGCCTACGTGACTGTGGCTGCCCAGTGAGCTCCAAGAGGAAAGGAGGAAGAGGTTGCAGGGCCAAGGGCTTTTGTTAAGGATTTTGTTCTACGTGGTGTGATAGGAAGCCTTTGAGCATGATTTAATTTATGTTTTTAAAAGGCCAGTCTAGGTGTCGCAGAGAGTGGGAGTGATAGGCGAGTCAGAGGCTCCAGCTGTAATTCAACCCAGATAATGGCTGGTGCCGTGGGGGTGCTGAGAAATGGCCATATTGGGGATATATTTTGAAAGCAGAGCTGACAGAACTTTCAAATAGATTCCTTTTGGAATAAGACAGGAGTCAAGCTCAACTCCTAGTCTTGTAGTCAGAGCATTTGGGTGAAGGGTGAAACTGTTCACCATGGCATTTGTTGAGGGCAGAAGTGAATCAAGAGTTGGCTTTGGAACCTGTTCAGTTTGAGTTGCCTATTCGATGTCCAAATGGAGGTGGCAAGTAGGCAATTGGATATAGGAGTCTAGAGCTCGAGGGAACAGTCAAGGTTTATATAGACTTTCTCAACAATCTTCTTTGTGTAGGTGGTTTTTAAAACCTTGGGGCTGGTTGAAATCACCTAGGGTGAGAATGGAAAGAAGTGAAGATGCCGGGCTGAAGCTTGAGGCATCTTACAGAATTGCAGAAGAAGTAGCCAGTGGGTTAGAGCGAACCAGAGGAATGTTCCATGAAATTAAATTCATTTGAAGTGTGTTAGATTCTGATTGTTGATTTCGTTGACTGTCCTTAGTATTAGATTGTTTGATGTACGATACTTTGGGATTGTGGAATTTTTGTTTTCATCTCTCATTCTGCCCTTGCACAAAACCACTCTGAGCCCAGTCCCAGCCCCACATCCTGGCGTCAAATGGCAACCTAGATGCTGTGCCCTACGTCTTCTGACCTTCAAGCCCCTTAACCCAACAGAAGCTGAACTTCCAGTTGTCCCTGCCTGCTCCCTATCCAGGTGGCAAATTACATTAAGTTCATTTCTGGTCCACAGAGATGTTTATTTTGTTTTAGAGTGTGGCTAGATTTTGTCTCTCTCTTTTTAAAAACTCTTTATACTTCATCATTGCTGCCTGTTTGGAGCAAGGTTGTCCATCAAAAACATGACCCGACTGTGCCATGCCACGCTATCCAGAAGTCTCCTTCATACCTTGCATTTCTATTTGTTCTTGGTTTTTATATCCCTCTTTTTTTTTTAAATGGGATTTTTTTAAGATGAAAAATCCACATTTAATAGATCTTTCATCATCCCTGTTTAGGTGTAT
This sequence comes from Grampus griseus, assembly GCF_964374135.1. NCBI lineage: Eukaryota > Metazoa > Chordata > Mammalia > Artiodactyla > Delphinidae > Grampus > Grampus griseus. The sequence goes on along the minus strand of NC_139006.1, from coordinate 44,294,905 downwards.
GTTTTTATATCTTTGTCTCAATTATTTACGTGTGTTGTTTTAATTCATTTTAACGACTCTGGAAGTCAAATGTCTAAGTTACTTTTTTTAAAATAGGGCTTTTAGTATATTATCCTAAAACATTAGTATTGCTGGGGCTTTTAGGCAAAAAGATGTAATTCCAACTGGTCTGCTTAATGCATCTACTTATCAGGATGGGATAAGGATATTGTTTTAGCCTAAGTCAGTTTTTTGTAGCTAACACATGCAGACTGAGAATTGGTTAAGTTGGGAGTAAATAGTGTGTACATAGGATACTTGCCTTGACATCCTCTTGGTTAATGTAGTGAAAATCCTTTAATACATGCCTGTGTATTCATGGGGTAAATCAAACATGCAAAATCTTTATCTCTGTAAAACTTAGAGATACCCTGACCCTTCATAAGTTTACCTTAGAGCTGGACTAAGTGTCATTTGGAAAAGCAGGGGTAAGAATAATGCCCCTGGACAGAACACTCATGCACCTAAGATGTTTTCAGATAAATCACAGTGTGGAGCATGTGAGCTGGCCATAATATTACAGTGTGTGACCATTCATCCCATGCACTTTGATATAATTAAGGAGAATGGTGAAATAGAAGTGTAATCATTTCTCCAAGAGGAAATGTCAACGCATTAATGAGTAGAAGGCTTATTATTGTCAGTTGAAGCAGCAGATTTTTGCCCAGCAATTTGGATTGCTGAGGTGGTGTGTTCACAGAGGTAGATGTTCATTTCAGGCTGTGATAGAAGGGAGGGGAACGCTTTTGAAGAGGATTTTTTGTTTCACTTTTTTGTTTGTTTGGTTGGTTCTTTTAAACCAATGACAGCGTTTTGGAATGACTGCAGTTTGGGGCATTATAATAAAAATTTAATAAGCATAAAATATAATTTCTAAATATAAATAAGTAATTGACATTTAAAAGAGTATTACTCAAATATTTATGCATTTGCATAAAACCAAATAATCTTGAAATAGCCCTTTACTACTATTACATTGATGCATTAAAATCATAGCCCATTTTTTTTATTATATGTCATAGATTACTTACTCTTGTTTTTCTTGTGACTATCTGCAGTAGATCAGAGTAAGTACTAAGAAATACTGTCTGGTTAGGCTGTTGGAAGAATACTTTCATGCTGTTAGAGCAGCTTTCTAGGGTTTATACAATAATTCTTCAAAAAGTTGGAAACTGGTCTACTGAGACAATAAAAAAATGGAGGCCATGTTTTTCCCCAGGTTATACAGTGATGTTTACCCACTAACAACCCATTAACTGAATCTACATTAGAATTTGTTCATTGCTTTTACTACTTAAATTTCATTGGCAACTTAGAGACTTCATATAATTACTTTGAGCAACTTCATTGGCTCTGTGAAAGACATAGTAACATTGATGACATTTTTATGGAATCCGATATATATTAAATACTTAATACACATCATGTTGCTCATGTTCAGAAAAATGTAGACAGCCTTTAGAAATAACGCATGTAATATTGTGGGTTTTGGTGTTGCTTTTGTTAAATTTTTAGTTTGTTTTCTGTAGAAAGTCCAACTTTGCTCTTTGCAAAGTTCTTTCCAGTAGCTAGTGAGCCAGTATTTCTTTGGGGGGAATTTGGCAGTAATAATAGGGAATTCAGCTTTTAAATTATGAGTTATGTGTTATGGCAGATTTTCAAGAGCTGTTTTATATATCAGTACATTGTCATTTCTTCATATATGACAAGGATATTTTTCTCTAAAATCGAGTAAAGGAATAAATATTTCTTAAATTGTTTTAAGTGTTTAGGATAAAAATCTTATCCTTTCTGTTTTCTAACTTTACTGTAAGCAAATAATTTGGGATTTAATAGTTTAATAGTTCAATGGACTTTAATTTCCATTCATGTGATATCATGTCATACTGTAGGACTGAGTTGCTTAATGAACATTATGTTCTATGTACCTCTTTCTCTTATTCAAATTTTATAAAATGTACAACATCCTTTTGTTCCTTGGTATACCCATGTCTTACTTAGCAAGTTGGGCATTCTGGGGAGACGGTCCCTCTTTCTGGTCTCTGTGGCACATTTTTAAGCCACATTGTTGAAATTGATTTAAACACAAGATTAGTTTAGTTTTGTTTTTTCCTTTCTAGTGGTATACTTGAAAACTCCAATTAGCAAGAATTTCTTTTTTCAGCAAAGTTTATTCGGAGAACTCTGTTTTCTTTAAAAATTAATAAAAACCTGCCACAAAACTTAGGAATTAGGATCCTTCTTTGTTGACATAAGTAGCCTGAAACATAAAGCTAACTAAATTGCATCAAATTTCAGAGACTAATAATCATACATTTGGGAAAAAGAGCTTCCACACAACCTGTGTTCTGTCAGAGTAATTTAATTAGAGGTAGTGATATTTCAGTGTAATTTGTTAATGGGCACATTCTGCAAAAAAAAAAAAAAAAGTAATTCTGCCTGAACACTGATCATTTAATATATTTTTAGCTGGATTCTGTCAAAAGAAAGGGTTTTCATTGAATTTCATGAAACAGAGATGCCTGGAGGAAGAATATCAATGAAGTGAAGAACAGAAGAACAGTTTAAATTTTTTGAGTTACTAGAATTGCATATAAGGGAGAATGTAATAACCTTACTGCTTTTCCAGAGGTTTAATATATGAAATCGTATGCATAGCATTATTGGACAATTGAAAATCTAAATTTCATATTTTGAATGTCATAATCATCATCCCTACTGCTTGTTTTGATTTTTTTCAATTTCACGAAGAATATCGTAGCTCTTTATTCCTTTCTTTTATTTGTGGCAACTTGTATATAGATGTTAGTTAAATACTACATGACTTGCCCTGGAAAGAAAATGAAATAACAGCTTCTCTAGATTTTATAACATTTTAGAGAACATTATAATAAAACCTCTTGCTTTTGGTGGGGAAATACCAACGCTTTTAGTAAGAAGAAATATTTTAGTTGTATTAATTTGATCTACAATAAGTTTGATTCTGATTTATTTCATTTCATAGACACTTCATCCTAATTCTGCTGCAGTGAGAGGGATTTAGGTCACTCAAGTTGAGACCTTATCATGATAGGCTAGGATGTGCTGCAGTAACAATTACCCCCATTCTTCTGTGCTTAACGTAAAAAATGTCAATTTCCCCTTCCTGCGAAGAAGTCCTTGGTGGAAGCAGGAGACTCTCCAGGGCAGTTCTCCATGGCTGGGCTCACTCACCCCGGGGGTTCGATCCTGTTATTATCTGCGTTTAACATGTCCTTTCTTAATTGCCACTGCAGGGAAAGAGGGCATCAACTTTTTTTTTTTAATTTCTGCTGTTCAGCAAAGTGACTCAGGTGACTCTCCCTCTCTCTCTCTCTCTCTCTCTCTCTCTCTCTCTCTCTCTCTCTCTCTCTCTATATATATATATATATACTTTTTTATATTCTTTTCCATTATCGTTTATCCCAGAACATTCAATATAGTTCCCTGTGCTATACAGTAGGACCTTGTTGTCCATCCATTCTCTATGCATCTACTAACCCCAGACTCCCAGTCCATCCCTTCCCAACACCCCCCGCCCTGCTGCCCCTGGCAATCACAAGTCTGTTCTCTATATCTGCGAGTTTTATAAAGAAGTTCATTTGTGTCATATTTTAGATTCCACATGTAAGTGATATCGTAACGTATTTGTCTTTCTCTTTTTGACTTACTTCACTTAGTATGATAACCTCTAGTTGCATCCATGCTGCTGCAAATGGCATTATTTCATTCTTTTTTATGGCTGAGTAGTATTCCATTGCATATATGTACCACATCTTCTTTATCCATTACTCTCTCAATGGACATTTAGGTTGTTTCTGTGTCTTGGTTATTGTGAATAGTGCTGCTGTGGACATAGGTGTACATGTATGTTTTTGAATTATAGTTTTGTCTGGCTGTAGAGGGTATCAACTTTTAAATGCTGCTGCTGGGAAGCAATATGTGTGACTTCAATCCCCAGATTTTATTGGCCAGAGTAATCCACATGGTCATGCTGAAGGCCAAGGAGATGAGAAGTGTCATCTTTATGAATGTTTAGAAAGAGGAGAAAAACTGAAATTATTGGTCATCATTCTCAATGCCAACTGAAGCGTTAATATTTCAGCAGTATGGCAAAATAGATCAGTGTTTCCCAACCAGATTGCCAAGAATGGGATATAAGTGTGCTGTAGATACTCATGGTTGAACTTTTTTAGAGTGTTAAAAATGTGAAGGCATTTTTATTATAAAACAGGTCAGTAAATTAACTCACAATAGTGAACATTACATTTGAATGCTCTTTCATTGCTTTCTGTAAAAACTTCCTGAAAGTTTTTATTATTTTTATTATTTTTCTCTTTTGCTAAGATTTGCATAGACCCAAGTCTCCACATAGCATCTCCCCAGATCTTTTCATTGGCCAAGTACTTGCCGCACATGGAGTGAGCACCAAAATGTCCCCTTTCCCACTGAAGCCCCCCAGTCACCTGATCATTGTTTTCATATCAGCGTGTTTATCCTAAGTGAAAATTTTATGCAAATGTTACTTTTATTATTCTTTCAATTTAATTTGCTTGCATCTTTTGCTCATACTTTTCTCCATTTAATTGTAAAAGAGAAGGTATATATAAATTTTATGTTTTTGTCAGGTACCAGAGAATTATTAACTTGGTTAGATTTCTCAGTTGTTTATTTCTTCTTCCCTCCTTCTTTTTCTTTTTTCTACTTTCTTCTTTTGCTTTTTTTCCTTTATTCCTGTTGGATTTTAAAGTTAACAGTCAAAATCTTTTCTCGATGGAAACCAATAGTTAATTTTTGTGTGTTTTTTAAAATTAAAATGTCTCTATTATGTTAAATTTATATAGGTTTTTGGAAACAAATTCCTTAGAATTAAATTGATTGGTTTTTCTGGACATAAAATTTACTAAATTACTAAACAGGACTGTAAGTTACAGAAATGGATTACTTTCAAAATATTTTTTGATTATCCAGAACTGTAAATAATGATTATATTTTGTACATTTTTAAGACTTTCAATTATTAAATTAAGTGAAAATTAATATTCAGTATTCCAATTTAGATTACAGTACGTTTAATTTCCCAAGCTTTTCATATGCCTTATATTTAAATGTTTTAACAATGCAGAAGACCTGAAATATATTTATTTTATAGTTGTAATATTTATAATATTCATTAGTATATTACAGGATAATATTACTTATACTTTACTATTTATATATTATATGTATATTATATATTATTTACACATAGATTTTCTGAAGCTATACATGCCTGCAGTCTCTTTTGTCTTTAGATTTCATTTTAAAGTATGTTTACTTTCCCAACCCAGTGGAAAATGAAAAGACTTCAGTTACAAAAACCCCTTCAAATGTTTTCCCTCAAATTGGAATTCATGAGTCCTTATAATTATTCTCACACCTGGTCTAAAGGTTTTATATGATGCAAACGTGAGCCAGTGAAGCTACATGCAGGACTAATTGTGTGCTCACTGTACCCCAAAACAACCAATTTAGGCAGAAGAAATTTGGGATTCTCTTAAGCAGAAAGTAAGCAAATTCCTTTATGAGATTGAGTATAGCACTACATGATCAAGTTCTAAAAGCCATTTATGGGATTTTACACTTAATGCCTGAGGCCAAAATGCCTCACACAAAGGCAGAATTTCTTAGTTTACCAGCCTATATGTGTATCATCAGTGCTATACTGGAAACCAAGGAAGTAGAAGAAATCGAAAAGGAGCCACTTTTGAATAATACACTCAGGAGAGGTACTGTTGGCATGTCACACATCATAGTGACAGCACTAATCAAAAAGATGATTAGATCAAAAGAATGATCATTGCATGTTGATGACTTTAAGGAATTAATAAATATGTTGGCTAATAGCAGTCGTTAGAATCCTTAAAGAGCATTATTCATTTTGGAAAAAAAAGGAGGATAAACTTTTGTAAATCATACATTCAAAGACCCAAATGAACACTTTAAAGCAAGATTTTAAGCAAATATTACATGAGGCTGATGCTTTGGCCATAATGGCGTGAAGGTATAATGGCTATAAATGGTATGAAGATATAAACATCAGGAATTTAATCTGAGAGCCCCATGATTCTGTTAGTTTTACTCACCTAGAAACTCTTGTATATAAAGGTTTGCTCATAAATCTTAAAACCACATAAATTGATATTATGAAAATAAATGGCAACAGCTTTATGCAAAGATCAGGGATTAGAAAACCATATTTGCTGATATATACCAAAGTGCCCAAGCTGTCCAAAGGACACTTTTTTTGCAAGAGTTTATTAGCTAATAGAAAAATGGATTGTGAGTGTGTTTGCATGTTGTTCACTGCAGATTTGTTGAAGGAGAGTTATTTGCTTGAAAAAAATAACCTATTTAACTGACATTTTGGAGCACCTGAATGAACTTAATTGAAAATCGCAAAGGCCATGTAAATAATAGTACACATACTCACCAAGCTTATGGATTTGAAACAAAGTTCAGCTTTGGAAAAAGGATAAAAATGATTCATTTGTGATGTTTAGTTGGTGTTACATTTTAAATCCTAAGGAAGAATTATTGACTGTTAGAGCAATATATATATGCTTGAAGTCAAGTTTTATCATTATTTTAAAATACTTAGGATGAAAAAGTATGAAAACTTTTGCATTTCCACAAGGAATTTCAACATTGTATTTGTCAATTAAGAAAAAGAAGGACCAGGAAATTTAATCAGTATATCCCTCATGGTTCATGACGAGAAAGAACTTTCTGTCAATTGGAGAAAAAGTGATGAACTCTGTGCTACCCATTTGCTACCACCAACTTTTGTGAATAAAGTTTGCCTTGGTGGTAATTATCAAGCATTTGATGTCTCTGTCATAAAACTTGTTATTAAAAAGGCATTTCATGCAAATAAGCTCAAATTTCTTATTAAAGATTTTAAAAAATTCTTTTGTATGGAAGTTTTATGTATATTTAATAGTCAGTATGTTTCCCAAAACTCTGTATTTCATTTTTCTTATCATAATTATATGCTATAAAGAAAATGGAATGACTTTTTCCACCAAGGTCCATATGGAAATTTCCAAACTGTCTCTAGTGTATCCTACTGTGCATGTGTGAAAAGGATTGGTGGACCCTAAATGGTTCTAGGAAAAATTGTTCCTCAAATTGAAACTCAGAAAGGGCCTCGAGTAAGCGAAGAATATCTAAGCAGATTTATGAACAAACCTGCACTTGGTAACCTTTCTCCATTGGAATCTGTAAGTAAAAACACCATGAAATCCTTAATGTTGAGACAGTTCTTCTCTACCTTCCTCCCTATCACTTCTTCACTAATAGATAGCTAGCTAACTCCTTAATAAATATTGCCCTGTCCCCATAGAAGGAGAACGTCTGTTAACACTGTGAAACTATTTCTGTTTTCCCAATATGCCTTCAGAAATAGCAATTCATGTGGGAAAAAAATACAATAAAAAAGTCAAAGATATATTTAGGCACAAAACTATTTTACAGTGTTCTCTTGTAATTGTTTCTAAATATGGGTGATGTTTTACTCAGGCAAAAATTATAAACTGTATGTGTGTATTTGCACATTTTCATTTCTGTGGTTTATGTAGTGCTATTAACTGCTAATACATTTAATATATAAGATCCGTGGTTTGCCATTAATATTTTATAAGGATATTATGGTTTTATGGTCAACATTAATTTGAGGTATGGCTTTAAGAGTCAAAAGTACTTTAAAATAATTATTTCACTGGTGTTTAATTTCATATTAATCATGTTAACAAAGTTTTATGTAGGCTAGAACACAGTAACTATATATTATATGTAAACTATGCAATGACTCTAATAATAAATTTCTTGTTTAATATGATGATGTTTTTAGGCACAAACATTTAATTTTGTGTAGAGTTGTTTTAAATTTGAATGATCCAGTGGATCAAGTTTGCTTTTTCAGTTGTCTAAGGCAATTTATTTCCTTTTCTCCTATGTTTTGAAATTCTACAGCTTCTACTCTAAGTTATTTGAGCACTTAAGCAAAATTAACGTCTTAATGTAAAGAAGATCGTCAGAAAAAAAATATTTCAAGTTGAGTTCGATTGTTTTTCAAATAACAGAATTTCAGCTTTATTACATGTCTGGTAAAATATTATGACTTTCATGAAACTACCTTCAGTATCTCCATACATAGGGTGTTTATGTAAAGTTATTGATTCAGTTATATTATCCAGCTCCAGCTAATACCACGTTGGGGCAATTCACTGGAACTCACGTTTGGGAGAGACAGGATATTGACAACTATCTACTCCTTTTAAATATCTAATAATATAGCTAGTTCCCCTAAAGGAAGTATTTTTTAATTATGAATCGACTTTATTTTTTAGAACAATTCTAAGTTTACAGAAAAATCGAGCACCAAGTGAAGAGTTCCATATCCACCCCACCCCATAGTTTTCCCTATTATTAACGTCTCGCATTAATGTGGCACATTTGTTACAACCAATAATGATACATTACTGTAAAGTCCTTAATTTTACTTTAGGATTCACCCTTTGTGTTGCTCAGTCCATGAGTTTTGACAAACGCGTCCTGTCACGTATCTGCCATCACAGTATCATACAGAATAGTTTCACTGCTAAGGATGCATTTTAATTTAAAGTAAATGTATCATCACCTTTTCTTAAAAACCTATACATTAAAAAATGATCAAACTGCTTCATATTTTGGAAAATAAAGGTTGAAAATCGTATTATATTACTCAGAATTCTTTACCTACTATCCATTAGGAAAATATGTTAATAACAGAAACAGCGTGGTTCCAGTGAACTATGTATTTCTCCTCACAAGTCATATAACTATGATGTTTGCCTTCCTCATCTCAAAGTGGAAATTTAAATCTAATCTTAATTTTACCATGTCCCTTGAATATCTCGTTCTCCCTTTCAAGTGGCTTCTGTCCACTCTCCTTTTTATTTTTAACCAGGTTTTCTGGTAAACATATTTTGCCATAGTCCTCCTGAAAACCGTTTTGAAAGTCCATAACTGGTAAATAAATATATTATATAAATTATAAATATGTATTAGTGCTGTAACTGAGATTCTATAACATAGCGGTTTTCCACTTTTTCTATTAATTTCTATGTTTCTGTAAAAACTTTCTCCTAAGTAAGTTTCAGCGCTTGGTGCTAGGGCAGAAGTGAATCTGGTCAATTTTGAGAAAATATTCATGGTGCATCTAAGTCATAAATGAACAAAACAACACACAATAAACGCTGACCAATGGTTAACAAATGGAATTCGTGTATTGTCCATTTAGTAGACTACAGAATGGGTGGTTTCAATGACAGAAATTTATTTTCTCACAGTTCTGGAGGCTGGAAGTCTGAGATCAAGGGGCCAGCCGGTTTGGGTTTTCTTGAGACCTTTCTCTTTGGCTTGCAGATGGCCATCTTTTCCTCCGTGCGCACAATGGTCTTTCCTCTGCGTATATGTGCATCTATGTCCAAATTTCCTCTTCTTATAAGACACCAGTCATATTGGATGAGGGCCCAGCCATATGAGCTCATTTACCTTAATTACCTCTTTAAAAACCGTATCTCCAAATATACTTATATTCTAAGGTACTGGGAATTAGGGCTTCAGCCTGTGAATTTTGGGGAACAGAATTCAGTCCATAACACTCATTGAAATTAATAAGCTTTTTAATTTGCATGACTTGAAAACAGTAAAACCTGGTAATTATTGATTAAGCATGTGAACCAGGCATATTTTGTGCATTAAATCACAACCACGGGATGAAATCAGGATTGATACTTCACTAAGGAGAACTTTTTCATTTGGCAATGGACCTTGAGTTGAGGTATTGATTCCACTGGTTGAATGTACAAAGGGAATTATGTAATACAAGACCTTTCTCTAAAACTGAGTAATGTCCCAAATGCTGCTTATTTTAATATTAAAGCAAATGAAAATTACCAGTTGTTTTAAAAACCCAGAACAATTTAATAACAGAAATATTAAACCAATGGGGGCAGGGGTATTAGAAAAGCGAAACAATTTTAAGTAACTAACCATTATGCAATTTCCTCCCACGTGTTTTCTCCGATGTCAAACTCTCTGGGATCACCCACTTCTCATTCATAGGATGTGCAGTGACCCTTTGTAGGAAAAGGCACATTTTTTCCTTCTTTGCTAATACATTTTTTCAAAGGCCTGTATCTTTCCTAGCCTGCATCTTTCTGACACCTGAATCCAAATAGGTAAGCTGAGTACCAAATTAGCCGAAGTCAGTGGCAGTAACAGTGAGTGTGAATTTTTCTCATTTGCCACACACTCTCATTAGCCTGTGAGGGGCTCAGCTCCTCCCCTCTGTGGGACATTCAAGCTATGCTCCAAATGAAGAACTCCTTTTTAATATGCTAGTTACTTTGGTACTTTCAGAGATCTAAATGTGGCATTACTCTCTTCCCAAGCATCTATCAAGCCTCTTTTACTTTACTTTTGTTGTCTATTAAAGGTTTAAGACGTGAAGATCCCTTTGTGCTCCTATAAGGCAAACAACCACTAACAGTCAAAAGCTTGGAGAATTGGTGGCTTTCTGAATTTTCTTCCGCATCTGTAGAACAGATAAAATGATTCCTACTTTGGGTGGTTATTCTTAAGGTTAAAGTAAATAACCTTAAGTGTCTTGTTCAGTGCCTAGCATTCAACAAATGTTAATTCATTTTCTTTCACAGCCCAACACCCTAAGTGTTCATCATCATATGAATGGCTAAAGATGTGGTACACACACACACACACACACACACACACACACACACACACACACACACACACACACACACACACACACACACACACACACACACACACACAATGGAATACTACTCAGCCATAAAAAAGAATGAAGTTTTACCACTTGCAGCAACATGGGTGGACTTGGAGGGGACTATGCTAAGTGAAATAAGTCAGACAGAGAAAGACAAATACTGTATGATATCACTTATATGTGGGATCTAAAAAATACCACAAACTAGTGAATGAAACAAAAAAGAAGCAGACTCACAAATCTAGAGAACAAACTAGTGGTTACCAGTGGGGGGAAGCGGGGAGGGGCAATACAGGGGTGAGGGTGGGAGTCACAAATGATTGAGTGTAACATAGACTATAGAGATGTCCTGTACAACATGGGGAATATAGCTAATATTTGGAATAACTGTAAATGGAGTGGTGTAACTTTTAAAAAAATTTTTAATGAAAATTTAATAATGTAAAAATAAAATTTTGGGGGCTTCCCTGGTGGAGCAGTGGTTGAGAGTCTGCCTGCTGATGCAGGGGACGCGGGTTCGTGCCCCGGTCCGGGAAGATCCCACATGCCGTGGAGCGGCTGGGCCTGTGAGCCATGGCCGCTGAGCCTGCACGTCCGGAGCCTGTGCTCCGCAACGGGAGAGGCCACAACAGTGAGAGGCCCGCGTACCGCAAAAAATAAAATAAAATAAAATTTTTGTGTTTCATGATGCTACGTTTTATTTTTAACCTAATCAGGATATAGCATTAGATGAATAGTTTTTTTTTTGCCTTTGTGGTATAATTAGTCTTACGTATTTATTATCTTCTGCAGTGAAGTTTAGCAACTGCAACGGGAAAAGAAAAGTACAGTATGAAAGCAGCGAACCAGCAGATTTTAAGGTGGATGCAGATGGCATGGTGTATGCCGTGAGAAGCTTTCCCCTCTCCTCTGAGCACTCAAAGTTCCTGATATATGCTCAAGACAAAGAGACTCAGGAAAAGTGGCAAGTGGCAGTAAAATTGAGCCTCAAACCAACCTTATCTGAGGATTCAGTGAAGGTAGAGTATCCAAGTATGGCTTTGGATGGAGTTATGTTTGCAGATCAGAAATGTGCAGTTTGAACTAAATACATACTTTGCATCACATTAATGGGTGGCCAATATTTGACTTTGTATCAGCTTCATTTGCTACAATAGTATTTTGCTGTTTTTAACCTTATAAGATGCTTAGACAAAATATATTATCAGCAATCCTAAACTGTATTTGAAAGGTTTGTTTATACTTTGAGATTTATAACTTAATTTAAATTAGAAGTAGTTGTTTGTTTTAAATTTCTTAGAAACTTGATAAGGTGTTAAATTTAACCACAAAATAAACAATTGTTTGTAAGATGTCACCAGCCAAATTTATTAGATGGGAAATACAGATTTATAGTAGTAGAAGGAAAGAATTTCTGTCAAGCAGTACTGGGTTTTTGTCTTGTCTCTTAATAATTAAATTGAGGAGTATGAATTATTTATACTACCGACATGACTTTTAGGAATAATATACTCCCTCTGGTGGAAGCTGCTATAAGCCAAGATAAAATAAATAAGATACATTTCTAACAGAATAAAGTTCAATTCAGTTCAATATTTATTGAGCACTTATTTTGTGTAAGGCACTATTTTAAGAATTTTAAATAGAAACGTTAACTTCTTCAGTAAAGTTATGATAACATTATTAGTTCTGAATATTCTAGTCCTTTGAGTTGATTAATATAATCTCAAGTCCATGATTTTATGACTTTTACATTTTGTATATTTATTGTACTGTGAGAGATAAGAATACACACATTCTTTTCTGGTATTTCATTGTAAATGTGATATACACAGCCATAATCAAATATGAATAAATTTAGAGAAAAAGATATTTTTTCTCTTATACCCATGTTGGACTTTCATTATGTGACATGTAATTTGTTAATCTATTAACTGTTAGGGGAAATCATGTCATTTGGGTACTATAAAGTAAGGAACTGGTAACTGAGTGAAAAGATGCTTTGGTTGTTGTTGATGATTCGCTGTGTTCCAGCAAACTAGCTTGGATCTTTGCATTGAAGCAGCAAGGGCTAATGGCTAAAATGTCTACAGACATAGGGAGAAACAGAAGAAAATGTTGACACCCAGCAGAGATTAATACCCCATGTGCAAAGTGGGTCATCTCCAGCATCCATCACAACTGACATAGGTTTAGAATAAGTACAGCATTAATTCTGTGGGATTTAATAGGGTCATAAATATTTGAGACGTTCCTTAGCAGTATGTATTAAACTTCTTTTGAAATCCAAATTATATTTTAGCACATCAAGATCTAAATTTAACGTACACAGTAGCACATTACCTGAACTATGGTTTAAACTAATGAGAAATGTATAAAAGGGCACTATTAAACTTTGCTCAGTATTAACTGCTATCTAAGATGGCTTATAGAAACCGCAAATAGTTTACACAGCTGTGCCACATAATAAATTTTTTGGAATTCAATTTTTCAGTGAACACTGTCACCCACAATTTTACGGTGTTTTCTATTATTTTAATAGGGGGATGAGGAGAGGGCCTCCAGACCTGTTTTCTTGTTCATAATAAACTGTGATTCCTACGCTTACAGGTATCCATTGATATTGATGTACTTTCAGAAAATGTTTTCCTAGTACTCAGGAATGTCTTCTTGTATTTTAATGCAAAGGAATCACGAGAAATTGAAGAAATAGTATTCCCAAGACAATTGACTAAGCACAATGGCTACCTACAAAGGCAGAAGAGAGACTGGGTTATCCCTCCAATCAACTTGCCAGAAAACTCCAGAGGGCCTTTTCCTCAAGAACTTGTCAGGGTAGGGTGGCACAATTTCATTGATCTCCATGGCATGTGTCAAGTGTATGTTAGAAGTGCTTTTGTCTCTTTTTTCACAAGGTAGAGTTTACAACATGTATGTACTAAAACATATTTTGCTTTGTAGTGATGAAATGTCTGTAGTGTTATAAACAGTCTCTTCTCCATTTTTTCATTACCTCAGATTATTTATAGATAGAGCACTCTGTGGGTCAGTCCTATATTTCATGGATGATAAAGTTTGTTCAGTGTCTGAATACATACGCCTTAGCTCCAACATGCTTCACACCCACACCGTACCCTTTCCCACACACCTTAGCTTCCCTGTCTGAAATCTGCACTCCCCGTGATGATCTTTGCCCTCTACAAATAGCTTTTGGGCCAAAGAAAAAATAAAGGGGCAATCATTGCTAAAAATGCCAGTACCAAGTGCGTTTGAGAGTTTTCTAAAGAAATAAAAAATGACCTCTGATACCATTAACAGACTCCCTGGGGCTGTGCAAAAACATAGGCTTTCAGAGCTGAAGAGTGAGATTTTTCTCCATTTACTCTAAATGCATACCATCAGACCCAGAGAACAAAATGACGGATATCTCTACACGTTTAGTAAAATGAGCAACCTTTTATTTATTACAAAAAGAAAATAAGACAAAGTCATTGTATTCCCATCTAGTAGAAAGTAAATGTTTCTGTATAGGATTAATTTAACATTCCAACAGATACATACAGAAAGCTGTATTTTTTAATAAGTCATTTATTTGTGTTGTATAGTCTATGGTAATGAGCATTATAATTCAGTTTAACAATGAAAGACGTAGCCCCCCAATCGAGGTGTTTTCTGTGTTTCTACTTTAATGGAGAATGAGAAAAGAATTTTGCCTTAGCTAAAAAAACAAAACAAAACAAAAACTGGATTCTGTTACTGGATTAAAGATATCTACCTAATACACAAATATCTTGTATCATCACCTCCAAAAGGCAGTATTGCTCAGCTGGCCCTTTCTCTGTACTGTTCTCCTTCCTCTCTTTTTATAACCTGTTCCTATGACCACTCATAAAAATAAACTTATTTTTCCAGGAATTGTTGTATTTGGAGGAGAAGGCAGTGAGCCTATAATGGGTGTAATTTTTAAGAGTAATAGAGATATATTATAAAATCATTTCTTGCTTGCTTTGTTATTAATAAAGATTTTGGGGTATTAGGTGCCACCTTAAAATAACATGGGAAGCTTTGGTTGCAGTGAAAAACATCAGCACGATGCAAGTACAGGAATCTCACTTCCGGGCTCAACCATAATCTTAGAGTTCCCATGTGAGGCTCTTTCACACTATGGTGAGACAATTATTTCTTATCCTAACTTGTGCAAAAAGTAAACAATTTCTATCTTCATTAAATTGGACACCTGTTACAGGGTTAAATATTCTAACCTCCAGATTCCCAGGAGAGACTTTGATTCTGTTTAAAAACTGATGCTCCTTAATTTTGACTTTTGCACTACTCCTAGTGTGTGTTCTTTTAGATGTTAACATTGCCCCCAGTCCTTCTGGTGATAGGTGACATCTCGTTTTGAAGCCCATCACCCAGCAGCAAGGAAAAGGGACAGGACAGGCAGAGTTTCAAGGGTTTTCTGGGAAGAGATGGTATACGTTTGTAACTGGAAGAGACCGTGAGGTGTGGCATGCCCTGTCTCTGATAATGAGCTTATTTAGTCCCTTGTTTAATGTGATTGTCTTCTTGACCCTCAGATCAGGTCCGATAGAGATAAAAACCTCTCTCTGCGGTACAGCGTAACTGGGCCGGGAGCCGACCAGCCTCCAACTGGTATCTTCATTATCAACCCCATCTCAGGTCAGCTGTCAGTGACCAAGCCTCTGGATCGCGAGCTCATAGCCCGGTTTCATGTAAGATTTCAGCCAGCTGATAATTCTCTGTATTAATACTCTTCCAAATATGTGCAGGGTTTAACATTTGCCTCTCACGTCAGTCTTAAAGCTTTGATCCTGATTCTAACACCAGAAATGTACTTGTAGCCTTCTCAGTTTATTTTTAATAAGTTTACTTATTGTTTATTTTATTTATTTGTTTATAGTTTTTACCTTACTATAACTTACAGTTTTCATAAAATTGATGAATGCTCATGGTAAAAAACAAACAATGCCAAGAAGAAACTAAAACTGCTTAAAATCATATTACTGTTTACATGCTGATACTTGCCTTCAGATACGTGGCTAAGAATTTATAAGAACAAATTTACATGAAAGGGGTCAATACTGTTTCATATAAATTATATAAAGACCACAACATTTTTAATGGCTGTATAGTATTCGTTGAATACGTAAACTATCATTTTAATAGCAGTTTCTTATTAATATACATTTATGTTTGTCATTTTATCTGTTCCTGCTGGTATTATTATTACCATTAGAGTCGTAGTAAATGGATAGCACATTTTTGTTTTGTTATTTGTTGGTCATATTAACTCCAGAAAGATGTGCCGTTTTGGTCTGCCTATTGGGAATTAAGATTTCCCTTTTCCACATAACCCTGCCAATACTTGGTTTCATCAATCTGCCAGTCTGAACAATCTTTTCTTAGGTATATTATCTAGTTATATTTCTTATGCAAATTTTTGTGTTATTTTTCTATTTTATTCATTTTCCTATTAAGTTATAACAGCTTTTGTATATAGTTATATGTTCATATTTTTTAATATACGTATTTGTTTGAAACTGATTTAAAAATAATTTTGTAATGAGTATTTTAAAACTCAAGAATTACCTAATATTAAAGTCTAAATTCCAGAAAGCATTTTTCTTTCATTTTTTTCTAGTCATGCTTGCACATTTTTCTGGAACAAGATTTCAACAATTTTTTCATGCATTTAATATAGAAACCTAAGTTGATCTTTATTACTTCTCCAGTTTCTATAGGAATTACTAAAACTTTTAATGAAAGTATCATTTTCTCTTAGAAAAGAATATTGGCACATTGTAAAAACTTCAAATAATACAGAAATGAAATTTTTCAAATAATACAGTATTAATAAGAAAGTGAAAAGAATTTGAAATCCCAGTACATAAAACTAACCATTTTCTTTTTTTTTTTTTTTCCCTAACTTTGGTGATATTCTGTAAGATATTTCTCTGTGCATAGATTCATAAATGTATTGTTTTGAAATTGGGATCATTCTCTGAAACCAGCTTTTGTCACTTAGCAATCATAAGATTTAGCATCTTTCCATGTCAGTAAATCACTGTTTATTTATATCATCATTTTTGATTGCTCTAAAGTAATTTTAAGTAATTACCTACTGGTAGATATTTGGGTAATTTAGTTCTTTCAGTTGTATTTTACAACTACTGTATAAATAATGTGACAATGAACATCTCTCTGTACATTTTCGCATTATATCCTTGGAAAAATTTCCTAAAATTGGAATTATTTTGGTAAATATAGTGAAATTGTTCTCTAGAATAGTTGTATTGTGTTGCACTACCTTCCCACTATATAGTAGATACTTTCCACTCCATTATCAATTCCAGGCATTATTTATTTATTGCCAGTACTATTGGTAAAAGAATTATCTTGACGTTTTAAGTTGCATATGTTGAATATCATGATATCCTTACTCCTGTCTTATGTTGAATTTGGGCAGGGGGTTGTTTATCTTTTTCTGTGCTCTTAAGAACCTTTTATCTACTAGCGTTGTTAATACATGATTTGTCATATATTTCCCCTTTTGTTGTTCATTTTTAAACTTTGTTTATAGTTTTTACCTTATTATAACTTATAGTTTTTACATGGTGATGTTTGTTGTTGTTGTTTTAATTTTATCAGGCATTCTGGCTTTCCAGAGATGTTTATAAAGGTTTTTCCCTCTCCAAGATGCTAATCTCCTCCATTTTATCTGTTTTATTTATTTATTTATTTTTGCCTCTAAATGTTCAACCTCTGTGGAGTTCAGTTTAGTAAAAGAAGAAAGGGATATAGATCCACTTTGCTTTTCCTTTACGGCCAGCGCAATTATCGCAACACCATACATTGAATTAGTATTCCCATTGATTTAGCATGTCATTCCATACTTTTTACTCCACCTATGCATGTGTTTGTTTTTAGACTCTTATTTTTCTCATTAATATATTTGTTGAATTTTTTGCACTTGTACAAACTTTTAAGATTATTGAAGTTTTGAAAATTATTAAAATATTGATATGTGGTAGAGCAAGACTCCCCTAGATATAAACAGGCAAATAAGCATATAAAAAACTAAAAATGTTTTAAATCCGAAGTCTCACTCAACTCCCTCCTCCCAAAGGCCTTGATTGTTCTATCAACCAATTCTTCTAAAATCCTTAAGGAACATGTAATTCGAATGCTTTTTATATTGTTCTAAAACATAAAGAAAGAAGTAAAACTTGCAAGCCTTTCACAAAAACATCACATTTATAAGAAAACTTAATAAAGGCAGCACACAATAGACCAGTCCTTAATTAGACTAGTTTCTAATTTATGAATATAAATAATATCACTATCAAAAATTCTAAATATCTCTTCTGTACGAATTCTCACTATCTGAACTTCTGTGGTTAAAACTCAGGAAATAAATATTTTCAGGTCAATTTCGGGGTGAATTCTTGATCTCCAGATTCTCAGTACTTGCACATAAATGAGCAATATCCGTAACAAAATAGAATTAATTATAGAATGGCCGGGATAGTTCATTATTAAGAATCTCTTAATGTAATAAGAGTATTATTATTATTTAATGCCATCAATGTATTAAATAAGTCAAGGGAAAAAGGAATTCTTTCTGTAGGTGTTGAAAAGGCCAGTGTAATGAAATTTACATTGTTTCATGTGTTAACCTCTAAATAAAAAAAGGATATGTTGATGATTCTTTAGGTTGATAAAGCATATCCGACAGAAATCAGCAGGCAGCATCATACTTAACAGGAAAATCATAGAAGCATTCTCTTTTAAAGAAACAATTCTGTGAACAGTACATAGCTTTTGAAAAGATTGAAATGGTTTTCTATGTTCCGCATGAAAAGATTTTGAAGATATTTTGCCAAGAGTAGCTGAGTGATTATATTTGTTTAAAAAGGAAGAAAAAGATAAAATTTCTAGAAAAGTACCTATAATACTGAGAACTCAACCTTGGGAGAGTAACAACTGCCTTATGTACTTTTAATATTTATGAGTGAGTGACTTTTACAATTAAAAAAGAGTCAAAATTCCTTGTACACACCTAATTCTTTCTAGATTCTCTCCTTTTCTCTTGTTCTCTATGACTATTCTAGGCCAGTACCACATTTTTAATTACCCTGACTCTTGTACGGACTTAGCAAAAGGATTTGGGAGCTGGACAGAACTGGCTTTGGACAGGGGCTCTGTCAGTAAACAGAGTAAAGTTACTTAGCTTTTCTGAAGCTCAATTTCCTTACCTTCAAATGTGGATTTGTTTCTACCTCACTCTTTTGTATATATATTAAACGAAGTAAAATCCCTAGAGCTCTGAGCAGGGTGCCTAGCAGATAGCAAGTGGTGACCTTTTGCTACTCTATCTCCCCTAATTATATAGAGTTTGGCTAACTTAAATTTTGATGGGACAAATAGCTTTTTTTTCCCCCTTTGGCCATACCACGCTGCTTGTGGGACCTTAGTTCCCCAACTAGGGATCAAACCCGTGCCCTCGCCAGTGAAAGCTCGGAGCCCTAACCACTGGACCACCAGGGAATTCCTTTTTTTTTTTTTTTGATGGGACGAATAGCTTTTGGTTTTCAGTCCATCTGTGCTGTTTTGGTAGCATGGGTATGTTGTCTTTTATCTTCTCACTCGAGACCTAAATCTGTTAAATTGTTTTGTTTTCTAATTACTCTTGCAGTTGAGGGCGCATGCAGTGGATATTAATGGAAACCAAGTGGAGAACCCGATTGACATTGTCATCAATGTTATTGACATGAATGATAACAGACCCGAGTTCTTACACCAGGTTTGGAATGGGACGGTTCCTGAGGGATCAAAGCCTGGTAAGTTCAAAGATCATAATTTGGAGATTGCTTGAGGAAATGCAATGTAATCCAACACGTATATAAGCAGGATAAGGAGAAATCATGTGAGCCTTTTGTGTCATTTTCTTTCATTCATGCTGCTTTTAGGCAAAAAGGAAGGTAACTTAGGGAAAAACAGACTGAAGAGAGAAAACAGAAAAATACCCCTCTACTGCCTACAATAACTTTTTCCACTTTTGAAAAAATATATGCTACAGTATCTGACTCTAGACTGTAAAATCTATACAATCCTTTGATTCCGCTATGGTTGATAAAGGCCATACAGCTAGAAAGTGAACGCTGGAAGACCAGGGTCTTTCTGTTTGTAAAGTGTAGATTTTATCTTATGAGTCGTAGCAGCACCTAAAACAACTGGAGTGTCTTAAAACACGTGGCGTTCCTAGGACCAGGCAGTGGGGCAAAACCAAAAGCAGAGAGGGGGCTTGGTGAGAGATTGCTGTTCTCTAGCTACACAAGATACTTCCTTTCAGGGTGACCCTAATGTCTTCTGCAGCCCTTGCATTTAACCTAGTGTCATGGAAAGTGACCTAGCCTAGAAAGAGCAGCTACCAGAAAGCCTCTCGCCATTGTGAAGTGATATTTGACCAAGATTTTAGATTTCTGTACTGAAAACCCCGTAAACTTCAGTCACAGTGGAATACCAAGGCCAGAAAGGTCTCTTGAGTTTGGAAAACTTGTGGACAAGAAAATCAGTTGGGATAGAGGTGGTAAAAGGAAACATTTTGCCAGCTTTCCTGAGATGTTTGGGTATTTAGAGAGACTTAATTAATTATAGTTTAATATTTTGTATGTAAGAAAGCCTCGACATTTCAGCTTACGCTATGCGTTTCCTTCGTCATCTATACTGGATTTGCATAAGCCAATTTATAGATATAGCCAACTATGCCTTAAACTGGCACTTTTCCTGGTCCAAATACACTTGTCTGTATCCTCAGAAGAGTGGGGTGTGCAGGCAGCTGGGTGGGAAGACAGGGCCTGTGCCGGAAGTTCAACCATCTGTGGCTCTGAGTCACATTTCAGAGTCGCATTCGTCAGTATTTTAAAATACAGGAAAAAAAAAAATCAAAAAATGTTAAACATATCCTTACTAAAACACAAGGCTTTTACATATATTCTAAGGATAAATAAACGTTGTGCTTTTTTGCCTGGGGAAGGTTTTCGGTCTTTTAAAATCATTCATTCTCTTTTTTCCTCTATTATTTCTAATTGTATCAAAAGTATTGTTTCATAAAACTTGTCAAAAATAAACCATTACAGATATATTTATTACGCATCTGACCATGAATTGCCATAAATCCCTCCCATAAATAAATGACTCTCAGTGACCAGGAGACATAAAGACATTTCGTGAGTCGATTTCCTGCAGTGTAAGTTTGAAAACATCCTTCTAGGCAAGGTTTGATAATGTCATGAATCTTGAGTTAGACTAAGATGCAATATTGTAAGCAGTATTTGGTTCAAGATTCCAAAACATTTTTTTTGTTTGTTTCAACAATTCATTCATTCAACAAATGTTTATAGAGCACATGCTGTGTGCCAGGCAGTGTTCTGGCACTGTGGATACAGCAGTGACAAGTTAGTTGTGCCCTGTTGGAGCTTAAAATCTAGTAGAGGAGAAATGTAAAAGGCAAACAAGCAAGTAAATGTGCAGTAAAATTTTGGGAAAAAGAATAAAGTTGGCACATCATCAAATAGCGTGTCTTGTTTAGAGGGACAAGCTCTGAAAAGAGATTTGAATTATGTGAACAAGCCTTCGTTAATTCTGGGGCAAAAAAACGTACCCTGTGGAGGGAACAGCAATGGTAAAGGCTCTAAACTAGAACTGACCATAGGGTACTTACAAAGATGGTAGACTGGAGATGGAACATTTTATAATCCAGTTCTTATAAAGATCACAAAGAACAAACCATCTTTAATAGTAACTACTTTTCTCTTTACTTCTCAGTTGCACAGTTTGTCTAGCTAGTTGGAATTTATTTGATCCTGGTGCTTTGTAGACTTCCTTTCCACAATATCTAGTAAATTGAAGTCCCTGAGTTTGTTACAATGTTCTTTTAATCTCCTAGGAAATAATGAACCACAATGCAAAACTCCCTATATTCAATGTACCAAAACAGTCATGCATGGAATGATTCCTCACGACCTCAGTAAATGGAGTGTGGGTCCTTACGCAGCTGGCTTACTTTCAGAGAGTGACTTAGGCATTGGGGAGAATCATGCCCAGCATGTCATTTTAGATGTTACTGCATAACGGAAAAAATACGGCAGAGGGAAGGCATTGGTGGCCATAAAAGAAGTTTCAGATGGCATCTATGTTACTTATTATTTGCATTTTATATCAGTGAAGGTCTAAAGGGGTTCTTTCTTTGAATCATACAGTGAATTTGTCTTCTAAGTATATGGAAACATTGAGTCTTTATAGATGTAAATTTTTAAAAAAATTATTTTCCTTTCAAGCATCACAACCATGTCCAGTATTTTTTGAATTGAGTCCTGTTCTTATCAGTAGTGTTTTTAATCAAGTCGAAATGATTACATGTTGCTTTGAAAAAGTGGAATGAAGATTGATGGAGAAGGTAAATATACCTTCCGTTTGGGAGACGCTGACATGAAGTGTGACCATTCATTGTCCATGTCTGCTGTGTCTAGGAACATATGTGATGACGGTCACTGCAATTGATGCTGACGATCCAAATGCCCTCAATGGGATGCTGAGGTACAGAATCCTGTCCCAGGCACCAAGCAGCCCTTCGCCCAACATGTTTACAATCAACAACGAGACTGGGGACATCATCACAGTGGCAGCTGGACTAGACAGAGAGGTAAGCCAACCGACATCTGTATTTGAATTTGTTTGTAATCTTAAAAGTGCACAGGGTCACATACAGTTCGTCTCCAGGTAATAACGACTCCACAAGATGATTCACAATGCTCACGGTCACGAAGAAATCTGTTGTACTGCTTTCTACAGAACTTCAAGTTGGTCAGATGATCTAGGTATACTGGATAAATCTTTGCTGGTCCATGTAATATTTAATGTGATCATTGACTAAGTTATGCCAATAACCCTCTGGCATCTCATTTTTACAGTTCTTGGCATTTTTCTGTTTTCCCTCACATTCAAAGGTTTTGGTGAGGAATTAAGTGAAAAATCATGCCCAAATAAAGTATACATAAATTTAGGATAATTTTTAACGTTCGTATTTCTAAGAGGCTACAGATAACATGTATGATGAGTATTTTTGTGGCCTCCTGATTTAGTGCAGAAGAGATGATCTCCTTCCCTTTAACTTTAAATAAGATTAACTTATTTAACAGGTTTGAACACCAAGAATGGCATTCATTCTGCTGACAAGCCTTTAAAGTTCTAAATTCAGAGAAACACATTTCTGGCCTAATATTTTGTTGCAAAGGCATAAAATCTTGACAGTATTGAACCATTACGTAGTATCACAGGCTGAGAGGGAATAGGTATTTGAGTCATTCCAGATGGGTCATCTCGCTGTGACAGACCTGAGCCCATCATGCTCCGGCACCCTGCTGTGTTTTGTTCACGTGATTCCTTCTGCCAGGAAGGTCTTGCCCATTTTTCTTGATCTTGAACCTTCCAATTCTTCACGCTGCCATTCAAGCCCTGCTTATATCCTTTCCTGAAAACTCTAGCCCTCACAAATTTTTTACACCCTTTCTCTATTCTGTTCTGACCATTTCCTTAGAGATTCTCAAGGTCATTAGTGACCACTGGTGATCACTGTGTGAGTGAATTATCCAGGTGCCAACTCATAGAGATCCGTGCTTGTAGATTTCTGGCTGAGCCAGCTTTTGTAGTGATAAGACCTCATATTATGTGTGTCAAAAGGAACCAACCATTAGACCTACCATACTAAATATTATTGACAAGGATTTTAGGAGTTGGTTTTTATGACGCTTTATTTGCCTTAGTAAGTAGCATCCACTCGAATTGGATTGAAGAAAACATTACTATTGCAATTCATTATATACGCAAGATAGTGCTAGCAACACTTTAATAAAGTAATATGAGCCAATCAAGATTACTTAATTCACAACTGAGCTGAGACCTTACTTAGGAGTTAGATGTATGGCTATTACATTGTGCTTATTAATTCCCACGTGTCAACAATTCTTCCTCTAGGAATGTTTTGCACCAGAGATCGTTGAAATTTAGTTTTTGCAGTAGTACCTTTAGTTCAGTGATATTTGGAACATGTATGTCTTTACACCTCTTCCATTACTGTATGAAATACTATTCTTGAATGTCAGTAAATTCAGCATGAATGCTATATTTTATATGAGAATATGTTACATTTTTTAATATTGTCTCTTGAGTGCCAGGCTGCTCACATACTAAGTTGGTACAGCTCATCTCCCAAAGCTAATATTTCTCTTTCATTTCACACTCTCATTGTGAGATACAGAAATGGGGCTTCCTCTTGTTTTCATACGGTAATATTCACATTTAGCCTCACTGTTTTATGAAAAGCAAGAGGCATAGAGAATGAAAGATAGTTTTGCCAAAGCAAACCAACTGTATTTAAAAATCAAAGAGACTGTATTTAGTTTAGAGGGTGAAAGTCGGAAGTCAGGCTGTACTTTGGGTAAGGATGTCTTGCGGTGAACGGAAGCAGCTATCCACGACCCGATGAAATGAATGTGGAGGTGAATTCAAAGCCGGTGAATCACGGGTTAGATACAGTATGAGAAATTGCTCCTTAACAGTGAAATTATTAAACACAACAACGAGTTACTAGGGAAAATTATAGAAAACCTTCCTTTCCTAAAAGTCATTTAACATGGGGAAAACGTCTGTCTTGGGTGGTGTATGGTAATTCTGCCTGAGGCCGGGGGGTACCTTATTCTGACATCTCCGGGCCTCCGTGCTGGCTGGAGATGCTCTTATTTCAATTAGAAGTCACAGTTTTCTTTATGTTGAGTCATTTCCGTTGTCATCCTCCCAGGATGGATGACACCTTTAAGTGATTCCTAATCACTGAAATGCTTACTGAGATTCAGCTTTTTATTTACCTTTCATCTCCACGTTTAAAAAAAATTCCAATTCTTGGGGTTTTTCCAGGCCTAAAGCTGTACCCACCATACTTGCCAGTCTTCAATTTTTTAATCTCCACCTGATTTCTTTTTTTGGGGGGGTTTCCAAATACATTTTTTAAAATTTATTTTATTGAAGTATAGTTGATTTACAATGTTATGTTAATTTCTGCCGTACTGCAAAGTGATTCCGTTTTACATATATCCTTTTTATCAGTTTTATAAAATATTCTTTTTCATGTTCTTTTCCATCATGGTTGATTACAGGATATTGAATATAGTTCCCTGTACTATACAGTAGGACCTTGTTGTTTATCCACCTGACTTCTTGTTGCCTGATTTGGTGGTACCCATTCCTGGCATTTTCTTCTTTGCTCCAGCTTTTATATGTCCATCTCCTGCCCTTTTCGGTCAGGACTACTGAGGAGTTACCCTCTGCTTCACTAGGTTTGAATCATTCTGGCTTTGCCTGTGATGGGCTATTTGACCTTCAGTGTATTAACCTGAAACCTCAGCTCCCCCGTCTGTAAATGGGGGTGATAATATTACATCTACTCCATGGGACGGTTGTAAGGATGATGTAACGCGAGGCAGAAAGCATTCAGAATAGTGTCCAATACATACTAACTCTCATTTTCCCTGCTGCCATCGTAAATCCATTCCCAGCATCCAGTTACGATCACCATCACTTTGACTCTTCATCATAATTTTTCTCATGATGAAGAAAGAATTATGCTTCCTGTTTTCCACGCCCAATAATATGTTTACTCGTGCCCTCGATTCTGTGTTCTCTCCTGAAGGAATGTTCTCCTGTTTCCTGTGGTCTTGGTCTTCCCTCCTCTGCAGGTTCCCTCCTACAAACCCCACTGGTTCCTTCATAATCCACAACCCACAGCATGAAGTCAGAGCTCTTTAACGTGGCGCTCCAGACCCTCTAGCACACTGGTCCCAAAGCCTTCTTTAGTCCAAGCTCCTAGAATTCCTTACGTCCTGCTAAGGAGCCACTGATGCCCTCCGCCCATACAGCCACATATCAGTCCTTGTACAGATCTGAACTTATTCTATTCTTCTCTGTCTTTTGTTTCCCCTGCCTGAAGATTTCTGTCCCATCTCTCTATAGAGCAGGCTAATGCTCGCTCTCCAAGAGCCGGGTCCTCAGCCCCTCCCCAGGGCACACACAGCGGCGTGTGTTCCTCCAGATACACGGAGACCGTGTTACGTGGACAACATACCTGCCTGCCAGCTCCCGGTATTCACTGAGGTCCATGTGCTCCTCTTTTCACCTTGAACAGGAACCTGGAAGAAAAGTTCAAGTTACTCGATTTTCTTCTTGTCAACAGCAGACTCCTAAGAAGGGCAGCCCATACTCACCTCTCACCCCTCCCTTTTCCTGGTCTCCTTGGAATCTGGCTTTCCACCTCCTTCCCCCACTCAGGATTCACTCAGGCCATGCCTGTATTCCCACTTGCTTGGAGGGCACTCATATAGCACAACAATTAATGGTACAGACTCTGGACTCAGAGAGACCTGGATTCAAATCTTTTCTCAGCTGCTTATGACTCGGTGTCAATGGGCAAAGCTTCCCTGGCTCCCTAAGCCTTGGTTTCCTCCTCTGTAAAATGGGGATGAAAACAGTCCACCTGCCTTATAGGTTTATTTTGAGGACTAAATGAGACACAATGTATAGTGTGGCTCATAGTTAGTGCTCCTTTGCAATAAATGTTATTTTTTTATTATCAAGGCCCTTAGAACAGTGCCCCGGTATACAGTAACCATTCAAAAAAAATGTTTTAGCCCACAAACTTACAAGGTAGATAGCACTGTCAGCCCCATTTCACAGATGAGGGAACTGGGGCTTTGCATTTAAGAATTTGAACAGGGTCACGAACCTGCACTCCCCTCCCAAGTTCTCAGACATTATTACTTACTTGTCCATCCTTGAACTCAATGCATCTTTTCAAAAGCAAACCTATCATCTCCTTAAACCTGTGCTTCCTGAGGAATTTCCTATTTCATGTGATCAGTGTGCCACCTCCCCAGTTTCTCAAGATCATGGTCTATACCTCCCTTTCCTGTGCCCTGCCTTCCATCCACTGATTGATTTAGCCGTCAAGTTCCTCTCAGTCTACCCCCAAAATGCGTCTTGCATTCATTCCTCCCTCCAGGTTTGGAGGACTGGTTGAAGGCACCCTATGAAAGCTTCCTCCCATCACTTCTTCCTACTCTCACTATGGTTGCATTGCACATTTGGCCCTGTGACCCCTTCATAGTTGTTTCTTTCACTTAATGGCAGCAAAGCCATCTCTGGTTTTGTTCATTATTTTCTCCAGGTAAGCACTACACTGCCTGGCACCTAGTAGACACTCATTAAATGTGTGCCAAATGGATGACTGACTGTTCTCACCTCTTCGTTCACTTAGAGCACTCTGGTTCAGGGCTCTAGTTTCAACAGTGTGGCACACAAGTATAATGGTTTTAACTGATACACGTAGGGAAGCCTCTAGGGAAAACCAGAGACCACAAGTCTTTTAGATGCTACTCCATCAAGTAGAGACTGCCAGAGCACAGGCATTGCATTGTGTTTAGTTGTAGAGTTATATTTATGGCAAGTGATGCTACTTTTCCATTTACAGTACTTTTACAATAAATTGTTTTTTAAAAGGGAGTTCACGTCAAGATAAATAGTAAGTGACTCATGGTGTAGAAATATGAGGATATAGCAGAATTGGGAAGATGGTATATGAATCAGTTTAGCGGTTTGGGAAACAGTGAGCTAGTTTATGCTCCCAGTATATATGTTTTAATGAATAAATGATAGCTAGCCATGTAAATAAGGAGATGGTTTTTCCCAAACCTGAAGTGATTTTTATAATATAATGCAAGGCCCGAGGTTTCCCATACATTCACCCACCAGCTACAGATTCAAAAGCATTTGTCCCTTGCTTATGCTGTGTCAGGCATTACGCTATATGCCAGGGACATAAAGGTCTGCAAAGCAGTGACCCTGGGGAGGGGTGTGGGTATATGTGTATGTAGCCGGGGAGGACAGACAGATGGACTGATAACAGCCTCAGAAACTAGAAACAGTGATAGAGGTGTGTCCTGAGTAGGCAAACAGCTCTTCCTCAAGGACTTTCAGAAGTCATCTCTGAGGCGACTTTAAGCTTCGTGTTTGCTAGGCTCAGATAAAGGGGGAAGGGTATTCTGGGCCAGGGTTTCTCAACCTCGGCTCTGTTGACATTTTGGACAGGATAAGTCTCTGTTGTGGGAGCCTGTCCTGTGCATCGTAGGTGTTTAGTAGCGTCTGTGGTCTCTACCCATTAGACGTCAGTAGCACTACCCAGTTGTGACAACCAGGAATGTCTCAGGTTATTGACAAATATCCCCTGGGGGAGATGTAGGGCCAAATCGCTCCAGTTAAGAACCACTGATTCAGGCAGAGGAAAATGCCAAATGCAGTGGCGCAGGGATGCGATAGGCATTTGAAGATAAATACAAACAGCTCAAGGTATGGGGTCAGTGAATGGAAGGTGAGAGCTTTGGTGGGAAAGGTGAGTCACAGACATGGAAGGATTGACAGCAAGCAGAGGGGTTGAGACTTTGTCCTTTCTAGAACAGAAAGCAAGGAAATGTTTTTAAGCAAAGCCCCCTTGATCAGATGCGAAACTATGAGGGTGGGAAGTCAAATTCTTATGAAATCTAAATGTCAGTCATTCAGAACCAGATGCCAAGTGACTAAATTAGGCAAGAAGCTCTAAATAGTTTGGTTGTCTAAAACATAGACTGCGATGACTTCCTTACTAAATGTAAAAGCATTTTTACCAATCAGGCACTTAAAATTGGAGATTATATTATCTACCAAGTTGGTATTTTTCTTTACTCGAAGAAGCACCGCATTTTAGAAATAACAATGTTCTTTTGTAACTTAGATATCTGAAGACTCGCTTGAAGCAATGGGAAATTTCAGGTATTAGCTACTGATCCCAATATTTCAGCTCAGTGGAAAATTGTACATATTATGCTTATATAATTCTAAAGATCACTGTAAAGTAGACATTAACAGAGAACCATGTCTCCAGATAATACCTATGTACACTTTTTATCTTCTGTAAAAAATTCCATTTTTTTCTTTTTTGAGAATGTTCATCTGTTTCTGCAAATAGCAGCCAACAAAAATGGCATTTCAAAGTCATAACAAATTTTTCTTTTTCATGATTTTCAGCTGGGAGGCTGAATTGAATGCCCTACAAAATTCTCTTGTTAACTGTGAGAGCATTATGCCGAAATGACACTCTTGATTGGGAATGGAAATCATTGAGAAATATTTTAGCCTATGTAAGCATTATGGTGAGGGGTTATGGGTTAAGAAAAATTAAAATGGCTCAACCAACACTATTCCTTTGTTTCTTTTTTTTTTTTCCCAATCAAAAAAGTGGGTGTTTTTTTTGGAAGACAAAGGAAAAGGAACTGAAATAACTGCTAGAGATTGGCGTCTTGGTGGACAGACACTAAAAATTGAATGTGTGAGGTTTGACTTTCCCTCCTACCCCTTTCTTTGCCTTGCCTTTGCCACTAACAGCTAAAGCAAGAGCTACAATTTGTGTCTGTTCTCTCTAAGCTCCAGAAATCCCTCAAGAGTGGCCATTCATAATGTTGGCTATACTTAGAATTAGAGAAAACTACTCGTTGCAGTGACTGTTTATTTTTGTATGAAGAAGTGAGTTCTGTTGTTCAGGATGTTTTAACATGTTTCAATGATCTATGTTTTTTATCTGTGCCAGTTTCCACAGAGATTTCTAATGATTTCAGGTATTTGTTTTGTTTAGGTTTTCCTAATACAGAACTTCATCAACTAGTGCTGTAGACGTTTCAGACGATCTCACGGTTTTTCTCTGAGACACATTACAGCTGAATATGGCTCCCCTTTAAAAATTTCAGTCTGGAATTTGAAAGCAGTGATGCTATTTGATATTAACCATCTATATGAAAATGTATCCGTATTCATTATAGGTCTGTGGACCCAATGAGTGTTATGCCCAAATAGCAGTCCACTGAGTATGCAACTATTAAATACCTACTGTGTTACAAAATGAAGGATATAGACACAAACCCTTTATTCTGGTTTTGACTTCATTTAACAATGTCTCTCTCCTCTATAGTTGTAAATAGTATACACTAATGGAAATTCGGAGAAAATTACTGTATCAACCTTGGTATAATAGAAGGAACATCTTTAAGGATATATAAAAGGAAAGCATATATACTTTATGAATTATATATGCTTTCTTCTCTCTCAAGTTTCTTTATTGTTTTCAGTATCCTAAACTGAGTAGAAATTAACGTCTGAGAAAGTAAATACAAACCACATGACTTGAATGCTTGATGACAATGTTGTGAAGTTCAGAAGAAAAAGAAAGGTTGAGACCAGATGGAAGTTTCAGCTTCGCAGTGAATTTCACACATCTGCCACGCTTTCCTTTCCGCCAGTAGAGGCGAAAACATATAGTTGAATCTCTCTAGACAAGGACCAGACCTGTGCTTCACAAGTTAAAGTAAACTCCACTTGGGAAATTTTGAGTCCTGTTAATCAGGGTGAATAATGCTGTGCTTTCCGTGTGTAATCAAGAGCCGTTTACAGAACAACTGTTACGTCTTCTTGAGGAATTCGTTGCCTTTAAGTTGTTATCTTTATGTCTTTTTAGAAAGTGCAACAGTATACGTTAATAATTCAAGCTACAGACATGGAAGGCAATCCCACATATGGCCTTTCAAACACAGCCACGGCTGTCATCACGGTGACAGATGTCAACGACAATCCTCCGGAGTTTACTGCCATGACAGTAAGTACAGACTGTCACTCACGGAAGTCTAGGCCTGCGGTCCATTACTGAGAAGTTTTGTCATGAATAATAAACGCGTTAAAACAGAGCTGGCACTTGCTTCATTCTTCTCATTGTAGAATGGCTACTGACCCCTAAGTTTCCTGTCACTTACACCAGGGTTTTAAATAAGGCACCGAAGTAATTTGTTTTGTCGTTCTCTCCAAGTCCACTGATAAAGCTGTTAAAACATGCTGCCTGGAAGAAATGCCCTAAAGAGACTTTATGCTGTTATAACAAAATATTTATAAATATCTTCAGTTGCACGAACCACGTGACTGATGGATGCTACTTCGTCAGCATATAATTGTGATCTCTTGAGTAAAATGATTTCCTTCAGACAAGTCCTTTACTCCTGCCCACTCCCCCCCCACCCAGATACTCACCGAAGGACGCTAATTTAATATTAATGAAACTGTAACATAATTTCAAAAAAAAAATTTGAGGGCCGAAAAAAGTCATAGTATTTTTAAAGTCAAACATAAATGCTGTGATTACCTGCATTACTGATCTCCTCGTTTCGTGTGGATAATAAAGATGTAATGGGGTGGTAACATCAGGGCAGTGTGGTCATCAAGACACACCGTCCTTCAGCGGTGCCTGTCGCTCCTCTGACTGAGCTTTGTCTTTTCTTATAGTTCTATGGCGAAGTCCCTGAAAACAGGGTAGAGATCATAGTTGCTAATCTAACTGTGACAGACAAGGATCAGCCCCACACGCCAGCCTGGAACGCCGTCTACAGAATCAGCGGCGGGGACCCCGCCGGGCGCTTTGCCATTCAGACCGACCCCAACAGTAACGACGGCTTAGTCACCGTAGTAAAAGTAAGTGCGATGGTCTCTCTGATGGCCACTCTGCAGCAACCCATATATGCCACCCCTTAGTTTGTTATTGAATCTCAGGACTTTTTTCTTCTGAATATCTCTGAATCTGAGTTAATGTATTTGGAGGAGTCACGTTTGTTATTTTTCACTTATGCCGAGGCCAACATAGATAGTCTCACTTTATCCCTGGAATATGATTGTGTTTCAGTCATCGGGGAGTTTTAACAGTGAAGACAGGACAGCCCTCAACAGTGCTGTCAGTGCCATGGATATGTTAGTGATATGTTACATCATGGATTTTTGATGGCCAATTGATAGCTATTAAGAAGGATGCCCCACACGTACTATTCTTATGTCTACAGGTTGCTACTAGAGTATTGGCTCAGGGAACAAACCAGAAAATATCACAGACATAGTACAGGGTGAGTGTAGGCAAGGAGAGGGCCTATGCTCTTAAAAGGTTTCGAATTTACATTGCTGTTTTTTTTCTTTTTTTTTAAGTATTAGCTTGCATTTCCTTTTGTTTTTTTTTAAATTTTTTATTTAATTTTGGCTGCGTTGGGTCTTTGTTGCTGCACGTGGGCTTTCTCCAGTTGCGGTGAGCGGGGACCACTCCCTACCATGGCGCGCGGGCTTCTTGTTACGGTGGCGTCCCCCATCGTGGAGCACGGGCTTCAGGCGCACTGGCCCCAGCAGTTGTGGCTCGCGGGCTCTAGAGCACAGGCTCAGTAGTTGTGCACGGGCTTAGTTGCTCTGCGGCATGTGGGATCTTCCCAGACCAGGGCTCGAGCCCGCGTCCCCTGCATTGGCAGGCGGAGGTCAACCACTGTGCCACCAGGGAAGTCCCTACATTGCTGTTTTTAAGTGCTATTTTCAAGACTTTAAGAACTTGGTCCTTCTGATCCTTAATTGTCAAAAAAAAATAAAGCTGAGTGCCGGAAGTAAAAGGGATGTTAACTTCAAGGGTAACAAATAGATGGTACTAACGGATGGAAGAGCTCTTTGAAGCGATCATCTCTTTTTAGCCATCCAGGGAAGAGAGCTGCTTCTTTGCCTCACATCCCAACACTCTTGATTTGTAAGGGAACCTGAATGTTGGTCTTACAGAGAAAGGTGTACCAAGGGCTCCGTTGCCAAGAATGTTATATGTGCGTGAGTAGAACGGTAATCTCCCCCTTGAGGTGGGAGTGGGAAATTCTCTGAACACAGCATAGTGAGTGACAGTGCCACCCCTCTGTCTTCGAATCCCAGCTCTGCCCTTCGTAGTGGAGACAACATGGCAGGTTTTTTAAGCCTCAGGTTCTTACACAGACAGTGAGGAGATAACTGGTACCTAAGTCTCAATGTTGTTCTGTGGGATAAATAAGCTTAATACCCATTAAAGGTCTTAGCAAAAGTAAATGTTGTCAGGGATGTTTCATGGAGCTAATGCGCTTACTCAAAAGAATTGTCTTCTTTCTTGGCTTCTTTGCCGTCTTGTTGAAAATAATTCAGAAAGGGAAGTTGAACTGGGGATTGTAGAGTGAGAGGGAAGAAACTCTGAAGAGTTGAGGAGGTGGTCTAGGTGAAGAAACTGGTGTGGTCTGTGCTAATATTGTGGCTTCCTCGTAGCTGCTGCCCTTGGTCCTTCTTAGACTCTCCAGGATGGCATGAGAGCTCTCCAAGCTCTTTTTTTCATACTGTTATGCACAGTAATGCTTACCTGCACCTCAGCTAGAAGATGGTCAGGGAAATTAAGAGGGAAAGTCCAGTCTGGTCCCTTGACTCCTGGTAACTTTTCTGTTGACAATGGGATTCAGTGGAACTCTGGAAGTTAATATTTACATTAAGGTTATTTGCTCATTGCCTTTATCTAGAGTGGCATTCTTAGATTTGGGATTTGTACAGACCAGTAAAATCCCCAAAATTATTCTGGAAAACAGCCAGAAAAAATAAAGTTTTTAGTTTGCTAACTAAGGAAAAAATAAAAATCCTTCTACCTACAAACACTACTGTTTATTTAAGGTGTATATGTGTGTGTAGTCTAAAATGTATACTTCAAATTATGAATGATACTTTTAAATAGAGTAAGTTTAGCTTTATGAGGAAAAAAAAATCACATTTTCCAGTTTTTGTTTTGTCCACTTTTGTCCACTTTGTTGACCACAGACTGGTAAAAGCTTTCCTGGATGAGGAGTGGTCTTTGTACCAGTGTTTGAGAATACAATCGACACCATCATGTTCTCACTTGATCCCAGATTATTTAGTATTTTTTTTTATTTTTGGTCAACAGTGCTGTTCTTAAGAATAACTCAGTTGTTAGATGTAGCTAAATAAATACAGTGTGCAATAGTAATAAGCATTATTTTGTGAACATAAGTCTGTGAAATGCCCAAGATATATAAATATCTTATATAAGTAGGTTAAATTGAGATAAATGTTTCAGTCAATGGCCATGCTAATGCATATTTTCCAGAAATTTGAGAGGAACCTACGGTGTAGTGAATGAAAAATTAATGTTTTAGAAATGGAGTTGCTAGAAGGATAAACTGCAGAATGCAAATATTCTTATTTCCTGCAAAAATACGGTTTCTCCTTTAAAAAAAATTTTTTTTTCTTTTTCCAGCCAATCGACTTTGAAACAAATAGGATGTATGTCCTTACTGTCGCTGCAGAAAATCAAGTGCCATTAGCCAAGGGTATTCAGCACCCACCTCAGTCAACTGCAACTGTGTCTGTCACAGTTATTGATGTGAATGAAAACCCTTATTTTGCCCCAAATCCTAAGATCATTCGCCAAGAGGAAGGTCTTCACGCCGGTACCATGTTAACAACGTTCACTGCTCAGGACCCAGATCGATATATGCAGCAAAATATTAGGTATCAAATGCCATTTTGTAATTTACGTTCTGTTCTATGCTGTGCACAAAATCTATTCACCATCTGAGTGAGAAATTTTCATTAGCACGCAAACTCCTTATTACGAGATTATTTTTAATTCTTTGATGAAGTTTCTTCAGTGGACCCATGCGTGTCTTATATCAGAAATATAAGATGGATCTACTCATGTATTATTTAAAGAAATAAGTTTTCAGCCTCTTTTCTCCTGTCCTCTTTCCTTTTTGAAAATCTTTAGTAATAATTTAGCCTGTGCTTTTATGCCAACCATCACATAAAGTTTCTCCTGTAAGTAAATAGGGGAGTCTCAGAAGCTTATAACGTTTACCTCTTCCCCACACATCAGGAAGAAAAGAAAACTCATGCCATCACCAAGATATAAGAGCTAATTATCTTCATCCCTTACCTGTACAGTGGTTATAGGACTTCCAAAACATATGTGTAAAGATTTCCAGCCTCAGCAAAGTCTAGTTTATCCTTCCTAATGAGGGAGTAGATGGTTAGCGGAGCATACTCCACATGACTGTTATCCATCGCTGGTGATGGTAATTTTTAAAATTAGCTCATATTTTATTTAACTTCTTTCAGAACTGTTGCTAACAGATGAATAACTGCGTATCTTCTTCATGTCTCTATACATTGGAATCAAGATAGAGTAATAGCTAGTGAATAGGTATCCTGGACTCCTGCAAATGTTTACCTCTCAAAACATAGGATATGTTTTCCAATTTGTCTATTGGTTTCCCAAGCTTGAAAAGCTTGTCCCCACGCCACATAAAAAAGGAGGTTAAGCTGATACAGATAAATCTGCTCAGACCATGGGACTTGCCTTGAAGGGTGTAGTTCAGAGGCTTGGCCCAGGTGGGGAGATCCTAGGAAGAGTGGGAATTGGTGGGCGGGGGGAGGTCCTCCCCACTGTGACCACATCTCCACCATGATAAGGTGGTAAACGTTTTAGGAGTGTTCTGTGATAGAAAATTCAACTTCTATGAAAATTTCTCTTAAGCCCTATACATTAGGGCTCCTGCTCGCTTAGAAGATATATTTGAGCTATTTTTTCTGCACCGTTGCTATCCTGTGAACTAGATAACAGCTTAAAATCAGATCTGTCAAATCCCCCTTAACCCCAAACTGCAGTAGGGAGACTGGGCTCCTGGTCTTTCCCCTGGAACACCTATGCAATGTTTCCTGTGCGCCTGGCCACGCAGCACACAACCTTCATGTACCTCCCCAAACCACTGCCACAGAAATTCTTTCCCGCGTTACGGCTGCATGTCCAACCATCATCTACAAAAATGCAAGTTAATGCACCGGTTTCACCTGGGACTACACCTGAAAAATAGGCTTTATTTTTTAAGTGTCATGTCAAAAATATTAAATGTATTGTGCTTTCATTTTGTAGATACACAAAATTATCTGATCCTGCCAACTGGCTAAAAATAGATCCTGTGAATGGGCAGATAACTACAATTGCTGTTTTGGACAGAGAATCTCCAAATGTGAAAAATAATATATATAACGCTACTTTCCTTGCTTCTGACAATGGTACGTAATTAAACATAGTCACTCTATTATCCTGGATGTTGTTCAGCGCGTAGAGCCTTATCACAAATGCATCATCAGGAAATGAAGTTTTCTACAAAACCCAATTGTCTAGAAAACTGACCTTCATTCTTCTAAGGCCCCAATTTCTATTTTCCATTTCCACTGGGCTTTCTGTGATACATCCCCTGTCTTCTGTAATGAATGTTCCCAATGTCCTTATACCCTCCGTGGTCACCTAGTATTGTGATCACAAGCCTTTGTGGTTTTTCTGCCCTGCTGCACCTTGATGCCTCAGTGGCCCAGACACAGTGGTTTTTGAGGTGGTCTTTTTATATTTCTTCTAGTCAATGTGTTTGTTGCCATCAGTTTGTCTGTATCTAGCATTTTTTCTAATTCTCTACCTCTAGTCTGCCACAGGCTAGGCAACTCTAAATGTCATGCCTAAATTGAAATAATTGAGTACTTGAGCTTTAGTGGGTTGGTTTTGAAAAACATAAACATATAGTTTAGCATCTTTTTTATTTCTGGGTCTCTGCTGGATTCTACATGGCTGATATTAACAGAGAGCACTTTTTTTGAGATATGTAAGATGAAAATGACTCACGTTAAACTGGAGTCAGACTTGTTTCAGCTCTCAATATGACATGGTTTAAGAGTGAAGCTTTGAAGTTCCACCTGACCCCCAGGGTCCAGACTCCAGTTCTATCATTTTCTAACTGCAGGACTGGCAACAGGGTTTTAAATCTGTCCATTTCCTTTTTCTGTTAAATAGGGATAATGGTAGCAGTATGTAACTCATAGCGTACAGGGGAAGATAACAAGGCTTATACATGTAAAGGTTTTAAAACAGTGCCTGGCACAAACTAAACACTCAAATAAACATTTCTATATGTGTTAATAGTTTTAAAACTGAATCATTGACCATCTTTTAAAATCATTTTAATGTTGGACTCTGAATGTTAGCATCTAATAAAAATAGTAGGCTTTTCTATTTGGTGGCCGAGATATGCAGTTTGAAAAACGTTGCATATCAACATTTTTGGTAAGAACAGTTTCAAAGAACCTTTCCAAATCCTGTATAATAAGATTCAATGAGATCATTATCTGTCAGAAATCTACAAGGTGACAGGGCCAAAGCAATATTTCTTATACTTTCTAATATGAGACCTACTGTTCAAATATTTAGAATTGAAACTTGGCAGGAACCTCTTCTGCCATTTCACATCAAAGCACAGCATTCGTGTGTGTTGTATCTTGTCTCGCCATATGTAAGTGGTAGCTTTCTCCACAGTGAAACTTAAAGTAATATATCTTGCACCATTATGTTGAGATTTAAAGAGCTATAAAATTATATGTATATATGTTGGTTGTGAGTTACAACCAGATTTTTCATTCACCAAGGTGGATTGTTTTCTACTTGAAAGGGTGTTTGATACAAGAGAGAAGTGAGCAGTTAAATCTGTGTAGCTGTGATGCTTTGCAAATGCACTTGACTCTAAATCACAAGACTGGATTTAGAGCCCCAGTTCTGCTCCTTAATAATTGGACAAGCTGTTATAATCTCTGTGCCTTTGTTTCATTATGAATTGTTGTTTTTGCTGCTTGCTATTCTGTGAAGTTGTTATGGCAGTCAAATAATATTAAATGTGATAATAAATGTGAAACTAACTCAAACTACAAAGAATCATAGTGGTTCTGGTGCTGTTAGAATATGGTGAACAGCCATCCTACCGCTCCACCTTAAACTCCCTGCTCTCAGAGCCACCCGTACTCCTTAGGGAGGTCCGTGGAGATTTCTCCTTGTCCCTTCCTGAGGAGTGTATGTGTACACCTTCCTGGTTTCATGACCTTGGGCAGGTCACTTAAACCTCTGGGTTTCAATATTCAGCCTTGTTTAGAAAATTCCTATATTTCTATTATATTAGATTTATATAATATATATCAATTATATGATTAAATGTAATTGTCTTATATATTTAATATAATGTTTATATAATAATGGTTTCATTACATTTTATATATTTGTTATATATTTATGTATAAATATTTATAACACAGCAGAGTCCAAGTCACCAGTCTAAATGTTCACAAGTGATAAGTACAGAGACCACATTTTATAGTGGAATGAGAATGGATTTGGGGTCAGGCAGACCAGTCTTTACTAGCAACCCTACCATTTCTAAGAGGGTGTGACCGTGACCAGTTTACAGCAACTTCGGTGCCTATCTGTTTAAACCTACTTCGTAGGATGACAATGAAATAACGTATAGGGAGCAACCTAATACTTTCTCAAGGAGGTAGTTGGTTGATCAGTAAATACCATGTCTCTTCTCCATGGGCTCCTCCCCAAGATGAGGTCTGTGGGTCCATATCACTTGTCTGTAGACTGTTTCGATATTTCAGAGCAGTGTCTGAGCTTGAAAAGCATTCTTGGGTTCTTTTGTGCACACGGCTTGGTTCTCCCTCAAAGAGTAGGGCCCATGAGATCATGAGCCCGGGGTTCTGCTTCTCTTACAATCCCCGGTGCCTAGAGGAGCGCGATGTGCACGGGGCCCAGAGTAAGGACGGCGAGGGCGCCGGATCACCCTTTGGCCAGGCCAGGGGCGTGCGCATGCGCCTTGTTACCGCCCCTCAGCGCCCGCAGCCCCAGCGGGGGCAGCACAGGGTCATCCTGCAAAAGAGGCATGAAGTGGCCTTGTACCAAAAACAGTCTGCCGAGATGCTGTGGCAACTACATTCTTCCAAGGTTACGCAGTGATAGGGGCAAGCAGGCTGGAAACTTAGTTTCATCGTAAGTGAGTCTCAAGGGAAAGAATTGTTCAGCGTCGGTTTGTGGTTTTTTTCTCCCTTTTAAGGAATCCCTCCTATGAGTGGAACAGGAACGCTGCAGATCTATTTACTTGATATTAATGACAATGCCCCTCAAGTGCTACCTCAAGAGGCAGAGACTTGCGAAACTCCGGACCCCAATTCAATTAACATCACGGCACTTGACTATGACATTGATCCAAACGCTGGACCATTTGCTTTTGATCTTCCTTTGTCTCCAGTGACTATTAAGAGAAATTGGACCATCACTCGGCTTAATGGTGAGAACAGGTTCATTATTTGAATATATGTGCAGTTGAGAGGCTTTGACCTGGCATGAAAAGTTAATTTTAAGTGCTTTATTATCTTCCCCTTAAATGTATTTTAAAAGCTACTTAAAGTTTAAATAAGATATTAGAAGCCCTTAAAGACAAAAAAAAAAAAAAAAAAACTTGACAGTGCAGGGTAGTTGAAAACTGCTTTATATGTACCATTCGGGAGTAATACGTTCTGGAAAATGCCATGTGTTTTTGAATCGTGTAATGTATGAACTATCAGACTGTATTTTTCCCTTTTTTGTATAGGTGATTTTGCTCAGCTCAATTTAAAGATAAAATTTCTTGAAGCCGGGATATATGAAGTTCCAATCATAATCACAGATTCGGGTAATCCTCCCAAGTCAAATATTTCCATCCTTCGCGTGAAGGTTTGCCAGTGTGACTCCAACGGGGACTGCACAGATGTGGATAGAATTGTGGGCGCAGGGCTGGGCACGGGCGCCATCATTGCAATCCTGCTTTGCATCATCATCCTGCTCAGTGAGTACTTTCCTCGTCTCTTAGGTGTAATTCTTGTTGCTTCTAGGATGTTTAGCAAAGTAACTTTTTATTGTCGCCTTTCATCATAACCTAACAACACTCTTCCACCTCTGAGCATTTTCTTGCAGCCACGCCCACTTCAGAATGAGAGAAGCCCTGAGCATCCTTGCAAGCACTTACATGTTTGCAGCAAACCCAGCCAGCCTACCTCTTTCGTGCCCTGTTGCAGTTTTCTGATGCTGATCGCTTGGGGAGCTGTAGCAAACTCGTTTCATAGAAAAATATTAGACAGTGCTCAGTTGGAGCCCTTCTCTTAGGATTCGAGTCTGAATTCATGGCACGTAGTTGGTGATTTAGGAAAATAAGTGTATTGCTTTCCTTCATATAAAGTGCAGTCAGCAACCTGCTCTAGTCATGCAAGGATCAAGGTATTTGTTTTCGACGGGCTGCATAAAATAGTGAGAGATTGTACTTCATACAGCACATTGGATAATAGAAATGATTGCACAGCTCAATAAACTGTCTGTCTTTAGAGCAAGTCTAGATTAAGGAATTGCTCCTTTTTAAAATACTTTGCAGTCTTTGGTTCAGTGGAATGCAAGGAATTAACCACTGGGAAGTACTTTAGGAGCCACTTGTAAGCATGCAGGTTAAAAGAATAAATTGCCTGGACCCTGTGTTGTATTGTTGAATAGCAGCAGGACTTAGTTTACTGTGCGGTCATGCTATGCACCAATCACTTTCTTGAAAGTGTTGGCCATTTCTTTTATGTTTTCTCCATTTGCAAGTGTTCTAGTAATTTAGAATGCTGTCCCTTTTTTTTTTAAGCAATTACTGTAGAGGGCTAAGCATTTTTTACTTCCTATGTGGAGACTACTCTGACTATAATTTGAAACCTACATGCTGTACTAATAATCCACTTGCTGGATTTAGCCCTGGAACAATGGCAAATGAGATCATGTATCTGGCTTTAAAAGGAGGATATTTACTTTTATGGCCAATAATAAAAATGTGCTCAAATAGAGTCATTAAATCTTTTGCTTCAGGATGTAAACTGATAGCCCTAGATTTTAGAAGGAATGTGCACTAGATGTACACTTAAGGATATGCTTCAGTTTCAACTAACGTGGGGCATATACACCAACCTTATCAAGAAAGACTTAGAGCTGATGGATTGTGGCATGAAGAAGTGACTCAAGCCATTTTGAAGGAAAACGCATCAATGCAGATTGTAGCGTCAACGCACTGGAAAATTTATTATTCTAATCCTGGCACAGAAATGTAAAGCATGAACGCCTAATGTTATTTCAGTGCTCAAACTAATCCCCTGGCCTTCTTACCTGAAACATGCAGTGGAATAGGAAAGGGAAAAGCACAATAGTGCAGTAGAAGGACCCAGGCCCTTGGGAGGCAAAAATCCTCATGATCAGGTCGCTGATCCAGGTCTAATGTACTACCAAAGGCACCTTGGCAAGGACGTCCTACCCTTGACAAGTGCCCTTCTCTCTGATTTGGGGAGTAGAATGATGACGGATCAACTGGAATGAAACAGCAATTAAATAACGAGTGACTGTTTCACTTACTGTTGTTTGCTGTTCTAAAATTTACAAGCCATTATATTAAGCGTATCCTATCCTCTGGCAAGACAAAGTAAAAGACAGAAATAGTTTTTGTGCCCATTTGTAGATGGTAAAACTGAGGACAGACGTCCACTCAGTGAGTTCACAGGGCACCAGTTTGCAGAACCCGGGTCCTCACACTCTAAACCTAGCGCTCACGGCCTCTGCTTTGTCTTGGCTCTGGTCATGTGAGGCCAGAAATAGGTAACAGAGTAAAAGACACATTACAAGTTTTCCAGCCATATAAGTATAAATTTTTAATGTTGAAGACTGTGATTAGACAGGCCGAGTTTTTAAAATTACAACACTGTACGTCTTTACTCTCTTTCTGCCTAGTCCTCGTTCTGATGTTTGTAGTATGGATGAAACGTCGGGATAAGGAACGCCAGGCCAAGCAACTTTTAATTGATCCAGAAGACGATGTAAGAGATAATATTTTAAAATATGATGAAGAAGGTGGAGGAGAAGAAGACCAGGTGAGCAATGTTTTAAATCTTTAAATCTCTAAGTGAAATTTTATCATCTTAAAATTAAAGTGGTGGGCTTCCCTGGTGGCGCAGTGGTTGAGAGTCCGCCTGCCGATGCAGGGGACGCGGGTTCATGCCCTGGTCTGGGAAGATCCCACGTGCCGCAGAGCGGCTGGGCCCATGAGCCATGGCCACTGAGCCTGCACGTGTGCTCTGCAACGGGAGAGGCCACAACAGTGAGAGGCCTGCGTACCGCAAAAAAACAAACAAACCAAAAAAAAAAATTAAAGTGGTGGGGAAAATATTAATACATAGAGTAAAAGAATGGGATCAAGTTTCTTTTCCTTTATCACATTCTCAGACACTTGGTGAATTCTTTCCAACCTGTGCTGCTTATTGATTTTTTTTTTCCCAAAGTGCCAAATGTAATTGTATTTATTTTGTGAGAAGATCATTAACATTGATTCAAGGAGCCCAGGATTTACACCTAATACTAATTATATCCGTACTGATAAAAATGTTTTTCTTTACAGTTTTTCTTCATTGCATATCCAAACTAAAAGTAAAAGTAGTTTCTATGTTGGAATTTGGATTTTTATCAGTATGGCAGAAAAAGCACAAGCTATTCATTTCATAAACACTTACCAAGCACATTCAATAATCCAGGCACTATTTTAATCATTGGGGAAACAGAGGTGGGCAGAGCCAACAAAGATTTGCCCTCAAGAATCTTACTTTTTTTTTCTTTTTGGCCACTCCGCACATGGCTTGTGGGATCTTAGTTCCCCAACCAAGGATTGAACCCGGGCCCTGGCAGGGAAAGTGCTGAGTCCTAACCACTGGACCGCTAGGGAATTCCCAAGAGTCTTACATTCTTGAGAATGTACGAGACAATATCTAGCTCACCTCTGTACCCGTGATGTCTGTCATGGTGCCTGGCTTATAGTAGTTGCTTAATAAATGTTGAGCTCCTGACTGGTTATAGAACATGAGCTTCTGTATGTACATAAGGAACTGCATCCCTGTTTGAGGATGGGAATGACCAATACGTGGAAAATGAAGAACTTTATCTGCTGGGAAGCAGCATTGTAGCTATCATTATAACTAACACTTTCAAGGTCTCTACTACATACCAGGCATTCTGCTAAGCACATTAAATGCTGTTACCTCTTAAATCTTTGAAAGCTGTGTACTGTATTGTGACTATGTCCACTTTTGTGTTAGCAAACAGATAGGGATTGTTGGAGTCTATAAATTCATACAACTAGGAAGTGATAGAAGTAGGATTTGAATCCAGGTCTGTCTGATGATACAGCCTAAACTAACTATATGGTTATCAATATACAGTTCCTTTTGAAATGATCTGGAAGGTATGAGTATAATCCATGAGCAATCACTGTGAGAGGTATTTCTTAGATACATTGGGTAGCTCTCACTTCCATATACTAATGCAAGTGTTGGGGGTAGTAGTCAGGTAAAGAACCCAGAATCCTTGGGTCTGGGATCATTATCAGTAAATTCAAAATACTTTGTCTGCAGAGTATATACGTAGACATTAGTGATAGGACTGTTAACTTGAAAAATTAATTCAAGCAAATTTCTGAACATATGTTCTTTCTCTTCTTTACTCCTTTGAGGAAATAATATATCGCTTTTGGTTTTACAAAGCACATTCACACCCATTGTTGTGTTTCATCTTTGTGGCAGTCCATCAGAGTTTTCCATTTGAACAGGTTTTGTGATTTGCTCTCCAAGTCTGTAACTGGCAGAGTCAGAACTCAAGCCCGAATCTTCCGATTCCTGATTCCATGCTTGGTTTACAATACCTCAATTCTCTCATTTAGAAGAGATGTGTATTTTAAATCTGTCGAAAACTTGACTCATGTGTAAAGCTGTTTTGAATACTGACTAATTAAAGTGGCTCTATAAATACACCCCAGGGTTTCTTGCTTATAAATGTCTTTGGATATTAAAATTCATGTTTGGCTTAATCCCTCATTAATCTGTCCTTTCACTTTCCTGAGCTATGTTCAAGAACAGCAAACATTATACTGATCACATTATCTCATAAGTCTTCTTCTTTCAGCATTTTATTTTTCATGTCATTGTGCATAATTTTCTAGGCATAAACCTAAACCCAACTCAGTGAAGCTTTGGTAAAAATAGTAAGAACTAGAAGGACATCAGTCATGACTGGATGCTGCCTAGAATCAAGAACCAAGATATTTCACAGCTTCCGAGGGTCTGGACCAGGGTACTTGATGTCAGCTGATCTGGCTTTTTCTCCTCCCTTCCAATTCCTTTAAGAAATTATTTAATGAAATTTTATTGTTGTCGTTATTTTAGGAAAGACTTAACTTCCATTACTGACTGTGTCCACTTAGATTGATGCTTGAGATCAAATGGTAAAACTTACCTATTGCAAGATTTATTAAAATTGTTATCGATCTTCAACCTCTTCTTTACCTGACCCGGGACATTTTCTCTGCTCCCAGATCAACTCTTGGGCACGAGTGTGTCGCTTCCTACCCACTTTCTTGATAGTCCAGAGACTCTTCTGGAACTTGCTGTGGATTGACCTCAGTGGCTCGTTTCTTTATTGAAATAGCGCTGGTCTTCCTGTGGTGTCTTCCTGTTGCCTCTTGGTTCTTTGATGGCAGTTCCGTCTAGATCAAGAGCCTCCACCCATTCTCTGATCCTGTTACGATTCCCATTTGCAGTTCTCATTATAGAAAATTGTGACAAAATTAGATAACGGGTTTTTTATTCACTCTAACTTGGACCTCATAATAGCGGAATAAAATATGCAGCATAGGAAGCCTACACCGAAGGTTCTGTCTCCTCTGCCTCTAAAGTGGTTCATGAAATCCACTCACTTTCACCATCATCCAGGCCACTGCCTTCACTTAGGTCAGAAGCATCACTGACCTGCGGCGGCCTCCTCATGAGCGTCCGGTCTCTGGATGCACACCCCATCTGCTCTTTGGAAATTATCAAATCCAAACTCCCTCCTTAGTATGACAGATCTGTGGCCCTGCACCCACCCTTTGGTGGACCCCCACTTTGTGCACTAGGTAAAGGCCTATGGGAAGGAGCTGGTGGT
Source organism: Grampus griseus (assembly GCF_964374135.1). Taxonomy (NCBI): domain Eukaryota; kingdom Metazoa; phylum Chordata; class Mammalia; order Artiodactyla; family Delphinidae; genus Grampus; species Grampus griseus. The sequence goes on along the minus strand of NC_139006.1, from coordinate 44,250,105 downwards.
AGGTACGGGCTCCCCAAGGATGTGACTTCATCAAGCCTATATCCACTCATGGCCACTAAAGTTTCCTTCAGAGTCGGGGTGATCCGTCCTTCTCCCATTGAATGACTCTTCTCACTCTTCCTCTGGGGATAAGAACAGTTATGAGTCTTCTTTCTCCTAGAAAGGGCTTGCTGGTTTCTTTATTTTCATTCAGTTAGATCTCATTATGTTTTTAGCTATCTTATGTTCTCAGAAATCTGTGATTTAGTAACATACCTGGCTCGTTCTTAGCATTAGAGTGTCAGTGATAATCTCATGCTTTTCTCTATCCCAACCAGAAGCAGAAGGCTTCCTCCCTGTTTAAGAGTATAATCATCACTCATGTCAACAAAGCCTGTTTCCATTACCCCAGAAACTCACTGTGTTTCAGGCAGTATGCCCTGTGTCAAAAGTAACTAGTATTTTTTATTTCTATCAATCACCATAGATGGGCATTACCTGGTTTTGGATTTTATTATAAAAATGGATGTTATACAGTAGGTACTTTTCCTGCCTGGCTTCCTTTACTCGATATTTTATCTGTAAGATTCATCCATGCTACATTTAGAAGTAGTTCATTTCTTGTCATTGCCAAATACTGTTGTGTTGTGAGAATTGACCACATTTTATTTATCCATCCTACTACACTTGGCATTTGAGTTGATCCAGCTGAGTTATTATGAATAAAACTGCCATGAATGTTCTTATGCCTGTGTTTTGGCACACTTGCGCTGGTATGTGCTCAGGGATTGAATTTCTAGGTCCTAGAATATGCATATAGGTGCAGCCCTCAGTACAATCCTGCCAGTTTTCCGAAGTGATTGTACCAGTTCACACTCCCCCGGCCACAGCGGCATACGAGACTTCCCATTGCCCTACATCCTCACTAGCCCTTGGGTTTTCTCAGTCTTTCAAAATTTTAGCCACTCTGGTGGTATATGCCTCATTATGATTTAATTGGGATGTTCCTACTGACTTACTTGCCGTTTTGATATCTTCTCTGTGAAGTGTCTGTTCAGCTTACTTGTTTACTTTTCTATTGGGTTGTTTGTCTTTTTCTTACTGATTTGTAGGAGGGCCTTCTGTACTATGGATATCAGTTCTTTGTCGGATAAATGTATTATAAATATCTTCTATTCTGTAGCTTGCTTTTTTATTCTCTTAGGGGTACCTTATGATGAAAAGAAGTTTTTAATTTTAGTGAAGTCTAATTTATCAGTTTTTTCCATTATGGTTAGTACATTTATACCTATTTAAGGAAACTTTGTCTCCCTGAGTTAATGAATGCCCCCCCCCCAAAAAAATCTTGCCTTCTTGAAGCTTTATGGTTTTACCTATTATATTAAGTCTGTGATCCATCTGTAATGGATTATTCGTGTAGTATAAGTAAGCCAGAAAGAGAAAAACAGATATCGTATATTAACGCATATTTGTGGAATCTAGAAAAATGGTACAGATGAACCTATTTGCAGGGCAGGAATAGAGAAGCAGACGTAGAGAACGGACATATGGACACAGAGGGGTGGGGGTGGGACAAATTGGGAGATTAGGTTTGACATAAATACACTACCATGTGTGAAATAGCTAGCAAGTGGGAACCTGCTGTATAGCACAGGGAGCTCAGCTCGGTGCTCTGTGACGACCTAGTTGGGTAGGATGGGGGTGGAGGGAGGTCCAAGGGGGAGGGGATATAGATATACATATAGCTGATTCACTTCATTGTACAGCAGAAACTAACACAGCATTATAAAGCAATTATACTCCAATTAAAAAAAAAAGATATAGATCAGGGGTCTCTTGTTTTCTTCCTAGCTGGCTATCCAGCACTGTTTACTAAAAAGGTAACCCATCTCCACTGCATTGAAGGGGTTCGTTTGTCATAAAGCAGGTGGTTATATATGTGTGGACCTGTGGGGGGGCTTCCAGATGCTCTGTGCTGTACTAGTTGTCCTATTTGTCTATTCTTAGGCCAATACCATGCTGTTTTCATTACTAGAGCTTTCTAATATATCTCCCTATCATCTGTTAGGATATTTTCTCCAATAGAATTCATCAAGATTTCTATTTTAAAGTTTTGGATGGATTTTATCATTTACTTTTTTTCCTTAAGAAAAAGAAACACTTTATTTAATACTCTTACTTTCTAAGTGAATTTATGCCAAATGCTTCTCCATGTTCTAAACAAGATGCCATTGCTTTTTAATCTTAAAGTCATAGCCGGTTCCTGAGAAGTTCAGTTTTGTGAAGTATACTGTATACTATTGTCCATAATTCACATGTGGCTCCCTGTTAGAAATTCTATTTCTTTGAAGCATGCCTTAAGCCTTTTTGGCAACAGACTTTGGCTCATACTTTTTATTGTTTTTTTTTTTGAAGACATTATGTTTTTACAAGAGTGAGCCTCGGAAATGGAACTGGTGCCACGTTACATTCTAGACAAGTTTTGGTCGATTTTTATTACACGTAGCAGGTATTTTACAGAGCATGGGTGTTACCTCCAGATGTGGTTGGAGACGGTGCCACAGGAAGCAGACAGCTTGTCATGATCAGGCTGTGGTCCGCCGGACGTCTCTGCCAGACCGTCTTTCAGAATCATCAGCTTTCAAAGATGGGTAGACCTCAGAGGTCAGTTTAGCTAGTTGGTGGAGGCTTGTGGCTACAGGCAAAGGCAGGTCTGCAGCAGCTGTCGCCAGGAGGCTATGATGCCTAGCCTAAAGCTGGCTTAGCCAAAATTCTTATTCTTCCCGCCCAGAGGAAGTGTCCTTAAGGAGCTAACTGATTAGAAAGAAAACAAAGCAAACCAGTCCTTTACAAGGGAGCCTTTATCTTCCCTGCTGTTGATTAGCATCTCTGTTTAAGTTCTGTGCCAAAACACAGGTTGCTAGTTTCTTTAACAAAATAGCTAAAACTATAGAGCCTAAGAAAAGAAAAACAAAACAAACAGACCAGAAAAACACCTCCACATCTTTTCTCTTGTCTTGTGGACAGTAGACTTGTCTCGGTGCGTGTGGATATTCTGCTCTGGTTTCCATTGTCATGTGACTAGGTTGGGCCCGTTTCTGAAACTGGCGTTAGATGTGTTCTGAACACAACCATTATTTCCTCACAGCGCTGTTGGCAGTTGGACAGACTCAGTATAATGCCCAGTCTCTTTCGAGAGGGTGAGGTCCCTTCTTTATCTGCTTCACTGCCGTGATCAGGGGGGCTTTGGGTATTTATCAGGTCATGTTTAATTATCCTCATTAGTAAATGTCCTTCAGTGCCCTTTTGGTCAGTGGAGCTGATTGCAGACACTGGCTCCCTTTTCACGATCTTTGTATCTGGTTCCTTCCATATCAGAATCACTAATAAAATACGGGTGAATGTACAGTGGAACCACCTGATAGTTCACTTCTCCTGGAACCCATCCCCTTTTAGCCCCAGGATGGGAAACAGAAACTGTTAGCTTCCTGCTCTCTAAATCTTAGACTTAATTACGATTACTGTTACATTAAACAGACATGTACTGAATGTGTGTTATGTTTGTAATACTCACTAGTGCTGTCTTTAAACAACCTCTGCCTAAACCTCTTGACATGATACAGCTTCATTCTCCATAATAACAGCAGAAGCTATTGTTGGGGGGGCAGGGTGTGTGTGGTAACCTACGTATTAGGCACGGTACTGAATACCTGTACGAAGTGCTTTATATCCGTAATTTCATTTGACCCTCCCCCAGTCCAGCAAAGAAGGTCCCCACCGTTAGAAAGTAGTGAAGGTGGGGATTAAATCGCAGTAGGCCTGAGCCCAAAGAAGATGGTACCTTCCTTGGCAAAGCTGAAACTCAGCCTGGCAACGAAAACAGTGCCTTTCACAATGTCATCTGAATTTATTGGAAGAAGGCCGTCCCCTTCTTGAAGTAGGCTCCGGGTGAATGAAAACTACTACAGTAGTTTTCTCTGCTCTTAAAATTTAACTTGGGAAGATTTTCCGTTCCCGAGGCCTTGGGCTGTCTGGGGGCTCTGGGTCTATGGAAGAAGGTGCTGCCACGCACGTTCAGAAGTTTCTCCAGTGACAGTCAGTGGATGCTGGGGGCCTTAGGACCACAGCTGGTGGTTCAGGGGAACAAGGGTAGCAGTAAGGGAGCAGGCTTATCATCTGCACAAGCAGAGTCAACTCATTTGAGATTAACGCTGACGCTGGTCAGAGCTGATCCGGACGGAAAGTGTGACTAGCTGCATGAAGGCGCTGCTCTCTGGGTCACTCTTGGATTCTCAGCCCTTGTTATCCACTGGGTACCGCTCTGAATTCCCATACCTACTGCTGCTGTTGAGCAGAGCCTCACGATGGGCTAATAAGCTGTTTGCTCTCGGTCTCTTGCCCCAAGGCCCAGCACCTCTCGGGCTCAGCAGGCTTCACATTCCAGGCCGATGGGGACTCTCAGAATGCCCAAACTTGGTTCCTGAAGTCTTAGAGACATGCTCTGGGCTAGTTTCTTTTGCACTAGAGATGGTTCTGAGCTCTCTGAGAAGGTACCTGCTACCAGCCCTGATGGTTCGGGGCCATGTCAGAAAGCTGGATTCTGGATCGCTTGAAAGTCACAGTTCAGACACAGGGGGTCTGTTCATGAAAAGCCCACAGCTGTGTTTTGTTCAGCTGGCAGAGTTTAAAAACCGACAAAAATTCACATAAAAGAATTCTGGCTCTTCCTGTCCTCTCAAAAAATGGAAAGATGGCCTGCATCCTGACGTGGCAGTGATTGTTGGAAACTAAACAGAGACGTCTTCTTTAAGCAGCAAGCGCGTTCCAGTAATCGTTGGTTTCCTTTTTTCCATACCAGGCCAGCTTTATAGATTTATGTTATCAGCTTATCCTTTGGAGATACCCCTTTTTGCAGACTCTGATTCAATTATATAATAATTATTATGCTTTGGATGAACAAAACCAAATTCCTATGGGAAGGAGGTACTACAGTGCTCTGAAACCATGGGATAGTCTCCTGTGGTACTGGTTTTTGAAAAAGAGACAGAAAGAACGAGAATTAGCCACAAATATATTTAGGCAGATCTCTTAGTTAAAATAGGCTAGCTGCTCGAACAAGCTCCAAGATTTCAGTGACCTAAGCCTCATTGAAGTTTATTTCTTGCTTACTTGGCCGTAATTGGGTTTCGAGTCATGGGAGTTTGGAATGGAGAGAGAAAGTTCGTGCCATTCCACGCAGTCACTCAGCGCGCCAGTGACTCCCCCATCTTCCACATGTGGCTTCCAAGGTCACCCTAGCCATACGTACATGTGTCACTGGGAGACAGAAGGGCAGGAAGGATGATTTGTGGGAGATTTTCATGGGCCAGGCCTGGAAATGAGACACATCACTTCCACTCCTGCCTTGAGAGAAGAATAAATGGGTTTGGTGACCAGCTGGAAGGCTCTAGCCACCCCGGTTAGGTACCTGAGTTTAGAGAATCTTTCTGAGGTTCTGTGAGAACATGCTTTCTCACAGTAACTACCCACCGCTAGATCAAGAGCATCGATCTGACCCATCCAGATGTGTCAGAAAGAAGTGGGTCCCTGGACACGGAGGAGACACAGGAGGTCCGGCAGGAAAATGGGACACTGTGTGTCAGGCTCACCTAAATCCAGGGAGAGCGGCTGTCCCCCACCTGGGGAGCACTGCCCCTGCGCCCCGGGGATACTGAAGTCTTCTTGATCGAGGCCCAGCACTTGCACGTGAAAGGAATCACGTATTTAAGGATAAAAGGAGTCATGCCAGGAGCTCTTTTTAGTGGGCAGGGATTCCAAAGCCCAAAAGATCCAGATGTGATTGCTGTATGAGTGTCAACTGGCTTTTTTTTTTTTTCCAATGAAATTAATGTCTTCCGCGATTTCTAGAAATTAGTCTCAGTATTTCAGTAGATCAGATCCCCAGCATCTCCATGACTCAGAAAGCACATTTAACAGAATTGAAGTGACTGAGCTGGGGAAAGAACCCACAGTTCCTGTGACTCAGGGTTTGGCTTTGAGGAAGGGGGACTCTGCGGGTTGATGACTCACTTTTACCTCCCATTGATCCTCCACCTTGCATTTTAAACTGCAGTAGAATTGAACTTCCTATACATCTAACCTGTCTCACGCTATTTCACACTTTTATGGCTTAGTCCACAGTCTTGCCCTACCTGACTCTATTCAGCCCCCAAGATTCCATCTCAGGACATCTCTCAGGGTCGCAGGCTGAATCAGGTGTCTCTGCTGCGTGCTCCCACAGCATATCCCATGTCTGCCTCTATTTTGAGATCTTGTGTGCAGCCCTGGTCCTGACCTTAAAGGCCCTGAGAGCAGGGACTTGTCACATTCATTTTTTTCTTCCAGCATCTAGGACAATTGGCACCTCGCAGGCACTCATAGAATGTTTGTGCATTGGGCCCTCTTCCAGAATCTCTTAGTTTGCAAGTCTTTCTACAGGGTTAATTGAACCATTACAGCCTGATAACTTCACTTTCATTTTTTGAAATCTGTGATGGCTTCAGGAAACGATGATCAGATTCATAAATGCCAGTGTTTCATTACATACTTGTCCTGTGTCAGGCACTGGGCTCTGCTCTCAGTTCACGTGTCTTTTATAATCTTTTATAATCCCAACAACCCTATGCAGTAGATATTGCCATTAGTCCAGTTTTCAAACCCAGGTCCACGTGACTTGAGAGGCCCAGCTCTTATGCACCGGGATGGAGGTCACATGAAAGACGTTTTATTTACTCTTGCTTGTCTATGGCAGGCAGGTGTTACTCTGTAGAAACAGTGAGGCTGGGCGCTTAGCCTCAGTTTATTAGATGACCACTGGTAATCTGGCTTTAGAACAGGCAAAGGGTAAGACCCAATTAATTCGTTAAGCATGGCTTGCAAAATGGAGCACATTTTGACACTGACAAGTGTAGAATCTTAGAAAAGCAATTTGAGCAGCCAAGTTATTAAAAGACCTGAGATACAATCTGGGCAACAGGTACTAAAATCTAAAATCCACGCTGGATACCTAGACAGAAGGATGAGACACAGGTACAAGAAAGCACCTGGAGACCAAACCAGCCACTTCCCTGAGACCAGGGATCTCTGCTTGAGCCAAGACGGTCTCTAAAGATTAGCCACCAATCTCAGGAACCAGCCCCAGTGTGGGCAACCAAGCCTGACCCTCTGACTCAAGCAGAGAATGAAACCGGTATATTTGATTCTTCGAAATAACTGCTTTACAAAATCATTCTGCTTTATAAACAAGCTAACAGATGGCTGACTCTGGACATAGCTGTGGAGACCACTTTCAACATTTTCATTGCTGGCCAAAGCACACTCTTGTAAATATGTTCCCAAGTTGTTCATGCATTTATACCCACCTGCAAACTCCAGTATATATTAGCTATTGAAAGAGTGACACTGATTTCACAAAAGGAAAGTTTCACCAGGAATTTGGGTTAGCACACTGCCATCCCTTTTTTCATGCTGTTTTCAAAAACCCTCATGGCCAGGTGACTCACTGGTAGGCTACAGACAACATATGGTCTGAACTGGTTGGTGCCCATTCCCTATTGGGCATTCAATATTTTTAATGTGCACTTGATTTGCACGTGAATTTTATTTACTATCCTGATCACTTCACGTAAATTAACACAATATTTTATGTAATTCATCTTAATGTTTATTCTTCCTGACTGATTTTAAGTGTATTACATTTAGTTTTAGAGGAATGGAAAGTTACCCAGCAATACAGAGATAAAGATTTGTATGCCAAGTATGTGTTACCAGAATGTAAAAAAAAGCTAGGATACTAAGTGATATATGCCAGACTTCTACCAGTTGTCCAGATCTACCAGTTGCCTATTTCTATAAAGTTGTATTGGAACTTTATAAAAATTCCGTTTTGTGTGGCCTTGCGCCATGTCCACAGCTTACGTACTGCCTATAGCTACTATGACACAGCAGCAGCAGAGTTGAGGTGTTTTGACAGAGACTCGATGGCCCCAAAAGCCTGAAATATTTACTATCAGGGCTTACAGGAAAAGTTGATCCCTGCTATAGACGTCTTTCCATTGATGAAGTCTTCATTCACCCTTTTGTCCAAAGGTTGAATACTCTGAAGGTTAGCACAGGAAGTGTATGTAATCTGCCCAAGGTCACCCAGGTAGATAGGGTAGAGCCGGGATTTGAATCCAGATGCTCTGATTTCAGAATCCATTTTTTAAAATCACAATACTATACTCCCTTTTCTGTATCGATTTCATTTGTAAATCTATCTTAAAACAAAGACTATATCTCTTTAGGAAATTCCAAAACAACGTGACATAAACGAGTGAAGGATTTTGATGCCGTCACCATATTCCCAACCAAATACTGCCATTTCTTTATTATTTATTACTATTATTTATTTATTACTATTATTATTTATTCCTTTATTACCTATCTTTAGATTTCCTCCAAGGTAGAATAATAGGTCACGCTAAGACAGAATGACCTTGACCTTTTCAGAGTGGTGACATTTTTGTTTTACGTAAGGAGAAGTTGGGGCTTGGGGTGAGAATGTATTACTGAAGATGCATTCAGAAAGCTATACTTTTTGTCTCCCAAGACAGTGCTTGAAAGGGTTAAAAAAACATGTCCATGTTTATAAGGCAGTAACTGAATTACATGGAAAGAATGGGAAATTACAAACATCAGGGTAAAAAATAAATCTTACATTTTGAGAGAAGCATATCATCTTTCTGAAGCCCCTGTTACTCTGCTAGAAATGCTTTGTGTATCCACATCCTTATTTCTTTCAGCAACACCTCTTTCACAGCTCCTTACACCTTCATTTTCCATATTTTTGTAATAGTTTTATCTATTATGTTAAATTTATATTAGCTTTAAACGTGTCCTTTTAAGAGACACTAGACTAAAAGCTCTATGAGGTCAGTAACCGAGTCTGTGGCCCAAGAGACTCTTCAGAAAGACTTTGTTGAATCAAATTGAATTGCATTGTATTTGCTGCATGTGTTTCCAGAAAAACGTGCCATAATTTTACAATGGGAAATAAGTTGTGACAAAATTTCAACAGTGCCAGTTTCTGAAGCAGAACCACAATTTTGCACCAAAGAATGTGCTCATTCTCGAAAACAGAATTTTAAAAGAAGCTGTGACAGGGCAGCATGAACGGTAAACCACGGAAGCAGAAGCCATGAATGTGTTTAATGGAGACTCACCTCCCTCCCACTGTGGGGAGTGGTAAAGTGGCTCTCCAGTGAGATGAAAACAGAGAATGGGGGACCTTCATCTATATATTAAGTCTCCAAGTTACTTTATTTCTATTAGGCTTATGATTTAAACCAGAAAAGCTGTTAGCAAATCTTTTGTTTTGGGGGCTTTCGTAATCCCTAGAATCAACCTCGTTTTCCACATCAATTGCCCTGTGTAAATAGCTAACCATCGTAACTACACCTCACTGGGGAAGAAAATCAGGTTGTAATGTAATTTACATAAAGCTTGCAAGGGTATTCAACTTAGCTGTCAGCGGCTGTATAGTAATGTGTTGACACCTTATCGTTATTTTATTCAATTATTTTAATGCCAGGAGCTATATAGGGTGAGGTAATAATGTTCTCCTTTTCCATCTTCCATTCCTTTTTGTGGCTGACTGAAGGGTTTCTTACCTTTGCCACAGGCAAGAAAAAGTAAAAGGTATCGGGTACCTTTTTTTTTCCCCTTGAGAATTTTGTCCATTTACTTTCATGTTAGTATTTTTATTTCTCTCACTCAGTCTTGAAACATTAAAAATATTTACCTTATCTATATGGGAATTTGAAAGTTACTTGCCTTTGCTACTGTAAAAGGAACATTTTCCACTTGTACCAACCAGCCAAACTGGCTCTTGTGTTCCATCCCTGGTTCTCACCGGTAGAGGCTGAGAAAGGACCAGGAACTTTGAGAGCCCTCCCCCTCCCTCATGTGACAGACTGTTGTTGGACCCAAGTGAAGACTCCTTTCTGACTGAAAGTCAGTGAGGCTTTAACCGGCTGTGCGCAGACCAGAGTCCTGGATTCCACGGCCTAGTTAGCATAACCACCTTGAACTTCCCTTCTGGCTCTTAAAGCCCCTCATTTTCCCCCCTTCAGCAAACTCTTCTGTCCCTTTCTTCACTGGCCCAGGCAACAAGGTACAGCCTTTTTTTTGAAGAATAGTTGGTTTACAATGTTGTGTTTAATTTCTCCTGTACAGCAAAGTGACTCAGGTATACAAATATATATTGTTTTTCATATTCTTTTCCATTATGGTTTATCACAGGATATTGAATGTAGTTCCCTGTGCTATACAGTAGGACCTTGTTGTTTTTCCGTCTGATATGTAATAGTTTGCATCTGCTAATCCCAAACTTCCAGTCCTTCCCTCCCTCACCCCGCCCCGCCCTTGACAGCCACAGTTCTATTCTCTATATATGAAGATACAGCTTTTTTTAGTTGTTATTTTGCTTGCTCTGGTGGTCTCTGTTTGCTCCTTCCACACTGTTTCACTGAGTCCATGATCTTGGGCAGATCATTAACCTCTCTGAGTTACGGGAATCAATGGGATAGAACAGCACTCTCTTGGCAGGATTTTGCTTGGAGCGTCTGAGATATCACATAAGGAGGCACCTAAGGTAACTCCTGACAGATGATGGGCACCAGGTAAAGGCTGGTTTCCTTCTTTCACACTCTCAGAGCTAAAAATGGCATCAGGCACCCAGTAAGCTCTCTTTGGATACTCATGAAACGGTAAATGAATATTTTCATCGCTCTATAAAACAGACGTAATTGGGGCTTCCCTGGTGGCGCAGTGGTTGAGAGTCCGCCTGCCGATGCAGGGGACACGGGTTCGTGCCCCGGTCCGGGAGGATCCCACATGCCGCGGAGCGGCTGGGCCCGTGAGCCATGGCCGCTGAGCCTCCGCGTCCGGAGCCTGTGCTCCGCAATGGGGGAGGCCACAACAGTGAGAGGCCCGCGTACCGCAAATAAATAAATTAATTAATTAATTTTAAAAAAAAAAGACATAATTGCACGATTCTGTAGATTCTACCAGCCACAGAGCTTTCTGAAATTTTTGCCTGGGAATCTAGAATTTCACTTTACACTGAAGCAGCATTTTATTTTATTTAAACGTAACCAAATGCCTTCAGGTCAATTCGTGGTATCATTTTCTGAACCAATTATAGATCATTGCAAGTCAGTGGAATTTAATAAGAAAAGACAGAACCAGAGTTAAAGCTGCTGACTAACTTCTTAGTAACTCTCCCAGAATTGTGTCACCTTTAAGACATTTTAAATCATAGACCCAAAAAGAAGTGTTTTCAGTTACTTGCAATGTTAATATCTAAAAACCCTAATTCTATGCCTGCTTCTCATGACCATTGCCAAATAACACATATTCCAAACGTTAGTTAAAATAAGATTTTCCATGGCCTTAGTTTGAAAACTGGATTTCTCTGGGAAGTTAATGTTGACAAAGTAAGGTTGACAATTGTAAGAGAATTTTCAGATCCACTGTTTCTCTAGAGAGTTTTAGGAACCAAATAAAGATTTCTTCTGGGGTTTTTTCTAATCTTCAGAAGTAAGGCCATGAACCCAGTGACCCTGAGAATGTTTTCAGTCTCTGTAATTCTCTTTAGAATTCTTATCCTACATGCTGTAATTTGTGTGTTTAAGTAAAGCATCATGGGATTATAAAGATATATAATTTAGGGTGTATAATTTCACATAGAGTGACCCCTTACCAAAAGGCTTAAAATTGGATCCTCGGGGCAGGACTCTGCCATAGAGCACAGATGGATGTGGACAGAAAAACCATCTCTGTGATCTGAAGACACTTCTGCCCACTTCTACCACCATCAGATTTTCATATCCCGTATTTGCAATAGACAAGGGAAACCATCACAGAGAAGAGTTAAGCCGCGTGTTTTAACCCAAATTCTAGTTTCCTGTAAATCAGTGGGTTTGTGCCTCTTTTTTAGATATCAGTGTATCTGAGGAACATGACACGTTTGCATCACGGAGGGGGAGGTACTCACCATGGCCAAGAGTGTCAGCAATGGGACCCAGGGTCTTTTTCCCTTCCTCCCCATTGTGAATCACTGCCATGGTGTGTCACGCGATCCAAAGCACATTTCTTGCTCTTGTGCACATCTGGCATGAATGTCATCCCTGAGACTTTTATTCAACACATTTTTAGTGAGCACTTTCTATGGGCCTGACATATTGACCACAGACATCTTTAGACTTCCTGCTCTGGTTCTTAAGATAGTAGGAAAGGGCTATCGAAAGGAAGGTAAGAATCTGTAAATGAATATGCTCGTGCATGTGTACACTAATAAGCGAAGCAGGCCAGGTGGACGGTCTGTCCTTGTCCAAACGAGATAGATGCTCTCAGCTGTAACAGCTTTCTGTGTCAGAAGTTAAGCCTGGTTTTACACCACATCTTCCTATTTGCAGGCAAAATATCCCAAAGTCTGAGTGTTGACAACTTATTAGAAAATTTTTTCAACGCTGTCAACCAAACATAATGCATTTCTGCTTGTAACCTTTGGATATAGTGGGAGCTGTATAAGAAATCAAGGTGGACAAGTCCTTTCCACGTAAGAAACATCCCACTGCCTCTTGTGGCTCCAGTTATGCCAAAGAAATCACTCTGTATTCTTATATGGAGTTGTCGTGATATACTGAGGACAGTCAAGGAATGTGTCACCAGGTTAAAGACAGTCCTTGAGCGTAAGATTCAATTACTTAATTTCATGTAATTGAGATCTCTAATAGAGCATTTTTCACCCTCAGTGTAAAAATATTTATTAACTGTCATCATCCCTGTACTTAGAGTCTGTTTTTCCCTTTCTACAAAAAGCTTCCGGGCTTCCATGGTGGCGCAGTGGTTGAGAGTCTGCCTGCCGATGCAGGGGACACGGGTTCGTGCCCCGGTCCGGGAAGATCCCACATGCCGCGGAGCCGCTAGGCCCGTGAGCCATGGCCGCTGAGCCTGCACGTCCGGAGCCTGTGCTCCGCAACGGGAGAGGCCACAACAGTGAGAGGCCTGCATATCGCAAAAAAAAAAAAAAAAAAAAAAAAGCTTCCATCATTGTCAGAAGACACGCTTACTCATGGCTAAGCCCCTCTGTTAAGCTTGGTAGTTATGTAATTAAACATCACCTGGAAAACGATGCTTCTTCATATGTAAGCGTTCAGAATTCTCTAAATGAAGCCCTCTTTTTATTTTGTATAACATTTTAACATTTCAAAGGCTTTCCCGTCTGTCATACCATTATGTGCCTCTGCCTTAAGATAGTCTATAAATAACTCACACGTCCTATAAAATTTTAAATGGAGCCCATGTGTGCAAGATCAAGGTGTTTTCACTCAAGTTTTGTATGGGTGCTTTGAAATACTCTACCCTCACAAAAGGAGACAGCATCCCCATGCCTTTGCTCACGCTGTTGATTCCACCAGAATGGTCCTTTCTCCCAAACCCACGTGTCATTCAAGGTTCGAACCTAACGCGCTCTTTCCCTCTCTGAGCGTTTTATACTTGGCGATGTACCAACCGTACATCCCACTCTGGCTTGTCCTACTCTGTGTGCCTGCCTCCCCTCCCGTAACACCTTGTACATCCCTCAGAGGAGGAGCTTTTCCTGAGTGCCTTCACTCGTTGGCTTAGTTGAAGCCCTTGGTTAAGAGTTGTTTAGGGGAGGGTTGTCAGAACAACTAGGGCGTCTCAACGAACAGAGCTCAGTGTTAGATTGACATTTGGAAGTCAGACACACCTGGTTTTGATTCTCATGTCAATCGAATACCAGCTGTGTGACCTTGGACAAGTTACTCAACCTTTCCGAGTCTGTTTCTTCATCTAAAATTATGGTAATAAAGCATTCTTCAGAAAGAAGAAAGGAGAAGTATCAGTGAGAAGACACTTACAGGAGGCTGGTATAGCTCCTGGTACATAGTGGGTTGAATGTCAGTGACTCCTTTGTTGTTTTAATCATTCTTCACCTTCCTGCCCCTTCTCCCTCATCCATCCAACCTTGTAGCTGGGACTTGACTCACCTTCCCGGATGCCTGCGCCAGGAGCTAGGCTTTAGAGTCTAATCCATTTGAAGTCAGAGCCTGTCTCTGTGTCTCAGTAGATATGGAGCCATCGACAGATGACTTGGGTGATTTGAGACTCAGTTTCCTCAATTCTTAAATGAGGATAATAAAACTTAACGTCACACAGTGTTGTTCAGAGCATTAAATGAGCAAACATATGTAAAGGATCTCGAGCATTGCCAGAACATGGTAAATATTCAAGCGTCGAATGAATCAAAACCACTATAGAGATAACTGTAAACAGTTTTGAGCTGGTTTCAGACAGAGATGAAGCCTGAACTAAAAAGAGTACCAGCAAATCTGTACTTTCTGTAAATATCAACAGTGAATTAGAGAATTTCAGTTAAGCTGGGGATGTGACGTTTTATATCACCAGAATTTAGAGGTTTGAAAACTATAAAGTATTTGCCCAAACCTAGAATTCTGATGCATTTCCACATTATAGTTAGTGTCTTTGGACATTCCTGTCCAGCTGGCTGATGCTAAAGCTGAAAGTAGTTCTGAAGGTCCACCCAATGCCCAGAGCATCCTTCTTCCCAAGTTCTTCTCTGCCCCTCAAAGTGAACAGGCTGTTATTTCCAAGACATTCCCACAGGACTGCACCAGAAGAGAATCCACACTCCCTGGCTTCTTACCTCTGGGCCAGAGGTTGGAAAACTTTTTCTTTAAAGGGCTAGATAGCAAGGCTTTGGGGGCCACATATAGTCTCCGTAGAATATTCTTTGTCTTCTTTATTGTTACCGTTGTTTTAAATAATCCTTTAAAAATGTAAAAGCCATTCTTCAAGAAAAACAGGCCACAGATCAGACTGGACCCACCAACAATAGTTTGCAGACTCTAGACCAGCGGTCCCCAACCTTTTTGGCACCAGGGACCAGTTTTGTGGAAGACAATTTTTCCACGGACCAGAGTGGGGTGGGGTGATGGCTTGGGGATGATTCAAGTGCATTATATTCATTGTGCACTTTATTTCTATTATTATTACATTGTAATATATAATGAAATGATTATACAACTCACCATAATGCTGACAGGAGGCGGAGCTCAGGTGGTAATGAGAGCGATGGGGAGCGGATGAATCTTCACTCTCTCACCCGCCGCCCACCTCCTACTGTGGGGCCTGGTCTGTGCCCTGGGGGTTGGGGACCCCTGCTCTAGACCACTGAAGGGAGGGAGGAGTGAAGTGGTTTTGAAACCTTGATGAACTAATGCCTTCCTCTAAGTAAAGGAAAATACACTTGCAACAGTTTCTTTTAATATGAAAGCAATATAACATTGTAGGGGAGGAAAAAGTTTTCTCGACCCTCCTCAGGTCCCTGGCTGAGTCTGAAAATTAAACCAACAAAGACAGATTAACAAGAGAAGAGCACACACGTTTGATCAAACTTTTACCTGTACATGGGGACCTTCACAAGAGAATGAAGACCTGAAGAAGTGACCAGAGCAAGAAGAGCTTATACCCTTTAGACAAAGAAACAGTAAATTTGTAAAGAATTGACAAGACAAAGGGTTTGGGCTGAGAGTAGTAAATGGTGAAGTAACTAGGAAGTTAAGAGTTATTTTAAGAAGGTTTGCCGTAAAAAAAGAAAAAGAAATAATGCCATTTGCAGCAACATGGATGGCCCTAGAGATTGCCATATTGAGTGAAGTAAGTCAGACAGAGAAAGACAAATATATGATATCATTTATATGTGGAATCTAAAACAAGGGTACAAATGAACTTATCTACAAAACAGAAATAGAGTTACAGATGTAGAAAACAAACTTATGGCTATCAGGGGTAAGGGAGGGAGGGATAAATTGGGAGACTGGGATTGACATATACACACTACTGTATATAATAAAATAGATAACTAATAAGGACCTACTGTATAGAACAAGGAACTCTACTCAATACTCTGTAATGGCCTATATGGGAAAACAATCTAGAAAAGAGTGGATATATGTATATGTATAACTGATTCGCTTGGAAACTAACACAACATTGTAAATCAACTATACTCCAATAAAAATTTTTTTAAAAAAATAACATTTCATTATAGTAATAAAATACACCCAAATATGACCGCCGCATTGCAGAATTACAGATGAGATTGCTTTCTTTATAGCTTTTTTATTTTCTGAGTTTTATATCATAAACACGTAATTCTTTTATCATTAAAGAAAGGTTTGTTTGTGCAGAGTTCTAGGTCCCAAATCCTAGTCTCTGATGATGAAGAGGACTTTCCTCCTCCTGGTCCAGGAGGGGGCTTTTCACATGGGAACGTTACGACCTGTTTCAGGGAAAAAGGGTGAGGTGGGAAGAGTCAGAGGGACGTTCCTGCTTCTGCCGTTTTTAAAAAGAGTGCTTGAGCTTCAGATATTTAATATGCCACGATGCCATAGTTTGGGGTAGCTGTCCTGAACCCCATCAACATTAAGCTAGTACTTTTACTTCTATGGTACAACTATATTTTCTAGTCGGTTTTTTAGTCACTTTGTAGTGGGACCTCATCTCACTGCTGTTTCCCATTGGAAACTGATGAGGAACATAGGAAAGCAGATGGCGCACAGACTGTCGAAATGAAAAACACAGAAGAAAGAGCTGCGTGAAAGAAATATTTAATCATAACATGAAAAGCTCCTAGTGGCAACTTTTCCATTATGTTAAATTTCATTCATTTCTATGCATTCTGGGTATGAGTTTAAAAACAGAGGTGGTAACTTTCCATCTTAATGCCCGTCTCCCATGGGGTGTTGGTTTTGTCTCTTGCAGGACTATGATTTGAGCCAGCTCCAGCAGCCTGATACCGTGGAGCCAGATGCCATCAAGCCGGTCGGAATCCGACGGTTGGATGAGAGACCCATCCATGCTGAGCCCCAGTACCCGGTTCGATCTGCAGCCCCGCACCCTGGGGACATCGGTGACTTTATTAATGAGGTGCAAAGAGAGACTCACTTTTTTTTATAAGGGTGTTCATTTTATGCTAACAGTTAGTACTATGGAGACCACAAGTTGCTGGGAATACAGCTATGTAGTTCATTAAAACACAATTCTTTTTCCTAACTTTATGCAAAAGGAAATGTGGCTTCAGTAACAGAGAACAGATGAGATGGCTTTGGTCAGCCCAAAAGAGACGGATCAACTAATGTTCTGCATTTGTAAATGACATCCGTATATATTATCAGTATTAGTCACACTCTCTCCAAAAGAATTTTTTCCCTAGATTACAAGTAATAAATAGGCTAACGATATTATAGTGAATTCTAATTTCAGTTATTAACACCGATACATGTAATAAGAGTTCACTTTCATTTTCCTCACACTGTACCCTTTGAATGCCACAAATGGTGAGAATTCAGTGCCTACCCAACGAGAGGTCCATCATATGAGATTAACAGGAAGAGCAGCTAAATTAAATATTATGTAAGTGATTTAAATACTTGTCTAGTTGAGGAGTTTTAAGAGCTTCTGCAAGAGGCAGCTAATTCTCTGTTGAATATAACAGATATGATTTCCACTGTCAAAATTATTATGGTATTCTCTTATTTCATTACTGACCAAGAGTTCTGCTACACTTAATCCTTAAGTTTTGAAGTCAGATGATTTATACTGCTTCTTTTGATCATGTCTACAGTTTTACTGCAATTCTTTTTTTTTTTTTTTTTTTGCGGTACGCTGGCCTCTCACTGTCGTGGCCTCTCCCATTGCGGAGCACAGGCTCCGGACGCGCAGGCTTAGCGGCCATGGCTCACGGGCCCAGCCGCTCCGCGGCATGTGGGATCTTCCCGGACCGGGGCACGAACCCGTGTCCCCTGCATCGGCAGGTGGACTCTCAACCACTGCGCCACCAGGGAAGCCTTGCAATTCTTCTTTCGAATTTTTATTGTTAGTATAAGAAAATGATAACATATTGATATTGATCGCGAATATATGGCAGGGCCTGTGTTCTCTGGCCAGATCCTCCCACTCAGAATCTCCAAGATTAGAATTGGTCTCAGTGCCTTACAAAGTGGAAAGCATCTGTTGTATATATTGCCTTCAGTCTCGTGCAGATAAGACTCTTCTCCTGGGCTTCCTTGAAATAGTTGTATATTACATCTACATAATCAATCTACCTTAGATTTTTAGATGCTCTTATAGTTTGTAGGAAAAGTTTTGAAACAAAATTAGCTTATCTGTCTTTACAATATTCATTACTATCTATTCCTAAAATACATGCTACTTTTTGAACTTATCTGTTCACTTCTGTTAAATTGGTAATGGGTTAATTTGTAGTAGACACGATTTAAAAGCTGATAGAAGGCAAAAACAGGATGCTGGTAACTCCTTTATGTACAAAAATATGCCCCGACTTTTCCAGATTACTTATATACATATAGGCCTGGTTAGGGGAATTAGCAGGAATATATATGATATAAATATAATATATATTATATAAAATATAATATATATATATAACTAGATATTTTTGAATATATAAGAGTGCCTGATGATTTTACTTCTGATGATTTTACTTCTAATTTAGCTTTCGTCATTACAAGAAATTATTTATTCCTGTGGTTGTCAGGTTTCAAGATATAGTGAACCTTTGACTGTAGGTGTAGGCACTGGATTTTTTTCAAGCAGGATTTCTGGCTTTGGTGTAATTCAGCAAATACTTACCTGAATGTTTCTGCCAGTCCCTGAAGTGTCACTGTTCCGTGGGCTTCCATCCCATCCAGGACACTCTGCTTTTCTCGTGATAAAATTCAAGCACTAAGGGTCATTTCTAAGGCTGTCTGTAATCTGATTCCTGCCCTCTCTTCCCTCCACATTCCCTTTCTGTGCTGCAGCCCCCTGAACTATTTGTAGTTCCTCAAAAGCATCACAGGTTTAACTATAACTTTTGCAAAGCCCTTCCTTCTTGACCTTCAGTGAGACACTCATTTAGCCTTCAGATTCAACTCAAGCGCCCCTTCTCTGTGAAGCCCCTTTGATACCCCTGGGAAGGTTACAAGACTCTCCCTCACCATGGGGTGTCACTGTTAGTATTTATTTCTTCCTTATGAGTGCGTCCATTCTCTCTGAAACGGGGGCCATTTCCCGTTCTTCTTTGTGTAACCTAAACATCTACTATGTTGCATAACTCTTAGATTCTGTTGTTTCAAGGAATTCAAGGACTGTGGCGGGCGTGTAGGGCATGCAGCCATGAGCATCACCCATCTGCATTTGGCTGGGATTCACTGGGGCCCATGTCTAGAGGCTTTCACTCTCACTGGTGCCGATTACATTCAGGAAGTGAGGATATTGGCTGTTCCAAGCTGTGTGTTTTGTGTACCTTGTGTTTGTGTCTGGTGCGGTCACTCATTTTTTTTTTTTTTTAACATGACTGGATTTTCTTCAGTAGAGAGAGGAGAGTATCTAGTTAGTAAGGTTCAGTTGCCCAACCCTTCTAATGCCACAGTAGGAAAAGGTACACAGTAGGAATTTCCGTTTGGAATCGCCTTTTCCTAAAACAGCGCCCAGGTACACAGTCTATAAAGTGGCTGGAGGTCGTAGCAAACATGCGTGAATACATATATGAAGAAGTTTGTTCTGAACAACTGACTTGCCGATTAACTTCCAGAATACAACCCATTCATACTCTGAAAATTGTCTGCATTTGTTAGAAATGGCTCATTTGGAAATCATCTTGAGCTTGGTTAAGGATTATTCATTTACCAGATAACTACCGAATATCTATGGTGTGTACATCCTGTGCCAGTGATGTGTAGATAAGACATTAGACAGAGATTCTCTCTGTGTGAGTTCCCTGCGCTGCTGCTAGCGTGATCTCTGTGCCAGGCAAACGTTCCAGTATCTGAACTCTTACTTTGCCAGGCAGAGGACACCCATTAGATCTGGTTCTTATTAGGTGGTCCGGCTTCATCTCAGGCCCCTCCCCTACCTGCATCCTACAGGCCAGCAACAGAGACCTCTACTTGTAATTTCTTCTCAGCTTGTGATTCCATGCCAGCACCAGTTCCCACAGTGTTTTTCCTGCCTGGAGTGTCCTTTGCCCTTTTTCTAGATATTAGTTAAGTCCTTACCAGACCAAGAAGGGTCAGGGACACAGAGTATGGGTGGGCACCATCCTGCAACATCCCAATGTACCTAGAACTCGCCTCCCTCCATGACTCCTATCCCAAGCATCCCTTCTACCTCCCCTCAGGGCCCTCCTGTGGTCCAGTGGAAGAGGTGTATCCCTGGGGAATCATTGTGGGGCACACTGGTTCGGTGAGTACATGAATGGACAAAAGGATCACATTTGGAAATTATTCCCCAAATGGCTACTGAATCCTTGAAATTGAATGTGATTGTAAGGCAGAGGAATATGGAGTAGAAAGGGGAACCCAAAATCTATACCTAGAAATGCCCTACTTTTGGACACAGGAAAAAGAAAGTCTAAGGCGTTTAAGGTGTCACAGAAAACAACTAAAAAGAGGGTCGAGGGATGTGATGGTCAGGTCTGTGGAAAAGTCCAAAGAGATCAAACTGTTCAAAGGCCTAAATCAGAGATTACATTCAGACTCACTGTGTAGATTCTTCCACCTAAGACACGCATTAAGACTTGCACAGTATCTTTCTATAATTGGACAGATAAAAATAAATACAGGTAAAGTTTTAAAAGTGGTTGCAGTCACCTAGAAAGAACGCAAGCACATTTTATAAATACACTTAAAATACAAACAGATTTCTTTATCCCCAGGTTTTATTTGGTTTAGCATAATACCGAATGTTCCAAAGGAGGAAGAATATAGTGGTGATTATAATTGGAGTGTGTTTACAGGTGTAAGGAATAGGTAAACGCATGAGAAATTTTTCTAGTTTGCTTATTTAAATAATAAATCTCAAAAATGATAGCATTTCCAGATGGTAGGTAGGGTAAAACAAATCACACATTTTTGAATTTTAAACACAGAATTTCATTCTATTTTGAGATTTTTAAACAAGACCTTCAGATGGTGAAGAGTTGAAACTGTGTCATTTAATCTCAGCCCGACAGTAGATATTAGCATACCTCCAGTAACGATACTAATTCTGTATATTTCTTTATCTCAGGAATCTAAAAACCAAGGACATATTTCTATTAAAGGACTGACTTTTGATTAATATTATTAAAAAACTTATGGAAGGTGCTCCTGGAATACTTTGTTTAAAACTCCTGAAGTTTAAAATTGTTGCCTTTTTTCTCCTATTCATTAAATTTAACATGTTCTTTTAAAAATATCTTTGTCTTCTCCTACAAGAGTTAGGCGTTTTAGTTCAAATCCAGGTGCCTCATTTAACAGCTCTGTGACCTTGTACAAGGTCAAGGTCCTTGGACGTAACCACTTGGATTTCTAGTTTTCTTATTCATAAAATGGGGGTGAGAATAGACCCTTCTACTAAGATTGCAGTGAGGAATGAATAATAAAATCGATGTAAAGTGCTTGGTATAGTGACTGTTGCCTAGTAAAATCTCTTAATTATTATTAGTATTGTATTATCATTACAAGTTACTATTCAGGAGTAAAAACTTTCTACTGCCCTATAACTGTAAATAAAACAGATAGAAACCTCTCCTTTTCAAAAAAAAAAAAATGCTTTCAGTAAAATGAATTTCCCAGAAGGAGACATAGTCATGTTGGCGTTGGTAAGTCACAGAATTCCACTGTCATGTGATCATGGTATACTTTTATGTCCGCAGAGATTTTAAACCTAAATCCTAGCTTCTTCTGAAAGGTATAGATAGAAACATGAACGAGGTGCTGAGGAGAAAAAATTAAGCCCAGGACAACAGTACAAAGCTACCATCTAGAATACTTACTGGATGTCAAGCAGTGTTTTGGACAGCGGATATGAAATGAATACAACACCACCTCAGCAGAAAGGGATGTCACAATCTAGTGTAACCAAAACATGGCAATAGAAGTAAAGAGGACCAGAGAGACCACAGGAATTACTCTCGGTCATGGTTAGGGGAAAACTTCCAGGCAGCAGAAGTGACTTTTTTTTTTTTTTTTTTTTTTTTGCGGTATGTGGGCCTCTCACTACTGTGGCCTCTCCCGTTGCAGAGCACAGGCTCTGGACGCGCAGGCTCAGTGGCCGTAGCTCACGGGCCCAGCCGCTCCGCGGCATGTGGGATCTTCCCGGACCGGGGCACGAACCCGTGTCCCCTGCATCGGCAGGCGGACTCTCAACCACTGCGCCACCAGGGAAGCCCAGAAGTGACATTTTTAACAGTGGATGGATGGATGGATGGAAATTAAATGAAAAAATATGAGATGGGACATTTTAAACAAAAGGAATCACATTTCAGCTAGCAGGAAATGAATGCATAAATAACATGGAGGTACACTAAGAACATGACTTTTTTAGGTTTGGGGAGATTTTGGTGAATAATTCAGTTATGGTTGCTGGAATTGAGAAGAGTTGCAACAGAAGAGGTGGGTGAACAGATTAGGTCCACTGAATGCTCCTCAGAGGGTTTTGACATCATCCTATAGCTTACTCTAACATCAGGCATCAGGCATTTGAGTAACACCTAGTTTTTTCCATGTCTGCAAACTTCATCTATGATGTACTTATTAAACTTTTAATCAATTGTAACTTTTTTTAAAATAAATTGTTTTAAAGTGCCTGTGCACCAATTAAAAATCATCTTGCATACACCTAGGGGGACTCCTCCCTTATTTTGGAAACACTGCTGTAGGGGATAGCAATCAGAAAGTTTTACTTGGCGTGGGGAGGATTGACATCAAATAATCAAATAACGTCTGAAAAAGGAACCAATAGTTGTTTGTAAGTAAGAAACAGGAATAGGGAATTCCCTGGCAGTCCAGTGATTAAGGCTCTGCGCTTTCACTACCGAGGGCCTGGGTTCCATCCCTAGTCTGTGAACTAAGATCTCACAAGCTGCACACCGCACCCCCCCCCAAAAAAGCAGGAATAGTCCTGGGGACAGGGAGACCAGTCAGGCCTTTGCTGTGGTCCAGGCAGGATATAATGATGACCTGAACTAAGGCGGTGGATTTGAGACAATAGAGGACTGGATGTAAGGGATCAATAGGACCTCTTTCCTCTTACCTCCTTCGTGTGTTCCCTCACCCAAGGATGTGGGTTTTTTATAGTCCCTATAGAAGCATGTCTCCATCCATAAAGCATGGGATCAGAAGTCTATAAATATAAGCTCAGCAAGAATTCAGCCAGGGCCACAGCTCTTTGATTTGACAGAGGCAGTTCACTATGGAAACTAGTTCAGATTTATCCA
Organism: Grampus griseus; assembly: GCF_964374135.1. NCBI lineage: Eukaryota > Metazoa > Chordata > Mammalia > Artiodactyla > Delphinidae > Grampus > Grampus griseus. The sequence goes on along the minus strand of NC_139006.1, from coordinate 44,226,734 downwards.
GAGTTCAAGCTCTGCCTGTCCAGGAAAGGTGAAACAAGCGCATCCTCTTCTAGATTTAGTCAAACCCAGGTAGGGAGAGAGAAACACATGCAGTTAGCTTGTAAATGTGGCAACAGCGTGTCACACATCATGTGAAGGGGTGTCCACACGTACAAATAAAGGAATCCCATAAGGGAGGACCAGAGCTCGTGTGCCCCGCCTCCCACTCCCAGATTTATCGGTACGTTCACCCTGCTTGCCGGCCTGTCACCATCAGTTTCTCAGGACTTGACTATGAACTTTTTAGAATTACCAAAATACTACCCGGCATTGATATAATGCCTCAGCCGGAACAGTCATATTTTATTCTCGGATACAAATCAGTGCTCTCCAAGTGGAGGGGACTTAAAGTTCTTAACCTTCAGCCTAGAAAGACGGCTCTTGCCTAAGAATTCTTGAAAACTTCACTGGGTTTTGCTCTTTTGTAATCATGAAAACCTGAGGCAGTGTTTGATGTTCTGGCTAGCACAGTGACCTCTCAGGGGTTTTATAGCCTTAACCCCTTTTTTAAAAAAGAAGTAAAGCATAGATTCAACAGCTATCAGAATGACCAGAAAGTCAGGGCAGGAGATTAAAAAAATTTTTAAGAAATATTTTTGAGAACCTCGGTGGTGAGTATGGAGCTGGATTCTCACCAGTGTTATATTTGTTTTAAGGAAATTAATTAGGTGGCATAGACATTTGATGAAGAGTCTTGGGCCCTTTAACACACTGGTGAAGACCAGGGAGCGTCTAGCATTTATTTTAAGTCACAGGAAGCACAGGCCATGGTTTTCATCTCCAGGGAATCCAGGCACACATGATGCCCTGCCATTGACCCTTTCAAGTTCGTCTTCACCTTTCCGTATTTCCAGTTTGGTGCTGATGCCATGATTCACATATCTTCTGTATTTCAGGATCCAGGCAGAAGGAAAACTTTCCTCTGGGGCAGGCTCGTCTCCTGGCAGAGGGGGAAAGGCGAGGGGACTGGTGGAAGCATGTTAGACTCTTCGAGTCTCCTCCACGCAGCTGCTTCCATTCATTGGCCAACGCCAGTCGGGTAGCCAAGCCTGACAGTGGGTTAGGGAAGTCAGCTGGCTCCAGAGAGGCACTTGTGGTGCTGCGGGCGTGTGATCCACCCACAGGGAGAGGATGGTGAATCACTGAGGACAGTAACACAATCTACCACAAAAAGAAATTAGGAATTTTGAGAAATTGGGAGTTTGCAGTTCTCCGTCTTAACAGAATTGCCCTGTAGCTTATTCCGTAAATATGATCAAGAAACTCCTATCCAAAATTATTTGTGTTTTATACACTGAAGTAGTTCAAGGAAGACTTGTTTTATTTTACTTTACACAGGCATGTCTGGGTTATAGTCCACCTGAGGAGAGGAACAGTGGTGTTTAATTGAAGGTTAGGATTGTTGGTGAGACAGACTTTGGGATGGGGAAGCAGTAGGGTGTACTTTTCTTTCTGGTTTTTGATTGAAGTCCAGCACCTGCCATTTTGTTTCTAAAATGCTATGTCTTCACATCTATTTTTCTTTTTTTCAAATTCCAAAGCAAGAATCTTTTTCTCTAACCTTAAAAATTAAATTTAAAAAAATCACTAATATTCCTTGAGCTCTAACAAGTGCCAGATACTGTGGTGAGCCCTTGGGTCCCTTTATTTTATTTGGTCTCCGTAATGATCCTATTACTGTGATTACAGTTGCAGATGAGGAAATGAAGCTGGTAGAGCTTAGCCCAGGTCCCACAGCTAGTACTGTGCGGAGCGCGTCGCCCCAGAGTCTGAGCTCTTAACCACTACGTGTGCTGACTCTGACCTTAATTTTCATGCTCTTTTCCCTCTCCCTCCTCCTTTCTACTGATAGAAAACATATATGTACTCATAAAACACATATGGATTGGAAGGACTGATCTGAAGATGGACAGTTCATCACGTCTTGGATGAGTGAAGCCACCATAAGCCCACCGGCATTTTTTTTTTAATCTTTATTGGAGTATAATTGCTTCACAATACTGTGTTAGTTTCTGTTGTACACCAAAGTGAATCAGCTATATGCATACATATGTCCCCATATCCCCTCCCTCATAAGCCTCCCTCCCATCCTTCCTATCCCACCCCTCTAGGTCATAGCAAAGCACCAATCTGATCTCCTTGTGCTATGCGGCTGCTTCCCACTAGCTATTTTACATTCGGTAGTGTATGTATGTCGATGCTACTCTCACTTCGTCCCAGCTTCCCCCTCCCACCCTGTGTCCTCAAGTCCATTTTCTATGTCTACATCTAAGGGTTGTGGGAAAAGAGAATGATTGTTTGGAGACTAACATTGGTATATCTTGGACTTACTAGAATGGAAGTGGGAAAAAATTAGAGAAAAAAATACTTAGTATTTTTAGTATAAAAAAATACTTAGTATGTGGCAAAAAGACATAGTATTAAATCTTTAAAGTTTTGTAGAGCATAATTATGAATTACGATAGCTTCAGATACATGAGTTATGTATAAAGAAAGCATCTTTTTGCAGGAGTTAAGTGTATTGATAAGCATTTCATTGATTCTTATTTTTCCAGTTCTTTTTAAGAGCCATGTATACACATATTACTTTACATTGGCAGGATCCTCTTCCTCAATGTTTATACTATGTATTGATATTGGATCATGACGTTTCTAAAGCCTGTGGGAGCTAGAAGTCACTCCGTTCTTAAAAAATAATACCTGATCACAATTTATCAATTAATTTCACATTTTATGTTCTGTTGAGAACATAAATGATTTAGTGAATAATGTTCCTTGTATTGTAATCACATCTGGCCCGTCTTCTTTCTTCCTTTGACATCTTTCCAAATTTATGACAAATAGAATGCCACTTCCTCCTTGGACACGTAGTTCTCATCGCCGGTCGAAGTTTGTTTTCAGCATTCTGATAATTTTTGTCTAGACTTCATAGTTTTGGTACTTGTTTATCATTTATTTCATACTACAATAATGTCTGTTATGCTAGACTGTAAGCTTACAGAGGGCAAGGATCATATGGCACTCATTTCTATGTCTCTCTTTTTGCCTTGCCTATAATTCCTTTTAAGCCAGTCTGTTGTCAGAATCCTCTGACTGACCCTACATAGATTAGGGTCCACATACCACATGATTTCATAGCCTTCTGTATTATTTCATGTAACTTACTCTTCCAGTAATTATTCAAAACTGGTCTTGCCCGATGTACTGTTACAGGAATGCCTTTCCAGACTTCATTTAAGGTCTTCCCCCTCACAGCTTCAGGCAGTTGGCCATTCATTTCTGTCACCTGTCAAACGCATTCTCCAATGAACCCTGTCCCGTGGTATGTTTCGGCCTCACTGGGCTAGACTCCTTAGGCTTCTTTCTTCGCAGAGGAAAAGACAACAGTTAGTTTTTGTCTAACTTTCAAACATGGTGATAACCCCAGTTTCTCTGGGTTGCAAATGCGGTGGTCTGCAGGTGGAAACTTAAAAACAAGTGTTTGATGCCACGGGACCACTAGCGTCTGCTTGTGGAGTTGCTAATTGTAACCCTCTCTTCATCCTTTTCTTGTCTTCCAAACTGCAGGGCCTTAAAGCTGCTGACAACGATCCCACAGCTCCGCCGTATGACTCCCTCTTAGTGTTTGACTATGAAGGCAGTGGTTCCACGGCCGGGTCCTTGAGCTCCCTGAACTCCTCCAGTAGTGGAGGCGACCAGGATTATGACTACCTGAACGACTGGGGGCCCCGCTTCAAGAAACTCGCCGACATGTACGGTGGAGGTGATGACTGAACTTCAGGGTGAACTTCGCTTTTGGACAAGTACAAACAATTTCAACTGATATTCCCAAAAAGCATTCAGAAGCTAGGCTTGAACTTTGTAGTCTACTAGCACAGTGCTTGCTGGAGGCTGTGGCAGAGGCTGTAAACCAGTTTGGGCTCAGAGGGAATATCAGTGATCCAATACTCTTTGGAAAGACACTGAGCTCAGTTACACTTGAATTTTACAGTACAGAAGCACTGGGATTTTATGTGCCTTTTTGTACCTTTTTCAGATTGGAATTAGTTTTATGTTTAAGGCTTTAATGGTACTGATTTCTGAAACGATAAGTAAAAGACAAAATATTTTGTGGTGGGAGCAGTAAGTTAAACCATGATATGCTTCGACACGCTTTTGTTACAATGCATTTGCTTTTATTAAAAATACGGAATTAAAGAGACAAAACCACTCATGGAGCAATTTTATTATCTTGGGGGATGAGACCATGAGATTGGAAAATGTACATTACTTCTAGATTTAGACTTTAGTTTTTTTTTGTTTTTTTTTTTCCACTAAAATCTTAAAACTTATGCAGCTGGTTGCAAATAAAGGGAGTTTTCATATCACCAATTTGTAGCAAAATTGAATTTTTTCATAAACTAGAATGTTAGACACATTTTGGTCTTAATCCATGTACACTTTTTTATTTACTGTATTTTTTCCACTTCACTGTAAAAATGGTATGTGTACATAATGTTTTATTGGCATAGTCTATGGAGAAGTGCAGAAACTTCAGAACACGTGTATGTATTATTTGGACTGGATTCAGGTTTTTTGCATGTTTATATCTTTCGTTATGGATAAAGTATTTACAAAACAGTGACATTTGATTCAGTTGTTGAGCTGTAGTTAGAATACTCAATTTTTAATTTTTTTATTTTTTTTATTTTTTATTTTCATTTTTGTTTGGGGAGGGAGAAAAGTTCTTAGCACAAATGTTTTACATAATTTGTACCAAAAAAAAAAAAAAAGGAAACATAAGAAACGAAAGGGGTGGCCTGACACTGGTGGCACTACTAAAGTGTGTGTTTTTTTAAAAAAATGAAAAAAAAAGCTTTTAAACTGGAGAGACTTCTGACAACAGCTTTGCCTCTGTATTGTGTACCAGAATATAAATGATACACCTCTGACCCCAGCGTTCTGAATAAAATGCTAATTTTGGATCTGGTGACTGGTTTGAACTTTTTCTTTTCTACTTGAGCTGCTTTGAATGTTGCAAAGATCCAGGTCCTGGAGTTGCGTTGAGAACCGTAGTACAAAAGCGTGTATTAGTTCTTGCACTGTTCACCACTGAAAGCCTTAGCGTGGCAGCCGTGTCCAGTGGGCAGCAGAGAGAACCACTGTGGATCTTCTCATCATAGAAGAAAAACATCGAGTGACACAAGAATAGACTACACTGAAGGTGGTATACAAATCACATCCTTAAGTTCAGTGAACTTTGTGTCATTCCTAACATCCTTTATGCCCTTCTGCTCATGCTTGTGGTTACAACTGACTCCAACGGGCCTTTCCCACTAGAGCACCAGTTTAAAGAAAAGCTCACTAAAAAGGGCTAGAGCTGGCCCTGGAAACTGCAGCGGATGCCAGGAATTCCCAGGCAATCTGTTGAAGCCATTGTTTGATGTATCTAGTGAAATACACTTTGGTCTGACTTCTATTCATTGACTGGACCTTTTTTCCCCCCCAGCTTTATTAAAGAGGTATAACTGACAAAATTTTGTATATTTGAAGTGTACGATGTGATAACTTGATATACGTATACGTTGTGAAATGATTTCCACATCATGTTATTTAATGAATCTATCACCTCACATAGTTACCCTTTTTGTGTATGTGTGGTGAGAACACTTAAGATCTACTCTCTTAACAAACTTCAAGCATATAGTACAGTAGGAGCCTGATGTAGTCACAGAGGACAGAAAAGCAAAACCACCTTACTCAGTTCTGTAAAACTGTTCAGTGTCATACTATGATTCATAAATGGATTTTAAGAGACTTGAAAAAATTCTCACTCTATTTTCCTGTATCCCTCATGATCGTTATCTCACTACATATGCTTATGTTGTACACTTTGAAAAAAACTTACACAATATACCTCCTCTAATTAACTCCATGTGGTTTTTTGCTTAACTTAAAGATAATTTTATATTAGTGAAATTTACTTTTCTATTGATTCACTCTGTAAGCAATAGTTTCTTGTTACTTTTCTAATCATTGAATGCCAGACCTTACCTCTGGGAATTTTCATAATGAAACTTACTAATTTGCTAATTGGAAGTCTTTTTTTTTTAATGGATTTTTAGACTGCACCTCTGTGCTGCTGTACATCCAAATGAAAACTGAACTATCTTCTTAAATTCAAATGTTGCAACATTTAAAATTCGCAGCACTCAGGTAAACAAATATAATTACTTTCTTTTTTTTAATTTTATTTATTTTTGGCTGTGTTGGGTCTTCCTTAATGCGCTCAGACTTTCTTTAGTTGCAGTGAGCGGGGACTACTCTTCATTGCGGTGAGCAGGCTTCTCATTGCAGTGGCTTCCCTTGTTGCGGAGCATGGGCTCTAGGCGTGCAGGCTTTAGTAGTTGTGGCGCACAGGCTTAGTTGCTCCATGGCATGTGGCATCTTCCCAGACCAGGGATCGAACTCGTGTCCCTTGAATTGGCAGGTGGATTCTTAACCACTGTGCCACCAGGGAAGTCCCCCAATTACTTTCTTATGGTTGATGTTCAGTCACAGACTATCTCTAACACAGGCATACATTGTTCTATTGCCCTTTGCTTTATTGCACTTTGCAGATACTGCATTTTTTTACAAAATGAAGGTTTGTGGCAACCCTGCGTGGAGCACATCTATCATGCCATTTTTACAACAGCATTTGCGTAACTGCTTGTTTCTGTGTCACATTTTGGTAATTCTTGCAATATTATAAACCCTCCACCAGCATAAAAGATTATTACTCACTGAAGCCTCAGATGATGGTTAGCATTTTTTTAGCAATAAAGTATTTTTTAATTAAGGTAAGTGCATTCTTTTAGACATAATGCTGATGTCTACTTAGTAGACTACAGTATGGTGTAAACATAACTTTTTTTTTTTTTTGCGATATGCGGGCCTCACTGTTGTGGCCTCTCCCGTTGCGGAGCACAGGCTCCAGACGCGCAGGCCCAGCGGCCATGGCTCATGGGCCCAGCCGCTCCGCGGCATGTGGGATCTTCCCGGACCGGGACACAAACCCGCGTCCGCTGCATTGGCAGGCGGACTCTCAACCACTGCGCCACCAGGGAAGCCCTAAACATAACTTTTATGTGCACCAGGAAACCAGAAAAAATGTGTGTGGCTCTATAGCGATATCCACTTTATTGTAGTGGTCTGTAACTGAACCCTCAATATCTCTGAGGTATGCTTGTGTGTATATATATATATATATATATATATATATATATATATACACACACACACAGACATATATATATATAAATTTTAAGCACTAATAATAAGCATTTTATATATACACAATCAGTAAATGTAAACATAGTATTTTTCAAAACTTCCCTTTTTTGCAGGAGTAATTCATGACTACATTTCCTTTGTGAAAATACTTTTTCAAATTTAAAAAAAACAGGAAACAAAGTAGAAGCCCCCTGCCCTGATACAGGAGGAACATCTGTTTAGCTATTTAATATGTAATTTCTAGTCTTTTCCAAAAAAGCATTTTTACATATACCTTTCCATAAAGATTTTATTTTGTTTTGTTTTCATGAAAGTGGGATTGTACATTATGTATTTTCTGTAATTTGTCTTTTTCACTAGGAATGAATCTTGGAAATTTTTCCATATTAGTGTACATATCTACTTCATTCTTTTTAACTGCTACATATAGTATACCTTAATATGCATATAGAGTTTAACACTTTCCCAAGTCACTGGTCCCCAACCTTTTTGGCACCAGGGACCAGTTTCATGGGAGACAGTTTTTCCACGAATGGGGTGGAGGATGGTTTGGGAATGATTCAAGTGTATTACATTTATTGTGCACTTTATTTCTATTATTATTACATTGTAATATATAATGAAATAATTATACAACTCACCATAATGCAGAATCAGCGTGAGCCCTGAGCTTGTTTTCACTTGCCACTCACTGATAGGGTTTTGAGGAGCCTGCAAGCAATTGACATATTAAGGTCTCTGTGCAGTCAAACCTCTGTGCTAATGATACTCTGTATTTGCAGCCGCTCCCCAGCACTAGCATCACTGCCTCAGCTCCACCTCAGATCATCAGGCATTAGATTCTCATATGGAGCGCACAGCCTAGATCCCTCGCATGCGCAGTTCACACTAGGGTTCGCGCTCCTATGAGAATCTAATGCCGGTGGAACTCACGTGGTAATGCGAGCGATGGGGATCAGCTGTAAATACAGATGAAGCTTCACTCGCTCACCCACCGCTCACCTCCTCCTGTGTGGTCCGGTTCCTAACAGGCCATGGACCAGTACCAGTCCTCGGCCCAAGGGTTGGGGACCCCTGTCCTAAGTAATTGGGTGTTTCCAACTTTTTCACTACTACAAACAACGCTGCAATCAGTTAACATCCTTCTGCCTGTCTCTTCGTATGTTAGATGCTTGGAGATGGAATTGCTAGATTAAAGAATGTGAAGAGTAGTTAATTAAATATGGCTAAAATTATAAGTGTTTTAATGTTACTTCAAAGTGCCTTTTAGCTAAAAGATGATGAGGCTTTCTAAAAGCCAGCAACTTCCTTCTTTGGCAAAAGGATTTTATGCTGCTCAAAATAGTAACCACAAAATGTAAGACAATCTAGCCAAGGCCTTTTTCTTTTTTCTTTGGAAGGTAGCCTTTGAGTCAGGCCACAGTGCTAGTTTCAAATACTCTGTAAAATGACTGTAACTATGTAATGTAATAAAACCTTGAAGACTATATTTATGAACGTGGTTTATGGACCCCATCAAGAAACATGTTTTTCTAGGTCGTTTCTAGTGATTTGGATCACTTCTGCAACATTGCCAATAAAAAAACTTGCATACAAAGTGCTGGAATCTCTGTGAAGTGGGTTATTTTCCATGACAAAAATGTCTGCATTTTAAATTTTAATGAGACATGACCAAATTGCCCTAATAAACACTACACCAATTGACACTCCCGACAACACTGTATATAAAAATCTATAGATCCTCATCTTCAACAATCTGGGACATTACACGTGTTTAAAAGTTTTGCCAATATGATACACAACATAAGATAAACTCATGCTAATTATGACTTTCCTGATTACTAATGAGATGGGTTGGTGATTTTTTTCTTACGTTTATTAGCCATTTGTGTTTCTTTGAATTGCCTGTTTTTATTTCCCTATTGAATTACTTGGCTTTTTCCAATTGATTAGTAAGAACTTGTTACCTGCATTTTTTTTCCCGGTCTTTTGCTAGTCTTGTAAATTTGTCTATGGTGTTTTACGGACAAACACTTCATTTATGTGGTTTACTCTGTCAGTATTTTCAACCGTAGATTTTTGAGAGCGTCTTCTCACTTCCAAATTATAAAATTATTATCCTATGTTGTTTTCTGTTTTTTTATGGTTTTGCACTTATTTAGCTCTTTAATTTACCTGATAATTATTTTGTATGAGGTAGAAATCTAACTTTTAAAATCCTCTTTAGGGGCTTCCCTGGTGGCACAGTGGTTAAGAATCCGCCTGCCAATGCAGGGGACATGGGTTCGAGCCCTGGTCCGGGAAGATCCCACATGCTGCGGAGCAACCAAACCCATGCGCCACAACTATTGAGCCTGCGCTCTAGAGCCCGGACTCCACAACAAGCGAAGCCACCGTAATGAGAAGCCCGCGCACCACAACCAAGAGTAGCCCCCGCTCACTGCAACTAGAAAAAGCCTGAGCACATTAATGAAGACCCAACGCAGCCAAAAATGAATAAATAACTTTCTAGATAACATGGTCTGTTTTCCAAACACCATTTGTTAACCCAATCATAACCCACCTTTATCATATACACAATTCCCATAGAAGTGTATGATTATTCCTAGACCATTTATTCTGATCATTTACTTAATCCCTGCACATTACTAGATCTTTATACTAGAATATAATTTCTGACAAGCCAGTCCACACAGTTCTTTCTTCTTATCAAAATTTTCTATATTCTTAATCTTTCTTTTGTACGTTAATTTTAGAAACTTTTTGTCAAGTTCCATAACAAATTTTCTTGGAAATTTTATAGAGCTGTGAAGAGTTAATAGCTTCATCCATTCTCCCATCCAATACTATAATCTCTCTCGCTTTTCCGATTATATAGAGAGTTTTATTAAACATCTCATTTTATTACACTGTTTTATAATTTTTACTTCATTAGTGCAATCTACTTTTGCAGCATTTTTTTCAAATGATTCTTTTACTGCTGTATTGGAAATTTATCCACGTTTATTTATTTTTCTTGTTTCTAACTGTCACTTTACTCTTGTGTTATTTCTAATAGCTTTTTAGTGATTCTCTTGGATTTTTCTGATAGATAATCATTATTGCATACAATGAGGTTTTTTCCTTATTCCAAGATCAATACTAAGTTTATTTCCTGTGTAGTTAGTAATAATGTCAATCATAGCTTTTATTTTTGCTATCGATAGGATAGTTTTGTATATTTCATCATTATGTATAACATTTACTATAGGTATAGGTATATTTCATGGTATACCTAGCTGACTTTGAGATTTTATGAGTGTCCATGTTGAATTTTATAAAATGCATTTCCTTCATCCACAGAGATACTAAAATATTAATCCATTCATATAGTGAAATATGCCATTAGGTTTTCTAATATTGAATCAAACTTTTTTGGAATAAACCCTACTTGGTCATAATGTTATTCTTTTAACGGACTCACGTATTTGATTTGCTGCCACTTTACTTAGGACTTTTAAATTACATGTAATTTTTTGTACTTTTATGTTTTTCCACTATTCTTGCTCAATGTTAATCCTAGATTTATTCTGGCCTCAATAAAGAATTAGGAAGACTGCCATTTTTTCTGTGCTCTGAGATAATTTATATAAACTGGGATTATCTATTCATAAAAATTTGTTAGAATTCTACAATTTTACCATTGTGGGGATAGGCTTTTCCCAGTAGAAACTGGTGTATTAGACATTATGCTTCTTTTTGACCAATTTTCACAATTTACATCTTCCTGAAAAAGTGTCTATCTAACATTTTAAAAATTTATTGATAGAAAGTTCCATATAGGATTTAAAAACTCTGTTTCATATCTGAAGTTATGTATCCTTTTTTTTCTGTCTTTTACTTTTTTTTCCTTTTTCCTTCAACAGAGTAGTTTAAAGTGTCTATTTTTCTGTTCAAATAGCTAGCTTTTTGATTTATTGATATAGAATATTTATTCACTTGATTACAGGGTACACATTTTTCTAAACCTGTTTCTTTTATTCTTCAAGTATTTAGTGTTTTACTTACTTTTGACTTATCAGTTTCTGTAGCATTTTGGATTTCTGTATGTCAGGCCATATTGATGTGTGCTTAAAACTGTTCTATCCTCTAGTTTGGTTTTTAGCTTTTATCAGTGGAAAACATCTTGCTTGACAACTTTTAGTGCTTTTGGCCCTAAATTCCATTTTGTCTGTCCTTCATGTAGCCATACCTGTCTTCCTTTTTCTATTGGTTTTGTTTTAGCATTTGCCTGATATAGCTTGGTCCATCTCTTTATTGTTAAGGATTTTTGAATAATTTTGCCTTTTATATCCTTGCAACCAACATACAAATTTAAATTTGTTTTACTGCCATTTTCAAACAGGCACTATAAAAGAGGATGGGTCAAAACATCAGTCTTGATAATGGTTTTTACAATTTGGTCTTGATTTGCTTTTTACAATTCACCATCTCTGCAACCAGTAACCTCCAATCATGTATTTTTAGAAGTGAACCTCAGTGAACTGGGCATATGAGGTGACCCTCCCACTAATAGTTCATACTGCTTTTCATGGTATCTCCAGACCAATGGCATGTGAACTGATTGACCCCTATGGTATGAAAACAGTAAAGGCATTAAAAAAACAGGTCTCTTTCCACTCTCATTTTTACCTTGCAGCTTTACAGTTGTTCATTTACATATTTTCTCCTCATTGGGAGGGGAAAATGTATCATTTTTGTATTCAAAGGAAAAACTGGAAGACATAAAGAAAGCCATACTACCCTGAACTGTCGCTTTTTTTTAACTCATAGGAGATGCTAGTGAGATGAAACAAATATAAAATACCTGACAGGTGTATTACTACCATGTGTTCAACAACAAACAAAAACCCTTCTTCTTAGAAAATATCAGTTGATTAACCCCCTTTAAGAAGGCATTTGGAGGACTTCCCTGGTGGTCCAGTGGTTAAGAATCAGCCTTCCAATACGGGGGACACGGTTTCGATCCTTGGTCGGGGAACTAAGATCGCACATGCCTCGGGGCAACTAAGCCCTTGCGCCACAACTACAGAGCCCATGCGCTCTGGAGCCCAGTGCCACAACTAGAGAGAAGCCTGCACACCACAATGAAAGATCCCACCTGTCGCAGCTAAGACCCAATGCAGCCAAAACTAAATAAATAAATAAATATTTTTTAAAAAAGAAGGCATTTGGAGGAGGAAAGCAACAAAACTCTCTTTTTCTTGAGGCAGCAAATTCAGTCTTACTATAGATACTACTTTTTGATTGACTGTGAGCATTTCTATAAGGTTGTTAATGAAAGTTCATATATCACCATTTTTCTCTGTTTGTTAGCCAGTCTAATTAAGAGTTCAGTGGGTGGAAATTAGCTAAAATAAGTTTGTGGGAGATTATCTATAGATTTAAAGTAATTCAGATTCCCTTCATTTCTCTTACAACAAATGATTGTGCTGAATATAGGTGCAACTTGAAAGTGTGAGAATATATTTATTCTTTTGTTTTAATAAAATATATGTCCATGTAAGCATTGTGATACTGATTATTTTAAGTGCCTACACATACATGGAGAATGGGCTGGGGTGGAGTGGGTCTCTTGACTAGAAATGCTTTTATGAATCAGAAACATGATGGTGGGCTGATATTTTTGAGGTATTCTATTACTCTAAATCAATATATATATTTAATATATTGGATTCATTTATTCAATTTTTAAAGTTTCAACATGTTGACCTCAAGGATAATTCTTAAAAGCATTTATTTGTTCAGGAATGCATGATGAACTTAATTACTGCATGGATACCAGTCAGCTGCTACAGTAATTTGTTTTTTGATCTTTTTCTGCAACTAATGTACTTTGAGTAAGAAGCTTCAAGCTTTACAATGGTACCTTTATCTTGTATGTTAATACATATATATCAGCGACGGTTTATTTTTTCAGTTTCTACTTTGTGGGAGATACAGTTTGCATAGTACAATTTTAGAGTTTGCCGCTTTTTTCTAATAGGGTTTTTGATTGTGTGTGGTAAAAACATTTACTGTGGTAACATCCAAGTCAGAAGAGAAATATGACTGGTTTGTATGAAAATATTTTCTAATTTAGTTTATTTTAATTTTAAATGGCTTCTGTATTTGGAGGGTTACTTGAGACTGTATTTTAATAATGTTTTTCTTGTTTCATGAGATTATTTTTTACCTTCCTGTTTAAATCCCTTTTGATCGTTAGTATAAATAAAGGCACCAACAACCACAGGCTGAAAGAAACTTCTTCCTTTGCCCCAGGGTTTTTTCACCTTCTGTACTTACTTAGTTCATATCACTGCACTAGGATCTCTACGACCTTCAGAGTAAGTCAAACTGAATCAATGCCTTATCTTCCCAGTCCCCCTATGAACTTATAAATTGAAGTTGACTCTTGTGTTTGGAGAAAATATGGCCTCATAGACTCTACTGAACTAAACCTTTTGCTCACATATACCCCAAAACACATACACACTCAACTACATGGAAAAATTTTAACCATACTGAGTTCTTTTTATGTGCAAAGATACTGATTTAGTCACTCAGCATATTGGCTCATTTAATGCTTACAGTAATTACCTACTTCATTGCTTCTAATAGACTTATCATTTTTTCCCCCACAATGTAATAATTCCAAGATCAGAAAGCATCATACAATTACTGAGTGAATCCCAGCCTGGTGGTGCAGCACTATAGTTGTGTTATCAAACTCAGGCTCAGCTGCTCATCGTTCAAGAATACAATACTGAGAGACAGGTGTTGGGTAAAAGAAACGACAGCTTTATCGAGGAAGCTGGCAATCATGGGGAAAAGGTAGACTCATGTCCCAAAGAACCAACTCCCCACTCCCTAAGTTTGCTTGGATATTTTATAGGGAAAAGAAGAACGGACTACGGGCTGGGTAGGGGACAGTCTTCTATTTTCAGAGATGATTGTCTCCATTGTGCAATTCCAAGGAGCCACCATGTCTCGCTTGTGGTTGGAACATTATCTGAGCCATAAATCTCTGGTCAGCTAGTCCTTCTGGTTCCAACCGGTCTGAGGTCTACATGCCTGTGGGCAGCATACAGTTAACTTATTCTACCTGTGGGGGATTCAGTACCTGCAAAACAGCTCAAAGGATATGGCTCAGAATGTTATGTATAGCCCTTGAAGAGGAGCCATTGTTTAATGGCTAAACTATTATTATTTTGTCTTGCTTGACTATTTTCCTTTGTTTCTGCATTTTCTCATATCTCTGATTAAATTTATTCTTTGGAACTTGGGGAAGGTCTAAGAGGCTAGAGTTTTTTGGTTTTTGTTTTTTGCAAACAAGGCAGGCAGAGGACATGAGAGGCTGGCAGGGCAGGGGCGGGTGGCTGTCCAGAGAAGGCCCATAGCATCCTATTCTGTTAAAGTTGTGTGAAAACTCCCCAGTGACGCCTTTTGATAACAACAATAAAGCACTAGCATCAGCATGGCTTGGAGTCTATGATATACGTATTAAGGTATATAAGGTCGCTTCTATTTTCCCCAGTTTCTTTAGATGGAGAAGCCAGAGCAGAAGTTACGTGGCTTGTCCACTAACACTCAGCTAGTAAGTGGCAGAGCCAAGATTTAAGCCCAACCGTCTGGCTCCTGGGCTGACACTATCTCATCACTCAGTGGCAGCAGGCACTGAGTGAAAAAACACACGGCTGAGTGAACAAAGGAAAAAGCAGCTCTATTGCACACTATCCTTTACGTTAGGGGCACCATATAGGATTGCCATTGGGGATGTCAAGACAGTCGAATATCTTTAATTTACATACCTCAGTTAAACTTTTAAATGAGTGCAACCTAAATTTTTAAAATAAATCATACATTTTACAAGGAAACATACATATACTATGACACTCTGAGAAGGAGGTATGTGGGAGGGAGGGGAGGTATGTAGTGAGGAGGTATGTGGGAGGGAGGGGAGTCGGAGGCCCCAAGATGAGAGGGGAATTTTTAAATTTCATCGTTCCTTATACTCACTAAGTCATTTTCTCGGACTGTTTATACCAAGACTGGTACAGTCCTAGCATTCTTACGCATCAATCCCTTCCCCAATCTTAGGCAGACAGCACTGTGCCCTGTTGACCCAAGACCTGGAGAGCTGCTCCAAGCATCCTTCCTCTCCGAGCCTCTATCAACAGTCTCTCTCATTCATTCATACGAGACCCACCTGTCATCTCTAGCCCAAACGTTTCATTTTCTGGTGTAAGCTGAACAATTTTGGAAATCAAAGTAACGTTTCCAAGGCTCTGGGGGAACATTCAGTCTGCCAGCAGAAACTCATTTTCTTCTCAGCTAAGAAAGATGAATCTTTTATTCTGTTCCTTTACCCAACATAGCCGGTTTGTTTTTCCAATATACTAACTTCTGGCCTGCCAGAACACTGCAACAACCTCAAGTGCCTTAAGGAGAAACTAAACTTTCTCAGAAGGCACAGGCGGCTGTGATTATCCCTGGGTTCGGATCCTGTTCCGCCCATTAACTGCTTCATATCTTCCGATAATTTGCTTGGTCTCTCAGTGTCCTTGTCTGTAAAATAGGGGTACGTCACAGGGCTGTTGGGAGGACAGTGCCTGTGACCTTGATCATAGTAATCACTCCATAGAAGTTAGCTATTCTTATCTACTGTCATTAAGACATAGTCATCTTTATCTACCTATCCATACGTCCTTTTATAATTTACAAGAGAAGAAAATGCTTTCACTTTCAAAAAGCTTTCTCACTTTAACTTTCAATGTTATCTCTTATTTTTTCAAAGATTATTAACCAGGTTCAGTTGGAACTTTCATAAGAACTTTAAGATTCTATAATACATATTCTTTCACCTTTTCAATGTGTACACCTACCTTGATAAAAGACTTTATTTTACCTCTTTAAGTTGAAGAAAATCTGTTTTCTGCAGTCTATTTTTAAAACTCTGTTATCTTTATTAAAAGCAGCATTAAATATATTTTATATAATGTATTTGGCCCTAATAGTCAAGTTTATGGAAGCAAAATAGTCCATGGGCTTCCCTGGTGGCGCAGTGGTTGAGAGTCCGCCTGCCGATGCAGGATTTGTGCCCCGGTCTGGGAGGATCCCACATGCCGTGGAGCAGGTGGGCCCGTGAGCCATGGCCGCTGAGCCTGCGCGTCTGGAGCCTGTGCTCCGCAACGGGAGAGGCCACAACAGTGAGAGGCCCGCGTACCGCAAAAAAAAAAAAAAAAAAAAAAGTCCATGATTCCAGGCCCCAATGACCAGACTGCTTCAACACCTATCAACTCTGTTTCCTTAATCACCAAGACTAAGAACATCCAAGTACACCCAGGAAACTTGGAACTACAGAAATTCTAAAAACTGAATAAATTGACTGGAAATGATAGATCCTAAAGAGATAAAACTTTATTACTTTGGAAATTTTCTTTGTGGACTTCTGCAAAAAAGATTCAGACTTAATAACTGAGCTATGTGAGCAGAATCATCTATTTCAGCTTGGCTCACCTAATTCTAAATCCACTTTCTAATATTCCTTCTTAATAGTACCATTCCTCTTAAGCCCTTTGACTGCATGTATAGGAGTCTTTCAAAAATTAGGTCATCATGCAACATTAAACCTTAATAAATGGATGTATAGGGCATAGCAGCAAATACATTAAATTGCTTTTTGTTAATCATGATTACATTCTGTACAAGAACTTAATGCCAGTATTACCCAGTTTATTAAATTATTCGGCACAACTGGAGAATGTCAAATGAGATAATTGATGTGAAGATATGTTATAAACTGTAAAGGGCAGTATAAATGTTAGGTCTCAAATATTAAATTCATAACTTGGAAAATTGAACAGAATATGTATCTTCAGAAAGACACTACATAGATTGAAGCCTCAAATATGTGTCTCCCTTATGTATTAAAAGCTAGTACCTAGCTATCCCAGAAATTACTGATATCACAACCCAGAGAGGACAGAGATAGAGCTATTTGTTTGTTCTTTTGTTTCAGCGTTCATTTGCTTGATAATTTTAATTTTCTTAAATAATTTATTGTAACTATGGACTTCTTAATGGTGGGATAAAATAAGTAAATAGTGTGACAAAATAATCCCTTGTCCTTTGATGCATGGTGTCTTCTACTATTTTTGCATGTTAAGTTGATTCTTCTATTGTCAAATCGTAATTCTAACATGACTACACTAGTTCTCTAGGAAAGATGCAATGCGTAAGTAAATAAGTCATGGAGATCTTGAAGAATGAAGGAACCATAACCTGAGCTAAGGACACTGAAGTCGCTCATGGGTCTCAGTGTTGAAAAGCGTGGCTCTGCAGATGAACATTAAGTAAAACTATTCCCCAAATCAAACACAAGAACACCAAAGAGATAGCAAGGGTCCCTTCAATAAGGACGTACAGCCAGGAAGGTAGAGAGACTTGAAGTGGCAGAGTTATTGGCCAGTGGTTCCTGAACTTACCTACACACTAGAATGCTGGCAGTATTTTACAAATACTAATGCCTGGCTCCCATCCCGAAATACCCAAGGCCACACTCTGAGCAAATGAACCTACCATGTGAAATCACCCAAGCGAAAAACGAGTCCAGGTTTGCCTAAAAGTATTGTAGAGGTCCCTTCTGACTTGAGAGAGTTGGTAACTTCTTAACACTTAATTAAGAACATGTCCCAGGATGAGGTTCGAAGGAAGCAGATTCTGAGATGATTGGCATGCAGGAAGTTTATCAGGGAGGGCTCTGGTGATCGATGTTTGTGGAAAACAAGTGAAAGAAACCAGATTAGGAAGAAGGAGATGATGAGCTGCAATGCTGTCTCAAGGAAGACCTCAGCTGACATGTCAGGCTGTTATAAACCTGCAAATGTCCTTCAGAGTTGCTCTAAATTGAGGCAAGGACATTGCATCTCTACAGCCCCACGTAGACCAATCACTGGATGCATGGCGCCCTAGGAGGGTTTCTGACCTAGATAACTGGGCACTGTCCGGTAGAGGCAATCTTGAAAGAAGACTGCCAGGACTGTCTGTCGGCAGCTTTCTCAGCTACTGGGGAACTACATTCTCCAATTCTCAAGAGAGTTCTGGGAGGCACACCATAAGGAATGCTTATTAACTGTTTTAAACGTTAGTACCTAGCCATTTTATTATGTGGTCTAGTAAAAACAAAATTAAACCACCTGGTATACAAATTCCTCTTACAGGTAATAAGGCAATGTGTAGGAACATAACTCCTTGGGGTTGAGACCGAGTATAAAAGAGGTGAATAAAGAATATCATATTTGAAATCCAGAGGAATGAGAGTGGTGGTGTGGGGTGGAAGTCAGAAAAGCATGGGGTAAAGATGAGAGAATACGTGTGATTAAATATCATTAGGGAAAAGATTAATGTGAGGGATGTTTGATATTCAACTTCAGTTTCTTAGCACTGTGGTGTATAAACCACCCCTCCATTTCCACCCATAAAAGACATGCAGGAGGGGTTGGGGGTTTTGCCTTGTTGTTTGTCTTATTGTGTGTTTCTGGTGTTTTGTGGAAATCAATTAAAGATACATCAGAAATGTTGATACAGAGGGGCGTGGGGATGGACAGATTGAAATAGAAGTAATGGAGCTCTTAAGGACACCGAAACCCCAGGAGACATCTAAAATTGCAGCTATTTTTATTACTTCCAGCGTTTGCCCACAGCAATTAGCTCATACATGCAAGGGCTTAACGCGCTTGCTTTGGTGCCTGCAAGGAAGAAACTGTAGGGAAACTCACTGGGTCCTAATGTACAGCCAAGTCGAAGGAGAAGAAGTCCAAGAAATAAAGGTGGTGGGAAATGTAGGATGCATTCCCAAATATACACAGAAAGAAAAGTCATCTGACCCAGAAGGCCCACAAACATTCTCCTGACAGAGACAGTTCTTTGCGTAAACCTCTAGGGGTGTAGTTCTATAATTTAAAGGAGTTCCTTCTATCCAGATTGTAAATATCATGCCCCCTGAATTTTTAAATTCCTTGTTAAAAATGTTTTTGCTTTCCTTCAAATATCCTAATTTAGCTGGTAAAATTTGCATGTACCTACATGTTAGTAGACCAGTTGACTGGTGTGCATGCCTTAAATTCTATTAGATTATACATACAGAGGTTTAGATATGACATTGCACTGTACTGTTCAATGCTGCTTAAAGAACTAATTTTTTAAAAATGGCCTAGAGGGGGCTTCCCTGGTGGCGCAGTGGTTGAGCGTCCGCCTGCCGATGCAGGGGACGTGGGTTCGTGCCCCGGTCCGGGAAGATCCCACATAACACGGAGCGGCTGCGCCCGTGAGCCATGGCCGCTGAGCCTGCGCGTCCGGAGCCTGTGCTCCGCAACGGGAGAGGCCACAACAGTGAGAGGCCCGCATACCACAAAAAAAAAAAAAAAAAAAAAAAAAAAAAAAAAAAAAATGGCCTAGAGGGCTTCCCTGGTGGCACAGTGGTTGAGAGTCCGCCTGCCGATGCAGGGGACACGGGTTCGTGCCCCGGTCCGGGAAGATCCCACATGCCGCGGAGCGGCTGGGCCCATGAGCCATGGCCGCTGAGCCTGCGCATCCGGAGCCTGTGCTCCGCAACGGGAGAGGCCACACCAGCGAGAGGCCCGCGTACCGCAAAAAAAAAAAATGAAAAAAAAAAAATGCCCTAGAGATTTGGTTCCTCAAGATAAAGAAAATATTCAGAAAGTAATAAAGTACAGTTTGTTAAAGAAGTATAGCAGATAATTAATTCTTAATAGACATAAGTCGCATCTTCTAGAACAAATTTTAAACTGACATTAATCTCAGAGATTTGAGAAAAATGTTTGTGATTGGAAAAAAATAACCCAAAGTTTTCTTCATTTTATTCTTCTCATAACTTTTTATCACCTTAAGAATGTGGGTGTCAGATGTAAGAATTATCCATTATAAAAATTCATTAAGGTATGTGAGAACAAACATGATTGACAAATATTGACTGTATAGTCGAACAGCATATCCAATTGAACACCGTGTGTGCTTTTCAAAATGTATGCCTATAGTTTTAAAGAAGGTAAAAAATAATTTACTGGTGTTTTCAGAATTAAATGCAAGCTGCAATTCTTCATTTATAGCAGATGATTTTTTGACTTGACTATCTGGATTATATATTTTTTGATTAACTGAAGTACTGAGCTATTCAATTTCTTTTTTTGAGCTATTCCGTTTTGATCAAGGAAGCTTAAAATGTAGTTTTCACATCTTTAACTCCCTAGTGATCCTAATGTTGTGTTGCACACACCATAGGTTTTTTAACAATTAGTGAACAGAATTTTGAGAGAAAATTAGATCATGTGGCTGAGACTGTAGATTAGTTTCATGTTATCCAGTGGTACATATCAATGATTATTGGATAAAACAGTAAAAAGGCATATTAAAAATAACAAAAATATAAATTAGCCTAATGTCATAGAGCAATAACATAATCCTTTGTTTTATACATAGCTTACACTTACTGATGTGCTTTAAATAACGTATCTTCCTTTAAAAGTATCC
The DNA here is from genome assembly GCF_964374135.1 of Grampus griseus. NCBI lineage: Eukaryota > Metazoa > Chordata > Mammalia > Artiodactyla > Delphinidae > Grampus > Grampus griseus. Next base: position 44,205,872 of record NC_139006.1, on the reverse strand, counting down.
AAACAGCAATCCATCTTACAGTTGAGGAAACTAATGTTCAAAAAAAATAAGCGAGTTGTCTAAAATCACACTGTGGATTACAGAACTTGGAGGAAAACTCATGAATGTCTAATTCTAAAATCCAGTATTTTTAACCAACACATATTCTTTTTTTTTTTTTTTTTTTTTTTCCTGCGGTACGCGGGCCCCTCACTGCTATGGACTCTCCCTTTGCGGAGCACAGGCTCCGGACGTGCAGGCTCAGCGGCCATGGCTCACGGGCCCAGCCGCTCCGCGGCACGCGGGATCCTCCCAGACCAGGACACGAACCGGCGTTCCCCGCGTCGGCAGGCGGACTCTCAACCACTGCGCCACCAGGGAAGCCCCCACATATTCTTTTAAATTAGTTTTCATTTTGATTGTAATAAATATTCATAAAACTGGTTTTATCTCCAATAAAGCAAAATTTCAGTCTTCACTTGTAAATTGTTCACATTCCGGTAAGATGTCAGCCTTTCAATATATTTGAAAGTTGACCGTATAATTGTAATGCCGCTAATGTTCCCAGCAAATAGCAGAAGTAGTCCAAAGGGGAGAAGAAGAGATAAGAAAGAAAAATATATAATCTATGAAAGAATGAGTGAGGAATAGATTGGTCTGCTTCTAGAAGGAGTTTGTAAGTAGCCAGGTTCACGGAATCAGGGATGTTACATAGTTTAGTGGAAAGAGAAGGATTTTAGGGCTAGAAGTCCTGAGCTAGCACCCCAAAATTAATTGCCAATTACTAATGCCATGACTACATGTCAACCACACAAACTTTGTCAGCATTGGCATCTTTATCTCTACCATGGGCATAATAACAATGCCTGTCGTGTACTTAATTTAAAAGGCTATTGTGAGAGGCAAAAAGAAATGGTATATGAAAAGTCTTTGTCAAATGTAAATGTATATAAATATTAATTTTGGTCTTTTAACCTTGACAGGTGATTATCACAGCAGTTGTGCATTATGAATAAGCCCGCGAATGAAGTCTATAACTTCAGCTTAGTTTTCCGCAGTCAAGACAAAGTAAAACTAAAAACATAAAACTAAAATTATCTGACCTTCCCACGATGATCTATTTTCTGCCAATATTATAGCTGTGTTTATAGTACAGCAGAATAATATAGTCATTCACATAAGTCAAAGAGTTCAGGTTTTAGTGAAGCATTCTTAAAAGGGTTTTGTTAAATTCAACACTTTAGATGGGAATAAAAAATACCTTTTTGTCCTTAAGAGACAACTCTTGTGGTGCAAAAAACTACAAAGTATTAAAGAGACATATTCCACTTTGTACGTTAACCTGGAAAGATACTTAGTTGTTGAACAACCAATAGATTGAGCCTCTATGCTGTCCAAGCATGATGCCATGCATGAGTCTATAAATGTAATTAAGACTTGGGGTCTGCCCTGCAGGGGCTTCTGTCCCGACAGGGAGACGAGTCACATGACTAGCCACTACAAGACGTGGTAAGTGCACAGCAGAAATGAGGCTGATTGCACTGGAACTACGAAAAAGAATAAATGACTCTGTTTCTTCATCATGGCAATACTTAAAATGAGTGTGGAAGGATAATTTCCCAAACCCCAAGGGGAGAACATTCTAGAAGGGAACGACATAATCAAAAGCATCGAGGTGCGATGGCAAGGCTCATTTTCAGAACGGTCAAGTCATTTGACAGGACTGTAGAATAGAATGGGGTGACAAGGAATTAGGCTTGCTTGAAGTGGGACCAGGTTCAGATAGTGCTCAGCCCTGCATAGCATGCTAAAGAACTTAGATTTTTATGCCTTAGGTTATGGAAAGTTGTGATAAGTGGTTAATATCCAAATACATAAAGAACTCATACAACTCAATAGCAAAATACCACGCAATGTGATTACTAAGTGGGTAAGGAAACCAAATAGACATTTTTCCAAAGAGCATACTCACATGGCCAACAGGAACATGAAAAGGTGTTCAGCATCACTAATCATCAGGGAAATGAAAATCAAAAACGCTGACCTATCACCTCAGACCTTGTTAGAATGGCTATTATCAAAAAGGCAAGATAAAAAAAAAAAAAAAAAAAGGCAAGATAATAAGTATTGGTGAGGATGTGGTGAAAAAAGAACTCTTGTGCACTATTAGTGGGAATGTAAATTGGTATGACCACTGCGGAAAACAGTATGGAAGTTCCTCAAATGATTAAAAATAGAACTACCATATGATCCACCAATCCCACTTCTGGGTATATATCCGAAGGAAATGAAAACAGAATCTTGAAGAGGTAATCTGCACGCCCATGTTCATTGCAGCATTATACACAATAGTCAAGATACGGAATCAACTTAAGTGCCCATCAACAGATGAACAGATAAAAAATAGGAAATTCTGCCATTTGCAACAAAATTGGCTGGATTGCCCTTGAGGGCATTATGTGAAGTGAAATGTCAGATAAAGACAAATACTGTATGATTTCACTTATTTGTAGCATCTCAAAAATCCCAACTTGTGAAAACAGACAGTAGAATGAATGGTGGGTAACAAGTGCTGAGGGGTTGGGGAAATGTGAGATGTTGGTCAAAATGTAGAAACTTCCAGTTGTAAGATGAATAAATTCTGGGCACTTATTGTACAGCATGGTGATTATAGTTAATAATCCTATGTTTTATACTAGAAAATTTCTGAAAGAGTAAAACTTAAATGTTCTCACAGCAAAAAAAGAAATGATAAGACTTGATGAAGATATCAGCTAATGCTAAAGTGGTGATCATTTTGCAATATACAAGTGTGTCAAGTCAACATATAATATTATACACCTTAAACTTATACAATGTTATGTGCCAATTTTATCTCAATAAAGCTGGAAAATAAATTAGATTAAAATAAAATAAAATGATTCTCATAAAGTCCTGTGATCAACGACCAAAGAAAGCACATGTATATAACTATTTCATTGCACTTTAATATTAATAGGATGGTTCAGCCCTTAATGTGATTGTTTTATTTAATAAATGTATTATGAATATTGTTATACGGCCCTTTAAGGGAGATCTTGACTGAGAAAATAAATGACCTTTTGGGTAGGAAAGAGATACGCTAAAATTGGAAAGGGTTCCTAAAAGAAAATCCAACAGTATCAAAGAAACAAGAGACCACTCTGATTCTGGTAGAAAAACAAATCTATTCCTCCTAGTTGCAGTAATGGAACCTTCACTAGCTTGAAAGGAAATCTGTACATCAGAGAATAAATGGCACTCAGATTGCTCTCAGAATCATGTCAGAAGGTGATGGGGAGTTAACTGATACAACCTACTGGCTTGCTTGATAGACACAGACACAGACACAGACAGCAGCATAAACCAGACCTAAAATGGAAGTAGGCAGAATCAGGAAAAGAAATAGACCTTACGAGATACATCTGTGTGCACACACGGGCATTAGCATACTTTATGTAAGTAATGTAGAATAGAGGAATCACAATTTTTTGGTATATTTTATCCTATTATGTGTTTATTAAAATGAAGAGGATGTGGGCAGGTCATTCATCGTTTTACCCTTTCACAATTGTGTGAGAAGTACTTAGTGTGTATTAGCTGCGTCTTTTCTGGCTTTAATTTATGTTATCTCAGTGAAACTACTCACATGGATCCCAAATAGGTCAAGCTCTTCAATCAAAGCTACCTGAAATTTTCGGCATTTGCTTAATGTATTGTGGCATCAAAGTCAGCAAGTCTGGTAAACTGCTACACAGGTTTGGGAAGACTTAGTCAAGAAAAACTTCAAATGTCTAAGAAAACATACACCAAGGCATAAGGCCATGTTGTTTAAATCCCAAACACTTCTAGCTTGCTTTTCCCAAAACATCCCTTGACTCATCAGTCAGTTTCAAAACGTGGAGACTTTGGGTATCCAGGATGGATTAGAGTTACACAATGTTTGACTTCTCAAGGTAAAAGCACTATATTGGGTCCCAAGACATCTTTTCTGCTAACGTAATAAATCTCTCTTTACTTCTCTCTCTTCTTTTTTCTAACCTAAGAACTGGAATTATGCAAATTAAAATAGATCACTAGTTATTGCAGCAAAATCATAGTTTTTACAAAATGCTATAGATTTCTGGAATGATATATATACATTAAGATTTTTTTTAGGTCATGGGAATGACTAAACAACTAATTCACAATGTTCTTTACATTTTTTAGATTTATAGTTGAAAGTGAAGAGGATCTATTTCCATAAAGGCCAGAATGTATGGATTTGCTGGTTTTATTGTTGACCAAGATATTCTTTGATTAAATGGAAAATTTCCCTTTATCTATGAAGTTGATATTAGATACAGAGGAAGACATGCATTTTTGTGTAAGAAGTTTCTTTAACATTATCACTGTTTCCCCTCCTGTTAATGGTATACATTAACAAGAATAGGTGAGATTTGAGATGCAGGCTTTCCATTTTCTCTCTGCAAAAATCTTCGCCCATACAGAGCTTCTACCTTTGACCTTGGCTTCATCAACACCATGATCTCAGCAATTCATCTATCATCTCTGCCTTTTGACCTAACAAATATGACTGCATTACATCAGAGAAGAGTGCCAGGGTCAACAATATCTTAGAGTTACGACTGCATATGAACCTATGTGCTTGCATTTTCAGCAATACTATTGTCTAGTGCTATTTATTTCTAAAATAAAAAGGAGCAAATAATGTGATTTGCTACCAAATATGATTCCAAACAGCAAATATTGTTAATATCTCTGGACAATAGAGTAGGATTCAGTAGGCCTGGTTACAAAGCCATTTCTAGCTTTCTCTTAAATAACGCTCTATATTTATTTGAATGATATCTGATTGGTTATTGATAAATACTAAAAATCAATGAAGAGAACTGATTGACCTAATATTCCACTTATCTATATCTTTTGTAAGTCAAAACTCCAAGTAAGGAATTTGAGAGTTAAAATATTGTGCTGGTGCCAACCCCCCTCACCATTTATGTGTTTTCTAACTGGAACGGTTATGTCTGTGCAACACAATTCAGCCTTCAGGCCAGAATGGATGGGGCTAATACCAGTTTACTTCTGAAAACATTTCATTCATTGCAAGTAAGATTTCAGCTCCATCTTTCTCATCTATCAATGGGGCCAAAGTATGCTTGGAGTTATTAAATAACCACTTTCCATCATATGGGTTGAAAAACAAAGGGAACTGGCCTCCACTATGGACTAACCCAGCAACTGTGCAGAGACAGAAATCAGAGGGGATAGGAGACTCCTTGAGACAGGAGTCCTATCCCTCCTTCTCAGACTTTCTTTAGCACCAGCCCCACTGTCCTCTGTAAGTTCCAAAAGAGATCCCTAAATCCTGGCTCTAAATTTAATTCTTTGCTTAAAACGATTTTCTTTTACCTAAAACCAAAGAAGGCCTGAGAAATATAACTGGTAACCAAGAAGTGTCCAAGAGAAATCAAAGAAGGTTAATTGGTTCATAATCCCCAAAGATTCTGGCCTAAGAATTTCTTGCAAAAGGCAAAGTTAACTTAATTTAAATATTTTTCATATACATAATATCAATCAACTGTCATAATGACACAGTAGAAAAATCTCTAGTAAACTTGGTCTCTCTATACAGTAAGAGCCCCAAATAAATATGGCGTTTCAAGAGGGTAAAGCCATATATTATGCTAACAGTTAACCCAACAAAGACATGTTATTCTGCATGTGGGACAGGTAGCATTAATTTCTTAGAATAAGCAAATTAACATGAAATATGAATTTGATTCTGGTTCATTTGGGAAAAACAAGATCCCACCTACCTTGAGACAGAGGTACCATATGGACATAAGCATAGGCAATGAGAAGAAGACACTGGAAGAAGGCACATTGCCAAATATCATGAGTTTTAATCTGTTTACCAATGGTGTCCTAGATACCTTAAAGGCCTTTACTTTTCCCCCAGAGTTTTCAGGCTACAGCATGAATATGAATATGTATTAAGAGGGATAAATGATTCAACTAAGATTTATTCTGTTAACTAAGAGAGCCAGAGGCAATTTCATATTTGCATTTTTATTCTCACCTCTTAAAATAAGATTACATAAATTCTAAATTATCCAGTTGTTTTCCAAAACTTTTTTTTGCATCACATTTTGAATTAAAATTTATATTTGAAATAAAATCAATTTTGGGGGAAAAATTAGTCTCTTCCACTTATGGGATTTGGTGGAAACTTTGAATTTCTCTTTTTATAATACTTTTCCAAAGACTATTGACCATGCAATGAATATTTTCATTTCTAAATTCAAGACTGGTGTTTAGTTAATGTCTATATTTTAAAAAATATGAAGTGATACAATGAGATAAGGTGAGTGAACTGGTTCATATTTCTAGAACAAATGGATCAAACCTCACGTAATCAGAAAATTTGAAGAAATAAAATGTCTTGTCCCTTAAACTATACTGAATAACTGAAGTGTGCTTATATTTTAATATTTTCACATATTCATTAAATTGATGTGTAATTTTCAATCATTGCTAATTCCATTACTTTATGGGGCAACATAGTTTAGAAATCGCACAAACAGAAACCTTGACCTTTTGAACTGGGGTTTGAAAATGATAGAAAGAGGGTTAAAAAGATGCTATCAATTCTTAGATCTCTGCTCCAGGAAATTACATTTCAGCTGCTCCTTCACTGTTATTTATTTATTTATTTTGCGGTACGCGGGACTCTCACTGCTGTGGCCTCTCCCGTTGCGGAGCACAGGCTCCGGACGCGCAGGCTCAGCGGCCATGGCTCACAGGCCCAGCCGCTCTGCGGCATGTGGGATCTTCCCGGACCGAGGCACGAACCCGTGTCCCCTGCATCGGCAGGCGGACTCTCAACCACTGCGCCACCAGGGAAGCCCCCACTGCTATTTTTATAAACAAAAAGAAATGGTTATTGCTGGTATAACTATGGGATGCACTTCAAAGACTGATATTATTACACAGTGAATAAGGCACTACATAAATCAGAACTTTAAAAACAGGCAAATTTGATGTGTGGCTTCAAGGGCGCTTATGGGCATAGTGCCTTCTCAATGTGAATGACTAACTTCCATTATTGTTAATCATATTTTCTCATATAAGTATCTCAGGGAAGGAAACAATTTTCCTTTTATTGGTTGCCATTCCCATGTTTCTGAGTGTGTGTCAGCTCTTTGCAGATTGAACTAAATATTAGTTAATATTTAACTGACTTAAATGTATATTAAATCTCCTCATAACAAGATGGTGAGCTACTTAAGACTATTACTAGTTTTTAATACTAGAACAAAGATGATGTCAGACGTTGAAACATCAGTGAGCTATCATGATTTAATTGTTCTTTGTGTACAGCACAGTACTGCTTTCCTGTGTTTTGGTAAAGAGTATCTTTTGAGGTTGTAAAACATTTTACTGTATCTCTTACAAAAAGTAAACTTCAAATTTTAAGCAGCTGATGACATAATAAACCAAAACAGGACCTATCATCGCCATTTGGATAGTCTTAGGACCTAAGGACCCAGAAGAAATGAGATTGGTAGTACTAAATCAATCCCTACTGGGTAGTAACTCACTTCAATTTCCCATTACACATAATTCAACATGGAGGACAACCAACTAAAAAAAGGTTGAAGACTGTTGTTCTGGGCACATAAATTGCTTATTACTTCTTATGATTGAAAAAGATTATTTCTTCTAGTCAAAATTAGTATTAGTGACAGGCAAGTATGACAGTTAAAAGGACAAAAATGGAAGCTCACCACAGAGATGGAGATAAGGGAATATTTGCCAAGATTGGACAGTATTTTTAAGCATAAATAAAAAATAGATTTTAGGGAACTTATCATTACTAAAATGATATTAACTGAAATGCATAAAAGGCAAACACAAGGTTTTAAAGAAGCAAAGAGTGGGTAGAACAAAGGTACCAGAAATAAGTATGGGGGGAGAGATTACACTCTATCCATAGAGCAGGTTCTCGGTAACAAAAACAAAGACTGTAAAATACCTTCAGCTTATTCTGCCTAAGTTTCAATTTCCTTAACCAGGAAATAGAGATATTAATAATCATACATACTTCATAGCATTGTTCTGAGCATTAAATGAGTTAATATGTATGAAGTACTTTGAACAGTATCTTGTATATACAGTAACAACTCAATAGATGTAGCTTCTACCATTTTAATTATTATTGCACTATTTCTTCATGAAAAAGAAAGAGCTTGGAGAGTGATCACTTTCCAAGTGATTTATCCTTTATCTTTACAACAGAAAGAGATAACGTATTATAGACTAACCTGAGGAGTATTAAAAAATATCTATTAACTGAACAAATAAATTTAGGAGGGTCATAGGATACAATATCAATGTACAAAACTCATTTTTTTAATATACTAGCAACAATTGGAAAATAGAAGTAAAATATAATTCTATTTACACATGTGACAAAAACATAAAAGATTTAGATATAAATTTTATTTGTTTATTTATTTATTTATTTGGCCACGCTGCACAGCTTGTGGGATTTTGGTTCCCTGACCAGAGATCGAACCTGGGCCCCTGGCAATTAAAGCACGGAGTCCTAACCACTGGACCATCAGGGAATGCCCTAGATATAAATTTAACACATGATATTCATGACCTCTATGCTTAAAAATCTAAAATATACTGAAAGACTTACATGCATAGGGAGATATACTATGTTCATGAATTGTAAGATAAGATTGTTAAGATGCCAATTCTTAATCAGTTGACCAATAATTATATCAGCAAACTTGGGAGGTCTTTTACTACTTGACTTCAAGACTTACTATAAAGATGTAATAATCAAGTCAGTATAATATTGTTACAGAATAGACCAAAGAGATCAATGGAACAAAATACTCCTACAACAATCAATAGATTTTCAACAAATTTGCCAAAGCAATTCAACGTGGAAAGAAAAATCTCTTAACTAATGGTACTAGATCTGGATATCCACAGGCAAAAATGAGAACCTTGACTCCTACCTCACACTGTACATAAAAGTTGACTTGATTTGGGATCAAAGACCTAAACACAAATGGTAAAACTATACAGATTATAAAGGAAAGTAGAAGAAAATGTTTTTACAACAGGCAGGCATTGACTTAGGCACAGAAAGCAATAACCACAAAAGAAAAAAATGATAAATTAGGCTTCATCAAAACTAAAGTATTCTGCTTATCAAAAGACACTATAAAGAAAATAAATAGGCAAACTTCAACCTTGAAGAAAATATTTTCACCATATTTAGACAGAGAATTTGTACACAAGATATTTAACTCTTAGAACTCAATAATTAAATGACCAAAAAAATCAAAATATCTTGCAGGAAGATCCGCTATAATGAATCCAAGAAAACATTATTATGCAACAAGGTAATCCCTTCTATTGTTGAGCAGTTATAATAGACAATGTCTCATTTTATTCATTTGTACATCTATTCAACAAAAGTTAGGTTAGGCTCTGGGAATACAAAAAGGAACAACTGATTGCTTCCTAGTGAAGTGAGTGAAAGGAGTGAGTGAAATTGAATGAGTCAGACCAGAAAACAGGCAATCACAAAGTACCAGTATAAGGGGAAGTGGAGAATACTGCAGTGGCAAATAGGAGGACGAGCACACTCCGGGCATTAGCCGTGGTTATCCCAAGGAAGAAACATCAAAGCTAAGGCCTGAAGGTCAACAAAAGTTGGTAAGAGAAAGCAAGCATGTAGGGTTGAAAGAGGAGGAGATAGGAGATTTCAGACAGATGGAACAAAATAAGCAATGGTGAGAAAAAAGATGGTACATTGGGCAGACTGGAAATAATTCAGCATGGGAATTCACACAGGGTCTGTCTGCAAGCCTGGACCTAGGAACAACTAGGTGATTGGATTACGCCAAGGTTGGGATTGTGTTTGCCCTTGTTTGCCAGAGGGAATAAAAGCAGTTCATATTCTAGAGAGATACTATACAGTAGTGTCACCAGTATTTAGGTAGAGTCTATTTCTTCTAATGTCTTCTGCTGGCCGCCCTTAACAATAGAGTTCAAAATTCATCTCTATGGGGTCTTCTTTTCTTCTCTTCTCTGATAGTGTACTGTAGCTATCTTTCCAGAGACATCACATTGTATTGTAAGTATTTGTTTCCTCACCAAATGAAGAGTGTCAAAGGCAGGAGTGACTGTTCACTCACCAATGTTAGCAGCTCATAGTAGGAAGCCTTGAACACAGTAGACATTTAGTAATCAAAACCAGCCGGTTCCTGGTTCCACATACAGTGTGTAAGTTATCTATACAGCAACCATGTTCCTCTGATTATTAAGAACAGGCTGATTTTCAAATTTTCTGTCTTGTTCCCTCTCAATAAACAATGAAAATACCCTAGAAACTCCAAATGACATCTTTTACTGCCTTTTCAATGCCTCCAACGCCTTTGCAATTTGAGTGAACACAACAATTCTTTGTCTGACTATGGGTACCAATTTTTTCATTCAGAGAATGAATTCACCAAAGTATATGCCATGTTGCCTGCAAGCGTCAGTGCCTAGGAGGCAGAAATTAATTGTGAGAATGTTCTGCTCAATTGATAGCGTGCTGGGGTTGCTCAATAGTTATTTAAAATATCAACAAAACTTGTTTCTTTGCTTTGACATTTGAACCAGCTATAGAATGTTGGGCAAGGATTTTGATTCCCATACATCTGCATGCCAGAGTTGAAAAATAAGGGACTTCTTTTTCCTTCAGAATTGTTTCATGCCTGTATCAAAATACCAAGTTACCATGGTGATGGCTACTCGTAAATAGGGCAACTCTACCCCCACCCCACCCCCCATAGAAGCAAATATAACACAAAAGGGAGGAAAAATAAGCTCTCAAACAGAGGACAAAAGAGCCTGGGGAAAATCCCCACAGAGAAAGAGATAAAGGCTGTTCCAGATAAAAGTCTTGGAAGGTAACAGGCATTCCTTTTCCCTCCTCCTCACAAGCCGAAGAGGGTGGGACCTTGAATCCTTGAATGCTTGTAGTGAGGGGGGAGTACAGAGGCGGCCCACAGAGGTTGTATTTGCTGAGCACAGTGAAAATAAGGCGTTAATAAAAATAATAATAACTAACATTCATTGAGAGCGTATTCTGGCCATGCTTTAGTGCACAAACTCATTCAGTCCTCATAACACTTCTGTGAGGTAGATCAAAAGGCTATTTAAGGTCTTAGGCTGGGATTCAAGCTCCTGCACGTCACCTCTTTCGTTACTGCCTGAAAAGTAATGAGGAAGAAATATGAAAATCTAAAGGAAAGACCCTGGCCTGATCTTTTAGAAAAGAGTTCAGGAGAGAAGCAGCAGCAAAGTCAGGGTATGACCAACTAACTCGAGCTATCAGTTGCCCTGAGCTCCGAGAGGGGCCCTGGGAGGACAGCCAGGTTGGATTGGGAGGATTCTGGTAGGGGGAAGACAGCTTCAAATTACAGAAGAAAGTTGCGGTCAGAACAGAAGAGGAAAACCTTCTGCTAACTGATTCTGGATAGAAATTGAGGTCTATGTGCGTACAATTAGCTTCTGTGAGTGAAAATATCCCTTATTCCAACCCCACATGTCTCTCAGCTGTACGTCTTCCTTCAGTGAACATGTTTTCCATTTTATTTTAATCAAATTTCAACAAACTGGTAGGTTGGGGCGATTGGTGACCTGCGGCTTTCATTGTCATCTACCCCATCTCTGAAACAGTCTTGATTTCTGGTTTCCTTTAGTTTAGGCTGCAAGCTCTGTGAAGAAAGAAAACGTTGCTTCAATCTTCTGTGCTCCACCTGGTCTAGAAGAAGAGATGGGAACCCAAGGCAGTGGTTCATGGTGGCGACAGTGCTGAAGTGGCTTGTAGGGAAGAGCCCTAACCTCGCAGAAACAGAATAGTTTTGTCAGAGATGCGTGCAAGTCTCCTCCAAAACCAGACAGCAAACCCTAACCAGGCCCCAGTGTTGCACTATAAGGAATTTTTTTTTAAGATTTATTTATTTATTTTATTCATTTTTGGCTGTGTCAGGTCTTAGTTGCAGCACACGTCACCTTCGTTGAGGCATGCGGGATCTTTAGTTGCTGTTGCTGTGGCATGTGGGCTCTTCGTTGCGGCACACGGGCTCCTCCCTAGTTGTGGAGCGTGGGTTTTCTCTTCTCTACTTGTGGCGCGTGGGCTCCAGAGCACGTGGGCTCTGCAGTTTTGCGGCACGTGGGCTCTCTAGTTGAAGCACTCGAGCTCAGCAGTTATGGCATGCGGACTTAGTTGCCCCATGGCATGTGGGATCTTAGTTCCCTGACTAGGGATCAAACCCACATCCCCTGCATTGTAAGGCGGATTCTTTACCACTGGACCACCAGGGAAGTCCCCACTGTAGGGAATTATGAAATGCTGTTTGTTTAAATGTCAATACCATAACTAATGCAACAAAAAATGAATACTGTTCTGCAAAATAGATGCGTTGGAAGTTTATGTGCTCATTTTAATGAAGGTGCCATTTGTGCAAAATCCATTCAAATGTCTCGTGGAGCGATCACCATCATTCGTCATCATGTCTCATTTTCCTCCCTGAATCCTACTAGCCAGATTCATCACCTATTTTATTAACCATACTGGACTCCACATAACTTTCTTTTCAAAAATCGAATCCATTGTCAAAGGTTTAAGCTTCTCTACTGAGGATTTCCCGGAATACGTTGTGAGCTCTGAGAGAGCAACTCCAAAAGAGGAAATGCAAAGTGTTTTGGTCAAGGGTCAGCATCACAGTAAACGTGCCCTCCAAAGGTGAATGCTTTGATGTGGTCTGTGCTCACACAGACTTGTAAAATTTGGTAGACTCGAAATAAATCAGCCACTTTCCTTACCAGACACACCCATTAGATTATGGTCAACAACTTGGTATAATGATATAAACAGTGAAGACAATATTAAGCAAATTCAGGACTAATTGTCTGTACCTTTCTTATGAAGTGCTTTTTATTTTTTGAGTTTGCTCTATTGCAAAATTTTTAAGGTAGATTTTTGTTTTTGGAGACTATACCCTTAAAGAAAAATCTTACTAAGGAAATTGATGCTCATTCATTCAAACACTCTTGTGGAATTAAGTACATCTTTTCCTACAACAATTGGATGAAGTTCCGCAAAAGAGTGATTACCATAAGTGATGAAAGTAACACCAATGACTTTGATCAATAAAATCTCTAATAGAGATTTTCTAAGGACGCACAGAGCACATGTGCCATTGTAGGTCTCACCGATATTCTGCCTTCCATTTTATGCACTTAGCTCTGTGCAAATTATCTAAATTGTGTGTACCTTATTCAAATAAAATTGCCAACTCCTTGAGGGTAAAGTACTACCCATGATAGTGCTAAACACTTGGGAAAAACTGGTATTTTACACGTAATCGGTCATAATAAGCAAAACTACAAGTCGATAACCAATGCAAGTCAAAAAAGTGAAATGAAGTGTGTTCTTCTCCACTGTTACATTTCCCCTGATTTAAAAAATATATAAAACATTTCTGGCTTTTCTACAGTTCTTTGCTATTTGATATAAAGAAACTTGACTGATAATAAGACCTACCCCTGGCAAATTTAGCTGGATCAATATTTGCATGATTTAATTTTATCTTAATTGGGTATCTTGAGACACACTGAAGGGGGATTTTTCTCAGTATGTGCCAGTAAGTAGTCTCTCCCATTTGCTCTTCTTAAAATTGTATCCAAAGGCAAATATTCCAACTGTTTCCCTTTCTCCACTGATACCGAGCTCAGAACTAAACTGCATGATTGCCAAGATTTTACTATATTCAAAAGCAAGCCAGCTCACATTAGGGACCTACAGATGGAGGAGTAAGCAAACCTAACACTTTAAGTTGTAACGTCGAAAGGCCTTTTTAGGAGTCTTCTAATTTAATGCAATGCAACTTCAAGTTTTTACAAAGCTTTTTCTAATGCAAACTCTGTTTCTGCTAGAATCTCAACTTCGAAAGGCCTTTTTAGGAGTCTTCTAATTTAATGCAATGAAACTTCAAGTTGCTACAAAGCCTTTTTCTAATGCAAACTCTGTTTCTGCTAGAATCTCACATATTGGCATGTATTAAATATATTTCAGTAATTCAAAAGAAGTATCAAATATATAAAATGTATAATCCTGTTACAAGAAATACTCATGTATTCATGCCCATTCAGAGAACAATAATTTCAAAATTATGGCTGAAGTCCCCTGAGTGTCCCTCCCCAATCCATTTCCCATCTGTCACCCTCAGATGTTACCACTAGCCTATATTTTATACTTATCATTCCCTCATGATTTTTAACAGTGTTCCCAAAAATGATGTGACCCTAAATATATAGTTTTTTAAAACTTTTAATTTAGAAATGATTTTAGACTCACTGAAATGTTACAAAGTCACTACAGAGAGTTCCTGTGTAGTATAATCTTCATGCAGCTTCCCCTAAAGTTACCATCTTGCATAGTTCAATTATCAAACCCAGGAAACTAACGTTGGAAAAATATATGAACTACAGACCTTTTCAGATCTCACCATTTTTTCCCAGCAATGCTCTTTTCTGTTCCAGATTCTAATCCAGGATCTTACATTGCATTTAGTGTTAATTTGCATAACTCATTATGATTTAATTTAAATATTTTCCCATATGTTTCAGGACTATTTTATTTCCTTTTTTGTTTGAATTGTTTATTATGTCCTTTCAGAATTTTCTATGAAGACTTGATTCTTTGTCCCCCTCAATTTTTGAATTCTTTATAAATTAAGAATTTAGTCCTTTGTCTGTCACATATATTGAAAGTCCTTTGTCACATATATTTCTCCTAGTTGTTCAGTTGTCTTTTGACTTCATTTTTGGTATTTTGTGCAACATGAATTTTCAATTTTTATGTGGTCAAACTTAATCTTTTCTTTTATTGCATCTGTATTTTGAGTCATAATTAGAAAGTCTTCATCTACTCTGAAGTTAAAGATTCATTTACCCATGTTTTATTCTTGTGTTTGTAAGATTTAATTTTTTATATGTAAGTACCTAAACCATTTGGAGTTTATTTTTGTGTATGGGGTGAGATATAGATCTACTTGTATCTTTTTCCAAGTTGCTAAACAGTTATCTTGGCACCATTTATTTTAAAGTCAATCTTGTCCCAGTGATTTGAAATGCCACCTTTATCACATGCTGAATTTTTATACGTATTTGATTCTATTTCAGGGCTATATATTTTATTCCACTGTTCTGTCTAGTCATGCACCAGTACCATAATGGTTTAATTATAGACGCTTTAGCAGAGAGCAGAGTGTGCAGTAGAAGTTTGCTGAACATATAATTATAGAATCTTTTTATTTCAATATCTGGTAGAGGTGGTTTTCCTTATAGTTTTTCTCTCTTAGTGTTTTTCCACATAAGCTTTAGTATCTTATCAACTTTGATTATTAATTTTTGGTTTTGCTTTGCATAGGTGTAATTCAGTTATCACTTTTGTGTAATATTCCATCATAGAATATATACAACAATTTATCCGTTCTACAGATGATAGGCATTTGGATTTTTTTACTTTTTTATTATCACAATCTCTACTGTTTTGGAAAATCTAGAGTATGCCTTTTATTGCACAAATGCAAGATTTCCCCTAGGGCATATACTTAAAAATGGAATTTGGGGACCATAGGATATAAACATTTTTCAACCTAACTAGATAATGCCAGCTTTCTTTCCAAAGAGGCTATTTCAGTTCATAGTTCCAGCAGTTATAAAAAGAGTACTGGTTAGTTTTTAATCACGTAGTATTCTAGTTGCTCTTTTCTTTTTTTGTTGTTTTTTCTATTGTGCTAAAATATACATGACATAAAATTTACCATCTTAACTATTTTTAAGTATGGTTCCGTGTATTAAATATATTCATAATGCTGGACAACCATCACCACCATCCATATAGAGAACTCAGTTTTGTGAAACTGAAACTCCACATTGATTAAGCAATAACTCTCCATTCCCCACTCTCTCCAGCCCCTGACAACCACCATTATGCTCTCTGTCTATGATTTTTACTACTCTATGTGTCTCACGTAATTGAAATTACAAAGTATTTGTCATTTTGTCACTGGCTTATTTCACAAAGCCTAATAACCTGAAGTTTCATCCATGTGGTAGCATATGTCAAAATTTCTTTCTTTTTAAAGATTGAATAATATTCTAATGTATTATTTACTACATTTTGTTCATTCAGTCAAGTGTCAATGGACACCTGGGCTGTGTTCATGTTTTAGCTATTGTGAATAATGCTGCTTTGAAAATGGGTGTAACAATATCTCTTTGAGATCTTGCTTTCAATTCATTTGGGTGTTTACCTAGAAGAGGGATTACTGGACCACATGGTAGTTCTACTTTTAATTTTTTGAGGAACTGCCACATTTTCCAAAGTGGCTGCACCATTTTACATTTCCACCAGTAGTGCACAAAGTTTCCAATTATTCCACATCTTCATCCACACTTGCTGTTTTTCGTTTTTATGATAGCAGCCATCTAATGGATGTGAGGTGATATCTTATTGTAGTTTTGATTTGCATTTCCCTGATTATTAGTGATGTTGAGCATATTTTCATGTACTTTTTGGCCATTTGGATGTCTTCTTTGGAGAAGTGTCTCTTCAGGTCCTTTGCCCATTTTGAATTGGGCTGTTTGGTTTTAGTTGTTGAGTTTTAGGAATTTTCTATAAATTCTGGATATTAACCCCTTACCAGATATCTGATTTTCAAATATGTTCTCCCAAAAAGTAAGTGGGTTGACTTTTTATTCTGTTGATAATGTCTTTTATTTTTATTAAAAATAAAAATTTTAATTTTAATGAAGTTCAATTTGTCTATTTTTTCTTCTGTTGCCTGTGCCTTTGGCACCATATCCAAGAAGGCATGGCCAAATCCAATGTCATGAAGCTTTTGCCCTATTTATTTTCCTTCTAAGAGTTCTATAGTTCTAGCTCTTACATTTAGGTCTTTGATCTATTTTGAGTTAGTTTTTGTATATGGTGCTAGGTAAGGGTCCAATTTCATTTCTTTCCAAATGCAAAGAGAAAAAAAAAAAAAGCAAAACCAGAGCAGAACATGCAAGAACCATGGGCAAGTGTAAAAGGAGTACCATACACTATACCTAATTGGAATATCAGAAGACGGAGAGAAGGGAGTGGAAGACATATTTGAAGAAATACTGGCACCAAGAACTTCTCAAAATGAATGGCAGACAGGGAACCATAGATCCAGGAGTGTCAGAGAACATCAAGGAGGATATATACCAAATAAAACACACCTAGGCAAGTTATATTCAAACTGCAAAAGCCTGTAGACAAAGAGAAAATATTGTGGTGATGGTTACACAACTCTACTAACGTAGCAAACGTCATTGAATTGTCCAGTTAAAATGGGTAAATGTTATGATATGTAAATTACACCTCAATAAAGCTGTTAAAGATATGCGTCAGTCACTCGGGGCAGTATTAAAAGCAAGTGTTTATGTCGAGGCAGATACAACATGTATCTGCATCAGGGAATCATTTCATTTTTTTTCCTCAGCAATCAAGATTCTGAGGAGGTAAAAAAGAGGAGCCCTGCCAGAGCTTTGACCTGGGTGAGGCAACGTTAAATAAATAAGCATTTTATCTGTTGCTGTTCCACAGCCCAACTTTGAATCTGAGTCTGTTTCGGGTCTTCCCTCATTTTAAATTTGCTCATGTGTCACCAGTCATTTGCTTTATAACCTGACTGATGTATATTTTCCGGTCCCAACTTTTTAAAAAAGATAAGGGGAGGTTACCATGACAGAGGGTTAGACGCAAAATGAACCCCAGACTCCCAGGGACGAGAGTCTACTGGGAAGATACGCATTCCATGGGACTCATTTTTGTTTCAAATGCATGCGAATTTTCTGTTTCTAATCAGTGTTTCCTCCTCTCTTGAAAAGAAAAAATATAACTTTTAGCGTAGAATGGCCTCACTGACTTTTTCCCTCTGATGCAGTGCTTATCTGCTTCCCTCTGAAGGTTTCTCATTGGGTTTATCTGTCTTATGCTTTTAACAATTCCTGATCTGATTATTGTTATTTGTGCAGCCCTGAAGCCTTTTAATCCCTATGGGTGGACATCCATCATAAGGGCTGGTTGCTAGAGAAGAACATGATTTTCAAGAAGACTTTTGTCCTTCAATGGTAATCAGCACACAGATGCATCCTGCTTCTTCCCACTTTAACCTCTGTGGCCACCAGGGATGTTTTCATACAGTCTTAGGTTTTCTAATCCAGTAATTAGCTAGACCAATTTTATTAGTTTAAAAAAAAAAAAAAAAAAAAAGGCAGTGAGAGAGGATAGATTCCTGGTTTAGGAATGAGGTAATTCATTCCAAGGTTAGCCTCTGACTCTGTATAACCCCGGCTGGGCAAATCATTTCAGTTTGGTTTGACAGCCTAAGCACTTCTGAAGCATTTGGGGGTTGACCTGGTAAGATTCACATCCATGCAACAAAACAAGTTATGCAGGAAAGATTAACTGAAATTATGTCATTGAAATTGATTTACCCCATCTAGTCAAAAGGGCAAAAGGCAAATAATTCCTAGGAAATTGGTTTGGTAAATTCTTTCTTGGGGGGCAGTGAGTCATCATCTAAATGGTTGATCCATAGGCCCACTTGCCCTGCTTCTAATTGTCTGCTGAGAACAGACCCAACTCCACTGCCATGATCCTAGAGGGATGTGAATAGTAGATTTTTTTCTTCCTTGTTTTAACAGAGCAGGAAGAAGAAATGGGCTAGGCAGAGAACTGGATTCAGTCAAGGAATTACACTGATCAAGAGAGAAGTTCCTAGAAGGAGAAAAGGAGGAAATGGAAACTTCCTCAGGGGATTCAGTAACACTGAATAAATGTGTGTGAATAAATAAACTGTGTCCCCAGGCTGTGAGCAATATTGTGTCATTCAGTTTTAGCTCCCTTTTTGGATTCACTCTTTCCTGTATCTCTTACCAATGGTGTAGACCTTAAAACCTAAGATTTCTAAGACCCTAGAAATGTCCCTGAACCTACAAATGTGATGTCAAAATATTGGACTTCCTCCAAGAAGTACACTTCTATTGCATTTTTATAAAACAAATTGATTCTTGATCTATTCCTCAGATGGCTTTCATGGAGTTTTGGAGTCAGACAATTTTGGTGAAACATACTTAAAAAATGTAGGCATAAAGTAGATGCCAAACAAAACTAATACCACCAGCAAAAAAACAAAAACAAAACAGTAACTGTCCAAGTTACAATCTCAGAATTGCATAGAGTAATTTTATTTGGGCCAAAATTATTAATAACCTCAAAGAGTGATTTCTGTTACTTGGGGCTAGCTATATAGTCTTTTTGGGGGATTGAGTTTCTTCACCTTGAAAGTAGGTATAATAATTCCTAACTTTCTTGATTGTTGTGAATATTAAACTATAAAATATATTTAAATGTCAAGCTTGGTGCCTGGCATATAAATTATAGTTTGCACTTCTATTTTCTGTACCTCAGTTTATTATATTGCAAACTAGAATGGCTTTTATAACCTGTTTTCAAATTATTGTGAGATAAGGGCATAATAAATAATGGGAAAATATTGATAAAATCATTACAGGACACACTGAGCATTAATACATTGCCTGCATACTTTGAATTCTAGTAAAGTCTGAGCCTGGGGAAAATTCAAGACTTCTACCACATGGAGATGCATTATTGGACAAGGAAACACTTGGCCAGGTCATTTCACTGGTCTGTAGGTCAGAAAGCCACAACAAACGGTGACATTAGTATTTCTAGTTCCATGTGGTTTGACCCTATTGACAAGCTGTGACTATTCATGTTGACCACATTTTACAATCCTGGTGTAATTTGTTCACCAAATGGTCTAAAGCCAAAGTCATAAGTCCCTTAAACCTAAGAATATACACGTCTTTCAAAAGAGACAGCAGTAGCTACCAAGCCTAACAGTGCTTGTAAACATCGCTGGGAGGGGCCCTGAAACATTTTCAGGCTGATAGGATGGGCAAATGATATCAGAAAATGAAAATACAGAACCAATTATGAAGGTTTAGGACAGCACCAGAGAACAGTTCTGTGTCCTTGGGTAGGTCTTTCCTTTCTTCCTGAAGCCACTGTGAGAACAGATTTCCTAATCCCCATATGGTACAGAGGATCTGGGAACCAGCCTGCAGATATTTTGAGCATATCTATCTCAACTTTTTTCATCAAGTTGTGGTTTTGCTTCTCAAACACTGAGGTGTATCCATGGACTTTTCTTATACAATGATATCATTCCTTCCATCTTATTGTTCTTTTCCCACATGCCAAACACTGCATGGTGCTAGATCATTCCACCTGAGTTTCTGACTGTGATTTCCCTATAAACTATAATTTATATGCCAGATATATAATTATATATATATAATATATATATAAGTGCAAACTATACTTTATATGCCAGATATATAATTTATATATCAGTTCATTACCTCAGGTGCTTTTGCTGCTCCCCCTGAGAATCTTTTAGGTACTTCTTAAAGTCTGTGAAAAGCAACTGTGAGAAGTTTTTGTTCTTTAATTAATCAAAGATGTTCCAGGCAATCAAGTATTATTTAGTATTCCTAGTATGATATTGCACATATGTGCCATAAACTAGGAAAAAAATCCGAGTTATAAATCTGAGTTATGGCCCTTACTATATTCAGTTAGTGCTTCCTGGGAAAATAATTAGTGGGTTATATATATATACATATATATGTATATATATATACATATATATATATTTTTAATTTTTTTGCGGTACGCGGGCCTCTCACTTGTTGTGGCCTCTCCCGTTGCGGAGCACAGGCTCCGGACTCGCAGGTTCAGTGGCCACGGCTCACGGGCCCAGCCGCTCCGTGGCACGTGGGATCTTCCCGGACCGGGGCACGAACCCGTGTCCCCTGCATCGGCAGGCGGACTCTCAACCACTGCGCCACTAGGGAAGCCCAGTGAGTTATATTTTTAAGATTGTTTTTCTCTTTGGTTTCTCTTTAATAGTGGATTCTAGCTTTGGTCTTTAGCATAAAGTTGTTAATGAGGCCATTCCTTACAAAGCACAGCTATTCTCTCCTTTCCAACAAGTGACTTCAAATCGCATACTCTCTCCTTGTTAAAGATGTCAATCTACCCTGTGATGACCAATCCTTACAGTATTATTTCACAGCAGAGAAGTCAAAATACTCAGATACCCACTCAATGACTCAGGTCTCTGTGAGACACAGTAATAATTAGGGAAAGCTTGCTTGCTAAATTCATACCAAACTCCCATAACAGGCAGAGATCACTAGTCCAGACATCTGCCGGAGTCTAACAGAGGACAAAAAGAAAATTAATCACATCTTCTCCCAAACAAGTTGCTAAAGTATATTTGTTTCACAAAATCAAATAATAGATGTCCTATTAACGGATGTGTGAGATAAATAAAAATAAGAGGATTGAAAACTACGCACTAGATTAGGTAATCTTTTCTCTCTTTACTTTCATTAAACTGTGAGATTCTCTGTGTATCCCCAGTGCCTAAAAGAGCCTGGCACTTTGTTGAGACTGGCACATAAGAGACTGTTGAGTGAATGAGGGACAGCACAACTTTAATCTTAAAAGAATATAATGCTGGGCTTTCTCCTACTTTCTTATACTCAGGTGTTTATCTTTAGTTACCAAATGGGGGTGTTGATGTACACATGTATGAAGACTTCAAATGTAGCAGTTCTTTTGGTTCAAAAATATCTATAAACTATCTATGCTGTGTGGGATACAGAAATAAACACGGCCGCATGTTCAGCCTTCAAGGAATAGGTAAATGATTTCTTTCTTTTCATGTCCAGGAAGACGGCAAAAAGTAATTTAATTTCAAGTTGAAAATGTTAACAGTTTTACTAAACTGGGTCCAAAAGACACGGGTATACCAAGTGTCAGTGAAAGAGTCACCATCATGAATTCATAAAGTTTAATACATAAAAGCAAGTGCCAAATTCTGGTAACTCAGTGATCACCTCTGAGTTTCAGACAGGCATTACAGGACTAGGCATTTTCTAGGTCCTTCTCTATTTTAGTGAATGGTCTCTCAAGGACACTAGAATATTTTCATAGCTGCTCACACTTTTCCCATTTTCAAGCAGAAAAGGATCCAATGATATAATAACATAAAGCAACAGTTTGCAAATAGCAGTATTTATTGTGCTAGTTTTTCTTGGTCGTAGTTTCAGGGAACAGTCAAGATTGATATACATGGGAAGAGGATGATACCTTCCACCCTTGACACCATCATCTGTTTCTAGGCTGACTTTAGAGGTGTGGATTCTGCTATGGACAGGGGCGACTCTTCACTGCTGGGACACAAGCCATCCTGACTCTGTGTCCCCTGTCCCTTTGATTTTCTCTTCTATAGTTGGGGGCAAAAAGATTTTCCTTTTTTGTGATTTTTGCTGAGTGAGAAACTCCAGGTTATTTCGGCTCCAAGTTTGGCAGCATAAACCCAGCCTAGGAATCTCTGTAATTTGTGATATTGGACGGTGCTGGGTATCCAAAATATTAGAACTTTTTTCAACTTACACCCATCTGGGATGGAGAAAGTTAGGGCATTGGAATGGAGGGTTGAATCAGGTGTATGAGTATTCATATGCTTTAAAAATTCCCCAGGCGATTCTTACTTGGCCCAATTGCCAATCCCCCAAGAACCACTCCCCAGATGCACTAAGGCCTCAAGATCAAAATGAAATAGAGTACATTGGGACTTCCCTGGTGGTGAAGTGGTTAAGAATCTGCCTGCCAATGTAGGGGACATGGGTTCGATCCCTGGTCTGGGAAGATCCCACATGCCGAAGAGCAACGAAGCCTGTGCGCCACAACTACTGAGCCCACGTGCCGCAACTACTGAGCCCGGGTGCTGCAACTACTGAAGCCTGCATGCCTAGAGCCTGTGCTCCGCAACTAGAGAAGCCACTGCAATGAGAAGCCTGCGCACCTCAACAAAGAGTAGACCCCGCTCGCCGCAACTAGAGAAAGCCCATGCGCAGCAATGAAGACCCAATGCAGCCAAAAGATAAAAATAAAAAAAGAAAAAGTAAAATAAAATGAAATAGAGTACATTAAAGAAATCAAATTTAGAATCAGCTTATGATCTACTATTTAATACTGTGTGTAGTCCAAACTTAACAAATTTAGAACAGAATCACACACCCACATGAGCTGATCTAATTGCTTGTGCTGCTGTCTGCAGTTCCGTGGCACATTGTGTACCAAGGCCAAGGCCGGAATAGCAGTAGCAGATCTCGGTGAAAATCTAATTTAAGGGACAACAGTAGTGATACTGAGGCCATGGCAAGCTAACCTCTATTTTTCATTCCCTAATAATTTTCTCAGAAAAACACCTTTGGGTACATAATTTATCTTGCTTAGTTTGGACCCAAAAGTGAATTTGAGAAAGGCTTCAGTGAAATTCAGTAGGTTTTAAAGTTATGCTGCTGTGATCAGCTGAATTTGCTTTGCTACAAGAATATAAGCAGAATTTGCTTCATAATGTACCACCGGATGGATATGGTTTGATTTCAGTCCAGAATGGTTTATTTTGAACATTCAACTTATGTGGATATTCTAATGTGGATGATAATGAATGATTAATGAAATTGTAACAAAATATTTCTTGCCTACTAAATTGCTCAACGGATGATATAGATATGACCTAATGAATCTTTCCCTCCACACTGAAAAACAGATGAATACTAAATGTTTCCTTCTTAATTTAATCATGATATCTTCAATACGGAGACCACAAGTAATTTGTTGAAAAGCACCATATAATCATTGTAAAGCCCGGTAGCTTAGCCTGAAATTTTTCCAAATAGGAAAGAAGACAGAGTTTTAAAATGTATTTTTTGTCACTGGGTTTTGTGAGCTACTCAGAGGAAAGACAAGTCTTTGTGCTCAAGTACCTGTTATACTGTCAGATACTAGATAAAACAACGTAGATAAATAAAAACCAACCAAGCAAACAGACAAATAACAACCACAGCAAAAATAAGGTAGACCCTTGGCTTGCTATTATCAAGTCTGTTTCAAAAAGGAAGGCCTGGATATTCTTTGCCGTTCCTAGGTTTGACAATCACCCAAGTAAAGTGCCAAGGTTAGAACTGGAGGGGAGGGGGGATATTGGAGTGCACACCCATCAGCAGAGTTTCAAAGATTTTATGTCAATTAAGTGGTAGATAAAAACCACCTTTCAAAAAGCCTACCACTAAAAGCTAGCTAATTCCACTCCATGTGTTTTTGATTAAAAAAAAAAATGTGGAAAGTAAGAGGTAACATTCTAATGTTTCTGTTCACTGTTTCTGCTTAGATGTTTATAAATTTTGTGGTGAGTGGGGTGATCGAAAATAGGGGCAGCCAGGGGCAGAAAATATGCAGCAACTTCTTCAAAGCAAAAGCTATTTTCTGTAACAAAGAATAAAAGTAATGTATTTCTTTGCCTCTCTGTCTCCCAGTTTGCCTTGCTCTCCTCCATCCCGCAGTCAGTCCAGCCTGGCCCTCCCTACTCTCTTATCCTTGGCATCCAGTCCCCATCTCTTTATTCAAGACCAGGGAAGACTCTGGCTCTATAGTAACCTAAATCAACGATTAGATGAGATTAGAATCAGACATGATTAGATTTGGGCTTTTTGTGTTTGAATATTTTGGCTTCTAATTTCACTTTATGAAACTCTTAAAAATTAGATTAAACATATTTACTTCTAGCATAACATCCATTTTATATATTTTTAATTTTTTTAGTATAACATATATTTTAAAATTTATTTCTAATATAACTTATACCCTCATGAGATGAGGATGTTGGACTGAAGGGAGGAATGTGGGGATGGCGTTTATTTGCCAATATTTATGCTTGAAATTGTCTTCGGGACAACAAGTAAGTTCTACAAAGTAAAATCTTGATGAGTGCATTCCTGAGAAAATAACTTGGTTAAGAGTTGCTTTTTCTAACACTTGTTACATATCTTTATTTTATTATTTGAGCCTCTATTTTAACTTTTGCTGTTTTAACTTTTAACTTTTGCTATTTTAACTTTTGCTGCTTTTCTCACTAGGATAGATCTTAACGATCCTTTACATAAGATTTTACATTAGATGGCATCAGATATAGTGTCTGAAGTTTTGGGAGCACTAAAAAAATGGCAGTTAGGAAAAATAACTAAGATGCCATCTATTGAGATTCCTGGGTAAGGTGTTTGATCAGCCTAGTCTACTTATAATTAATTCAATTAATATATTTGACCCCAGTAGGTGGTGAGCACTGTGCAAGGAGCTGGTGAAAGAAGAAAAATGACATCAATCTTGTCCTCTACCGTTTCCATGATAAAGAGAAAAAAGAATAAAATGATAGGAAGGATAAAATATTGTGAGAGCCCTGAGCAGAGCAATGAGCAATGATTTTTACTTGCAAGATCTCATGGAGAATAAATCAATTAACTCAGTTTAATTTCATAAATCTTTATGGATGGCAATTACATGCCTGGCTCTGTGGCAGGTGCTGGGGTTATGAGGGTCTATTAAGCCACCGTGCAAGGGTCTCACAGTCTAACCAGGAAACAGACAGATAAACACATAAACAACCAAATAGGCATGAATGGAGGCATAAAAGAACATAGTCCATCTTTAGAAATTACACATATTCCTGCGTTATAAATGGAAAAGAGAGGAAGTCATTGGAAATGTCATTATGGACCAGATGAGAGAGAATCTTGTACGTCATGCAAAGGACTTGAATTTTAACATTAAAGTATTATATTTTATGTTTAAGATTGGCCATTTCTAGCATTAGAGTGACTACAAAATATTTATGCATACCCCTATCATAAGACCAATGTTACATGAGATATTCTATGTTTTAACTCTGTTTCTTTTGCTATATTCTAAATTCCTTCAAGGTAATCAAAATATCTTGATTACCATACCACATCCATAGGAGGTGTAATGTGAATATGATTTGGACTTAATTGATTATCAGCAAAATATTTAATATAGACCAAATACACTAACTGCTTCCTAAACAGTGGTTTACAAAATAAGCAGATATTTCCAAGTTCAAATATGCTGTTTTTCTCCAAACTGATCTTTGTTGCAGATACAACCTCAATTCCAAGCATAATTGTTCCTGTAATCCTAACAGTAGCAATGAATAAAAATTAGAAGAAGTAATGAACGAGTAGTTTGCTATTATTAAAAAGACCTGTTTTTACGGAAGATTTGGCGATCTGTTTATATATCATCCAGGGGAGAAACCATCCTAAGCTCTTTTACCCACTGTAGCCTTTTTTTTTTTTTTTTTTTTTTTTTTCTTCAGTACGTGGGCCTCTCACTGTTGTGGCCTCTCCCGTTGCGGAGCACATGCTCCGGACGCGCAGGCTCAGCGGCCATGGCTCACGGGCCTAGCCGCTCTGCGGCATGTGGGATCTTCCCGGACCGGGGCACGAACCCGTGTCCCCTGCATCGGCAGGCGGACTCTCAACCACTGCGCCACCAGGGAAGCCCAGTTTACTTACATTTTTGATGGAGAGCAGGGTCCAGCCAATATTTCCATCCCTCTGCTAGAGAAAGCTTTCTCCTTTCATTGGAGAAGCAGCCCTGCTTCCTTCCATGTGAGCTGGTGGGCATGCCACTCTGGTATACTGCACATCCCTGTCATTTCTCTCTCCGCTCTCTTCCCCATTCCCCCAACCACTCTTCACCCCCCCCCCCCCCCCAAGCTTACCACTGGGACATACTCACATCCCAAGTGAGGGCTATGGGTTCTCTCTCAATAATGTGAATTTGAACAAGAATACCGAAGGGCACAGGAGACTGAAGTTGAATATTCTCATGCTAGGAGTCTACAGGGTGGTCTCTGGTCGCTCCTGTTGAGATCGTCAAAGCTACCCCAATACCCAACTTCTCCAAGTCCTGACTGTTCCTTCTTTAGACTCGAGCCCCTGTAGGTTACAATATCCCCTTCCCGCTTTTGACTGAAATTAATCAGATTTTACTCTTTTTAAACAGAAGAACCATTTTGCATATACACTTGCAGGAATAGAGAGGTTAAACAAAATCATGCAACCTAAGATTTTTATGGAAAACTACATTTTCAAGAGACAGTTATATTGTTTGTTGATGTGTTGGCTTATTTGCTTTTTTTTTTTTCCAAGTCATCTTATTCTTTTATTGCTTTACGTAAACCAACTCCAGTGCCAGAAATGAAAGGATTGCCCGTGGCCACCTTGACAAAACACTCTAATAGTCATTTTAAGTGTATACATTGAAATCCACTATAAAATTCTGATTACCCTTTCTGGTGAACTCTGGAGTGGCAGGTATATCTGTAAACTGTGATTGTTTGCACTTGAAAGGATTTTGCTCCGCTTCTTTGGTGTCCTCAAAACACCAATTCTTCTTTATCACTCTGCATTAAAAACTCAAGGCTAACTTTTTCATTCCCCAAAGTTTTTCTGAATAATATACTTGGTTTGAAATAGGCTCTTAGAGTAGGACAATGGTTGACTATAGATACTGGAAAGTGTTGGCTAATTCTTCCAATTTTGTTCCTGTGAATCAGCAAATGCATTTCTGCTTATGACCCTAGAATCAAAAGTGAATGCTGGAGAAATTAAACACCATTAATAATTCAGCAAGTAGGATGCATAATTTTATCCTTCTTTACAAGATAACATGCTGACATTGCTGTACTCAGTGAGGCTGATTTAAATAGGTATGATTACAGAGAGTCTGCATTTAAGGAAACATTAATACTTCTCTTCACCTTCAGAAAAGATACACTGAATTCGTTTTCTCCCCCTAACAAAGAATAATATTTCTGATAATGGAAACACCCAAAAATTCTGATAGAGATGAAAATTTAACACGTAACTTTGGAGTCATTTATTGCATTGCATGCTCCTTACCCTGTTCTTAGAACACTAAGGATGTGGAGCCATCGATGTACCTTTGTGACACATCACTGCTGAATGCCAAGCATAGTTGAAAAGAAATTCAAAGAAAATGTGCTGGATAACCATTCTAATTCCTCTCATTTGTCTAGAGAATTTTTGGTAAAGGGAATTGCTAACTGAATAAATAAAGCATGATTGCTCAATACCTCCTGTCCAATTTTTCTTTCACTAGGTTCACAGTTATTTTCATTCACTCCCCAAAGTCTCTACTATTAAAAAGATGGGTAAACTGCAGATTGAATCTTGTTACAGGCACCTAGGCACAAAGGAATCATTTTACATTTCTGAGAACTATTGTATTGTCTCTAGAGTGCGTTTTAACATAAATATCATTTCGATTCAATGGAAGTTAGGTAAAATCAAATGACATTATTGTGTTTCGAAATCTAGAGGCAAATAAAACATCCAAAATACAATACTTAGATGCAATTCTCTCCTTTCGATGGTAGATAATCTTAGTAGTAGCTCTCATTATATCCACTCCGAAATATTATTTTCCTTTCATCCTTTTCTATTACAAAATAAAATAAAAGGATTTCAAGATACTTTCGAAAGGAAATTTATTATAAATTAAAATTTGTAATATTTGGAAAGTTTCAATTATCTGTGACCCCTATAATTCAAATGTTGTTGCGTTTAATGTTGTCCCAGAGGTCTTTGAGACTGTCCTCAATTCTTTTCATTCTTTTTTCTTTATTCTGCTCTGCAGTAGTTATTTCCATTATTTTATCTTCCAGGTCACTTATCCATTCTTCTGCCTCAGTTATTCTGCTATTGATTCCTTCTACAGAATTTTAAATTTCATTCATTGTGTTGTTCATCATCATTTGTTTGCTCTTTAGTTCTTCTAGGTGCTTGTTAAACGTTTCTTGTATTTTCTCCATTCTTTTTCCAAGATTTTGGATCATGTTCACTATCATTATTCTGAATTCTTTTTCAGGTAGACTGCCTATTTCCTCTTCATTTGTTTGGTCTGGTGGGTTTTTACCTTGCCCCTTCATCTGCTGTGTGTTTCTCTGTCTTCTCATTTTGCTTAACTTACTGTGTTTGGGGTCTCCTTTTCACAGCCTGCAGGTTCGTAGTTCCCGTGGTTTTTGGTGTCTGCCCCCAGTGGGTAAGGTTGGTTCAGTGGGTTGTGTAGGCTTCCTTGTGGAGGGGACTAGTGCCTGTGTTCTGGTGGATGAGGCTGGAACTTGTCTTTCTGGTGGGCAGGACCACGTCTGGTGGTTTGTTTTGGGGTGTATGTGACCTTATTATGATTTTAGGCAGCCTCTCTGCTAATGCGTGGGGTTGTGTTCCTGTCTTGCTAGTTGTTTGGCATAGGGTGTCCAGCACTCTAGCTTGCTGGTATTTGAGTGGAGCTGGATCTTAGTGCTGAGATGGAGATCTCTGGGAGAGCTTTCACTGTTTGATATTACGTGGAGCTGGGAGGTCTCTGGTGGACCAATGTCCTGAATTCGGCTCTGCCACCTCAGAGGCACAGGCCTGAGACCCAGCCAGACCACCGATACCCTGTCTGCCACACGGCTCAGAAGAAAAGGGAGAAAAAAAGAAAAAAGAGAGAAAAAAAATAAAGAGAGCAACCAAACCAAAAAACAAATCTACCAATGATAACATGTGCTAAAAATTATACTAAAAAAAAAAAAAGGACCGAGAGAACCCTTGGACAAATGATAAAAGCAAAGTTATACAGACAAAATCACACAAAGAAGCATACACATACACACTCACAAAAAGAGAAAAAGGAAAATATATATATATCTGTATATAAAGAAAAGGAGGAAGAGAGCAACCAAATCAATAAACAAATCTACCAATGATAATAAACTCTAAATACTAAACTAAGATAAACATAAAGCCAGGAGCAAATTAGATGCAGAAAGCAAACCCCAAGTCTACAGTTGCTCCCAAAGTCCACTGCCGCAATTTGGGATGATTCCTTGTCTATTCAGATATTCCTGAGATGCAGGGAACATCAATTTGATTGTGGAAATTTAATCCGCTGCTCCTGAGGCTGCTGGGAGAAATCTCCCTTTCTCTTCTCTGTTCGCACAGCTCCCAGGGTTCAGCTTCAGATTTGGCCCTGCCTCTGCGTGTAGGTCGCCGGAAGGCGTCTGTTCTTCGTTAAAGGAGCGGCTGATTCGGGGTCTCTGGCTCACTCAGGCTGGGGGGGAAGGGAGGGGCACGTAGTGCGGGGGTCAGCCTGCGGCGGCTCAGGCCGGCATGACGGTCGCACCAGCCTGAGGCGGCCGTGAGTTCTCCCGGGGAAGTTGTCCCTGGATCATGGGACCCTGGCAGTGGCGGGCTGCACAGGCTCCCGGGAGGGGGTTGTGGAGAGTGACCTGTGCTCACACACAGGCTTCTTGGTGGCGGCAGCAGCAGCCTTAGCGTCTCATGCCCGTCTCTGGGGCCCGCTCTGATAGCCGCGGCTCGCGCCTGTCTCTGGAGCTCCTTTAAGTGGTGCTCTTAATCCCCTCTCCTCGTGCACCAGGAAACAATGGGCTCTTGCCTCTTAGGTAGTTCCAGACCTTCTCCCAGACGCCCTCCCGTCTAGCCGTGGCGCACTAAGCCCCTGCAGGCTGTGTTCACGCCGCCAACCCCAGTCCTCTCCCTGCACTCCGACCGAAGCCTGAGCCTCAGCTCCCAGCCCCGCCCGCCCCGGCGGGTGAACAGACAAGCCTCTCGGGCTGGTGAGTGCTGGTCGGCACTGATCCTCTGTGCGGGAATCTCTCCGCTTTGCCCTCCGCACCCCTGTGGCTGTGCTCTCCTCCGCGTCTCCGAAGCTTCCCCCGCTCCGCCACCCGCAGTCTCCGCCAGCGAAGGGGCTCCTAGTGTGGAAACCTTTCCTACTTCACAGCTCCCTCCCAGAGTTGCAGGTCCCATCCGTACTCTTTTGTCTCTGTTTTTTCTTTTTTCTTGTACCCTACCCAGGTACGTGGGGAGTTCCTTGCCTTTTGGGAGGTCTGAGGTCTTCTGCCAGCGTTCAGTAGGTGTTCTGTAGGAGTTGTTCCACGTGTAGATGTATTTCTGATGTGTTTGTGGGGAGGAAGGTGATCTCCGCGTCTTACTCTTCCGCCATCTTGAAGGTCTCCTGGACATAGTTTTAGGGACCAATTTATTATTTTGAGTGAAATAAGAAATTATTATTAGTTATTATTTAATAATAATAATTGAGTGAGTGAATCTTGGATCAACTAAATTTTTTTGTGAGGTTACTTGCTGGGCTTTCAGAAATTGCTGAATCTAAGAAATAGCCTGCAAAGCTTAAGGACTGAGCTGTAAGCCTAAGAACCCTTTACAGACAGTGCATTCATAGAGTCATCACTCCTCTTCCTAAGTGAAAAGGGTACATTTCTTTGGCTAACCATTTTCAGGACAATAATATGGTGTTCGGTTCGGTAAATAGTCTCATTCACTTCTTTGGACTAAATAGAAAGCACACGAGAGTTAAGTGGGGATACAGTGAATTCTTTATTAGCCTGGGGTGGTTAATTTTGATAACAGCCACTGGTTGCCAGGGACCTCGATGGTAGTCTCCTCGCCTTATCTCATTTAACCTTTTCAACATCTTGATGAAGAATACTGATTTATGAGCAATCTAAAACGTAAAGCAATGAATAAAGTTTTATGCCTGATAAGTGGCAGGGCTGTATTTTAATCTGACCCAAGAACCTGTTCTCTTAACCATTATGCCATAGACTAGTTTTGTGTTTAGCAGTCTGTGCTTCATTTTCTCCAGTTTTTCCTCCACCCTTGATAATTCTACTCTTCATCTCACAGATCCAGAGTAGAGTAACAGATGGTCCAAAATAGTATCAGCTGATACTTAACTGAGTCTTTATGGTACTTCCAGGATTGGAAGATAACTGCTTCCTTATCTTTATTTTAAAGACAGAGAACTGAGCATTTATGTAATACAGTTAAGGAGGAAAACTAAGAAGGAAGTTGTGATGTACTGAGTTGTGGCCCCTCAAAATCTATATGTAAAAGCCCTCATCACCAGTACTGTGGAATGTGATTTTATTTGGAGATAAGGCCTTTATAGAGGTAATTAAGGTAGGCTCTAATCCCATATGATTGGTGTCTTTATATGAAGAAATTTAGACACAGACAAGTATGGAGGGAACACCACATGAAAACACAGGTAAAGATGCACCATCTACAAGTCAAAGATCAAGGCTTCAGAGAAACTAACCTTGCCAATAGCTTGAGCTCAGACATCTAGCCTCCAGAATTATGAGAAAATAAATTTCTGTTGTTATGGCGTCCTAGTAAGCTAATACAGAAGCCTAGGATAAGGGTTTAGGGTAACATGGGGAATAAATTTATTCCACAATCCCTATGACTAACATTGACTGGAGACGTTATCTAAACAAGCAGAATTATTACTATCCAGGTGTATTAAGTCAACTGCTTTCCAAGCTCTTGCAACTTAGGCAGGAGAAACAGGTAAACAATAAAATGTAGGACATTTCTTAAATCTGTTGACCGGTAAAGACTGCCAAGTGTTTGGTGCTTAGATCAAAAATGAAAATGGCTATCAGATAAAAATTAATAGCTTGATAACAATTAATTACCAAGTAAAATGGCAGAAAATGTAAACATTGAATAACCAATGAGAATCAATGCCAAAAAGGAAGAATTTAACAAATGAGAAATGCTTAATGAAAAGACATGAGATGAAAACTGTGGTTATTATTTGTTTCAAGAAAGGTCATTGCATTTATAGATAGGATTAAACTCTGAGGAAATACTCTCGCTTTTTTTGCCCTGTTCATTATTATAATACATGGCCACTAGCATTCATCAGAGGTGGATTTTCAAGGGGATTTTCCAGCGTTACTTGAAAATTTTGCTTCATGGTTGTTTATGTTTTTGATGGTAAGTAAGATAATTAACTTTGCCTTTTACCTGTGCAGTTTTTAAAAGAGCAGAGAGGGCTTCCCTGGTGGCGCAGTGGTTGAGAGTCCGCCTGCCGATACAGGGGACACGGGTTCGTGCCCCGGTCTGGGAAGATCCCACATGCCGCAGAGCGGCTGGGCCCGTGAGCCATGGCCGCTGAGCTTGCGCGTCCGGAGCCTGTGCTCCGCAATGGGAGAGGCCACAACAGTGAGAGGCCCACGTACCGCAAAAAAAAAAAAAGAGCAGAGAATATTTCACCTGTGACATTTTCCATTTAGCCATCATCACCTCAGAGTAGTGAATTCCAAAGAGTGTCGCCAAACCCTAGGTTCACAGCCTGTTAATAAAAATGGTATCTATTTACTTAGAAATCCCTTTTGAGAAATTTGCCTTGTGTAACTAACTTGCACTGCCATACCAATAAAAGTTCATTTTTTTCTTTTAACATCTAACATGACAAAATCAAGAGTTTTAGTAACTTCATAAAATTATTTTAAAATTATTGTTTAGTCTATATTAAGATGAAAAGTCAACTGACTGGAAGGATCTGAGAGATAAATCAATTAACTCAATTAACTAGAAAGTTACAAGGATCTGAACTGACAGATTTAATTTGTAGCCAGCAAATAATAAGGATGTTGATAAGGATGATGATATGAATACATGAGCATGTGTTGAGTATTTACTAGGTTTTAGGCCATGACCTAAAACTTCTTAGAGGCTTTATGGGCTAATGGACATTGTGGAGCTCCAATTGTAGAATGTAGTATGAACCCTTTCTTAAAATTATTTCACCACCTCTTTTCATAAACACGTAGTAAGACTAGTGCTTGGAAGAGAACAATTTGGGAAAGATTATCTTAAGCTCACATTTGCCCTTATAATTAACATCAGCTTTATGTTGACTAAGTGCTTATTAATCATTATGGAACTAACTCTTTCTGGGGACTGAAGAGGGTGCTGAATAAGCATCTTTTATCCTCTCAACAACATTTAGAAATGCTCGTAACAAGTATATGAGTTAGCTGTCTTTGCATAACAAGCCTACCAAACTTCAGTGGCTTAAAACAGTAACAACCATTTATTTAGCTCATGGGTCTGCAGGTTAATGACTTAGACTGGACTCAACTGGGTGGTTTTTCTGATCCTTGCTGGGCTCACTCTCATGGCTACAGGCAAATGTGTCTGCATAATGGGGTGGCTCTCTCACATGCCTTGTGTCCTGGCAAGGGCAACTGGACTCTCTTCCATGAGGTCTCTCATCTTTCAGGAGGCTAACTCAGGGTTGTTCACATGGTGATTGCCGAGTTCCAAAAGACAACATGGAAGCATGCAAGGACTCTTGAGGCCTAGGATCAAAACTGGCACACTGTCACATTTTACAAGTCACAAATGCAGCCCAGCTGATGCAGAATTAGTTTTAGGTTGGTCTTTTAACTTTGTTTATAGTAAATTTTTTCCATGCATAAATATTTAAATAGTAAAGTTTATCAGTTATTAATTTTTGGATTCTGGGTTTGGTGTCATACTTAGACTTGTTTATTTGATAGTTTTTCCCCTAAAAATTAAAAAAATAATAAAATTTATATATTAAAAAACTTGAAGAAACTATGGGGAAATTTAAAAACTGACCTCAATACGGGAGAGGACTCCTAAACTGAAAAGAAGAAATCACCAAAAAACCCACAAAAAAACCCCCAAAAAACAGCTCAACAGATTTGCCCTTATAAAATAATAAAGCATGTGTCACTCTCAGCTGATGAAATTGCCTTCTGTTTTACTAGGAAAATGAAAGCCAATCAGTAGGAAATGTTCAAGTTTCCACCACTATGTCTACCCATATACCAGCATCTATGTCCATATCTTTCCCCTCCTCATGTCACTATGAATAAACGATCCATATTTTTATCTAAAGTCAAGTCTTCCATTAATCTAGTAGATCCTGAGGTTTCTTTCCAACTCCATATGTTGCTCCACTAAATCTTCTCTATTCTGAATCTTTTCCCCAAGTATCTTTCTCATCAACATAGAAACCAGTCATATTACTCGCATCTCAAATAAATCTCTCTCTCATCTAGCTTCCTCTCTAGCTACCGCTACTCCTCTTTGCAGCAAAACTAAACCCAAGTGTTGTATTTACTTGCTGTTTCCAACTCCTTTCCCCCTATTTTTCTCTCAAACCGATTCCAAGAGGCTTTCACTCAAACTCTTCCTGTCAAGGTAACTGACAACTTCCATGTCATTATACTCATGGCACGTCTGAATCTCAGTTACTGTTCTATCCAGTCAACAGAATTTGCCCCACTGGTTATTCTCTCCTCTTCAAACTATCTCTTTCCCTATATTTCAGGAATCTTCTATGTTTCCTCCTCCTAAATGGCCATTTCTCAGACTCTTCTGCTGGTTGTCATTCCCTAGAGCTCAGACTTTGCTCCTCTTCTTTTTTATACCTACAATCACTCTCTGAGTGATCTCATCTCATCTAATGGCCTTTTTTCTTTCACTTGACTATCTTAAGGACCATTCCATCCTTCTAGTTGCCCAGGCCAAAAATCTTAGAGTCATCACTGTCTTGTTTTCACCTTCTAAAACCTTGCCTTGAGTAAATCCTGTCAACTCTTTCCTAATGTATATCTAGGGTCTGACCATTCTAAATCAGTATCACCTTATTCTGTCTTTTGTTTGGATTAATGCAGTATCCTCCTAACCGTGGTACCTGCTTCCACATATTTCCAATATGGCACCCGGAATGAGGCTGTAAGTCAAATCATGGCACTTATGTATGTAAAATTTTGCAGTGATCCATTTTTCATTCGAAGTGCATGCCAAGGTCTAACAATGGTGCACTAGGTTTTTCATTATCTGGGTCCCTATAACCTCTCTAACGGCATCTCAACCTCAACTGATTCTAGCCACACAGTATTGTTTGTACTCTTCCTTAAACATAACTGGCATATCTCATCTGTTGACTTTGCACTTGTTATTTCTTCTGCCTGGCTAGCCCCACCCCTCCCTTCAAGTTTTTGCTCAAACGTCATCCCCCCTGACCACCCTACTAAAAGTTGCAGTCGTCATCACTAGCATCTTTTATCTCCTCTGTATCACTTTTATCCATAACATTGCCATCTTCTAACATAATATCAGTTAATTTTCTATCTGTTTGTTGTCTTTCTCCCTCAACTAGAATACAAACTTCATGAAGTCCAGGATTTTTGACTGTTTTGTTTTAGCCTCACAAAGGCCAGAGTTTTTACTGTTTTGTTCATTTCTGTGTCACAGGGCTCCAAACAGTGTGCAGCCCATAGCAAGATTTCAATGATTATTTCATGAATGAATGTCAAAAGGCACTCTGAACAATATTAAAATAGAAATAAAAATTGGGGAAGTATTTTAAAATTTATAACTTATTACTATGTTTGAGATTTGTTTAGAGATGAATAAAAATACTAACATCCCTATTAAAAAATAAGCAATCATATACGAAATGACAATTTACAAAAATAAAGTATATGTACAAGACCATGCAATCTCAGTATATAAAAAAACACAGATTACAATAATAAAATTTTATATTTTCTCATGAATTTGGCAGAGAGATAAAATTGTTAATATTCAATTATATTAAGTTTGTGAAGAAATGGATCCTTTGATATATTTCTTATGAGCATCAGAAGTCCTGTAAACAATTTTGTAATCCATGTAAAATAGCCTTTACATGGTATTTAAAGGTTTTGACCATAAAAGTCTACTTTTAGAGATTTATCTTAATAATTAGAGACACCTAGCAATGTATAAGAGAAAAACAAACAAACATATAAACCATCTAACTATCTACAATGGGGAATGGTTTAAAATATAACTATATAATTAAGTACTATATGGTTATTAAAAACATGTCATAAGATATTTACTGCAATAAGATAAAGTTTTCATAGCAATGAACTTGACCTTGAATCTATCCATAAACTCAATCTTGAATTTAACCCTTACTCACAATCTGAATATCTAATATAATCATAATCACAATTTTGCAAGAAAAATTTAAATGTCTATATGCATACATAAAATTGGAAGGAAATGCAATAGCATTTTAACAGTGGTTGGTAGTACTGTTATAGCTCTAGGAGTCAATCTTATTTCCTATACACTTCCTAATTCTCTGAATATGAAAATAAGCACATATTTTTGATAATCATTCGAAACCAACACAATTTAAATAGTCTCAATAAAAATAATTATAGTTCTGTGTCTGTTTTCCTAGTCAGCCGGAGACCGTCTTCTGTCTTCCTGCAGAGTATCTGCTTACAACACACTTCTCTGTATTGATGTACTGATTGTACTAAGTGGAATTTAAATTTCCCTCAGTGGGTAGGACAGGTATCTTGTGAAACCAAAGTTGCCAGTATCTACGTCTAATTTTTAATTAAGTACAGTAATTCCTAGCCAGTACTAGCTGTTATCATGTTTCTTCAATTCTGTGCCTTGATAAATAGCTCAAGGAATGTTATATAAAAAACATAACATGCAAAAATCTTCTCACTTTTAAAATAAGCTTTGGAAATAAAACCTCTTTGAATTCCCACTTTCTTGAAAAGCTGTGACTGGATGCTTGTTGAGAATAACACACACACACACACACACACACACACACACACACACACACACACACACACACACACACACACACACACACACACACACACACACACACACACACACACACACACACACCACACACATACGGAACATTTTTTTCTTCCATAACACATTTTAATATCAGATTAAATCACTTTTCAAATATAAATGAAAACTCTTGGGGAAAGTACAATTATTATTACCCCCATTTTATTTCAAAAGAAACATCTCTCAATAGAGTGGCTCATTCTTGGACTTTTAGATACTTGATTTAGTTCATGCCCGATTTGCTGGCTTGGACTCCTGCTGCTATTTGCTTCTAATCTGAAGTTGCCAATCTCATTCTTCTTATTTCAAGGTCTGTTGTTTTCTGAAGGTTATGTAGTGACTCAGGACTGGGGATTTGCAACTAAGATGTTCCAATCTGGGCTATACGTTTCTCATAACCATAAGTGGACCCGAGCACAACTGAGAGATATCGCTCCTCCACTACAATTGCATGCTACAATTCTTTTTGAAGGATCTTCAAGTAAGCTGAGGGTGAAAAAAAGTGATCGTAAAATTTTGCTTTAAAGTTGCTATAAAACATAAATAGATGGATAGATAAATTTAGTCCATTCAACCAAAATTTATTGAGCACTTATAGATATTTTTTAAACTCTTCCCATCATGAAAACAAAGGCTATCAGTCTATTTGTAAAACCTGAATACATTTAAGTTAGAATATGTAAACAGAATATATAAAAAAATTGGGGTTTTCTGACTACAAATGTTGGAAGTTGTCTTCAGTGCTATAGGGGTGCTGTAGAGCTTTGTGAGACAGAGAATCCTCAAGAACAGGGGTTGTGTTTATTTCACCCATGTGTCCTAGCCATGCAGTGTATGGGACACTTTGTCAGACAGAGAATCCTCAAGAACAGGGGTTGTGTTTATTTCACCCATGTGTCCTAGCCATGCAGTGTATGGGACACTTTGTCCAAAGGATGCTTGGAAGATAAGAAGCAAAGAGGCTACTTTTGGTTTTTAGACCAATTCCCTCTTAGAGTTGATATATAGTAACTTGAGATGTTTACGTTTAACCCCTGCCCATATTTGGCTTGTTGGCCAGATATATAGGGATATTTCTGTTGCTCACTAAAGTTCTTCTGAAGGCCTACCATACATACAGTAAGTCCCCT
Source organism: Grampus griseus (assembly GCF_964374135.1). Taxonomy (NCBI): domain Eukaryota; kingdom Metazoa; phylum Chordata; class Mammalia; order Artiodactyla; family Delphinidae; genus Grampus; species Grampus griseus. Next base: position 44,167,062 of record NC_139006.1, on the reverse strand, counting down.
ATATATGAACCCTCAAGTTGCAAACTTTCAAAGATGCAAACATGCATTCTATCAACATCAGGCATGAATGAAATTGCAGCTTGCCCTCTGTCTCCTACTTCTGACGATCCTTCAGCTCTACCATCTCCCACCTCCTCTCCCTCCTCCACTCAGTAACTTGTCTCACCTGTTCACTCGATGCCAGCCCCTGTATGCCAGCTGTTGTACTGTACTACTGTACTTTTCAAGGTACTGTACTGTAAGATTTAAAATGTTTTATTTTTTGTTTGTTTTTTATGTATTATTTGTGTGAAAAATATTATAAACCTATTACAGTACAGTACTATATAGTCGATTGTGTTAGTTGCGTACCTAGGCTAACTTTGTTGGACTTACGAACAAATTGGACTTAAGAACGTGCTCTCAGAACGGAACTTGTTCATATGTAGGGGACTTACTGTATATCAAGCATTTTATCTTAGCAAATAATATCTATATCTGTCACTTAAAGTAACATCAGGGCAATCCCTAAAATCTGTGTTAGGTAAATAACAAGAACACCATTTTGGCTTTTAGGGGAAAAAACTCAGGAAAGAAGCAGAGAGAAAATATAATCTATTCTTGGCTTTCATTCATTCATTTATTTAGTGCCCACTTTATAAGCCAAACTCTGCTGAATGCTGACAATATACGAAGAAAATCTGTGGGACTTCCTTAGTGGTCCAGTGGTTAAGAACCTGCCTTCCAATGCAGGGGTCGCAGGTTCGATCCCTGGTCAGGGAACTAAGATCCTACATGCCACGAGGCAACTAAGCCTGCACCACAATTACTGAGCCCGTGCGCCTCAACTAGAGAGAAGCCTGCGTGCCACAACTAAGACCTGAGGCAGCCAAAAATAAATAAATAAATATATATATAAAAAGAAAATCTAATGTGGTCTCTGCTCTACCGGAGCTTAAAAGATAGTGGAGAATAAGACATTAATCAAATAAGTACAGAAATACATAAACTGGTGATAAGCATCAGGAAAAAGTTGAGGATGCTGAGAGTGTGTGCAGTGGTGGATCTGGCCTGTGCTGGAGGGTCAGGAAAGGCTTCCTTGAACTGAGATCCTAATGGTAAGTAGAGTTCGCTCAGTGAGGGGTCGTGGAATGTTCAGGCAGAGTATGAGCAGCAGGAGAAAAAGCTGTGATTTGGGGTGGGCTGGGGGAGGTGGGGAGGGGAACGTCATGATAGCTGGGGAAAATGGAAGAAGGCCAATGGGAACGAAGCACCAAGGACAGTGAAAGGATGGCATGAGATGAGCTGAAGGGGTAGGTGGGGCAAGGTCAGGGAAGCACTGGGAGGCCATATTAATAGGAGGAAACTGGGGTGTTTTAAAAGGCAAGATGTAGGGAAAAGCAGAGGATAGAGGATGAGGCTGTGGTGATTGCAATATGATTCAAATTGTGCTTCGAAAATATCACTCTGACTCCAAAGTGAGGACAGATTGAAGTAAGAAGTAGTTTATGTGATCTGATCCATTAGGAGGCTGAGATTCAGGGTGGGATGTGATGGTGGCTGGAGTTGGGTGGTGGTAGAGATCAAATGAATCCTTTGAGGTCTCCTGGGGATTTTGAAATGAGATCTTCAAAATAAAAATTTCAAAATTTAGATAAGCAGTGAAATTCTGGGAGAGAAAATGTCATGTTGATGTGACCAATTGTAGCAGTTTACTTCTACGATGAGGTAATTCTTGTCATCCTTTGGAAAGATTGATTTTTAGGAAAGAAACTCAACTACCTATAAAATGTGACAAATTCAATAAGACAATGGAGCCAGATGGGCTTTCAGCTTAATTTTGACAAAGTGATGCCTGATGTGCATAGTTTTTTTTTTCTTATAGTTTTTAATGATACTTTGCAATCTGGGGAGTTACCAGAGTCAATAAGAAAGGCCATAGTGAAGCTTCCCAAGAAGCTAAGTTTTAAATCGTGCTTGTTGCTTGAGTTATTTTATTTCAGTTTAACGACCACAGATAGCATTCTAACATGAAATTATTACTGAAATCATGGGTACTAGGAAAGGCAATTTTCCTTAAAGAACAACACTCCTTATTATATATGCTGTTTTGGTTACACTGTTGAATTTTGGTGACAATCAAGAAGATTTTGACTGAATGAATTGCTTGTTAAAGGTTAGACTGTGGCTTTGTGAGAGAAGCATATTAGTATTATCAACTTTCAAATACTGTATAACCATATAATAAAAAAGTAATGGAAAAACAAAAAAAATCTGTAATCACAATTTTCTAATACCCAAACTGTTTTCACTTACTCATGTTTTATTTAATAGTTTTGCATTGATATAGTCACAGTAAAGAGATAATTTGTTACATAACATTGTATGATAAATGTATTTCCATATTGCTATATTATGTTAAAGAAATATTTTAACAGCATAGTATCCTATTAAGTCAGTGGTCTAAAATGGATTTAACTATTCTCTTATTGGACATATAAGTTTTTATTTTCCAATTTAATATTAAATCATAACTTGCACTGAATATCATGCTGTACGTTGGTATCATCCTTTCTTTTGTATTCTTTTTAAATGATACATTCCAACAGCTTGAAAATCTTGGCAAAAATGATAGAAACATTATCAAAAATGTTGAGATACATTCTCTACTTTCTAACTTAAACTGCTACTAGCGAGACATAAGTATATAACAGGGTTGGATACGATTATTTTTAAGTTCTAATAATTTAATAGAGAGTTAGTGATACACCACTTTAATTGTCATATCTTTGATGAGATGAGACTACTATTCTTCAAATTTTGCCTACAATCTATATCTCCCCTGTGGGATGACCGTAGCCATAGCCTTCTTCCCTTTATCTGTTGGTAATGTTATTAATTTGTATGAACTCAGCTTGTAGGATAAGTACTGAGAAGAAAAACAGGAAATAATAAACTTTTTTTTTCTTTAATATTTTTCCCTTTAAAACTTCTCCCATACCCCTCTCAGTTCTGTGGTAAACCAGTGGAAATTTCTCCATTCCTATTCCAGCCTGCACTATCCTCTGATCAATGTGACCCCCTTTCAGTCATTCCTGCCCACTAACTTTTCTCAGGGTCCCATAATGAATCTGAAGAAGAGTAAACAAATGTTATTAATACAAAATGAGGGAGGAATAGTTTTGTGCAAATTTGAAAGCAAAAGAAGATGAAGAGTGTACGGAATATAAATGGAGCTTGTGAAGCACCTGGTGCTTTGCTCCCAGGAAAGGGTGATGCATGCAGGGAATGGAGACCTCTCCCCAGGAAGAGTTGTTCTGCCGTCTGCTCTCTGCAGGTGCACCTGGGAACTTTTTTCCTGCCAAGATTATCTTAAGAGAATCACAAAATAAATTTTTGACCACCCCAAAGAATGGTTGTGTCAATTACAATATTAAAAATACCAGAATTTCTAGATTCTTCTTGGTAGAGAAAAATAATAAATAAAATGACCATTTGGAAACATTCTGAATTTTTGTTTGAATGTTATAGAGATTGGCCCTGACTAGATCTCTTTAAGAACAATGAATTGGTAATTTTTCTAAGGAATGTACACACACACTTTATGTCTGTGATTCTGATACACCCATCAATAATTAGCAAGTAAACATAGATATGTTTTCATTGTAATTATGTGTGAATTTAAAAGCCTCTAATATCTAGAGGTTCTTATTACATTAAAAATTATTTGCTGATTAATGCAAAATCACAGATTGTATTTGCATTTTTGAGTTTTCCCCCCCGAAATCACAATCCTTTTTTGGGCATTCAAACATTCCCTACTGAGGATCACAGACTTCAAGGATCATACTCTGTCAAGCATGTGGTAAAAGACCATTTTGGCTATAGGTGTAATAGTTTTCAAGGGTCGAGAGAATAGCACAACATATTTGGCCTATGAATTTATATGGTTGGAATCACTGTTTATGGCCGCTATAGCCTCATGAAATGTACTTCTTAAATAATAAGATTTGAGAGTCAAAATCACTCCTTGATCCATAGGCTACAGAATGGGTGTCGTGTTAGCAGGCATGAAAACAACATGAATCTCATCGTACATCTCCATCAGAGCTCTTGGGTGACCAGGTGCGTTGTCAGTGAGCAATAATATCTTGAAAGAAGTCTTTTCTCTGAGCAGTTGGCCTCAACTGTGGGCTTAAAATATTCAGTAAACCATGTTGTTAACAGCTGTGCTGTCATCCAGGCTTTGTTGTTCCATTTATAGGGCACAGGCAGAGTAGATTGAGCACAATTCTTCAGGGCCCTAGGATTTTCAGAATGGTAAATGGGCATTGGCTTCAACTTCAAGTCACCAGCTGCATTATCTCCTGACAAGAGAGTGGGCCTGTCCTTTGAATCTTTGAAGCCAGGCATTGACTTCTCCTCTCTACCTATGAAAGTCCTAGATGTCATCTTCTTCCAATATATGACTGTTTCATTTACATTGAAACTCTGTTGTTTAGTGTAGCCACCTACATTCATTATCTTAGCTAGATCTTCTGGACCACTTGTTGCAGCTTCTACATCAGTACTTGCTGCTTCACCTTGTACTTTGATATTATGGGGATGGCTTCCTTCCTTAAACCTCATGAAGCAACCTCTGCTAGCTTCAAGCTTTTCTTCTGCGGCTTCCTCACCTCTCTCAGCCTTCATAGAACTGAGGAGAATTAGGGCCTTGCTCTGGATTAGGCTTTGGCTGAAGGAATATTGTGGCTGGTTTGATCTTCTAGCCAGACCACTCATACTTTCTCCATATCAGCAATAAGGCCATTTTGCTTTCTTATCATTTGTGTGTTCACTGGAGTAGCACTTTGAATTTCCTTCAAGAACTTTTCCTTTGTGTTCACAACTTAGCTAACTGAATGATGCAAGAGGCCTAGCTTTTGCATGCCTTCCCCACTCAGCTTAATAATCTCTAGCTTTTAATTTAAAATGAGAGACATGTAACTCTTCACATGAAGACTTAGAGGCCACTGTAGGATTATTAATTGCCTTAATTTCAATATTATTTTGTCTCAGGGGATAGGGAGGCCTGAGGTGAGGGAGAGAGATGGGGGAATGGCTAGTTGGTGGAACAGTTAGAACACACACAACATTTATCAATTAAGTTCACTAAGTTATACGGGCATGGTTAGTGGTACCCCAAAACAATTACTATAGTAACATCAAAGATCACTGATCACAGATTACCATAACAAACATAATACTAATGTAAGAGTGAGAATTACCAAAATGTAACATAGAGACACAAAGTGAACAAACGCTGTTGGAAAAATGGTGCTGATAGACTTGCTCCACACTGGGTTGCCACAAACCTTCAATTTGTAAAAGAACACAGTATCTGCAAAGTGCAAAAGGATTAGATGACCACTAGTGCCTTTTTTAAGTATAAAATTCAATGCTTCGATCATGTATTTATTAAATTATGAAATAATGTGATTGCTTCATAAACAAAAGTGACAATCAGGTAGGACTTCTTTTTTTACCCTGATTATTTTATTTTTTCAGTTTTTGAGGAATACCTGGAAGATCATCTTCCTGGAGCTTTAGGTGGGCTAAATTAAAAATAGATTTACCTGCATTCAGAGATGATGTCATAAATGACTAGATTATATATTGATGCATCACTTATTTTCTTTCTTTCTTTCTTTTTATTTTTGGCTGCATTGGGTCTTCATTGCTGCATGTGGGCTTTCTCTAGTTGCAGCGAGCGGGGGTTTCTCTTGTTGTGGAGCACAGGCTCTAGGTACGTGGGCTTCAGTAGTTGTGGCATGGGGGCTCAGTAGTTGTGGCTCACAGGTTCTAGAGCACAGGCTCAGTAGTTGTGGCGCACAGTTGCTCTGCAGCATGTGGATCTTCCCGGACCAGGGCTCAAATCCATGTCCCCTGCATTGGCAGGCAGATTCTTAGCCGCTGTGCCACCAGGGAAGTCCCTCACTTACTTTCTTTACACTTTTATCCCACTCATCTTCAGCATTCATAGGCTTTAACACTAAGCATACTAAGTGTGAATCCATATACTCTTTTAAAGAAGATCCTACGTGCAGTTTTTACATAGTTATGAATCTTATCTCTGGAGGGGAATATAATACAATAATCTCCTTTCCTAAACTTTAGCTACAGGATTTACTTATTAATCTGTTGGGCTCTACTCTAAAACTACAATATTTGTAGACTCAAAAGTTACTCCCTGGGCTTCTCTGGTGGTGCAGTGGTTGAGAGTTCGCCTGCCGATGCAGGGGACATGGGTTTGTGCCCCGGTCCGGGAAGATCCCACATGCCGCGGAGCGGCTAGGCCCGTGAGCCATGACCGCTGAGCCTGCACGTCCGGAGCCTGTGCTCCGCAGCGGGAGAGGCCACAGCAGTGAGAGGCCCGCGTACCGCAAAAAAAAAAAAAAAGGTACTCCGTAATTTGTCAAGAACTCAAATTGTTTCTTTCTAACATACTTTCAAGACGTGGTTCTGTAATAGCCATCTTCAGACCAGGAGTCACTGAAGACACTTAGAGGAATTTTCTCTGGGCAGGAAGAGCACCCTTCCATCAGCTGTGTGCAGAGAAGGGCACCGGGGCCCTGTGCTCATAGAGAAACCAATCAGAGAATTCATGTTCAGAATGCGTCTAGGACCCATGGCTGTAATGAAATGTCTTGGTACTTCATTTCTCATTCAAAAATCAAGTGATATCAATTCTTTCTGGGTCACTGTAACTTTTCTATCAGAATAGTAAGAACTATTTCCCAACGTTAAGGAAAAGTGAACATTCAAAATAGGTTACTTATGTCTTTTCCCTACCTAGGTCTTCTTTGCGGTAGACTCTGAACAGAATAAAGATATGTTGATGATTTTGAGCCTGGCTCAGCCTGTATAAAGAAGCCTTAATTTTCTTTTTGAGGAACTTGGGTATACTACCAAATTCCATTTAAAGATATATTCTTTTAATAATACCAAAAACCTCTCTTAAAATAACATGCTTCAGCACTTCTAGGAAAGATACATTTTGAAAGGAGATGAACCAAAGTTCAGTTCTAAGTTGATTCCTCACCAGTGCCTCTATTCAGCTAGGAGAGCATCTCAACCCCTCCCCATCGGATCACACCAACTATTAAAACATCTAGAGTGTATACTCCAATAAAGATGTTAAAAAAAAAAAAAGAGAATAGCCATTATTAAAAAAAAAAAAACTCCTAGAGTGTATATGTACGTTTTAGATACATAATACTTTGCACACACTCAGGTAATAAGTGAAAGTTAAAGAAGCTTCTACTGCACTCAGGCTCAGAGTAGAGCAATTAGTTGCACGATGTAAAGCTTAACGACACCACCAGACAGTGTTGGATCACCCACTACTGTGTGCTCTACAAGCCTGCTCTGGTTTCTGGAGCTCAAGAAAAAATGCAGACACAATAGAAACATCTAGGAACACGATCCAAGGTCAGTAAAAAAATAAATTAAGCAAAATAAAGTCTCTGGTCTTCTGGAGCAGCAGTGACAGGTTCTGACCTGGGGTATAGGGTGGCAGAGGAAGGCCAGGGCTGCCAGACGTTTAACAGCTGTTCCTGGGACTTCCCTGGTGGTCCAGCGGTTAAGACTCTGTGCTTCCACTGTTAGGGGCACAGGTTCGATCCCTGGTTGGGGAACTAAGATCCTGCATGCCATGAGGTGCAGACAAACACCAAAAAACAACTGTTCCTGTGCCACCCAAAGAGACAACTGGGACACAGACTGGTGAGTGAATCTGCTGGCTACTTTATATGTCTCTAAAGAGAGCGGCAAAAAGCAGAGGCATGACCTGGATAACTTCATGATTACGGGTAATTAATTAATAGAATCTGGTCTCACCCACCCCTCATGTTTGGCTTCCAAGAACAATTGTGAGTTTGTTTTTCTGAATTATTAAGAAAAAACCCCATACAATTTTGGACTTCAGTGGGAATTCAGAGATTTTTACCAATCCGACTGTCATGGGTTGAAATCCATCCCTCCAAATTTTATATATTGAAGTCTTAATCCCCTAGGACTTCAGAATGGGATCTTACTGGAAAATAGGGTCATTACAGATGTAATTAGTTAAGAGGAGGTCATTAGGGTGGGCCTTAATCCAATGTGACTTGTGTCCTTATAAAAAGAGAAAATTTGGACATTGAGATAGACATGCATAGAGGGAAGATGTGAAGACACAGCGAGAAGATAGCCATCCACAAGCCAAGGAGAGAGTTCTGGAACAGACCCTTCCCTCACAGCCTTCAGAAGGAACCAGCCCTGCTGGTGTCTTGTCTTCAGACTTCTGACTTCCAGAATGGGAGACAATACATTTGTGCTAAGTCCCCCAGTTTGTGGTACTTTGTTATAGCAACCCTAGCAAATAAATAGATATTTTTTATACAGTAAGTCCCCTACATATGAACCTTCAAGTTGCAAATTTTCAAAGATGTGAACGTGCGACCACACGTCCAACCACGTAAGTTATTTCACGTGTCTGGTGTACATTGTCAAGTGCGTGCATCCTCTACAAGTGGTTGTACTGTACTGTAAGATTAAAAACGTTTTATTTTTTGTGTTTGTTTGTTCTTGATATACTATTTGTGTGAAAAATATTATAAACCTATTACAGTACAGTACTATATAGCCGATTGTGTTAGTTAGGTACCTAGGCTAACTTTGTTGGACTTACGAGCAAACTGGACTTATGAACGCGCTCTCTGAATGGAACTCATTCATATGTAGGGGACTTAACTGTAGTTAAAGAAATTCTTACAGAAGTAGAGGCACTTGCTTAAAGTGGCACGGATAGCTTCGAGGAGAGCTGGTGGTGGTTTGTATCTAGAGATTTAGATCAGGTCCTTCCCACATCACCTTTCCTCCCAGACAATCCCCTTCATTTGCTACTTAAGCCCTGTCCAAACATGCTTCTAACAAAATTCCTTAGCGGAATACAGTAACAGAAATGGTCTCCTCTGATGCATTGAATTTCGGAGGATTATTTGAGGGCAACTTATGTCACCATTTGTGTCTTTCTATCTCCTTTTCAAAAACAGATGTTCCTTATAGACCATTATTTACTATTCACATTTTTCTGGGGCTTTGTAGAGACACTCTTTACTCTGGTTGAGCAATAAAAAACTGTGTTCATCATGCACTTAGCTATATAGCAAAGTTTAAATTTGAATCTAGAGAAATTATAATCATCTGCGCTTGTTATCTAGTTGAAGGAACCAAACTGTACTCCACTCCTCTGGAGATAAGAATAGCTATTCCCTTTGCCTACAGGATACAAACCTTAAGAAATCAGACCAAAGGTAGGAGCCGTAATTGAAAGAACAGTGGCAGGCTGGCAGAAATGGAAACTTGCTTCGATCCCTGACCCACTCAGAGATATCTCACGGTAGTGCATCTTGGTGTTTATAGAAAATCCAGAGGCTATTCATTTTAAAGGTCTTGATGAAAACCAGACGCACCAGAGTGATAACACTGATGAGCACCAGTGTCCTTTCAGTTGAAACTTCGCTGATAAAGATTAACCTTCTCTCATAAGAGAAATACCAAGAAAACGGTTCACGGAAGAAGGCTAAGTGATCCCTGTTATCCAGGAAAGCCTCAATGAGCCTTGTAAGCCTTATAATTACTTAATTAGGAATCACCTGGAGGGAGGTATAATTTCTGTAATTGAACCAACATGGCTGGCTGTTTGACCTGTGTATTTTCTTTATATTAAAAATAATCACCTATCTGATAACTGTTTGCTATCAGCATAAGATAAGCCCTAATGGATACCGAGAGGCGAAGGGCCGGTGCACTTGTAAAAGGAGGAGGGAGTAATTAGAGGAAAGGGATGGGCGTGCCTCACTGAGCAAATTACATTTCCCAGCCAATGCTGGGGCCTATCAAATAGCCCCGTGTGAAAGAACAGGCACTTCATGCGACCTGGCCATCCTGGCACAGAGCAGAACGTTCCCTCCAGGATTTATTTATGACTAAATCAACTGTACCTTAAAGGGATAGTTTTTCAAACAGTTTTGCTCTTGCAGGAGGGTTCAATGCAACAGTGGCCATCCTGAAATCCGAGAAGCAAGGTGTTTTAAGTTCCTTCAAATCCAGGTCATGGATAATGTTATTCTCCTTTCTCCCATTTCCCAACGCTGTGCAATTTAGATGGCTTGGGATTTCTAATCATTGAGGATCCAGTCTGGATTGGGATGAGGTAGTTATCTAAGCCGTGGAAATTATTGTTGCTTCAGGTGACAAAGGTCATCTGTTTCTGATCTTTTATTATGTGCCTCGGGGAGGATTAATACAATTAATACACTGCTGTTTCCTTTGTTGTTGTCTTAAGGATTTTATTGAGTCAAGGGAGGTAACTTGGGAGACAGAAATTGTGTATTCCAGAAAGGTGCCTGTAAAACAAAACTCACGTTTCTACCTGTGCCTGTTTAACGCACGCTTAGAGGGATAAAAAAGCAAGAAAGCAAAAGAGCTGTGGCTGCTCCTTGATTTTTAGTGAATTGCAGCAAAGCAGCGGCAAGCAGGAAAGATGGATGAACGCTGGGCAGGCGCAGGGGAGTCGTGGCCGGCTGAAAGCCACAGTGGCTGCTGGGGCAGCCAGGCAGGCTGTGATCAGGAAGGACATGGCCTCTCAAGAATGAACATTCTGGGCTGCCCAGGAATTCCTCAGTCAGAGCCAGACTCTGGAAATAGCAGCTACAGCTGCAGATCAAAGGAGTTTTCCAAGTGCACAGCACAAAAGGCGGTGCTGGTTACATGCTGGGGGTTTTTGCTGTGGTGTCATCATCTTCTGTCAAGGCAGCGTATGCAAAGAAAAAGGCAAGATGTGTTTTCTTGTTTGTTTAGTTTTGTTTGTGTGAAAGTAAAATGGGATGATGATTGCTTCTAGTACCTATTTGGGAATTACAGGAAGTTGTTCGGTCCGTAGGGTTAAGGAGAAAAAAGAAGTTAGCATCACCTAAATAGCTCTACACTGGGGGAGTTTTCCTGAGCCCCACAGACAATGATATTAGCCGGACACACACACACACACACACACACACACACACACACACACACACACACACACACACACACACACACACACACACACACACACACGCGTACCTATATGCTTGCCTGCTCGCGGCCCCCTACCCACAAGCATACCCTATAAAGCCAACAGCAGCAGGAAGACTCCTGTGGAGGGGCTGAGAAGGTGGAGTGAGCTTACCCCCAGGGGAAACAACCGTATTAGCTTTGAGCCTAACTAGAGGAAAGGAATTGGGCTTCTCAAGCAGAAGCACAGGACAGAAGTGACTGGAGACACCTCTTAATACACTTGTGATTCAGCCTCCGTATCTCTCCTTGTCAGGAAATGTCCATGGTGGGAATGGCCTCCCTAGACATCACACCTTTGTGCAGTATATACAACCACAGTGTCCTTACATGGCGGGCCTGAAAATGGTCCTCATGTGTCTCTCAGCCATGATTCAGGATAGACATTTCGTGGAAGTGTCTTAAGATGAATGTAGAACCAGGGAAAGAAATGAAAAATTCTTTCTTCCATGCTGCTGGTGTGCTGTTATCATCTATAAGGTTATTTTCTTTCTTCCCCACTAGAGAGTGATATACTCTTGAACCCATTTATTCTTTTTCATCTCCCTTAGACCCAGTGCCAGCGCATAAATCCACTGAATGAAAGAATTCCATGAATCATGGTAGAAAAAAATCAGGTTAAATTAGTTACTTTGAATAAATACCATGTGCTCTTCCTGACAAAAATGTATTGCTGTATCTCCTACCTTCCTCTGCCATAACCAGTGAACACTAAAGCTTTCAAGAGAACCTTAAGAAGTTAGAAATCACAGAGTTATCACTAAGAGGAAATACCCTCTTCTGAAGTGACCACTTTAGAGGATCCCTAAGTGGGTTCCAGTAATGGAAGACAGTGTTCACAGGTAAACACAAGTCTCCAAAATTGACAGGTTGTTTCCAGGTCTATTTGTTTGCCTGGAAGCAGTTTCACTGTAGTGGTTTGCATTTTGAATTTTTTAATGGGGATTGTATCCTTTAGGTCCAAATAAAAAACTAGAAAATATCCATGTTGTGTTGTTGGGCTTAGTAAATGCATAATTAGGATGTAAATCAACATTTTAGATCTGACGGCAGGTTCTTCTAGACAGGCATGATTAGAAGGCATGAGGAATTTGGAATGCTTCCTTTTAGACAACACAATTATTTTTCTCTGGTTTACCCTGCTGTCCTGACCACATCTAAACCTATAAATTCATACATGCAATAAGTAATTACTATTTATGGTACCTGCTTTGTGAAAAGTTTCATAGTAAGCCCTAGGTGATATGTTGGTTTTACCTGAGAGACAGTGTCTCTGAATATCACTGTGCTTTATGTATTCCTAAGGGCACTTTTGTGGCTTTTGTGTTTACTTCAGAAGCTAATCTCATCATAAAATTGTACTCCTCTGTAAGAGAGTTTTATCTTAGGGCTGTATTAAGATCCGTGAATGGAGATGTCTAGTAGACTATTGCACATTTGGGTCTGATTCTCAGCAGAAAGTTTGGGAATCAAAGTATGGGTAGAGACCTATTGTATTTTGCTTTTATTGCTGTTCTTTTTTTCAACAAAAAATATATATATATATGTTTAGTATTCACTAAATACATGTAAGTACAAGTATTATAAGTACTGAACAAAAATAGTCATGATCTTTGCACTCATAGAGTTCACAATATGGCAGGGAAGGAGGACATCACACAAATAATGTCAAGTGTGAGGAGTATTACCACAGGGTAAGAATAAAATCCCATAAGCAAGTTACAAGGGAACCTAATTTAGTATTCTGAAGAGAGAGTGTCACAGGAGACCTGGTATGCCTGGGGATAGTAACAATTTAGCAAAGACCTTAATGAGCTTCCAGGGTGAGAAAGACATTATTCTCCACTTGACAACATACATTTTTAAGGGAATTCCACTTTTTTGCTCAGATGGTGGATGGGGATATTTTGAAATCAGGGAAGATAAGGCTGTGCTGGCTTAGTGTAAGTCAGCCACGACCCACACTCTGTGGGTCACATCAGCATTTTCCTGAAGCCAGGGATATAGTGAGAATGTTCTGATTGATAAGATAGAAAGGGAAATCTGCTGTGGGGCTAATAAAGAGGGCCGGAAGTGTTGGCCTCTGCTCGTCCTTCTTGATTGGGACACTGGTGTCAGGTCTTGTGACTAGACCTGTTCCACGTCCAGTGGCTGGGGGAAAGCCACCACTGGCCTGCTGGGTCATTTAGCTCCAGATTCCAGTCAGGTGAGCTAATTAAATCTGTTTATTGTTGAAACCATTGTTGTTATGAATGCCTGAAAGCATTCATAAACCAGGTAAAGGAGAGCTTAGGAAACTAAAGAGACACTAACGAAGGCCCAAAGGTGAAAGAGCATGTGGTCTAACGATAGAGATAAATTCAATATGATGTAGGGTTCCTGCAAAGTTTTTGGTAATATAGTGAAAATGGAAAATTCTGTCTGCTACAAAATAACTGATGCTGGATGATTATATCCTCCTCCTTCTCTTGGTCTTCTTCCTTCTTTTTCTCCTTCTTTCTTCCTCTTCCTTCTTCCTACTCCTCTCCTTTATCTCTGTCCCTCATTCTCCTTCTCCTCTCAAGTCTCCCCTTCCTCCTCCTCTCTCCCTCTACCTCCCACTTCTTCCTCTCCTCGTTCCCTTCCACTAAAACTGAGCTCAGGAGAAATTCAGATAAATTCCAGGACAAAAACTGAATGAGCTATAGACCAGAGTGATGAGCACAATGCTACAGCTGCCCTGAACATATCTGTCTGCATGAGGGACTTAAGGCTATTGGCATTGCCAGCTGATAAGGTTTATCTCCTGGCTGATGAGGCCAGGAGATAAGGTTTTGGATCTTTGCAAGGTAGGGAGTTAGAAGTGAGATCTGGCACAAAGCTAAGACCCTCATAGGGCCACATCCTCAGAGGGGTTGGTTAGAAAGAAATTTGCCTCCTGAAAGAAATGACAGAGATACTTGTCTGAACCAAAGGATCTACAATCAGGCATGAGCTCCTCACACAAGTTTGGAGATTAAATAGCCCTCTTTGGGTGTTATGAAAAATCGCAAGACAAGAAAATCATTCCAAGTGGACTTCAATTGTCCTGCCTTAGGGCACTTAGTGGAACCGAAATTCACCCTGGAAGAACAATCTATCAACCCAGTGTCCTCCAAATCCACAGATTCACATCACTCAAATATAAACTCACAGTCCAAAGTCATTGAAAAACAGAAGGAAAAGAGCCATGCTGGCACCTGAGGACTTTAGACACTAGAATAATTACACAGAAAATATAGACTTTTAAAAATGTTTTTTAAACTAAAAAGGGAGTGAAAAACAGGACAAAGGAAAATGAGACTATAAATAGGGTCAGGAAAGTTTGAAAAAGAACCAATAGAAGTCTATAAACTAAACAATAAAGTCATTAAAATGATAATATTCATAAATGAGTTAAGCAGCAGGTTAGACACACCTGAAGAAAGAGAATCAGTGAATCAGAGCCATGCTTCTCAACCTTTGATGTACATGGCAGTCTCTCAGGAGGCTTGTTAAAATGAAGATTCTGATTCTGTAGGTCTGGGGTGGGACCCAAAAGATTGCATTTCTAATAAGTGCTCAGGTGATGCCCATACTTTGAGGAGCAAGTACATAGAAGATGCATTTGAAAATTGTGGCCCAGTGAGACAAAGATACAGAAAATATGTCTTGAACAGCAAGAATAAGAACAGAAAGAATAGGGGTAAAGCAATATTTAAAAAGATAATAGCAGAGAATTTTCCAGATCTAATGAAAGACATGAACCTGCAGGTTAAGGAAACCATACCCAAGGTAGGAAAGAAGGAAGCAAGGAAGGGAGGAAAGGAGAGAGAGAGAGAGAGAGTAGAAAGAAACCCTTACCTTGGAAAATTGCCAATTATCAAAGAAAAGGAAGATCTTAAAATCAGCCAAAGAGGAGAAAAAAGTTTGCCCAGGAAGAAACAACAATTAGTTAGACTTCTCAACAGTACCAACAGATATGGAATAATATTTTGCAGAGCTCAGAGAGAGAGAAAAAAATCCTAACAACCCAGATTTGTGTATTCATCTCAATGATCCTTCAAGAGAAAGGACAAATTAAGTCATTTTTCAGACAAGCAAATACAGGGATTACAACTGACCAACTCCCACTCAAAATCTATTGATTCTCAAAGTGGTCACCAGCAGCATCAGCATCACCTTGCGAATATATGAGAAATGCAAACATTCGGGCCCCACTGCAAACTTAGGAATCAGAAACTCCATGGTAGGATGTAAGCTGTGTTGTATCAAGCTTTCTAGGTGCTTTGATGTCCTCCAATGGGAGAACCACTGCTCTAGAGGCAGTTCATGAGGCAGAAGAAAGAAGGTCTCTGAGGGAAGGTCTGAGACATAAAATGGAATCTTCATCAAATCATTTGGTGAACCTTAGGTTAACCTAAACTAATATTGACTGAGTCAAACAAATAATATCAAACTTGGGGATAAAAATAAGATAGAACTGAAATATTGAACAACACAAAAAGTAAGATAGGATCGGGA
The DNA here is from genome assembly GCF_964374135.1 of Grampus griseus. Lineage (NCBI taxonomy): Eukaryota > Metazoa > Chordata > Mammalia > Artiodactyla > Delphinidae > Grampus > Grampus griseus. The sequence goes on along the minus strand of NC_139006.1, from coordinate 44,151,426 downwards.
TAATTGTAGTTAAAATGTTCCTTTCTTTCAACAGAACAGAAATTGGATATAATTTTTCTGACTGTTACATTATGACAATAATAATTATTCAATGATGTGACCTAGATATCAGCAGTGTTAATGATATCTGTATGTTTTGTTTAAAAATATTACAGGGCTTCCCTGGTGGTGCAGTGGTTAAGAATCTGCCTGCCAATGCAGGGGACATAGGTTCGAGCCCTGGTCTGGGAAGATCCCACATGCCATGGAGCAACTAAGCCCATGCGCCACAACTACTGAGCCTGTGCTCTAGAGTCCACAAGCCACAACTACTGAGCCCATGTGCCACAACTACTGGAGCCTGCACGCCTAGAGCCCGTGCTCTGCAACAAGAGAAGCCACCACAATGAGAAGCCCGCGCACCACAACAAAGAGTAGCCCTTGCCTGCCGCAACTAGAGAAAGACCACACACAGCAACAAAGACCCAATGCAGCTAAAAATAAATTTATAAATAAATAAAATTTAAAAATAATATAAATTCCCCTTTCCTAATGCTTTTATTATTATCACATTATTTTTATTTAAGCTTTATAACAACACTATTAAATTATTAGATCAAATACATTCTCATTTAAACCGATGAGGAAACTAAGGGATATTATATATAGCTTGATGAAAATCGTACGTTTTGGTGGAGGGGGGTTGGTCAGAGAGATGGAATCCAAGGGGATTGGTCAGACAGATGGAATCCAAGTATTTTGATTCCACATCTTCATCTGGCTTTTCCTATTATTAACCCACTGCCTTTTATCATTAATAAAAATTTGATACAAGAATGCTTTTTGTAGAAAAACATATTCTTTGAAAAAAATTTCAAAAACTTTTTTTGTATCTTCTTTTATATAATACAAACAGAAGAGAAGCTAATTTTAAAAACTTTTTTTTTTATCTTCAGTGTAACAAAGCTATATTCTCCTTTGTACATACGCTTAAATGATTTATGGCTTTATTCTTTCCAGAGAATTAGGCTCAGAAGGAGAGGATAGAACGACAGCATTTTTTCTCCCGATGTGAAGTCTAAGAAGACTTGGAAAACTTTCTCATAACAATCATATTTTATAGATAAGATTTGTTTCCATCAGTCAAATAGAGTGGAGAATGTAAATGACGGAGTTAATCAAGGCATCTGCTTTGGAATGTTTCTTGCAGTGTCTTTCATGGATTCTGCAGGATGGCTGGTGATGATTATGCACTGGTCCCTTTGTCTGCAAACCATGGCAAAGAATAAGCAGGTGATCCCCATTTCACAGCCATTAGAGATAATATATGTCTGTGTTTAAGGCTGGCCATTACCAGAACCCTTGGCCTCATACAGTGCTGCAGAATTTTCTATAACCTTTATCTATAATTAGATTTACATTTTAAAGCTAAAAGATCTTTTGATTTTAAAATTTACGAAGGGTCAAAACCTGGTGAGTCATTGGTGGAATTTTTTTCCTATAATAATTGAAGGAATTTTCCAATTGAAACAAATGCCAGGATGAATTTCTTGGCCTTCTGGAACACCTTAGGTCTTCATGTACGTTGCAGACACAAGCTCATTCACTGCCTGACAGCCTTGGGAGACAGATAAGTGCTATCAAATGTGGAAACTGAGGTTTGCGGAGAGTAAAACGCAGCGAATGCTGGTCCATCTTGGATTCGAATCAGAAGCCCAGCATCTTTCTTTGGAACACAGATTTTTATTTCTACGGGACTTTATGTAATTACATGTTTTAGATTACTCATTATAGTTTGAAGTGACTCCAATATGGAAATATTCATTATATCCTTTGGGAGGTAATTTTGATCTTGTGGAAGGCTTTTTCTAACTGGTTATATATATTTTGATTCAGTACATTTCATTCCATCTAACAGAGTTATTTTTCCCCTATAGGGAGGGACTTGTTTTTCTTTTTAGTCTCTCTCTTTTAGCTTATTAATTTTTGAACTATATTTAGTTGTTTCAATAAATATTACAGAACACCTACTACATATTCACTCTTATGGTGCATCTGGGTATACAAAGATGAGTAAGATACAGTCTTTTCTGCATTGGAAAGAGGCGTGAGGTTAAATCTGTAGATGGGCTAGGAATGAAGGGATCGGAAGGGAAGTAACTCTGGCTTGAAGTAGGCTATAGCAGGACCTTTTTCCAGGAAAGCAGGACTGGTAGGGTGAATTCCTTTATGCTTTTGCCACACAGAAAGGGGAAAGCTATCTCACTGCTCTGGACCTTGCAAATGTTGTTTAGAGTAACAACAACAAAAAATGTCTCCAAGGCTGTGGCAGAAACGGAATGTAGAGAAGAACTCAAGACTTGAGTTCTAGCCTTTTATTGCTGGTTAAAGAAAGGAAAAACCAGAGAAACCTTAGAAAGAAGAGGTAGATGGATCTCCTTGTCTCAATCCTGGCTGCTGGCATACTCTTTATCTAAGTCTACAAGATGTGTGTGCAGCACAGCTAGTGGAGCCAAACACTTGTTTTTTCATTAAATAGTTATTGTGGACTAGCTCTCTCTCATGAAGTTTATATTTTCCTAAGGGGGTATAGGAAATAAATACTAAAGAGGCAAGATGAATTCAGATAGTGATAATTGCTGCTATGGATTATTTGTTCCCCTCAAAATTTATATGCTGCAATATCACACCCAGTGTGGTGGTATTAGGAGGCGGGGCCTTTGGGAGGTGCCTGGGTCATGCAGGTGGAGCCCTCATGAATGGGATCAGTGCCCTTATAAACGAGACCCTAGAGAGCCCTCCTGCCCTCTTCCACTATGTGAGATTACAGTGACAAAACAGCTGTCAATGAGGAAACAGGTCTTATCAGACATGGAATCTGCTGGCACCAGGATCCTGGACTTCTCAGGATCCAGAACTGTAAGACATAAATGTTTGTTGTGTATAAGCCACTCAGTGTCTGGTATTTTGTTACAGCAACCTGAACTGAGGCAATCGATATAAAGTAAATAAAATATGATGTGATAGTGATTGAGGCGGGGGTTGTTTTAGATAGGATAGGAGGTGGGTTCTTTTGTTGCTGTTGTTTTGTTTGGTTTTGAATCTTAGGCCTAAATAATAAGAAACTAGCTATATAAGGTCCAGGGAAGCAGTATTCCGGAAAAGACAACAGTCCCCGGAAAGACCTAAAATGGGAGCCAACTTAGTATGTTTAAAGAATAAGAAGAAGTTGCACTATAGCTGGGATGGAGTGAGGGAGGGAATAGTATGATATAGTGGGCTAAACAGCCCCAGACAATATAGGGGCTGTCATAAAATGCTTGGATAATATTCTAAGTCTGGTGAAAAGCCACTGAACTAGTTTAGGTAAGGGGATGATAATGAGTTTTAAGTAATCTGATTTGAAAAAAAAAACATTCCAAATGTTGTGTATAGAGAAAATGATTGTAAAGAGGCAAGCATGGAAACAGAGAGAGCGATTTAGTCAAGGGCTGATGGCATCTGGATCAAGGTTGCAGCAGATGTGACGGAGAGAAGTGAATCTATTCGGGCAGCATTTCTTTATCCCATGTCTTTGTGTATATTAGAAAAAGGCACCATTTGCTCAAGTAAAAACAAATTTTAAGTTAGACTATTATTATTCAAACAGAACCACTTCTGGGGCTGGGATCCAGGCTAAATTTTTAATTCTCCAGGTGGGCATCAGCCCTGGCTGGAACATACACATGCCCCTCACACACTCCATGGATGCCAGCCATGTTCATCCATATGAACCCCAGCCCCTAAGTAAGGCAGTCATCCAGATTTGGAGTCGTGTGTATGTGTGGGGAGGACAGGGGGGTGGAATCAAACTTTGCAGAGTTCTATCGGGACTAGATAGAATCAGGCTTAGCTGCCTGATGTGTTTCAGTGAGTTTGTGTGTGTGCTGTTTTACGTATGTTGTACATGGTGCTGGATACCTGTGTGTGATTATGAAGGAAGCTTGCCTTTGCTGCTCTAGGACTTGGCTAGCAGACCACAAAGCATAGGAATTTGTTACTGTGAGAGCTTATTCAGAGAAGGACTGCTGCTCTGAGGCAATGATTCTTGAGCTGAGATCTGAAGGATAAATAGGGTGTAGGTAGCTGTAATGGGTTAAATTATGGAGTCCCGAAAGTTTACATCGACGTGTATGGAGTACGTCAGGCAGGTGGAGGGGCATTCATTTCATGCTGGACTATGTACAGTTACATTAGATTCTCCTCATGGTTTTATGAAAACAATATTAAAATTCCCATGTTCAGATGAGTAAATTGGAAGCCAAAAAATATCATATACTGTCTACCCAGTGTGAGTCTTGCTACTGTGTTTCTTAAATTACAGTTTACAGTTATACCCACAGATGAAAACTTTCTTGAATGATTTTGCTATGGGCACAATATGTGCTCAGTTCCTCTACGATAGGGAGAATGAAGTAGAAACTTCCAGATTTGTCCAGGAGGGCAAATTAGAAATAAGTTCATCGCGCTCCTGGCAGAAGGCTCGGCAAATCCCAAGGTACTCAGCACGCCCAGTCAATTCCTTTCCGTGAACCAGAAATAAAGAATGCAACTGAATATTTTGGGTTGTGTGGGGTCTCTCCCAGTTCTGTGCTCCCACCCTGCATCCTGGTTCATGTTTTACGGTGCAGTGTCTGCCCTGAATTGCCAGCGGCAGACTAGTCAGAGTGGGAAACAGAGTTAAACAGTCAATGCCATAGTTCTTGAATTTTTGTTTTACCTCCAAATGAATCAATGCCATTGTTCTTTTTCTTGAAGGAGAAAATGAGTTGCTTTTTCCACGCCCTTCCTGCCCTTCTTGATTTTTTTTTCTGTCCTAGCTCGAATTCAAGCATGTAGATACAATATGGTTTTGTCGTTAAAACATTTAGACAGAGAAACAAGGATGTTGAGTTCCTTTCTTGGCTCCTTCCATGACCACTGACATAGGAGGAGGGGAGATAATTTATCTCCTTTTACTAATTAGGATACTGAGGTAAGGAGAGATTTATTGATGGAATCAGAGTGATAACATTGTCAGTGACTTGTTCATGGACTAGAGCAGATCATTTCCTCTTTGTGGGCCTTAACTTTTTTCATATGTTAATTAGAATATAAAAAAAACCCTGAGCACCTTTATCACAGAGGTGGGTTGGAGAATAAGTTTGAGTCGTGGCAACAGGAAATGTTATTAATGTTTCCATTAACACCACTATCATTATTCTGCCAGTCTTCTTTTTTTTTAATTAATTTATTTTATTTATTTATTTTTGGCTGCATTGGGTCTTCATTGCTGCACACGGGCTTTCTCTAGTTGCAGCGAGCGGGGGCTACTCTTCGTTGCGGTGCATGGGCTTCTCATTGTGGTGGCTTCTCTTGTTGTGGAGCATGGGCTCTAGGCATTCCTGCTTCAGTAGTTGTGGCACACGGGATCAGCAGTTGTGGCTCATGGGCTCTGGAGCACAGGCTTAGTAGTTGTGGTGCATGGGCTTAGTCGCTCTGCGGCATGTGGGATCTTCCCGGACCAGGGCTCGAACCCATGTCCCCTGCATTGGCAGGCGGATTCTTAACCACTGTGCCATGTCTGCCAGTCTTCTTTTTCAATTTGTCTTTAAGAGAGAAACAACAGCTCTTAATGGAAAGATAAATCTTTGGAGGCAGCCAGCTCTGGGTTGGCATCTCAGCTCTGTACCTTCCACCTTATCCACTGGGTGAGATGAACTTTTCTCACCTGGAGATGATAAAAGCTACCCCAACAGGCTTGTTGTGAACAATAACAGGCGTATTACCCACAATAACCATATTTGTTGGTTGGATCTGAATCAGATTAGCTGACTTTGTATACTTCTTTTGGATCCTTTGAATCTGGTTTGTATTTAGTTTGAGCAAAGAATCTCTTATTTATATGGCTTATGCAGATCTGACTCTGGTAGGTGTTTATACTACTCTAAAAAGAGACTTCAGAGCTGAGACACAAGTTGTTTCTATATCCTTGGGAGCAGGCTAGAGGCCCACAGACCTCCTATGTACACTCAGAAAGCAAATGGGTGGTTACACGCAGGGCTGTCTCCTTGCATATGAAGACAGGGGAGAAAGACTTTCCATATATGGGGAAGCATCCAGTGTGTGTTAGAGAGTCAGGCTCACATACACTATTTAACATGTTCACTTGGCCATGTAGTAGATTCATGTCCTGCTCAGGTAGTAAATCAGAATCTCTGCTTTTTCAAGGCCATGCTGTGACCAATGGAGTGGAATAGCCCAGGTAGGAATAACACTTAACTGTCATTTGTTGCTTCTAAGAATCCTAAAAAGTAGCATTACTGGAATCATTCAGATCTAGCTACTCAGTATTGCCACTTTCTTTCCAAGGATGCTTCGAGTTTTTTCTTCTGCTCTGGCCTTTGGAACTATTTAATCAGCTTTTCCCCAGGCTTAAGGTAGTTAGCACTGATTTGAAACTAGAGGTCTCCAAGTATCTCAGTGCATGATGGAGACACTACCCATGGTACCAGTCATCAACCAGGCAGGCTTCCTAAATCATGACTTAGACAAGTGATGCAGTGAGGCATTGGAAAAATAATTCATTTTAGTGACAACTATCAGTCATACTGGTTGGTTGAGGACCAAACAAAATATAAGCCAACTATCTTTCCAATTTGTAGCTAGATATGTCATCCTAGAGACAAAGTAATAGGCTCTTGTGAGACTGTATCTTGGGTTTCTTGTGTCCTATAAATTCAAACGAAATTACACCAGCATTAGTAGAATCACATCACCTTGGTTCACTCTGCCCTCCAGGGCATGGACACAGAAAAAGAGAAACCACAAGAAGTTGGGCTGATCATGTCTTTGATGCAAAAGACACATCCGAAGTGTCTGTGTGTCAAGAGAATTAGGAACCCTGCAGTCATATCAGTTTGACTACAATCTCATTGGATCTTATAAATAAAACAAGTGCAGACCAAGTCAGCGCCTGGACAGCTGATGCGAATCTCCTGGGGAGATGCAGTAAAGTAGTGCTAGGAAGCCAACCAGGGCTTCGCTTCTCCCTTTGCAGTGATAATAAATCAGTACCTAGTAGGAGACAAGAGGTTGCCTTTTAACGGATTCTTCTCTTTCCCTGGTTTCTTTGAATATGGTCCGCATAAATGATTTCTGCGCCCATAGTTTGAGATGAGTTGCTTTTTCCTTCTCCAAATAAAATTCACCTATTTTTTCATCACCTATCATGGAAAGAAATTACTTAGACACATTCTCTTCATGGTTGTGGCTACAAGTATGTGAAATGTATTATGACTTTTTTTGTTTGTTTCTTTGAGGAGTTGGTAGAGTTTAAAGGTGAATGAATCAATCTTCCCTAATATAGGAAATAAAATGCTTTTGATCATAGGATTTTAGAAATAGGTATAAAAATGCCAGTGTTTCTCCAGTGGTCCCTTTTGCTTTTTTGCATGCAGAGTTCATGTTGGGGCCAAGTCCTCATTCACCTGTCCCTTGTTCCAATCATGAGTGTATTATTCTGGTTTGAATTAGGAAAGTTTCTGATATTTTAATTCTTATTTTATTTTTCATGGAAAAAAGTTAACCATAACTCCTATACCTTTCCTTGTGCTGAGCTATTATTTGAACAGTGTTTCAGTGTATCACTGAATATTTTATGTCATGTCTTCTTAGCTATGTCTCATATAACCAGCTTCTAATTTCAGCCTCTGCTTAGTTAAAACACTTTGTCAAACTTCCCTATCACATATTTTTTTCTCTCACACATCATTTCATCCCACTCCTGAAAAATCTGTTAGTGGCAATTCCAATATTGGCAATGTAAGAGTGGAAAAAAAAAAACTTGAACAAGGGAAAACTGAATCTGAATGTCATTATTGCAAAAATGAAACGTTGATTTAACATTCTCAGTGAAAGGGCACGTTACATCCCAGGTATGTGTGGGTTGTTTAGCAAAGAATCATTACACAAAGGTTAAATAATGTGTCATTCATTAAAACATAAGGATTCATTTAAATATTTATTTAAATAGCTATTCCTCCAATACTTTTAAGCCTAGTTTGTGTATAATTAATGAACCGAGAGAAAGATTCCAGAGCAGAGAACCATAATGTGAAGAACTACTGCCAATTGAGGTTCAATAAAAATGAAAAGAATGTAGTCCTTGAAATGACAATGCTCTTCACTTGGAAAATGTAATTTCAATTTTAGACAACGTTTTTGGAAACTTATCTACTACATAATGTACTGTGAGTGGTCATATAGTGAAAGAGCTTTAGTTGATGCTGGATATGTTAATAGCATATTTGCACAGGAAGGACTTCAGGAATGTAACAAACCAGGTGTCAAAATGGCCTCCCTGAGGACATCACCTCCGAGTTGAGATCTGAGTATTAAGAAGGTAAAGGGGGTAAATTTCTGGGCAGAGTGAGCATCACCTGGGAAGTCACAACGACCAACGAGCTTGTGGAGTGTTGGAGGAATTAAAGGCTGGGTCTAAAAAGTGAGAAGGAAATTGGGGAGACGTGAGCTAAAGTGTAGACAGGGGCCAGCTGGGTGTAATCTGGTAGAGAAAAATGGATGCAGTTAGGTGTATGTCTTCTCCTACTTAATTATGAAATTTATAATTTGGGAATAGCAATACCTTTATACAAATATAATTTTTATGTCCAATTAAGTACCATATTTTGATATTTTAACCTCACGTTTTGAGAACCATCACTCATCGATTTATTGATTCACTTACATAATATTACACAGGTGCCAGATCGAAGGTTGGTAAGATGGTCATTGCCTTCAAGGAGATGATTGATGGTGTAGTTTGGTGGGGTGGGTGGAGGGTGGGAGGTGGAGGATGGACTGTGAACCGGTAGGCTAAGGAGGTGGGATGTTGGGAGAAGGACATAAAATATTAGATCACCAATATGGTTAAAACTTCTTATGGGAAAATACAAGCAAAACTGCAGATTCCTATCCTGCCTCTCTCTCACTAGCAGGGAGCTTCTGTTTTTACAAATGTTTATTTGGGGGCATTTCCTGGTTCTTTTGGGGGGTAGGGGATGTGGGAATGGGGAAGTGGCCCATGAAAGTGACTCCCTATTAGTAAGTCGCTTTGCACACCTCCAAGGGGACCATTCACATTATATTCTGTGTAAATGGCGCTGTTGTGACCGGCGTCATTCTCAGAGAATGTGAAGGAAGTCTCAGGAGTTTGCAGGACTGACCTCCATGCCCTTCCCCTTTTTAAGGACACTCTTCAATAGTTAGTCATTAGATTCCATACATTGGCCAAGTTCAATGGTGAAAAGTGTGATTACAGAGTCCAGCATCGTTAATTAGGAAGAATAGTCTTAACATTGATTTCTTATGTTCTGGAATTCCTGCTTAGTACTCTGAGTTTGGTTTCTTCCCACTCAAAGTTGGTCATTTTGAGGAAACAGAGCTCTTCTGTTTAGCTGAGGACACACACACACACACACACACACACACACACACACACACCCTCCCTGTACTCTCTTTTCTCACATCAAGCTTTGCCTAGTTTACTCTGCAGAATAACATGCTTTCCTGGTTTACTGAGACTTTCTTTAGTTGGTACACTTTTCCCTTCCCTAACAAACAAAATCTTCTATCCACTGGTGGGCTTTTTTCCAGTCTTTCTCTTCTGGATCACCACAGGATTTACAACCACACTTTTTAGCATAAATTATGTATAATATTTAAACGGCCTTGTTTACAACCAAGAGAAGTATGCTATTCAATAGAAAGAAGAATATTTACAATACTTCCCCTTTGGTGCCGGTACCCGGAAACAGAGCTTGACCTTACTTTATGAAATTGCCTGCCAAATTTTTGAACTTCATTATGTTATTTTCAACCATTGTAGTTTTAATTATATGTCTTGAGACTTTTCAGAACTTGTGTATTTTATTAAAATATATCCATATAAACAGGGACTGTTTGGAGTAAGATTAGACCTCTGAAAATGGCATACAAGAGTGCATTCGTTGGGGTAGGGGGTAATGGCTAGGCAGCACTACTGGTAATAGTCCAGGCTGGATACAGCTGGAATTGAAACCAAGGTGAAGACTATAAGGATAGAGAGAAGATATAATGGAAAAAATATAGGTTAGGTATAACCGGAAAGGGACTAGTTGTGTTGAGTTTGGAACCCAAGTGAATTAAAAGATGATCTGATATAAAAATAAACATGGTGCCCAGAGAGAAAAATTTAAGGATGGGAGGGAGAATGACAAGTTCACATCTCCTAGATTAACTTTGAGCTCTTAATAGGAAACCAAGCTTCGAGGGCTGAGTGGGAGCCGATGACCATATGAGCATCATTCTCTCTCCCTTTCTTCCCCCATCTTTTCTTTCCTACGTCCCTCCTTCACAACTTCCTTTTCTGGAGAATCTTCAAAAAGGGGTGAGGTTGTGGCTGCTCCGGCTCTTATCTCAGTTGGAGAAAAGTGCCTTTGCCAGGCTCAGCTGCAAGAGGCATCAATTTGGTTTTGCCAATTGGTCCAGCAAGTCATACAAGTCACACAGTACAAGTCAATATTTGGGATTAGAACTCAAGAGAGAAGTCAGAACTCTTGAGAGCTATTTGGAAGTCTGATAATTGAAATGATGGGAGTAAATACATTTTCCTAGAAGACAGAGTGGATAAGAAGGCTAAATAGAGAACTCCAGGGGCCAGAGGCAGGGAGCTAGACCAGAAGTGAGGTCAGGGAAGAAGTGATTCTAGGGAATGAAACAAACAGGATGAACAGTGCCAGGGAGGAAAGATTTAGGCAAAGAGATGCTGATCAGCAGTGGGATGTTGCAGAAAGAAAGGACCCTTGCAGAGGTGCTTGGATTTGGTAACAAGGGAAAGAGCGGTGTTGATTAAAGCCGAGGTTTTAGCAGAGCGGCTGAATACAGATTGTAGGGTGGAAATTGGGGGCAGGTGTTGGAGATAGTAAATGAAGAAGAATTAAAGACAGAAACTGGCTTGAGGAACGAATAAGCAATGTGTTAAGTTTTAAATGCATGCATACTTTACAGAGTGCTTTCTGGCTAGGTGGAAACATCCAAGAGAAAGGAAGAGTTTGAATAGGGGAGAGTAGGAAGTGTTGTAAGACGCAGACACACACACACACAGTGCTTCCAATAGCCTATGTAATGTCTAGACAGAATTACCTCTCCTAGTGGATGTGGGGTGTGACCCCTCACTGGAGTAAATGGCTTGGTGACTAGCAAAATGAGGGCTTCCTTTCAGCCCCCACGTGCAACTTGCAACCTATACAAAGATACATGGCACAGCTCTCCATATACAACCTACTGTCATCACCCAGAAAAAAACGCTCCATGTACACTCACTAGCTTTGTCCTCTGTGCTCAGCCACTTTCCTTACTCTGCTCAGAACAGATTTCTTATTTATAGCCAGAAAATCAGTTAGTCAATGTCCAAGGCCGAGCTCTCTCCAAATAGTCCCTCCCCAGGGTCCACAGAAGCATCCGTGTAGAAAAGTCCCAGCTGATGCGTGTGTCACCCAGTAATCGCATTATGAAGAACACATCCTTTGTTGATGTACCCAGTCATCTCCTTTCCTGCTGCTGCTCTCTGGGACTTAGGTACAATTCTGTGGTGTTGGCTTTGCTTTGAGAACTTAACACATTTTTAATTTCTCAATTTGAGTAGGTAGCTCATAGTTAGAAACACACAGTTTAATCACAGTTATGCCAGAAATAGGAATAATTGATTTCGTTTTTCTTTCCCACTTGGAAATGAAAGAAAAAAAGAGTAAAGTTAGTTATGGATAGTATTTAATTTCCTTGGGAGGCTGGGACGAAGTGAGACAGTAGCATTGACATATATACACTACCAAATGTAAAATGGATGGCTAGTGGGAAGCTGCTGCACAGCACAGGGAGATCAGCTCGATGCTTTGTGACCACCTAGAGGGGTGGGATAGGGAGGGTGGGAGGGAGACGCAAGAGGGAGTGGATATGGGGATATATGTATACATATAGCTGGTTCACTTTGCTGCACAGCAGCAACTAACACAACATTGTGAAGCAGTTATACTACAGTAAAGATGTGAAAAAAAATTTCCTTGGGAGGACACAAGCCGTCAAATGTTAAAATTTAAAAAAAAATGTTTGTGCTTTCTTACTTGCATGTATATTTTTAGTAATTTCTGCAGGGATTTTAAAGAAAAAAATTTTCTATTCTAGTGTATATGGAGGACATGATCTGGACAGGAACCCACTGGGGAATTTGGCAAAGAATCTATCAATGAACAGAGGCAGGAGGGAGCCCTCAAGTTCTCTGGCTCTAGGTAAGAAGGCCACTTTCCGGGCCCCTCCATTGTCTGTGTCATCATTCGCAAGAATAAAGAAGAGGTTCCAAAACAGTGAACTATACTGCTTGGATTACATCCCTCCCCTCTAGACCTACACCAGCATTTGCCTTGAGAGCATGATTACTCCAACATGTCTCCCATTCCTGTTGGTAGCAGTCACCATGGAAGCTGAGGACCCTACGTCGTCATCCCTCATTCTTCCATTTCTCATCCCTTTTGTCCCCCTACTCCCACCCTGCACCCCATCCTCTTCACTGTCAATTACCAGACTGTACTTATTTGTTTGTCTTTTGGCCCCAACTGCAGTGTAAGCCAGAACTTTCGTCTGTTTTGCTCACTGCCATATCCCAGTGTTCTCGAACAGTGCTAGGCACACGGTAAGCACTCCTTAAATATTTATTGGGTGCATGAATGAAAATAAAGAAAAAAAGAACAAACTGAGGAAAAGAGCATTTGAACTGGACACGGACTTGCATGTGGTCTGTGAAAGACTGAGCACGGACTCCAGGATTGTGGGCCTGAGTCAGCAGTTGGTACCAGGAGGGACCGCGGTAAAGGTAACAGGCAAAAAGACTAGGTCTCTTTATGCAAAAATTAATTTCATAGAACGAGTGGACATCTTACTGGTTTGCTGCAGGCAGAATATTGTTTAAAACAACAACAAAAAAAATCTCCAAATCTTTTAACGAGCAGTTGCTATCTACATGATGGTTTTTCCAGAATGAAAGTAGAATGTATCAGTGTTTGTTTAGGTCAACATTTGCGTTCATGGAAGCTGCGGTAGTTTAAACAAAATGCAGAAATAGCGGAAGTTCCCAGCAGAGAGTTAGTGCTCATCAGGTACCTGTAGGGTGAGCAGAGGTATTCAGGCCTGGGCACAATCTGAAGTAGACAAAGTCTAGTCTCTCTTTCAACTCTGTGGAGCTGCTTGCCTTCTGCTCTGTCCATCAGGCTGTCCTGCTGTGTTCTCCCCATCCTGAAAGGGCCGTTCAGAGATGACCTAACTTCTCCCTTCCCTCTTCTCCCTCTGAAATATTATATGACCTTTGGACTTTCCTTCAGAACCATATGCTTTCTCTGTGGAAGTAACTGATACAAGCTTCATCAGACAAAACAATCCTATCGACTGATCGATCACAGCTCCCAAGAAGTTACCAATGCCTAAAGCAAGTTAAAATGATCAGGATTTTTAAAGGCCCCTAAAAAAGGATGCAGGTGTCAGAAATTTCAGGCAGTGTAGGTATTTGAGAGTGACTGGACCCTGGTTTAAGAATTTAAAACCTCACTGAAAAAGCCAAAAGGCTGTATAGATTCAGAGACCATTCTAAGAAGAGGTGACATGTTCCTTACATTTCCAGTAAGAGATGTGAGCAGGACAGCTAGGCATCCTTGTATGTACTGTAACACAGTATGATTTTCATGTATTCTATCTGAATATGAGAAATTACCATTTTAATATCAGATCTCATAGACCAACACATCAGGAATAAACTGCACATGCGCTGGACTTCTTAAGATGAATGTTTTGTGATTTTTCTGTTGCTGAAAGATTCAATGCGTGGAAGACACCCTGAGATAGATAACCACCTGGGAATGTCAGTTTAGATCTCATTTTCCATAGTTTTTGTGATGTGGAGATGCTAGAGTGAATGTCAACGTTCAGAAAAGTTCTGTGGATTCATGATCTGACCCTGCAGTGTGAAGGAACCGTGGAACAAAAATTATATATTAGAACACTTTGATTACACTCCCCTCTGTGCAGAAGATGGATGAGGAAGTGAAAATATATTTTATTTCATGTTACTGCAGAGTAAATCAGCAAAGGCTTTCTTTTTTATCAAAATTGGTTTTACTAATGTATCTTTTTATAATGTTTCTGAATGCCTATCATATTTTAAATGCAAAGGGTATCTCAGATGTCTACATTTCCTAGGTAACAAGTACGGTTCATAAATGGAAACTGCAAGAGAGAAGACTGTGGGTAGAGTGGAGATAGGATGGAGAGAAAATGAGAGAATAAACCCCTTTTGAGTAACTTTTAAGGGTTAGGTACATTCTCATATATTCTGTAAATCTTCACAATACAACTATATGAGGGGGGTGTGTGGCTAGAACCCAGGATTTTGATTAGAGTCCGTATTTCCTACATGACAATCAGGAGGCAGTTTCAGCCCTTAAGCCTCCCACCTTCCTGGTTTTCCTCTGTCTCTTTCCTGATCAGTCCATCACATGATGGTCATGAGATTATAGTTGAACTCCAGGGAAATTAGAATTCCCTCTGTTCAAAGACAAATATTTATTGAAAAAAGTGATGATTGCTTTAAAAATGACCTCTATCTTTCAATTGTTCTAAAAACATTTTCAACAGAAAAGAAATCTATTTACCCAGAAACTCTTATGAGAGCTATAAAAGTTAAGACTTCAGGGTTCTAAGTTCCCTGAGCTCTTATTATTTTCACTAAAAACCTGTCACACTGGAGCAGAGGTGGCAACTTACAGCTCGAAGCCCCTATTTATTACATGTCTTTTACTTAATTTAAAAAATATTTATGGTCTTCCCTGGTGGCGCAGTGGTTAAGAATCCGCCTGCCAATGCAGGGGACACGGGTTCGAGCCCTGGTCCGGGAGGATCCCACATGCTGCGGAGCAACTAAGGCCGTGTGCCACAGCTGCTGAGCCTGCGCTCTAGAGCCCGCGAGCCACAACTACTGAAGCCTGTGCGCCTAGAGCCCATGCTCGGCAACAAGAGAAGCCGCCACAATGAGAAGCCCACCCACCACAACGAAGAGCAGCCCCTGCTCGCCGCAACCAGAGAAAGCCGCGTGCAGCAACGAAGACCCAACACAGCCAAAAATAAATGTAAATAAAATAATTAAATTAAAAAAAAAGAACTGTAGCCGCTGTTAAAAATATATATATATATATATATATATATATATATTTATAGTCCCCCCCAAATGCAACTGTGAGTGAAATAGGTGACCACAGGTACTCACGTGGTACAGAATTCACTATTTTCTAGTTACAAATAGGGAATGAAGAAGGCCTGTAACAGACATTTAATATGGTTTTAGATAGTACTTCCTGGATTTTGTCTAAATTGGTGGGCAAAGAATATTCAAGATGAAAATTGCCACTTTGTTGAATGATCCCCTCTTGTTGTACCTGATGACATTGTAAGGTAGAGCAAATGATACCAACATCCTTATTAAACAGAGGCCGATTATTTGTTACTTGAATTTGTTTTCAACTTTGGGTCTAAATCAGTGATCCTTGGGTCACTGCCTGGAATTCTAATTTAGTTATTATTTAAAAAACATCTTGCCAGGTGATTCTGAAGTGAAGTTAAGTTCAGAGAAAGGAGCAAGGTGACACGTGGGGTGAAGTGTTGAGGGCTAAAGGAAAATCTGGATGAAGGCAGCTAAAGAAAGGAGGCCAGACTGTATGAAGCTGGGACACCTCCCAGGAGGGGTAATGTCTGAACAAGTAAAGAGGAATTACCAGGGAGACCAGAGTGAATAGCTGCGGGAATGAATACATCCTGGACACTTAAAAGGAAATGAGAAGGCTAATCTTACTGACTTCCAAGAGTAGAAGAAAATATTGTAGAAAAGGGAGGGTGCGCTTCACCATGCCTGACACATCGTAGGTGCTCAATAAATATTTGGTGACTGAATAAGCAAGTGGATGAGATTATGGAGGGATTTAAGAGCCAAATAAAGTCATGTGTACTTCTTACTCACTGTATACTTCCAGGGGCTAGCGTATACAGTAAGACCCCTACATATGAACGAGTTCCGTTCCGAGAGAGTGTTTGTAAGTCCAGTTTATTTGTAAGTCCAACAAAGCTAGCCTAAGTACCCAACTAACACAATCAGCTATATAGTACTGTACTGTAATAGGTTTGTAATACTTTTCACACAAATAATACATAAAAAACAAACAAAAAGAAAACACAAAGTAAACACAGAAAGTAAAGAAAACAAGAAGAGTTACTGAGTGGAGGAGGGAGAGGAGGTGGCAGATGGTAGAGCTGAAGGATCGTCAGCAATAGGAGACGGAGGGCAAGATGCAGTTTCACTCACGCCTGACGTTGATGGCACAGGCTCTGGTTCCTTGCTGGGTTCAATTCTATCTACGTGCTTGAAAAAGCGATCCAGTGATGTCTGGGTAGTAGCTCTTTTCTTCTCGTCATAGATGACACAGTAGCACTGGACTACATTCTGAACAGCGGCTGTAACCTTCGTGTACTGTTCTACATTCGGGTCCTGGCCTCAAAAACTAACAGTGAACTAACTTATGTGATTGGACATGCAAACGCATGTTCATATCTCTGAAAGTCTGCAACATGATTCGCATATAGGGGACTTACTGTATTAGAGACTCCACAAATATCCTCTTAAGTGTTGATTGACCAATCTGCCTTGCACATAGTACACGCTGATTAAATGTTGATATTGTTAGTCAAATTACGATTATCATTAGTTGAACACCTTTATTTTTCAGATGGAGAAATTCAATGATTGGTTTCTATTATAAGACAGTTTCTATTTTAGTCTGATGTAATAGTATGAAGACACCATTTTGTTTAAAGACATTCTGTAGCGTTCCAAGGAGAAATTTTTACAGAACAGCATTACATGGCCAGTTAGAGAATTAGAGCACCCATGATAAAATCCTCTTAAGAAGCATAAGAAAAATGAAGCTGTTTATTGAAGAATTCAATTAGGATTACCTACTGTGGACCAGGCATTCTTTGAACTGAACAAAGCACAAAGAAGTTTCTGCCCTTATAGGGCTCACATTCTAACTGGGGGAGCAGAAAATAAGCAAAATGTATAGTCATTTAGAATATGGTAAATGGGGAGGAGAAGAAAAGGGCAGGAAAGGGGAACAAGAAATGTTGGGGGAATTGTGAGAAATTCTGGTTTCAAGAATGTTGGCTAATGGGACTTCCCTGCTGGTCCTGTGTTTAGGACTCCATGCTTCCACTGCAGGGGCCACGGGTTTGATCTCTGGTTGGGGAACTAAGATCCTGCAGGCCACACGGTGTGGCCACAAAAAAACAAAACAAACAAACAAACGAAAAAAACAAGAAAAAAAACGCAAACAAATGAAACAACCACAAAAACAAACATTAAAAAAAAAAAAAGAATGGTGGCCTAGCAAGGTCTTGCTGAAAAGGGGAACATTTAAGACCTGAAAGAGTACTTCTCCCTCCCCATCGCCTACTAAGGACGTACTGTACAACACAGGGATATATCCAATGTTTTGTAATAACTGTAAATGGAAAGTAACATTTCAAGATTGTATAAAAAATAAAAAAACAGTTCAATTGTCAACAAAACAAAACAAAAAACCTGAAAGAGTGATGTAGGGAGCGTTGCGGATGTGGATATCTGGGGCAAGCACATTTCAGGCAGAGGGAACTGCATATGTGAAGGCCCCGAGGCAGCACTGTGCCTGTCACTTTCTAGGAGCAGTAAAGAGGCCAGTGTATGTGGAATGAATGAGAAGAAAGGAGTAGGAGATACTCTCAGAGAAGTTAACTAGGACCTTGTAGGTTACAGGATAGACTTTGGCTTTTTACCTTGAATGATTTGGGAAGCCATTGGGGGTTTTAAACAGTGTTATGGTCCTGAGATCATCATGCTTCTGGCAGCCATATACGTCTCCATGAAGCTGTCCATGATTTTATTATCTAGAATTTAATGATCCATCCTGGGTCCTCATTGTATTTCTGTCTATTGGATTACCACGCTTCCTTTCTTTTTGATAAAAAGTAGGTACAGTTTTCCTTCTCTATTCTATGTGCTACAAATATCTTAAGGGTACCTTGTTCATATTTATGTGTCCAGTGACATCTGATGATACCAAATATTTGTTGTCTTTATGTAACTTTTCAACTTTGTTTATGGTGAATGCTATTATGTAATGTCACACGAGTGCAGAACTAGTGATATTGACTACGATTCTCTGACAGACCGAATAAAACTTGTGCATCATTTATTTGAAACATTTTGCCTGTGTGAATGTTTGATTTTTAAGCAGTCAATTGATGTGCCGTTCCATTGATGGCCGAAAACACTTAATCAACCATGTCACAATCTGGGTTTCATTTATAGTCATTTAAAACAACCTTGCAATTCCTTTGGAATTCATTCTGGAAACTGTAGTGCTGGAATTAGTCTTATGAGTGTGATCTGAGGGTACTGAAAGGGCCCACTTGCCCTAAAATATTTCCACTATAAGGATTGCTCCTCCCTAACCCTACCAGATCCTTCATCCTTCAGCTTCCTGCTCTGGAGCAATTGTATTCTTATTCAGCAAAGGAAAGGGTGTTGCTCTTAGAAAGTTTCTATAGGACGCAGACTAATCTTAAGTAGTTGGAATCACTCGGAGCACAGCCTAATGAAGACCTTGTTAAAATTTTTGCTGTATTTGTACCTCTCTTAACCAGCTGAAGACAGAACCAGTATTTTATCTAGCTAGCTAACTATTTCTCCACCCACCCCACCCCCCTCTCTGAATGAGAGGGCCTCTAACTCTGCAGGCTACTAATGACGTAAGTAAGCACCCTTCTTCTGCAAAAATAGCTATTGGATAAAGTGGTTCAGTTTTGGTAATTTGGAATCATAGGCCTCTGCCAAAGGATTGGCTTCTCTGATTTGAAAATAAATGTCTTAACCTCCCTCACTGTGGCATTTATTTTCCATAAACGGGGCTGGCTTTGCCCCACATTCTTGCAGCAGCGGGAGACCATTATCCTGTGAGAATGTCCTCTCTCCTTTCACATTATCGCTTAATTATTGCCCTCTTTTCAATAGACAATGCCTTTAGGAATGTTCATGTAATTTTTCCCCTCCATTCCTCTTCTGACTTGTACTGCCATGGGAGAGGATTTGGGTATTAACCCCAGAAAGTCCAGAATAATGGATTTTATAGACAGTTGGCTCAGTATCCAAGGAATCCTTTGAGAGGGGGCCGAGATGCTGTGAGCAATATACAAGGCAAAGGCTTGGGAACTAAAACATTTGCATTGAAATCTTCAAGGGAAAAAGGGAATAACAATGGAAATCTCAAGGCTGGTGGGGAAGGGGGACAGAAGATTTAGCTTTTCCCACATGCTAGTCTCTCAAGACCATCCCTCTTATTTATTTATTTGGAAGAAAAGGTTTCATCCCTCCCACTAACAAAATTAGCCTTTGCTATGTAAACCCCATCTCTGCCATTTTGTTGAGCCCATAGCCAAGCCAGATGAAAACAATCGCTGCAAAAAAACTGAGAACTCCCCTGATGCATCTTAATGGCTGTTTAACTTCAAAGCCAACCATTTAAATGCTAACACTACGAAGTAAGTAATCCAAAACATAAGCAACCAGTTTGAAACGTTAGCATTTAACTATCTACCATCTTTTGTTGTTAGCTTACAATGAAGGGTAAATTCATCATATAAATATGTGTATATACACTCACTTTTTTTAAAAAAACACTTTAGAATGAAATTGACTTCAATACAAAGGGTGATACTAGAAATAAAAAACAACATTTAGTAATCATAAAAGGTATAATTCATGAGGAAATAACATAAATTATGTGTACGCCTACTAAAATTACATGAAGAATTACATGAAGAATCAAAATAAAATAATTAAAGGGAGAACTAGACAATTCCACAACCATAACAGAAGACTGCTACACCACTCTTTTAGTAATTGAGAGAAAGGCAGAACACCCATTCATTTCAAGGGCATATAGTAAATTCACCAAAAGAGACCAAAGGAAAACTCTCCAAAATAAAACTTCAGGCCCAGATAGTTACACTGGTTAATTCTACCAAACATTCAAGGAAAAGTTCTATGCAAACTTTTGCAGAACAAAACGTAAAAGGAGGATGGAACATAAACTTAATGCCAAAACCTGTCAGCTATAATAAAAATATAAAATTTTCAAAGTATTATATATGAGGTGAATGGTATAATGAGTAATCTGTGTTCCATACTATAAAACATGACTGATCATATATCTGAAAAGCAGGCTAAAATGTGAGGGATATTTGATTCGAGTTGTAGAAAATCAGAAATGAGACTTGAACATTCTCATGAGAATGTTCTCAATAGAAAGAGGAATGTTAAAAAGAAACTGGATGGCAAAAAGCATGACAAATGTCCACTGAAATCGGGAAGTTATTAGGTTTTTTCAGTTATTTGTAGTTCTGTAATATTTATTCCATATTAGGTGACAAATTACTTCTAATTTATAGTCTGGAATTAATCCATTATTGTATATTATTTTAATAAAGATAATATTGTAAATATAAAAAAACACTTTAGGACACAAGTTTATGTTTAGACATAAATGCTTCTTTTGTATTATTCATGAATCCACGGGACCCTAGGTTAAGGTTATCATTTTCTGCAAAGGCAGAGGCAGTACAAAACCTATTAAGATTTCCACCCTTCACCCCCATGCATTTGGATGTTAGCTCAAGGGATCCACAGAGTTCTGTTGAGTTTGTCATCAAAATTTATTAACTGCACTTGTGATGTCATATAACCGGGAACATTGGACTCTGATTGCAAATGTTACTGGCAGTGAAAGAGTGGGCTGAAATTTCCCCCCCAATTCTTTGAAAATACAGGGAAAAAAAAAAGGAAATTCCTGGTGCTTTTTCAACATAATATAAAGGTCACTGACAATAGCCTACCTATAGATGCTGATGTGTGACATTTAAACTGAATACAAGGAAAGCATGATAAGCATTAAAAAGAACTAGTTGCTTTCAAGCTAATGCTGTTTACCAAATCACTGCTCTTTCAGAAAAAAAATAAATGTACTGTTCCATTTTATTTCCCAGATATTGCTTGAGAAATACACATATATAGTGTCTTTGAGAATGTGAATAAAAAATAGAATGTTTATTACTGATATTTAATCCACTGATTCATAATATTTTAAATGTGTGGCCTGGGCTGTCTAAACTGGCACCTGGGGAAATATTCTCTGGGAGACATTTTCAGTTGTTACGTTTAGGTAAAAAGAACTTGAAGTGTTTATGTTGAAATAGTTGAAAAAAACTAAGTCATGTAGAAAATTGTTCTATTTTTGCCCACATACAGTTCACAACGGGCTGGAACGATTTGCTTTCTTTCTGTGAAGTCGAATTGTTTAACTGAATTTATGAAATTAACCCTCGTACTAGCATTATGTTGTCAGAGTTGAACCTGAATCTGGGTGAAAGGTTAGTAAGGGCGGGAGAAGCAGGAAGAACTCCCAATTGAATCCTCGCCCCCATTAGGGCTCATAAGAAACCGCTGAGACCAGGTAGGTGCGTAGAGTCTGCAGGATGAGTGAAAGAAAAAGGAAGAGGAGCAGAAGAGTTCACTAGCCTGAATGAGGATCTGCTATGTAGTTCTGTTAGGGAATCTTTGACTGAAATTGCCCGCCTTGGCCAGGCATGAAAATAACCACTTGCATAAATTGTCTCACAAGAGGAGGTCCTGATAAAGAAACATGGAACTAATAAGCTGCCTCCAAAACCAACCGGAAAAAATTAGCGGCGGGGAGCAAAGAAGGAGGAGACGCCGGCCTACCTCCCAGAAACCCACGCGCTGGAATCCATCTTGACTAAGAGACGCGCGGGCCCCCAGCAAGGCCTCTGAGTGGAACTAAATTTGCGCCCGAGAAAGATTATTGGCCAGAGACAACCCGGAAACTAACCCCACCTCCATAAACCCCGAGACTGCAAGCCCTGGCAGAGCATTCCTCTTGGGTTCTCTTACCCTGAGACTCTCCCCTCAAGCACCCCTTTGCAATAAGGTCTTTTCCAATAATTCATTTCCAAGTGTTAGACAAGAGCCCGCCCTCAGGCCCTGGAAGGGGTTCACCACCCCCCTACCTGGGCAAGTCCAGAAGTGGAGTCAAGCGCAGGCTCTCTGCCCTCGGAAGCAGCGATTCTCAGTGCTCGCCGTGCATCCCATTGCTCGCCGTGCATCCCATTGCCTTTTAAACATCGCTCTACCCAGCTCCCATCTGAAGCCAATTAATCAGCCTTGCGGGGGCGTGGATCACGGGTTCACTTAGCGCCTCCGGCTCCCCAGGTGTTTCCAATGTGTAGCGGGGTTTGAGTCTCGCGAGAGCCGTGGGCTTGATAAGGTGAGGGGCAAGCAGAGGCTAAGTTGAATGCCCTTCGGGTTCTCCGAGGACGTGGTGCGGGGAGGAAAGTGAAGACTCTTCTGCGGCTCTCTTCGTCCCTGCAGGGAAGGTGAGTACTGAACACACAGGAGTGGGGAGAGTGGGGGTTGGAGCAGCCTGTTTTACCTGCTCAGGGGAGGAATGTTTCCATGAGTGGGTCTCCTAGACGCGAGCTAGGCCTCAGGTCTTCCACCGTACATTTCATTCTTAATTTAAGTGGCCAGACATGCTGGGAATTTTCTCAGCACAAGTAACACCCATCCTTCTGAATTACAGAACTAAACACCAATCACAATTTTACATTTTTTTTTTTTTTTTGCGGTACGCGGGCCTCTCACTGTTGTGGCCTCTCCCGTTGCGGAGCACAGGCTCCGGACGCGCAGGCCCAGCGGCCGTGGCTCACGGCCCCAGCCGCTCTGCGGCATGTGGGGTTCTCCCGGACCGGGGCACGAGCCCGTGTCCCCTGCATCAGCAGGTGGACTCTCAACCACTGCGGCATCAGGGAAGCCCCCACATTTTTACATTTTTAATGTGGTATCGTGACCTAAATTGATGTATTATAATCCGTTTGTATTTTTTTTCCTTTTTTGGCCTATGGGTTTCAGCTAGTTTAGGCCACAGCCTAGTGACGGGAAGAAAAATTACATGGTGAAGTACAATTTCTTTAGGAGACCCAGCGAGCACGCCAAACAAACATCACTGTCAATTGACTAGGGGGAGGGGGGGAAAGAAAACTAGCGCAGTGTAACGTAGTCTAAGTAGTTTAAATGTTTTTTCACTGGATCCTCACAACACTGTAAGACTTCACCCATTTTACAGGTAATATCTTTGAGTTTAGAAATTAGACTGGACGATGGCTCAGCTGGGTACGTTTAAAGGCTATCAGACGATATTAAAACAACTGACACAAATTAAGTGGAAGGAGGTCTTGGTGAACCATTGGGTTTCTCTTTTGCTTTCAGTATTCAATTAAAATTGCAAGTCGTATTTAATATTTTGGAAAACAGACTAGGGTTAGCTGGAATGATGGTCTAAGACTAGGAAAATTAAATTTAACCATGGTTAAATATATTTGCCTACATGTACATTAAAGAAAATTAACTATTTTAAAGATAGGGCTGAGAGAAAAGTGAAAATGGCAATTCATATTAAATTCTAATATTGCTTGAGTCCTTTGTTCAACATGGGCTATCAAAGAAAATAATGGCATTTTAGGCATTTTGAGATGTAATACATTTTAAAATTGGTTAATACACGCAGAACACTTTGCAGGGTTACTAGCCCAATGTAAATGCTAAATTATTATCAGCTGTTGTAACTGAGCTTGCTCTTAACTAGGGGAAGTCCCTGCATTGAATGAGACACGTCTCATTTCCACGTGCCAAACATCTACTACATGCTTTACCTGGATAATCTCTTATCCTAACTATAATCTAGTGATGAGGGACTAATATTCCCATTTTACAGGTGAGAAAACAGAGCTGCAGAGATGTTAAGAAACCTGTACCAGGTCATTCATCTGGTAAGTTGTGGAGTTGGGTTTCAAACCTGGGCATTCAGACTCCAGGGGTCCCTAGGGTTCTAAGACTTGGGTCATTTTGCGCGTTCAGAGTCCAGAATTTATTAATTACGTGCTTTAACCAAATATATGGCTTCTATCTTATTTCCATACATGTTTACTTATACTACTGCAAATTGGCATGCTAATGAAAACCTGTTAATGTTCTAATTTAGTGAGTGGGGCCCTAGTGGACTAAAGACTTAGTTTCCAAACATTCATAAAGGTAAGTTTTATCCAGTAATGCTTGATCTGGTATTTTCACATTATTTTCCGCGTTTCAGAATGAAGAAAAGTGTTTCTTTCCTGTTCAGAAATAGTATACATACACTCACATACCCAAGACCTTTTTAATGATTGCGTCTCCTGTTGGATATATTGTCAACTTGCTCTTGTCATGTCTGAGAGTTTCAGGAAGATTGTTTTCACAACTTTCTAATGAAATGAGGCTCTTGGGAACCCTAAGTCCCTCCCGTCTCGCCTAATCCTCCCTCCCTCCCTCCTGTCAATATCTGCTGTTGATGCCTATGTCCCAGGCAGTGTTCTAGGCATGGCATTGACAGCATTGAACAGAAGGCAAGCACCCCTGCCCTTGGAGAGCTCAAATTCTGTTTCTGCTTTATATGGCTTCAGACTTTTGCTCGTCTCAAACCACAATTGGTGATTTAAAACAAACAAAAAAACCCAAAACTTCGGTCTACAGTTTTTCTACTAGTGAACCTACTTGTGTAATGTAACTTCACCTATTCGGTTACTTAGAGACACCTTGGTCTCTTCTGGTTTAAAACTATCTCTTTAAATTAAATTTGTTTTCATTTTGAAATATTCCACCTCTGGAGGATTTAAACCCAGTCAAGTTTGGATTCTTCCCTTCATCCTTGTGCTGGGATACTTCTAGCTTCCCAGATAGCTCGGTACATCCAATCTGCTTTGCGAGGAACTGAAACTAAAACCCAGGTGTGGGAAGAGTGAATTACCAGGGGCGAGAAGTTCTAGATCGAAGCCCATCATAGCATCAGGGCAAATGGAATTAAAATCCTCACATTGTACACTTTTGTTGAACTTTGTCATTTTGTTGCCAAAAACTTCCTAATAGTGTCTTTTTTGTAGTATGTGATTATACAAAAATCCATGCTAATTTTAGGGGTAAACACAGTTAAATAGCACTCTGGGATTTCATGCTCCAAATTATTACAGAGGAATGGCATTCCACAAACTCCTCAACAGACATGAGTCACTGGTATAACAAAATGTCTTATGCTGATAAAATTTAAAGTTCTAAATCTCATAGCATAAGATAGTAGGAACTTTAATATTTTACTGTATAATAAAATCTGTAATTCTTTTTCAAGTCCTTATACAAACCTTCCATGTGACCCAAGTGTGATTTGAGAGCAGCCCTTTTTACAGTTGACACCACTGATGCTGTAAGAGAAAAAGCCTGGAGTAGCAGTAGGTTGAATTATTAGTGTAGGGAGGATAAAGGATGATATAATTTGAAATAGATAACTATTGTGGCATTTTTTCTTTTTTTTTTTTTCTTCCCCCCTATGCAATCCTTCTGTTTTAAGACTTGGCTGTGGGATGACAGTCAAAGGCTGCTCAGCTTGGCTGGGGACCATCTGAGAGACACAGGCTGGAAACGTTCAATTAAGACGGGGGGGGGGGGGGGAAGCTCACCTACCACTCTGGCCCTTTGTTGAATGTGGCCCTGGGAGCATGAACTGTAGCCTGCCCCTCTCCCTTGGCCTCCAGGGGTGAGGGAAGCTCTCAGCATGTATGGGAGCTGTTTGTAGACGATCCCTGAGTAGTAGGTGAGTGTATATGGGCAGGGCACCAATGAGCCAATTAGTCAAATCGGTTTTTCAGTAATGAATACTGTTAGTAACTTCTGTGCATGGGTGGGTACTATATCAGTTTGCTAGGGCTGCTGTAACAAAATGCTGCAGCCTGAGTGGCTTAAACAAGAGATTTATTTTCAGTTTTAGGGGCTGAAAGCCCAAAATCAAGGTGTTGGCATGATTGGTTTCTCTGAGGCTCCTCTCCTTGGTTTGCAGATGGCTGTTTCTTGCTGTGTCCTCACAGGGCTCTTCATTCTGTGCACAAGAATCCCTGGTGTCTCTTCTATGTCTCTCCTATCCCTAATCGCCGATTAGGGCCCACCCTGAAGGCCTCGTCTTACCTTAATTACCTCTTTAAAGGCCCTATTGCTAATTAATGTCGTATTCTGAAGTGCTGAGGGTTAGGACTTCAACATGAATTTTGGGGGAACACAGTTCAGTCCATAACAGGTACTATCAGATGCATAAGAGAAACACAATATTATCCAGGTCTTAGAGGAGCTTGTGTAATTGGGTCACTACAGAAAGGTGTTAGTCACTTTCTGTTCAATGAGTGATTTTCTTGACTTCTTTTGAGGGTGCTGGAGATTAAGTTTATGTACTGAATGGCAGCTTTTCTAGCTCCCTTCATCTATTTTTGGAACTCATACCCCTGAGTATAAAATTGGAAGATTTTTCAAATAAGAAACTAAACACTATAGGAAATAGAATATTGACACTTGGAGTTTCTGCAAAGAAAAATCCAGTTGGTATCCTGATTATCTTACAAGTAAAATCTAGTCTCAAAAATTGGCCAAAACCCAGAGCATCAGATAAGATTTTTGTGCCTCATTCTACAGTGTACACAGATATCAAAGGACCATGAGATATTTGAGGAAAGCTTCGAACAGGAAGACCAACCAAAACAAAAACACAGGAGAAAATTGGAGGTAACAGGCAATGCAGAGACCATTTTAAAAAATGTGTAAAAAATACCAGATAAGAGATTTAGAAGCCAATAATTTTTAAAAATCCTGAAATAAAAAATAAACTGAAATCAAAAAAAGAAAACGCACAATAGACTATAAACAGACAGTTAAGATATTAGCCAGGACATCCAATATCTACAAGTCTGTAAAGAGAACAGGAAAAATTGGAGAGAAAATTATCAAAGAAATAAGAACTTCCCAATAGTGAAGGGCCCACAGAATACCTGCTACAATCAATAAAAAGATTCCTATGAAGGGATATTATTAAATATTAAAACACTGAAGGTGTAGAACTTACTGAAGAAAAAGAGGGCAAATACAGTAAACTGGGAGAAAATGAACCCAGGAAGGTAGGAACTACTAGAATGATACCTTCTAATTCGGATGAAAAAATGATTTCTAACCTGGGATTCGATTCTAGTCACAAACTGACAATCAGATGCGAAAGGGAAGACGTCTGTGAACATGCAAGAACTCGAAACATTTGCCTCCCTTGTATTTTGTCAGGAGGCTGCGGAAAGTAAGCCAAGAAAGACGAAAAGGTGGGGGTCAGGAAAGAGTACCTCCGACACAGTGAAAGAATGTGGTAGAGAAATCTCAGCAGCCAGGAGAAAGTTCTCTAGAAAAAAATGGAACTGATAATTTCTGATATATTTGTGTAGGAAGTATTATTGATACTAGTTTTCCTGAGCTGTTGGATAGGTTGAGCTGTTGGAATATTGAGCAATTACTGGCTCCAAAAGGGAAAAAGTACACAAGAAACATTGTCGCTATAAATTATTGATTTTTTTAAAAAAGCCTAATTTACAAAGTCATAGTAATATAAAGAATATTGATTTAGCCTAAATACTGAGATAACATCTCATTTGGAAGACGAAGCAATAGGAACTGGTAGCTTAAGAGAACTAAATCCTCATCCTCATGAAAGAAATGTCTAAATCGTTAAATTAAGAAATAGAAGTCTGTGCGTCGTATTCAGTAATATGGAGATAAATAACAAAAGTTGGCTAAAATATAGGCAAGTGGTGGTAGTGCAGCCAGGAAACTGCTATTTTTATAAGGAGTTCATACTAATTTTCTGAACTATATGTAATAAAAATATATAAAACTAATAAGGTATAAAATCAATAAATCAAAATAACAGATGTACATATTTAAAAATATGTGGTTTAATCAGTTCATTTAATACGTTTATACACACCTTGGTTGTATATAGATTGTAAGAATTAATATGTAGCTTTATGTTCACGAAGATATGCCAACATACGTTTCTTTGTGCCAGCACTGTACTAAGTATTTTACATTTTCTTAATTTTTATAATAACACCTTAAGGGATCTTATTACCCCATTTTAAAGACTGACAATCTGAACCTAAGAGAGAATATGTCTTGCCCAAAGCCACATTAGCTAGTATGTAGTGCAGTGGTTCTCAAGCTTTAGGGAACGCCTGAAAGACTTGTTAAAACACACATGGCTGGGTCTTAGAACACTAATCTGGGATGGGGCCAAAAAAAAAAAAAACACAGGTGATGCTGATGCTGCCGGTCCCGGGACCAAATCTGAGCATGGTTGAACTTGAACAAGTGGTATTGGGAAGTGAAATTAGGTGTCTCAGACTCCAGTCACTTACACAGTGCTCCTTATCTAAAGCCACGCTGAATGGGGAATATTGGCTGAGTTGATACATAAGTTTAGGAAAGAATTTGCCCCAGAGACCCATCATGGAATGAACAGAGACATTTGAAAGCAGGCCCTTAGGCCAAATACATCAAGTGGCAGAGGACCTCTGACCACCATAAAAAGTGGTTTGATCTCATTCCTACATAGAGGTTAGGTATTTCAGCAGACACAACTAACGGGATAAATTCTGGCTGACTCAAGTGAATCATGACTGTGCTACACCAGTTGTCAGTGACTGGTTTAGAACGAGGCATGTGACACAGTTCTAGCTAATGAGATCTGAGAGGAGGTCTGGTTGTGGACTTCTGGGAAAGGTTCTTAACGAGACACATTTAGGAAGAGCTGTTGTCCTGCCTAGTTCTGATGTCTACAGTGGTGGCAACAGTTTCGTGCTCAGGAGAGAGCTGTTCTGAGGACAAAGCTGCCATCTTATTCAAAAGGTGGGCAGAAAGAGGGCTTCTTGGTGACACCGGGGAACTGCTGAATTAAGCAAACATGGAGCTGTCTACATCTGGATTTTTTTGGTATGTGAGAAGATAAATTGCCGCACTCTTTCAGACAGCCAGTTCTGGTGCTTGCATCTGTAGGCATCCTAAATGGCAAGTGAGAAGTATATACAGATATTTCTGAAAGAACTGGAACGTTAGTGAAAGCCAGAATAAGAAGCAACCTGGGGGAAAGAAAAGGAGGGACGAGGAAGTTTAGCCCAGTGGATCAGACTGAGCGGCAAGGCCTGGCTGCTGGAAGCAGCAGAGTTTCCTGGAATAGTGAGTCTACGGGTGTAACGCCTTCCTCCCCCCGCCCCCGCCACTGACACAGCTTTGCCTGGAATACCTGTGCGCTCTGAAAAGGAGGGACAACTAATAGTGTAATTCAAGATAATATGATAGCATAATAATGCTGCAATGCAGTGTTGTAATACATTATTTTAACATTCTAACACGTTATAATACGTAACGGGAAGTTCAAATATCGCTCTGGAGGGAGTGAAGTGATCTAGAGAGTTACCTACTATGTGGACCATTTGTCATGGGTCTGTTAATTACTTATTACTGTGTAAGAAACGGCCCCCAAATTTAATGGCTTAAAATAACAACCAGTGAGTCGGTGGGTCCGCAATTTAGGCTGGCCCCAGCTGGGTGGTTCTGATGTTGGCTTAACTGCCTCATGCATCTGTGATGAGCTGCAGGCCAGTTAGGTGGCCCTGCCTCGGGCAGTTGGCTGGCAGTCACCTGGACTGACGGGTAGCTGGTCATGTGGTCCCTCACACCCCAGCCAGTGAGCTGGGCTTTTGCTCATGCTGGTTGCAGAAGGCGGGTAAGGCACACGCCACCTTTGCTACATTCTGGTTGCCAAAGCAAGCTGCGAGGTGAGCCTGGATTCAAGGGATAGGGAAATGGATTCCATCTCTTAATGAAAATGTCATGGATGAAGGGAGGGCTGGAGAGATGACCATTGTCGCCATTGGTCTGCTGCCCATCCCCAGTGGAAAACTGAGCAGAGAACCATCTGGAGAGATGGGCAATGAGCAGAGTTGCTGCAGAGGTGTGGGAAACAGCTCCGATTGTATGGGAGGTAAAATGACCACTGGGTTATGGACTACAGTCAGCCTTGACTTTTTTGTTTTTCCTTTGCCGTACGTGGGCCTCTCACTGCTGTGGCCTCTCCCGTTGCGGAGCACAGGCTCTGGATGCGCAGGCTCAGCGGCCATGGCTCACGGGCCCAGCCGCCCCGCGGCATGTGGGATCCTCCCAGACCGGGGCACGAACCTGCGTCCCCTGCATCGGCAGGCGGACTCTCAACCTCTGCGCCACCAGGGAAGCCCCAGCCTTGACCTTTTGAAGTGTGGGGGTGGTAACTGGGCAAGGACAGCTGTGCCTGGCAGCGGAGCATCCCTAGGGGAGGGCAGGCAGCTAAGGTGGCGGTGAGGTACCTTGTCAGGAAGTCCGGAGAAGGGGAAGAACATGAGCGAACTTCTGAGTGCCTGGGCAACACTCCCAGCAATTTGCAGATAAGCAGCAGCAGACTGTGCGAAGGCGGGGGACGGTGGGGCTGAGGCTGGGTTGGGGTGGCGAGGAGCCATGGTGATTTCAGTATCAGTGCATCACATGTATACCTGCCCCTTGTCTTATAGAGGCGTAGCGATTCCTCCAAGAAAATAGGCAACATTGTTCTGAGGCTGACCTCTAGTCCTCTTCAGATGAGTCAGTCACATGCAGCCCAGGCCCGTGTCTCTGTCTGGGACCTGCCTGGACTCTCCTTGTTGGCCCTCCTGGCTCCAGGTTGCTGCCCTTTTTAGGAGTCTCTGCTCTTCTACATTCATGACATTTGCATGGAAGCAGCAGTTGCCTGGCATCACTCTCGCAATTGTATTGATTTCTCAGACCCCTTACGCTGAAGATTCTGAAATTCCTACTTTAAGTACAAAGGTAACATTTTATAGTTCCTTTGATCCCTATTTTCTGATGATGCATATATATGTGGGACCCAAACCGAAGGAGCTGAACTCTACTATAATGTGTACTCCCTAGGATGGTATTTGCACGTGACAATGATGCTGCCGTGCTCTGGGCTGTATCCTGATTTTTCTCGTACGCGCAGCAGTTATGCAAAGTGTTTCTTATTCTTGGATGTCTAGAGAGAAGCTCCCGTTGAAAGGCCTTGATGGCCTCCTTCACCGGGCGGAATCACTGACTTTTTTACATCATCTCGTTAAATGTTACTCTTTCTTTCCTTCTTTATTCTCCTGTTTGACTGTATTGCCCAGTTGGGGGTAATACTTACAGTTTAGCTGGGGTAACTAACATGTGAACTGATAAAATAATTACAAGCTGATTACCCTGTGTTGTTGATGGGAAAGCATGTAAGGAGGACTTCACTGGGGGTTGTCCTTGTAGGAGACTTCTACATGAACAGTGCATGGAAAAAGGGACAGGAGGAGGGCAGGGAGAACATTCCAGACAAGTCTTCAACTTCAAAGACTGAGAAAATGTCCTAAAAATTTTTTAAATGTATTAAATGTGTACATGTATTAAATGTAAAATGTAAATTAAAACCACAGATCTTTTATTCTGTTTCTTAGAGGAAGGGTGAATTGTAACACGTGAAACACAGGTCACTCCTAGATTAATAGAGACGAAAGATTAATAGCTTACTTATAAATTTTTTTCACCATTGTATCAAAAGTTTCTGGGCACAGTTTTTCAAATAGTAAATTATTTACTAAGAAACAATAAATACTCCTTGATGTTAAAAAAAAAAAAGATTCAGGCTGTCCTATTTTTCAATAGGATAAGTTTTGAGAGAGATGGCATTTAGGGCCTTTGCTAATTGAAGTTTCTCCTTTTCTCATCCTTTTATGTTTTGAGTTGAATCAAATCCTGTCTCAGAAGTTCCAGGAATATAGTTCATGAATGTGGATTATGTGCGAAAATTATGCAGAGGGAACATATTTGTGTTAGAATATGTACTTAGATAGACGATGGTTGGGTAGGAAGATGACATACAGATAGATACAAACTCACCTCTGCAACCCCCTAGGATGGTGGCAAGAAGAGAGTCAGCGAAGAAAAACTTCCTTTGGGGGCTGAGACAGTCCCCAGAGGAAATTGCCTGTGTTAAGGAAGGCTCATATATCAAGACAGGTTGCCCAGAGTATGACAGAGATGAGTGGAGTGGCATAACTCTGGCAGAGGCTTCAGTACTGAGCTTTGAGCTTCTCTTGATATGGTCCCAGGACATTCAATATTGCACATAAGTCTGCAGGCAGCCAAAGGAGGACTGTCTGCACCATGGGGTGTTCATGCAGTCCTTGCATCCGCCTGTGACCCCAGCTTGTCCAGAGCTCCCTATCCATCTTGTTCCCTCTTCTTTCTATATCATTTTGTCTTTCTGTTGAATTGAGGGAGGAGGGGGCAGGGAATAACCATAAATACTGTCCTAAAAAGCCAGAAATCTCTGCCTTTCTCTTCATCCTTTTCTAAAAACAAATGAAAACTTATTGCTTACTAGGACGAAAGTTAAGGAATTTAATTAGTACTTTGAAATTCAAATCAAAGTCATCGATACTCAAAATATTACATAAATGTTGTGAAAAACTTGTATAAGATATAACAGCATATTCTTTGCAGTAAAACTTCCTTTCGTCTTTCTCTGTTCCTGGTTTTATAAACTGATGCGTGTTTTAACTTAATCTCTGGTTTTTACCCTCAATGTAGAGATCATCTTTACTCCTTGAAGAGTACATTTCGCATGACTTGACATAGCCCTTTTCAATCTTGCCATCAGTAAATTCTGTTTCTCTGAATGTGTTGCTTTTAAGTATTTCACTTATTGAAAGATTGCAAAAGGTTTGTTACGTTATGCAGAAGTTTATATTTATCATGAAGTATTACTATAGGAAAAGTTATCTTCTAACTTCAGAAAGTTGTTTATACAAGTTTCTTTTTTTCAGTTTTGTTTGCTGTTTTTTATTTGCTTACTAGGGCTCTTGATTATGAAGTCTTTTAAAGCATGGATCATGAAACTTTAGTCATTACTTTGAGAATGCTATATTTTCCAACTCTATTACTCTCCTCAAAGAAATGACTCACACTGGATTACATTCTAGGGTATTAAATTATGAATGGTTTCTGAGGCTTCACACTTCCTCCTTCTCTTATTATCTTTGACATGAATCTCCTGTAACTGAGTAACTGTAGTTTGAGATGGTAATAGAAATTTTAGGTTCACAGTCGCTTAATTGCCTACCAAAATCCAACAAGTGCTGAAAACTGACACACTTTTCATAACTCATTTGGTAGCATCGTGACGTGTTCTGGACTCATTCAGTGGTAAAACCAAACCTGAAATGACATGAGGCTATTTTACAATCTTGTCTTTAATCCCACTGAGTATAAATATTTATGTGTTTCACTGAAGAAACATCAAGATGTTTGCTTATGGGGTGCTCTCCCAGATGTTGCTGGGAGTTGTCTATATCTATAAAATAAAAATATATAAAATCCCTGCACCTTCTAAAATCTGCTTCTGAATTCCAAAGTATCTGGTTCCATGTATCAAAGCAGAATTTTCAAAAAAGTAAAAAAACAAAAAAACGAAAAAACGAAACTCAAGTGTAAAATGAACACATGTCAAAGATTTTATTCAACTCATTACTTGATGAGGAAACCAGTAACATGGTAAGCCTAGTTCAAAGGAGAATTTGGGAAATAAAGATTTATGCAGACAGTCAAAGGAAAGCTGAAATAAATGTGTGTGACTAGATTAAAAAATGGTGAATGGCTTACAAATTAAGAGCTTGATTCAGGAGGAACCTACAAATTATCGTGTGATTTAAAAGTATCAGTGCTTTGATTTAATATTAAATAACGAAGTCAAATACATAGGGACATTCTCTATGATATTTATACAATGCTTAATTAAACAATGGTATTGAAAGGACATGCAGTTATCCTTAAGCTTTATTTCCAATTTTTGGATATTTTTATCTCAGCTTCTCCCTCAACCCCCACTATGACCATAAATAATTTCTGAAGCTTATTCTTGAGAGCAACAAAAGTTGCCTTATTTAATTTTGGCCTGATTATTTACATAGGTGCAGCAAGAGGTGTAAATTAACACATATAAGCCTCTTCTGG
The DNA here is from genome assembly GCF_964374135.1 of Grampus griseus. NCBI lineage: Eukaryota > Metazoa > Chordata > Mammalia > Artiodactyla > Delphinidae > Grampus > Grampus griseus. The sequence continues at coordinate 44,117,198 of NC_139006.1, read as the reverse complement.
CATATAGTCTTTTGCAAACTAAGATGGAGAAGGTATAAGAAACTGGGCTCATAAAATCTTCTGAATATCTAACTAACTGAAGTCCTATTCTGCTCGTATTTCCGCCAGAGCACAGAGTGCCTCATTCCTGATATTTGTCCTGAACTCCTTTCAGGGTGTGTTGAAGGTCAGTGACTGCAGCAGTTAGTGACTTCATTATTGTAGAACCAGATGACAAGTGACAATTTTTAGCTGGCACTTGTTTTTTAATTTAATTTAATTTTATTATTTTTTTTGACTTGACTAATATATATATATATTTTATACAGCAGGTTCTTATTAGTCATCAATTTTATACACATCAGTGTATACATGTCAATCCCAATTGACCAGTTCATCACCCCCCACCCCCACCACTTTCCACCCTTGGTGTCCATATGTTTGTTCTCTACATCTGTGTCTCAATTTCTGCCCTGCAAACCAGTTCATCTGTACCACTTTTTTAGGTTCCACATATATGCATTAATGTATGATATTTGTTTTTCTCTTTCCGACTTACTTCACTCTGTATGACAGTCTCTAGATCCATCCATGTCTCAACAAATGACCCAATTTCATTCCTTTTTTTGGCTGAGTAATATTCCATTGTATATATGTACCACATCTTCTTAATCCATTCATCTGTCGATGGGCATTTAGGTTGCTTCCATGACCTGACTATTGTAAATAGTGCTGCAATGAACATTGGGGTGCATGTGTCTTTTTGAATTATGGTTTTCTCTGGGTATATGCCCAGTAGTGGGATTGCTGGATCATATGGTAATTCTATTTTTAGATTTTTAAGGAACCTCCATACTGTTCTTGATAGTGGCTGTATCAATTTACATTCCCACCAACAGGGCAAGAGGGTTCCCTTTTCTCCACACCCTCTCCAGCATTTGTTGTTTGTAGATTTTCTGATGATGCCCGTTCTAACTGGTGTGAGGTGTGATACCTCATTGTAGTTTTGATTTGCATTTCTCTAATAATTAGTGATGTTGAGCAGCTTTTCATGTGCTGTTGGCCATCTGTATGTCTTCTTCGGAGAAATGTCTATTTAGGTCTTCTGCACATTTTTGGATTGGGTTGTTTGATTTCCTCTTTGATTTCTTCAGTGATCTCTTGGTTATTTAGTAATGTATTGTTTAGCCTCCATGTGTTTCTGTTTTTTATGTTTTTTCCCTGTAATTCATTTCTAATCTCATAGCGTTGTGGTCAGAAAAGATGCTTGATATGATTTCAAGTTTCTTAACTCTATTGAGGCTTGGTTTGTGACCCAAGGTGTGATCTATCCTGGAGAATGTTCCATGCGCACTTGAGAAGAAAGTGTAATCTGCTGTTTTTGGATGGACTGTCCTATAAATATCAATTAAATCTACTGGGTCTATTGTGTCATTTAAAGCTTCTGTTTCCTTATTTATTTTCATTTTGGATGTTCTGTCCATTGGTGTAAGTGACGTGTTGAAGTCCCCCACTATTGTGTTACTGTCGATTTCCTCTTTTATAGCTGTTAGCAGTTGCCTTATGTATTGAGGTGCTCCTATGTTGGGTGCATATATATTTATAATTGTTATATATTCTTATTGGATTGATCCCCTGATCATTATGTAGTGTCCTTCCTTGTCTCTTGTAACATTCTTTATTTTAAAATCTATTTTATCTGAGTATTGCTACTCCAGCTTTCTTTTAATTTCCATTTGCATGGAATATCTTTTTCCATCCCCTCAATTCAGTCTGAATGTGTCCCTAGGTCTGAAGTGGGTCTCTTGTAGACAGCATATATATGGGTCTTGTTTTGCATCCATTCAGCGAGCCTGTGTCTTTTGGTTGGAGCATTTAATCCATTCACGTTTAGGGTGATTATTGATATGTATGTTCCTATTACTATTTTCTTAATTGTTTTGGGTTTGTTTTTGTAGGTCCTTTTCTTCTCTTGTGTTTCCCACTTAGAGAAGTTCCTTTAGCATTTGTTGTAGAGCTGGTTTGGTGGTACTGAATTCTCTTAGCTTTTGCTTGTCTGTAAAGCTTTTGATTTCTCCATTGAATCTGAATGAGATCCCTGCTGGGTAGAGTCATCGTGGTTGTAGGTTCTTCCCTTTCATCACTTTAAGTATATCGTGCCACTCCATTCTGGCTTGTAGAGTTTCTGCTGAGAAATCAGCTGTTAACCTTATGGGAGTTCCCTTGTATGTTATTTGTCGTTTTTCCCTTGCTGCTTTTAATTTTTCTTTGTCTTTAATTTTGCCAGTTTGATTACTATGTGTCTCGGTGTGTTTCTCCTTAGGTTTATCCTGTATGGAACTCTCTGTGCTTCCTGGACTTGGGTGGCTATTTCCTTTCCCATGTTAGGGAAGTTTTCGACTATAATCTCTTCATATATTTTCTCTGGGCCTTTCTCTCTCTCTTCTCCTTCTGGGATCCCTACAATGCCAATGTTGTTGCATTTATTGTTGTCCCAGAGGTCTCTTAGGCTGTCTTCATTTCTTCTCATTCTTTTTTCTTTATTCTGTTCCACATCAGTGAATTCCACCATTCTGTCCTCCAGGTCACTTATCCGTTCTTCTGCCTCAGTTATTCTGCTATTGATTCCTTCTAGTGCAGTTTTCAGTTACTGTATTGTTCATCTGTTTGTTTGTTCCTTAATTCTTCTAGGTCTTTGTTAAACGTTTCTTGCATCTTCTCGATCTTTGCCTCCATTCTTTTTCCGAGGTCCTGGATCATCTTCACTATCATTATTCTGAATTCTTTTTCTGGAAGGTTGCCTATCTCCACTTGATTTAGTTGTTTTTCTGGGGTTTTATCTTGTTCCTTCATCTGGTACATAGCCCTCTGCCTTTTCATCTTGTCTTTCTGTGAATGTGGTTTTTGTTCCACAGGCTGCAGGATTGTAGTTCTTCTTGCTTCCTGCTGTCTGCCCTCTGGTGGATGAGGCTATCTAAGAGGCTTGTGTAGGTTTCCTGATGGGTGGGACTGGTGGTGGGTAGAGCTGGGTCTTGCTCTGGTGGGCAGAGCTCAGTAAAACTTTAATCCACTTGACTGCTGATGGGTGGGGCTGGATTCCCTCCCTGTTGGTTGTTTGGCCTGAGGTAACCCTACACTGGAGCCTACCTGGGCTCTTTGGTGGGACTAGTGGTGGACTCTGGGAGGGCTCATGCAAAGGAGTACTTCCCAGAACTTCTGCTGCCAGTGTCCTTGTCCCCACGGTGAGCCACAGCCACCTGTCGCCTCCGCAGGGGACCCTCCAACACTAGCAGGTAGGGCTGGTTCAGTCTCCCCTGGGGTCACTGCCCCTTCCCCTGGGTCCTGATGTGCACACCACTTTGTGTGTGCCCTCCAAGAGTGGAGTCTCTTTCCCCCAGTTCTGTCGAAGTCCTGCAATCAAATCCCAGTAGCCTTCAAAGTCTGATTCTCTAGGAATTCCTCCTCCCGTTGCCAGACACCCAGGTTGGGAAGCTTGACGTGGGGCTCAGAACCTTCACTCCAGTGGGTGGACTTCCGTGGTATAAGTGTTCTCCAGTCTGTGAGTCACCCACTTGGGACTTGATTTTACTGTGATTGCGCCCCTCCTACCATCTCACTGTGGCTTCTCCGTTGTCCTTGGATGTGGGGTATCTTTTTTGGCGAGTTCCAGTGTCCTCCTGTCGATGATTGTCCAGCAGCTAGTTGTGATTCTGGTGCTCTCGCAAGAGGGAGTGAGAGCACATCCTTATACTCCACCATCTTGGTTCTAATCCTAGTTGGCACTTCTGTCACTTTTCTGTCTTGAGTCTAGGAAGCCAAGGCTAAGAATCTCCCATCATGAAATTTTACTTGCAGTACCTGTAAGTTGGGGTGAAGTTCCATCTCATAGATATTCCCAACATTTTATAAGGTTCTGACTATCTATCTATTAGAATAGATTCCAGGCCAGCTTTCCTGGGAAGGATTGGTAAGCACTGTCTCCATGCATCAAGAATTATTTTTATTCTTTAATTTGTATTCTTTTTTCTTGTTATACCGTATCAAATAAGAAGCATTCTTATGTGACACTCTAGGTGTGGTTGTGCTTGCCTAGTTTGTACAATTATACCTTACTAGGGAGAACTGACTCTCCTTACTAGGAGAGAATATATGCAAATAACCATGTTTTCATTAAAAGTAAGGAGAGCAGATAAACATTTTCATTACAAGTAAGGAGACTGTCTACAAATCATTTGAATTCTGAAGGTCAATAAGAATTGGATGTCATTTTTCAAATGATTCAGTCTTTAGAAGCATAGTCTACTAATTTGAGAGAGGTTTTCTCATATACTGATTAGAAAATAGAACACTAAAAATAATACTGAATACATTCCAAAATAAATAACTACAATTAAATTTCTGTTGTTGGTTCATTTAGTCTGCTCTAATTTTTGTTTAACTTTCATGAAATTGTCTACTTCTGAGGCAAAAAGTGTTTTGCAGATCCTGACTGTCTTCAGGAATAATTAGCTATCTTAAGTGGTGTTATTTTTAAGCTCCAAAGCCTGAACTGTGAGTCTTGGCCTGGAAATCTCTGGTGTAGACCTTTCTAGGAGTTGCTGAGACCGTCTTTTTTGTTGTTGTTGTTGAAGATACAAACTCTGCCTGTAGCTTACAGCAGAGTCTTTAGGCAAGCATCCTGGTAGGACAGAAACCGGTTTGATTATGAGGCTAGGGGCTGTGATTAATTTATTACAGTAGCCAGTAGTATAAAAATACAAGAGGGGTAAAGTTCTCTATTGCAATAAAATACATAAATCGTTTGAATTTGACCAGTGTTACTCCTGAGGGTAAGGATGTATAAAGCAGAGTGAGGGTAGGAACAGATTTCTAGGGCATTTCTATCAGTCCTGTGAGGCAGTGGTTTTCAAGCTTTATCAGGCACTATATCACATGGAGGGCTTGTGTAAAATTCAGATTGATGGGCCCCACCCAGAGAATTTCTCATTCAGGTAGGTAGAGAGGTAGGTAGGTCTGAGGTGGGTCTCTAGAATTGGTATTTCTAGCGTGTGGGGAAAAGAACTTTCCTCTATCCTCTAGGTTCTTCTGGCTGGTCTAAGAATTAAATTGACACAAGACATTAACAGGAGAAAGTCAAATTTAGTTATGTATTTAAGGGGGTGGAGGGGGTTCCATTGAAGCCTATGTACCATCTGAGAAAGAAGGGGGTGGGGATCTGGGACTTCAAAGGGAAGGAAGGTAATTCACAGAGATAGAAAAACAAATGTTTGATAACCAAACATCTGCTAATGCTGTACAGAGACAGTGGGACACACGCTAGTCTCCTGTTCCCCCTTCCACACCTCGCCTGTAATCTTTGTAGATGTCTCTGGTGACAGGGCTCTTCCTGGACCAGACCCTCTATATAAATTATTTTAGGCAGTTAAAGGAGAGGTTAAAAAAAAAGACTCCCTGAGTTGCCTGTTTCTTAAAAGTAATAAGCTTAAAATAACCCTCATGCCAAAGAGACACATATTGGGGTGGCAAATTTTGTTCCCTTAAGTGAACAAGATTCCCAGTAATGCTGCTGGTGGTGGTCTGGGGAGCACACTTTGAGAAACACTGTAAAGAGTGTCCTCTCAAACATTTTATTAATATATATCCTGTACACATTCATCCTTTTTTTTTTAAATTGGGGTATAGTTGCTTTACAATGTCATGTTAGTTTCTGCTGTACAACAAAGTGAATCAGCCATATGCATACATATATCCCCTCCCTCCCACCACCACCCCCTGCCCCATCCCATCCATCTAGGTCACCACAGGGCCCTGAGCTGATCTCCCTGGGCTATACAGCAGATTCCTACTAGCTATCTCTTTTACACATGGCAGTGCACATAGGTCAATCCCAATCTCCCAATTTATGCCCTTTCCCCCACCCATGTCCACACATCCGTTCCCTATGTCTGTCTATTCCTGCCCTGCAAATAGATTCATCTGTACCATTCATCCTTTGATTTGACACCTTACAAGAGTGTCCTTATAATAGTGTTGAGCTAATTGAGAAAAATCGAGAAGTCCCAAACATGCCCTGTCATTTCTAGGGTCCTTCTTTTTTCTAAGACAGAAAGACATATTTGTGGTTATCCAGAGGCTGAATGGGAAGTTGCAAAGTTAGTTTTAAATGATAAAAAGAAATCTGGAAATTTGCCTTCTCTACATGTGAGTTCTGATCTTGAAGGCAAAACCAAGAGTTGTTAGAAGAGATGTCTCAGCTGATTAAGATAGAATCGATGGATTTTTTAAAAAAAATTTTATTTATTTTTGGCTGCATTGGGTCCTTCATTTCTGCACACAGCTTTCTCTAGTTGTGGCGAGCGGGGGCTACTCTTCGTTGCGGTGCGTGGGCTTCTCATTGCAGTGGCTTCTCTTGTTCTGGAGCGTGGGCTCTAGAGCACAGGCTCAGTAGTTATGGTGCACGGGCTTAGTTGCTCTGCAGCATGTGGGAGCTTCCCGGACCAGGGATCGAACCCTGGTGTCCACTGCACTGGCAGGCGGATTCTTAACGACTCTGCCACCAGGGAGGTCCCAGGATCGATGGATCCTTGAGATAAAATACTTGGCTATCTATTTAATCAAGGTAACATTACAATATTTCAAAATGGACGCAATAGAAGGTAACATGACCATAGGGGATTGTGCACGTAGCGTTCCTGTTCATGGAAGGACTTGCTGCCCAGCCATCAGCAGGCAGCCTCAAGCATTCAGCTTCCAGGGGCTTTGCTCAGCTGCCCAGAGCTGCCTTGTCTAACTGCTCTCCTTTCAGGGTGGCTGATATCCAGTCATCCCAGGTGGACAGGCCTTGCCATTTTGGTCCAGCTCTGGACACTCTGAGCCATATACATTCCAGGGTTCCCCAGGGGGTTGGCTGAAGCATTGTGGGGCCTGTACACTGTGTAACTCCTGCCAGTTCTCTTCTCTGCTTCCATCCTGCCACTGTCTGTCTGCTCATGCAGAACCCAGCCTCTGACCTTAGCACCTTCAGAACTGAGTACACTTTGTTCTTTATTATTTTTGTTAAATCAAGGACATGATGAAGCAACGCAAAGCACAGAAGATTATCCTGGTGAGTGTGGAGTCCTATTTGGACAGGTTTCAATAAAGAGTAACCATTTACTATGCATTGTTAAGACTAAATATTTCAAGACTAGTTGTCATTTTAATAGAGAAGTTCTGGTTCAGATATTAATACAATATTTGGCAGTAAGTGTTTTCAAATTAATAAGCCCATCAAAACTAAGCAAACTGTCAATTTTAACATATTTCATTATTTTTCAGACTCAGGTATTTTAAACCAAGGTAAATAAAATGCAGTTCCCTCTAAATCTCCAACTTGTTACACAAACTCAAATTTCGTTCTCCACTATGCTCTTTCACATTCTGGAACAAACAGACACTTTCCTTTTGAACAATACTACTCTCATTTTCCTGAGAAAACAAAATTACATCCCATTACCTTGCATATTCAGTTGTATTTCTCTGCTGCTCAGTGCTCCAAATTAACTTCTATTTTGCTGAGAGGCAGGTAATTGATAATTGCTTATCTTACAGTTTAACAAACAAACAAGAAAAACTCAGTCCTCATAGCCACACATATGAGCTTTATACATTCTTAAAGTGGCAAGCATGAGCACATCTAATAATATCCAAAATTATAACCACTCTATGGTAAAGAAACTAAAGGTACATGTTAAACCTGTGCTTGGGTTTTAGTATTGTGTTTTACATAGAAATTATCCAGGTATCTGAAGATTTTCCAGTAATTAACTCTACAGTTAGTCCAAGACATTTTAGTTAATGAAGGATCTAGGGAATTATGTTTAAGTTGAAGTGATACAGAACATAATTACTGTTTATATCAAAAAGCTTGTCAGAATTATAATTTATTTAAGCTGAATACATTTTTCATAATCTTAAAAATAATGTAGGAGTAGTGTGACTTATTTAATCAATAAGCAAGTGTAAGAGGTTTGGGAAATTCATGAAAACAAAATCAAACCTTTAAAGTAAAATGTATTCTTATGTAACACTGAACTCTGATATAATGGCAGGAAAGATATATCACTGTTTCCATAACCAAGACTATCTAGGTAGTCTTATTTTTCCAGTGGTTCATCTTGATTATATGAACTTGGATTCTTATATAAACATGCATTTGGGCCAGTGATTTGTTTTATCTTTAAAAACTGTCACATATAAATTCGGTTTATTTTCTGGAATAATTTTAGGAATGGTTCACTCATGTATGTATTAATGTCTGTAAACCCACACAAAAATGAGCCCCTTTATTTTGAGACTTTGCCAATAACTTATTAATAACTTCCAGAGGTAGGACAATATTTCAGATTTATAGTGAGAAGTTAAGGCTTTGTCTCAATCTTAGACACACAGATACATACATAATCTCGCTGAGCCACAGGTCAGAACAGAAACAGACTCACCAGTTTCTCCCTACAAAAGCTGTTTTCCTTATTAATATGTACAAAATATTTTCTTAATTGATGTGGGCACGTAAAGAGACAAAGAATTTTTTCCCCTCTCCCTGACAGAAGGGAGATGCCCATCTCGATGCAGATGACCACACTGTCAAACTGTAAAACCAAACCCCCATTGCTGCCATCAATGGGATAATACAGTGGTCGTGTACAAACTAGAGTCAGCTGAATGTGGTCAAGAACCAGAAACAAAACAACACAGGCAGAAGGAGTAAGCAAAAGTCTCCTGCTCCTTGAGATGGACTGTGGGAGCCAAGAGAAGGTGTGCCTGGGCTCAAACAACACAAGAAATTGTACCTCTTGATCAATGCGGTTTAATTGGCTTCAGCAGGTAAATGCGTTTGAGCATCTCAGTAGAACCTCCAACACTGCCAAAGCACAATCGTCAAAAAAATTAAACATGACTCATACATAAAATAAGTGCACTTTTATGCTTTTATTCAACCCTTAATGAAGAAATAATGAAGCGTTTTATTCAGTGCTTAATGAAGAAACCACTAAGATGGTTAGATGGGCTTAAGGGAACTTGAGAAAGAGTCAGATAAAAGGATATCAGAATAAATTTTTTCGTAGATGCAAACCTGGTTAATGCATTACAGGGCACACAACTCTGACTTTGGAATTACCTTTCTTATGAATAGAAATCTACAAGTTTACATGTAGCTTCACAATGTCTCTAGTTAAACATTAAAAAGCAGATAGGGCTTCCCTGTTGGTGCAGTGGTTGAGAGTCCGCCTGCCGATGCAGGGGACACGGGTTCGTGCCCTGGTCCGGGAGTATCCCACATGCCACGGAGTGGCTGGGCCCGTGAGCCATGGCCGCTGAGCCTGCGTGTCCGGAGCCTGTGCTCTGCAACGGGAGAGGCCGCAACAGTGAGAGGCCTGCGTACTGCAAAAAAAAAAAAAAAAAAAAAAACCAAAACCAGATACTTTCCTTTATATACTTAAATATCCCTAGGGTGAGCCAGTTAAACAATAGGGTTGAAATGACAGCCTCTTTATTTCTAAATTTTGGTAACTTCAATTAACAAAGTTTCTTATAAGAGACTATGGATCTGAATTTACTTTGGTAACGTTGCCTCTATCATCATTTGGTCAACTCATATGACATGTATTGGTTTGTGACTCAGTCTGTGAACTGTTACTTTTTCCCACCCTGATACTTCTGTCATCAAGATAAAATGAGCTCGTCACCAGTAAGCACTAGTTGATCCGTTCAGTACTTAAAACACTCAAGATTCCAGTACAGTGTTAAAGGCTGTTCCATGGAGCAACTTCACTGGAATCACCTGGGATACTTGTTAAAAACAGACTCCTGGCAAGATGTCAGGCCCAGTGAAGCTAACTCTCTAGGGAGGTGGCCTGGGAATATGCCTTCGAAAAATTATCCTAAATGATTCTCATGCTCACTAGTAATCACTTGTCTAGGGGGAAAGAAAGACCCCTGCTTAAAATAAGTTAATACCAAGAAAAGCTCCGGGAAACAGAACTAAGTCATCTTGTGCCTCCAGGGATCAAGCCACAGAGGAGAAAGGGTAGTTGTTGACACACTGTTCCAGGGTTCAAATGGTGTATGTACTTAAGGGGCCTTGTATTCAGTAGGTATTGGTACTACTGAACAGTATTTCTGTGATTGTAAGTGTGACACCGAAAGCTCTTGTTGGTTCACAACCTTTAACTTAACCTCCCTGTTAAGTTGATAGTGATCTTTGCTGTTGCACAAAACCTTGGCCTCAAAGAAAAGGGGGGGAATTTGTCACGAAATGTGTGTGTGCTTTGGGGGAGAGTAAGAGAGGGACCCTCTTTAACAAAGGTATTGGTAGTCCTCTGCTTTCACTGTACCTTCTCTGCTGCCTGTGTACATAAATCTGAACCTTCAAAGTTTGTGTTTTACTACATTTCTGGAAGCTTTCCTAGAATCATGAGCTGGGTATTTTTGTAAAAATAAGTTATTTGTAGCTAGCAATGTATTGCTTTAAAAAAATCTCTTCTTACATGGTCTTTATCAGAAATAGGCCTTTGCTAAATTAACAGTTAAATATGGAACTACTGCAGTTCTCATCAGCTGTTGGCTTATTGGGTTGAGCGTGTATATGCATCTGTTGAGGGGATGCCAAAAGGGAGGGGGTAGGCAAAGAGGGAAGACTGCGGGTTAAAGGCTGAACTGGTAGAATTATGAAGTGCAAAAAAAAATTGTAGTGGCAAATCTTATAACTTACCCCATGTCGTTCACTGTTGTGGCCTCTCCCGTTGCGGAGCGCAGGCTCAGCGGCCATGGCTCACGGGCCCAGCCGCTCCGCGGCATGTGGGATCTTCCCAGACCGGGGCGCGAACCCGTGTCCCCTGCATCGGCAGGCGGACTCCCAACTACTGCGCCACCAGGGAAGACCTAGAGGGTCCATATTTTTAAGACCATGGGCTTTAGAATTGATGTGGATTAGAATCTGAGCTTCTCTACTTAATTTTTCATATAACATAGAAAACTTTAGGCACGTTACTTAATCTCCCTGATTCTTAGTTTATTTATCTATAAAATGGACATGATAATTAACTGCTATCACAAAGAGTTGGGTTGAGATTAAACTAGTAATGTTTTAAAAAGTGCCTGGTACAGAGTGAATAGACGGTAGCTGCTATTTTTATGGAGAATTCTTCACTGTTGAAAGCATCTGGCAGCTCTGGTTATAACCTCATTTTTCCAGATGTGATTTTAAAGTTAGGATAAACTGGTGGCATGTGCCAGGAAGTGGCACGTAGACTAATAACTCTTTTCACCAAGACTGATGACAATCTAGTCCTCTGTGAATGTGGCAACCAATCACAAGAAGAGATAGCTTTCTGTCAGTTTAAGAATTTACCAACTCTGGGAAATGGTAATTTTAGTTTTTTGAGTTTGAGGGTTTTTTCTTTTACTTGGGTAAGATGCTCCTGATGAAAATCCCTTGCCTATTCTGGTCTTGGCCCTCTCTGCCTAGCTTTTAAATTGGGATTAAATTTTAACAAACTCTCAATTGTGTGTGCCTTATGTTATCACAGAATGTTATATCAGGCATTATAAATAATTCCTAGGCAATATTTAGAATGGCTGCATGCCATTTTTAGAATAGGTTGAGAATTATTTACAATACCTTACTCACCCACTTTGCCTGTCATGTGTTCACTATTTTTCTTAAAATCTTAAAGCAGGGAGGCTACCATTGCTACCCAGGGGTTTATCCTGTGCCAGGTCAAGGATGGTGGTAAACCATTTTTTTTCCCCGTCGAAAGCCTAAATGAACTTAGTTTCTTGAACTCTCCATGGTCTAATTCGCCTCCAGGTTATGACTCCTGCCATTTCTCCTGCATGGAGCCTCTTTCTTTTCTTTTTCCCTTCATGTGCACACTCCCCCATCTCTTTGCTAATTCCTACTGTTCTGGTTTAAGTGCCTCCTCTAAGCCCCTCGTGCGTATCTCTGCTCTGTTTATTGGTGAGTCTTTGTCACTGGACTAAAAGCCCCTCAAGGACAGAAAACTGTCTTTCTCTGTGTACAGGAGTGATACTAAACCGATTTAACATGTGATAATACGTATTAACAAGCCTGGCCAGCTGATGGGTCCTGGAGGCCCCCTGATGGGACAGGGTGAAGGAGAAATTGTGAAAGACTTTCAAATGGACCAAAGATTAGCAGGTGTCTTCAGTGGAATATGCATGGTGTGGAGAACATTCTTCCAGGCCATCTATGAAGTTTGGACCGTTCATTGTCTGTTCATTGTCTTTGCGCTAAGCTACAACTCTGCAGAAAGAGAAAAGTTAGCTTGCCAGAAGTTAATTTGCATGTTAGTAACATGAAAATAATTCTTGTCTGTAGACGTGCAAAAAAATGTCTGGTGGATGTTCAGTTGACTTCTGTTCCCTGCTGTCGAAGCAGCCAGTGTTGCACCTATTAAGCAAATTTTCACAGACCTGATGGGCTTATATATTTACCTGGTCTTTGAATTTTCCTTTGAACTGGTTGTAACACTTTTCAGGTTCCCTTGTTTATTAGAGTTAAAATCTCTGACAGGTGTTCATTCTGAGTCTGTATGAGAGTTATTTTATCTTCTTAAAACATTGCCCTTAAATAGTTGTGGAGTTATTCCACTGAGATTATTTAAAGAAAAAACACGTAACAGAAAACAAACCTTCCTCTTTCACGAAAGAACTAAGGTTCTTTTTAAAAAATTAATTATTTATTTTTGGTTGCATTGGGTCTTCATTGCTGCGCTCAGGCTTTCTCTAGTTGCGGCAAGCCAGGGGCTACTCTTCGTTGCAGTGTGCGGGCTTCTCATCACGGTGGCTTCTCTTGTTGTGGAGCACGGGCTCTAGGTGCACAGTTTTTAGTAGTTGTGGCACACGGGCTCAGTAGTTGTGGCTTGCAGGCTCAGTAGTTGTGGTGCACGGGCTTAGTTGCTCCGCGGCACGTGGGATCTTCCTGGACCAGGGCTCAAACCCGTGTCCCCTGCATTGGCAGGCGGGTTCTTAACCACTGCGCCACTAGGGAAGCCTCCAAAGGTTCTTTTTAGTTGTGTTATCTTTACTTACATTTAAATGCTTTATTGTCACTGTGATTAAAGGGGTAATCAAGTATTTCAGGCACCCATATGAGGTCCAGTATTAATCAGATGTGTATAAATTTTCTCTAATGACTTTTTTTGTTGTTTTTTGCCTTCAAAAAAATCAAATTCTAAATATAGGAAAAGAAAACCTTCAGGATATCTTTTATGACTGAAACTATCTTTGAGATTTCCCAGAAGATCTCTGGAAAGTTAGTGATTTGTTCTTATAAAATGATGCTAGAAATAATCAGGTTTGTTTAATGAGTTACTAAATCAGAAGACATGCTCAGATATCCCTAGGTTACATTTGAATACATAAAATGTGTATAAACATTTCAGAAATTGTTTGTTTTCATGGAGAATTCCTAGAGATTGGTCACTGCCCTCATTGCTCATAATACAGACAGTGATCAGAACCCTGGTGATAGTTTGCTTGATAATATTAGGTAACAACTGGTACAGTGTTACCAGTCAGTTATTATTTAAATGCTTACTTGGAACAAGCTTATATATTTTTTCCCTAACTTTATTGATACACAGCTGACATAACATTATGTAAATTTAAGGTGTACAATGTGATGATTTGATATATATTTACCACAATAAAGTTAGCTAACACATCCATCACCTCAAATAACTATTTTTTTTTGTAGTGAGATTATTTAAGATCTACTTTCTTGACAACTGTCCAGCACATGACACAGTATTGTTAACTACAGTCACTGTGCTATATATTAGATCCCCCAGTACTTATTCATCTTATTACTGGAAGTTTATACCCATTGACCAGCAGGTATCTCCTCATTTTCCCCATCTCCCGGCCCCTGGCAATGTCTGTTCTACTGTTTCTGTGTTCGCCTTTTTTAGATACTACATATAAGTGAGATGATACAGTTTTTATCCTTTGGACTAACTTATTTTATTTAGCACAGTACCCTCAAGGTCCGTCCATTTTGTCCCAAATGGCAGGACTTTTTTTTTTTGTTATGGCTAGATAATATTCCATTTTACACATATACTCCATTTTCTTTATCTGTCCATCAGTGGACACATAGGTTATTTCCATGTCTTGGCTACTGTGAATAACACTGCAGTGAACATGGGGCTGCAGATATCTTTTCAAAATAGTGACTTCATTTCCTTTAATCATGTGGTAATTCTATTTCTAATATTTTGAGGAGGCTCCATACTGTTTCCCATAGTGACTGCACCAATTTACATTCCCACCAACAGGACTCAGGGGTTCCCTTTTTTTCTACATTCTTGCTAATACTTAATCTCTTGTCTGTTTGATAAGCTTTAATTTGAATCTGACATCTTCTAGGCCAGTGATTCTAAATTGGAGATGCACATTAGACTTACCTGTAGAGTTTTATAAAATACAGGCCCTACTCCAGAGTTACTGAATTTCTTGATATTCTTGATATGTATGTCTTAGGATTACTGTGTATCAAGATTTTTCCTCTATAAAAATCATATTCATGCATTTATTTATTTTAAAATATTATTTGGTTGCACCGGGTCTTAGTTGTGGCAGGCGGGCTCCTTAGTTGTGGCATGGAGACTCTTAGTTGCGGCATGCATGTGGGATCTAGTTCCCTGACCAGGGATTGAACCCCGGCTCCCTGCGCTGGGAGCATGGAGTCTTAACCACTGTACCACCAGGGAAGTCCCCATATTCGTGCACTTATAAATCACACGTAACACTTGAAAATTGACTTAATCATTACACAGAAACATTTCAGCTACATTTGGCATGGCTTTATTATCTTGTTATGTATGCCACAGAAACGACCACATTTCCTTGTCACTTTTTTCTGAACTCTCATCAGATCTTTCATGTTTGAAAATTATCAGTAATAAATAACCACACCTATTTCACATTTCTTTCCTCTATGGATGCATTTTGTTTTACTCTAATTTTCACCTGAGTGAGCAGTTTGTCAGTTTGTGTCTTCAAACAAGGATTGTCCTGGCGCCATGCTGTACCAGCTACTTTAAACTATTGCCTCTTTTAAGGATAGACTCTTGGGTGCAGAAGGCATTGCTTGCCAGTGGGCTGAGTCAGAATCTTCAAATTTTTAGTACAGAAGCAGCGGGCTTCCCAAGTCTGCTAACCCAAGACCTAGCAGAACACTACTTAATTACACAGGACTAAATGAACTGATGAGGCAATTTTTATTATGGATATTTGTTTAGAATACTGTTGATGTTCTTTTAATGTTCTCTCTTCTAGATATGTAAGCAACCTCCTTTTTTTTTTTTTTTTTTTTTTTTTTGGTGGTACACGGTCCCTCACCGTTGTGGCCTTTCCCGTTGCAGAGCATAGGCTCTGGACACACAAGCTCAGTGGCCATGGCTCACGGGTCTAGCCGCTCCGTGGCATGTGGGATCTTCCTGGACCGGGGCACTAACCCGTGTCCCCTGCATCGGCAGGCGGACTCTCAACCACTGCGCCACCAGGGAAGCCCAGCAACCTCCTTTTTAAAAGAATTCTTAAGCTATCTGTAACCAATAGTCTTTAGTAGATGCTATTTTAAACAAAAATGTAGCATTTTCAAATAATATCTGATTCTCAATAACTACTTCCCCCTCCCTTCTACTGGAAATCAGAAACTCTCACTAAATCTTCTGTTCTTGGCACTATAGTTATTTGTGTAGGTTCAATAAGAATCTGTCCGCCTTGGTACCAGGAGTTAATAGAAAAAATTGGGTATAGAAACAAATCCTTGCCTGGAATGTCTTATTTGAGAATGGTTCTCAATCAGGTACGACAGTCACTTTTAAGAAAATAAGATTGACTTGTTTATACTTCACTTGAGCCTTTTTAATGGAGCCACTGCCTTTTGGAAGCTTCTCAGGAAGACTGTCCCGGAAGCTGGCTTACCGGGGCCCAGTCTTACTGTGGTGGTGAGGAAGTCACCTCCAGGGAGGCCCGGGGCCTTGTGAGGGGGATTCACCCATACTTACAGGCACTGCCGGTGAAATTTAGTGGAGTGTTTTTTGGGCTTGTTTTCCTAGCCTTGAGATAGCAAATACTAGAAACTTGAAAAAGTCCAGTCTGAAATTCCTTGTGAGACAATTTCCCAACAGAAGTTTATTTTGTGATTGTTCCATACTGTAGAGCTCTGGATTTCCAAAGCCAACTTGATGAAGCCTCTTGCTGTGTGGAGGAGGGGAAATTTCCTCTCTTAGTTCTTTTGGTGGGTGATTAAAATGACCTAAGGCAGATTAATAGGAAAAAATCCAATTTACTACATGTGCACGGAAATTCACATAGGATGACCCGCAAACACAAAGCAAGATGAAATATACCTACATAACAGTATTTGCACATTTCCTGAGTTGTTTTACAGATGGGAAAGCCCCCCACCAACTGGAAGATGTTAACTACTTGATGACCATGAGCACATAGCCCCAGGCCTCCTGGAGCCTGTGGACTGATAATGTTAACCCCTGTGACACCACCCTTCACCATCAGCCAATCAGAATTGTGCATGAGCTGATCAGGTACCCTGTGATCTGCCTCCCTCACCTGCCTTTCAAAAATGTTTTGCTGAAACCCTTATGGAAGCTCAGGGCTTTTAGGGCATGAGCCACCCATCTCCTTACATGGCCCTGCGATAAACCTTTCTTTGCTCCAAACTGCAGTGTTTCCATATGTTTGGCCTCACTGTGCCTCAGGCACACGAACATGGGCTAATATATATATATTCTGGACTAAGGAGAAAGAGGTAGGGGTCTGAGGCTTCAAGGGGGAAGTAAGGTAATCCACAGGAAGAAAAAGAGTTCATGGGCGATCTAGAGACAATGGGACACAGAGAGAACTTTGATCAAATGGGCTCTGCTAGGTTGCTCTCTGTCTACACCTAATACTTTACATGGTTATCTATGGGGATAGCTTCTTCCTGGGACAGGCCTCCTATTTTAAATTCTTTTAGGCAGTAAGGGGGAAGTTCAAAGGTTCTTCCTGAGTCTTTGGGCCTTGATCTCAGCTCAAAATAATCCATGCGCCAGAGTGGCACACCTTGGGGTAGCCTGCCCTGGGGCCCATCTATGCAGATGATGAGGCCAAATCTAATGAGATCAGCCCTACAAGGATGATTTTTCTTTGGATTATTGATCAAGGAGGGAAGATCATAGCCAAAAAGTTGTGAGATTTTTAATTAGGCCAAAAGATTTTCAGGTGTCTTCAGTGGAAACCTATGCGTTGTTTAGAGCATACCTTTCAGAGTTATCTGATTCTATAGGGTTTGGGTTTGTGCTTTTAATTGTCTTTGGGTTATTTTACAACCCTAGAGATAACATCTATAGAGTTAACTATATATCTAGTTAACTTTTACAATACTGATATAATGCAAATAATTCTTATCTATAGACATACAATAGTTTTTTTGTGCTAGTCAATGTTCGACTTCCTTTGCCATTGTAGAAGAAGCCAGTTTTGCATCCTTTAAGCAAATTTGTTTCAACATTCCTAATGGGCTTAAGTATTGGTCCAGTCCGGTCTTTGGATTCGCCTTTGAGGAATTTATGATGGCTTTTCCAGTTCCCTCATTAATGAGTTAAATCTGTGACATAGTTAGCGTTATATCTGTATGAGAGTGTTATATCTGTATGAGAGTGATTGTACCTTACTCTGAAAAATTATCCTCTAACACTGAGTAAACCTTCCTGCTGCTAGATAACGAGGCATCCCCCGGTGTTCAAGGGAGGGGGTCAGTGGGGAGCTTAAGGGAGTTGCTATTAATCAGCTGGTGAAATACTTTAGCATCTTAAGAACTGGTATGTCCATATCTGGGCACCTGCCTGAGCATCAGCCCTGATTACATCCCAGCCTTTACATAGTTCCTACCCTGAGTAGGCGCTACAAACACTGTTTCTCCCCCTCCTCCCCCAGTTGAATTCAACTGTAGATAGAAAAAAAAGACCATGTAGGTGGTTGGATGACTTGAAATTTATGTTCAAATTTGCTGATGATTCTATGATTCTACGTGACAACTAGAAAAACCCCCACAAGAATAACAAAGCAATTTTTTCATGAGGCAGAATCAGTAGCTTAGGCAGCTAAGGAAGTTTTAGGAACTTCTGCTTCTGATTAAAAGTGACAGTTAACCTTTAATGAGCATGTACTGTGTGCCTGGCACTATTATAAGATCGTTACTCGTATTCTCTAATCCTAAATAGACCTGAGAGCAAGGTACTCTAAATAGATCCTTTTTTTAAACTGAGGAAAGGGAGGCACAGAACTGTTAACTTGCTCAGGTGATACAGCCAGTTACAGTTTAAATACATCAGTTCTCCTTTTAACATTAGATTCCATTTAGTCAATTGGTTTTCTGACCAGAATCTTATCTTCATGCAATTCTTACGACAGCCCTATAAGAGAGACATTGTTATTCCCGATTTGCAGATAAGAAAACTGAAGCTAAATGGTCACAGAGTTGAGATTTATCATTTGTTGTACAGTTTTCTGCCAGTTAGCCCCTGTTCTTGTCTGCTTGCCTCGTGTGCTTTGCCTACTTTCAATCTGTGTAATGGCTGGAACCTGCTCTTCCTTCCAGTGAGCATGTGGTTTCAGGTGCTGTGCATCCCCACCTCTCAAAGCTGGGAGTGCTGTGCCCCCTCCCTGGTGGAGAAGGAGCCCCTTCGCCTCAGAGATACTGGTACATGCTTCTCAGGGCACTTGGGAAACTGCTGGGTTAGGAGGTTACTGCCCCGGTTCATGGAAGATGCAGAGAACATAGCTGACCAAATAGAACTATCACAAAGTTAAGTGCACAGACAAAAGTGGTTTTCTTTTTTTTTTTTTTTTTCAGGGGGTGGGGTGTGACCACCTCTTTATCTTAATGAGTCCTTGCCTTCGCGCCCCCCCCCCCGGCTCATTACCAGTTTCCAGCACACTCCATAAGTGCCCCCCAACCCTTCTGGCGGAATGAGACTCCCAGCTCTGCTGTCCTTGAGCCAATCCTGGTAGTGGTCTGCGATGACTCCAGCAGTGTGTTCTTGGCTGCCTCTAGCTTGATTTCAGCTGGGTTTTGTTCACTCAGTGGCAGATTGTTAAATAACATGTGTTTCTTCTGCACCAAGTTCCTCATCCATGTGGCATCTGACATTTTTGTTTCTGCTTTGTCACAAACTTTACAGCATCTACAGTTGGGGTCCTTGGCTATTAGTTCAGCATTGACGTAGGCTGGGTCTTTGTCTCCTAATACCTGGAGACATTGCCAACCCTCCGAGTCACATCAATCAATGTGCAGGATAGGTTTTTTTGTTTCTTGTAGCTGCTTTGTGCGCTGCAGCAGGGGCTTGGTCCCTCTTTCAGGCGCAGAAACACAGAAACTCCAGCCCTGCCGCTGGAGGGGGTGTGTGGGGAGGGGACAACCCCCCTCTCCCTCTTGTGCCCCAGTCTCTTACTTCTAGTATCTGTGAATATATTGCAGGCCCTCTCGTTCCAGCATGTGGGGGGACGGTGAAAATGGTCAAAGGGTACACACTTCCAGTTAAAAGGTAAATAAGTACTGGAGGTGTAATATGCAACATGATGACCATAGTTTAAAAAGCTGTATGGTGTAGTTGAAAGTTGCTGTAAAAGTAAACACTGAAAATTCTCATCACAAAGAAAAAATTCTTATAACTCTATGAGGTGATGTATGTTAACTTCCTGTGGTGGTCATTTTGCAGTGTATGTGCATGTCCTGTCATGATGCTGTGCACCTTACACTTACACAGTATGTTAACCATATCTCAAAACTGGAAGGAAAAAATAGAGAAAAAAATTTAAGAAAGGATTAAACTTACCACTTCTCTCTGAATCTTCTCTCACCCTCACTGTTTCTATTAATTAATAGCCATTGCCCCATTCATTCCTGCTCAAAACCTGCAACTGTTTTCTCTCCCTACATACTTGATACCTAATGGAGTGTAAGCCCTACCCGTTTCTTCCAGCCTATCTCTTGCACCTACTCTCACTTTACCATTCCTCTTCAAATGTTCCATGTTCAGTTCCTCAGTACAAATAGCTGTCTCTTCAAGAATTACATACAGGTAGGACCCCACCTCCCTATATTTTCATACAGTTGCCTGCGGCCATGGTAGGTTCTAGAGCTATCTGCAGGAGGGTGGGTGGTGGCCCAGGCAGAGTGTCTTCTTTATGACGAATTAGGGCTTGTGAGTTTCAAATCACTGGCAGCTCTCTTCCCATGAAGAGCTGAGCTATACTGTGTTTGAGTTTCAAAGACTATATTCTCCCAAACTCTCTTGTGGCCTAGACAATATTATAGCTTAAGCCACATAACCCACCTTTTTCTTACCTGAACTTTACGCGGTCTGTTTTGCTTTTCAAGGGAAGTTTGCTCTCCAAGCGGGAGGAATTTTACACATTGCTCTACTAATCAGATGAATTCAAGTGTGAGTCTAATTTTTTGAAAAAGAGCCTTTAAACCCTCTCTGCATCCCTACTAAGGCAACTCCACCCTTTGTCCTTCTGGGTTCCATTTTGCCCTTGACCTCCCTCTGCAGAGGTTAGATCCGGGTATTGACAAAGGACTATATGACTCAAACTGGATCCAGTCTTCCTGTCTCGTTCTCATCCCTGCCTGTGTTCCCTCCTCCACGCTCTAGGCCACCGTCAGAATTGGCTTCTTAAAATGTCAAGTCACTGCATCTACTTGAGTGGCATCGGAGGCTGCTCATTACTTCAGAATAATGGCAGCATTTCCCAGTCTTTACTCTGAGCCTCTGCCCGCGCAGCTTCCACCAGTTACCTTGACTCACCCGGCCCCGCTGGACTCGGTC
This sequence comes from Grampus griseus, assembly GCF_964374135.1. Classification (NCBI taxonomy): domain Eukaryota; kingdom Metazoa; phylum Chordata; class Mammalia; order Artiodactyla; family Delphinidae; genus Grampus; species Grampus griseus. Next base: position 44,096,313 of record NC_139006.1, on the reverse strand, counting down.
CCAGATGAGATTGGCCACTGCATTATTCAGCAGCTCCTCTCTCTGGATCCGTTCCCCTGTGTTCAGTGAAGTGGCTTTGCACTCTGTGGAGGGGCGAGCACGAAAAGGTTTTATTTTGATTCAGTCATCACTTTAAGCCATGTTCTGCTGACTCGCTCTTTCATCCCCTGATATCTGCAACAGCGGTCCATTCACTTGCCTCTATTAAAATCCGGACGACTGTGTTTAGAAGTCATGTCATGCCTCCCCTTACCGGTTCAGGATTGATGCTTGGCTCTAAGGATTCCCACGTGCTGTGGGAAGGGGCGTGGTCTGCTCAATCCCTCCCCCTCCTGGAGCTCCCCTGGGGTTGTGCACTAGGTGAGAGAACAGGGGAGGTGGCAGGGGGAGTTTCTGCAGCTGACCCACCTGCAGCTCAGCCTCTCTTGGCTGTCCTGTGTGATCTTTGTGACGTGTCATTCACGTGCTGTCCTCCTCAGGAGGGGCCTCCATGCTGTGGAATTCCCTCCTTGGGAGGACAGGGTGACATCCACCTCCAGATGTCCCATGAAGTGTGAAGGAGGATTCAGTTCTTAGGTGGACCTCTAAAGCCTCTTCAGAGCCCTGGAAACTGTGCCCCACAGGCGGTCATTAACCTCGAAACTGGCAGGCAGAAGTCCACCTGTGTTCTTGGAATTATTGACTACTATTAGGGTTGTCTTTCTATTCAGAGTAGCAACTGAGAAGAGAATTCTCTTAGAAATCGATCCCTGAGACGTGCTTTGGGGTGCGTACTTAACGATGCTGCCTTTTCTCTCATCTGTGGCTAAGTTGACTGAGAGGACTTAGGGAAGGGAGTGACCGGTGCAGAGTAACTCTTCCTTCGTGTAGGGAGAAAATGGTCATTCTGCTTTAAAGCTCTCAAACAGGGAGAACTGACTGGGTTCCTTCTGATTGCCTCCTTGGGTTTCAGAAGGATTTGCTCAGATACCTGGAGTTTTTCACTTCTATTCTCTCACTTCCCAAAGGCTAGTCTTGCCTTTGTATCATGTGGAAATAATCTTTTTTTTTCCCTCCCCATCTTGCGGATTTGCTGAAGATTACTCACGGTGAGCTGAGGTTCCTGTAGAGTAGAATCAATCAGGCTTTGGGCCTTCTGAGGCCCCCTCCAAGTCCTGGTGCTGTATGTGTGTGTGTGTAGTTTTTTTGTTGTTGTTGTTAAACTTTATGTTAAAATTAGCATACAGTATACTTATCCTTTTCTTGATGTACAGTTCTAGAATTTTCTCACATGGATCTATTCATATATCCACCACCACAATTAGGATACGGTATACGTTCCACCACTCCAAAAACTCCCTTGTCCTATCCCTTCCTGATCACATTTTCCCTCACCCATAACCCTTGGCAACCACTGATCTGTCATCAGCCACTGTAGCTTTATCTTTTCAAGACTGTCATACAATTGCAGTCATACATTATGTGACCTCTTGAGACTGGCGTTTTTCACTCAGAATGTTGCCTTTGAGAATCACCCAACTTGTATGTATTAATAGTTTTTAAAATTGAAATAACTGACATAACATCAGTTTCAAGTGAATAACGTAATGATTCAATCTATGTATACATTGGCATATGATCACCACAGTAAGTTTACTTAACATCCATCACCACACATAGTTACAAATTTTTGTTTCTTGTGTTGAGAACTTTTAAGATTTACTCTTAGCAACTTTCAAATCTACAGTACGGTATTATTAAGGTATTATTAACCGTAGTCACCATACTGTACATTACATCCCCAGGGTTTGTTTATCTTATAGCTGGAAGTTGGTACCTTTCGACCACCTTTATCCATTTCACCCACCCCCACCTCTGGCAATGACCCATCTGTTCTCTGTATCTATGAGTTTGGGTCTTTAAAAAAAAAAATGCACATATAGCTGAGATCATACAGTATTTGCCTTTCTCTGTCTGAATTATTTAACTTGGCATGATGTCCTTGAGGTCCATCCATTTGTTGCAGGATTTCCTTCTTTTTAATGGCTGAATAATATTCCATTATGTATATATTTTACATTTTCTTTACCCATTCATCCATCCATGGATGCTTCAGTTGCTTCTGTAAATAATGCTGCAGTGAACATGGGGGCCCAGATATCTTTTTGAATTAATGTTTTTGTTTTCCTCAGATAAATACCCAGAGTGGAATTGCTGGATCATATGGTAGTTCTATTTTTAATTTTTTGTGAAACCTCTGTACTGTTTTTCATAGTGACTACTGGTATCGATAGTTTATTCCTGTTTGCTGCCCACTGACATTCCGTGGTGTGGATGTAACAGTTTCCTGGTGCTGCTTTTAGGACTGCGGATTGATCTCTCTGGGGCTGGATCCTAGTTTTCCTCTGAACTTGGCATTGACCTTGCTCAGCAGTTGTTACTGCTGATCCCAGTTGGGGCCATTTTATACCAATTGCTAATTCTGTTTTCATTGGAGCAGCAAATATAGCCATTGGTGTTTTTGTCCTTTCTCTTTTGGTAGCTTTCTTTCCAACAGGATGTGATTTTGCTCTTTCAAGGTTAATGCTTCCCTTGTTCAGGGCAAATTCTCAAGGAACGGTGCTGTGGAATGCATGCGAGGCTGCGCTGTTTGATGCTGGATGGGAATTTTTAGGGCTCTGAAGGGGATTACATTTCACTGAGTCTTTTGTAGCTTAGGCCAAGGGTTCTGATTCTACAGAACTCAACTCCACCCTATCCCGAGTTCTCTTCCTAGGCTCCAAGAGTCTCAACGACTGTCCCTCCAATGGGACTCTTTGGGGACTTTCACGGTGTGCCCAGGTTGTGGGTGATTTTAGAATAATAAAATATATAGTGTGTCTAGGGTTAAAGCACTTTATATATCTAGCCTCATTTAATCTTTATTACAGCAGTGTGATGGAGGAAGGAGAGACAAGACTTAACGTTTACTCAGTGCCTAGGATGTGCCAGGCCCTTTAAATTATCATCTCATTTAATCTTCCTACGAACTTTATGGAGAATTCTCACTTTCCAGGCCAGTAATCGGCAGCTTAGAGAAGTTAAGTGAATTGCCTGAAGACAGCGAGTAAAGGTGGTATCAGGATTCAGACCTCAGGTTAATCAAACACCTTCCACCCTGCCCTCTGTTTAAAAACAAAACAAAAACCCAAAAGGGAATCTAGAAGGGAGAGAAATACAGTGTATAACGTGTCTGTGTTACTTTCCTAGGGCTCCTGTAACAAAGTACCACGAACTGGGTGGCTTAAAACAACAAATCAATTCTGGAGGCTGAGTCCAGAATTAAGGTGTTGGCAGGACCTCCCCCTCTGAAATCTGAAGTGGAACGCTTCCATTTCTCTTCCCAGCTTCTGGTGGTTTGCTGGCAATCTTTGGTATTTGTTTGGCAGCTGCCTGACTCCAATCTCTGCTCTTGTCATCACGTGGCCTTCTGCCTGTGTCCCTCCATCCTCACATAGCCATCCTGTGAGGGCACCAGTCCAGTTGGATCAGGGGCCCACTCTACTCCAGTATGACCACATCTTAACCACTTACATTGGCAATATTTCCAAATATGGTCACATTCTGAGATACTGGGGGTTAGAACTTAAACATATTTTGTGTGGGGGGGTGGGGGGACACAACTCACACATAATAGTACCTATTGTCTATCAGGGCTCTACTAGGCCCAAGGACAAAAACATAATGGAAATAACTATTCTTATCCAAAAAAATACTTTATCCTCTCAAATTTGGGTCACACGCTGTAGAGCACTTCATTAGAGTAATCATAATTTAATATGTAGATGCTTTCCTGTAAGAGGCCTACTAGGAATTATAATGTTCAGTCTAGTACAAACTTTGTAGTTGAGGAAACAGTTGACTTGAAAAGTCCATTTCCCCTTGTGAACAATCACACGCATGGCAGAATAAAAGTTAGGCTTAAACTTTGTTTTTCTCAGATTTTGTTGTCTAGACCTCTGCACTGCTTTCACTGCTTTGTCTAACTTCCTTCTTTTTTACTTTTTTGGAGAAGACTTGTCTTTTCTGAGCACATGCTTTGTGATTCTTGATCAGTAAGGCTCAGAATGGCAGTTAGTACATTGTTATTATGTCTGCTATTCTTTTGCTTTATTTTTTCCTACAATATCCATATTGAAGCAATTTAGTATTTTCTGAATTTTCTGTAAACGAGAACAGAGTGGAGAAGACTCACACAGGAACTTCCTCTCACACATCTCAATGGTTGTCTGAGGTTGTTTTAAAAATCCATTTTAATTTTCAATGGCAATACTATTTTAAAAACCATTTTTCATAAATCATATTATGGACAGTCTCTGTATAATGGAAAGTTAATTGGTTATTGCCTTTTAAAATTCCACTTTCCTCTAAACACATTTTTGTAAACTATCCCATGTGACCTCTTGCCATGCTGAATTTGAAATTCCAGCTCACTAGACAAGGATCATGTCTAATATGCTTGGCTTACCTGTCAGTCTCAATGAATATTTAAAAATCGCACACAACTATACATTTTGTTCTTACAGTGCCTAAGTACTTATTCCCATTTCTCTGCAGAACCAACCACAAATCCTTTTTTAACAATATCAGTAAAGAATATGCTTGAGTGCATTAAGAGCTCTGATATTTTTGACAGAAAATTCAAGATTCGAATATGAGAAAAGCAGTGCATGAAATCAAGTTTTTTTAATTGATGAAACTACTTTTAAACTAGCTGATTACCTAGTCCTTTCTATTTTAACATGTATACTGCTTGTTTTACCTCTTACAGCCGAATCATTGGAAGCAGATATAGGATATTTTACATCAAACCAATTTTATGACCCTTCTCTATCTCTTGGTTTTGACAAAACACTATGAGGTAATGGAATGATAGTATTTACATTACAGTGTTTTCTTTTGGAATTTCTTGGAGATGAGGATATTGCCATTTCTGAAATATTTTTTAGGTGGTTGGAAGCAAGAAAGCTATTTTTTGAGGATGAATTCAAGAGAATAACATAGAAATGAGAATTTTAGCATCTTAAGGTTTTATTTGGGAATGGAATCTTTTAACTAAATTTACTCTATTTGTACACTCTTTGGCTAATTGTACTACATAACGCTAAGCTAGAATCCCAAAACATTAGGCCTCAGTATTCCTTTGATTCTTCCGGAAGCTCCTAGAGACAGTAGAGGAAGCACTAGGGGGCGGTGAGAGCACAGACCCTGGAGCCCCACTGCCAACACTGCTCATATGACCTTGGACCTCAGTGTCCCGTCCTGAGGATTCAATTAAATGAGTCATGTTCTCAGAGCAATGCTTGGTAAATAGTGCTATACAAGTTTTACTATTATTTTTCCAGGTTTACTTTGGTATTATATTAGCTATATGATCTAGGGCTAGGACAAGTCCTTTAACCTCTTTTCGGTTTTATTATTCACATTTCACATAACTTGCAAGCTTTTCATGAGGATTAAATTAGATATTTTATGAAGAAATCCAGTGTGCATCTAGCTTATTGCTTTTAACTATGCCAGACCATCTATATACTGAGTGTTTTACTCAAGCCATTCTGGTGATTAAAAATGATAAACATGTCCTAAGCTCTTAACATCCATCATTTCCTGGGAGTTCTTTAGACCGTGGGAACAATCTAGATCATTACTACTCATTTAACACATTGCTTGATGTTATTGCATATGTGATACTGAAGTATATCCAGCTACTTTTTTGTTGTAATTCAAGCCATAATCATTGAGGAGTTGTTCATCAAACCATAAAGTACCAAATCTCTTGAGCAAAAGTAAAACATGTCTGAGAAAACGTAATTTGTTGCCTGCCATATCATCATTCTAAGACTTAGTGAAACCAGTTGCTGTTAGTAAAATAACAATCTGGTTATATAAATCTCAGCCATGACTGTGACTAGCTGTTTACAGCTTCTAACTTAAAAATAATATTGAACATGATTATGCTTTTCCTGTGGGTGGGAAAGTAATAAAGTGAGTCAAAAGTGTAGCCTCAAGTTTTATTGAAAAGAAAGGGTTAAATATTTTGTGTGTGTGTTTTTTTTTTTTTTTAAATTCATGAGAACTGCCTACATCCTTAGGACTGATGTGGGGACATGACATGACTTGCTGATCTGAGGTGGTAATAGCAAGTTTGGAAGGTAATGTTCTATTTTTGTTTTGTTCTGCTTTTTGCGGTACGCGGGCCTCTCACTGTTGTGGCCTCTCTCCCGTTGCGGAGCACAGGCTCCGGACGCGCAGGCTCAGCGGCCATGGCTCACGCGCCCAGCCGCTCCGCGGCACGTGGAATCCTCCCGGACCGGGACATGAACCCGCGTCCCCTGCATCAGCAGACGGACTCTCAACCACTGCGCCACCAGGGAGGCCCCGGAAGGTAATGTTCTTTACCATAGGTGAGGGTAGTAATTTCCGGAGCACTGTAGCTTTGTTTTGTGTTTTTAAGCAGCTGACTCATTTTGTTTTGGGTTTCCTGGTTTATTATGTGATCATCATTCCATATGGTGCTGTTATCTTCCAGCTCATATTTTCATCAGCTAGCGCTAGCTTGTTGCCCATTTAATGATGCAGAAATTCAAATTCATGGATCACAGTTTCGGATGTTAAAACACCGTTGCAAATTTACCTAAGGAAAATGAGTAAAAGAGTGTTTCTGCATTCAGAGCAGAATGAGTCTTCATGCTAAGGAGGAATTCTTGGTCTCCTCAGTGCCCATACCGTATAAAAACATCACGTAATTATAGACTGTCTAAAATAAGAACTTTAGGCTTCTAAGCCTACTATGGATTGAATTAGAATACGGAGGAATGTATTTTAACTCCAGTCGTGTGCTCGGTTTACCAAACTGTCATAAACCTCTCATTTGTCAAAATGATGCATTTCAGAAGGAACGAACACATGTTTTCTCAGGTATCCAAGGGCCTCCCCCATCCCCCCACCCAATTTTTAAACCTCAAACTAAGGTCTCTTACATCCATCCATGATCTTCATACTTTAAACATCTGACGTGGACTAGATGACCTCCCATCTGTTGGATGGCAGAATCCAACAGATGAATTTAGTTATTTCTGTGGCTTAATGAAAATCCAGAACCACATCAAGCCGAGGCGCTAGGTCACCGAGCGGAATTCTAAACCATGCTAAGAAGTCCATGAATCTCGAGGTAAGCAGCCTAGATGGACTCCTGGAGCAACGTAACCGCTGCTCGTTGCCTTTGAAAGAATTCCCAAGTAATGCTGCTGTTAGTGTCCTTCCCAGATGCAGGAACGTTGCCCAATTTTTTTTTGGCAGGCTGGTGAGATGTTCTGATGATTTCCGAATGGGTGCCTTTTCAGAAACAGGTGAATATGGTTTCTGTAAATTGGCTTCCTAGCTTAGCTTTCTCATTACTTCTATCCAGGAATTTAGTCTTTTTCACACTGTAGGTTGCATTACTTGCATGTGTTAACGTTTGCTGTGGTTCCTTTGTGGCATTGAAAACAGATTCTTAGTACTCGGTTGCACCTCTGCCTCAACTGTTTGCTACAGCCAGGCAATGTCCAAGACTGCCAGAAAGAGGGGTCCATAACTGATGGAGTAGAGTAGCCATAAAGTAAATATTTTGTTTTCTTCTGAAGCTGACCACCACCCGTATTTACTTAAATAATTAGGTCCAGATGTTTTACAAATGACTGTTTTCAAGAGGAAGTTAATGGTAAAAAATAGAGGCTCGTATATCTTAATTTGAATTGGCTATTCTTGACTCCTTTTCTCTTTTTGTAGTGTTGTTCACAGCTTGGATCCCATAATAAGAATTCATAGTTTTTACTTATGATTCAAAGCAGTGCTTCGAGATATTTCCAGATGCTTAAATGATTTGCAACATATAAAATAATATATGCTTATTTGTCAATAATGTAAAAAATCCGTATATTTGTCTCTGGAAGATAACATTGTATGTGAGCAGGAAAAATATCATTGCTCCTCATTGGTCAGCTGCTGTGTCATCTGAAGGCTAAAGTTAAATCTAGTGGCAGGGAGAAGGAACTGGGTGTACTAGTTCTTCATTTCTGCCTCCAGCCCTGACTTGCCGGAGTATCTGATATTGATCACAAGTCTTCTGTGCCTCCTTTCTTTTCCTCTGGATGGCAAGCACCATCCCGTTGCTTGCAGGTCAGCCGCAGATTTAATTAGGCCTGGGAAAGTAGCTGGATGCTTGGCCTGGAGTCACTGGGCAAACAGGAACTTCAGTTTACCCATCAGATACACCAACCAGAAAGCCAAGTGGCATTACTTTGCTCTCTCTCATCTTTGCCTCATTCTTCTACCATCTAAATTTCAAAAGCTCATATTGAAAGGGGGGGGGGAGAAAAATGCTTCTTTATGAAATCTACAAGACTACTATTTGTGTATACAGGTAAAGTCTTCTCCCCAAGTCATAGTCCAATATCGTGGAGCGACTGTCTATGGAATGAGAGGAACAGATAATAGATTGGTTTTGAATATAAACAGATGATTTGCTGGGGGGAGGATGCAATAGTGGGTGTGGGTTTTTCACAGCTCTGTGTGAGCTGAATGCACCACGACAAAGATCACCTAGCAGTCCATGACGATGTTCTGTGCACTGGTCGTGAACGTTTCATTCATGTATCATTTATAAACTCTGTGCTGTGATGTCACAATGTCATTCCCATAACACATAAAGAAACGCAAGGAGACAGGCTCACTTTCTCTTCTCAGGGACTGCTGATCCTGGGTCACATAACTTCTGGGTGGAATGAGATGGGGCCCCTCACGACAAAGGAGAGTGACTCAGCAGTTGGGTTCTGAACGTTCCATTGTGCAGCTGATGCATTTCACAGTTCTAACCGAAACCCCACTCAGAATCGTTTCTCCTTCCACTCTTCTGAAAGAAAAAGGCAAGCAGGAGTTTTTGTCTTTCCGAAAATGTGCACGGGTGAATACTGCTTCATTGTCCTCTTTCTCATTACATGTGTGGACCTGATTCAGCAGCCTTTTCTCCATTGTCTCTTTGTGTCATTTGGGGTTTGCGTCTGAAGATCTCTCCACTGACATCTCTGACTAGACTTATTTCAGGTCTGCGGATCATTGCATAGGTTTCCTTCAAATACCAGCTTCATATTCACCTTCCTGTCCAGTCTCGGTCATTTCTCTGCGACAGTCATACTTTGTTGCTTACTTCCAAGATCTAAAATAACCAATTGCTAATTTTTCCTTTCCTTTGCTCTCTGAACCTTTTCTTTCCAGATCATCTCATGTGCTCCCTAGCACTCTGAATTACTCTCTAATCTGTAAGCTTCTTAATGATCCTTAGGTTCAGCGGTTGTTGTTCATACCACGATATCAAAGTCTCTTTATATTAATTCTGCCAGAGTAAATAGCTTATGTTAAAACATGTAGTCAATATGGAATGATGTAGGTTTGAAAGGGAGTAACACTGCGGACAGATGAAGGCTCTCTACCAAGGAGCCATCCAAGATACTATTATATTGTGGTATTACTGTAGCCCACACTCTACCTCCCTATTATGTTAGTCCGTGTTTTACAGAATTGGAAGGGCTGACTCTTGCTAATCAATTACATGATAATAAAGTATATAAGCCATAATGAGCATTTAGTATGGGGATATGAGTACACTGTATCAGAATCGCCAAGAAGTTGGCTTACCTAGAGTTGCTTAGTGAAGAGGGCAGCCCTGAGGCATATTTCGCCATGGCTGTTTTGAACCTGTTTAATCATCCATCATTATGGATTACATCACTATAGGAACCAAAAAGTGTATGTGTTTTATTGGACTTGATAAACAAGGTCAACTTCAGGCCCCTGGTCTTTCTGCCCTATTCTTGAGGCTGACTATCCTCCTTCTGTTCAGTTTTTCTCCAAAATGATAGTTACGTTCCTGCTTTAAAAATTATAAACATCTTCCAGATCTGCTTTCCTTCTATTACGTTTCAGTCTTTCTAGCTTCTAGAGATACAAATTTAGAGAGAATCTCCTGGGTTGACTCCTACAAAAGTTAATCCTATGCATTGTGCATGGAGTTTTCTACTTTAATACCTAATATTCCATACTTGGGTATGCGGGTAGGCAGCTGATCATTTCTTTATGCCTCTGTGGTCCATCAACATATAATAAAACACTTATTACAGTAATTCTTTTATCATTCTCAGATTGACAAAACATGTATACCTTTCCCAATTTCTCTATAGTTTATTTTTAACAGAAATATGCAAGTATTTTATGCAAATACTTGACAGCAGTAAAATTGGAGAGTATAGAAGCTCAGCTATAAGTATATAAATCAATCATCAATCATTAGTCACATAACTTTGCATTGTGTGGGAATTCTCTCCACTGTATCCTGACTGCTAACTGTTTAGTGGAAGTCTATACTGACAAGGAATTCACTGTTTCATGGAATAAGCTAACATATTTTGGGGTGACTGGAGACCATTAGAAAATCCTTCCTTCTTACTGAAGTTATTGGTAAACATTTGATTCTTATGAGTAGTTTTCCATGCCTCGCATAATCCTTATCTTCCTCTCAACCACTTTTAGTTTTTCCAGTGTTCTTAAATGTTAGTGTAGAATTGAACAAATATGTCATTTGGTCTGGAGGTACTGTATTTGCTTTCAAGACTCCAGCGCTTTTTAATGCTCACATCACAATATTGGCTCATAACAAGATTGGGATGAACTGAAACCTAAGGAAGTTTTTACAAATCCCAATGACAAACCAAGTCTCCCTACCCTGTGATAGCACCAAAAAATCCTTTGATTCTAAGTGCAGAACTTTCCATGTATCCTAGTTATGTCATTTTGTTGTGTGGGTTTGGCCTTTCGCTCAAGGCCCTTTTGAGTTCTTATTTCATTGTGCAGTGTATTTTTCCAGGATATGGTAATGAGAAAACAAGAAAAAACAAAACCCAGAACCCAACCCAACCAAGAAATCCCCACACAGGCCTTGTATATCTCCATATAAGACATTGATAGAAAATATATTCTAAAAGGCCAAATAGAAGATATGATATCACAACATAGGGTTGTATTTCATTAATTCATTCACATGTTCACGGAAGCCTAATCCATGGCAGACATTGTGTTAGGCCTTGTGAATACGTGGTGAATAAACAAACAAAGCCTTAGCTTTTGTGAAGCTGATGTTTTAGTGGAAGAGATGGAGTATAAACAGAATGTGGTAGGAAAAAAACAGGGATAGGATAGAGAAAGATAGGGTTGGGTAGGTGGCCATCTAATTTAGAGTTTCTGAATAGGTGGCATTTATACTAATGACTTCAGTTTCAGAAGGATTCAGCTATTCAAAGAGCTGAGAGAACATTCCAGGCAGAAGGGAACAGCAAATGCAAGCAGGAGGGGATGAGCTTGGTTAAGAATAGGAAGTCTCCAGCATGGAGCTTAGTTTTCTTTTTCTTTCTGGATTACCAATTGCTTTTGAATAAGCTTGGTTAATTAGTATGGTTAGATGAATTATTTACTATTATCCAATCCACACTTCTCCGTGGTGTTCATGAGAATATCATGAGAAACTGTCAGTTGTATTGGAAGAATCCTGGTTTATTCTATATATAGAGTTTTCTCCTGATGTATGATTCAAAATGAACAAAATTCCTTTGGGGTTTGTTCTTACTGAACTGCGTTGGCTTGTTTGTTCAGGTCTTCTAAACCACTTGTTCTTGGATCCTTTATAGAATTTATCAGGGATTTGAGTGAAGTTGAACAGTCTAATTTCTAGAATTTGTTTTTGAAATTTGGGTCAAGATGTTTTGCATCTTCAGCCTGTTCAGATTTCTTCTATTCCCCTGATTGTGCAAAGATGACCACAAATGGTTCTTGATGAAACTTACAAGATGGTTCAATACTTGGAAATATAATCCACTCTGTTTCGAGTAACTAGATTTTCTTTCTCACTAGAAATATATCAGGGTTTGTTCTGGTTCATTATACTTTAAGTTTGGAGGCACTTTTCTTAATAAAGAAAAAGGAATCAGAACAGTATTCAACTGCTCTGTCCCCTCTCGCCTGGAAACTTCATGTGTCTTGATGGTTCACTTCATGGCTGCCATGCTTGGGCCAATGCTCTCTGTCCTGTTTCAGCATAGCTAACCTATGATATCAAACATAAGTCCTTTTATTTAATTTTTTTTTAAACCACAGATAAGGACATCTATACAGAGCAGATTGGAATGCATAGCAAAGCAGTGGTCACCATGGTGTGATTGCTTGACATCACGCCCATACCTCCCAGGGCGTGGAGAGAACAGTGTAGAACAGGATCCAGAGGCTTTTTAGCTTCCCAAAATGTTTCCTTTCTTCACTCTTTCAAAGTCTTCGTAGGTGTGTAGACTGAACAGAGCTCTATGCAGGCATCCCCAACCCCCGGGCTGTGGACCAGTACCAGTCCGTGGCCTGTTAAGAACCAGGCTGCACAGCAGGAGGTGAGTGGTGGGCGGGTGAGCGAAGCTTCATCTGCCGCTCCCCACCGCTCCCATTGCTCGCATTACCGCCTGAACCATCGCCCCACTCCCCCGGTCTGTGGAAAAATTGTCTTCTACGAAACCGGTCCCTGGTGCCGAAAAAGTTGGGGACCGTTGCTCTATAGGAAGGAGAATCCACATGCCAGGGTATTCCAACACTCAGAAGTATCTCAAGGACTCTTAGAATTGAGGAGTGGCTGTTGTGGACACTCTTCCACGCCAAGCTATCCCAGGCAGTAGGGCAACATTTGAAATTGGTGAGAAAGAACCCAGGAAATTCACAAAAACAAAAGTCACCACCAAACTTCAGTCCCCTTAAAGGTAGTTTAGCATTTTTTGGACAAAATTATTTTATTTGAGCAAACAGGATTCCTTAATTAATTCCCAGATTATTTGTCTTCAGAAGAACACAGGGAAAATATATATTCACTTTCCTTGCCTGCTTCTGCTGACAAGGGCAGCTCGCAATATGGAGAAAGTACAAGGAGAGAAAGGGCATTGTACTTGCTTTTCAAAGCAGAGGAAAGGGCAGGCGGTGACGTAAGTGTGTTGAATTCATCTTGTAGGAACCATAGGAGCCAGCACTTACTCAGCTGACTGTTCACTGTCAGTTGTAGGGTTCTATGCAAGAGTGCTTCGTCTTTCTTACCTTTGTGGTTTACATCTGAGTGAAGCAAATCTTAGAAGATCAGTACAAATCTTAGAAGATTAAAATGTCTAAGATATCTCATTAAAAGCTAAGAATGAAGGTGGCCCTGAGTCACTTAAATTGTCTGGACCCCGTTTTCTCATCTATAAAATGACAAGGCTGGAGAGGTCGTCCCTGAGACTCCTTCCAGCTACAATACGCTGTGATTGTAAGAAAACTGTCTTACTCCTGAATAGAAAGTTTGATCTTCTTTGTGGAGATTGAAGCCGAGCTATGATCTTTCTTTTTCATTCTTTAGCAATTTTATATGCAACTTTTGCATAAGGCACTAGAAAACTGGATCAATTTTCCTTGGAATTTTTGAAGAACTTTAAAAATACATTTCACTTACCAGTTAATATCCCCTATATGTTAAATAAGGCAGCATTGTGCTGGATGTTAAAAATGACAGAAACATAAGTGATGATTCCTGGGTCATGTTCCCCCATTGAGCGATTTTTATGAGGCTGCATTGAGTTTCGTGCTGCCAACTACTGTGAGAAGATGTTCATTAAATCTTCAGTGTCTTCTGTGCTGCCCAGTTTGAATAACAATTCTTTCTATTGCAGCATCTTATCTGCATATAACTTGGTAAACAACAAGTAATTTTAAGCCTGGTAAAATTTTAGGATCATTTTTGAATAAATAGAGAGTGCTAACTCCTTTTCAGATGTTGGTTTTTTCTTTAAGTTGAAATACTCTCATTTTATCCAGAGGGAAAACAAATTGCCTCTAACATCAATCCAGTGGAATTTCATATACCTTTTTTTAATCCAGAGGCTTAGAAACAAATACAGTCATAGAACGTGTATCAGATAAGCCAGTCATTAAAGGTGAATGTATTTTTCTCAATCTTTTTTCAGCCTCCTCAATTTTTATGGGATATTTGGTTAAACACCATCACTCAGGGTATTCCTGATACGGAATAAGCATTAAGATTAAGTTTCTAAAAGAAAATATTCAGTCTTCATAATTTGTACCAGACGAAAAAAAAAGTATGGGAGAGAATAATTAAAGGTTGCATCGAGCTATATTCTGGTTTGAGAAAGAAAGAAGGAGGAGGGAAGAAAAAAGACAAGAAATTTTTCCCCGTTTTCTTAATTCTGTTTATCAAATACTATATCTCATTTTTATGGATACATGTTTCTTCTGAATCTCAGCCAATCATTCTATTGTAATATATCTGAATCCTGAGGAGTAATTTGCAGGTTTTCATAAATCTCGATAATAGAACCTAATTCTTGGTAGTTGGGTAGTACTAAAACAGGTTAGAACAGTTATTTCAATATATTTGATTAATAGATCGATTGCATTAACTCTATTAATTGTTCTGGATTGCAAATGGAAGTCTGGACTTGGATAAATTCGGAGACTCTGATCTGTGCTCTCACTCCAAGGGGTAGAAGGATGTTTCTTTTGTCTATTTTTTTTTAATCCCTTTATTAAAAAATTTTTTGGTAATATTTTGAAAAAGTACTGCAAACATGGAGGTTTGTTTTTGGTATGAGATAAAATAACGTGTACCACCCACCAAGTGTGTGTGTGCACATGCATGTCATGTGTGTATGTATGTGTGCGTGTGCATCGTTATCACCAGCACTGTGAAACTCTATGACTGCGGTTCCTCCGAGGCAGATAGGAAGGCTGGAAAAATGAGAGAAGAACTTGGGTCCTCACATGAAGCCTACAGCACTTCCTACTGCAATACAGACACATGTTGTTGAACTCTCTCCTTCTTAGCTGGCTATGAACACAATGTGTTGTTTGTTATTCTCCTTAATTCTCCAAGAACTAAAAGAGATGCCCTTGGCCAATTTAATGGGGAACAATCCCTGTCTGTTGAGGAAGAGCAGTCAGGGTTTTCCTTGCATGCCATCAGTCTCTGTATTCTGCCAAAATGTAACATCCCTGGAACAATCCCTCAATGGACTGAGTCCACAGAGCTCTGAAGGGTGGCCCACAGGCCTTGTGTGGCTTCAGGCTGTAATCCTAAGAGGAAAGTGATTCTTTTCTTAGAACTAAACTGTTTTGTACTCCTGTTCAATGAGAACTGACACTGTTTCTTTACCTTCTCACATTTAATTGTTGTGAAAACTTATCTCAAGGATTCTCCATATCTAATTTTCACATTTTCTCCCAGAAAGCATCTGTTTCATGCAGGTGCTTTTGAACATGTTATGTTATTTTTTTTTCTCTTTCTATCTGGAAACAGTTGGCGTTACATTTATTGGGGGCATCAGTGTTACGTTATTTGTGGTGTGACAAGTGCGGTGTGTTGCCAAAGTGAGAAGCTTGAGGGTCGGGTATTCTAGCTGGGTAGCACTTTCTGGTGTTTGTGCTGGTGCCTGTGAAGTTTCAAAGGGAGTTGTAATGAAGGCACACCCAGGCTGAAGGGTAGAATGTGTTCCCTGAAAGGGCTTCAGAACATGGCGTATCTCACATGATTTTCTATAATTACAAAAAGCCCAGTTCTGGTCAATAATACAATGTATACTGAAAAGAATAGTTGTAAGGGGCATAAAAATAAATGTGGTACAATGCTTGCTTTCTTTTCTCTCTATTGTATAGTACAGAAGGAAACAGGGAATCTGAGGCATCTTTTAAATCTGTTATCAAATAATGCGTAAGACTAAACTGAAACACTTTAGACTGAGAAGCAAGCATCACCTTGTAGGGGAAGAAAGAAGAAATTTTTCTCACATCATACATTACTTAGGTAAAAGGGAGATTCCGTCATCTAATGAGCAGTTCATTGCTCCGTTTACTTCTGAATATTTAGAGAATGCTAACTTCTGGTTAGCATTTGAATATTTAGAGAATGCTAACTTCTGCTAACTTTTGAATTGTCACTCAAAAGTTGAACATTTTAGAAATTAATTCTACCCAGATGTCAACTGGTTACAACTGCTGCTGGATTTTGCCTGGTTTATTTTTAATCAATGATAAAAGACAATTTCCCATTAATGTAGTCTGACACTGGTCCTCAGACATTTTGTTTTCTGAGCTGTAAAATAATTCCAACCCAAATTAATCATCTGGGTAGGAATGTAAATATAGAATAAAAGTAAAAAAATTCCTGTTCCATTTGCAAATCCAGGAGTGGATTGTTATACAATTCTTTAACTTGTATCATGTGTGTATATCACCATTTCACAGTCTTAACTAGAGCCTCTGCTCAGAATAAATGGTAATGGAACGAACCACTGAATTAAGATTGTCGGGGGCCTGGGTTACTTCAGAGACATAAAAACCAGTTACACAAGAGAGGCAGTAGCCCGACCAGCTGCCAAAAAACCCTGGGTGGTGGAGGCATCTATCTAGAGCTGGGCTCCAAAGCAGAACCCCTGGGGGGGATGATAGATTTTCAGGATGTCTTCTCCTCTGTGGGCAGACACAACTATCTCTGCTTAAAAGGGAAGGCTCCCTTTTCCTGTGCAGATAGAGAGCAGGCAAGCTGTGGAGGTCCAGCAATGCCTGCCCGCCTCTCCTAGTTCTTGCCTCCTTGCCTCCCCTTTGGGTGGTCGTCATCACTTCTGGAGGGTACTCCTGCTGGCCCGCCCTGCTGCCCACTGCCTCAGCCACTGGCATAGCAGTGGTAGCCTTGGGCCTCAAAGACCTTCCTCTCCTCATGGTGAAATGGGAGGCGATGCCAGGTCTGAAACTAGAATTGGAAAGAAGGCGACACTGCCTCACTAAAGAGTCAAGGGGCCCCCACTCTCCCCACCCCTTGGAGTGCTGTTTTAGGCACTGGGAATACAGTGTGAACCTGGCAGGGATAGTCCCTGCGTGCACAGAGCTTACAGATTGACCTTGTGTGGCAGA
This sequence comes from Grampus griseus, assembly GCF_964374135.1. Lineage (NCBI taxonomy): Eukaryota > Metazoa > Chordata > Mammalia > Artiodactyla > Delphinidae > Grampus > Grampus griseus. The sequence goes on along the minus strand of NC_139006.1, from coordinate 44,079,282 downwards.
GTTAGCTCAGGTCTCAGCTTGAGTGACCTCATCTATATACAATTGGCACAATAAGGATGACGCCACATGGTGGTGTGAACATGTATATATAAAGCACCTAGTCCCGTGTCTGGCTCTTAGCAGACAATCAGTAGATGCTTTTCTCCTTTCCTCCTCATCTACTTAGCCTGAAACTTAATCATCTGTATAGAAACTTTTGAAAAACAGTAGACAGATGGTCATTCCTTGTCCATATAATCAGCCCTCCAACACCTCCTTTGTTATCTAGCAACTCCCCCTTTATTCCACTGCATGTTTCCTTTTGGCGGTGATTTCATTTCTCCTCCAAGGTTGTCCTTGATGTTCTTTTTAACCTCATTCCACCCACAGACCATATGCTGGGGTGGGGGGTGTGGGATACAGGAGAGGCGCTGAGATTTGTTCTGCATTCTGCACCTGCCCAGGGCTGGACCTGCCTATATATAGATAAACACGAGCAGCAGGCATCTCTGACATGTCACACCAAGGGGACTGGCAGGGCCCTTTGCTCTTGGGGGAGTGTGCAGAGGGGTATCGATAGACGGACATGGCCGTGCTGTCAAAACCCTGTGCAGTGACTCTAACCCTGTTCTTTCCGTTGATGCTTATTCTGAGCTGCTTGAGATTCTAGGGCTATGTTCAAAGCTAGCCTGGGGGCGGCGGTGGTATGAGGGGTCTTAGAGCTGCCTTTGACTGTGTAGCCTTCAGAGTCCTCCTGACTTGCTTCAGGCCCACCTCCACCACGTACAGGCTGTGTCACTGAGGCAAGCCCACAATAAAGCGGAGCCCACCTTTCCTAATCCTTAAAACAGAATGCAAGCAACAGCCCTGACTCACAGTAACCCCAGCTCAATAAGTGGGGACTTCATTCTTTTGCTCAAAAGTTTTGGACTCATCCTTAATTTTTTCTTCCTTTCGTGCTCCACTCTCTAGCTATCGGCACATCCTGTTAGCTCTATGTTCAAAATAAATCAATAATCCAAATCCAAACACATCTCTCACTTCCTTCCCTTCCTAGGGCATCTTTTTGGAGAGTCTTGCCCTGATCACTCTGTATCATATCCATTTCTTTCCCCTTGTCCAGAGTTAGCTTGTCCATGGGACTTCTTTCCGTCTAATGTACTATGTATTGGGTGGATCAAAAGATTCGTGCGTTTTTCCCCATAAGATGGCTCTAGTAGCATTCAGTCGTCTTTAGCTTCATTCGAAACAATTTTGTTAGATTGTATGTGACAGCTGTCATATCACTGTGCATTTAAAAAAAGAATTATCAAAATTGGTGAATTTTTGTGTAGCCATTTTAACATTGAATATAGAAGAAAAACATTTTTGGCATATTGTGCTTTATTATTTCAAGAAAGGTAAAAACACAGCTGAAACACACCAAAAGAATTGTGCAGTGTATGGAGAAGGTGCTGTGACTGACCAAACATGTCAAACGTGGTTTGCAAAGTTTCATGCTAGAGATTTCTCGCTGGACGGTGCTCCACAGTCAGGTAGACCAGTTGAAGTTGATAGCGATCAAATTGAAACAATAATTGAGACCAGTCAATGTCATACCATGCAGGAGATAACCAACATACTCAGAATATCCAAATCAAGCGCTGAAAGTCATTTGCACCAGCTTGGTTTTGTGAATCATTTTGATGTTTGTGTTCCACATAAGTTAAGCAAAAAAAAGCCTTCTTGACCATATTTCCACAAGCGATTCTCTGCTGAAATGTTTTAAAACAAATTGTGATGGGTGATGAAAAGTGGATACTGTACAACAATGTGGAACAGAAGAGATCGAGGGGCAAGCGAAATGAACCACCACCAACCACACCAAAGGCCGGTCTTCAGAGAAGGTGATGTTGTGTATGTGGTGGGATTGGAAGGCAGTCCTCTATGAGCTCCTTCCGGAAAACCAACTGATTAATTCCAACGAGTACTGCTCCTAATTAGACCAACTGAAAAAGGCACTCGAAGAAAAGGGTCCAGAATTAGTCAACAGAAAATGCATAATCTTCCATCAGGTTAATGCAAGACCACATTCTTTGATGACCAGGCAAGAACTGTCACAGCTTGGCTGGGAAGTTCTGATTCAACTGCCGTGTTCACCAGACATTGCACCTTTGGATTTCCATTTATTTCGGTCTTTACAAAATTTTCTTAATGGAAAAAATTCCACTTCCCTGGAAGCCTGTCAAAGGTACCTGGACCAGTTCTTTGCTCAAAAAGATAAAAGTTTTGGGAAGATGGAATTATGAAGTTGCCTGAAAAATGGCAGAAGGTAGTGGAAAAAAGGGGGTTATATGTTGTTCAATAAAGTTCTTGGTGAAAATGAAAAATATGTCTTTCATTTTTACTTAAAAAACCAAAGGCACTTCTTCCCCACCCAAAATGTCTATTTTCCGTTTCCCCCACTAACTAGACGATAAGCTCCATGATGACGGAGTTTGTGTGTTCTGTTTGTTGCTGTATCCTGTCCTCGTCAGTCAATGCATTGTCTGGCGCAAAATTGTTCTTGTAAGGATCCATGTCAAAGAAAGCACTGAGCCCTCTGATTAGACTAGAAAAAATACATGTAAATCACCTAGCAGAGCACCTCGGAGTCGTGCATTTGAATCATAGGGAGCTTTTCTTTGATGCTCTTCTGCAGTAACACAAACTAACTTCAAATTCTAGGCCACGGCTTGGTGAGAATCTCCCAAAGGACAAATTGCTAAATCTTTTAGAAGAGAAAAAAAAAATGATATCAAGCTGCTTTTGACTGTGTCAAAAGCAATGTACAAGGCTTGCATAGAAAGCTATGACACTGATGCATGGCTGTGACTGCTTGATAGTGATGTTTTTGGACACCTGGTTGCCAGCAACCAACATCAGAATCACTTGGGGTGCATGTTAAATACGGATTCCCAGGACCCATGCCTGATTCTTTGAGAACTGTTTTATAGCCACGCTTTGTACATTGCTCTTGTAGGAATGTTGACGTTGGCAGCAGCCTCCCATTTCACCAGGTGTCGGAATGGACTGTGTTCAGTAAGTGGCCCTGGGAGCCAGGTGCTGAATGGAGAAAAATGGTACCATGCTCGCCCCAGTTATCTAAGATACACTGATTGCTTGAATGTACCAGTACTGGATAGATCAGAATGAAAATACTAAACCTACACCTGAACTTGAAGTCAGGTATTTTTATACCCTGAGCAGATTAAGATGTTTGGTGGGATGAGTAAGGATTGTGGTTCACTGTGTAAAGAAAGACACGAGGCAATAGTTGTCTAGCAAGATCTGTCAGGACTGTCTAATCCGGGAGAGGCAGAGGGTCATGATGGAAGATTTTTTTTTTTTTTTTTAATTTTTTTTTTTTTAAACATCTTTATTGGAGCATAATTGCTTTACAATGGTATGTTAGTTTCAGCTTCACAACAAAATGAATCAGTTATATATATACATATGTTCCCATATCTCTTCCCGCTTGCGTCACCCTCCCTCCCACCCTCCCTATCCCACCCCTCCAGGCGGTCACACAGCACCGAGCTGATCTCCCTGTGCTATGCGGCTGCTTCCCACTAGCTATCTACCTTACGTTTGGTAGTGTATACATGTCCATGCCTCTTTATTGCTTTGTCACCGTTTACCCTTCCCCTTCCCCATAGCCTCAAGTCCATTCTCTAGTAAGTCTGTGTCTTTATTCCTGTTTCACCCCTAGGTTTTTCATGACTTTTTTTTTTTTCTTAAATTCCATATATATGTATGATGGAAGATTTGAAGCTCTATTTTTGAAAAGTTCAGCTCGATAGGTGTCAGTATTTATGAATCTTATAAGCATAGATCCACATAGGAAAATCTTTTTCAAAGGCAAATGTAGAGCAGTATGGTGCTAATGTAAGAATTACCCAAATGCCCAGAATCTGTATTTAATTCACATAATATATTACGATTTTGACTTCTGTGACACTGAAACCAAACATGACTGTGTGTAATTAATGTCATTTTAGGAATAGTAAAAGAGAATTAGTGTTGCTAATTTCTAGTTTTTCCCAAGACTTAAATTCTGAAACTTTTCATTGTTTGAATGAAATATAGGAAAGGAAGAGTATTAATGCGTAAATTGATATTTCTATTAGAACGTAACAGGATTTACCTAGGTGGCTGGAAACTTCATCCAGAGTCACTAGAATCCATAGGCCCAAGGAAGACTTGTAGTCAAAACTACCGTGGATTCCATTATTTGGTGATGGAATGAGATACCATGTGACTCTTGAAAGAAGCAAGTTACTTTTCTGAGAATATTTTAAAATTAATATGACTTATTTGAATAACATGATAAAACCCTCCTATTCTTCTGAGAAGAGAAACACTGAATGACTTTTACATTTTTACTAAATACTAAGCTTGGCTGATCTCTTTTCACAGCTTTCTCCACTTCATTGTGTTTTTCATGTTTCCAGCATAGACTCTAGACACTTAAAACCTTATCACTTGAAATTCATAAAATGTAGTCCACCAGTTCCTTTTTCATCGCCAGTTCAAACTCAGCTGCATATGATAGTGACAGAGTCTTTCATTAGTCATTTGGGCTGTCTCCACCTGATTTCATAGGGTCTTTGGAACCCAGAAAATGAATTCCAATCTTTTGGTCAGGCTGGAATGGGTATCTGTATGGAGTTTTGGCACCTGAACAGAAGACTGAACTGTAGCCTTATGTGGGTCTCTTTTCTTTATTACTACATGATTAAAACAAAAAATACAACCTACAAATTAGAGAGGCTGCCGTATTTCTCTCTGGGAGGGGCTGAGGGGCTAAGGGACGATATTGGAATGGGGAGAGACTTGTCTTAGGGCTGCAGTTGAGTAGCAAGTACTACACTGGCAGAATATTTGGCTCACATCTGAACAGCTCTGATTCTGAGACCAAATTAAATGTATAAATCACAAAATTCTGTCTGAATACCTCTTCCCTTTCAAACATATAAAGGTCCACTAGTGAGAAGTTTGTTTGTGAGAATATACTGTGAGTATCTGATTTACAGCACACCCTGTTTAAATTTGGTTATAACATGGTTTCTTGGCTACTATGACTGACTGAGAACATAACCAGTTTCCATTGCCATTGTAAGCGGTGCAGAATGCGGGAATGGACCACACAGCGTGCTGTGCCTGAAAACCTGAAATTGAATGTTAGAATATAAGGAAGTACCTAAATTGTTAGAGTTGAATCACAGTCTATATGAGTTAGTGGGTCAGTCCTCTAAATTAATACCATTTTAGGATTTAGCCTCCTATAAATTAGAAACTTGAGAAATCTGATGCATTGTTAGTGATTTCCATTAATGTCTTCATGGGTAGAATAGTGTGGCTTATATACATGTAGAAAAATGAAGAAGAAAGTAAATCCTTTAGCCTACGTTCTATTTGATGGCCCTGGGGTCCTACCTAATGAGTCTAGTTTTTATACATTCTTTGGCAGGAAAGTATAACACAGTAAGTGCCAGTGTTGACAGTATCAGTGAAGCAGTGGGTGAATTGCTTCAGACTCCCTGAAGCAACATGTTTATGCCCCAAGCTTACTCCCAATTAAAATGGGGCTTCTTGTAGTCAAAGTTGTTTTTATCCATCACAAATCCGTCATATTTTGTGAGTGGTATATTTTAGTGCAAAATTTATTTTTCGGTGCTATTAGATCATTTTGGCTTACTGAGTAAGATAACATTTATTTTAAAAATAATATATATATTTTTGTTTCTCACCATATTGTGACCCTGTAATACTGTTTTTAATATTGGGAAATTAAGATTGTGTGTTGATCCAACTGTTGAAGATATGTGTCAGCAAAAGAGTATCCTATAAACCATGAAGAAAGATGTCAAAATTCACACCATGGCCTAATTAAGCATTTTCTCCAAACATATTCCTCAAAATTCTACAGTGTTGGTAAATCGTCCGTTACTTAGTAATAGAATTACTCATAGAAATTATCTCTTTAACATAATTATAAGTAAATATTCTGGAGGATATTATCATGAAAATACCATTATTTTGATCTCAGTGAAGTCACGTTCTTAATATTGACATTAACAGCTATAGGGTAGAAATATACCCTGATAAGGATGCTTGATAAAGGCTTAAGGAAGATATAGTTTCATTATTATACTGTGTATAAATAAGTTTTAAAAATCATTTTAAATGCCATAGGTTAGCTTATAATTTAGAGAAGCCGGAGGCTGACGAAATAATGAAGTATTTTCTCTCTATGAGTAATATTTTTATTCTAAAATATCTGATTTTTTTTGTATTTTTATCTTATGTCTTATATTTGATTTTTTTTTCAAAGCCACGCAGACCTGTGAACATGTGTTTTAAAATAAAATATATTATTTAGTTTAATAGGGTGGAAAATATACTTGGGTGTATCTGTACTGTTCCTATAGTGTTTAAGTCTTAAAAAAAAAATAGTAATTTCTTGGAGTTAATTATCCTTTACATGGCTAATCACAATACGGAAAAAGAGCTATTAGGTTTATATTAGAAAAACAATGGACTCTCAAAAGCTTGTGAGTTTAAGTCCAGAAAAGTATTACGAGGACCCTAAGGCAAAAGAAACTCAAGAAAAATGGGCAAAGGTTCGAGCTGCAGATTAACCCTCAGATGACTCCATTTACACAAAGGGAATTTTATGGAGATCTCTAGGAGCATGGTGGTTGCTTTCTAAGCTATGAAGATACCTGAAATTCTCCTATAACTTTCTTCTTCCCTTGAAGCTCTTGAGAGGAATGTCAGTACAGTAGAGAAAGGCAATGAGCTGACTTTTAATTCTCTTTCAAATCAGAGTAGACTGCTTTTGTAAGCTTGTAATTGACCTTTTTAATTTTTTTTTTTTACTAATTAAGAGGCTTCATGAATTTCTTGTTTTCCTTAGAAAATTTAGCCTTTTATTTGTTACGCTGTTTAATTACTGTATATTTGTTATTGTTCCTGGAGTAAATAAATATGTGCAGTCACATAATTAAATTAGAATCAGTAATTATGATGTGTGATTGTGACGTAAAGTTTTCTACTGAGTTTTGTCGAATGAAATGTCTTAAGCATACACATCACATTCAAATCTCAGTGGAGGACTTTTCTAATTTGTTCTTTTTCAGAACCACTGAGTGATTGCTGTGTTTAAAAAAAGTGTTTTAAACACTTATGTGTTTAAAAAAAAAATTACCTTTCAATGTAATTTGTAACCTGAATACATGTGTTCTCATTAGCTCCCTCCGGAATATTGCTTATTTAATGTTCAGCTTTGGCTACTTGTGGAATAGAAGGGTCAAGAGAATGTGGTAGATGATGTTACAGGGGACTACTTAGCTGCATGGCAAATCTCCTGGGGAACAGTAAGAGGCGGATTGACCTGAAGACTAATGAAGATAGGCTTAAGGTGTGCAAACACCTCCCAAAGCCAGGAAAGGGGCCCTTACTCGGGTCTTAGCATGGTTACAGAGTTGTAAAATCTGTTGTCTTCTCCAGTCTCTTTCCCTTCCATTACCTCTTGCCCTAAGATTGGGTGGTATCGTGGTGGCTGCAGACATTTTGATATCTGGCTAAGGCATAACTGAGTTGGAAATACATCGTGTTGCGTCTGATGTGACGTGTTGGTGTGGTTTTCATTTCTGTGTAGTACAGTTGCATGAGTGCTGACTGTCCTGGCCTGACAATGGCTTCCTGGAATACTCCTACTGCCCACTGTGCCAACTGACCTGGCATCTTGACACAAAAAGTACTAGGCAATTTGAAAAGATGTTTTGGGATGTTTTAATAAAACATGAGAAATCAGACCTCATTTAGGTGTATATGATGAATCCCTTTTGCCATCTTTAAAGTTATTTATTAAAGAACTGAGAGAAATTTCAGATTTAGAAAATGCATGAATATGGGCCAAAGTGATGAAGGTGAGTGGTGAAGTCAATAGAAATTATGCTAACGTTGAGCATATAATTACAAGCAAAATTTTTTCAGAGCAGAGCAAATCAATAATTAAGAGGAAGAAGTTATAAATTTCTAATAGAAGTGGTGAATACGTTCTCATATTAAATCATATGAGTGAATGACAGTATGAACCCTCTGGGGAAATATTAAAATTTCTTAATGCAAAATACTAATAATGTAACAAAGATAACAAAACTGATATGATGTCTTTGCACTGAGGTTATCAATGACAAACTGGTTAAGTTAAAGTTAAGAGTAGTCACAGCAGAAAAAACTCGAAATGCTGTATGTAAAGGAATTTTTTTTAAGTTGACAACGGCCATAAAATATACGTATTATTAACAATGATTGAGAAGCTGAAAATAGCTTTCAAAAACTATCAATAAGTTAATTTCTATCACCTGGGGTAGAATGAAGGTTGGCAAACTATGGTCTGTTTTCTATGGCCCATGACCTAATAATAATTCTGATATTTTTAGATGACTGGGAGAAAATTTTTCATGACATGTGAACATTACATAAAATTCAAAATCCAGGGTCCAAAACTGTTTTATTGGAACACAGCCATGTTCATTCCTTTATGTGTCATCTTTTACTGATGTGCTATGACAGAGTTGAATCCTGTGACGGAGACTGCATGGTGTGAAGCCTAAAATATTTACTATCTGGCCTTTTATAGAAAGTTTGCTAACTTCTGATGGTAGAGGGAAAGACTGACTAAATTCTCTTCATAATACATGATATTATAAAATCTTTGTCACATAAAGAGGTGATCAAAGAGTATGCGGCCAAAATATGTAAGAAAAATTGTATTATGTGGGTGAAACAGATAATTTATAAGCATATCTTGTGATCCTTCTGGATTTTATGATATTGTATTTGTCAGCCTTTCTTTTAGCTTATGATAACTTTTCTCATACTAAATATTCACTTTCATTTCTAACTTTTTAAAATTTTATTGAACTACAGTTGATTTACAATCTCTTGGTTTTAATTTTGTCTTTTTCTTAAACATCACCCTCTCAAATTATTTAAACTCTGGGTCTAACAAAAGTGGATACAACAGTATATAATAATCTAATCTCAACTGGAGCCTGAGTGCATTTCTCATGCTATGTCTCTGTCCTATTTATAAACATCACACATTAGACTGGAATTAGTTTGTAGGGGCAAACAAGCATCTGGGGTGAAATAAATAAAAAAAATTCTGCTAAATGTTTTACCTTATTAGAACTTGACCCCCTGCTAAAACTTTCTCAAATATTGTTCCTAAACAGTGGAAACTGCTGGGTAGAGTCTTGGAATGGCAAATTATTGCTCAGAGGCATTTTTTTTATGACTAGGTTTAAAATGGAAATGCCAACAGGTTTAATTATGGTCCCGCTGCCTCTAGAGGGCACAGCATATTAACATTATTGCATGAAAAATATATCAATCTGTTCCGTGAATGTATTGAGCACCCTTAATATTTTCATTTGCATTTACAAAAACTCACATTTAAATCTTTCATGAAAGCTAAATAAGACTTCAGAGAAATGCCCTCTCAAGATCTTTCAGTTTGAAATCCCTATTTTAGAAAATGTGATAAGAGAATATGAAGAACTATGATTATTGATAAAAATCAGTGCGCTTGTCATTCTCCACTATGGCGCTTCTGATGATCATATTTGACCCATTTTTCTGGGGGTGAATAGTATTAAAATAGGCTAAACGTTCAGCTGTTAGGCGTTTAAGAGAAATACAGTTATACATATTTAAATGACTCAAGACTGTGCTATAATAAAACTAGATGGAGCCACTGGCTAAGATATTTGGAGCCAACATTTTTCTTTTTTTGAGCCCATGTGTGTGGCAGAATCAAAAACTGTTATATAAATAGACTTCTTTGTACCTTCTAAAAATTTGGTTCAGTGCTGCAGTAGAAAGCATTCTCATCTGAGCTTTCGTCTCTTTCAAGACACCAGATGGTTTTGAATGTCCTGAACTGGTCCGTTGCTCCTGACAAAGGCTTTCACTTTGTCCAAACTCTAGTATGGCTTCTGGCTGCTTAAGGCCATGTCACTAGGATGACTCCAGGACCCACTTAAAACGCCTTCCTGAGAAAGCTTGCAATTAGAAATCCTTTCTCTGACTTTTGAGATGGAACTCTTCTACCACCTAAAATTGACTCCTCAAGGATCTGGGGGCAGTCTCTGTGAAATGAAAACATCCAGAGAACTGCCACTCTCACTTCCCAGGCTCTGAAGGAAGATAAGGGCCAGACTTTGGGAACCTTGCTCCATCTTGTACCATTATACCTCCTGGCATAAAGAGATATTTGATTCTCTACTGTATAAATGACAATTAGCCTAGTCCATGGACCTACGCCTTAACCCCTTAATGCCCTCTGGGTCTTTCCTTTAGCACACTCCAGCACTGAAAAAGTCTCTTGCATTTTGTGTTTCAGTGGAGTTGAGCTCAGGTTACACTGTGTTCTCTCCTCTGTTGCAGTAGTCATTACTGAATAAAATCTGTCTTTATTATTTTCAACTAGTGTCCAGCTTTATCATTGACACTACATTCATTCCAGACAGACTAATGATGGTGCCTTCTAGCTTTTTATTTCTTAATCTTAGAGTCAGAAGGGACTCTTAGACTGCATTTTATTTCTATCCCCTCTTTTACAGTGAAGACATTGAAGCTTAGAAAGACAAAGTGTGAAGCATGGGTCAGTAACTGTGAAGCTGAGATCAGAAGCCAGTGTCCTTGACCATCCCCTCTGCTCTTTGCATTGCCAGGTCCCTGGTTTGGGGGCAGGATTTAACTTTCTATGAAATTATTTTTATGGTAGAAACTTCTGAGATAAAAGACCTCATTTTTCAGATTTAAGTGCAAAGTTTTACAGATGTTATGATAAACAAGACATACTTGTGCCAAAGGAAAATAATATGAGACTTCCTAAATTAAGCATAAAATCCAACAATTTGATCAGTTTAATCTCCACTGAGTTAGATATTCCTTCCCCCACCCCCTCATATTGAGATTAGGATGAAGTGAAGATTTAGTACAAGATTATAGCCACTGTTGGTATATTCAGGCTGTTTTAATGCATAGCTGTAATTCCAAGGCTCAAACACAAAGGCTCTATATGTTTTCTTTATGTAACTTTTTTTTCCTCATGGGTTTCGTATCCCTTAAGAACAAAACTTAGTTTGATATATTTAGCATCAGCAGTGGGGCAGATCTAAAATTCTTTGATTCTCTTATCTCTGTTACAAATACGGGTAAGGAAACTACATTACTATAAAAGATGTTTTGGACAAAAAGAAAAAAGTGGGAAAATGAGCTTTAAAAATGGAGATGTCTGCACTTGTATTCTTACTTTAAATATGTGAAAATAGCAAATAATAGTCTACTAGGCAGGGTATTCATTCACAACATCTAGCTGGGCTTTAAACAGCTCTTTCTTGGTTACACTGCATATCTGCAGGCACTGGAGTGATTAGGAGGAAAATGGTGCAATTGCAGTGAGAGACAGAAACCAACTCTTCTAATGGTTTAGAATTGAGATCAATGATGACACAGTTCAATTACAGCATTAGTTCTTGATGTCACAGAGGGGTTAAAAATGGGTCATAATGACTCTTCAGCAGATAAATTTGGAGCAATTAGAGGCTTGAAAATGTCTCTTTATGTAACTAAAAAAAGAAATTGCTCTTAAATTATCTGGGCTTCAGAGCCTGTTTCTTCTGCATGTTAGAAGCTGTTTTAAAATTCTATTGCTTCTCAGTTTGGATTTAATCAACTGAGTTTCTAAACACCACATTGCAAGTAAAGGCAGATTAGATTTTAAGTTAGTCTGAACTACAAGCATTTTAAAAGGTTAGTAGGTGTAAACATATAATGGAAAAATAAGAAAAATAAATTTATTAAACCTAGCACAGTGCCTTGCATACAGCAGGCATTAAATGCTTGTTGAATTAAACTTTATATTCCTTTTATAGATGTGACTGAAGAGTACAAACTAGCTAAATATCAGTCATTCCAAACAATCCACACCAACTGCACTGTCCCCTTTATCTTTTGTTTGGTGCATATAGAAGCTGAATAAACATATGGTCTAAGCCAACATGATTCTTTTGCGGTGGATTTGGTGGGCTGAGACTGTCATTTTCCAGTTTGTCCTCTGAGTTCCCAGCCTAGCCCTTAGAAGTCTAGAGTCACACTGAAGCCAGAAACTGTCATTACCTTTTTGTTTTTCCTGTTGTTAGGATTATTGAACTGTGACATATTTATTGTTTTATCTCAATCTATAGATGTGCTTTAGGGAGAAAATCTAAACTAAATTGTTTGTTTTTTGAGATGCACAAATGGACAAAAAGAGGCTTTGATTCATAGACATTCTGTCCAAATTAGCAAAGCTTTGACTTCTGTGAAATGTGTCTAGACATTTCATATACAAAGAGAAAAATGTTATCGTCTCCTCCTTCCCTTTGCGTTAACCTGGTTATTGAGTTCTGCTTCCTACCCTCTTCTTTCAGAACCCTATTTTCTGGAAGTTCTCTCTTCTGCCAGTATGTTGTGGCATTTAAATTAACATCAATATGGAACAGACATAAAGGAAGAACACTGATTTCTTGTAAATTAATTGTTCATTGATGCTGTATATTATGGAAGATTCTCCATATTTTAGTTAACAGATATAGGAGTTTTCTTTTGCTCTTAAAAGGTTTGAAATCATATAAATCACTACTTCAATGAAAGGTGAGTAAGCAGAACTTATATATAATAAAGACTTTAATATTTCTGACATGTTGATAATCCTGTTACAAGTTCTTACAGGTAGTTATTATTTTTATTACAGGTGGGGAAACAGGTTCAGAAAATTAACTTGCTTATTTTGCCCAGTTGGTATTTTGCACAGCTAACTAGCCAACTTAAAAAAAAATAGAGATATTGTTCATAAATTTTAACCACTAATAATATGCTAATAATATGAAATAGATTACTCATGCTTTGATGTTTACAAATTATTTTCAAGGGCAGTAGCTTATTCCAATGGAATTTTTTTGTTCTATAGATTTTATTGTTGAAGGGTTTTAGAGAGCTCCTTATTGCCTTTCTCACTGTATTCACAACAAACGCGTATATCTAGCCTGTTTTTCAAGACTTTATATTTTAATTTAATTTAATGTCCTGATGCTGAGTTTATATACATTAAGATAATCTCAGTTCTTCCTAAGGGCCTGTCACTCACTCTTGGTAGGTAATGTAGAGATCCTGTGAATTTCAGAGCTAAGGTTTGTTGCAGCTACATGTTGTGGAACCAAATGGACTAATTCAAAATTTCCTTTCTTTTCCAGAATGATATTTTCGCAAAGTGTAGATCTTCCTTTTTCATTTAGAAAAAAAAAACTGTAAAAATACCTTCTCCTGGACTCTTAGTGTGTTATCTTTAAGATTGCTAATTCAATGGTATGAATATCAGACAACATAAAAATTAAGGTCTGATTATCATGTGGGGCTTAATCTTTTACTTGAGGGTTTAAAGCTACTTTCTAACAACTGAAACTGGTCGTTTTGCTTTATTTTAGTTCATGTGTCTATATTTATGCATGAAAATGTCTCTTGTTAGACCAACAATACTTGGAGTATTTCATTGTTTTTCAGTTAAGAGTAAAGGAGGAAATCTTTTAGATTTATGTTGACTCGCATAAACCTATGATCTAATATGAGAAATTTGGCGTTAGTTCAGTTCAATAAGCACTTAAAAGCTACTGTGTTCCAGGTATTTTACAAGGTGCTGGATCTGTAAAAATGGAGAAGACATATTTCCTGCTCTCAAAGATCTCACAGGGTAGTAAAAAGTCAGACAGAAAAAAAAAAAAAATCAATGTCAGATGAGCGGGAAGGGAATTTAAGAGAGACATTGGCACTGATTTGATGGCACATGGCTCATTAGCCGTTCCGGAGTTGTTGTCCAGATGTTCACCCATCATTTCCTCACAACCTGTGGCCATGTTCAAAGGGACACGGAGATTTGCAGGCATCGCATGAGAATGCTTCAGTGACATTTCAGCCCCAAGGCTAGACTGATCATCCTATACCTGGGAATTCTTCCCTCTTCAGCCATGCATGTAGTTTCATATAAAGAGAGAAGGAAGGAAGAGGACTGGTCCTGCTGATTAAATCAGCAGGGTGGTATTTTATAGTTGAATCATCTTCATACCTTGGTGCTACAGGGCATTCCCTTGACTGACCTATGAGAGTCCATGAACAGAGATGATACTGTATCTCTTCAAGTTTTTCATTCTCAAATCTGGCTCCATTTTCTTGAAGAGGTCGTCATTCGAGTCAAGGTACAAGAAGAGAAGGAGGGGTTGGGTTGATGGGGTAGCTGAATCCACGTACTAATGCACATGACTCTGCCCCACCCCTCTGGCAGCAATTCCACTAAAATCACCTTGCTGTGATAAGTTGTGATCTCTACAGCATTGAAAGAGATAGATGCAAGATTCATAAAAGATCTCAGAGCAAGGTTCCAGGAGTAAGGGATGAAATAAATGAGAATGGCTAGAAAACATCTTAATAGAGGATCCCAGGGGCAACATTCAGGATGAATGGAAGAAATAAATGAAGCAGTAGATAGAAAGTACTTTCTCTATTGTCCGGCCTTTGCTGCCCATCATTTTCCAGGTCTCTCTCTCTCTCCCCCGCCTTGCCAATACCCTTGACAGATACAACATCTAAGTACAGAACAGCTGCCTGTGAGGATATAACACCCTCACCTCCCACGTTATGGCACCAAAGATGCAGCTCATATTCCTAAGGGAAGCTGAATTTGAAAGAAGAGAGAGCCGGTGTGCCACCCCCATGGTTTTTCACCGGACACAGGAATGTGCAGAAACCTAGAAATGTATCAGCTAAGCAGTCTGGCTGCACGCGCTGACTGAGAGGCTGGGTAGCACAAATGTTTAGCTCAGTAACTGAGTGCAGCTGAAGGTAAGCATGTGAGCTGATGATGCAAATGAGATTTGCTTCAATTATAGCAGCTGTCTCAGCACCAGCCTATTTTAGTAGTTTCAGGTAATACAGCCTTTTGAATATACCAGAGACATACCTTGGCTGTCCTTCTCATTCTCCCCTATCTTGGTCCTAGTCCAGTGAGAAGTCTCTCCTTTGACAGCCTGGGCTCTGGAGGTTAAATGGAACAATTGAACTCTATCTCCTCCTCCTCAGAATTTTTTGCTATTCTGAGAAACTATAGATGGTCTTTCCAAGTTGATCAAATATAATCTTTAGTGTAAACCAGCTGGAGTTGTGGGTTAAGCTTTTGTCATTGGTGGTTTCTCTCTCTGTAGGAATATCTTATAGCGAAAGTCTCTATTGCATTTCCTGTATTTATGATTCAATAGGAATTCAGTAGACTCTGTAGGGGAGAGTTGTCTAGAAATCTCTTGAATTAGATATCCAAAAAATCAGTCTGGGAACATGGAGTTATTGTGCTGGGACATCTCTGTATGCTACAAGTCCTTTGGGGACAAAGACTCTGCTTCACAAATTTTTGAACCCTCCTCACCGCCTTACCTAGCACTGTACTTTAAATGGGGAAGGTTCTCAGTAAATAATTGCTGGTAAAACGTGTGTGCTTTTGAAGCAATATTTCCTTACTTTGAAGAATGAGCTATCTCAGGAAATTTTAGAAGAGTGAAATGTAATACTTAATTTAAAAAAATCTCTTGTACCAAACTCTTCAAATTAGTTTCATCCTCCTCTTTAAAAAATATTTGTAAGGAGCTATTTGTTAATAAATTGACTCAAGTTTCCCTTTAGAATTAGTGTAATCTGTTTAGGAGAGATAAGAGTGAGGATATTTTGCAATTTGTAAAATGAAAACTCCATCTGGATTTGGCACTCGTCAACCATATACAGACTGGTTCTTCTTGCATCCTAGACTAAAATTATTAAAGGAAAAAAACTACATAAAGAAAGTCTATTAAGAAGTTTTCCATGCCGATTCTCCCTGCTCTCCCCACCACTTTGAAACCATTATATCTAGAATGATAACACTTTTCTTCCCCCTCCTGCTATCTACACAGTTTTCCCTCCTTTTATCTCTTAGAATAATGTTACTGAGAATTCTGTTTGTGTGAGCTGAATTTTTCTTGAACTGTTTGAAACAGACTTCCGTGATGCCTTGGTAGCAATGCTATCACACCCTGACATTTTGCTTTTCTCATTCTCAATTTCTTTTTCTTCTACTACAGTCCAGTTTTTCCAGCTAGAAGAAAAGTCAGGAACTTTGGGCTAAAGCTGTGCTTTGACCTAGACATTCACTTGGAGCAGATGAAGGAACAATTTAAGCCACATTCTTCTCTCCCTTTCCATCACGGGAGATTGCTGATGTGCTGATTGCAGGCGCATGTGCACGTGTCCCCCCCCACCCCACACACCCTGGTGATAGCACATGCCCCATTTTCTTCAACCTAACACTAATTTGGGATTCCCCATCTGACGGGCACTGGCACAATGATCTCTTTCAGTTACAGAGTAGTAATTTCACACTAAATACTTCAATTATTTACAAATGGATCTCAGAGACAGCAACCAGCAGCTGGGCTATAGAAGCTGCTCTGACTGAGGCGTGGCCAGATAGAACCACATGCCACTTCAGATAGTGTTATTAATATTTATGCGACTTGATCAGCTAGTTTGGATGCAAGTCTTCCCTGGGCTCAGCAGAAGAAGCCTTCCTCTTCTACCTCATTTGTAATTATAGGCTGATGCTTTTCTTGGTCAAACTTCAGGGGTGATGGAAGGTTGGGTCCCGGCTCAAGAGCGTGCCAAACACATCCAAGCCATCATGCTTTCTCTCCTTTTCCTTCAGGGCTGAAACATAGGCCTGAAAGTAGGAAATCTGGAAGCTCAAGCTGTGAACCTTGGCTAAAGATTCTGGTTTGAACTTTTGACAATAAGTAAATGGCAATAAGTAATCTGACATAAGGGGAATTAAAACAGATCAAGAGACTCAGGTTAATTTATACCTTTTTTAATTCGTAAATATGTTTATTAGAAAAAATTTATACCTTTTATTTTATTTTATTTTTTTGTTGTGGTACGCGGGCCTCTCACTGCTGTGGCCTCTCCCGTTGCGGAGCACAGGCTCCGGACGTGCAGGCTCAGTGGCCATGGCTCAGGGGCCCAGCCTCTCCGTGGCATGTGGGATGTTCCCGGACCGGGGCACGAACCCGCGTCCCCTGCATCAGCAGGCAGACTCTCAACCACTGCGCCACCAGGGAAGCCCAATTTATACCTTTTAAAAGAGACATACATATATATACAGACAGATATGAACGTGACAGATAATCAGTGCGCTTAAAGGTCACTGCCGCAAACTCCAGGTCTTGCTTACTTCCTGATAAACATCTTTGTTTTCAATGAGAATATGTTGTACTACAGTCTAGAGTAGAATCCTAGTATTCCATGATCTGTTAACGAAAGGGTGTATGGTATTGGCTTCTGAGAGCTCCATAATTTCTCAAGTCAAACACAAATGCAGGAAAGTGATGCTTCTAGTGCTGATTCAATGATGGTGAATCTTTTGGAAAAGATGATGTGGGTTTGGTTTAGAATCTAACTTCTGCGTTGTTTATCCGATGACATCCCTTGCACAGTGGTGGCTCTACAGCTGAATTCTGGTGACCTTAAACCTGCAAGGTGATACCCATTAGAGGGCAGTACAGTTACATTTTCTTAGCAGGAAACCGGAGGGGAAGCGATATACAAACATTCCTTGCAGGGGTCTTCGTGACTAAGACGGTAGTCTCAGCCACAAGAGTGTTTTTTTCCTCCCCCCCCCTCCCCTTAATGGGGACAGAATGATACTCAGAAGCTCATAGTAACAAATGAAGCTCTATTAGTAATGTCAACACAGGAACACTTTTACTTTTGTGTAGTTATAATTATATTAAAAATACTCTGTCTTAGTTTCTGTCTTGACCAAACAACAGTTGACCTTTCTGATTTAGCTTTTTCATTATCATTTGTCCCTTTGAGATTTGTGTGTATGTGTTGTGTTTTGGGAACCTGTAAGTAAACAGATGACTACCCTCCTATTTGTCCAAATTCCTAAGTCTTCCATGACCCAGCATTATAACAAAGATAGTTATTGTGGAAAGCCTGGGTTGAAACACATGCAGAACTGATGACCTGCGATAATGGCAAATCACCTTGTGCGTGATCTCATTTGTTAGCTATGGCCATCTTAGCTACAAGCTGCCAGGGAGGTGAAATCTGGGTAAATAATCCATAATTACAGTAGACTAGATGAAGATTGATTGGTGAAAGGAAGTTTGATCCTTTGGGATCGAAGAACTTTTCCTTTGACTTGACTAATGAATTAGTTGTTAGAGGATAGATAAATACAATGTGGCTTGCTGTGCTTAAAAATACTCCCTACCTGGGCATCTTTCTCAGTAGATGAAGGAATGTCTCAGGAGGATGCGTGTGCTCAACAGCTGAAGGGGTGGGGCGTGGAGACCTGCCAGTGGCCCAGACTCGGGAGCTCACTCATCGCACAGGCCAGTGGGCCGGAAACGGGTAATGAGATCATCGGCTCAGTCTTTGAACAACCACAAACCGACGTCCTTCTCAATTCCTTGCTCTCTTCTCTGATCTCCCAAGGCTCTGCTTTCTGCTCAGGCAAGACTCAACAGAAACAATTCTGAGATGCTGAGTTTGAAAATAGAAACAAAATTTAAATGCTAGAAGGATGAAAAGAATCAAGTTAAACCTGAGGGTGGTTGCAGCTAATTAGCATGTAGGATGCTTCTTCACACCCGACATAGTGAGAGATTTACTTTCCTTTTTATGGAGTGTGGGAATAAGAGGTAAAAGATGGGGAGATTTGATTGGGTGCTGGAGGTTTGAATATACATCACCAAGGAAAATATAAAAGCTCAAAAAATTTGTGCACATTCTAGAGATTGAATGAAAGCTTGTATCACTGAATTAACTTTTCCATCAGCCAACCTGACTGTTAGTTAAGACCAATGTTCTCAGTTTCTCCTATGTCCTTTGACATAATTTTTGACTCTTTCAAGTACTAACAGCTTTGGCTGAACTGGGCTTTAGGGGGCTTGACAAGCACTGGAAAACAGAAGACGGAGCTACATGTGCACACATGTGCATACATACAGCGTGACCCCCTGTAATTCTCATGCCATTCTCAGTCATCACCATTAATTTTAACCATTAAGTTGCACAGACCGTGAGTTTAAAGCCGATTGTACCTTTGCATTACTCTGTATTAACATACTGCCGTCATTTGTTCAGCTGGAGCTGCCTCATCCGGTAGGGGAGCCTTTGAACACAGGTCAGCTGCGTTTTAGGGAGCACGATTCTCAGGGGTGAGAAGTGTGGCTCTTAAGTAGCATGGTGACGAGTGACTGTAGAGGATGAGAGAGGAAGGGGTTGATGTGCACCTTGGGCATCATATTTCTGTCCCCAGACTCTTTGTATCAACAAAGCTACAGACTGGTGCCCACCTGAGAATGGTCCTAGGCATCTTACCCTGGTGTATCATTTATAAAGCTGGGTGTACTTACCTGTTGACTCCTCTTGCCCATTAAGCTAAAAATCTCTTTGTAGCCAGAGGCAATGCGTATGCTGGGGATGCCATGATAATGTATCCCAAAGTGAGGGGCTTAAACGTGGTCATTTATTGTCAGTTTTGGTGTCTGTTTTGGAGGCTAGATGCTGGAAATCAGGTATCAGCAGGGTCAGTTCCTGCTGAGGGCAGTGCGGATGCATCTCTTCCCCACCTCTCCCCTACCTTCTGGTGGTTTGCTGGCCATCTTTGGAGGTCATTGGCTTGTAGAAGCATCATCCCAACCTCTGCTTTCATCTTCACATGGTGTGCTCCCTGTGTGTTCACACTCTTCTTTCTGTACTTGTCTGTCACCAGATTTCCCCTTTTTCTAAGGACATCGGTCACATTGGAGTAGGGGCCCAGCCTACTCCAATCTGACCTCATCCTCACATCTACAGTGACCCTATTTCCAAATAAGGTCACATTCTGAGATACTGGAGTTAGGACTTCAACATATTAATATGGGGTGGGGCTGGGGGACGCAGTTCAACACATAGCAGGCGGAAACTTCATTAAGAATGTGAATTGAATTTTTAAAATACAGCCTTGCAGTTGGCCCTGTATACTTTATCTGTTCAGAGTAAAACCATAACATTATTCAAAGAGGTATAATGGAAATACTTTTATGATGGTTTATTTCTTGAATTTTTAATTGAAACAGTGTATTTGTCTAAGTAGTGTAGCTCTGTTTCTGGGAATTAATACAACCAACTGAGTTGATCAGAACATTATTTTGCTCCCATTCCTTCAGCAGAAGAGTTTGTCAGTTAATCCAAACCTTCATGGCATCCCTAACAAGCCCATTATAATGCTTAGTAACCCTCAACACCACCAAGTTCACTTTGCCTCCAAACCCCCAGGCTTCAGGTTATGTTGCCTCTTGTTCCTGCCTCCACGGATACAAAGAGCCGGTGGCCAGTGAGCTTCGTAGAACTCTTTATATGACAAGCGTTAGGTTTCCTCTTCTTGAGTTAGTTGTGTCAGAACCAGAGAGAAATCTTGAAGCAGATCCGAAGTCAGCAGGGGATAGGAGGACAGACAATTGTGGATTCAGGTGTGTCTGTTTTCTTGAAGAGCCCTGTGGTGAGGTGGCAGGTCTTCTTCTGAATTTCACTGCTTCTTCCCCACTGAGCAGTGACCCATCTGTATTTCTTTTCTTTGAAATAGATTTATTTAGTGCTTTCTTTGAGCTTGATATGAGTCAACATAATGAGGCTCTGTGACAAAGAGATTGCAGTCTAGAGGAACAGATCTCAAAATGACTCAGGATTTGACCTCTGAAAAATTATTGAAGACCCCAAATAACTTCATGTTGATATATTGATATCTCTCATATTAGAAAGTAAAACTGAGAAATTTAAAAATACTTAACATGAGTTATTAGTGTTATTTTTAACATGAATAATAATGTATTAATGAAAAAATAGGGTTTCTGACTAAAAATAAATTCTGTGAGAAGAATGACATTGTTTACCGTTTTTGCAGATACTTTTTTTTTTGCGGTATGTGGGCCTCTCACTGTTGTGGCCTCTCCCGTTGCGGAGCACAGGCTCCGGACGCGCAGGCTCAGTGGCCATGGCTCATGAGCCCAGCTGCTCCGTGGCACGTGGGATCTTCCCAGACGGGGGCACGAACCTGCGTCCCCTGCATCGGCAGGCGGACTCTCAACCACTGCGCCACCAGGGGAGCCCAGCAGATACATTTTTAATGCCTGGCTTAATAGAAGATAGCTGAATTCTCTTTCCTGTTTTTGCATTTAGTCTGTTGTGAGATGTTATTTTGGTTTGAGTATAAGAAGATAAGTAGCTGGAAAAAGGATGAAGATTTTAATTGCTTTTTAGATAATTGTAGATATTCTTCTTTGATGCTATACCAAAATGCAACAAATGATAGGTCCCTAAATGTTAGTTGCGAAGTGGATTTTGAAACCACATAAATGAACTTTTCATATGCTGTTAACGTTAAAGTCCATTGGTCCATCTTATACTTTGAATGGGTATTTTATCCATGCATTGTTCATTTGGAAAATATTGGCTTAGTTATGCAGATTTTCTAAATGTTAATCTAACATTTCATCATATCTTATCAAAAGGTCATATTTGTCAATATCAGTGATCTTATCAGAAAAATTTTGAAGTATTGGGAAGCTCTAAAGATCATGGAGATATGTTTTTCGAATTCTCATTTTCATTGAAAGCTTAAATCTTATTAATAATAAATATTGTATGTTTTTTCCTTGAACTGAGAGACCCACTTTGTTCATTTTCCATAAAATGTCTGCCAAATACTCAAGTCTGAATAATTAGTTTTTCAATCATTCTTTCACGTGAGTGGAATTCTATGAAAAAAGTGAGTTCCACTGTTAAACTATCGTACAAGTGCTTTTCCTTGAGACAGCTATCGTCTGTTGGTATATAGCAGAAGTGCTTTATGCTTGCTTCTCATTTCATCACAGAGACTGAAAAAGACGTGCACTTAACGGCTGAGATTTAATTGAAATAATTGTTACTCTTCCATCAGGGAATTAAGTGAAACGGCCATTGCTTTTACAGTGAGTATGTGGCAGTGAAGAATCTATGGTTTCTAGTGAAGTTGGGAGCCATTGCTTTGATTTGAGATACGGTACCACCATTTTTAACCTACCAGTGCATTTGCACCATTAGTGCACGTCAGCACCGTGAGAAAGGCAAACAAAGTCTAAGTATTTATACTATTTTTTTTGATGTTGTGGACACTATGAGTCTTGGGGACCCCCAGGGGTGTGCCAATCACACTTAAAGACCCGCTGGTCTAGTTTGGTCAGTAAACAGGCAAGGACAATACAGTGTTTTCGATGATAAGCTAGGGTAGGCATAATAAAATTATGAGCTAGGAGAGTCAGGATATGATGCTCTGAAGAGGTGACATCTAAAGTATTGTCTATTTAATATGTTTCACTTGATTCTAGATTTAAAGATAATTCAAATTAAAAAGGATTTTTGAATAATGACAAGTTTTGAATCCTAGGAAAAGGGGCATAACAAGTATTTGGATACATTCTAATGAGCATTTAAAATTATTTTTTTTCATTTCATAAGTTTCTGAAAAGGAAGTGCTCAAGCATTTTAATTCTATTTGAAAATAATAGTAAGGATAGCAAATAAACACACTACTTGTGAAAGCTACATTACATTTAAAAGAGAATCACTTTTAAATTATTGGGAAAATGCCACTGCTTTAAGAAAAACTATGAAAACCCTTTCATGTATATTTGAGTACCTTTTGATGATCTTTCAATCTGAACTTTTTTCAACAAAATACTACTGAACTAGGTATATCAAGTAAATCCAGAATTAGTTGGTTATTTTGTGCTTTCAAAGGGTTTGAGTTTCTAGTATATTTAATATTTTTCCATTTTTATAAACCAGATATGGCAGACATGTTATATTCCTTAATGTAGGGATAGGTATATATCCTAAAATAATAGCATTTCACATTTTTGTTTCTAACCCAGAAAATTAAAGTTACGGCAAGCTCACTCATTTTTGTAATTCCCACAACCAGTATCTATATCTCACTGGTAAAAGAGTAAAAGCCTGCTGGAAAATTCCTTATGGCAAACCAGAGTATGTAATAGAATGCATCCATTTTTATCCTATCCAAGGAGGTTTACCTAGTGGCCTGTCAGGAAGACTTCATAATGTGAGCTTTACTTGAGGTGGCCCAGAGCATGGGCTCCCCAAAAGATCGGTGTGAGGACAGGGTTTAACCTGATGTGTATATGCTCTTCATCTGGGGCTTATCTTGCCGAATTTGGTGGTATGGCTAGATTCTAAAAACAAAGTAATTGCTGAGAAACAAAACAAAGAGTTACTTTAAAAAAAACCACCACAGTCCTTTAGGAAGATTTTGCTTTTGAATACAGAAAAAGAATTTACTTATGTGAGTCCAGTAGAATGTACTGTTTCCTATACAAGTAAGCATGTCCGCATTTTTACCAAAGTCTGTCTTTAATAAAATTTCTCATGTTACTAAGAACCCAGGAACTAAATAAGCATAATTTTAGTCTATATCGCCTCCATGGAATAAAGAGCTTCTCAAATTAGAATTTAAAATCTCAATTTAAATTTTCTTTTCAAAGTATGTATTTCTCCCACTTTTCATCCAGAGGGAGGCTATTTGTTGTTAATCTGTTTTTCACCTTTGAGGATTTCCTAAGATCTGTCAGATGCTGCTGGAAAAACAAGAAACGTAGCTGAAAAGGAAGTACGTTCTGATTATTGCAAGAAAAACCTGCATTTGATTGATCTTACCATGAAAATTAAGTTTAAAGCCTTTCTTTGGTGATATTTTAGCAGATACGCAAGGTTATTGCCATCTTTCAGAGCTTCGTGGAATAAGAAACTAATCTAGTACAAACTGAAGATTAAATACTTCTGGGCAGTGCAGAGATAGTGAATAGATTATGTATCCGTGGACTTCACATCAGTCCAGCAGAGCAGGAGTTCACATTAGAAATGGAATGGGATCAGCCTAACATTGTTTGGGGTCGGTTTTCTTTTCTTTTCTTTTTTTTTTTTTTTGAGGTACACGGGCCTCTTACTGTTGTGGCCTCTCCCGTTGTGGAGCACAGGCTTCGGACGCGCAGGTTCAGCGGCCATGGCTCACAGGCCCAGCCGTTCCGCAGCATGTGGGATCTTCCCGGACCGGGGCACGAACCCGTGTCCCCTGCATCGGCAGGCGGACTCTCAACCACTGCGCCACCAGGGAAGCCCATGGGTCGGTTTTCTTTTGCTGTATTTTTTTGAATGGGGATTGGGGGCCCAAGTGTCCATATGAAGCTGTGGTCGACAAGAGCTTGTGGGGGGAGCATCAGTGTTCTGCTGCGTTCCTGCATCTGGCAACACAACAGCAAGACCAGTTTTTAGTAGAGTAGCCTTCACATTAAATAAAACCATCATAGACTATATTGTACAGTTATGTTGCTAATTTTCCTTTGAAATATAAAATATTTTAAGTTTTTGTTTTTTGGTCAAAAGTGGTAACATCTTAATACAAATAAAAACCTTTTTGTGGTTGGAAGATTTAGCTTATAAATCATTCAAACTGAAGTGAAAGATAACCAGGTCGTTGTTAATGACTTAGTCTGTTAAGAATATATGTATTTTTGTAAAGGAAAAGCACTTGTAGATATTTAATCAGTACCATATGTCTGTTTTTTAGAAATAAAATGCTGCTTAGAGATTCTCTTTAAATATTTTTAATTTTTGTGCTCAAATATATTTTATGTTGATCTATGGAATGTTTTGTACAAAGCTGTATGGTTCTACTGTTGGGCTAGATATTTTTTAATGTCTGGACTTAGCCAAGTATATTTGACCATGTTAAAAATAGTATCTTTGTTATTAAAACTTTGATTGCATAAAAAACATTATTCTCTAGAAGGCAAAAGTTAGAAAGTGTTAGGAAAATGAAGAAAGGGTGGTTAGAGGCAAAAAAACCCACAAAAAACCTGCGCAAGAAGTGACTCGAAGGTGAGAAAGCATGGCACTTTCATAGTTCTGCAGGAGTTTCAAAGGGTCTGCAGAATATGATGTGAGGGTGATGGCGTAATTAAAGGAGATAAGCAGGGGCCAGTTAGGTAAAGCCACATGTGCTGTGTAATGATATTAAGAACTGAAGACTTCTTAGACAGCTGGTGAAATATTCTAAGGAAGAAAGCATAGTGGCCTAAATTAAGGCAGTGTTACTAGGGATGGAGAGAGTGTATGGATTTGAGAAACACTGAAGAAGTAAGAATGGAAGGTCTGAATAGTTAATTGGATGTCAAGGATAAGGGAGAAAGGAGTCAGAGATGATGCCCCAGTTACTAGTTTGGAATATACTGGTACAGAACGCACGGGAGGAGAAATGAGTTTGGAAGGGAGGAAGGTAATGAGTTTACTTTGACATATTGCTTTTCTCCAAGCCAGCCATCAACAGTGACTTTCAAGAAAGGATCTGAGACTCTTTCCTACAGTGGTGTAACAATACTATCCTTGCAAATAAAGTTGGAACAGAACTTGTATTTTTCAAAGCATCTCGGAACCTCAATGCACGTATGAGCCTATATTCCAAAGACCATGTTCCAGAAAGAAACCCTTAGCATTTTTCCTCAAAGTCTGGAATAATTTGAGTTGGTAATGTTAGCTGTAACCTATCGATACTAGCAACATCTTAAATTCTACAGGTACTTTGGAGGTCACAGAGTGATCATATTAAATCATGAAATACCTGTGAAGTGGGTACTCTTGTTATGCAATTACATGTATATCATGTTTAACTGGGACTTGCTCTACCCAGTAACGTACTAGCTCTATGTAAAGTTCCCCCACCGTGGTGTTCCTGGGAGTCTCCAGAGGTTTCTGATATATGACCATGAACAAGTTTGGTCAGAGGACATGGGATCAGCCGTGCTCTTTCTCTTCTTGGCCTCAGCTGCCTGCCCCAAACGTTGCTACGCTCATGAAGTTTGTCAGCTACTACAGTTGAATCTTCCAAAAGCAGCCTCCTCTGTTGAGTTCTGTATATTCTGATTTCCCATTCCCTGGGAGAGTTGGTACTGCTGTTGGGGTCCCTTACTGATGTAGTGGAGCCTTCGTGTTGGCAAAGCTGAGGTGGCATCTTTTGGGAGTGGTGCTGAGCATCTCTTTCCCACTTGTACGCTCTTAGAAGTGTTACCTGTGCCCCAAATATCTTAGTAAAACATCTCTTATAGGTTCTATTATGGCCTAGGCCCTCTGATGCTGCATTCAGTTAAATTCTGACCTCCTTTTCTGCAACCCCGGCCCATTATAAGTGGCAGTCTCTCTAAAGTACTTTCTCTTGACCTTCCTAAAAACTCCTCACCATTCTTTTCAGTGCTCCTTGACTATCGACAGAGCCGGCTGGAAGTGCTGCCGCCTTCCTGTCTGTTTGCAGGGTTGCTAGTTGGCTCAACATATGCCAGTAGAAAAGAGCAGTGGTGGATATGGAAACCTCAGCAGCACTTCATGCTACTTTTTTCTTCCCATGCTTTCTTGCATTCCTCATTCATTCAGCCTGCTTTACTTTTTGTTTTTGTTTACTTTGAGCACTGATTTTCTTCCCTACTGGGGTTCTGTAGTGAGCTCTGGCACAAGTTATGGGATCCTTTTATTGTCTGTCAGACTTTCCTGTGGGGGCAAAGTGAGCTGGAAAATCTGTTTACACCTCTGATGCCAAGAATGGTTCATTGTGATGCATTCTGCTCATATCGGTTTTATTTTCTGTTTCTTGTTTTATCAAATAGACGTGAGAAATTTAAGACGGTTAGAGCAGGAGAAGCAAGACGAAGTAAGAGAAAGTCAGACTTCTATTTGGGACTTTTGTAGCTGGTTTTCCTTTTAACATTTGCCCAAGCCAAAAAAAAAAGAAAAGAAAAAAAAAGTGCAATTGATTATAAAGTGTTTACGGAGGCTGGACTCACCAGAGCTGTGCGTTACCTCTTCCCGAGATACCCTGCTGGCTGCTTGCCACCCCCCCCCGCCCCCTTCTCATCCCCCTCTCTGTCCAGCTCTGTTTCCCTCACTTACCATAGTCTCATCACTTGCTAACTTAACCTCCACTGTAACTGGATAATCAGAAAGGAAAAAATATCTCCTTCCAGCATCTCAGTCCCCACACCACACACTTGGGATGAGAAAGACCAGCGTGTCTGAAGGGCCACGGGGTGGGATCTTGAGAGATTGGGTGGGAGGATGGAAGCTGATAAGTTTCCGAAAGATTTAGGGTATTCTCTCAGATACTGGGAAGAGTAAAGGGGTTTGTTGGTTCCAGGAGTAGGTGAGACCAGCACCCAGTCACTCAGCTTCCACATGTAGTGTCCTGAGAAGCAGGGGTGGACACTGTAATAAGGACCGCGGTGGTGATGGTGGGAACTCATCACTAACATCTGCACCCTGGGAGGGTGAGAGAAATTTGCACGGATGTCATGGAGCTGTCCATTTTCAAGAACCGATGACTTCAGGAGTGCAGAGTAAGAAAAGTTGGCCTTTCTGACGATGTTTTGATTCTGTATGCACCACAAGAAACGTGAACAAGCCCAAGATGGGGGGAGGCAGCATCAGTGATAATGAAGAACTTGCTGCCGTCATAATGGGATGGTTTCTGAATGTATGAAATTTGATTTAAGGAAACAAAGGAAAGTAACTTTTTTTTTTTAAACATCCAACATTGCAGGGTAAAATTCATGTCCATTATAGAGTTTTGTTTTCCATGACCTCAGTTACCAATAATATTGATGATGATGATAATAATAGCAGTAGCTAGTATTCATCAAGCTATAGCTATGTAACAGACACTAAGTTAATGTTTTACGTGGATCGATTTCATTTTTTAACAAATTTACAAGGAAGTTGTTATTAGGAATACCTTTTTATAGGTAGAAAACTGAGGCTGGAGGATTCAGGTAACTCCTCCCAGTTCACAGTGATTAGGTAGAAGAGCTGCATGGGCTTGTATTCCCCAGTCACCTCTTTCTGTTCTGCCTAAAACGTTATGCTGTGCTGTCTCCCCATTGACCAAAAGAATTGACAAATAGATGAATATTCAGAAGAGGCCTGGATAATTATCTGTGACACTTAACTGACACTTATGAATGGAAAGAGAGTTGGAACATATTCTCAAAGTTTGCAAAGTAACTTGAAGATCTACAAATAAAGAGATTATATGTGCTGACAAAACAAGGTATCAGTATGTGCGTGTTAATACACTTTAAGTTGCATCACTGTTCTCATTATTCCCGTATCCCTCCCTCTCTTCTGTGACACCATGAAATTTTTCTCCTCCCGCATTTCAAGCTTGTGCATATTATACGAGGAATGTTCAACAGTGCGGTACACTAAGCTGGTGAGAACTGTCTCCCACCAAAGAAAGACAAGTAAAATGAAAATCCCTCTGTCTTGAAACAGGTATCACCTGGTGTCAGAAATGAAGAAGAAACTCAATGATAATGCCATCCTGATCTAGTAGAGCAGAGATTGGCAAACATTTTCTATGAAGAGCCAGACAGTAAATATTTCAGGGCTTCTGGGCCATTATAGTCTCTGTTGTAGTTACTCAGATCTGCTATTCTAGCCCCAAAGCAGTTGTAGACAATTCATAAATGAATGAGAGTGACTGTGTTGCAATAAAACTTTATTTAAAGAAAGAGCAGGCCATTGTTTGCTGTCCCTTATAGGAGAGAATCAAGTCCAACACCATAAACCCTGCAGTAGTGGGGCTGGAGATTGAGATTTTAATGCCCATATAGGAATAGGAAACTGAACCTTGGGGACTGCATAAGATGGGGAACATCTGTGTCCTTTGAAAACCTGAACCATTCTCTAACACACGCTTCTAGTTCTTTTGATTTGTTCATGAAACCAGTTCATTGCACAGAGAAGTAGAATGCTATATCCTCTGGCCCAGGGACACAGCAAAGAGGCTCTGGGTGGCTGAGACTCAGGGGTCTTGGTTGCAAACAGTGTTATTACCCTATTCACTTTCAGCAGAAAACAATTTCCAGGAGGTCCAGAGACCTGGAAACTGAAGCTGTACCAGCCACGTAGAATGCCTAGCCCACTGCAGGGCATCTGACTTACATACATCATGAAATGATTATCACAGTAAGTGTAGTGAATGTCCATCATCTCATAGATACAAAATTAAAGAAATAGAAAAAACACTTTTCCTTGTGATGAGACCTCCTAGGATTTCCTCTGTTGACAACCTCCATATATAGCATACTGCAGTATGAATTACAGTTCTTATGTTGTGCATTACATGCCTAGTACTTAGTTCATCTTATAACTGGAAATTTGTGCCTTTTGACTGCCTTCATCTGTTCCCCTTCCCTCCACCCCCTGCCTCTGGTAACCACAAATCTGATCTCTTTGTATGAGTGAGCCTGTTTTTGAACTATAATTGACCTACAACAAACACTGTGTTAATTTCTGTTGCACAACATAGTGATTCGATGTTCCTATACATTTCAAAATGATCACCATGATGTCTAGTTGTCACCTGTCACTGTACACAGATATTACATAATTATTGACTATATTTCCCACACTGTACCTCTCATACCTGTGACTCATTTGTAACTGGAAGTTTGTACCTCGTAATCTCCCTCACCCCCCTCCAGTCTGGCAACCAATGGTTGGTTCTCTGGGTCTGTAACTCTGTTTCTGTTTTGTTATGTTTGTTCATTTGTTTTTTAAATTTCATGTATATTGTCCTTTATGTCTCTCTTATTCTATTACTATTATTATCCCTCACTTCCTTTTCATTACTTTCATATGTTCAAAAAGCCAGCTGATATTTTCATGTAGAAAGACCCCATTTTAGATTCAAATGAGTGTTTTGTTTTGGTTTCCATTAGATTGTCTATCTTCTATATTTCCTGTAAGTTGGTAGTACAATCTAGAGAACGAGTCTGTTCACGCTACATTTTTGTCTGGATAAGAATGCTTCACAGGTGGCGCTGTATCCTTCCTGCTGTGTTCAAACACAGGCACGTAATTCTGGTGGCTCTTTCAGTGATCCCAAGATGACTTCATGGGTTCAGGTTGTTGTGGCTCATTCACCTGCTGTAAAATTACCCGTTAACGTGTTACCAGCTAGCTTTAATATTAATGACAATCATTGTCTATATCCATTATTTATTTCATTATGGCTTTCAAAACAGCGGTTTTCTAGATCTGTAATTCTTTCTGCATTTTAATGAACAGTTCTTCAACAACTATGTGAAACAGTTCGTACAGAAAGTCTTTGATTTTATCAACTTTCAGAGTGTGTTGGGGTTCTAGCAACTTCCTAGGATGACCAGTGTGCTTTCTAATTTTTAACATCATAATTTAATGGATCTTTAATATTACTGTAAAGGCATGGATTTTAAAAGTGTATTTGGGAAGGCAGACAGCAGAAGCAAGAACTACTACAGTCCTGCAGCCTGTGGAACAAAAACCACATTCACAGAAAGATAGACAAGATGAAAAGGCAGAGGGCTACGTACCAGATGAAGAAACAAAATAAAACTCCATAAAAACAACTAAATGAAGTAGAGATACGCAACCTTCCAGAAAAAGAACGCAGAATAATGATAGTGAAGGTGATCCAGGACCTGGGAAAAAGAATGGAGGCAAAGATCAACAAGATGCAAGAAATGTTTAACAAAGACCTAGAAGAATTAAAGGACAAACAAACAGAGATGAACAATACAATACCTGAAATGAAAACTACACTAGAAGGAATCAATAGCAGAATAACTGAGGCAGAAGAACAGATAAGTGACCTGGAAGACAGAAGGGTGGAATTCACTGATGTGGAACAGAATAAAGCAAAATGAATGAAAAGAAATGAAGACAGCCTAAGAGACCTCTGGGACAACATTAAATGCAACAACATTCGCATACGGGTCCCAGGAGGAGAAGAGAGAGAGAAAAGACCAGAGACACATTTGAAGAGATCATAGTTGAAAACTTCCCTAACATGGGAAAGGAAATAGCCACCCAAGTCCAGGAAGCACAGACAGTCCCATACAGGATAAACCCAAGGAGAAACACACCGAGACACATAGTAATCAAATTGGCAAATATTAAAGACAAAAATTATTGAAAGCAGCAGTGGAAAAACGAGAAATGACATACAAGGGAACTCCCATAAGGTTAACAGCTGATTTCTCAGCAGAAACTCTACAAGCCAGAAGGGAGTGGCATGATATACTTAAAATGATGAAAGGGAAGAACCTACAACCAAGATTACTCTACCTGGCAAGGATCTCATTCAGATTCAATGGAGAAATCAAAAGCTTTACAGACAAGCAAAGGCTAAGACAATTCAGCACCACCAAACCAACTCTACAACAAATGCTAAAGGAACTTCTCTGAGAAACACAAGAAAAGAAAAGGACCTACAAAAACAATTAAGAAAATGATCATAGGAACATACATATCAATAATTACCTTAAATGTGAATGGATTAAATGCTCCAACCAAAAGACACAGGCTTGCTGAATGAATACAGAAACAAGACCCATATAGATGCTGTCTACAAGAGACCCACTTCAGACCTAGAGACACATACAGACTGAAAGTGAGGGGATGGAAAAAGATATTCCATGCAAATGGAAATTAAAAGAAAGCTGGAGTAGCAATACTCATATCACATAAAATAGGCTTTAAAATAATGTTACAAGAGACAAGGAAGGACACTACATAATGATCAAGGGATCAATCCAAGAAGAAGATATAACAATTATAAATATATACGCACCCAACATAGGAGCACCTCAATACATAAGGCAACTGCTAACAGCTGTAAAAGAGGAAATCGACAGTAACACAATAATAGTGGGGGACTTTAACACCTCACACCAATGAACAGATCATCCAAAATGAAAATAAATAAGGAAAAAGAAGCTTTAAATGACACAATAGACCAGATAGATTTAGTTGAGATTTATACGACATTCCATCCAAAAACAGCAGATTACACTTTCTTCTCAACTGTGCACACAGAACATGCTCCAGGATAGATCACATCTTGGGTCACAAATCAAGCCTCAGTAAATTTAAGAAAATTGAAATCATATCAAGCATCTTTTCTGACCACAATGCTATGAGATTAGAAATGAATTACAGGGGCAAAAATGTAAAAAACACAAACACGTGGAGGCTGAACACTATGTTACTAAATAACTAAGAGATCACTGAAGAAAGCAAAGAGGAAATCAAAAAATAACCTAGAAACAAATGACAATGAAAACACGACAATCCAAAACCTATGGGATGCAGCAAAAGCAGTTGTAAGAGGGAAGTTGATAGCTATACAAGCCTACCTCAAGAAACAAGAAAAATCTCAAACAATCTAACCTTATACCTAAAGGAACTAGAGAAAGAAGAACAAACAAAACCAAAAGTTAGCAGAAGGAAAGAAATCATAAAGAGCAGAGCAGAAATAAATGAAATAGAAACAAAACAATAGCAAAGATCAATAAAACTAAAAGCTGGTTTTTTGAGAAGATAAACTAAATTGATAAACCATTAGCCAGACTCATCAAGAAAAAGAGAGGACTCAAATCAATATAATTAGAAATGAAAAAGGAGAAGTTACAACAGACACCATAGAAATACAAAGCATCCTAAGAGACTACTACAAACAACTGTATGCCAATAAAATGGACAACCTGGAAGAAACTGACAAATTTTTCGAAAGGTATAACGTTCCAAGACTGAACCAGGAAGAAATAGAAAATATGAACAGACCAATCACAGGTAATGAAATTGAAGCTGTGATTAACAATCTTCCAACAAATAGAAGTCCAGGACTAGATGGCTTCACAGGTGAATTCTATCAAACGTTTAGAGAAGACGTAACACCCATCCTTCTCAAACTCTTCCAAAAAATTGCAGAGGAAGGAACACTCCCAAACTCATTCTGTGAGGTCACCATCACCCTGATACCAAAACCAGACAAAGATACTACAAAAAAAGAAAATTACAGGCCAATATCACTGATGAATATAGATGCAAAAATCCTCAACAAAATTCTAGCCAACAGAACCCAAACAACACATTAAAAGGATCATAGACCATGATCAAGTGGGATTTATCCCAGGGACGCAAGGATTCTTCAATATACGCAAATCCACGTGATACACCATATTAACTAATTGAAGAATAAAAACCATATGATCATCTCAATAGATGCAGAAAAAGCTTTTGACAAAGTGCAACACCCATTTATGATAAAAACTCTCCAGAAAGTAGGCATAGAGGGAACCTACCTCAACATAATAAAGGCCATATACAACAAACCCACAGCAAACATCATTCTCAATGGTGAAAAACTGAAAGCATTTCCTCTAAGATCAGGAACAAGACAAGGATGTCCACTCTCACCACTGTTAGGCAACATAATTTTGGAAGTCCTAGGCATGGCGATCAGAGAAGAAAAAGAAATACAAGGAATACAAATTGGAGAAGTAAAACTGTCACTGTTTGCAGATGACATACTATATACATAGAGAATGCTAAAGATATCACCAGAAAACTACTAGAGCTAATCAATGAATTTGGTAAAGTTTCAGGATACAAAATTCACAGAAATCTCTTGCATTTCTGTATACTAATGATGAAAAATCTGAAAGAGAAATTAAGGAAACACTCCCATTTACCATTACAACAAAAAGAATAATAATACCTAGGAATAAACCTACCTAGGGAGACAAAAGACCTGTATGCAGAAAACTGTAAGACACTGATGAAAGAAATTAAAGATGATACCAACTGAAGGAGAGATATACCATGTTCTTGGATTGGAAGAATCAATATTGTGAAAATGACTATACTACCCAAAGCAATCTAAAGATTCAATGCAATCCCTATCAAATTACCAGTGGCATTTTTTACAGAACTAGAACAAAAAATCTTCAAATTTGTATGGAGACACAAGAGACCCCGAATAGATAGCCAAAGCAATCTTGAGGGAAAAAAACGGAGCTGGGGAATCAGACTCCCTGACTTCAGACTATACTACAAAGCTACAGTAATCAAGACAATATGGTACTGGCACAAAAATAAAAACATAAATGAATAGAACAAGATAGAAAGCCCAGAGATAAACCCACGTACCTATGGTCAACTAATCTATGAAAAAGGAGGCAAGGATATACAATGGAGAAAAGACAGTCTCTTCAACAAGTGGTGCTGGGAAAACTGGACAGGTACATGTAAAAGAATGAAATTAGAACACTCCCTAACACCATACACAAAAGTAAACTCAAAATGGATTAGAGAACCAAATGTAAGACAGGACACTATAAAACTCCTAGAGGAAAACATAGGAAGAACATTCTTTGACATAAATCACAGCAAGATCTTTTTTGATCCACCTCCTAGAATAGTGGAAATAAAAACAAAAGTAAACAAATGGAACCTAATGAAACTTAAAAGCTTTTGCACAGCAAAGGAAACCACAAACAAGAGGAAAAGACAACCCTCAGAATGGGAGAAAATATTTGCAAACGAATCAACGGACAAAGGATTCATCTCCAAAATATATAAACAGCTCATGCAGCTCAATATTAAAAAAACAAACAACCCAATCCAAAAATGGGCAGAAGACCTAAATAGACATTTCTCCAAAGAAGACACACAGATGGCCAAGAAGCACATGAAAAGTTCCTCAATGTCACTAGTTATTAGAGAAATGCAAATCAGAACTACAATGAGGTATCACCTCACACCAGTTAGAACAGGCATCATCAGAAAATCGACAAACAACAAATGCTGGAGAGGGTGTGGAGAAAAGGGAACCCTCTTGCACTGTTGGTGGGAATGTAAATTGATACAGCTACTATGGAAAACAGTATGGAGCTTCCTTAAAAAACTAAAAACAGAATTACCATATGACCCAGCAATCCCACTACTGGGCATATACCCAGAGAAAACCATAATTTAAAAGGACTCATGCACCCCAATGTTCATTGTAGCACTGTTTACGGTGGCCAGGTCATGGAATCAACCTAAAGGCCCATTGACGGATGGATAAAGTAGTTGTGGTACATATATACAATGGAATATTACTCAGCCATAAAAAGGAACGAAATTGAGTCATTTGTTGAGACTTGGATGGATTTAGAGACTGTCACACAGAGTGAAGTAAGTCAGAAAGAGAAAAACAAATATCATATATTAACGCCTATTTGTGCAACCTAGAAAAATGGTAGAGATGAACCGGTTTGCAGGGCAGAAATTGAGACACACATGTAGAGAACAAACGTATGGACACCAAGGGTGGAAAGTGGTAGGGGATGTGTGGTTGTGTGATGAATTGGGAGATTGGGATTGACATGTATACCCTGATGTGTGTAAAATTGATGATTAATAAGAACCTGTATAAAAAAATAAAATTCAAAAATTAAAAAATGTACTTTTTAGGGAAAATAATCTGTTTTGGGAAAAAAGGTCATTGTATGTAAGACAGTTGGTTTTAAATTCCAGCTTCATAACTTAGTATATAAAATGAGAAAATCCACTTCACATGAATTATTAAGTAATATATAAATAAGTATAAAGTGCTTTTAAGTGTAAAATGCCTGGCACATAGCAAATGCTCAGTGTGTGTCAGCATTTATCATTCTCGGGATGATTTGTGTTTAAATATTACTAAACATTACTTATGAGGCTTTTGATTAAATGTTTTAAAGAAGAAAGAAAAAAAAAGTGTATTTGATGAGCTTCAATACATTCATTTTTTTCTTTGTTCAAATTGTTCCAGCTTTTTGCCAGTGAGAACTCCTCCACATTGGCCCCTGCGATGTTATTAGTCTTTGGTAGCCTCCTTACTTTCTGGCCTAATGAGATACCTCAGGCTTATTTTATACATTTCCAATATTTGGAATAAGAAAATTTCCCAAGAAGCCCTGCTGCTTTGTTATGGCAAATGGACCGTAGAGGCCTGGGTGATGTCTGTATTCATTGCTACTGGGATGTTACTGCTTCTTGGCTTTTCCAATAGACAAAACATGGAAATTTTTTTTTTTTGGAAGGAAAAATATAATGTTTTAGACTGCTATTTCTAATTTTTTATAAAAGACTTTTTTAAACTAGGAATTGGTTACAGATAATATTGTATAAAACAAGATGCTGAGTTTACCCAAAGATAGTAACAGTAGGCCCAGGAAACAAAAGGGAAGAGACAGGGGCTTAAGAATTTATGATTTTAGAAGACAGGCCTCAGGGACTGCAGGTACCCATATAAGGACCATGATGAAGCCAACTACAGCCTCCGAGGTGACACACTAGTTAGTCCTTGTGTCAGTGTCTTTCCAATCTGCTGAAAGCTCGTGGTCTAGGAGATTTCTCCAGAAGGGCTCATGAGAACAATATTATCAGATTTCTTGTAGGTTGATAAGTATGTGTGGCCTTTACACTGAAAATTCAGCTCGACTGTATGTTAAATTCTGAAATCACATTGTCTTTCCTTTAAATTCTTAAATTTGTTACTCCTTTCTTTTTAAATTAAAAAAATTTTTAAATTAACTTTTTTATTGAAGTATAGTTGATTTACAATGTTGTTAGTTTCAGGTGTACTGCAGAGTGATTTATACATATATATATATGTCTATTCTTCAGATTCTTTTCCCTTACAGGTTATTACAATATATTAAGTATAGTTCCCTGTGCTACACAGTAAGTCCTTGTTGGTTATCTATTTTATGTATAGTAGTGTGTATATGTTACTCCATTATTTTCTGGCATAAAAATTAACCCAAAAATTAACAACAAAAATCCACTTTTTGCCTATCTGATTTTTCCCTCTAATAAGCCCCTTGATTTGTTGCCTGTGGGCCCCAAAACTTAGTCTTTAAAGTCTAGTTATTTTATTAGGTAATATTTCAGAGTGTGTCATTCTGGGTTGTTGTTCCCACATACTCATTGTTCCCTTTCACAAAAATAATTGGGGAGGGGAATTAGTAAATTTTCTTAATTTTATTGTTTTGTTCCATTGGATTTCCTTTTTAGTAAGCCCTTTATGTACATGTTGGCTCTTTTTCTATCACCTATTTCCCCCCACCGCCCCAAATACTTTTTATCCCTTTGCTATCTTTTGATTGTAACTTTTCTTTGCTTTTACCTTCTATCTCTCACAAAGAATTATCTGTTTGTTTCCTCTTGCGTGCATTATAGTTCAGGCTTCATACCTGAAATAATTTTTTCTTTTATTTCTAATTCTTTGCTTAGTTCTTACCCCGTGTCTGAGTTTTTCAATCTTAACCTGGTTTATTCTGTAGGTTTTAAAATATATATGTGCAAGTTTCTTTTAGTTTGTTTGAAATAGTTGGTTATAACTTTCAACTGTTTGGTGATTTTATCTTTCTGGAATTCTTTTGACATCTGGAGGGACATTTTTTCTGCCCCTCCTGGTGTTTGTGTGTGTATGTGGCAATTGACACAGTTCTGTTTATTGCTCATTTTTGTGTGCTATTAGATTTACTGAGCTTTTAGGAGGCCAGGGTGGGTCAGGTTAGCGTTTTTAGCTTCGCAGATCTAAACCTGCCTTTTCTTATTTTTTATCTTTGTCAGATGTTTACAAATTCAAAATTCCATAAATATGGCCTAGTGTTTTCTACCTCTTTCCCTTCTTCTACTTTATCTGTATCTTCCTTTATCCTTTACTTCTATGGATTCTGACTTGCAGAATTTGGCACTCTCCCCAGCTGGCTTTCCTCAGGATGAGGCTTTTCGTGAAAGGAAGCTTTATCTATTTAGTTATGTGAGCTTGTATTCCCAAAGCTCCAGCATCTTCAGATGCACACCTTTTAATTATCTGTGAGTGTTCAGAATCCTCTCAATTTTATGTTGGCATGTCAAACTCTGCAGTAAATATCTATTGATTATTTAGCGTTTCTTTTATTTTCAGGCCTAGCAGGTAGTGCGTTGCTCTCCTCTGCTGTCTCCTACACAGATGCTCATAGCATATTTTATCCATATACCTTTCTATTTGGGGGATGCTTTGTCACATAGTTTTGTTGTAAATGTTGCTTGTGTATTTTTAGTTTTGCATTCCTAGCTGCTCTGTCCATTTTTCTGAGGGTGTTTGAAGAGATTTAAAAAAGACAGCAACACTGCTTCAGTATTGCCCCAAATTCTTTCCAATTCACATTTACTTGTTTCTTATTACTTCAGTTTTGTATGTTACTAGCACTTTTCTCTTATGCTGATATCTTGGTTCATGACAATATTAATATAATTACTCTATCTTGACATATATTTATAATAACTTCAAAATAGTGATAAAATTACTGCATTCAGTTTAAGATTTCTTTACATTTATTATTTGTCTTAAAATAAGGTGATGTAGTTGTCCTGGTTTGCCTAGGACTTTCCTGGTTTCAGCACTGAAAGTCTTGGGTGCCAGGAACCCCTCAGTCCTGGGTAAAAACCTGGGTGGTTGGTTATCTTATATATGCTACTAAAGATAAATGGCCAAGATCTCTGTCGAAAATTTATTGGAAACTATTTGGTTTTAAGTGTGGTATGCTAATAATTTGATAAACAGTTAGGCTCACTTTTTTCAGTATTTTTCTTTTTTACTTCAATCAGAAACATTTATGTGGTCTACAAGTCAAATGTACAGAACAAGATACAGGTAAAATCCTCATTTCCAACTCTTTCTTTCATGCTGCTCATGTCCAGGTGGCCATCTTTACTGGGTTTTTGATTTATCCTTCCACTGTTTCTCTTTGAGAATATAAACATATCTTTGTATATTTACATATTTCCACTTTATAAAACAGCAGTTTAATTTATAGTCAGCATTCTGTACTTGATATTGTCTCTTCCAAATATGTACTGGAAATAATTTCATATCAGTATTATAGATTTTATTCATTACCTTTTAAAGATAAACATACTCCATAGGATGGATGAACCATAGTTTATTCAACCAGTCCTTTGTTGATGGTTATTAGGTTGTGTTTAGTCTTTTGCTATTGTGAATGATAGCACAGCAACCAGCTTTCTTCAGATATCATTTCTTCTTTTTGTCAGTGTATCAGTGGGATAGAATTCTGAAAGTGGAATGGACTACTGGGTCAGAAGGTGGATGTGTGTGTGTGAGTGTGAGTGTATATGTATAATATTACTAAATTCCTCTTTATAAGAGTTGTGCCATTTGGAATTCCCATTATCAAGGTATGAAAGTACCTGTTTCATGACACATTGTCAACAGAATATGTTGCTGTGCTTTTGAATATTTGACAATATATGAAGAACAGTACGTCCTAATTTTAATTATCGGAATATGAGTGAATTTGAGCATATTCTTCTGTGACTAAGGGTCATTCACATTTTGTTTAGGACCTTTTCCTATCTTTTTCTATTGGCTTGTTGGTGTTTCTTTCTTATTGTTTAGAAGCTCTTTATAGAGAAGGAATACTAACCCTTTGTGGTATAAGTTGCACCAGCTTAAACATGGTTCTTGTAAGGCTTAAACATTTTCTTACCCCCATGGTATCCAGGCAGAGTGTTTGAGAAAGGACTCACCCCCATCACTACTTTGCAGGAGTTTGTTCATTACACACCCAGTCCTGAAGTCCTAAGGCGTTTCTTCAAGCAGGAGTTTGCTGATCTGGGCATTTAGTGTCACTTCTCCCTGAGGAGAGGCTGATTTCCCTGTTCCCCCTTTTCTGGCACCCCACCCTCTCCCCCATGTCTGTCATCCTCCCGCCCTGGCCATCTTCTTCCCTTACCACCCTGGCTTTGGCAGGGTCATGGCTTTGAGCTATCCATGTCCATGTTGATTAGCTGCCCAGGAAAATGAAGAAACTGAGCACAGAATTGGCGTGGGAACTTTGTTGAACTCAGTGAAAGCTCTTTAACCTTTCTTGGACCTCCCCGCTGCTCCCAGGACAGCTCTCCTGACCTTCGAGCCGGCCTTTTTGTCATCACGGCCTTGGGATGTGTTCCTAACTCCCTGTTCGCAGCCTCTGTATTGGATGCGTGTGTTAGCATGGGCCCTGGTGGCAGTGCCTTCCTCTAATAACTGTTGGGTTTTGCCTGAGGCATAATTACCACCTGTCTGCATTTTGCTAGTTACCTGCTTTACTGCCTCTTTGGGCTCATTTTTTTGCGTAAAAGAGAAAATGATCATGGCTGTCCCCAAAACTCATATTTTGGGAAAATCTGTTTTGTCTCTATAGATCAGATTTTGAAAAATGAGGGAAGGTCATCTTGGAAAGTTGTACTTACCTAAAACTTTGTCTAAATCAGATTCCTCCAGGTCCATAGAATGAAGGAAGAAATTTTAAGTTAATTCACCTTTTATCCTCTGTGGTCTTTATTTATCTCAGCATTCTTGGCTCCTTCATTTTTTTTTTTTTTTTTAACTTTTGGCTGTACTCTGCAGCATGTGCAACCTTAGTTCCCCGACCAGGGATCAAACCTGCGCCCCCTGCATTGGAAGGCAGAGTCTTAACCACTGGACTGCCAGGGAAGTCCCTTGGCTCCTTCATATTTTGAAGCCCATTTCTTATTAAAGATAATGTAAGGAAGACTTTTAACCCCATTTTTCGTAATATTTTCCTATTTTTTTTGAAGGATAGTATGAAACTGACAGAGAAGGAAAATGTAAGTTTTATGGCAGTTTAGTATTTATATAATCATATCTATGTAAAATTATATGATGAATAAATAAAAAGTGTCAGTACCTCACGTTGGCCACATCCGTGCCTCCTTCCGCATCCCTTTGTGGAGGAGAGGAACAAGTAGGAGGCAACCAGGGCAATCAAGAGCCACAAATGGCATGTGGGTGCCTCATCCTTATTCCAAGCACAGTATCAACATTGATTTTTGCACTGTGACAGGTTTCAACTGGCTGCTGAGAAAAGGAAATAGCTGTGTAAGCCCGGACTTTTTACTCACCAAACAACTCAGTTCCTAACTAAGTCTGCAGGAAACTCCATGTACCTATGTGGGTAAATGCTTCTTGCAATTCTTAGGAAAGAGTTTGGGGGAGGCAGGGCTTTGGGAGTTTGGGGAGTGATGATACCCAGGTGATCTCTGATTAAAACAAGCTTCTCTTAGCTGTCGAGATTTCCTTGGGAAATATTCACATAAGTCCTCTCACTCCGGGATAGACTGCTGCTTTTCGAAGCAACAGAGCCCTCCTTTACTCTGTGGGTCAACAAAGAGAATGGAAGGTTCCGTAAGGCTGGATACCTCCTACCATGAGTGACCTGAAGCTTCAGTAAAGGAGAGCAGCTGATGGATTCCAACACCACTGCAAATGGAAAAGAACATTCTGAGCCCAGTTACGTTGTTTTCTAAGTTATGCAGTTTTGCTTTACAAGAACGCTTCCTTATGATTAGGAATGAAGCCTTGACCTACCTGAGGACACCCCTAATATTTGCAGACTTGGGCCATGGCAGAGGGTGAGATGAGTTTTCAGGGCCGTCTCACAGCTATCATCCTCCGAGATGGGACACTAGGGCCAGCTGACTATTAGAGCCACACAACTTGTCATCTTTGCTAGCTTACTCTTCATCTCAGGCTAAAAAACAGCCATGGTGCTTGGAATGCCCGAGCTGAGTGAAGATGGGCAAAATTGCCCATTTTTCATATTTAAATTTCAACATACTTGTATATCTCTATAGATATCAGCAAGAGAAGTTTTCTCACTGAACAAGGTGTGGAGATAGTTCTTGCAAGGCTTAAACTTTTCTTACCCCATGGTATCTAGGTAGAGTGCTGAGAAGGACTCACTCCCATCACTACTTTGCAGGGGTTTGTTCATTACACACCCAGTTCTGAGGTTCAAGGAGCGAGGTATTTGCAAATTGCTACCCATAATGCACAACTAACCCCTAAGAAGCTAATTTGTTTTCCAGTCTATTTTATGATATAGTATGATGTTGATGTAATGAAAATCTAAAAAGGAAAATTCTTGCCTGTGAAGTAACAGTGCTCAAGATAAACCTGCGAAAGTTGAGACTTCCTCATTAGACATTCAGATGAATAAAATCCAGGCACAGCAGAAAAAAGTTGAAAAGGAAAAAAAAAGTTTCTAAACAGATATATATCTGTTTAGAAACAGATTATAATCCTCCTAAGATTAAAAAAAAAAAAAGTTGCTACTGATAGTTTTCTTCCTCTTTTCTTTTGGAGCTCATTGAAATACACATGTAAATGGAATGCCACTTTCTGTAGAAAGTAGCAGAAAGAAAAGTGCCCTGTGAGGTAGAGTTTCTCTTTCAATGGAAGTGCTCAAGCAGAAGCTGAATAACATATTATCAGAGATGTTGTGATGGGGTGGAATAAATAACCTCTAAAACCTCCAAAATTCTATAGAACTACATCTTTATTAACATTTTTTTACTTTCAAGAGAGTAAAGAAAGGGGAACTAATATTTTGGGGGCATCTACTAAGTGGCAGTTGCCTTCCTTACAATGTGAGGAATTTGGTTATCCACAATTAGTGTTGGGGATTTTAATATTATTTTAAAAGAATACAAGAAAATACCTTAAATTTACTATTTGGAAAGTTTCCACCTGTACTATGTTGTTTGGTTCCCTTATAACCCTGTGAGATGGGGAGGGAAGATGTCTCCATTCCCATTTGTAGATGGGATACAGACCAGAGAGGCTATGTAACTGGCCCCTGAGCACAATAAGCTTGTTCAATAAGTTACGTAGTCTTGAGCAAGGACAACAGGTGACCAATGAGCACAGTCCATGAGGTTGCCGTTGTCTGTAATAGCTCCATAATTAAGAAGCTGAGTGTGCCTGTTCCCAACTCTTCCTTACCTGTCAAATGGAAAGAAATAATAACCACACAATCTGCTACAAAGGTTTATCGAAAATGTCTTCAAGGTAAGCAGTGATTTAGATGCCATTTTAATTGTGATTATGATATATGTGGGGGGGATAAGATACAGTTGTTGTGTATCATTACAGTTCCAACTGGTAGTTTATAACAGTTCAATATGCTAA
The DNA here is from genome assembly GCF_964374135.1 of Grampus griseus. Taxonomy (NCBI): domain Eukaryota; kingdom Metazoa; phylum Chordata; class Mammalia; order Artiodactyla; family Delphinidae; genus Grampus; species Grampus griseus. Next base: position 44,036,168 of record NC_139006.1, on the reverse strand, counting down.
TGTAATGTCATTCACAATTTAAAAATTTCTACTTATTGAATTTGTTCATTTGGTCTCTACTGATGAAATTAAAATCTCTCCAAAATATAGGAAAGTAGAAAGGATAATTTTGAAAAGGCCATAGTTCCACATAGTTTATTAATAATTTGGTAGATTTTCACTAGATACAGTTTTAAAAATAGTTTACTTATTTATAATTTAATAGTTTTATATTTTAAATATAACATTACATAGTTTTACAAAAAGCTTTTTAATGACCATATATAATTCCATCAACGTGATTAACCATTTTATGATTGATAGGCATTTAGGTTAAAAAAAAAGATCATAGCTAAGATTTATTGGGCATCTTTTATGCGCCAGACACTAGGTAGGTAATATTTTGCTCTTTTAATGAGAAAACAGGCTTAGGCAAGGCCAGGCTAGAATTTGAAGCATCTCATTATACAATCTGTTTTTCTAGTCCATGTCACCTGTAATAACACAACACAACTTTTAACATGGAGCATTTGCTAAAACTAGTTGCATGAACTACAGTTTCTTGAGGTCCAAAGGAAATTGACCATAGATTTTTTTTTTTTGACAGCTTTCTGTAAATTTTCAGTTAATATTGGATCTAAAAACAAAGATTCCCAGATAATAAGGGATTGCTTTGCAACCCAAATAACATGCCTGAATTCTTAAGGATGCTGTAGGGTATGTCTGGCCTTAACCAATGATTGACACTCAGCATTCAATAGAGTTGGGTTTCAAAGTGAGTATGGAATTCAGTGGAAATCTAGGACCTTAACTAATTTTATTTCTTCCTTGCACTGGAGGGTAGCCTTAGGTGCTTCTGTTGTGTTTTTATTTATGATATATTAGTAGTTTTAGGTCTAAAAGAAAAACGAGGGACAACAGTTCTAACCTGAAAAATGAACCAAGGGCATTATTCCCTGAAGGCTGATAAATGTCCCTTTTTAAAAACATAGAATACTTTAGTTAATTTAAATGATCACATCTGTGAGTCAAAATACATCTGGCCTTACAGAAAACAGCTGGGTCCAGAAGCCAAGCTGGTGAAGGCTGAATACATTGTACCAGGGAGATAATTGGTCTCAGAAGTAAAGGCTTCCAAAAGCTCAGCTATTCAACATTATTTCAAGGAGTGTCTCTGGAGGAAGATTGATCTTGACATGCCATTCTTCTTTCCGTGGTGTCCTCTGACAGTGCACGAAGACAATGACGGTTAGCAGGGGAGTAGAGAGAAAAGCTCCCAGAGCGTTTGCAGGAGATTCATTCCTGTGGCAGGCGAAGTCGATCAAGATGTGGACTCTTTGTTCAGTCCACTGGCTTCAAAGCAAACCCCGACTCTCTGAGCAGAGGAGTAAGGCCATTTGAAGAGGCATCAAATGGTTTAGGAAAAGGGTGAACATTTAGTTAGTCCTTTACGCCAAAGGTTCCCAATCCATGGGCTTGGAAGCTCTGGGAAATGAAGTGACTACTGTCAACGCTGGATTTTTTATGTCCTTGACAGTGAGTCTAGTGCACAAAAAAGGTTATTCAGAGGTGACTTCGATTTTAAATATTAATATTTAGTTGAATCAGGTTACTCCAGTAAAACCTGAGTTTTTCCTTAAGCTTATAAATCTTATTCAATATATAATGGGTACATTTTTGTGGGACTCAATGTTTGGTGTCATTTACACTTAGATCATTAACCTTTAAAGAGTCTGAGCTGTGCTTATAGATTTAATATTATTGACTTTTTAAGTAATCTGATTTAACTTAAATTCTTAAGCAATTCTTTTAAGTCTAATAAATTTACCTTATGAATAAAGTGAATCTTAAGAACCTGTAAATTAGTGTTTCTCAAAGTGTGGTTCCTGGGCTAGCAGCAGCAGCATCACCTGAGAATTTGTTAGAAATGCAAATTCCCAGACTCCACTCCAGATCTACTGAATAAGAAACTAGGATAGCAAGCTGTGTTTTAGCAAGCTCTCCAGGTGATTCTGAAGGATGGGAAGATTTGAGAACCAGTGCCTTAAATGTCCCAATGTTATAAGCAAATTTATAAGATTTCTGGTTAATGTCATAAGTCTAAATCGATCGTTTAATTACAGATTTCCTAACAAAATCATGACTTATTTTGCATTAGAACAGCCTAATATGTCAAATCCTCTCACTCATTATCAATACCTAAAATATCTCATATACAGGTTAGTTCTAAATCTAACATAAATCATACCTCTTAGGAAATTTCTTAACTTCTTCCTAAAGAATTTACCCTCTAACAAAACAACTGTGGTTTTGCCTACCAAGGGAATTAAGTTTTAAATTACATTATTAGCTCTTGGAGGTTGCTAATTGACCAGTAGTTTTGGTTGGCTGTGAGGTCTGGAACTGGTGACATTTAAGGTAAGCTTCCTTTTATAGTCCTTATGACGTAGAACCCACAATTTAATGAGGATCATTAAGTTGATCCTCATTAAAGGATCACCTTCACCCACCACCTTGGTGATGAGATAGCTCATTCCTTGACTTCCATGGGAAATTATAGTCCACCCATGTTAATCCATGGTGCTTAGCTTTAGTTAATCAATGTATTACTTATTTCTATTCTGAATTCTTGCTTTTCCTGTCTGTCCCCTCTGACAGCTGACCTCCATATATAAATGGCTCCTGACTGAATTCAGTGTATCACAGAGCTGTCTGACTTGGATTTCACTTTTCTACAGAGGTCATTTCCATGACAATGACACAGGGTCTGTGAAACCTTATGCACCTTACTTGTGGTCAGTGAATTATAAGTATTTGGTTTTCTGCACCTGCAGTTACTTTTCAGTTGAGTGGAGATGCTGTTGTACTTATAAAATATGGCCTTTTCAAGCATTGCTGATTTTATTGTAGCTTTTTGTCGTTATGTACTATTTTCATCTGTGGGTGCTCAACATGCAATTGAATGGAAATATTCACAGGCATTTTCTGTTAAAAGTGTCCGCCTTTGGAAAATGCACTGTAAGCAAATAAAAGGAGAGGTGCTCAATGTGAAATGCATTTAGTTATTTGTCCTATTAATTATGATCTAAGAGCAACACATTTTCTGCAGTAGTTGGGGCATAGAGGCTGAAAATATACAGTGAATTTGGGTATAATACATAGGTCTGAAGGTGATACTGCTAACGTAGCAACATCAAGAGTATATATTTAGAATGGACTTTCCCGTGGAGTGTTGCAGATAAAATTATGTCTAGCTGGAGTAGTTTCCTGTGTCTGTTTATGTGAACAAACTGCTATCAGCACCTCCACAACCACCCCTGCAGGACATCCTTCACCGGGAATCCTGCAAGCGCCCGGACTGGTCTCCCACCCATTTACATGGCCTCCATAGTGATCCCACAAAACTCTCAATCACATTGTGTCACTCGTTCGCTTCAAGTCCTCCAACGCCTTCCCGTCTTGTTCTGAGGAAGAGCCATCTTTACAGTGGCCGTCGGGGCCCTCTGTGAGATGACCTTTGTTCCTCCTGACCTCATTGCTGCTTCTCTCTTCTAGCCACCTGAACGGCTGGCTAAACACACCAATCACATTTTGCCTCAGGGCCTTTGAATTTGCCCTTTCCTCCGCCGAGTAGATGGGCCCTTGGTGCTCACGGGACTTCCTCACTCTCTTGACAGCTTTGCTCACGTATTACCTACTCAATGAAGCCTTTCGCATCCACCTAATTAAAATGACAAAGTCTGCCTCTGCTCTGCCTCTCCCCCTTACCTGCTCTTTTCAGGATACTTACCACCTTTTAATCACGATTGTCTACCTTCTCCCTGTAGAATGTATATTGTATGAGGGCCGGGATTTTTTTCCTCTGCTATATCCCGTGTTTGAAATGATGCCGGCACACATGGTCAGCATTCAATAAGTAGTGGTTGAATGAAATAAATAAATGGAATCGAAAAAGAAGAGGTCTCTTCATTACGCATCCTCACCATCTTCCCCCAATGGTCCCAGAATATAATTCTACAAATTCTGGCCCTGGTTCTCTCCAGAGGAGAGATGCATCTTCCAGTGGATGTGTTGTGAATAGCTATTGTAGAGAGCTAGGGTGAGTCAAAAACAGGATGGGGTGTCAGAGCTTCATGTGCACAGGAGGAATATAGCTCCCACCCGTAACTCCCGTCTGTAATTGGGCTCAGAATTTGTGCAAAGCTTCTCCTCCAGCACTCGCTCTCCGTGCCCTCCCATCCCCCACCCCATACTGGGCCCATCCCCAAGCCTGTAACATCAGAGATGGGGAGGATGGGGGTCTAGCTCTGTCACTCATTTTGTCCTAGGGGCTTTCAAGGTCATGGCAATCTAACATTGTAGACTTAACTTGTTTATCTTATTGGTGTCTTACCTGTGCTGGATAGTATCTGTTCTCTCAGCTCCACACTTACCTTTCTCTTCACACTGGGACTTGGAAGACTGCAGACTGTGTTTCCCAAGCCACCTTGGCCAGCTGTCTTCCAGGTGGGGCCTTCCAGTGGAAGGCACTGGACTGAGATTGTGAAATGAAAAGAGGAAAAGCCATATTGGAATGCTTCAGGTCCTGGCCTGTGGCAGTGGCGGCAGTGGCTCCCGGCGGGTGGGGATTCTGGCACTTCTGCCAACACTTCAGTAGCAAATAGGAATGCAGCTCCCATTTCTCGGCTTAGGAGTGGTGGGGTTCCATCAAAGTAGCAGTCTGTGTGGGTTCACAGGATCCTGTCCAGGAGCGATAGTGGCTTCCTGATCCGAGATGAACAATTCTGTTTTCACTCTTCAGCACCCCTCCCATCGACCTCAGAAATTCCAGCTGTTCTATAACCAGTGTCTTTTCTTAACATCTCTCTGTTTGAAATACGTAGTGGTTTTCCTGTTCCTGGTTGGATGCTGATTGACTATTTGAATCCTAGACATGTGATTTTTCCTGTTTTCCAAGTGCCTAGATCATAACAGTATGGCTAGTTATGATCCTGTGGTGTCCTATGTGATTGGGTAGGGGTGCATATTTGGCTTTTTTTGGCTGGCCCTAAGTAGGAAGCAGGGTCAAAAATTGGGGAAGCTGTCAGATATCGATCAAGTCCTGGACATTTTGGGCTGATTATTACAAAAGTTATTGTTTGGCCTCCTCAGTTGTTACTAGAGATAGCAGTCTGACTTCCTACAGGTCAGATTTATAGTAGACTGGTTTCCCGGACTGATGATTATAAAGAGTTAGTTTCCTGGGCAGGCTGCTGCTGGTCATGGGTCAGAGTTCTATTCTGATATATGGTCTGGCCATTGTTTCTTTATGTAGTCAGTCTCTCAGAGTTAATGGTCTTATGGAATCCTTGTTTTCCTGCTGACCTTGGAGAAACACATTGGATCTGGGCCAAAGCTACAAGCTTGGGTTAAAGGGAAGAATGGCCATCTTGGACCTTTTAAACACTTCAAGTCAGGTCATAAAGCCACAGGGCATAGTGGAGGTTAAAATCAAGAGACAGATTTGATATCTCACCCTAATGCCAGAAACTCAGAATCGCCTGATTCAGCGTACTTTCTTGAGAACCAGACTCCCAATTCAAATCTAGGAAAATGTGGAAAGTGCATTTTAATAGGTACATAAATTGTGTTTATTTATAAATTGTGTTTAATAGCTATATACATTTTGTTTATTTTTCACTTCCTTTTTTTGTTTTGGAATTATATTTTGAGAAGTTTGTGCAGTTTTCCAGTAACCCCTGAGCAATGCTGAGCACATTTGATCTCTGTTAATTTTGGTTTACAAAAAAAAAAAAAAGACTTGCAAGAAAATCCCCAAAGGAGAGTTAACAAGTACGTGAACAGCAATCACAAGTATGTCCTGGTGGGTGTTCTAGCCTATCTGGAACGGGGGCCCCAGCAATGTTCTTTCTATGACGTAATTATAAATGAAAATACATCTGTTTGGAGCAAAAGTATTTCATCACATGCAGTTGATCCTGCATTACATCTCCTTCAGCTGAGAAGTCATGGTTTGTTAAAAATACAATATATTTTCCGCTGAAAAATTCATTGTTCCTACAAATGATTTTCTATTTCATCAAACCAGCTCTTTCCTCATGAATTCACTTCATATCAGCAGACACAGGATGGGAGAAAGAGAACATGACAGAGTTATTACACAAACCCATTGGCTGTGGCAAAAGCCCAGAATGAAATTTAAACAGTGAGTCTCGTTTCCAGATTAATACTGCAGAGCTATCAAGTAGCACTTGGCTTTCTCCCCCTACCTCTTGCTTTCTATCCAAAAATGATCTAGATCATCCTCACTTTGTAGAAAACATCTGAATCCAGGAACCTTCTTTTCTATTGACAACTTTTATTGATTCTCTAAAACGTCTTTGGCTGGACTGACTGCTCTTATCAGCTGCTGTCTTTTGTGATGATGACATAGCACTGGCTCAAGTGTTTAAGCCGCCCTCCCAGTTTTTTCCTCTTCTGGAGACAAGAAGGGTCCGTGTCGTTTGATATCCTTGAATCAGAAGCAGGATCTTCACAGGACATCTAGGAGAGTCATAGGGACAGGTTTCCCAGCTGCTTCCTGAATGATGCATTTCATGTAAATTCCTTCCAAAACCTTTGGCATCCCCAGCAAAAGGCCCCACGAAATCTGTATCTGGAGGTTACGTGCCTTAAAGAAGTTTCTTTTTTTTTAAGCCTGTGTTTACTGGGAGTATGTGTTTCAGGATGATCCTGCAACTATGCCTTTGAATTGTCAGATACCCTTGGGACACTGAAATGCCCAGACAGATAAATACATCCCTATCTACTGGACATCCAGCAATATTCAGCACATGTAGTGATCAGCTTGTGATGGGAAGATTTTTCAGCGTGCCTCTGTAGTCGGTGATATACTCCATTTTTGCTAAGTTGAAGTGTAAAGGTAGTTGTTTCAGGGGCTTCTTAAGAACCATTTTACTGTGAGTTCCCATTCCTTTTCCAGACTGTTTTCCACATGAACCACATAGCATGGTGCCTTTATTCCTACAGGGAAGATCATTCATTGCCCATTGAAGCCCCCTCTAGTTTAAATGGGTAGAGAAAGGGCTTTTCTTTTGACCCTTTAAGCCATAAGTAGGGTGCAACCCCTGGAGTGGTTTTTTTTTTTTTTAAATTTAATTTGGTTAAAGCAAATTTAATTTGGGAAAGCATGAACAAGAAAAATTTTAGACTTTGGTTTCTATCACGACCTTCTTGGTGACCCCTGTTCCCTTGGCTTCTAGCTCTCATTTCACCTCCACCTTAAATACAAAGAGAGGCTGCAGCACTGACACCCAGGAGCTCGACCTTGCTTTGGAGGATGTAGCAGAATACTCAGGCTGCCAAATGCCTGATGACCAGAGGGGTCTTCCTGGGGACCAATTTAAGCTGGCAAGCACATAAGCTTCACTGGGCTGTTTCAAAGTTCACGGAGCTTTAGGGCTAATCCTCTTAACATATTAGGCCAAGTGACTCACACACCATGATGGCAGTGGCATAAAGATCTCTTGGATTTTTATTTACGTTTCTCTGCATGGTAGAATGCAAGTCAGTTCACTTCTCCAGATTCCTTCCTCCCCACGCCCTGCCCCATGGTGGGTGAAATTATTTGAAGGCCAAACTGCTTAGGCTAACTTATTTGAAGATTTTATATAACACTGCTTTCCCAAAGCCCTGAAACACTTACGGGTATGTTGGTTTAGTGATTTGTTTTTTTTTTTTTCTTCTTCTGTAAAGGATAGCATCTTGGCTGTAGACAAGGTAAGCATTTCCAGTGTGGATGTTTAATGAAGATGAAGTCAGCATGCAGCATGCTGTTTATTTTGCTTTTTCTAATAAACCCAGACTCAGCAATAGTTTTATTACTGCTGTGACTCCTCGCAACAATTTTTCAGCCGCTTCTGCACTCAGAAGAAATTTCCTTCAACATTACCGTTCTTACGATAAATTAATTACACAAAGCATGCAGATGTCAAGGTGGTGAAGAAGCAATGAGCTAAAAATAATGCCTAAGAACTTTTAACCTTCATATATTATGTACATGTTCATATATGACAGAGGCAGAGCAAGCAAGAGTGATCTCTGAGGTCATCCAAATGTATTTCAGATTTCAAATGAGTCTCAGATGTGGATGATAACAGAATAAAATCTGGTGGAATGAAAATACTGGGTTGGCCATAAAGTTCGGTCAGTTTTAAGTAAAAATAAAAGAATTTTTCACTTTCTTGAAGAACTTTATTGAACAACGTATTCACTAACCGAAAGAACTTTTTGGCCAACATAGTACTTGAGTGAATAAAGAGTTAGGAATCAGAAAAAAAAACCAGACTGTTGAAAGGCTAGAAACACTGGGAAAGTCTGAGAGTCATCGAAGGGACCTGAGCGTAGGACAGAGTCCGAAGATTATGTTCCAATTCTCTGCTCAGTTGCGAGCTGGTTGTGGGACCTTGGATAAGATACTTTGCCCCTCTGGCTGAAGTTTACTCTCAAAATGTTCAGGTGTAACTAGTATGACCCTAAGGTGCCTTTAAGTTTAAAAACTCTGGATGCTGACACCATGACAATGAAGACTCCTCATCGAGGACTTCTTATATCTTAGCCGACTATGTTAGCTACATCACATAGGTTTTCCAGAATTCTCAAAGTTACCCACAATGGTAAGTATTACTATGTACATTTTAAAGTTGTAAAAACAAAGCTTGGAGAATTATCTGCCCAAAGTCACATCAGTTGTAAATGGAGGATCTGGGATTCACAGGTTTGCCAAACTTCAAAGCCCCTTTGTCTTTTGGTTATGCTGCCTTCTCAAAGCTGGCAGAAGCTAACGGGTTTTGATATATATGGAGAAGTAGACACAACCGTCTACTTTCGTCGCCCCTTCCCCTCAGGTATCATAAACAATACTTGCTTTGGATGTCAAGACAGATTAATGCTAGAGAAAGTCCACGTTTGTTGAGGTTCAAAAGACAGCTCCTGGTAGAAAAGAGGGAGCACAGAAATGAGAGGTGAAATCTTGGAGTATGTGTCACTGTGTTTAAAAACCGCATTTTTAGACCTATGGGAAAGTAGAAACAAGAATAAATGGAAATCCAGTCATTTTAAAGCAAATTTAAAATCTTGTCAAAAGAATGAGAGACTCCATATGTCATTGGAAACTCTTCCAACCTCAAATAGGCACCCAAAATTGTCTGATGACCAAGATACTCAGTGTTTGTGTTGGAAAATTCGAAGTATCAATTATAAGGCTTAGAATGCATTTCCTTGTATGTGCAGTCATGAGTCCTGCTGCCTCTGGTACTGATGCTTATCCTGTAAGGTGAATGGATGGGAGTAATTGGTACATGGCTAGCTGGAGAAACACCTGTATAAATAGATCATGAGGTTGGGAGGACCACATGACCTTTTAAAAAGATGATGCAATGGGAAGACTATAGGCCTTGGGATTAGATGGGTCCCTGTCACAGCTCTGCAGTGTGTTAGAGTAGGAAGATACTTATCCTCCTGGTGTCTCGGTATCTATGTAAGATGAGACTGGTAATACCTACCTCAGAAGAGTCGGTAAGATAACATATATAAAAGCACTTACAGTCAGTGGCACATGGTGGAAACTCAAAAATATGATCTATCTTTATCTCCCCTTTAGTTTTACTCAAATCCCTCATTTCACAGTTCAACGCAACTTATCCTAGGGAAGGGGTCAGTGGAAACAGAATGGTTGTTCACCATCTTTGTCATGATGATCTTTCAAATGTCTATGGATGTACAATTTATTCTTGAGTCTCAGACATGTCCTCCCCACTCCAAAACTTTGTGTAGATTCTGCTATATCTTACTTTTACTTTGAGCATTTTCTCTGACTTCTAACATATCACTGGTCTGGGGATACAATATCATTATTAAGAATATAATAGGAGCATCAACTATGGAATCAGATTGCTAGATTCGAATCTTGTATTCAACATCTAAAACTTCTGTGATCAGGAGAAACATACTTAACTCTCTATGACTCAGTTTTTTTCATTTGTAAAATTAGGGTGACGATAATACCTATCTCATTTTTGTGAGCTAATACTTTAAAAATTCTTGGAAATAATAGCTGGGAAGTACAGATAAGTACTAGCTGCTATTATTATTACTATTATCATCATTAATTTATCCTACTTAAGAAGGAGAGCTTATCACTCAGGATTTTCATAGGTATTTGAACATTCTATGCATTTAACGTGTTCTTTTAACTCACTGCCACACCTTTATTTGCACATGCCTTTATTTACATATGGTTATCTGTGGAGCATATTTTCAGTTATTCTGTGCGTAGTTTTATGTACACCTTGTACCTTCTGTTTTGCTTACTTTTTAAATTCGTCATGTTTCTGAGATTTATTATACATATATAAGTGGACCTAGTTCATTTCTTTGAGTTCTATAAATATAGGTATGTAGCTTCTTTTTTATGTTCTCCCTTTAAGGTCTATTTAGGTTGATTTAGCCTTTTGCCTTTACCAACAAAGCTATGATGAACAATTTTATATTCCTTTGAGTGCATATGTGAAGGTTTCTCGGAGATGTGTACATAGAAATAGGATGACCTAGTTGGAGGATATATGTGGTCTCGATTTCATTTAACACTGCCGATCGAGTATCTCTTAGAATGCCCTTTTGCTAGTCTAGGTTAAACTGATAAATTTCTGGTCTTACAATTTGCCTGTTTCTCCTTTTGGGATGTCTGCCTCTTGGAGATTGTAGGAATTCCTTATGTATTCTCAATACGAATCCTTTGTCAGGTAAGTACATTGAGAAGCACTGTCGTATGCCCTTATTAGCACAGTGTTAAGGTAGACTGCCATGGTTCAAGCACTGGCTCCCCCATTCACTAGCTTTGTGACCTTGCTCAAATTCCTTAACCCCTCTGAGGTTCAGTTTCCTCATCTGTAAATTGGGATGGTAACAGTGAACTCCCTCATGGAGAACTATGAGGCCTAATTGAGTTACAGCATGCAAACCACTTAGAATGGGATCTGCACAAAGAAAGCACTTAGTTGTCTTTTGGAAATTTTAATATGCCTAATGCAGACATGTTCACTATTTTTTTATTTTTTAACTCTGTTCTAATTGTTTGACCCTACCCTTCTACTCACTCAATTCCCCTCATGCTCCCTGATGGATTTTGTGTTCTTTGTGTCAAGAACCATGTCTTGGTAGATTTTTGTTTCCAAGTGCTTGATAAACAGCCTGGCCCATATAAGAAGTGTTCATTTCATGTTTATAGAACAGATGAATGGACGGATGCTTTCATTGTCATGTCGCCTCTCTCTCGTTATAGAGTCCCCTTTCATTGCCTTAAGGTATAGTTGTGTGCCACTGAAGGGCAGGTTCCTTTCCTCCACTGTGCCTGCGATTAAATCGATGGAGGGCTCCCTTTGGGGATTTATGATAGCTGGGCTTTTGAGACATAGTTCCTGATACATTTAAAATTTAAAACTTCAACAGAACGAGCTGCTTTCCACTTTCCATTACAACAGTTTGCAAACTGAAAACACTTATTCCAGTTCCATCATGTGGGTCAGTTTTTGAAGCTTAGATGTCCCTGTGGCATATGAATGGAAAGACAGTACTGATCTCTTGGTAAAAATTCTCTGAGTAAGGCCCAAGGAGACCTGCCCAAGAGCCTGGAATGAATTGTAGATGGATTGAAGATTAGACATCCCGTCCCAATTTATAGATCAATTCTCTTAGGCTTTTTATAACTTAAAATTTTAGAAATGTTCAGATTATCTCAAAAAGTGACCTTGAGTTTCAAGATTCTCTGAATTCATATAAAAAAAACGTGTTTCTAACCTTGGCAATTTCCCTTAACTTGGCATGGAAGTTCAGTTTCGATAAAAATCAATAAAGGGGTCTCAGAACAAAAGGTAAATGATTAAAAAAAAGTGTATTTATGCAATTTAGAAATGCTGAGAGAATGTAAGGAGGAATGAAAAGGAGCAGGCAAAAGGGAAGTGACATTGAATGATATTAATACTGTTTTACAGTATATTAAAACCTAGTAGCACCTTTTTATGATTCATACGGTAAATATTTGGCTGAAACTATAAGGCTAAATGGAAAAGAAGTAATATAGGAACTGTGTTACATATTCTCTAAAAATTGCAAATGCGACAGAACAGATGAACAGTGAAATGTTTGCTATTGCTGTGAAGGTGTAAATGGAAATTCATGGTTATCTTATTAGTTCTCATATAGGATTATCATTAGTGAATTTTTATTTACTTAACCTATTAAGTATAAAACTTTCAATGAAGCTGAGCCATTGGGAACATGGATATAATAAAAACTCAAGGTTTCCTGCATCTTTAATCTATCAGTAGCTTCTGCTCTTTTAGTGGTTCTGTCTTCAACCAAGTTGCTTTAATGAGTTTTGCAATTTTTAGCTAATGAGTGGGAATTAGTACTTAGCCACTGACAAATTGCCTCCTCATCTAATTTCTTCTGCCTCTCCTAGGTAAGTCACATTCATGTAGTCTGGTTATTACACTTGGATTGAACAGCAAAGTTGTGGTTTTCATTGACTGTTTCTAGCTGAGTCCCTTTCCTCTGCTGTTCTAAGCAGAATCGTGCACAGACTCAGATCTCCTCTCATCCTTCAAGTGTATGGGCCTTTTGAGGCTTGTTAGTAACAAATATGGACCAGACTGGGAATGCATGGACTTCCCCCAGGTTTCCCCTTTCTGCATTCATTCATTCAGCAAATAGGAATTGAGTGACAGCTATAGAACGCTTATGTGGTGCTAGAGATGAAGAGATGAATAAAATGTGGTCCTGCCCTTGGAAAACTGACAAATCAGTAAGAGACAGTAAAACTGTTACTATACAGTGAGTTAAGTGCTCTGGGAACAGTAGAGAAGATCTGAGAGGCAACCTCGCCTATCCTGAGAGGGGAAGAAGCCATAGAAAAGTTTTCCTTGGGGAGAAGGGAGTGAGCTGAGTTTCCAGGAATTGAATAGGGATTAGTCCTTGGAGGAGTGAGCCAAGAGCACACCACGCCTGGGGAGCCATGAAAACAGTGGCTCAGAGGTATGAGACCCACGTCTGGTCCTGTGATTTTTGAAAAGGATGGGTGGGTTCAGGAGTGAGTTACTGAATGCTGACACCGCCCGCCCCCACCCCCAGCTGGGGCTCCTGTCCGACTCTCCTGCTGCAGAAGCCTGTGAACTTTCCTGGCCAGGACTGGAAAGGAGAATGCTATTTATTTTTATATTGTGTATTTTTTTTTCCTGGTTTGCTGATTCCTTGTTTCTCTGAGGGGCACACTTACCTCAGTAGTTCTATAATTGTGCGTTGGGTAATTTTTTAAAAGAACTTTTAAAAAAGCTTAAAAAAGGCACATGTCAGAGGACAGCCTGAACGGGTCTCTCCTAAACATTTTGTGAGCCCATCAAGGCGGCACAGGGGCTCTGGGATACGGAGTTAAATGGAATCATGGCAGAGGACTAAATAGTGTGGCGGGAGTTCGAGAATTTCAGGAAACCAAAATTACCCTTAGACGTTTGGGAAAGGTGAGGGGGGGAGTGAGTGTGAGGTGTGCCTTCTCTTCTTTCCTCCACTCTGCCTCTGCCCCTGGGATGCGGTGGCTTCTGCAGCCCTAGTTTAACAGTGGTCATGAGATGAGGGGAGAAGTGCCTGGGGATAAAGTATCAATCTAGTCCTTGAAAAAAAAAAGTGAGTAAAGAGGAAGAAAAGGAAAGAAAGGAGAGAAGTAATCCCCCAGACATGGAGGGACAGGCCAACAGGGACTGCTTGAAAAGGACTAGAAGTAAATATTGAGTTATAATGTAAATAATTTAATCAACACTTTGACACCTTAACTGTTTTTTTTAAATTGAATTGACTAAATTTATTTAGACACCTCATAAGACACACATTTAAACAACCACAGTGATGCTGAAAAAGAAGAATGAGCCCATCTACATGGTTTTATTGTTCTCAGCTATTTAGGGCTCTATCTTTATTGCTGCCAAAACAAGCAGTTAATTTAGTTAATTTAGCCAAGCAGCCAGTCATAGCAGGAGGAACACAAGGCTTTCAGAAGAGTCATGTTGCAAAATGCAAGCCCCAGGCCCCAGCGGTTTGGCTGGACTTTGCACTTTTCTATTTGTAATATTGGCGTTGAAAACCAGGGCTCCTGAGGCCTGGAATGGCAGTGAAAGACAGGCTGTTAAAATGTGAACAGTAGTTGAGGATTAGAGCAAAAAAGATAATCCTACAGTATCTTCTGTTGATACAGTGACTGTTTCTAAAGCACTTTCTACTTCACTGTATGCTTCCCCATAAAACCATAGGGAGAGAGGAGAGGCCAGCATGAGCATTAGTTACATTTTAGAGAAGGGGAAACTAGAGCCTCAAGATATCACATGTTTGGAGCAATTCCAGGCAACACATCATGAGCAGGACCATAAAGAAAGCTTGGGTTTTTCAGAATCTCACTTCTGGGCTTCGTCTGTTATAGCACGCAATCTCCCTGTTCTTATGAAGCAGTCTTCCTCTACTGGCAGGCCCTGGTGGGTGCCGATGCTTATTTGTTGAAGATGGTAATAATGATCGTGGTAATGGTCATCATCTGGAATGAACAAATGGTACGTAGCCAGAGGGAGCCAAATGAGAGAGAAGTGTTTATGGAATTTTATTGTCAGTCCTAATGGTGTGAATGGAAAAGTGAGGGGAACATCTAAAGAAGAAGGGACAAGATGGGGAACAGGCCTGTCTTCATTTCAGATTAAACTTTGATTTTTATGACACTGACATAAATGGGAGAATGTTTTAAAATGAGCCCTTAACAGAAAAGAAACATAAAGACAAGGAAGTGATGACAATTTCATCATAAGACAACTGATAAAATTCCAAGTGGGGAATACCCATCAAAACCGAGCATCTTGTATAACAATCAGCAGATGTGAAAACCCTTGGCCCCGAGGTCATAAGGAAATGAATCAATGAATTCACAAGCAGTTGTTTCTCTAACAGTCACAGAAGAAAACCTGAGGCATTACCAGAAGGCCCATGGCAAGCAGTTCACTTGGCATCTGACTAATGGCAGTGTAAACTCTGAGTTATCATGCTGGCCCGAAGACTTCAGTGATATGTTTTGCTACTACCACCAACAAAATGATACGCAGCAGGGAAACTTTGGTGATGGACTTTCTATTACACATCATCTTTGTTTTCTACCACAGCTGACATTTTTTCTCTTCTGGCTCCATTTTGGAACTAAAACCACTCAGGGTTGGAATTGAGTTTCTACTTTAAGGGAAGCATAATCTGATCCAAATACAGCACATTGCCAGCTAGAGCTTTCTAGTCAATTCTTCTTTCCCGTAAAATGTTTAATTGGCTGTACGACTTTAGGGAAGGGACAATGTTACCGGGTCTAACTTTCCTAGTTTAGGAGTTAGGTTCTCTCCAAGTTGAAAATGATATGATTCCTTAATCGTTTCATCTAGATAGTGAATCATTACACGGATTACTTTAGTATGAAATGATACAATAGTGCAAGAAATCGAGGCAGAAATGACTGTTGAGATCAGGATAACTGTAGGGACACTAGCTGTGGGGCCTCAGCAAGGCAAACAGAGGCAGGAGAAATAGAATGAGGCAAATGGCACTCCCAGAGCTGCTTAGCTCGGAGAGTATTACCTGAGCTAAGGAGTCATCTGCATCCTCCCCAGTTGAGAGTAGGCCCGAGAGGCAGATTCTTATCCTGGGTCAATATTTCTGGAAAATGTTTTTAAATTACAATAAAGAGGGCTCTGTTATAATGTAAACTTGGGGACATGCTGGGTTACATAAAATCAAACAGAATGCTTCCTTGGAAGGGTTTTCAAAGTCCTCGATGGACTAACATGCATTCAAAACTCCACGAGGCATATTTCCCAGTATTTAGTAGTTACTAAACTCATCTAAACGTGAAACACTTATTTTTTTCATGGAGATTCTCGAGGGTTCAATTTTCCGATGAACAGATTTTTGCAAACATTCTTGGTAGTAATACTTGGCAAATTCCGGTTCACCCAGAGCGGGGCCCAAAGGATGCCTGAATGTGAAATCCTGGCATTTATATTAGACCTGTCCTTAACAAGCCCTGAATTTACAGTAGATAACTCTTGGGGCAAAACCAGCTTCCAGAATTCATAAGGTGACCTTTAACTTGTTTTTGTTTGCATAGTTTTCTTACTTTATCTTCTGAGTAAAGGTTAGTTCAATTTTGACTGAAAGAATATTTTTAAAATGTGTAACCTATTTATGTACTTCCCCTTGAGGTGTTACTAATGCAGTTTTCTCTCTATTCATTTAGAATTTCAGAAAAGATTTTATTGTCAATCTCTTTATAGTAAAATTGACAAACTTTACAACTCAAGTTTTCTGAATGGCAGCAGAAATCTCCACTGATTTATCTGGTTAATTTTGATGTTTTTAATCACATTAAAAAACCCATTAGGGGCTTCCCTGGTGGTGCAGTGGTTGGGAGTCCGCCTGCTGATGTAGGGGACACGGGTTCGTGCCCCGGTCCGGGAAGATCCCACATGCAGCGGAGCGGCTGGGCCGGTGAGCCATGGCCGCTGAGCCTGCGCGTCCGGAGCCTGTGCTCCGCAATGGGAGAGGCCACAACAGTGAGAGGCCCACGTACCGCAAAAAAAACCCAAAAAACAAAAACCAAAAACCCATCATAGCTCATGTGATACCCCATATAATTCATAATGTGTAACGTTTCAAATTTCCAATCTCTCCAAGATAGAATCAAATTTTGAGAACTGACCAAAAGATTCTTTATAATTTTTAAAACTCCTCGAATGAGACAGAACTCATTTTGGAGATATGTAAAACCAAATGAAAATCTGGAGATCAGCAGATTTTTTTTTTTTTTATCTTCCACTTGAACATAAAAAGGATTTCATAAAATGCACATTTGGGAAAAACAAGTTTAAATAAAGGAAAGCAGAATCCCTACTAAAGGATGAACCTTATTACTTATTATATAGCCTGTCCTCCCCACTGTTGGGTAGCAAAGAGTCGCATACGACATGTTCAAGAAAAATTTCATGTTTTTCACCTACAAATAACTAAGGAAAAAATGTGTAGATAGAAAAATGACAAAGTGGTGTCATCCAGGCCCTGTACATATGCATATGACAAACACCTCCCGTTGCTTTTAAAAATAGATTTAGTTTGATGGGTCCCTTAGTATGGCTTTGCTCAGTGTATTTCCAATCATGTTGAAAGCCTTCAAATAGGCCCTGAGAAATACTGGCTGACTGAGATTCATTTAATTTTAGTTTATCAGAATATTGTTAGGTGAGAGCTATTTGGTGTTCAAACATTTCTTCACTGTTTAGATATAACTTGATTAACCTAAAAAAAAAAAATAACCCACTAGGGTTGAGGACAAAAATGCAAGAGCAAGTCGTGTTTATTAATACAATATGGGTCCTGTCACATGTAGAACCACCTATGCAAAATGCTTTAAATAATAAGGGACTTCCCTGGTGGTCCAGTGGTTAAGACTCCATGCTCCCAGTGCAGGGGACTCGGGTTCGATCCCTGGTCAGGGAACTAGATCTTGTGTGCCGCAACTGAAGGAGCCCACATGCCCCAACGAAGATCCCGCACATGGCGGCTAAGACCCGGCGCAGCTAGCTAGCTAGCTAAATAAAAAGTAAGTAAGTAAATATTTTTAAAAATAAAATAATAATAATAAAATAATAGTTGGGGAGTGGGAAGTGAGGCATGGTTGGTTTCCCATTTGAGACCAGAGTGTCAGAGACTTAGAAAGTGAATACTTTGTAGTTGTACTCGCTTTCTAATTGTGTATGTATTTCAAAATTGCTAAGAGAATAGATTTTAAAATTTCTCATCATAAGAGAAAGTAACTATGAGGTGATGGATGTTAACTAGACTTCGGTGATCATTTTGCCATGTATTCATATACTGAATCATGTACACCTGAAAACAATATGTTACATCTCAATTTAAAAATTATATCTCAGTTTAAAAAAAAAGCAAATACTTGATTGCCTTATCACCTCTTCCTCCCACCTCCAATTTCTTGAATTTGAAAGTTATTTAAATTGTTAATTCGGCAACCCCTACACTTTTTGGTCTTAGTAGCCTTTGCATTCTCAAAAATTTTTTGAATCCTAAAAAGGTATTATTTTTGTCAGTTATATACATCAACATTTACAGTGTTAAAAAAACTGACTCATTTTTAGAATGTAAGGATGTACAAGTACACATTTCATTAGCCATCAGAGCAATGACATCACATGCAGTTTCTGGAAAACTCTGCTGGACACTTGTAAGAGAATGAGCTTAACACAGGCAAAATGTTTTAGTATTAATAGTTTTACCTTATGGACCACCAGAAGGAGACTCAGGAGCCTTCTCCAAGGGGACCCTGGACCACACTTTAGAACAGCTACATTAATTAGTCAATTTAATCAGTATTAACTAATGCCTACCACGTGCTGGACACTGAAAGAGTTACTATAGATGCATGGTTAAAGCCCTTGGCGCCTCTATACTTTTATTGCTGAAACAATGCAATCTGTTAGCTTTTAAGTAAGCTTCTTGAAGGCCATGATCATGTTTTAGTCACAGAATAGCCTCAGAGTTCTGTGGACATACATTGTAAATGCTCAGTAAATACTTGGATAATAAATGGACAGTACCAAGGTTTACCTGCACCATTCAATTTCTGTCTTTATCTCTGAACCTGCGATTACCTACTCTATCTGAAAACATGCAAAGTAACACCATTTTAAACATGGATAGATGACTTATTCTGTTGCATTTCCAAAATCAAATAGAGTGAGAAGAAAAGTGGAATAGGAGAAAGCCATGGCCAAAGGAAAATAAAATTAAGTTGATTGTTATTCAGTTCTGTAGCATTATCCTCTGAGGAATTTTGAATGCTAAAGATTCATGGTACAGATAGAACAGATACCCTCTTGGACTCGGCCAGACCTGGGATCAAATGCAGCCAGACCTGAATCCAAGCTGTGCAAGTGTTAGAAAAGGTTTTACTTCTTTGAGCCAATTTATTCCTCTTTAAAAAGAAGGGAGCGATTATTATGAAAACCAAATCAGGTAATAGTTATGAATAAAGTGTAGAACATTTAAAAGGTGATACAAATACAGTTTACCCTTGAACAACATGAGTTTGAACTGCATGGGTCCACTTTAACATGAGTTTTTTTCAATAAGAAATACTACAGTATTAACATGATTCGCAGTTGGTTGAATCCACGGATGTGGAACTGAGGATAAGGAAGAATCACGCAGGAACTCCAGATAATGGAGGAACCTTGGATATGGAGGTGTGGCTATAAGGCATATGCTAATTTTTTTATTGTAAGAAAGGTTGGCACCCCTTAACACCCGTGTTGTTCAAGGGTCAACTGCATTAATTATAACTGTGAGTCTTAATCCTCAGAGTAATTAATGTCAAAAATTGTTATTTAGATTTACAAAGAGAAAATATAATAGAAAATAACTCCAACATACGGGGAAAAGACAGTGAGATGGGTCCCTAATTCACTGATGAATTTAAGAGAAGGAGGGTGTGATTGTAGACGTATAACAAGAAGTGACTCTGATAATGACAAGAAGAGGCAGAGGGTGACATAGATATGAAATGTGTCTCAGAGAGGAAGTGATTTTTTTGCAGGAGGGCAGGATAGATTGCTTTTGAAAAAACAATGTGGAAGCCTAAGAGGTTCTAAGACCATTTTATGCAGTATGGCTCATGGTACATAATAGAATGAGAAGCCTGCTTTTATGTTTCATGGTTTCTTGGTAATTCCTGTAGTTAATCATTCCAGCAATTTTTTTAGGTAACTGCACACACATATGCACACACAAACACACATACTTACAACTGTTCCTGGAACTTAAAAAAAAATGAACAAAATGACTAGAATACTACTAGTTCTAAGTGAAAGATAAAAACAGGCATTCTATTTTACTTAGAAATATTCCTATTTCATTTTCTTTAGTGAGGAAAATTATATTTTTTCCTTGTATGTTATATTTTACAATCAAATGCCAAGACACATTAGCTTTCTAATAGCTTTATTGAGATATTCACATGAAGATAATAAGGCTACCGTACATGAGTTCAATTTTAAAAACAGCCATTTCCATATATGTCTACATAAGAATTGATTTTAGAAATACTTTGTTTATATTAACTTTATCCTTCATTTTCAAGGAAGGCAAATCTTTGAAAAAGATCTCTAATCATTATTACCAATAGTCAACTTAAAACTAACTTTGGCACTGATGAAGATACAGTGTTAAAATGAGGAGAAAAGGTGCTGAGAAATAAGGGCAATGTAAAATATAAGCCAAGCTATCTAGATCACCTTTTACATTTACGGCTAATGTAGAAAAATGAGTTATTGAATATAACTATTTTCATCCTGGCTAAAGATCTCAGGCATGCATATAATTAGAATTGTCTTTACCCAAGAGCTAAACACTTGGATACTCACCAAGACTCGGGATTGCTTGTGAATTGATTTTGTCTCCTTAAATTCAGTTCTTCTGATACTGAAAAAAAAAATATCTTCCACCAATTTGACACGTTACTCTGCAGACACTATAGTTTGGATTCACTAGGTAGCATTGAAATGGAAAACCCTAATTTGTCATGCTGGGAGGGATATAGTACTTAATGAAAGAATAGAATTCTGTTGCATCAAAATGTCTAAAATCAGGATAAATAATGAAGTATTAGGTAAATTAACTGTATGCCTACAAATATTTGTATCTGATTTTGAGTTATTCTTGTTTGTTCTGATGGCAGTATCATATTGTTTATCATATTATTGTTTTGTTGGTGACAGGAGAAGGCAGCAGATATACATATTTAAGTAAGACAGAAACATTTATTGAACTTCTGTTGTTAGTCTGTATTAGGTTACCAAGTCCACTTCAGATTTTAGCTGCTGCTATCATTCTTGTTGGGTAAAAAGTTATCATGACTTGGCTAGAGTGCTATAATAAACATGAACTTTTAACCCATGAATTAAAAAATTTAGATGAATTGGAAAAATTCCCTGAAAAATCACAGTTCAACAAAACTAAAACAAAAAAAGTAGATAATCTGAGTAGTTCTCTCTATCAAAGAAATAGACTTCACTACTTAAAGCTTTCCCATAATAAAAATCTCCAGGTCCAGAGGACAAAGGCAGTTATTCTTTCCAAATTTTTAAGAAATAAATAACAATAAGCTTATATAAATCATCTAGAGAATACAAAAAGGTTACACTTCCCAACTCAGTTTGTGAAGTTAGCATAAATGATACCAACAAAAATTACTTGGCAGTTTTTCTTATGTATATAGATACAAATTTGAACGGCTTTGTAGAAATAAACTCTCGCATGTAAAATATTTTACTTGAGGAACAATTCTGTCAACATGTTTGCTCATTCAGCTCTCACTAGGAGTGAAACCTCAAACAAAGTATTAGGAAATTAACTGAATCTAGAGATACATAAAATGATACAACCAAGTTGGGTTAATTCTAGGATCACAAGTCTGGCTTAATATTTGAAAATCAATTACTATAATTCACCATTAACTGAATAAAGAAGAAAAATCATATGATTGATTAGTTAGATGCAGAAAAGGCATTTAATAAAATCTAATTTTTTTATGATTAAAACTCTTAGAGAATCAGCCATAAAAGAATGGAAGAGAAATTCTCTAAAAAGGTAACAAATACCTACAAAAATCCTATAGCTGTCATCAAACTTAGTAATGAAATATTGAAAGCTTTCCCCTTGAGTTCAAGAACAAAGCAATAATTGTCACTGTAATCACTTCAATTCAGCATTGTATGGGAGCTCTTTGCTAGTGCAATAAGGCAAGAAAACAGAAGATATAAGAATTGGAAAGGAAGACTTAAGACCCATAATTGCTGATGTAGGAAATCCAAAATATTCGACAAACTATTAGAATTAATAAGTGAATTTAGCAAGGCCATTAGACATAAGGTCAGTAGTATTTCCATACAAAGTAACATCAACTAAAAATGAAATAAAAAACATTATTTACAATAGTATTAAAAATATTAAGTACCTAGGAATAAACCAACAAAATATGTTTTTATAAATTTTTGTACACAGAAATCTATAAAACTTTAGAGAAATTAAGGAAGACCTTAATAAATACATTGAAAGACTTGTATGATAAAGATATCAAATTTCTCCTACTTTATCATTAAATCAAATGCCACCCCAAACAAGATTCCAGAAGCATTTTTTTTAATGGACAATCTCATTTTAAAATATATCTAAAAAGTAAATGGTCCACAAACAGTAAGGACAGTCTTGAAGAAGAATAAAGTTGGAAGAGTTACACTATTAAATTTTAAGACTTAAAGTTATCACAATTAAAACGGTGAAATTGGTTCAGAGATTAAACAAATAGACCAGTATAACATCATAAGTTCAGAAATAGGCTCATATATATGGTATGTACAGGCAACTATGATATCGTTGGGTAAAGATTTTTCTAAAAATAAATAGTTTTAGACCAATATGATAATATGTGTGGTAGAAAATACTGAATTCTATCTCATACTATATAAAAGTCAGTTCCAGATGAACTATAGACCTAAATACAAATTTTTTTTTTTTTTTTTGGCTTCTCACTGTTGTGGCCTCTCCCGTTGTGGAGCACAGGCTCCGTACGCGCAGGCTCAGTGGCCATGGCTCACGGGCCCAGCCGCTCCATGGCACATGGCATCTTCCCGGACCGGGGCACGAACCCATGTCCCCTGCATTGGCAGGCAGACTCTCAACCACTGCGCCACCAGGGAAGCCCAAATACAAAAGTTTTTAAAACACAAAGTTTCAACCTCATTCATCATCAAGGAAATGCAAATTAAAATCAGTAAGGCAATACTAAGTACTGGGTAGAAACTGCCCTTCTCATGTACATACTACTGGGGGGAATATAAATTTATACCACTACTTTGGAGCACTAGTGATACTGACTACACATACCATGTTATCTTTATTACGTTCTGTAGTGAGCTTTTAAAATAATCATTAAGTAGGTTGCCATTTATTCTTAAATTTGTTCCTAGATGTTTTATGGTTTTACTGTGCTCTGAATGGAATCCTCTTTAAAAACAAAAAAAAACCCAAAACATCTGATTGCATCGTCTAGTTGGTTATTACTGCATTACTGGAAAGCCTGAGCTTGATTTTCTCTGTTGATCCTCTTTCTGGCCATGTGTGTTTTTTCAGTTGTGTATTTAGGTGGAAACTCTTAGAATCTAAGTTAGCGTCAGTTTCATCTCATCCTTTCATAGTCTTCCAACATTATATTTATGTTTTTTGGGTTATTGTTTCAGCAAAGATCTCTGCTAACATACTGAATGTTAGTGATGATAGTGCTCAAAATATCTTGTGCCTGACAATTGAAAGATAATGTTTCTAATATTCTATTATTAAAAATCATTTTTTTGTAGGTTTTTGGTAACTACTCATTAAGTTAAAGAAGTTTTCGTCTATTCTTAATTTTCTAAGAGCTTTTATTTAGAATGAGTGATGAACTTTATCAAAACCTTTTCTGCATGTCTTTTTTGATTATTTTATATATTTTATTATATATAATTTATTATATATATTCCTTAATTTTGAAAAATATTTTCATTCCTATATCATTCTTTAAATATATCCCTGTGTTCTACTTGGAAATAATGTGTGTGAGTGTGTATTTTGCATCTGTGTTTATATACTCTTTTTGTACTTCTCACTTATTTCAGGATCAAGATAATCCAGGTTTTAAAATGAGCTAAAACTTTCCCTCTTTGTCTGTTCTCCATCTTGGAAACTATCTTTTCCTTAAAGGTTTTGAAGTGCTTACCCACAAAATCATTTGGACTCTTTTTTTTTTTTTTTTTTTTAACTTTTTTATATTGGACTGTAGCCTTGTGAGAGTTTCAGGTGCACAGCAAAGCGACTCAGCCATACATATACATGTATCCATTCTCCTGCAAAGTCCCGTCCCGTGGACTCATTCTTTCTTAGAGGTACATCTTGTCAGCCTTTGACTATCATTTTTAAAAGATTTTTTTAAAGGTTTATGAAATTTTTCTTTAGTCAATTTTGGCAATAAACTTTTCCTTAGAGGAAGCAGTGATACTTTCTTTAGGTTTTCAAGTTTATTGATCAATACATATTTTAATCCTTTTAATCCTTTTTATATATACAGTTAACGACTATTATTTATGAGTATTGATATATTTTATCTTTTCTCTTTTGATCAGATTTATCAAAGTTTACCTTCTTTTAAACAATTTGTCTTTCCAAAGATCCAGACTTTGGTTTTAATGGTGTAGTGTATGATTCTTTTTTTTTGTATTATACAACACACACATACATAAAATATATTTAATTCTGTGTGCATTCTAAAATGATATGTGGTCCTTTCTGTACAGTTCCACTTGGAACAGTTCCAATGAACTGCTTACCAGTGAGAGACCTTCTTTTTTTCTGCTAAATTTAACTTAAAATAGACTGACTCTATGTTTAAAAGTACGTAAAAGCCCAAATGTAACTATGGCTTGAGATCCTCTTCTCCAGCCACTGAAAGCGTTCTATCTCTGGCTCAACCTCATCTTAAGATACCAGGTCAGAATTTTCATTTATGGCAGATCTCTGCTATTTGCTTCTTCTCTCCACCCTTCAGTAATTATAAACAGAATTACCTAAATCCAATATTCTATTGTCCACTGAGACTGTCTCCTCTTGGTTAGAATTACAGTTATGTTGCTCCCATGTATTGTTTGACATTCCAAATATCAGAGACCTCAAAAGATTCGGGAATACAAAGAATTCCTCTATATCCATGACTCTAAAGCAAGCATTTCATGGGCTATTTGCTTGTCTTCTTGACCCAGTTCATCAAATTTGAACGGCTTTGTAGAAATAAACTCTAACATGTAAGACATTTTACTTGAGGAACAATTCTGTCAACATGTTTGCTCATTCTGCTCTCACTAGGAGTGAAAAACATGAAGGATGAAATACTTTTTGGGAAACAGTGTTTCAAAAGAGGCGCTTAGACAGAAAGTTAAAGCAGGCTATACATTTCCCTTCCCTGATGGCTTGAAGTGCCACAATCTGCCGACTAACAAAAAATGGAAAAAAATCCTTTTTGACTAGCTGACATTTTACTTTCTTTGGGAATAAAGGAGGAGATGTCCCTATAACTCGCAAGAGCAGTGCTCCAGCTGAGAGTCAGGCAGACATCTACTTTAGCTGGAAACGAAGTCGCCATTTCCTTGAGAGTTTCAAGTCTCAGAGCAAACATTGGTTTAAAGCCTGTAGTCATTCTATTGCTCACGTCCTGATTTACAGCTTTCGGGGACAGAGAGATTGTCCTGCAACAAAGATAGATGGTTAAGAAAGTGAAAGCCATGCTGTGTTGATAATTTTGCTCACAGAGAGCTGTATAAAAACACTCTGAATGCCAAAAGTTTACTTGTATGCTTAGGTGTTTAGCCTTTCCTGTCTCCATCCCTGTGTTTGCTTTATACCTAGTCCCACCTCGCATCAGTTTTGCAGAAATGGATTAGGCAGATTGGGCTGCTTCTTTCCACCTGCTCTAAACACACGTTAGCTCCACACTGGCAGAATAAACGGCTGTTTCCTCTTCGGAGCTCTGTGATTGCTAAAGTTGAGCTGATTGGAGCAACATAGGAAAGAAAAAGCCATCCCCTGCTCTGCTTTGCAAACTGCCATTCATTTCAGGAAAATAACTCTCTGCCTGTTGGCTGGAGATCCAGCTGCTTGTCATGTTAGAACATGTGGCGTCTGCTGCTGAGTCCAGCTGTACAGCTGAGATCAGTGCCCTAAGGACTGAGCACGGAAATGCTGTGATCCCTGGCGGTGACAGGGTCTCTGCTAACAAGCCTCTAGACATTCAAGATGAAATGTCATCACCCCAGCACAGCTATCACAGAAGGATGAAACAAAGCCTCTAAAGACCTTTAATAGCATCAGAGTCTGGGAAATAAGTGAAGCATCCCTGTGTAGTTCCCCATTCTGTAGAGTTGATGTCAATTCTGTGAGCAATTGTGACCCCTCTCTTATCATCTTTATCCCCAATACTCAGAGATGAAAAGGTAACTTGTAACAACTTTTCCCATGATTGAGCTTAAAGCATTTTTAGATCTTCCTGCTAGTTGTCATTCATTACTCAATAAATCATTATTAAATATCTATTGTATAAAAGTCCCTCTGCTAGAAGTGGAAGTCGATGAAGAAACGAATAGTCAGATTCTGTACGTTCATGGAGTAACAGGTAAGAATAAGTCAATGTTGATTTCAGGTCCCCAGTCCTACTGTGCTGGCCCTACTCCAATGACTGGTGTCCTTATAAGAGGGAAATATGGACACAGGCAGAAAGGGAAGAAAGCCCTGTGACAATAGAGGCAGAGATTGGAGTGAGGCGTCTACAAGCCTAAGAATGCCAAGGATTCCCAGCAACCACAAGAAACTGGAAAGGAGGCGCAGAACAGATACTTCCTCAGCCTGTAGAAGGAACAAATCCTGCTGACACCTTGATTTCAGACTTTAGATGTACAGATCTGTGAGACAAAAATTCCTGTTGTTTAAGCCACCCAGTTTGTGGTGAGTTGTTCCTGTAGCCCTAGGAAACTAATCACCTTATCTACAGTTCTTGGACTAGGCTGTGAAGGAGAAGCTTTCAGATTGAGGATAGTCCAAAGAAGTTGGGAAAGACAGAGAGTGAAGTAAGTAGTCAGTACATAGCACTCAACCTTGATTTATTCCTCTAAAGCTCTGTTAAACTGATTTCAGTCTTGTAATAATAAGAGCCAAGTTCTCTTTCCATGACTCCTTCTACAAGTAGTGCCACCTGGAGAAGGTTCTATATGCCAAGCACTGAAGAGGCATCTGTCAGTTGGAACACTTTCCTTCCGGTCAATTCCTTTGTTAGAACAGGTATCATTCAAGCCTCAGCTCCTTTCTGGCTACGGAAAACTATAAATCACATGTGCTAGCAGTTGTCTAGAAAATGACGTTATCGTGGCTATGGACGTGGCTAAGTTTTACTGGGTCCAGTATTTTTTGGCACTTTATAATGTGTGACCATAAGCAATGAGTGAGTGTTTGAAACATGCCAGGACTAATACATCCAAAGATTGCCATCCATTAAAACCGTCACTTTGGCACCACATGCCTAACCATTGTCTCTGTAACTCTGAATATTGCTAGAACTCCTCTTGTGCACTTTTCTTCAAATCTGGTTAATGAACCACACAAGAAGACAAGCCTCATAAATTTAGAGTCACACATAATTTTGACTGTTAAGAATGTCACGGTGCTTGATGGGTCTTAGCCACCGCATCCACGAGAATTGACTTTGAATTACTTTTGACCATTTCCCCAGATAAAATCCACCACCCATGGATGAATATTTGCTTCCAATGAGCACATTCAGAAGGATAATAGCTTCTAAAATTCCTTTCAAAAGAGTGTTTAGCACAGTGCCTTACAGATGGTTGACATCCAGTTAATATTTTGTGGAATTGCTTTGAATG
The DNA here is from genome assembly GCF_964374135.1 of Grampus griseus. NCBI lineage: Eukaryota > Metazoa > Chordata > Mammalia > Artiodactyla > Delphinidae > Grampus > Grampus griseus. The sequence continues at coordinate 44,008,536 of NC_139006.1, read as the reverse complement.
TACCTTGTCTGTATGGAAGACACCACCGAAGGAGGAATTCAAAAAAAAAAAAAAACAGTATTACAACAAGTATACAGCTTTCTAACTTGATATGTACGAAGAAAATTATATTCAACTATATATTTGAATTGCAATCCATGTTAAAATAAGTAATATTACCTTATTGCTACATTAATACAATACCTATCTTTCTGTTAGGAGATAAAATTTTATGGATTTCCCAAGTGACCAAGAGTGCATGTACACTTATGGCTCAGTTTACTTTTTATTTTCTTGGATAACGAATAACATAGTGAAACATGATTTCACCAAAAATTTATCATTTTGTTCCATTTTGTTGTTTGACACCATCTATCTTCTTGTCAAACTATAACTGTGAATCTAGAGGTTACATTTGTAAAAGCAGCAGGAAAACAGCTAACCAAGCTGATACAAAAACTAAAACCACTAGCATTGGGGTAACCAATGCACAGGTAGTGTGAATTGTTTTCTCATGCCAAGAACGCTGTTGGAGAAGGTTCAGGGAGGAAAAAATGCATTATAACTCAAGGATTAGATGACAAGCGTGACTAGATTGTCAACAAAAAAAGGGACAGATGATGTTTAAACAGATAAAGCATTTTGATGATTTAATGTGTGATTTTATTTTCCTTTGATAACCTTATCATTTAACCTGGCTCTTTAGCCAGTCACTCTAACAGATGTAAAATGACAGGTCACAGCAAAGCTGCTAATTTTTTAAAAAAGTGAACATGGAATACTAGGATTTAAAAGTGACTCTGGCTGTAGGAATGAAAAATGGTGCAGCGCCTTGGAAAACAGTTTGGCGGTTTCTCAAAAGGTTTAACATGGAGTTACCATGTGTCACAGCAGTTCCACTCCTAGGTATACACCTGAGAGAAATGAGCATACATACACCCCCGAAAACTTGTACACAAATGTGCATAGCAGCATTATTCCTAATAGCCCCAAACTAGAAGCAGTCTAAGTGCCCATCAACTGTGAATGGATAAACAAAAAGTGATACATGCATACAATGGAATATTTGGTAATAAAACATGAAGTACTGATAGATGCTATAATACGGATAAACCTTGAAAACATTATGCTAAGTGAAAGAAGTGATTCAAAAAGATCACAGGGCTTCCCTGATGGCACAGTGGATGAGAGTCCGCCTGCCAATGCAGGGGACACGGGTTCGTGCCCCGGTCCGGGAAGATCCCACATGCCGTGGAGCGGCTGGGCCCGTGAGCCATGGCCGCTGAGCCTGCGCGTCCGGAGCCTGTGCTCCGCAACGGGAGAGGCCACAACCGTGAGAGGCCAGCGTACCGCAAAAAAAGCAACGGGAGAGGCCACGACAGTGAGAGGCCCGCGTACCGCAAAAAAAAAAAAAAAGATCACAAATTATATTATTCCACTTATATGAAATGTCCAAAATAGGTAGATCTCTAGGGACAGAAAACAGATTAGTGATTGCCAGAGGCTGGAGGGAGATGGGGAGATTGGGGGGAGACTGCTAATGGGTGTGCAGATTCTTTTGGGGGTGATGAAAATATTCCAAACTTGACCTGGTGATGGTTGCACAACTATGTGAACACACTAAAAAACAGAATTGTGCACTTTCAGTGGGTGAATTGTATGGTATTTATCTAAACAAAGCTGTTAAAAAATGACTCAGATCTTTTTTGAAAGCTTCAAGCCCTGTGTTAAAAGGACTTTCTCCCTAGGCACTGGTACCTCTCCCAGGTAAGAGATAAGGAATGAAATTGAACTTTCAGTATCTGGAAAAGTCTAGCTTCTGCTGCTCCCCCAGCAGTAAGAAGGGTTAAGTCAAATTTGGGGTAGAGCTATTTTAGCTGCTTTGTCGTGTTTTTTCAGAGCGTATAGTGCTTACCGTGAGTCAATAGATATGTGCTTACATTTGATGTTTTGCAAGCAAAAGTAGCTCTTAGGAGATCATCCTAGCCTCTGATGTTTCTGAGTTTCCCCAATGTTTCAGAAAGTCAAGGCCATCAAACTAAGGATTTCAGGGACATTCGGGCTTGTTGATATTCTTAAATTCTGGTCCAGCTACAGTTTCTTTAGGAAGTCAACACTGATTGATGTCACTTCTGTTACTATTCAAACTCCCAGTTATCGGGCATTTCTTCCTGTCAAGGACTTACCTAATTTATGTGTATTTGATTCTTACAAAAATGAAATATTGCATAATGCCAAGGGGAACATCACTCAAAGTGGATACAGTGTTTGACTCAACAGTTCTAAATTTCATTATCCCCAGCGGCTCTGAGGAGGGTTCAGAGCCTTACCCAAGGTGACATAACCAGAAAACAGTAGAGCAGAAGGCGAGCTTTGGCGCATCTGACTCAGAGACTGTACTAGGTGTCTCCTGGCTGAGTTAGTGAAGTCAGCTGGTTAGTACACTGAGGGAGGAAACCATGGCAGTACAACACAGGGGCTAAGCCTAGGGTCCTGTTTAGGTATTCTGTTTAGGGTACTAGTTGTATCACGTGATATTGTAGACTGTGATCAATTACTTATGCTCTTTTGCCTGGCTATAATAGCAGAGTAATAATTTTATAATATTATTTTGAGGCTTTAAATGAGATAATCCTTGTAAAGAGGTCAAAACAGTATTTGGTACACTATAAAGCTATCAACAAGTGTCACTTCTTAAGGTGTTTATGAGTTTATGACTTTATAGGGCAAATATGTTACTGACTGTCCACACCTTAGAAGCAACAGTAAAATGGCAGGATTCTCCAGTTATTCTCTCTGTCTTAATGGTAAAGTTGGAGCTCCCCGTCATGGATGGATTAGTGAAGAAGCCATCACTGATATTTTGCATACCTAGATTAGCTACAAAAGCATCAGTTCACTGATCTCAAGCATATATATGTATAATTTTCGTGACCCTTGAGAATTGAGTTGTTTGTGCTTTACAGAGCTGGACGACTGGGGCTTATTTTGCCTCTATTCCCTTGTGAACAGGCATGGAATAATGTTTAGTTATCTCAATGCCACTGTTTAAAACACCTCCATTTGAGAATCTACATTTGAGAAACATTTATATTTGAGAAACAACCGATCAATATGTACTTTTTTAAAAAAAGCAATGACGATACTCTCTATACACTAATATGGAAGAGCTTCAAAATATATTGTTAAGCAAAAAAAAGCTGTGAAGCAGTGTGATTTGTATGATAAAATTGGTATAAAGGCAAAAATAAACTCATTATGGATTAAAGACCTAAATGTAAGGCCAGACACTATAAAACTCTTAGAGGAAAACATAGGCAGAACGCTCTATGACTTAAATCACAATAAGATCCTTTTTGACCCCACCTTCTAGAGAAATGGAAATAAAAACAAAACAAATGGGACCTAATGAAACTTAAAAGCTTTTGCACAGCAAAGGAAACCATAAATAAGATGAAAAGACAACCCTAAGAAAATATTTGCAAATGAAGCAACTGACAAAGGATTAATCTCCAAAATATACAAGCAGCTCATGCAGCTCAATATCAAAAAAAACCACAGCTCAATGCAAAAATGGCAGAAGACCTAAATAGACAATTCTGCAAAGAAGATATACAGATTGCCAACAAACACATGAAAGGATGCTCAAGATCACTAATCATTAGAGAAATGCAAATCAAAACTACAATGAGATATCACCTCACACCGGTCAGAATGGCCATCATCAAAATATCTACAAACTATAAATGATGGAGAGGGTGTGGAGAAAAGGGAACCCTCTTGCACTGTTGGTGGGAATGTAAATTGATACGGCCACTATGGAGAACAGTATGGAGGTTCCTTAAAAAACTACAAATAGGACTACCATATGACCCAGCAATCCCACTACTGGGCATATACCCTGAGAAAACCATAATTCAAAAAGAAACATGTACCACAATGTTCATTGCAGCACTACTTAACAATAGCCAGGACAAGGAAGCAACCTAAGTGTCCATTGAAAAATGAATGGATAATGAAGATGTGGCACATATATACAATGGAATATTACTCAGCCATAAAAAAGAAACAAAATTGAGTTATTTGTAGTGAGGTGGATGGACTTACGAGTCTGTCTTACAGAGTGAAGTAAGTCAGAAAGAGAAAAACAACTATATGCTAACACATATATATGGAATCTAAAAAAAAAAGAGTTCTGAAGAACCTAGGGGCAGGGCAGGAATAAAGACGCAGATGTAGAGGATGGACTTGAGGACACGCGGAGGAGGAAGTGTAAGATGGGATGAAGTGAGAGAGTGGCATGGACATATATACACTACCAAATGTAAAATAGCTTGTGGGAAGCAGCTGCATAGCACAGGGAGATCAGCTCAGTGCTTTGTGACCACCTAGAGGGATGGGATAGGGAGGGTGGGAGGGAGATGCAAGAGGGAGGGTATATGGGGATATATGTATACATATAGCTGATTCACTTTGTTATACAGCAGAACCTAACACAACATTGTAAAGTAATTACACTCTAATAAAGATGTTAACAAAAAATTGGTGTAAAGGGGGCGGGGGGAATGTGAATATATAATTGTATCTTCAGCTAGAAGGGGAGAAGTACCCTTCACTCTAGGCTGTTTTGCACTTGTGGATTTATTCTTGTGAATGTATTACTTATTCAGAAAGTTAAACACATAATTTAAAAAATAAGTCTCCTCAGTGGATTTTTGGATAGGGGAAGTTGAGGAAGCATATTCATATCACTTTCTAACAAATGGTAATAGTTGAAGAACAGAGAGAAAAGGGCACGGGGAATTCTTATTTGTCACTTAGGACAGAAAATGCAAATGAAAAGAGCCAGCTGTTTTCAGTTACTTTATTTATAATTATGAACCTGAGAATAAGAAAATAATATCACCGAACAGCAGGAGAAACCCCGGGTGGTGGTGCTGAACTGAGCAGGGGAAACATAGCTGAGCAGCCAGCGTCTGTTGCCCAGGAGAAGATCCTGACCTTGAGACCAGGTGTGCAGAGTCATATTCAAAGAGAGTCAAGGGCAATTATATTTTACACTTACCACTTTAAGCCATAGGATTGTTTGCTCAGAATTTACAAAAAGCTAAGAGTTCAAAGAAAGTTTGTTTTAGCACATTATGTATGTTATATAATACAGGTATAGTTAAATAAATGCATAATAAATGTGCTTATACAGTACAACAAATCACTTTCCTATTGTTATATGGTGTGTTTTTTTTTTTTTTTAGAGGTTGATTCTTTACAAAAGTGATTTAGAACAATTCCATTACTTAGATTCCTCTGAAGGAGAAATAATCTGTAAACTCTAAGCTCCTTGGGGTCAAGATGGTATCTTGTATCCATTATCAGGCATTAAATAACAATTGTTTGTTTGTTTGTTTAGCTCACAGATCATCAAAGTAGAGATTTATTTGAATTTAGGACAACAGACTCAGCTATGCCTTTTGTGTTTTGAATTGATTTAGGGCTAACAGACAGCTGCCTGCATGAATAGTGGGAGGGTAGCAGTTAGTAGCTTGAGGTAATTTACAGTTCCTTGAGGAGGATGTTCCTCTTTTCCATTCAGAAGGAAGATTGGTCCAAGGACAAAAAGCCATCTAGTCTGAGACATCTTGTGTTACCGAGTGAATTTTTTTTAAAAAAAAAGCAGAAATTGACGTGAGTTTCCTCCTCTGGCCATCAGATTACCTGTATGTCTGGGACGAAAAAAACTAAGTGAATCACTGGATGGTTTGAGCTCTCAGTCACGTGTGCCTGGAGATTGCTTTTTAGATTTAAGAAAATGTTGCCCAGAAAATATAAAACTTGGAATATAATACCCAGTTCTGCTGCTTCCAACTCTATGGCCTTAGACAATTCATTTTACTTAAGCTTTAGTTTTCCCTTTAGTAAAATGCAGTGGGGGTTGGGCAGAGACAGGATGCTGGTTTTGATGGTCAGACCACTAAGACCCCTGTACTTTCTAAGAAATATATCAGGATGTTACCTCAGACTACTGATCACCCTTCCTTCTAATTCCCACGCTTTGGTGGTTTGTCCATAGATTTTTGCCCACACAGACCACATGGGCTCAGCAGCATGGATTTACCCTATTTGGATTTTGACAAATCATGTTTGTTATTCTGGATCTCATGCGAGGCATGCCTCCCCTAGTCTCTACCCCCTTCACCCCCACCTATGCAGCATTGGTCTCAAATTCCCCAATGTCCCTGACAACCCTCTGTTCTCTGGTTTAGTGTTTTCTACTGAATTAACAATTCAGCTTTGGTACTGCAGCAGGACAATATCTAGGTCAAAAATTTTATGAGTTTTAGCAAAATAGCTCCTTGCAAAAGGAAATATTTTTTAAGTCTCTTTGTTCAGAAATAAATGCATGTATTTCTAAAATTATATTGAGCACAATCACATTTTTAGTGATTCAAAGTCATTCAGGATCTTTCAGTGACTTATACTCATCATTATGCATATCAATTTTCCTTGTATGCCTTTGTGGAGGCATTTTGATTATTGGAGTTCACTGCAAATTGGCCTGTTCCCCATGTGATCAATGAATCTTACTGTTGTCAGTTAGCATTTTATCAAGGCTTTGTGGACTCAGGACTATTCTTACTGCCCACTCTTGCCTTGAGTTTTTCTATCGACTTCTGTTGACTCTTCTATCAATTCCTGAAAAGCTTTCAACTCTCTTGTTCTCTAACCATTTATTTATGCAGATATGATTTTTGCTCTTTTCATCTCTACACTTAGATTTTTTATTCCATTAATTAATCTTAATTCACCTACTACTATTTAAATTGACTGACATCCATGGAGTAAGCCAAATGAGTTGAGAACATGATACATAGACGTGCACATGCATTTTTTTTTTTTTTTTTAACATCTTTATTGGGGTATAATTGCTTTACAATGGTGTGTTGGTTTCTGCTTTACAACAAAGTGAATCAGCCATACATACACACATGTTCCCATATCTCCTCCCTCTTGCGTCTCCCTCCCTCCCACCCTCCCCATCCCACCCCTCCAGGCAGTCACAAAGCACTGAGCTGATCTCCCTGTGCCATGCGGCTGCTTCCCACTAGCTATCTACCTTATGTTTGTTAGTGTATATATGTCCATGCCTCTCTCTCGCTCTGTCACAGCTCACCCTTCCCCCTCCCCATATCCTCAAGTCCGTTCTCCAGTAGGTCTGTGTCTTTATTCCTGTCTTACCCCTAGGTTCTTCATGACTTTTTTTTTTTTTCTTAAATTCCATATATATGTGTTAGCATACGGCATTTGTCTTTCTCTTTCTGACTTACTTCACTCTGTATGACAGACTCTAGGTCTATCCACCTCATTACAAATAGCTCAATTTCGTTTCTTTTTATGGTTGAGTAATATTCCATTGTATATATGTGCCACATCTTCTTTATCCGTTCATCCGATAATGGGCACTTAGGTTGCTTCCATCTCTGGGCCACTGTAAATAGAGCCGCAGTGAACATTTTGGTACATGACTCTTTTTGAATTTTAGTTTTCTCAGGGTATATGCCCAGTAGTGGGATTGCTGGGTCATATGGTAGTTCTATTTGTAGTTTTTTAAGGAACCTCCATACTGTTCTCCATAGTGGCTGTACCAATTCACATTCCCACCAGCAGTGCAAGAGTGTTCCCTTTTCTCCACATCCTCTCCAGCATTTATTGTTTCTAGATTTTTTGATGATGGCCATTCTGACTGGTGTGAGATGATAACTCATTGTAGTTTTGATTTGCATTTCCCTAATGATTAATGAGCACATGCATTTCTTAATCATTCTGAAGGTAGATTAAATATTGTCTCTCTAGCCTTTTGTACTTATGTTAATACGTCAAATAAAAAATCCTGTTAAGTATCATTTTGTCAGTTTATTTGAAGCAAACTATAAATACAGCAGTAGTTACTGTCCCACAAAATACTTTATGGTTTCTGAGAAAAATCATGAAACAATGATGGCTGTAGATGTAAAGCAGAGAAGAGTCACTTTACTGTGTTATTTAAAGGACGCAAGAAACCTTTTTTTCCAAACAGTTCCCCTACAAGTGTACCAGATGCTAGATGTTCCCACCGCTAGGACCACCTGCTTTGTTAAAGAACCCTATTCATCTCTACTTTACACAGACTCATTCCTTAGTGTATAAGGCACATTTACGTATAACCCATCTTAACACATTTTTTTGCAGTTTGTCAGATTATTTAGTGACCTCCTGACTGAGTTTAAGTCTTAGGGAAAAGTACAGAAGACAGGTATGTTTAAGGTCCATGAAGAGAGAAGAAACACAAGGAAATATTAAAATTGTGATATACAGAGTAACAAAAGTTGGTCATGATAGTTTTATTAGGGCTGTAGGATAACTGTTGTTTGGATTTTATGTAAGAAACAAGAACAGAAGATTGGACTGGAAAATTGGTACAACGTGATGATGGTCTGGCCCTGGGACACAGGAAGAAATGAAGAGGTGGGTCGGACCAACAGGTCAAGGCTGTGGGAATTGTCCCCAGTCCTAAGGAGAGACCTAGAAGTCAGGATGAACACAAGAAATCAGAAGAAGGAGACACTCAGTAAAACACAGGCAAAGACACAGCAGAGTGTGCAAGGTCTTTAGGATTTAGTACCATTGCTGTGCAGCAGTGTTCAGTGGCAGATGTCTTGAGACCTGCCCAGCTGGGGCAGGCAGAGCTTCAGCCATTCCAGTTGGCCCCTTGCTTCAGCTGGCAGGTTGTGACAGATTGTCCAGGGTACTCATCGTGCTGTAGTTACCCTTGTCGTGTCTGGATGCATATCAGACTGTGTCCTAGAAACATCATTTCTGCACCCACGCTATCTCAATATTTCTAATATGCAGACAGCACTTTGGCATCTCAGCTTTTGCTTTCTGGGTTTGCTTTTTTCTTTTTCAAACAAGGTGCCTCATTAAGAGCCTTACAGGAACTGCCAGGAAGACTTGAGAGCGTCTCTTTCTGTGGGTCTTAGCAAACACAGTCTAAGGTGGTATTTTCATACCCAAACCCCAGCTGTCCTTTCTGCGGATAGAAACTTTTGTGGCAGAGTGCAAATCGCTCAGCAAGTGATTTTAGGATGGATGTGAAATTGCTGCTGCACTGCCAAAGGGGGATTTGTCAGAAGCACTTCTCCATATCAGTCTCCACAAACATCAAATGGTGCCTAGTGGCAGCTAGTCTGACACTGACTGCATCTCCCCCTGTTTGTGCTGATGTTTACACAAGGTTTGGTGTCAGCATCTGTGTTGCGTGAGGATAAAGGGACAGCTCTCTGACCCCTGACCTTCTCCTGAGTTCCTGAACAGGCCGGGCAATTTGGGTTTGCCAAGTGGAGGGTATGGAACATTGGGGAGAGAAAGCGCCTAGCTAAGGAAGGAATTGCAGTGAGCTGCTTCTGTGTCCTGGCTAGCTGAGCTCAATGAGCTCTACAGATGGTGTACTTTTAGAATGGACTGTGTGTAGTAGTCAAAGAAGAGAATCAAATCTTTAGGCAGGGAGAAGACAAAGCTATATGAGAAGGATATCTGATTAGGAAAGAAACATGAAAAAGATTCAGAATAGGAAATTTAATATAGAATAACTTTGGTGGTCATTTAAGTGTGGTAGTATTGCCTATAGAATACATTTCAAGTTAGTGGTAGATTGCATTGATTTTTAAGAATATTCCCAGTTCTAAAAAAAGAAAAACAAAATTGGTAACCAAAATGAATTTAGAAGACCAGAGTGAGAGAGCCTGCTAGATATTTACCAAACCTACTTCTCCTTTTTCCTGAGCTGTAGCTTAGCTGTAGTTCTCAGCTTCCCACGTGTGGACATGTGACTGATTTTCAGTAAATGAAACAGAAGCATGAGTAACATCTGCTAGCTCCCAGCCAAGCCCACTGCGACCTCCCTCAAGATACGCTCTGTGCTTTTGCCTCCTTCTGATTGGCTGCAAAAGGGATCATCACCCAAATAACCTTGGAAGCCACAAATGAGGATGTGATCCCTGTGGATCATCACTTGGAAGTGAGGTGCCTGCTGATTAGGGATGCCCTGTTCGGCCATGGCATAAGCAAGAAGTAAGCTTCTATTGGGTTTGAAGCTTTACTCATTTTGGAGGTTGTTAACAGCCGCTCAACCAATACAACTTTAATACTGTAACTAAACAAACCTTGAAATTTTTCACATTGGAAAGTCACTCATGTTTTTCTGGCAGTTTGGGCTCTATCAGAGCCAACCATAAGCACTACCTAGAACACCACCCAGCTACACCACCATGGTGCACATTAAGATTTATCTAACTAAGCAGACAGAAATAGAATATCAATGAAATCTTTTTCTTTCCTGATAACATGCAAACTGACTTGAGGCCTTAATGGCAGTGCATCGTAGACTATAACTCTTTAGGTTACAGTGACCTGAACATTCAGGAGTTATCTAGACAATGTCAGTTTTTTTCATTATCCTGCATTTCTCGGGGGAAAGTGCCTTATTCCTTAAGGCAGTGCTTCATAAGAGGAAAAAAAAAATTGCTCTGGAACAGTTTTGCCTATTAATCCAGGCTTGTTTTTAACATGCCTGAGAGGGAAGCTGCTTCTGCATCCAGCTGCTCTTGTCTCTTGCCAGCTTGCAATCTTGGCCATTCAGGTGATGCAGAAAGAGAGGTCTATGCTTTCCTAGGTAATCTGGGTGATATGAGGCAAGTAGCTACATCTGAAGACTCAGCAGAGACGACAGAGACTCATCTCTGCAATGGCCCGTATGCTGCAGTGCTTCTTCCAAAGCAAGCAGGGAGCTGCAGAGACAGTGTTTCCAATGATGCCTCAAGGTAATGAAGGGACAGAAGTGGCTACCTCGAGAACTCAGAGTGAGCAAAACATTGAAGAGAGCAGAAGGGCTTTCCATAAAGGTTCTTGTCTAGCTTTAGACATGTGCAGACTCCCAGGCATAATACAAAACATCCAAGATTTTGCGCTTAGAAGTAAATTTCCCAGAGGTGGTGTGGCTGTTGAATCACTCTCCTTGATTTCAGCAAGGGGATTCCTCTCATCCTCAACAGCCAGTAGATCTCAAGTGTTTAGGACTATCCTCTCCCTTCAGTGCTTTGTCTGTACTCTGGCTTTAAATATCTTGGCTCCCCTGAGTAACATTAAGGCATGCCAGAGTATACGTACGTACATGTGTGTGTGTGTGTGTGTGTGTGTGTGTGTGTGTGTGTGTGTGTGTGTGTGTGTGTGTGTGTGTGTAAAGGGCTAATACTAAGTTCCAAGGCAGAACACATAAAAAGTAACAAAGGAAACAAACATATATAAATAAATTTCCAGTGTTATCAAAGATAGAGTTCTGCAGGCTTGAGTGGTTTGTGCTGTTCTCTTTTTGTTTCCTAGGGTATGGACTAAAAGCTGCTTCACTTGGAAGGCAGCTTCACCTTTTGAGCTTCTGGGGGCCTCCACCTGATGCTTACCCACTGTTCTTTTGCTTTCCCAGGCAGGGTCAAGAGAAAGGTCCTGTTTAACAATGCCTACATAAAGCCCTTTTCTCATTTGTAGAATCTTCTTTATTCTAAGTGTAAATTGCAAGACTGTTTACTAATTTTCAGGAGTTACTATGCTTTGAGTCATTAAAAATTTATCCATTTCCAAACTTTTTTTTTTTTTGGATCAGATCGTATGTCCCAGGAAGAAAAGTCTCAGTTATGAAAAACTGGTTAAAGTTTCCTTTCTAGACCAGTATCTGATCATTTTTGTAAATATTCCTTTGATATCTAAAAATACATAGCCTCCATTTGTTGAGTATATATATATATACTTATTTATTTATTAACATCTTTATTGCAGTATAATTGCTTTACAATGTTGTGTTAGTTTCTGCTGTATTACAAAGTGAATCAGCTCTATGTATACATATATCCCCATATCTCCTCCCTCTTGTATATCCCTCCCACCCTTCCTATCCCACCCCTCTAGGTGGTCACAAAGCACTGAGCTGATCTCCCTGTGCTATGCGGCTGCTTCCCACTAGCTATCTATTTTACATTTGGTAGTGTACATATGTCAAGGCTACTCTCTCACTTCATCCCAGCTTACCCTTCCCCCTCCCCATGTCCTCAAGTCCATTCTCTACATCTGTGTCTTTATTCCTATCCTGCCCCTAGGTTCCTCAGAACCATTTTTTTTTAATATTCCATATATATGTGTTAGCATACAGTATTTGTTTTCCTCTTTCTGACTTACTTCACGATGAGTATATATTCATTAGCTTATCAATTGAATTATTCCTTTATGTTAATGATTTTTCGTATTTCCCTACTGAATGTTTAAATTCATAAACCATATTTGCTAAGGCTCAGAGATGCTTTATGTGCTTTCATTGAATCTCTTTAGGTTCTCTTATCAGTTTGGGGCTCACATCTTGTGCATGTTCTCTTTGGGTCCAGCTGCTGCTGTCCTCAGACTGTAGCTACACGCTGGACTATGGGAGGTGTGAGCCTGCACCCTGCCACCACTTTGTAGACACTGGAGGAAGCCTCATGGCCCCTGAGTATCCTCCGCTGCCAAGGCCATCCCCTGCCAAACTCAGGGACACATTCATGCATAGCCCCTTAGAGCTGGGGAGACCAGTACCTCCTCCCTAAAAATCATGTGGGCTGGTGTTGCCAGGGACCATGGGTCTCCTCCAGCCAAGCTCGCTCCAGCAGACTGGTCATTTGGATCCACCTCCATCCTGAGCTTCCTTGTGGCTCTTGAGTGAGAGCATTATGCCCCAGTTCCCTCCACTCAGACTTCAGCAGAGCCCAAGGTCTCACTCACAAACTCCAGGTCAGGTCCCTCTCAGAGACAAATCAGAAGTCATCCCGATGATGGGAGGGCAGGGCAGAGGGCCGCCATTTAGTCCTGTCCTCCTCAGCTCCACTTTCTGTCCCTGGGACACACTCTTCCCTTGGACAGTTGGCTGGAGGGTCTCTAGACCATTCAATGACCTTACCATCTACCATGCAGGAATTAGACCCCGTTGTTAGCAGAAAGGTCATCCTGTATGAGGACGGAAGCATTTCACTTTTCCTCTCTCCAGGCTCCCGCCCGCCATCATTCAGAGTATCAGCTGCAGATAGTCCTTTAAGTCATAGAGACAGACTTCTCACCTTGGAGAAACTTACTGGGATGAGCAAAGAATTTATGGTGATGACTGTGGCTTTCCAGGGCCTTCTGAATATGTAGAGTCCATCAACAAGCTTAAATTTCTCTTTGTTCTGTTACAGTGTTCTGAAATCAGTGATTTGCTAAGGGGGTGAAACTGTGTATATGTCACAGAACCTCCTTGCTTATGTCACACACGGATGAAAAACTCTTCTCCCGATCATAATATTACTCCAGAATGTCATTTGATAATACAGGAAGTTCATAAGCCATTAGGATAATGATTCCTAACATGACTTCTCAGTAAAATATGGAAATCATTTCTTATTACCCATTTGTATTAATTTTATCTTACATTTACTTAGTCAGCAGCAAAGACTTTCAGAGGTGATTGTTTCCCACTGATTGATTCCCACTTCTAACAGATCACTAGATGATATACGGTAATATTTTCTTAACAGTGTATTTTTGCGGAAAGAAAGATTTATATCTCAGCTGACTCATTTAGGTGGCCTCATAAATGTGAAGGAAATGGCTGTACATTTTGTCACTGGTCCATTGATACTTATCCTGAGATACCCGGAGACACTCATCACCAGGGTTACCTATGAGTAGAGGGACTTCTCCAGTGTCCCTTATAACTCGTTGACCTCCCTTGGCCCTCTCCCTTTGATGCTGCCCCTATTCTCCTTCACCACTCACTCTGGGCTCAGGATTTACCTGTGGCTCCACACACCCCGACAGTAGCATCTGAATTGCTGCCCAGTTTCTTAAGGTGCAGATGTCCCATAACCCTTTCTCCCAAGTACCTAGTGAATTAAGTCAGTTTTGGATACCAGAGTACCTCTGCTCAACTTACTCAAGAGTTCTTCTAACCAGATATTGTAAATTAATTTGAGTTGATAGATGGTGGTTCATGCAAATATTACCCCTCTCAACAGTACTTTCTTTGCTTAGCTTCAACAGAGAAAATCCTAGGATAATTGTAAGCATTGATGATTGGTGTGAATGTATTTGTGTGTAGAGGTGCAGGCAGTGAAGGAAAGGGGAATAGAAGCATTTGGGGGATCTTCTCCAAATCTCTCAGTTTCTGTTTATCGGCTTCTTGGAATGTTTGCAGTTGTGAGTAGGTCTTGTTTTCAGGCACTAAGTATCTCATCATCTTTTCTAAGGTTGTGGTTTCTTTCCTTTGGTAATAAAGTAACTGCACCATAATGATGTTTCCCTTTCCACAGTTCTTATGCATCACCAGCTTTGCTCATTGTATTTACTGTGTCCACTGTAGCAACAGGAAAACATGAGAATCTACCACTGATAGTCCTGAGAGTTGAAAGGTTTTTGAAATGGGAGTCCATGAGTAAGAACCCCAATCCCATTCACTCACTCACAAATATAAAGAAACTTTTTAAAAAAATCTTGATACAGAAAACAGCAGCAGTAGAAACTGGTGCACTGTGGGGACTTTCACCCACTCTACAAAAGCTATCACTTCTCACTCAAGCCTGACCTCTACATAGCCACACTCAGCCATGCAAAGAAGGCATTTCCCCCTTTCCCAAGAGAAAAGAGGCAATTTTAGAAATATTAAGAAGAGATGATAGGAATACAATGGGGGAAAACATGTCACATGCTCTCCCTTTCCCTTCTTCCCTGTCTTTTTCTCTAACAATCAGTATAAATGCTGAAAAACAAACAAAACAGAACAACCTAAACTTTTACAAGGAAGAATTCACAATTCTCAGGCATGTATCTCTGGTCAGGCAGACATTCTGTCTCATTCTAAGCAAGAGTGGCACCCTTAGGAGATAAGAATTGGATAGGAGGATAGGATTATGCAAAAGATCGAAGGCCAGAAGAGGAGCATTGAAATGTAGTAGGTAATCCTAAACAGATGTTGTTTGGATCAAGATCAGGCTCTATTTCTCAAGCAGAGAAAGGGCCCAGAGTCGGCCCTGCTTTGATGGATCCCAAGTGGCAATCCACATTGCTGTGACACTGATGACATAGACAGAACTTAAGATGGCATTCCCAAAAGGCCTTCAGAGATAAGTGGTTACAGACAACCTAGCTCTAAGTAGATAAGGAAATATTTAGCATGCTTCTCCCTAATTCTTATGAGGGAAAAAGCTATGTATTTACTTACTTAATGGTTGGCTGGAGTAAATATACTTAATACATAATTATAATGCTAAACTGTCAATTAAATGTGACAAATACTTCTTTGTTAGAATTGTTCTGGAACACAAGGTAACCCCAACTGTCACTGAACAATCATATGAAACTCCTCATCCAAAGATGGTTTTCCCTTCAAGGCCTCTCACATGTTATAGTGAAATGCCAAGGGGCTTTATCAGTTAATTGGAAAGTAAATACTGACAATCCCTTCATGCACAATACTTAAAACTTAACTGTGATAACACTGAAGCAAAAAGGAGAAAAATGTTTGCTGAAATTGAGTTCAACGCCTAATGTGACTATGACTCACTCTTGATGGATAATAAGGAAAAAAGTCACATGGAGGAAAGTAGAATAACAGAAATTGTTCCCCAGAGGCTGCCAGGTAAATGTCCACTGACCCCTGAGACATGGCTTGACCTTGGTAGAGAAATGATATTTTGAAATAAATGACTGTTGACCTCTCTGAGTTCTCTTCTGTGACAGTCTGCCTGTTAGCTCTACGCTCAGTTTCCAGGGATTTGTTTCATATTAAAACATTGATGGTATTGGCTACAGTGAAGGATAAATATTTACTTTTAAAAATAATTTTTTTTCCACAACGTCCATGTACCAATTTGCTATTCGTGTGATATATTAGGCAGCAAAAGTGAGTAAATTCTGAGGTGACTGAATTATAAGGGCTGGTTTCTGACTAGAACTTTTCTCTTTTTTCAACATTGCCGGATAGGAGGTCCACTGGTGCCCACCACACTCAGCCTCTGACTTCAGACATAAGTGACAACATCCTCCCTGAATTCTCGGGCACTTAACATGATTTTAATAGAACAATAGATTGAAGATAATGGTTGGCTCATATTCATTTTTGGGTCCCTATAGCACAAGTTACATACCTTACACATAGTTAGCGCTCAGTAAATATTTGTTGAGAGAATGAATGAATAAATGCATGAATATGTATCCAGAAAATATTCCACCAAGATTGATACCAAAAAAGACAATAAAATAGCAATCAAATGACAATGAAATCACAATAAAATTACAAAGAAAATGTTACACCAATTGACACATCCTTTAGTTTTTCTCACGATGGTACTCAGAATAGATTGTAAATATGCACCTTCATTACTGTGTGTCTGAATTTTTTGTGTCTGTGCCTTCATTGTTTTCATTAAATAGCTGTTTATAGTGTGTGCTGAAATGGTATACCATGATACATTGTGGCTAGAAATGCCTTTGTTCTCTGTTAGAGTGGGCAAATCTCTTCTGTAGGAAAATACTGTCAGTTTGGGTTTTTTTCCTTGGGGTGGGGGGGGGAGTGGGGTGGAGATTTTGTTTTTTTAAATTGAGGTAGAGTGGATGTACAATGTTATATAAGTTTCAGGTGTGCAACATAGTGATTTATAATTTTTAAAGTTTATACTCTATAGTTATTATAAAATATTGGCTGTATTCCCTATGCTGTGCAATATATCCTTGAGCTTATTTATTTTATACGTAGTAGTAGTTTGTACCTCTTAATCCCTTCCCCCTATCTTGCCCCCCCGCTTCCTCGCCTCACTGGTGACCACTAGTTTGTTCTCTGTATCTGTGAGTCTGTTTCTTTTTGTTTTTGTTTTTTTTCTGCGGTACGCGGGCCTCTCACTGTTGTGGCCTCTCCCGTTGCGGAGCACAGGCTCCGGACGCGCAGGCTCAGCGGCCATGGCTCACGGGCCCAGCCGCTCCGCGGCATGTGGGATCCTCCCGGACCAGGGCACGAACCCGTGTCCCTGGCATCGGCAGGTGGACTCTCAACCACTGTGCCACCAGGGAAGCCCTGAGTCTGTTTCTTTTTGTTGTATTCACTAGTTTTTAAAATTCTTTTAGATTCCACATATAAGTGATATCATACAGTATTTGTCTTTCTCTGACTTTTACTTTTTTTTAATTTAAAGGCAAAATCTATTTGCACAAATAGACCATTCCAGGTTCCATCATGTGTAGATTCATCATAGTGAGTTCTATGATTGCCAAAAAAATTAGGATATCCAGCTAAATTTAAATTTCTAATAAACAATATATAATTTTTTGATGTAAAAAACTTTTTAGAATAAGAATATCCCCAGTATTACATAGGTCATGCTTCTATTAAAAACGTTTATACTAAACATTACCTATTATTTACCTGAATTATAAATTTACATTTACTAGAAAAATTTTCGTTACTTGTTTGAAATTCAGATTCAACTGTGCCTCCTGTATTTTTATTTGCTAAAGCTGGTAACCCGAGTAGGGACTAAAAATCAAAGGAGAACCAAGTAGGAAACCTCTGCCACAGGAAGAGCAACGTGAAACTCTGCTTGCTTAAGTCTGACAACACGTTTACGTTTGTTGGATGTCTGCTTTTCCTGAAAAAAGCTCCAGGAGACACACTCCTGGCGTGCCCTACTGCTCCCACTGATGTGGGCAAATCCTTAAGCAGAACTGACCTGGCAGTGGCTCTTGTAGCATCCTTGAGGAGGAGAGCAGTGAAGCAGATAGTTAGGTCTGCAGTAAGCAAGTTTTTTGCCTCCCTGCACTTTTCTTTCTATAGGTCTTTATAGGAAGTTATTTAAAATGGATCAGGTAAGAAGGAACCAGATGTTCCGATTGAATAAAACGGTTTTTTCAAATTAAAATCCCCCATGTCGTAATCTGGGAGCCATAAGGCAGGTCTTTTTTCAGTCAGTTTCAGAAAGGACAGGCTTGGGAGACAATCTCTGTAGGATAAAGAAGAGGAAAGGACAAACCTAGAAAGGGCATTGGAGGGAAAGTCGAGAAAGCTGTATGGAGGATGGGTCTTAGAGCTGGCCAGCCCTGGGTCCTAGTCATGGTTTGCTTAATTGCTGCATGTCTTCTAGCAAGTCACCTCAATTTTGTTCCTTGTAAAATAATAAAAATTGCTTATCCTTCAGGATATTTATGGATATTAAATGAGCTTAACTCTTTCTTGGCTTATGGTAAGTGCTCAGTCAATAGTGTGGGCAGTGATATCTGGTTATTTTATTTTTTTAATTTTTTTTTATTGCGGTAGGATGAGCAAATACCTCTTGGTCAACTTCCTGTCCTCCGGGTTAAGATAACTCATGTTTACATTCACTTTTCTTAATTTCAGTGGCTAAAGGCCTCTTGGTTTGTTATTTTCTAATACTCATAGCACACAGTTTTACTCGGCAACCTGACCCTAAGAGTGAAAGCACAGATATCATCAAGCAAAGAGTGTCTTTAGAGTTACAGGAGGAAATAAGGGCAGAGCCAAAGCAGAAATTATAAATTCAGACTAAGCAAATGAATGGTTAAGATTTTAGAGAAAAGATCATTTGATTTCTAGAAGTTGCATGCATTAAAAGATAACCACTTGTACAACCAAGCTAACAATGCCCTTCCTCTCACGTGTCACAGATACTGGGAAGACTAGTTGAAAGACCAATGCAACCTGTCTGTCTCTTAGAGACAGTGAACAGCACATTGCTGCATTCAAGTAGATAAAGGATACCGCACACCCCTCTATATAGGGATTCTAAGCTTGTTTTCAAATTTTTGCCAGCAGACCCTTGAGGAAACATTGCAGGTAGAGAATTTTCATTCTTCCTCTCATTTTTACATTTCTTTACTCCCTTCTTTCCTTCCTTTCTTCCTTTCTTTTTTATTGGTTCATAATATATGCACCTTCTAATCACTACCTTTTCAGATAATCAAAATGACTCCCTTGGCCTCTGATGTAGGATTCATTTGAGCAGAGCACTAAGGATTCTTTGTTTTGCTAGATTCCTATGTCCATTAGGGTTCAGTGGAGCCTTTGCCAGCAGACAATAGGCTTGATCTGTGGCCTTTCTGCTTGGCTAAACTGCTCCTAGAATGCACTCCCTGAAAGGCACTGGAGGAGATTCATGTTACCAAAACCGAATTAGCAACAAAAGGTTCAGCGAAAGGGTTGCACAGACGAGGGAGATTTTCTGCCGTGAAGCTATTGATTGGCCTCCTTTCTGTAATCTTTCTACAGACAAAGCACATGGCTTTGCCTAACCACCGCTCTGCCTACTGATCTTATTGTGAACTGAAAGATGGTCTGCATGTTGTTGCCCTGAGAGTGATGATCTCAAAGCCTGCTTTCTCCTCACTGACTCTAATGAGCTCTCTAACGACGGCATGGCTTTCGTTACACCCCTTTGGTTCTGCCGCTGAGAAATGAATTTAAGCAACAGTTATTCAAGAACCCTAGCATTTATTGATTGGATAAACACAAGCCTGAGATTTGGTTGTGTTGCTCCCAAGCCTGCCAGCTCCCATTTTTGCTTATCAGTCAGCCAGCCTGCTTTGCTTCCCACCTGATGGAGGGTGATGCTACGGTTGTGGTCTTGCTCTGTAAAGGTGGGCAGCGAAGGGCTTCTCAGGTGGTTCTGATGCATAGTGAGATTTGAGGACCACTCTTGTAGGTGAAGGGGATCAGAACGTGCCACCCCAACTATGACCCTTGGGCAGATGGATTATTTTGTGATGAAGGCCATTGAGACTCAACAGATACAGAAAGAGGTTTCCACACTCTCCTTATCTGCATAAAAGAAGGGTATAAAATTCCCTTTGAGGAAGTTATCCCCTCTAGTCCATACCAGGCAGAGAAAAGTGACTCATCCTAGAAGTTGGGGAGTCAACACCAAAGATGAGTTTGCATAAACAGACTTTACTAAAATAGTCCTTATTTTCCATTAGTTCCCCCATATATTTCCAAGTCACTTCCCCACAGTTTATCATCCCTGGAGTCCAAACCCTCTTTTCTTTGTTAAAAGGGTATGTGTGTGTGTGTGTATATATATATATATGTGTGTATATATATATATATATATATGTGTATATATGTCCCTGAGTATGTTTCTTTGAGTTTCACTTCTTTTCTGTGAACTCCTGTGCACATAAACATTAATAAAAATTGAGTGCCTAATCTGTCTTTTGCTAGTTTAATTTGCAGACTCCCAAAAACTAAAGAGGGTAGAGGAAAGTTTTTCTTCCCTGACACAGGGATGCAATACAAAAATATGATTTGATTCAACATTAGGAACAAAGTTGTCACAACTGAGAAATGGGTGCTATGGACTAAATTGTGTTCCCCCAAAATTCACGTGTTGGAGACCTAACTTCCAATGAGGTGGTATTTGGAAATGGGACCTTTGTGAGAGGTAAGGTGAGATCGTGAGAGTAGCACCCTCATGGTGGGGTGAGTGCCCTTATAAGAAAAGAACAAAGAGATTGCACACCCCACCTCTCTCTCTCCTTCCCTCCCTCCCTTCCAGCCTTGTGAGGATACAGCAAGAAAAAAAGCCATCTGCAAGGCAGGAAGAGAGTTCTCACCAGAACTGGACGATGCTGGCACCCTGATCTTAGAATTCCCAGCCCCTAGAACTGTGAGAAATAAATGTCTGTTGTTTAAGCCACCTGGTGTATGATATTTTGTATAGAAGCCCAAGCTGATTAAGACACTGACCCAAAATATAACTGTTTGATTTATGAGATGATGGTAACTCCTTCCCAGCGTACTTGACATTGATGAGACTTGACAAACACTGGCTAGCAGCTTTAGCATTGTGTAAGGATATAGACCAAAATCTTTTCCAAATTTAGAACGTCTGGACAGCTGCTAAGGCATGAGAGGCCTTGGGCAAAATATTTTTTTTGCGAGGTCCCTGCCTATATAACCAGTTTCATTTAAAAATTCATTATAAGATTGCGAATTCTGTCAAACATTTAGAGAAGAGCTAACACCTATCCTTCTCAAACTCTTCCAAGATATAGCAGAGGGAGGAACACTCCCAAACTCATTCTACGAGGCCACCATCACTCTGATACCAAAACCAGACAAAGATGACACAAAGAAAGAAAACTACAGGCCAGTATCACTGATGAACATAGATGCAAAAATCCTCAACAAAATACTAGCAACAGAATCCAACAGCACATGAAAAGGATCATACACTGTGATCAAGTGGGGTTTATCCCAGGAATGCAAGGATTCTTCAATATATGCAAATCAATCAACGTGATACACCATATTAACAAATTGGAGAAAAACCATACGATCATCTCAATAGATGCAGAGAAAGCTTTTGACAAAATTCAACACCGATTTATGATAAAAAACCCTCCAGAAAGTAGGCATAGAGGGAAATTTCCTCAACATAATAAAGGCCATATATGACAAACCCACAGCCAACATCGTCCTCAATGGTGAAAAACTGAAACCATTTCCACTAAGATCAGGAACAAGACAAGGATGTCCACTCTCACCACTATTATTCAACATAGTTTTGGAAGTTTTAGCCACAGCAGTTAGAGAAGAAAAAGAAATAAAAGGAATCCAAATTGGAAAAGAAGAAGTAAAGTTGTCACTGTTTGCAGATGACATGATACTATACATAGAGAATCCTAAAGATGCTACCAGAAAACTACCAGAGCTAATCAATGAATTTGGTAAAGTAGCAGGATACAAAATTAATGCACAGAAATCTCTTGCATGCCTCTACACTAGTGATGAAAAATCTAAAAGTGAAATTAAGAAAACACTTCCTTTTACCATTGCAACAAAAAGAATAAAATATCTAGGAATAAACCTACCTAAGGAGACAAAAGACCTGTATGCAGAAAACTATAAGACACTGATGAAAGAAATTAAAGATGATACAAATAGATGGAGAGATATACCATTGTTCTTGGATTGGAAGAATCAATATTGTGAAAATGACTCTACTACCCAAAGCAATCTAAAGATTCAATGCAATCCCTATCAAACTACCACTGGCATTTTTCACAGAACTAGAAAAAAAAATTTCACAATTTGTATGGAAACACAAAAGACCCTGAATAGCCAAAGCAATCTTGAGAAAGAAAAATGGAGCTGAAGCAATCAGGCTTCCTGACTTCAGACTATACTACAAAGCTACAGTAATCAAGACAGTATGGTACTGGCACAAAAACAGAAACACAGATCAATGGAACAGGATAGAAAGTGCAGAGATAAACCCACGCACATATGGTCACCTTATCTTTGATAAAGGAGGCAAGAATATACAGTGGAGAAAAGACAGCCTCTTCAATAAGTGGTGCTGTGAAAACTGGACAGGTACATGTAAAAGAATGAAATTAGAACACTCCCTAATGCCATACACAAAAATAAACTCAAAATGAATTAAAGACCTAAATGTAAGGCCAGACACTATAAAACTCTTAGAGGAAAACATAGGCAGAACACTCTATGACATAAATCACAGCAAGATCCTTTTTGGCCTACCTCCTAGAGAAATGGAAATAAAAACAAAAGTAAACAAATGGGGGCTAATGAAACTTAAAAGCTTTTGCACAGCAAAGGAAACCATAAACAAGACGAAAAGACAACCCTCTGAATGGGAGAAAATATTTGCAAATGAAGCAACTGACAAAGGATTAATCTCCAGAACTTATAAGCAGCTCATGCAGCTCAATATCAAAATAACAAACAGCCCAATCCAAAAATGGGCAGAAGACCTAAATAGACATTTCTCCAAAGAAGATTGCCAACAAACACATGAAAGAATGGTCAACATCATTAATCATTAGAGAAATGCAGTTCAAAACTACAATGAGATATCATCTCACACCGGTCAGAATGGCCATCATCAAAAAATCTACAAACAATAAATGCTGGAGAGGGTGTGGAGAAAAGGGAACCCTCTTGCACTGTTGGTGGGAATGTAAGTTGATAACAGCCACTATGGAGAACAGTATGGAAGTTCCTTAAAAAACTAAAAATAGAACTACCGTACTACCCAGCAATCCCACTACTGGGCATATACCCTGAGAAAACCATAATTCAAAAAGAGTCATGTGCCACAATGTTCATTGCAGCACTATTTACAATAGCCAGGTCATGGAAGCAGCCTAAATGTCCATCAACAGATGAATGGATGAAGAAGACGTGGTACATGTATACAATGGAATGTTACTCAGCCATAAAAGGAACGAAATTGGGTCATTTGTTGAGACGTGGATGGATCTAGAGACTGTCATACCGAGTGAAGTTAAGTCAGAAAAAGAAAAACAAATACCGTATGCTAACACATATATATGGAATCTAAAAAAAAAGAAAAGAAAAAATGGTCAGTAGAACCTGGGGCAAGACAGGAATAAAGATGCAGACCTACTAGAGAATGGACTTGAGGATATGGGGAGGGGGAAGGGTAAGCTGTAACAAAATGAGAGAGTGGCATGGACATATATACACTACCAAACGTAAAATAGCTAGCTAGTGGGAAGCAGCCGCATAGCAGAGGGAGATGAGCTCTGTGCTTTGTGACCACCTAGAGGGGTGGAATAGGGAGGGTGGGAGGGAGGGAGATGCAAGAGGGAAGAGATATGGGGGCATATGTATATGTATAAATGATTCACTTTGTTATAAAGCAGAAACTAACACACCATTGTAAAGCAATTATACTCTAATGAAGATGGTAAAAAAATAAAATAAAATAAAAATTCATTATAAGATTCATATATGATAGGCATTCACGAAGTATAGGGATTTACTGATGAAGATATAAAATTAAGGGTAGAGAAGAAGTACTTTATGTATTTGCTTGTTATCCATTCCAGCATGTGAAATGTCCACGCACCATCTTTTTATACTCTCTATTGTCAAACACACTGTCTCCTGGCTAATTCCACATCTCTCACCATGACAAAAAGTAGCCATGCTATTATTTCTCACAATGCCATGGTTCCTTAGTATTTGTATTTGAAACAGTATAGATTTTTCTTGCCTTTACAGTTCCCTAATGCCATCTATTTAATGTCAACCACATCATTACTCATGATACTGCATCACCCATCGTACCACGTGTGAATACTGGCTTCCAATGACTCTGTCCAGCAAGGGCTGTTGCTGGGTTTTATGGAAAATGACCACAAAGCAAAGCTTACCTGGCTTATGCAGGAAAATGTGAACAATAATTTGTTTTCTGATCATGTAATATTTACCTGTCAGAATTTTACAGTATAAACATAGAACAGTATATCTTCCAACCACTTTTTAGGTTGTAATCACTGCATTCCTAGAATGTGAACTGTTGTCCAT
The DNA here is from genome assembly GCF_964374135.1 of Grampus griseus. NCBI lineage: Eukaryota > Metazoa > Chordata > Mammalia > Artiodactyla > Delphinidae > Grampus > Grampus griseus. Next base: position 43,984,109 of record NC_139006.1, on the reverse strand, counting down.
ACGTCACCACCTGTAGGGACCGTGGGCCAGGGACAGTGGGCAGAGTGGGAAGAACAGCCTCATTTGTACAAGCAATGTCCCTTCTTTCTCCAGCACAGCTTAGGGCAACCTAGAGAGAAATACAGCAAGTGCATGGATTGGAGACGAGAGAGGACATGGATTAGCAAGGCCACTTGGCATTGTGGAGCAATGGCCTCAAAAGCCCGAGGAAGAGGGCAGCCACCCCCAGGACAGCCTGTGAGCCTGTGGAAGCTGTAAAGACGGAGGGGCTGCCCTGGATGCCAGTAGCTAGGAGCACATGGGGTGAAGGATTCCTGATACCACATTACATTCTCAAATGCTGAAGACCGGAGGCCATGTCGATGTCAGAATATGGATGGCCAGAGTCACAAATGAGCCTACAGCCATGGTCCAAGTCGTGGCTTAAATCTGACATGAGGTTCCCACAGATCAGCATGTCAGCACTGTTCAGAGGGCCCAATGTCATGTAATTCTGTGAAAGACATATGATGCCAGAGAACCAGAGTGATCTGCTTGCCAAGTGATCCCCTGGAATCCAGGCCTGCCCAAGGACAACCCTGTAGATGTGAATCTCACAGTTCCTCAGGGCATCTGGTCAACCCCATGTGTGGAAGTAGAGGGTTGGAGAGCATCCAGAGAGCATCCTAGAAGCCAGAACTGAGGACCATGTGGGTTCTTGTCCAGGCTTGGGGTTCCCCACCCAGGCGGCCCTGTTGGCTTTGGCTGGCCCCAGGCACCTGAGGGGTCATTAAGTGTGGGGCCCTGGGAAGCCCCCCAGTCGCCTGGATGTAAGTGTGGTACTGCAGACTACTGTAGGATTCTGTGTCTCAGTGACACATTGATTGTTTACATGTGATAGTAAAGTTATCAGAGAATCCTAGGGGAAGGCATGTGGTTCTTTGTTTCTAGTTTTTCAGAAAGAGAGGGTAAGAAAATTAATATGATTTTTATGTATGTCAGCTATATATTTTCCCACCTTTGGAACTGGATTTTATAAAGCCAACTGTAACCTCAGTTTTGGGATGAAAATTTCATATTTAAACCACATAGAAAAAACCCAACATTTTACATTTTGTTTTGGTTACAATGACAAAATGCATATTACATGATAGAAGTATATGTACCTTGGTGGTTTGGTAGTGATGGCTTACCAGAATTCAAAATATAAAGGATCAAGAGGAATAATTCAACATGTGGCTATTTTAATAAACTTCATAATAGTATAATTATGGTTGTACATAAAAACACACTGGGTGATATCTTAATCGTATTCTTCCCTCAGACTTATTGATCTCTTAAAATCATGCTCTCATATTTAAAAATTAAAAAGTACTAAATCAGATTCCCAGAAGTAATAATTTCACAGTTAATCTGAATCCTACTACAGTTCATCTAATCATTATTTGATCAAATCTAACTCTTACAGAGTTATTGTCTCATAGGAGAGAAAATATTAATGATTTTCCTTTCGAAGTGAACTGACTTATTAATGAGTCACACCTGCTGGTAGGAAGAATTTTCTCATCGGCATCCATGGTGTTTCTTCTTTACTTTTTTCTTATTTGCACAACCATTCACAACGGAGGGATGCTTAGAACAAAGACGATGGGGAGATGACTTAAAACCCAATAAACACTTATTAATACAAAATAGATAATAGATATTGGGAGAGCAATTTGCCAATCTGCATCTAAATCCAAGCTCAGTAACCTAACAAGAACAAATGAAACTCACTAATCCGAGGAAGGTGCACAAGAGTTGGAAAAGGACTTAATAGAAGCTATTAGGCATTTCATGTGTATTATCAAAATTACTTGCTCTAGTGTCAACCTAAGTACATTTCACTTCAAAGAGCAAACAACTCAAATCAATAAATATTTATTCGTGCCTACTATGTTTGGACAAGGCAGTAAGCTGAGTTAGGGGGATACCAAAATGAGTTAGCCATATCTAATTTATTTAACTGAATTGACTGAATAGTTTACTTAATCACTGAAATGTCTGTCTAGACTTCAGACTATTAGGTTTTAAAAACAACTTAAGGGACTTCCCTGGTGGCACAGTGATTAAGAATCCGCCTGCCAGTGCAGGGGACGTGGGCTCGATCCCTGGTCCAGGAAGATCCCACATGCCACGGAGCAACTAAGGTCATGTGCCACAACTACTGAGCCTGTGCTCTAGAGGCCGAGAGCCACAACTACTGAGTCCACGTGCTACAGCTACTGAAGCTTGTGCACCTAGAGCCCATGCTCCGCCACAAGAGAAGCCACCGCAATGAGAAGCCCGCACAGTGCAGCAAGGAGTAGCCCCCGCTCGCCGCAACTAGAGAAAACCCTTGCGCGGCAATGAAGACCCAACACAGCCAAAAATAAATAAAGAAAATAAATAAATTTATTTTAAAAAAAGAAACTTAAGAAGACATTGACTATTTAGATCAATAGGGTTATGATTAGACAATAGGATTTGCTGTTTTTATCAATATTTTTCTTAACTTTTTAAGAAACTTAGAAAAAATGGATAATGTAAAGAATGGAAAGTGGCTGTCATTCTAGAAAATAGGATATTTGCGATTTTCAAGAAGTTCAAAAGAAATGCTTTTATAGAAACTGACTAAAATTCACATAGGGTTCGTATCGTATCCAACAAAAACAGGATTATCAGAAATTAAATACTCATAAGGATGGCATTGACTCCAAAAATTTCACTTTATTATTTTCCTCTCAAAATGTGATAACTGAATGTAATTGCCTATTGAAGGGCAAATATGACATTGTATTGTGTCACACGACAGGCATTAGGAAATATGCAAGCACCTTAGGGAAGCTAAGGAAACATGGGATTCAGTGCAGGACACTAAATGATTAATCAACTCAGTTGTGTCCTCTTTAAATTATTGTCATATACTTCTGTGAGTGCTCAAAGATAGTACAATCCAAGTCTGAGACATCTATCACGCAGCAGGACCTGAATAATAATATTTTTGCAGGATTTTTTGTTGTTGTTAAGTTCCTATCACATCATTTAAATAGGAGAAAACACAAAGTTAGCCTTGAAAGTTAGTGGCATTTAAAAAAATTTAACAGTAGTTGTACCTACAATTCACCTAGCCCTAAGGTAGGTAGGCGCTTTGTGGATATCGTCTTATTTAATCTTGAGGCTCATTCCCATTTTACAATGGAGAAACTTTAAACTCAAAAAATTTAGGAATTAACCTCAAGCCCTATAGCTTATATATGATATAGACAACATGTGAATTCTGGTCTACTTGGTTATCATGAAGAAAGAAAGAGGTTTGGGTGGAACCAGCCTATAGTTATAATTTAGGAACCATGTCTGAGGCACTTTGATTGATTGGTTAATTGATTGGTTGATTCATTAATTCATCAAACAAACTTACTTTGAGCACCTGTTTTATTTCAGAAAATAGCCAAGGCCCTAAAGTGACAAAAGAATCCTCCTTCTAAGGAGGTTCAAGTCTAGTGATTACACTTGATATTAGCATTAACTCTCTTAGAATTCATACTTTACCAAATCACTTGGTGGTGAGAATCCTACAGAAATTATTCTGGTAAGCAAAGGACTTCCTCCAACCTGTTGCATTCTCATTTTCAGGAAGCAATCATTCAGTGTTTCTTTGTGTATTTCCAGAAATTTTCTAGGCACATTGAAATATATAGATAATATATAGATAATACATATTTTTATGGTTTGAAAATAATAGACAGGGGCCTTCCCTGGCAGTCTAGTGGTTAAGGCTCTGTGCTCCCAATGCAGCAGGCCCGGGCGATCCCTGGTCAGGGAAGTAGATCCCGCATGCCACAGCTAAGACCGACACAGCCAAGTAAGTAAATATTCAAAAAAGAATAGACAAAATACTGTGCCTTTTCTTAAACCCAAATGGGCAAAGAAATAGAGATTTGGTGGAGATTTTATGTATGTTGTTTTACCTTCTTTGCATTATCTATCAGTTTTCTCCACTATTACTGCTTTCTGTGATGTGCTCTGGGTGAGCAGGGGCCCTGCCAGGGGTGCTAAGAAATAGGCTGGTGAAGATAGAGTTTAGGATCCTTAAAATACCTTCTGCACTTGGACAGGTAGTACTTGATTACAAAACCCCATCCTTGGAATAGTTCTAATTCTTCTAGCCCTGTGCTCTAGGCAGCCTCACTCAATCAACAAATAGAATTTGACAGAAGAGAAGAAACTATTTGTCATTTGGAATCCAGTTCCTGCTCTCCATAAATGCACATTTTGCAAGTATATATACAGATTTACATGCAAGTTAGAATTTCATCAATGTCTTAGAAAAGGAAAAATAAAGCATTGATGAGTTGGAGAGTTCAGGAAAAAAACCCCATCAGTTTCAGTCACTTAGAAATTTGGTCACTGGGGTCAGAGGTAACTGGTTTTCCATCACTATCAATAATCGAGTTATAAGCAATACTATAGTTTGGAATTGAGAGGGAACGTAAGGGGCGGATGCATATTATAAAATCCTGGTCATAACTTTTTCGACAAGAAATAGTAAATGCCTAAAATATGCAGATACTGAGATTTTCTGATTTGAAAGTTCTCATGGCCATCTTCACCCTCCCTGTCTAGTTAACTAGACACAGCTGGACTTACACCAGCTGCAGACCTGCAGATAAATGTCTTCTCTGATGGGCAGGGTTGTTTCATGCATAATATCTAGTTTCTTCACTTCAGAAGGACTTGCTTTGTAAACCATATTTCCAGGAGGGGAAAGACTGCACCACTGAGCTATACTCATTAGAACCAGTCTTTTTATATTTATTCTTTTGAAGATAGCAACTCTGCAAACATTCTGTTTAGAGCTGGGCATGTAGTCTTCTTCTGCTTCTGTGGAGCACAGGAGAGCCTGCTGACCTGTTGGGAAGCAGAGAAAATGCAGAGGTAACTTTCCCTGTTAGACTTGAAAATCACTTAAAAATGTAGAGATCTGAGTGACCTTACGCTTATGTAGAGTAGATGCCCGTGAAACACTAGGAGATCAGGGGGCCAAAGATCCTTGGACATTGAAAGCATAGCGGTGGGTCTATGTGGCTTTGATGGGGTAAAGGGAGATGATCTGCAGTGTTTTTTCAGATTCCCAAAAAGCCCATGGCTCAAAAAAAAAAAAAAAAAAGCTCATACCCCTCTCATTTATCTTGTCCAACATCCTAGAAAAGCTGTGACGTGCTCAGGACCTTGGGGCTTACCCACAGCCAAATCTGAAGTGGTTTATTGAAGTCCATGTTCATGCTTTTCTATCGAACCACCTTCCATGGCTTCAGTTAATCTTGGAAAATATGTCTTTTCCTTATACAAACTTTTTTGCTTTAAAGCACCACTTTTGAACTGCTTTTCTCAGAGACATAGAAGTCCTTCCAGGGAGCTAGAGGGGGTGGGTCCATGGGATTCCCCATCTACAAGTCCAGCAGGGCAGTTGTGCTTTTATCATTTTATGTGTTGGTGTTCTGAATAAGACTTTTTTGGGGAAAGATTCAATTCTCCTAAAATAATAACTATTTCAGTTTTCTAAAATGACAAATATGGATTGGAGGCCACAGTGTTGATACCACCTGGTAGTCGAAGTGTTGGAAGTTTCTCAAAGCTGTGCAATACACAGTTACACAATGAGGTATGACAGCCCTCAATAAGTGGGGGTCTTGGGGACGTACGTTCCCTGAAGCGTTTTGGAAATTGGAAAATATATTTCCAGTGTGATTTATCTCAAAACAAACTCTTAAACGTCTTATCCACCCATCCTGTTCTGTGATTTTTTATAATGTGGGATGTTTGGTACACTTTGTGTTGGAAAGTTTATCCCTGAAGCTTTGGAAACTTCTCAAAACAGAATTTCTGATAAAAACTTCTTTGCTCATAAAAATAGTACTGTAAGATAAAAAGGTCCTTGGCAGCATCTTTCTTTAGATATAAAAATTGAGAAAATTTCATGGGAGAGATTTATCATTTTTTCAAGTAAAATGAAACAGAATGTCACAGTGATTTTTTTGGATGGCCCTTTAAGTAGCCCAAATAAATAATAATCGTTTGAGAATAGAAGATGCTCTTCTTTCAGTCTTCCTCCTCATCCCCACACTTTCTTTCTGTTCTGTTGATGTTAAGCCTTGCTCATAAGTCAGGACTAGAGCTAAACATAGCACCTATGAAGAACTACTGCAAGGCCAAGAAGGCCCTGGCTTATATACCAGTTCATGTTTAGCCTGAGCCCTATTTATTTCTTTATGTATCCTGTATCTTTCAAAAAGTAACTGCCAAGTTTTGTAAACACAATAACTTATTTCCTTCTCAATGGCTTAGCTTATAGCAAGATGGAGTGAAAGAGTTCTGAGTTTATTTGAGAGAAAAACTGAATTCTGGTTAAAGAAGAAGTTTCTAAATCCTTTTGTTTGTTGGAAGTAGAAGAAAGAAAGAAAAATCCCACAGGACATCTGTGGTTATCTCAAACCTTTCAGAGAAAGCATTTGGCATACCATCATAACTACATACTTCTGAAGCATACTGTACATGTACCATGATCATTTTAATGGAAAAGCTTTACTTGAATACACTGAGCTGTAGTGCAGTGGGGACCCAGAAGGTATTTACACCATCTACCATATTCTGAAGGAAATATGGAAACTTGGCAAAATGGGCAAGCAGTTGGGACTGTCAAGTAATTATGATACATTTGAAAACCCACAGGTAAGGACCTCTTCAGAGCTGGCAGGCATCAAAGGATCATTAATTATCCTCTTCACTGTTGTTTTTCTTTGACAAGCCATCTCAAATCTCATGGGGGAAACAGGATGGATACAATGTTCTCAGTGAACCAAGGAATAAGAACAAAAGAGAAAGTAGAATTTGGGCAGTTTTCAATACATTAAGTAGCTCTGTAGTTATCTCAAATTCCAAAGTGCCTGAAAGGACTGGGGTTAAAATAGAACAGCAATTGTCTTGAGGGTGATGACAGCACCGGAGTAGTCAGGGCTTAGTATACTCGGCTGGGGGAAGTGGTGCCAAGTCTATTAAGTCTTTTCATACACCTGAGAGAGATGTGTCTCTTAAGAGATGTGTCTCCAGAGAACCGAGCAACATTATAAAGGAAAAGAAAGAGAATGTACTTGCTATAGACAAGTTTAAGTAAGAAGAACTTTGCACCAGGGTTTCCACTTAAATCTACTTCAACAGAGGGATTTATTTTGATCTGAAAATAAAAGATGGGTCAGAAGTCTAGATCAACAGCGGTTTCATCCATCCATTCATTCATTCATTCATTCATCATTTACTCGCTATTGAGCAAATGCTGTGTTGAACACCCCGATGGGGTGTTGTTTGTAAATGGAGAAGTGCCCATCTCAAGGAGTTTACAAAATTAGCTACTTGGAGGTGAAAGTGAGTATTTGAGAAAATGATGATTCCCTAGAATAGAAGGTCTGTTGTTTTTAGGCATAGCATGTTTAAAACAGGGAGTCATGGCAATAAGTTCAGGGTACTGCTTGATGTCTCATCACAGCTCCTGGAGCTCTGACGGAACTGCTTGCAGATTGAGGGTAGGATGCTGAGTAAGGTATATTTTATCCAGTTACAAAGCAATACTCTTTTGTTTTCCGCCTCAAGAGGCGTGATTCTCAATATAGCTGCAGCTTTTTATCACCTCATAATTGCAAGAGAGGTGAGTAAAGTTGAAAAGATTTGATATTTATCTCTTTTAACATATCACCTATAAAAACATCAATATCATACTTGCAGCTTGAAACCTTGTGTTCAATCACAGTAGTGAAATGAGACCTATGACAGTCTTATACTATGTATCTCCTATGTTCACTCATATTTCTTTCATAATTTATAACATATTCAATGATCTTCTACCAAATTATACAGACATTCTGTGTATGACTCTATAGAAGTGATGTTAGGGGAAGCTAATTTTATAATAAGACACAGTTGAAGGATAAGACAAAATAATGATGACATTTGGGAGCTAGGGTTAAGGTCCAGAACAAAGAAAGAATGGCTGTTTGTTGATACAGTCACAGCTGAGGCATCAGATAAGAAGAGCATTCTTGGACTCTAAGGGGGAGACCATCCACATGGGCTAGTTGGCATTTAGTGAGGAACTTGGGCTCAAACTCAGAGTCTGGCCAGAAAGAATCTAGGCATTCAAAATATTGATACTGTGGCAGATAGGCTACCAGTTCTGGTGATGAAACATCATAAGATTGACAATAAAACTTGTATATTAACTTATTCTAAACTGACATCTATAATTAAACTGAGTATCACTACTTGTCTATCTGTATTTTGTTTGTATTCTTTAAGAATGCTCGAAACTCCTGAAACTAGAACAGAAAGAAAGAGGGAGGGAGGGAGGGAAGGAGGAAGAAAGGAAGGAAGAAAAACAGATATAATAAAAGAAAAATATTTCTGAATAAAAGCAACCTAAACATAGACATTCAAAAATGCTTGCATTTTAGCTGAGAAGAATGACGAAAAAAGAGGCTTATGCCTCAGAATACTATGATCCTCTTTTTCAATTATGAGGAAAAAGAAAGAAAAATCTTATAGTTAAAACATCTGGATAAAATTCCTACAAAGGAACACAAATCAGATTGGTTTTATATTTCCCTGCAGTTTGAGATATCCAGGAAAATAGAACTCTACAGCTCCAGGGCTGGGAGGCGAAAAGATGTGCCACAAGAAATCTCTACCTAGAAGCTTTAGATATGGACGCAAAGGCAAGGCATCCTTTCAGGAAATTTTCCAGGAAGGTTAAGATACACCATAGCCAAAGGACAGAAGAACCAAAGTAAAACTTCAGAGTCATAAAAGAAATGATTCTGAATGACATTTAAATCAGTTAAAAATAAAATTAGGTTGAATACCAAAAGCAGTTCTTGTAAATACTAAAAATTCCATATTATAATAATAAAAGGAATATGAGGCTATTATAAGGGAACACAAATATGTCCTGAATACCTAGATTTCCATCGGCAGTATCAAGAGATTGCTTCATACTTGACTTTGAGAACAAAAAATATGCATGCTTTTGAAGAACTCATAGTCTCCCATAGAAGTTTTAAAAAACCAAGTGTATGATGATTTCAAAATCCTTAGATGATAAAGCAAATCTCTGAAAACAAAGAAAAATTACAGTTCACATAACAAAAGACAAAATATAAAGAGAACGTGAAAGAAGAGTAGAACAGTAAACAAAAAATAAGATTTCAGAATTAAGATTAGACATACCAAATACTAGAAGAATAAATAGCTTAGAATTCCATAATAGACAAAAATTAATAGGAGAAGAAAATAAACTAACCATAGTTTCTTACAAGAAATAGAAACAAAATGAAATAACACAAAAACACGAACAATGTAAAAATAGGGAAAGATTTATTATCAAATATAAAAAGAGAAATGCTAGCTAATTGGTTAGTTTCAGTCTGGATGAAAATAATTGCTTTTAAACAGGTAACCAAGAATCTCTGCCCATTTAGGACAACCTAATTTTTAGGTATAAATAGGTCTGAAACACGAGGAGCCTATTTTCTTTGTAAGAATGCTTGGGATAATGTTTGACTATGCTTCTAAATCAGGACAACTCAAGATATATTCTATTTAGTGGTGTGTTCACTCAGCAGAGCCCAGGACTGCTGTAAGCTACCAGAAAATATCAGTTGATTTCATCCTGGAGATTTTTATATTTGAAGCATATGCAATTTTGAATCCTCATAAATGCATACAGATTTGCGTGCCCACATACAAATACATACACACAATGCACTGGGCACCCTAATGTTAAAAAAGATTATCCACAATGAATTTCCCAACCTCATCTGTTGTCTCACATTCATTTCCTGTAAAAGCTACCCTCCCTCATTTAAATCATCTAAAGAAACTTTGACAGCTTTCCAAGCAATTTCTCTATAGAGACAGGCGCAAGTGATGTTTTTTTTCCTCTTCTTTCTGCCTATTTCTGCTTTTTAACGGGAACAAATGATTAAAAGCAAAGCTATTATTGACATACTGAAAACCCAGAGACAACAAGTAGAAGCATTAATTATCTTTTTAAAAAGGGTATATATGGATTAGATAATACATGCAGGAATACGTACATTTTTAATTAGAATTATTGCTATCATTGCAGAGCTATAGGGATTGTAGTGTTGCTGAATAAGTCAATTTTAATTCTGAATTAACCAATTGGGTCAGATGGACAGGTGCAGCTGACCATTAATTTCATCCTTAGGGAGAGTAAAGGACAAGGAGTCAGAAAAAAAGAATAAACAATGAAGGATTGCAGGACTTTCAGTCTCTAGGACAAAAAGCTCCCTACCCATTTAATTTTCCAGACCAACAGAGGGTGTGCTACGACTTTTGAAAGTAAATCCTTATGTCTTTTAACAGATCTCTTCTCATGAGAATGAAATTCTCATACTTGTTTTATAAATGAAGTTATGTGACTGGTTTTGAGCTGCATGTTTTAAACGTGTGCAGGTGTATTGCCCGCATTTTGATAGTTTAAAAGTAAGATTGAATCGGATCACAGGCCCGTAGTTCTGGTTATCCTCATCGGCTGTGAAAAAAGCTTCAGCATACTTAATCCGTCAGCCCCTTCCTCCGTCCGGTACCGCATGTTAACATCTAGAATGCATCCTCGCACATTTTCCTCCACATACAGGGTTTCCATTGTTATTGTTTGTCTTTGAAAAAATGGTATATGATACGCTTTTCTGTTTCTCGCTTTTTTTGCTTGGAAATTCCTCAAATACAAATTACTGTAGCTCATATTCATTCTTGTAAGCAGCTGCATATTACTGCCTATGAATATACCAGTATTATTCAACCATTCTCCTTTAAATACTTTTATTTTCCCTTGGGATTTTCTTTCCAGGAGATTCAGTACCAAGAATGAAATTGCTGGCTCAAAAGACAGACCAATTGTTAATTTTATGAAATGTTGCTAGATTTCCAAAAAGTGCCAACACCTCATAGTTCCACTATACTATTTTCTCCTTTTCTCGCCTACAATATATGCTCTTCGTCTGTTAAGTTTGGCCACTCTGATGGGTATAAAAAGATACCTAATTCCTTTAGGTTGCTTTCCCCATTAGTGACTATGAGCTTCTTTTCATATACTTGCAGTCATCAAGATTGCTTATCAATTTTTTTTAATATTCCATTGGTTTGCTTTCTTGTCAATATAAGAAATAATACCCCTGTAAGTTTAAATATTTGTCAGATGGCTATCTGCTTTCCCAATTTATTTTTCAGTACTGGACCTTCCTTTATTACTTCATTTTAAGTATTTTCAGTTAAACAGCATATAGCTGTGTTTTGATTTTGACCTATCTAGTGATTTGTCTTTTCATAAGAGAATTCAGACAGTTCACATTTAGCGTAATGTCTGATATTCTTGATGTAATACTTTCCCTCTTTAATATTTATTTTAGGTTTCTCCCTCTTTTTTATTCTCTTTATTTTTTGTTGCTTTGATTACATTTCTGTTCATTTCATTTTTCCCTTTGTAAATTGGGAACTTCGTTATTACTTTTTTGTTCCATAAATGATTGCCTTTCTGTTCTTGTAGCCAGTCACAAATATCGCTGCTAATATTTGAAACCTCTTTCACTCATCAAGATCTTCTATTTGCCTCCATTCTCATGTCCAGCTCCTTGGTCTTTAAGAAATAGTTTAATACTTTTAATTTTAGAACTATCATGTTTATTGATAGAATTACTTATTTATCATTATTTAATTTCTCTGTGCTCTTATTTATTTTCCATTTACTACATCTGTACCATGAAATTTTCCTTGTAGTAGGTCCCTTATGTACTAGGAAGCCTCATCATCAATCATACTACCCATTTTAAATCCTTCAGGGCTACTTTAATCTGATGTTTAATATTAGTTTATCTGCAATCTTTCATAGTCTCACCTCTCTCCCTTTTCATGACCTGTTATTTTCCCTGTTTTGTTTTTAATCAGTTTTCTCTTTCATTTTTTGATTCACGAATTCAGTTGAGACTGCCAAAAATGTATCTAGCATATTGTTCTGTTACCTGTAATAAATACTTTCCATACTGTTTTCATATATTTCAGAGACAAGGTGATTTACCCTTCCCTTGTTCAGTGACCTTTTCCCCCCCCAAGCCCAGTTAGTGTTTTTTGTTTCATTTTTCCTTTCATTCTGTTTTCTAACAAGGAGCCATCTATCCAGAATCACCATTTGTCAGCAGACAGAACGTATATATTTTCCTTGTCTCTTTGAATGCCCGTCCAATTCCCTTCTCAGACCTATAGCCAAGAAGGTGACCAATGGCTACAGCATTTCTATGGTCTAGTTGGTGTTTATCTTCTGGGGTTCTGTTAGGTCAAATAGCATCTTCCTCTTCCTCACCAGTGCATCTCTGACATTTGGGGTCAATAAAGTGTTGGAAAAACTTTAGTGACTAGTAAGCAGTGTCATCAGAAAATACCTAGAGCCCTTTAAGTTCAGGATGCAGGATGTCCAGTGGGTCAGTGGAAATTGGGATCTGGAACTCAGAAGAGAGATTGGGACTGGAGGACAAAAATTAATTCACAAGTACGTAAATGGTATTTTAAGCCAGTGAAACTGGATGGGATTTCTCAGGGAGGAAATTTAGCGTGGGAGAGAAAGAAGATTAGTATTAGACCCATGGAAGACAATGACCCTTTTGGGCTTGTGGAAGGAGAGAAACCAGAGAGGAAGCTTGAGAAAGACTCCTTCTCTGTTGGTGAATGAAATATTATAGAAGAATAGAGCAGGGTAAAATCTATTCTTTCTTGATAAATTGAGAATTTTTATAAATCTTGTGCTTTAAAAAATAACTATATTATTTGAATGATAATTTCATTTATACAATATATATTCATAAGTTATTTGGTTAAGTGGAAATAAAATAGACAATCCAAAAATTTAAACATTGTAATTATATTTACATTATGATTTTGTGGTCTATAAATTAATACTAGTGATTTATAATAAATGCAAATGTTTCTATTTCACTAGTGAGGCTGTTTTAATCTCATATATTTTGTATTTCACACTGGCAAACCAAGATCAGCCAATATGAATAATACTTTTCAAGGAGGATATAGATCCATGGAATCTCTTATTCTTTGCTGGTGGGAGTGTAATTTGGCATTACCTTCTGAAGTTGAGCATTCGATTTACCATGACTCAACAAATTCCACTTTAGGGGAAATGTCCATTAAAGAGAAAATCAGACACATTTACAAAGGAAACAGATACCAAAAAAATCCATAATACTATTTCCAATGGTAAGAACTGGAAACAACTCAAAAGCCCATTTATTGGAGAATGGGTTAATAAATTGCATATTCACACAATAAAATATTATCAACAAGGTGAATGGACTATAGCAACAAGTGACATCATCAAAAACCGTAGCAACATAATATAGAAAAAAAAGGGAGTTCCAAAAGATTACATGTAGCATGCTAGCCTTTTTGTAACATTAAAGAGAACTAAAACAAACTAACAAATGATACATACGAATGCAATAAATTATTTTCAAAGGAAAGCTAGGAAATGATGAACACAGAATTTTGGATGACGCCTATTTTGCATTGTAGAGCAAAAAGGGATATGCTGTTGGAGGAACCATGTAATTAGATGTCAGCTATGCTCTACATAGTAGCTTTTGTCTTGGGGGGGTGAATTAGCAGGTGTTTGTTACATTATTCAAAAAATACTAATTGAATAATCAATAAAAGTGAGGCAAGTATGGATCAATGATGTCAATGTCATGGCACAAAGATATGATTCATCCAATACTGTGCATCTGAGGTTGAATGGGGAAAAATTATTTAAATGTATGGTTTACAGTTAAAGCGTAAAGGAAAAGTTGCTAATAGTTCTCTGTTGTGATGATTAGACAGTGCTACTATTTTAGTGAGACATAAACTCTCACTGTGTATGGTGGGAGACTGGAAAAAAACACATCTTGTTCAGGGATGTTACCTTTTTCAGATGCAGAAATATTCTTTTTAAATACCCTGTGTTGAAATCTAATACAGAAATCATTTTGTTCATTACTTGTTTGCATAAATTCGGGAAGAGTTCATTTCAATTTGATTTTTTCTCTCTCTCTAGATAAGAAGTTGTTCTTGAGGCTTACAAAATATTGTTAAAAACTGTAAATCCTGAATCTTTCATGCAATATTTTGCTTGCTAGTTTTCTTTGCCTTTCTTTCTTTTTTCTTCTTTCTTTTCTGTACAGCTATGGTAGGAACAATATTTTTTTCATGCAGTCTCATCTTTGACATTTTAGTTAATTGCCCAAGGTTGTAGGGAATCATTTTGCTAACCATGGCCACTCACCTTGTATTTCAGCCTTAATCGACTATTGGCCTCTGAATTCCCACGTAGTTCTTGGAGATTACAAACCTTTTTTAGCAACTGTGTATTTTTGTTCACCTTTTTATTCAGCACTCAATACAGGGCGAATTCCTTGTGTGTTTATAGCGTAGTGTAAATAAGGAGGTATTCCAGTCAGGAGGCTACTGTATTTCAATAGGCATGTTATATTCATTTACGATGAGGAGTTACACTCACATCACCAGGAGGATTTATCCTTTGTTGATAGTCATTTTGCTGGATTGAAAGCATTTCTGTGTTTTACCTTAAAATTATCCACATTCTTCACATTTGTTTTCTGTGAAAACTTGATACCCAAGAACAGAGTGCCCCTTGGCAGTTATTTTGCCTGTTAAGTATGTTGATCCCATTGGAAATAATGCTAGATTGTTTATATTGTAATAAGAAGACATTCATATATATGGTGTTAAAGATTTTTCTTTGGATATGTTGATATTCATTTGGTATGCACCAGTAGGGACTTACTGATTATTAAAATATTGGAATTCTTCTCAACTGGTTGTTATACATCCACTTGCCTGAGCCTTTATAATATCCCTCTGTTATTCCAGACTCTCCCCCGAGACCCCAGAAAGTCCTCTCAATCCTGGCACCAAATGGTTAATAGATGGCACACGAGATTTGGCCTAGCTCTATGGCAATGTCTGTTATTTTTCAAGTTATTATAATAACGATCACATCATACCTATTGTTAAATAATTTTGACTGTCATCTTGATGTGCCTCTTTCACTATATGAATAATGGTTCAAACCTTCATAGGAAAACTGAGGACTGCTCAAACCCTCAAGAGGCAATGTCTAATTAGCAAGGTTAGTTTACGTTCATAATTATAATGATAGCAATGAGTGTAATCCCCAAGGTTTATAAAAGTGCATTTTAATAAACTTACTGGAAGTAATACCTACGCTGTCTTCTACGTTATTCAGCAAATCAACACTTTCCTTGTATGCATTGCCCAAGAAATACAGAGACAAGGATTCAATTACAAGTCAATTATTTGGGAGGTACAAGGAACATCAGCAAGGAAATAGAAAAGTGATAGAGGGAAGGGAAGCAGCCCAGGAAGCATATGTGTTACCGTCCTGTGAGAGAAGCTCAATCCCACAGGGAATCTCCTGGAATTGTTGAGTTGTGTGCTTCAGAATCATCCCGCTAGGTGGGTTGAGGGAGTTGAGGTATTTATACACTCACATTGCCAGTCATTGGTTGAGTGCTGCTCTTCTGAATGTTAAGTCCTCGGCACTTCTAATCTGTGAGCCCTAGAACAGAGCAGCCTTCCGGAAAAGCCTTCAAACACAGATTGCCCAATACTGGCTTGTGGAAGTCCTGATTTCTGAAGAAATAAGGCTGAGGGATATGGGCTGGGCACTGATAGCAACTACTATAATTACTTTATTGTCATCCGAGTTAGGTTCCATGTTTTGTATCTCCTGAATTGCTCTTTTAATCTATCCTCATTGGAGATCCATTTTGCTGTGATAAAGAACTACTTATTTTAGCCTTTTGGGGAGAGATGGAATTGAAAAGCTTCTTTTAGAAAGGTCATGTTCCTTAAAATAAAAAGTCTTAGTAAATTTGAAGCCTTTGAGAATTTAACTTGCCTTCCAATTTCAAGATTGCCTCCTATGTTCATGCAAGGCAATATTTATTTCCATCTGTGCAGCTATCAGTGTGTTCAGTTGGTAACCGTGTACTTTTATTCTGCCGAACATTTAAAGAATAATTAGGTAGGGTTTTCTCTCTTCTATACCCCACATGTAGATGTTGGTATGCAGAAAGGAGATTGTAATGACAGTGAGTTCAAGCAAGCCGACTGTATGGTGTCATCATAAGAAGCTCTTCTGGTTTAGCTGATGATAACGTCCTTTCAAAGACCAAAACAGATGTGTTCAATAATATCCCCAAAGTATTATAATCATTTCAGCAAATCTGGAGAATACAAAAACATATAAAGAAAAAAATAAAAATCACCTACAATTTTATTCTCTAGCAATAGCTGCTATTTGTCATATTTACTTTCATTCTTTTTTCCATGCCTATTTTTATATCATTAAAATAATACGTATGAGTACTTTTTTCATTTTGTAACAAAATACATTTCCCTGGGCCAGTGGTTCTTAAATGTTGGTGTGCCTCAGAATCCCCTACAGGCTTTGGTAAAACAGAGTGCAGATCCTCATTATTTCTGGGCCTTCTAACTGGGTAGGTCTGGGGTAGAATCTTAGGATTTGCAAGGTAGAGAACGTACAAATTCCCCACGTGAGGTTGATGCTCCTCGCCTGAGGTCTACACTGACAGAGCCTAGGTTTTTAAATTTTATACACATTGGAATGAAGGTAACATTCTGTTTCTCAGTTGGGGCATAGGTACACATGTATGTTTATTTTGTGAAAATTCATCCAGTAATGACTTTTTATATGAACGTTATGTATCAACAGAACTTTAAAGAAAACTTCAAAAGGGTGATTATAATGACTTAGTAATATTTTTCCCTATGTATATGCCATACTTTACCTAACCATGCCCTTCGTTTCAGTTTTCTTCTAATGAATATTCGTATATTTTAATATTAAGGATATTAAAATTTTGGAGAATTTCAAATTGTTTTATAGAAATGCAAATCCAAGTTAAAAACATTATGAATATTTTAGCACTGTTGCTGCATATTGCCATCATGCTTTCCCGAAATTATAATAATTCATATTTCAAACAACAATTAACATTTTCTTCTTTGTTTTCTGAATGGGTGATTGCCTTCTTTGGCCGAAGATAGTATGATAACGCTTCTTCGTAATTTAGGTATATTTTTAATATTTGATGCGTAGTTAAAACGCGTGATTAACCTATGTGGTTTTCATGAGCCATGCTTTCAGAACTATGAATGATAGCATTCTTTGAAAGATAGATGGTCTTTGAAATCTTCTACATAGCTTTGTCCTAGGTAAAATGCTAGAGATTAAGAAGTATTGTGTTTTATTTTGTTTTTACTTTTAAGGACTAGGAGCTAATACTGTAAATTGAATCGACATAATCATTTTTATGTTCTCCAGAGTACTACTTCTAGTATTGTACTTTGGCCAGAAAAAACCTGAGAGGTTCTCATTAACTCTCCTCCTTCCTCATTGAAAAGTGAAACCACAATTATGTGACAATCAGAACTGCTATTTATAGGGCAATGGCATGGAGGAATAGGCTTATAGCTCCACTAAATACATTTTAAAATGCATATGGTCCTTGAGTGTAGCCCTCATTGGACTACAAGTTTTTAAAACAGTCTTTATTGAAAAATAGGCATTAAGAATAATCAGATTGAGTGCTTATCTCTAAATGTGTCCTCAACACAATGCATTATCTTGAACAAAAGCCCTTCAGAGTAGCCTTTCATGTATATATTTGTCCATATAATTTTCCTTAAATTCTTGAACCTAAAGATTAACATAAACTGAAAGAGATTTTCAGTACATTTTTTTGTATGTTCAGAGAGAATTACAGGTATGGTAATCACCTATTGCTACATCACTCTTTTTTTTTATCCAATAAAAAGTTCTTACAACTCTGACAAGTAGTCAGCTCTCTCTAGTTAATGGAAAAAATTTCAATATTCCCCAATAGTACTTGTGTCTCATAATGAGGAATTCCAGGTGGCACTGTTAATGTATTTGGCAAGAGAGAACATGGAATGTATAATGTCAAAGTGGAGCCTTTAAGAAACTGACAGACACATCGTGGGTGCTCGGTGAATATTTTTTATACAAACACATTAAAACTAAAAGCGTTCATTCTTTAGCTGGAGCTTGTTCCTGGGATAGAAGTCAAAATGCTTGATGATGGATTACAGTTGCTGGTCTTGTTTTCTGTATTCTTTCTAAATGTTTAGGAGATAAATGATAAGGGTAAAATTTGAAAATAAGGGAAAAAAGATAATATGATATGTTCTCCAACCATCACTTGATTCTTTTATTTCCTTTTATCTGGATGTTTTCCCTTAACTGTTCCACAATCTGAATTTAATTTACTAAGAAAAATGGAAAATATTTTACATAGAGGAGTGTATAATTTAGGTATTTAATAAGCATTCTGTGCCCCCCAGCCTTTCTCTTTCCTTTTTCTTCATTCTTTCTATATTACAATTTATATTTAAAATTTGTCTAGCTATATCACACAGCTGCTATAAAAATGCAATAGAATATATACAAGAATGAAAAGACAGAGAAATCAGTGTAAGAGAGCTTCCTTGAGCCTTGTATCCTTTCCTTTTGCTCTCCAGCTACTAGTTTTATTGGAAAAGGTGTTTGATTCAAATTTTACCATCTCAGAAAGTCTTTGAGAGAAAAAAAGCCAGTCACTTTTTTTTCAATAGTATATTATTTCATACAATATAATGCCAATATTATTACATACAATACCTTCCAGCAACAGGATGACGTAGTAGATTAGCAAACTAGAAGTTTCTATACATACCATTATATATATCATTATATCTATATAATGATATACATATAGACCACATTTATATTCATTATATATATACCACATTTCCTCTGAAAGCATCACTGAGCACTTCACAGCCAATTACTGGTCTTAAATGTCAGTGAGAGGATGTGTTAATTTTTAAGTGAAACCAAAATGACTTTCCTATCTGAGCAGCCAATGAAATTCTCCATCTAAGGGATTTTCTCCCGCAAATGCCAAACTGGATACATTTGCATATGTTCTCTCTGATGTATCAAGAAGTTGGAAATTGCACATGACTTTAAAACAATTTAAGAAATTGCTTTTACAAGCTGGGTATTTACATGTATGTATGATTATTTTAATTTTGGATGTTAGGGGATTCTAAAAAAATAACTAATCAAAATTGATTATGGTTTTTTCTTGTCTGTTACCTAAATATAAACTTTTATTGCTGATAACTTAGTACTCAAGTTTATAGACTTAATATAAAGTATAATGATTATTCCTAGACTAAAAATGTAAACAGAATTGAGATTTGTTACATCAGGAATATTATGCTTAAAAGCAAATAAATCAATTCAGTTTTATTGGCATTCGTGACACTTAGGTTACTGTAAGACCTCCTACAGAGAGCAAATAGTCATATGGATCTTTTCCCCTTTTGATTAACCAGCTGTTAGCCGCTGAAATTCATAAGCAACAATGGTCTCAATCCCTTTTCGCTATAGGAAACCATTTGTCACTAAGTTGACTCCTTTTGCATTATAATCAGAGAACTATTAAACTTTGTTCGTTATGTACCTTTTATGTAACCAGGAAATTCACCACGTACTTCATGTTAGCTTCTGAAGTAAGTTTATATTTAAAAAGTGACAACATTCACATATGAGAAATATGTACCTAGTAACAGTAAAACATGCTGGATTCTTTTGGTGCATCTCAGGGTTTATTTGTGTTTTAATTATGAAACTATATTTTAATTATTGAGCATATACTAAAAATAACAAATATGTAATAAGCACTATGATAATCATGCAGAATTGCTTAATAGCCCATTGCTGTTACTGCCCAATTTTCAAACGCCTACCTTTTCCTGCCCAGCCATCTAGAGCCACCTCATGAAGTGCCAACCAGGAGTCCATAAGTACATGATATTTTTCTAAATGCATGTATAAGTACCTAACTGAATGGATATTTTGCTGATGGACAGCCAGAGTAGAAGAAAAAAAAGGAAGTCAGCCATAAAAAAAGAAACAAGTAGTTCGGGGAGTGGGTAGACTTCTTCTTTTCTTCTTTTTCTGCCAATTCTAGGTATAAGTGCCAAGATAGGGAATGGGCAAAATGGGAAGACATTTTATTTCATTGCTGGAAACCTCTGATTTCCCTTGATCAGGCAGAAGTACATAAAGAGGCTTCCCCACATACACAATTTTTCATCGTGGAAAAGAATTTCCTTGAATTTGGAATGTATATTTTTACTGACCGTGGCAAAAATCAATCCATCCAGAAATTATTAACTATCCATTATATGCGAAGACACTGTTAGGAATAAAAAGCAAAGATAACACTACCCAGCGGTCCCTTTCATATTTTCCCATAATCATCATGGCCCAGTGGAAACTGCACTATTTAACTTCAACTAGCTTGAAATGAGCCTCTGATACAGATCCTTTCTATTCATTCTTCTTAATTTCTGTTTCTAATATGTTCCGTAGTGTTCAGTGTCCTAACAAAAAATGTATAGTGAATTGTTGGATCTGGAAGTACAATAAATCTTCATTTAACATGCCTGCTGTATACTAGGTGCTATGAACAGGATGAGAAGAAGTAAGAGTGAAGGTCTTTTCTCTAAGCGGACGCAGAGCTGAAACCAAACCAAACAAAACCAAGTGAGAAGCAACAGGTCTGAAAGGGAACAAATTGTCCAAAGGGCGGCCTTATTGGTACTGAAATAGTCGGTGACTAACAAAGATCTTACCTTCTTCACATCAAGGGATGGTTTATTCAGATCAATAAACCCACACATTAAAAATAAAATAAAATAAAAAAAAATAAACCCACACATTTTTCATATTTGCACAGCAAATATGAAAGGCAGCTCCTGAAACAGCATCCATTGTGGTGATTGCAACTGGTCCATTAAGAACCTCCGGGTGTCCACGTCAGTCATTTCTAAAGCATCGCTATTAAAAAAGAGTCACTCCTGAGATGGAGCGTGCTTGACCTTGTCTGGAACTCAGGCGCTCGCGCAGACGGAGGGCTGTTACATTTAGGTAACTGCAGGTGAGGTCTGTGTTAGTACCAGAAAAATGGTCAGTTTATAAGAGAAGCCATTTTTCTCTGAGTCCAGATATTTGCATGTGCTTGTTTTTAAATAGGGTAGGGAGCCTATCAGTGTTTCCCTTCTGTGGTTTAGCTGAGATCTCTGAGAAGCACTGAGAACTTTATGGACTTTAATGATGATAATGTTTTGTGTTTCTCATGTCAGGATTTCAAAGCGTTTTATTAAGAACATGAGTGCCCTCACTGGGTGAAAATGAAGAGCAGGTTGGTCATAAATCCAAGGGAGAACTCTAGTCACTGGCTCACGTTGCTCTCATTCAGAGTTTTATGATCTCCAGTGCCAGACATATGGCAGCAGGATAGTATCATGGCCTCCTCTTTCATTGTCATTTCCCTGGAGACAATATGATCACCATTTAAAAAGTGTTTATGAAGTTGGATGAGTCTCTGGGGATGCAAGTTCTTTGTTTATTTACAGAACCAGTGGATTGTCTTTCCTCTCTATTGTTGCCTTTAGGTACTTTGTGGAAAGGGCTGAAGACCTTGGTGGCTGTGGGCATTTTCTTTCATAAACACATGACAGCAGGCAGAGCCCCTTGGCAGGCAGTGGGCATTCCATGACTGGCTTCTCGTCTCTCTCCATAGAGTCTCTTAAAGAAGATACGACTTCAGATTTTCTTCCTTCTGTTAGAACTTTGAAGGGTGAGGGAGTGAAATCTGGCTTCCCCTAAGGCTCTCGTGTGAGTGTTGGTTTCACAAGCCATCTATGAAAAGGGTGTATGAACAGACTCTACAGATGCTACATCTAGCTTCATTGTGCCAAAGAAATTGAAGGTTCTCTGCCACCAGGTTTTCTATTTCAAGATGGCTTATATTTTTCACCGGTTTAACTTTTTACGGGATATCTTGTTTCTGATAACTGACCTAAACGCTGTGGTGAGTAGATGAAAAATGGCTCACATATTCCTTTTTAGACAGCTCCAATCTGTGAAAGGAGTAAAATCCTCAAGTTAGGTCATATGTTCACATGGTAAAACACTTTAAAATGTCATTTGAATATTTGAAAATACGTGGAACTAATATTTTCGTCTTTAAAATACCTTAATTTGGATGCAAGTTGCTTTTTTCTCCTCTCATCTACCCCATCTCTCGCAGGGATCATATGTTTATGAGACCCTGGCTCCCTGGGTCACACAGTGTGAGATGTCATATATCACATCAGAAGTAATATAAGGGCACATTCCTGGCTCTCTTGGCCATAATTTTAGGGATTCTAGCTCTATCACAGTTTCCCCTTCTCCTTTGTGGCATCTTTTGTAAGTGTTTTAAGAGTGATGATGAACTAGATCTCAACTTGTAGGTGACTCTCAGCATTTTCCTCCCTTCCTGTGGTTTTTTTTTTCTCCCCCCTGTGTCTTCTCGGTCACAGATGTGGGCCGGTCCAGCATGATGCTCTGGTCCTGTGTCCCTTCTCTGCCTCGGTGAGTTCCAACAGTTGCCCCAGACAGAGATTCTTGCCAGGATCTGATACAGGTAGGCAGTGAGGCCATTCTGATGCAATACCTTATTTGAATGAATGGCTCTTCAGATTTTTATCACTCATTAGTGATATTTTATCTTCCCAGAGTTCAGACATTAGTCCCTGAGAACTAGAACTGAAAACAGGAAGCAAGCTCTAATAAAAATCACTCTTTCCTTTGGAGACCAGCCTGTACTACGCTGGAGCAAACTTCTTCCTTTAGGATGAATTTTTCCCTAGGAGAGACCTGGTCCTTCAAACATATCTCGAACGTGTTGGAAGTTTCCCTGAAACTCTTTTCATTTCTGGATTTCCCATTATCTCTCTTCTTTTTCCTCCTGATTGTGTATCATTTGACAATTTTTTCCCTCCATCTCCTCTTTAAGTATGGTTGTGTTCCCTGTGATTCTGTTTGTCCATTATCCTCTCTCTTCTCATTCTTTGTACTCTCCCTGGGAAATCTTACCACCCTTACGGTGTTATTTTCTTTTTCTTTCTTTTTTTTTTTGTGGTACGTGGGCCTCTCACTGTTGTGGCCTCTCCCGTTGCGGAGCACAGGCTCCGGACGCGCAGGCTCAGCGGCCATGGCTCACGGGCCCAGCTGCTACGCAGCATGTGGGATCTTCCTGGACCGGTGCACGAACCTGTGTCCCCTGCATTGGCAGGTGGACTCTCAACCACTGCGCCACCAGGGAAGCCCTACAGTGTTATTCTCTATCTTGTCTTTCAAATCTACTTCAATGGTTCAAATCATCGAATGAAGATATTAGACAATGATGATATCCCCGGAACCCAGCCACTCCATTTGGGCCTCCCACGGACATTTCCATCTCAACATGCCCAAATTTGGGTTCATCACCACCATAAGCCTTTTTATCCTCCTCTCTTCCTGCTCTTAGTGTATGATGTTATCCAGTCTTTCTTGCAGTTGCACGAACAAACAAGTTTTGCTTTTTTACCTCTATGTTTTTTCACATGCTAGTCCGTCTGCCAGGAATATTTTCCTAGACAATTTCACTTAGCTAGTACTCTTTATCAATAGGATCTCAGCAGAAATGCTACTTCTTTCAGAAATCTTATATCAAATCCCAAGTCAGGGCTAGAAGTCCCCATTGCATACTTTTCTTGACCCTTTTTACTTGTCTATAATCCTCTAGACTGTGAGTTCTTTGAGGCTTAGGGCTGTGCCTTTTTTTTTTTTTTTTTGCATTTTTTCCCTGCATTTTATTTTATGTTATGTTATTTATTTTTAAACATCTTTATTGGAGTATAATTGCTTTACATTGTTGTGTTTTTTAACTTTTATAAACCTTGAATAAGTCGAAATTTTATCAGAATCAGCTTATTTATAGGCTGTGGGTCACAAAAGCTTATATCTCAAATGTAGGAAAAACTCTTAAATTGTTTTTTAAGAACAGCATGCATTTTGAGAATGAATTTTTTTTAACATCTTTATTGGAGTATAATTCTTTACCATGTTGTGTTAGTTTCTGTTTATAACAAAGTGATTCAGCTATACGTATACATATATTCCCATATCCCCTCCCTCTTGCATCTCCCTATCTTCCCTGTCCCACCCCTCTAGTGGGACACAAAGCACCGAGCTGATCTCCTTGTGCTATACAGCTGCTTTCCACTAGCTACCTATTTGGTACACTACCATTTGGTAGTGTATATATGTCCATGCCACTCTCTCACTTCATCCCAGCTTACCCTTCCCCCTCCCCGTGTCCTCAAGTCCATTCTCTATGTTTGCGTCTTTATTCCTGCCCTACCCCTAGGTTCATCAGAACCCTTTTTTTTAGATTCCATATATATGTGTTAGCACATAGCTATGCTCTTATGGGCACTTTTCTTTCCTTATATGTTCTCCTGGGATTGCATTCTTGTACCTTCCTGGGAGAGAGAATACTGTGGCACATGGCAGTGTTTTGAGAGCTGCCAGGAGAAATGAAAGAGATCCTTCACCGAGCAGTTCTGCCAGGGAGCAGTCCAACCATGTGTTGGGACTCTTACCTGATATACTTCCTTTTAATGCAAAAAAAAAATACAGCTATGAGGTGGACCTCACCTCATTCCATTTATTCATTTATAGCTCCCAAATAATTATGGCATTGCTAGGTACTGTGGATACAAAAATGAGTAAGGCAGAGCTCTTTTCCCCAGAGAACTTATAATTCAGTAAATAGAATAGATAAGCTTAAAAAATGCATGTGTAAATTCAGTGATAGACAAAAAACATTCCTCAAAGGTAGGCCTGATCAATCATGAGTCGTGGAGAGAATCAGGAATGGAAGATGATAGCTTTGGTTTTTGACAGTATTGAGTTTGAAGTGCTTATGTGACATGCAGGTGGAGCTGTGGCACAGGCAGGTGGCATTACAAGCATGGCACTCAAGAGATGGTCCTCTCCTGGTAACGTAGATGTGAGATTCACCAGGTGAAAGAAGATATTTGAAGCTGTGTAAAAAAAAAAAAAGAAGGTAATGGCAGCAATATTTAAGGGATATGAGAGAGGGAAAAAGGAGTCCGCAAAAGAGAGAAGCAATAGTCAGCAACCTCAGAAGGAGCATGAGTTGGGGACAACATTTCGGAAGCCGAAGAAGGATATTTACAAAGAGGAGAGTGGTCACCAGTCAGGTATTGCCAAGAGGTCAATACCAAGGCATGAGGAAGTGTCCATCAGTTTCAGCACTGAGGCATAGGTGATCGTTGTTTGAGCAGATAGAGAAGAATATGGGGGCAGAAGCCAGACTGGAGAACCATTGCGCAGGAAGGAAGTTCAGATGGTGACTGCAAAGTATTTGTCAAGGATTATGACTATGAATAGAAGAATAGCAACAAGAGAGAAGCCAGAGAAGCATGGCTAAAAAATATCCTACATATTTAAAAAATGTGAGAGACATAAGAATGTATAAATGCTGAGAAATCAGTAGAGTGGAAGAGATGGAAGACACATGAGAGGAAAGAGCTGATGATAGAACAGGGTCCCAGAGAGACAGGAAAAGATGCTTTCATGTGTCACATTTCACGCGTGGGGTTGGGCAAGGGAGCCATTCAAATGGATACACAGGAGCTCACGGATACCAAGTATCACAGATGCTCTTAAGAAATCTGTTGAGCCTCTTTCAATCTTACATTGTGTAGAGACTTTGGCAAATGTGATGAATTTATTTCTTAGTTCATATTAGCAAATAAGAAAAATGTTCCCCTGAGTGCCGCAGAAGCAGTTCCAAATATTCATTCCCTTAACTAGAACAAATCTCTTTGGTTCTTCTCTCTGCCGAGATCACTTAACTGCTGCACTGAGGACGTTCAGCGTCCCTCACTTCACTGATCATCTAAAATGAGCTTCAGCTGCATCTTGAGCCGAGCTGAGACTGTCTTTGCAGTTCTTCAGTCAGACTGAAAATCGGGTCATCACCACAGTATTTATTAAGTGCTCACACCTCTGTGATGTTTTTCTCCTACCAAAGAACTTTAATTTATTTCCCAAACAAATGCCATGCAAATTCTAATGATCACAAATAATTTTGTTCTCTCTTTATTTAAAATAAAATCCTTAAGCGTTTGACCGGCTGGCCAGCACTAGTGCGTATGACTTAACCAAGGGCTGATTTAATTTGCACAAGTATTTAATATCTCTAGATTGTGGTAAACAAGTGCCTTCCAAATGGAGCAGGATGCTGATCAATAATATTATAATGGGAAGTGAAGATTATTTATATTACTGTGCTCTCTAGAGGGTAAACTGTTTTCCTTAGAGCCAGATATCTGTAATTGGAGGGTCTTGTGACATAGGACACAAGTGCTTGAGACAGTTAGGGCCTTGGCTCGTGTTGTTTTCTGGGCTGAAATACTGCTGCTTTAGCTGGAAATCCAGAAGTATCTCTTTCTGACACTCTGTCTTTGAAACCTCCAGAACGGGGGAGGTATTCCTCCTGTGACCTCACATCTCACCTGCACACACAGACAGCATAGATGATGCAGTGAAATTGATGCATTGCTATTTCTGCACCATCCAACTAGATTGTTTCATTGACTGTTACACCACCTGGTCAGAGCCCAGGCTCCAGTTTCTAGCAGCCATTTAATAAAATGTACTGAATGGTGAAATGAACGAATGTGTCCAAATCTTGTCATTTTGATTTGGAAAGTTACGAAAATAAATCTGCCTAAAATAGTGAGGGCTAACTTCCCACTCTGATGGGTTTTCTGAAACTTAAAAGCCATGATTCTCTCAGGACAGTTTATACCAGAAGACTTCCTATACTCTTGTATCCTCAGAAAATCTTATATTCTCAGAACACCTGGCAGGGTGGTTTCTTGGTGAGTTTTCTCTTTCTCTTTTTCAAATTTTCTTAGCTTTTTATGCCTCCCCCCACCCCCTTTTTGGCATTTGCCACAATCTGAGAGATAATAGTGCTACTTAAAAAAAAATCATCCAATAAATATTTTTTAAAAAGACCCCCCCCAATAAAAAGTTAAAAAAGATCATCCTATTTTCTTACTGGCTTGTAATTTACTTAAAGGAAGGGATTGCATTTATTACCTCCAAAAGTGCTTAACACTGTGCTTTGCTTATTGGTAGTGATTAATAAATATTTTCATATTGAACTTCATCAGCAACTACGACTTAAATGGGGCAGCAAAATGCTAAGGGGCTTTCGTGCAGTGGTGATGCTTTATGGTGTGGAAGTGGGACCAATGGATGACGCTAATCACCACTGAGTAATGACCCCTCTCAGCACACTCGCTCTTGGGCTCTGACAAAGCCGAGAGCATCGGCCCTAGCCTCCTGCTTGCCAAACCCTGGTCATGACTGAACTAATTCGTATCCCAATTGCCAGCCAGTCATTTGCTCAGTAGATCAACACTGTGGTGAGAGAAACTCAACCAAATGGTAAGAATCTATAGGGAGAATCAGGTGCTTTCTAAACTAACACTCTTTGTAGGAAAATAAACCCCAATATTGCTTAAATAATAGGATTCCATTCACAGTTGAGGTTTCTCAGGGTGCTGGCATTGTATGAGACACGGTGAAGTAGCGTTGAGTGAAATATGTGAGGAATTTGTAGTTTGTTATGACAAAACATACCGATTACAGCCAAATAGATAATCCTATCTGAGCATGTAAGATTAAATAGTCAAATATCTACATATACAAAAAATGGATGGGACAAGGTTCATTCAAAGTCAGTGCTAGATATTGCCTTTGTCACATCATGGTCTTCAGTGTATATAAATCAGCATGGAGTGCAGTCCGTGGCCACAGTTGGATTTCAGCAGTGCTTAAAAGATAGCTTAAAATGCATTATCTTTTCATTTACTAAAAAAATGAATCAGTCCTCTTATAAAACTGTTCACCACCCCTAGTATTTATGAAGCAGAACAAAATAACCTTTTATTTGTAAGTAGACTAAGAATACAAAGATAAACATGTTAGCAACACATCATTTATCACACTTAATAAATTACGGTGATTTAGAGAACTGTGGATTGGAAAACATTTCCTGCCAAACACTTTTTTTTTTTTTTTTTGTGGTACGCGGGCCTCTCACCGCTGTGGCCTCTCCCATTGCGGAGCACAGGCTCCGGATGCGCAGGCTCAGCAGCCATGGCTCACGAGCCCAGCCGCTCCACAGCATGTGGGATCTTCCCGGACCGGGGCACGAACCCGTGTCCCCTGCATCGGCAGGTGGACTCTCAACCACTGCGCAACAGGGAAGCCAGAGCATCTTTTTATTTGCTTATTAGCCAACTGTATATCTTCTTTGGAGAAATGCCTGTTCAATCCTTTCTCCATTTTTTAATTAGGTTGTTTTTGCTGCTGTTATTTGAGTTGTAGTTCTTCCTTATGTATAGGATATTAATCTATTTTTTCATTTCATTGCCTGTGCTTTTGCTGTTATATTCAAGAGGTTTATTGCCAAATCCAACATCATGAAGATATTCCCCCATGTTTTAAGTTTTTGTAGTGTTAGCTCTTACACTGAGCCATTTGAGTTAATTTTTTACATGAACTAAGAGTACAACTTTCATTCTTTTGCAATGTAGATTTCCAGTTTTCCCAACATTATTTCTTGAAAAGATTGTATTTTCTCCATTGAATGGTCATGCCACCCTTGTAAAAAAGTCATTTGATGATATATATTTTTTTTCCTTTCAGTAATTTGAATGTATTATGCCAGTTCCTTTTGTCCTATAAAGTTTCCACTGAAAAATCAGCTGTTAGTCTTATGGAAGTTCCCTTGTATGTAACTAGTTGTTTTTCTCTTGCTGCTTTTAAGATACTCTCTTTAACTTCTGACATTTTAATTATAATGTTTTGGTGTGGGTCTCTTTGGGATCGTCTTGTTTGGGACTCTCTGTGCTTCCTTGAGTCAGATGTCTTTTCATCACCAGGTTAGGGAAGTTTTCAGCCATTATTTCTTCACATAGGTTTTCTGTCCCTTTCTCTCTTTTCTCCTTCTCTACCTATAATTCAGATGTTCATATTCTTGATGTTATTCCAGAAGTCTCTTAAACTATCCTAATTTTTTTTTTCTTTCTGCTGTTCTAATTGGGAGAATTCCACTACCCGGTCTTCCAGATCACTGATTCATCCTCTGCATCCTCTAATCTGCTATTGATTCCTTCTAGTGTATTTTTCATTTCAGTTATCATATTATTCAGTTCTGATTGGTTCTTTTTTATATTTTCTTTGTTAAAGTTCTCACTGAGTTCACCCATTCTTCTCCAGAGTTCAGTGAATATCTTTATGACTATTTCTTTGTGACTTTTATGTGATCTTTATGACTATAAATTAACGTGTCTCTATTTCATTTAGTTATTTTTCTGAGGTTTTGTCTTGTTCTTTCATTGGAAGGTATTCCTTTGTCTCCTCATTTAGTCTAAATCTCTGTGTTTGTTTCTCTTTATTAGGTATATAAATTATGTTCCTTGGTCTTGAAAGAGTGGTCTTAAATAAATGGTGTCCTGTAGGGCCCAGTAGTGCTGCCTCCCTGGTCACAAGAGACAGGTGCTCCAGGGGTATCCCTCCCCTGTGTGCCTCTTATTGTGGTTGGGCTACAGTTGTTGTGGGTGCATCGGTATGCGGAGTTGGTCCCCATCCAGTGCCTTGGTCCCTACAAGAGGCCTGACCACGACTGCTGCAGATGCACTGGTGGACAGGGTTGGCCCGAGCCCAGCTGGCTGCAAGGCCTGGCCGCTACTATGATGGGCATGCTGGCATTTGAGGCTGGCCTCCAGAGTGGGAGCTGCTTTGGAGGGATGCCAGGGCTGGCCGAGGCCTCCTTCCAGATGTGTGTGGGGGGGGTAGGAGACTCTTTGAAGGGGCCAGCTGTTTTGGGCATGTTGAACAGGGCTGGTTCTCAGGGGGATGCCAGGGCGGGGTGCCTGGTGTTAGCTAATTTGATGGATAATGACAGAAATGGTACCCTCCAGCACCCGGCCATCTAGGCATCATAAAAAAATGATGCCCACTAGCACTTCTGTCCCCAGAGAAAGTTCCACTAGATCCCTACCCCTCCAGCATGTGCTTTACATTTAGTCAGTGAAACTCCTTCTCATATGACCCAGTTGCTTTTCAAGCTGCTGCCTCTGTGCTCAGACTCAGAGTGAGTGACAGCCCTTCAGGAGCGGTGTTTTGGTTTCCCACAGCCTTCTGCTTCTCCCGGACGTAAGCCCCACTGGTTTTTAAAGCTAGATGTTATGGGGGCTCATCTTCCCAGTGCTGGTTCTTTAGGCTGGGGAGCCCAAAGTGGGCTCAATTTCCTCACTCCTCAGGGGGCACCCATGGGGTTATGATATCCCTCCCATTTAGGGGTCACCACACTGGAGGTGTAGGTTCTGATGAGACCACATATCTGCCCCTCCTACTATCTTGGTGTGGCCTTTTCTTTATATCCTTATTTATTAAAAAATCTGTTCTGCTAATCTTCACGTCATTCTTAGAGATAGTTGTTCTATATGTAGTTTTGGTTTGGGAGGAGGTGAGCTCAGGATTTTCCTACTCCACCATCTTGATCTGGACCTCCTCTATTTGTGTGCTTCAGTCAGAAGGACAAATTATAATAAGTACTCATTAGTACCTATTATTTTTATCTTCTCACCAGATTTTGGCTCGTCCACATGACCAGTTCCAAATTCAGGCAACGACATTTATTTTATTTTTTCTCTCTTTTTTTTTTTTTTTATGCGGTACGCGGGCCTCTCACTGTTGCGGCCTCTCCCGTTGCGGAGCACAGGCTCTGGACGCACAGGCTCAGCGGCCATGGCTCACGGGCCCAGCCGCTCCGCAGCATGTGGGATCTTCCTGGACCGGGGCACGAACCCGTGTCCCCTGCATCGGCAGGCGGACTCTCAACCACTGCGCCACCAGGGAAGCCCAGGCAACGACATTTAAAGTGAACTGATTTAACCCTTTGGCAAATGGGACAGGCTTTAAGAAGAAAAGAAAATCTTATTTTACTACTTAACATTTCTACCTTCACTGTGCTGGATCTATATAATTGATTCTTTCACACTGACTGTTTACAACTTGATTGGTTCTTTGTTACCAACATTAGTGACAAAACCCAGAACAATTTGGCCTACAAATGTTGAACTCGGTGGTGTTATGAAATGTAACTCACATCAAGCAGCAATACAGCAGTTCAACAACAAACCCATTAGTAGGCGGAGGAAGGAAAATGCCACAGAGAACAAACCGTTGGAGTGGCGGGGCAAATTCTTCTAGGTCAACTCCATCTGGAAAATATGCTTTCTCCACTTAGCGTCCGGGGTGCCATGAAAAATTCTCAGGTCAGCTGTATAAATTTGGTAATGAACTAGCACAGCCAGGTGACTTATATGAATGAAATTTATATAAAAATGGGCTGTAACCAGTTAGTACTTCTAGGATTCCCCAGTTTGGGGAAATAAATAAAGCCAAAAATAGAGGTAAGGATGGCAAAAACAAGAGAAATTGAAGTACAGGTGTTTAAATTGTGTGGTAGATATTGAAAATCTAATGATTCTTTGGATAGGTACGTGGACAGAAACTAAAAACTGTTACTCTCTTTGACCCCAGAAAATGACAAAACAAGGTTCCTGACCTCAAAAAATATCACAAGCAGTAATGCATGTCCATGTTCTAACTCATTAGCAGGGAAGGTAAACAGGATTTGTTTAAAGAAAATTTGCTTTTTCTAATATAGGAATAAGAACAGATGATTGCTACTACCACTGGTGTGATTTAACTGATTAGCTTCTGAAAGAAAATAGTTCTGGTTTGCATTTTCCAAGTTCCACTGAAAAGGGCTTTGTGTATTATAGTAATTGTTCTATAAGCATACATTTAAAGAAAACTGCTATGGGAAATTTGATGAAAATGGGCTTTAAGCTTTCTTTGGACCCCATGACTTAAGCTTTTTTTAAAAAAACAGGGCAATCTACAGAAACCTGAGGCTGTAAAGTGGCATTTCCGCCCATCTAAATTCATGTTGAGTATTAAGCACTGGTAGAGTCTGAAATGAGGAACAGACAGTCACTTAGACAGCACATATTGCAGAAATATCCCATAAAGATGTAAGAGTCTGCATTAATCATCTGAGGGGGACAATGGGTGACCTTTTCTAATAAGAACTGGAGCGTCTAAAGTGAACATTAAATTTCACTGCAGCCCTATTTGCTGTCTGTGGCGTTCATCACTGCTGAAATGTGAATGTCCTCAGACTGTTGGAATCTGACAGTCATACTTCCTAGAGAGGGAATGTTCTGAAGAGCCCAGAAAGCTTGTTCACCCCCAAAGTTGGGCAACTGTAGGGCCATTATGGCTTCGTTTCTCTTTCATTATGAAAGCAGAGCAGCTGTTGAGCGAGCAAGGTTAACAAACCTTGGAAAAATATTAAAGTTAATTTGTTTTTAGGGCTTTCCTAAACCCAGAAGTTGGAAGATTATTTTATATGGACCCATTAGTCTTTCAGTAGTCGAATCTGCAGAGCTGCTTATAAGATTTACTCTTTGTGTTTTAAGTAGGTATTCTCAAGGGTGGGCATCTGTTTAAATGGCATACGGAGTCACTACGGGCCAATGGGTTGGCCTAGAGAGTGCTTTGGACTAATGACCTGTTCAGAGACTGGAGAGTCATGAAACCTCAGCACAAGTCCTGACATTGAAAAGCCTTTGAAATTAACTGGTGAACAGAGTCGATGTTTGTAAAGAATTAAAACAACTAGGTGGAGAGAGAAAAAGTAAGTATAAAAGGTTATTTGAGTGAATTCAAACCCTTAAAATAAAACCTGTAAATCTAAGTCAACCAAATTTGAGCAGGTAGTACGGAAATACAATGCGAAAGGCCATAAGATCTGTCACATCTACTTCTTAGGTACCCAAGGCTATATGGTCTTCTCTGAACCTCAGTTTCTTCATCTTGAGATTGTTATAATGAGTGTGGCCTGCAGATTTAATTTGAAGATTAAATATTTATAATAGATCAGATCATAAGATTAAATATAATAAAGTCCTAGAGTCTCACATTTGTGTAGTTGGTGAGCTACACAAATGCTGTTGAGGGCTGTACAAATCATCTGAGGGAGCTGCATTTTCCAGAAACTCTAAGGGTCTTGCAGATAAGTTTGGGTTAAATATTCTGAATTTCAGTTCTAGCCTAAATGCTCTAATTTCCCTTATTGTCGGCCCTGAGCAGTATCACCTGTTTCTAGATCGGGGTCTAGGAGCTCAGTGGCTAATGGACTGAGGCCAAGGTTGTTGGTATAGCAATCAAAGAGTTGAAGCTGGGGCTTCCCTGGTGGTGCAGTGGTTGAGAGTCCGCCTGCCGATGCAGGGGACACAGGTTCGTGCCCCTGTCCGGGAAGATGCCACATGCCGCGGAGCAGCTGGGCCCGTGAGCCATGGCCGCTGAGCCTGCGCGTCCAGAGCCTGTGCTCCACAACGGGAGAGGCCACAACAGTGAGCGGCCCGCATACCACAAAAAAAAAAAAAAGAAAAAAAGAGTTGAAGCTGAAGGTCAGTTCAGAAGGGATGGCTGGATCTAAGTTTAAGAAAGTTGAGTTCTGAAGGGACAGAAGTCCTGGAGTGGTAAGGGTCAAAGCGCTCTATTGAGAGGCCTACCTCAGAAGTCAGGAAACCAGTAGGAAACTGGGCTTGGCCTGAAATTGTCACCAGCCTCATGTGGGCTGTTTGAGACACTTTGCTAAAGGCGGAGCGGTCGGGTGTACCAGGACTGCAAGATTTTACAGGGTCCTGTCTGGCGACACTCCTCTGTCTTGGTCAGGGTATGTGGTGGCGTCAGCACACAAAGCACTCAGCACGGTGTCTGTCACATAATGTGAGTTCAGGAATCTCACTATTCTCAGGACGAGAGTGACTGGAGAGACTTGGGATAACTTCCAGGCCTCTGAGCGCTCCTGTGTCTGGGCGTCCTGCAAGGTCACGAAGACGCCATTGCTGAGTGCCCAGGACAGAGTGTCCTCAGGGCTTTCCAGAAGGATCTGTAGTAGTGGGAAATTGATTGTTATTGCCTTTCAAATATATGATAGGAAAGCAAGTATACTTAAAATATTTTGATTTATTTTGATACTTGTGTTTAAGCTCGATGAGCTGAGAGAGTAAAGAGGAACAATTACAGAAAATTGAAAACTAAGTGAGGACGTGACATGTTTGAAATTGGGGACCAATGATAGAGGTACTCTGCCTTTCCTGGTTCACAGACTTGCTTTTAGTTGCTTTAACTCATCTAATGCTCTCACTTTAATCCTGTAAAGTTGAGACGGTTAACACTTCCCTTAAACAGAGTTTAAATAATTTGTCCAAGGTCCTGGAGCAAAGTCAGGTCTCACAACCAGGCTCTTCAGCTCTGGAGTCCACATTCTAAATCCCTGTGCCAAGCTCCCTTTTACTTGTGTCTCCATTCTTAATGCCACTTAAGTTTCCACAGGATAGAACGTTGCCATCCTGCTTTACTTCATCAGTATTCCCAGGAAAACATAACAACCACCTTTGTTAACTGGAAGTGAACATGACTAACATTGACAAATACAATCTGCTCTCAACTTGCTGGGATCAATTCATGTAAATTAGACATTACCACAATGTCTCTAAAAGGAACTCATTCATTAACTTAACAAGTCCTCATTGAATGCCCACTACATGGCAGGCATTAAGCTAGTTATATAGGGGTGTGTGATGTGGTAAAGGCCATTCAATAGTCTCATCTGACTCTGAAAAAACAGCGTGATATCTTAAAGTTGAAATATTCTGAATTATCAGGTGTCAAACTCACACTGAAGGTAAACTTTAGGGTACCAAACTCCAGGCATCAGGAAACTGCCTACCTTTACCTTCAAAAGGAACCAGCAAAAAACAAAACAAAACAATATATATATTGTTTATATATATATATATGTTGTGTACAAATAATGCAGGCACACTCCTGTAAAAAATTGATCAACCCAATTTCAGACGAGGTGTGAGGAATGTTAAATTCCTGCCTTTCTGATATTTCCACTTTGGAAATAGCACTACTGGAAGGATAGGGGGAGCATTTAAAAAGAAAAGAATGATTTGATACAAGTCAATCAGCAAACAAGTGTAGAAGCACGACAAGAGTTTTGGTCAGAGGTTTTCTGCACTGTGCTTTCCATGACCTCTGAAAGCAGAGTATCAGACGATTGGTTGGAGAAAGTGAAGGTTGCAGTTCTATTATATAGTAATTTCATGTCAAAAGGAATTAATTATCCATTCTCTTGGTGCTCTTGATAGTTGTGGTCAATGAATTTATCTGACACTGAAAATTAATGCCTGCCATATATTCTGTGTGAAATAATGATACTGTGCTCACTGAGTTGTCAAGGCAAGCTGCTACCTTAACTGAGAAATCTATCTGAAGTTTAGCTTTCCCAAAAAATTTAAAAATCTAGATGTTTTATCCATCAGCCTTACTTTTATTCCGCAGTGAGGTTCTCTGTACCTAGCCAAAAGACCAACCTTATCTTGAGTTTTATTCCCAGGTAGAACATAGCATGTGGCACCTTGAGGACAGCAAAATTTAGAACAACAAGAAGAAACTGATGAATGGGCCCTGCTATCTCAGGTAGAATAATACAGAATATTCCCTTTAGGAATTCAGGAGGTGCAAAACTCAAATACTGTTCAAGTGATTAACACAAGACAGACACACACATCAATGGTTAGTTGAATCTCAAAATGGACTCAAGGTGTTTTTTGGGGGGGCGGGTAGGCTTATCTGCAAAATGTAGATAACGGCATCCTTGAACAATGTCAGAGATCGATGAGGTAATATATGTAAAATGAAATTGATTGTTCCAGGGAAAAAAAACCCAAACTCATCTAAAGGCTCATCTAAGTATTCTGGATGTCAATTTTTACCTGATCTTATTGTTAATGAAGTAAGTGCCATTAAGAAAAAAAAGTCAACATTAAATAGCAAGTCCTTCATTTGAGAGATGCAAAGTGATTTTTGGCTGGAATCTAGAAAGAATCTAAGTTGATGTCTTTCCTAAAGCAGATAAGCATTCCATTTAAGAGTTTGAAATATATTGACTGTACTTTAGTTTGTTTCTACTTTGCCTTTATTTTGTTTTTGTTGGGAAAACACACAGCTGAAATATATCCTCGTGGATAATGATAAGAACAATCATTATTTAATACATTCTTGATAATCAACATCTATGTAGAATACAAAGCTTCAAGTAGCAAGTCAGATATTTGCATCTTCTTTTTTTATTCATGTCTACAAAGGACCTTTTTAAAATATATATATATATATATATATCTTCAAATATTCTTGGATCGCATAGCTTAAAAATGTATTAAATTTTTTAAGACAATTATTACTTTTCAAGAGGTATGATTGTCTCCTGTTTGCATTATGCATTTAAAAAATCTTTTACACAAGTTGCTACTTCACTAATGACAGATTGGCAAGGGATCAAGGGAACTAATAAGGGCATGCAGATTTTCCTTTACAAAATTCTGCTGTAATGTTAATAAAAGAGGCAAAGTTACAATGTCAGTCGAAGAACTGTTTTCTTTTCCAGACACTTGTTCTTAATGATGAGTTATACCTGAGGAAGACAAACACTCTTCTTTCCTAAAGAACTCATTTTTCCCCCATGATAGCATTTTGAAGTTTATGATTTGTCACAACTCTCAGCAGGAAGTATAATGGCCAAGCATGGCTTAACATGTCATTTATTCAAGTAACGTGGTCTCAGTTCTGCGGGTGACAAAACTTTTCAGTCTCTGGTTTGCCCTTGGCCACCATTTTAGTCAATGATTACAATGAAAGAATGAAGTTTGGACTTTGAGTTGCTTTATTTTGGCTGAAGTTCAGAGTCACCTTGCTCCATCCTGCAGGAATAAAAATTAGATGTCATCCAGTAAGAAGAGCAACGTCACCATCACCAAGTACCTTAATTACTTTTCCATATATGGAAGGTAGCTGATACTCTAAAGAGATCCCTTGCCATGTATAGTGAAAAATGTACATATGATATAAATAGATAAGTTCCCAGATATTTTTGAGAAGCATAGCCCAAATTGTAAACCCTGCTGTAAAGAAAAGAGTAGCTTTACAGAAATGAGGGATGAGTCCAGAAATTTGCATGAGTATGCCTTGGGCCTTTAGGACCGGATATCTGCATTGGCAGCTGAATGTGGCTCATATGACTGGAAATAAAGTCACCAGACTTGAGTTCCTGCTGCTTAGAAGAAAAGCCACTAGGAAGGAACTTTCCCCAACACTGAGCTATTTGACACAAATCCTCTGCCTTGGTTTTATAACCCATAGAAGTGTGCATCACTTCTTTTCATTTTGTCCTCCTAACTTTTCTCTTAAGTCATACTGTATCGTCCAAAGACCACGCATCCTTCAACCTCAATTTCAGATGCTCCAGTTTGAAATGTTAACAGTATCCAACTTTTCCCAAGTATCATATTCCAGGTCTGTGTAAAAATTAAAAACCTGAAGTCTCGTCAAAATACTCCTGAAAAAAATCTCTTAAATATTTGGTGGAGAAGATTGCAATGACTTGATTTTGTATATATAATCTGCAGACATCTTGAAACATTCAATTAGTCAGTGTTTCTCTTTGACCCGCAACTAATTATTTAACGCTTTTCTCCAGGATTTAAACAAGTCATCATCATCATCATCCACATTCCCTGGGCATCTTGATACAAGGTCAGAAAACCCTTAAAATCATTCATACATTTCTTTCATATGTTTCATCAATGTACAAACACCTTTTTAAAGCTTGGTTACCTTAATTCCTTGCAGTACACAGTCACTTGAATGGAATTTCAGAGGAAACTGTCTATACCACTTAAAATGCTTTATATCTCAATACTTTTATTATATATTTATTATATACTTTATGAAATGGTAACAACTTCTCGTTTAATTTAAATTTTGAACACTAACCCATACACAATGGTATGGTCTTTCCCAACTTTGGTTTGTCAAATTATAGGGGAACTAGTCCAGTTAAAACAGGAATTTGTTTCTTGTGGAATTAAAGGAAGTCTGTCTGGGTCCCAGCATCGTCTGTTGAACAAGCAAATTAATATAGTGGAAAAAAGCATAGGGGTCAGATTACCTGGATTCAGTTAAGTCTTGGCTCTGCCTTTTCCTATCCAAACAACCTGAGGTTGAATTCATTACCCTGTCCTGAGGCTTCTTTTCCACATTTTAATAATTATGATAATATTATCAAGTCCATAGGATTATTGGGAAGTTGAATAAGATATTGCATTAAAAAATCACTTGTATGAAAAAGTACCATACAAATATTTTTCTTATTGTTTTTGTGTTTTTCTGAAAAGTGTGCAGTTTGGAGAATAAAGCAATGTAGTGAGTGTGAATAATTATATCCAAAATGTCTTCTACCCATGAATTGCCTTATCAGAGAACAATTTAGAAAGAGACTCTAAGGAATGGCAAAGTCTCTTCTAGTACGTTTGTTTCCTTCTTGTACACACCTAGTTCCCAGGTATTTCTGTAAAGTATGTTTTTTGTTTGTTTGTTAGGTTTTCAAGAAGGGACTTGGATAGGGGTGGAGGGGTGCTTTTTATATTTCAGAATATATTGTCCTTGAAGTGACCAGGACCTCCTAACTGAATTATATCTCATTGGCCTTTAATCTACCACTTTCTCTCCTATTTTCTTATTTCTGCATAAGTGGAACATCTACTGCAGTATATAACAGAGACCTGAGCAGGGTGGCTATGGGAATTAGAGTTAGAGCATGAAGTCTCTAATCCCACCCATTTTATTCTCTACATCAGGGTGATACTTCCTAATCATGTACCTGGGGATACATAATATTTGTGATCCCTTTTTTTAAACGTATAATCATCACCCCTGTTGTGAAATCACCATTCTTTTTCATGTGCCTATGTCAACTGAAACCACATTCACTAAAGTCACCATTGGCCGACTCATGGCTTAACCCTGAAACCTGGCTTCAGGTTTCCTCAGACCATTGGATAAGTTGATCATGTCCTTCTTTCACAGGCTTACCTTCACTTGTCTCTTAATTACTAGCATTTTCTCTTACAGTCAGTCTTCAATCTTCTTTTCTCATCGCAGACGTCAACATGCAATGAGATCAGCATCTCCCAAGGCTTCAACTGGCACTTATGCAATGATAACTTCCAAATACTGGTCTCCAGACATTTGCCTGTATTTCCCTTGTTCAGTAGGCACCTACAAATCAAACATAGTGCTAATCAAACCTCATTTTCTTTCTGAAAAAAAAGAAAAGAAACTTGCCATTTCTCCTATAATTCCTGTTTCAGTTACTTATATCACTTTTCACTGAATCTGGTAAGACAGAAAACATAAGGAAATCTTAGACTCTTCTATGCTCCTTTATCCTCCATAACAAGTCAGCCATAAAAAAGTCTTGTCAATTGCCTTTTCAAAATGTCTCTTTAATCCATCCATTCTTTTCACCAGCACTGCCCACTTTCTAGTGTAGGTTCTCATCAGCCACTTAATTGTTAAATCTAACACCTACTGGCCTCTTCTTCCTTCCATCCTCCTTCCACACATACACACACACACAGTTTATTGAAAATGAGATCCAGCTATGTCATTCTTTCTCTGCTTAAAAACAAAAAGCGAACTAAATAAAAACCCAATAAATAAAAACTCAAAGACTATCTTTATTAACAACTTATTCTCAGCATATCTGTGCAGTTTCATATGTCTCTAGGATTTTATGCATTTTCTTTCTGGTATATGGCATATGGTTGTCTTTTCTACTTACTCTTCAAGACTTTGCTCAAATGAATCTCTTTGTAACTCTCTCGTGAATCCCTTCTTTTTTAAAAATTTATTTTATTGACGTATAGTTGATTTACAATGTTGTGTAAATTTCTGCTGTACAGCAAAGTGATTCAGTTATATATACCTTCTTTTTTATATTCTTTTCCACTATGGTTTATCACAGGATATTGAATATAGTTCCCTGTGCTATACAACAGGACTTTGTTGTTTATCCATCCTATATATAATGGTTTACATCTGCTAACCTCAAACTTCCAATCCATCCCCACCCCCTCCCCTTGGCAACCACAAGTCCGTTCTCTATGTCTGTGGCTCTGTTTCTCTTTCATAGATAAGTTCATTTGTGTCATATTCTGGATTCCACATATAAATGATATCATATGGTATTTGTCTTTCTCTTTCTGATTTACCTCACTTAGTATGATAATTTCTAGGTCCATCCATGTTGCTTCAAATACACATTATTTCGTTCTTTTTTATGGCTAATACTCCATTGTATGTACCACAGGTGAATCCCGTCTTGTCCAATGCTCTCTTAGCACTTTGAACATGCCTCAGTAATAGTGATGGTGGCTATATTTTTTCTTAAGCAAAAATGGGAACATGTAGCCTTACAATTGTGATTGTGCTTATTCATAGAACATGACAGAATATTTGAAGTAGATCATGTCTCAAGATATCTAGTAAGAATGGCCACTGGAAAGATGATACGTATCATATTCAAATAAAGAGAAGTGTAGTATTATTTTTTCCAATGTCTGGCTCCCCAGTTAGACTGTGAGTTTCTCTGCAATCACAGTGACTAAGACTTACTTGGGTAGCAATTTTCTCAGAGTTACTCAGAGTTGGTACATTATAGATGCTCAGTAAAAGTTTGTTAAGAAATGATTGATGAATTCATAAGTGAAAAAATGAACATGTTGTCTCAGTTTATGAAAGTGTGCTAATTTCAGGATTTGAGTCCTTATATGCCCTATATCATTTGACTTGGGGATAAAACTCAGTTCTTTTTCATAAACTACCCCAGATGCCATCAGACTTTCAACAATTTCTCTTTTCTCATCAAGCTTAGCTGTGGCTTTGCTTCTTATTCCCCAGAAGAATGGAGAAGAAAACTTCTCTACTCTCTCAACATTGTGTTTGCCAACCTGCTTACATTTTTGTGCCTGGCTCCCCCTTGCTTCAGGTTGAAATGGACTTTGATGCACTATTCAGTGCCCTCATTGGGACACTAGGTACTAACTCCTCTTGGCTCCTCAAGGACAAGGGTCCTGCCATCATCCTCTCTCTCACCTGTGTCATAAGTTATTCTCTTTCTCCTGGATAATTCCCTTCACCATATAAACATGCTAAAATATCTCCTTAAAAAAACCAACAACAACTTACTTTTTTCCATGTGTCTCAAGCGGTAATGCTCTATTTTTAAATTTCCCTTTTCAGCAGAGCTCATTCAAAGAATTGTCTAGACTCAAGGCTGCTTCTTCCTCCACTTCTCTCTTGATTTCACTCTAATCAGTTTTTCCTCTCCAGCAATCCACTAAAACCTCTCTGGTCAACATCAAGTATGATTTCTGTGCTGCCATTTGAAGTCATTTTGGGTTTCATCTCACTCTATTTATATTATTCAGCAAAGGTTCATTCTACATTTTTGAAACATTTTCTTCACTTGGACACTGGGCTACCCTTCTCTCTCGAGTCTCTCCTTTCCTTTCCTAGATCCTTTATTGGTTCTACTATGTCCACCAGATTCCAAACACTGGAACACCTGAGGGCTCAAGCCTCCATGTCTTCTCTACCTGCACTCACTCCAGTTGATGATTTCATCCATTCTCATTGCAATAGTTCCATAGGTAAACTAATGACTCCCAAATTCATACCTCTGGCCCTGACCTTATTCTTGAACTTCAGATACATTTGTGCAGTTGCCTACGTGAGATTTCCCTGGCATGTCTGATAGGCCTCTTAGGTGTTCAGAATCGAGCTCTGCCTCTCTGTCAGGGTCAGATCTACTCTGCCTAAATTCTTCCCATGTCAGTTATTGTCAGCTCCACTCTCCATTGTTCAAACCAAAACCCATGGAGGCATCTTTAGACAAGTTATTCCCACCTTTACACCATTGCAGTGGCATCCTAGTTTGTCTCTCTGCTTCCATCTTCATCCTCCTTTGGTCTTTTCCTAACACGACAGCCACAGTGATCTTTTAAAATGTAAGTGGGATCATATCATTCCTCTGTTCAAAACCTTTAATGCCTTCTTGTTTTACTCAGAGTAAACACCCAAATTCTTACTCTGGCCCCAAGGCCTTCTATGGTCTTTCTCCTCTACACCTGTGAAGCCATGATCACCCGCTACCCTCCTTCCCTCACCCCTCAGCTCTAACTCATTGGCCTCCTTCCTGTGTCTGGAACATGCCAAGGATGCTGTGGTCTCAGGGCCTTGGTACATTTTTTTCTTTGTCCAGAAATCTTTTTCCTCATATCCATATTGCTTTTTTCTCCACTTTCTTCAGATCTCTGTTTATCAATTCATCCTAGAGGTCTTCTACCACAGCTTCATGTAAGTAACACACTCATTCTGTATCTCTTTACCCTACTTCCTAGTACTTATTGCCTTAGGAATAGCAATTTGATATTTAAGTCCAATTTATAGTAATAGTACATAAGCTCCAGTGAGGGCTAGGACTCATCTGCTTTTATTTGTTGACAGTTTCTTTGGACTTAGATAAGTACTAGGAACAACAAATATCGAATAGAAAATAACAACAAATACTGAATAGAAAAATGGTTAACATTGTGCATATATAACTAAGTAAGCAAGATTTTTAAAGAAAGAAAAGTTATCACAGTTTCTGGCAAACTACTCAAAATGACTGAAGGTTATTTCAGTAATCGGAAGAGGGTAGCACATGGCATTTCACCTCACATTTTGTTCAGAAATAAACATCAATAGTAATTTAATATTTAGCTAAGGCAGTGACTCCACAAGGACAAGTAAGCACCTGAAAAAGAGAAGAGGATGGGGGCTTCCCTGGTGGCGCAGTGGTTGAGAGTCTGCCTGCCGATGTAGGGGACGTGGGTTCATGCCCTGCTCTGGGAGGATCCCATGTGCCACGGAGCGGGTGGGCCCGAGAGCCATGGCCGCTGAGGCTGCGCGTCCGGAGCACCGCAATGGGAGAGGCCACGACAGTGAGAGGCCTGCGTACCGCAAAAAAAAAAAAAAAAAGATTAAAATTAGTGAGACTGGAAAACCAAGAGGAACTTAATGGCTAAATCAATGTCACTATTTGATCTTGGCTTCTGATCCATGTGTACCTGCCAGTTGACCCCAAGGAGATCATTAGGACGGTGTTTACTTTTGCTCCCTTTCTTCTAAATGCTAGTGATGGTCATGCACAGACTGAAAGTTGGGGAGTTTATAGCTGGGAATTGGTTCTTATTGCAATTAGAGTGGAATGAACCTGACATTAACTGGGCCAGTGGTTTTTCAATCATTTTCCCCCCAGAGCGAGATACCTGCCAGGTAACATTTCCCTGAGCTACGTCCTCACATCACTCACTTGAGTTTGCTGCCTCGGTAGTATAGCCCATGGGTTCTGTGCAATTTTGAATTGCTGCCTAAGTGTCCCTACCCCAGAACAATTTCTCCCATCCATTTATACACCCACTGAGGCTGGGAACTGTTTTCTAGATGAAACCTGCCATTTTTCAGATAACACATCTGAGGCTTACAGAGAACAAGCGACTCACCCAAGTTTATGGAGAGTAGAGATCTCAGATATCAGAGACTAGGAGACCTAAGAGATTAAGGAAGACATCTTCCTGGCCTGAGGCTTATTTCTGTCTTAGTGAGAGACTAAATATACAAACAGACAATGGCAAGACCATATATAAAAGTAAAATCCTGACCTACAACCTGCAGCAAAGAGCCCAGGAAGCCAGGCTGCTCTCCACAGTAACCAGTCCAAGAGGTCAGACTGCTATCTGTAGGAACCAGTCCAGGAGGCCAGACATAGCCATGTGACAGTTGGTCCAAAATGGCTGAGACATGATTAATCACTGACAGCTCCCCTAACTTTCACCCTCTCTTCCAACTTAGGACCAACCCAAGAACCCCAAATATGCACACCTGACCAATCACATAGGGTGCTCCACTTCTATCTAGCTCAGCTGCAGTGTCCCCATGCCACAGCCTCCAATCAGGGCACACCTGAAGTCATCCCTGCTTCCATGAGAAGGCTTTCCCATGGCTCTGCCTGCCTTTAATTTTCTGCCAAACACAAGTGATGGAGGCTGACACTCTTGCTATAGAAAGCTCTGAATAAACAGCCTCTTCTTGCTCTCATGTTCATCAACTTACTTATTTTCTCAGGTCTCATGATGTCCCACAGAGACACAGTTGGCA
The DNA here is from genome assembly GCF_964374135.1 of Grampus griseus. Taxonomy (NCBI): domain Eukaryota; kingdom Metazoa; phylum Chordata; class Mammalia; order Artiodactyla; family Delphinidae; genus Grampus; species Grampus griseus. The sequence continues at coordinate 43,939,681 of NC_139006.1, read as the reverse complement.
CTGCCCATCGCTGCAGACCCCAGCCTTGGACCATGGCTCCCTGAGAAGGCAGAGAGGCCCCTTGTGCCTCACTGCACACAGCTTGTCGAGTCCACGCTGATATGGTAAGTCAGCATTGGGTCTGAACTCTGCTGTCTTTGCATTAAATTTCTCAGCTATTTATTCTCAGTTTGGTACCCAGGTTTTGTTATTAGTTCCCACTTGGTTGGCATCCTTGGTAGAATCAGGCTTTTTCATCCCTTTTGCTCTCTTTTTTGTTACTGTTTTATGTTGTCCTGTCTGTTTTTTGGTTATGAAAGGAGAATCATAGGGTAGAAGACAGGCAGAGGCTCTCAAAGTCTGTTGTTAGAGCTGACTTCACACGCTGGTGTGTGGTTCTCTAGACTGGCATCTACTTGGACAAACTTTGCTGTGGGTCACCTGTACATCCTAACCGTGTCTTTGTAGATGAAGACGAAATTCTCTTGAATTCCTGTGGCAGTGCTGTATTACACATTAACTGGCTTTGTCTTCCATATTTCCATGATTCCATAATGTGTAATGCATTTATTACTGTCAAAAAATTTTACATTATTACCATTATTCATTGTGTTCTAATGTTCTCTGCCAGAGCTCCTGGCAGAGAAATTTGGCTTACTTGGCAAATTCATCCAAGGCTGGTTCTGGGCGTTTTTTGGTTCTGTCAAAGTGCTTTGCCTTGTATGTGATAGACATTTGTAGATGTTTGTTTTTCCCAAATGGGAAAAAACAGAGAAGGGGGAAGACAACTACAAAACATCAAGCCAATACCTATATATTTATTTGACCTCACTCCATGAGGTAGATCTTATTATGTGTGTTTTAAACGTGAGTAAAAGGAAGACTGGAAAGATTCAGCAGTTTGACCAAATAACACAGCTAGTTAGTAGTGGACTCCAGATGTAGTTTGTCTAGCCCCAAAGCCTATATCCTTTCTGCTTTGCCACGTTATCCCTCAAAGCATAAACACAATCACAGTTTGAAATCTGCAGTAGAATTCAATGAAATTATGTTAATACAAAAATATTTAAAGAATCACATTCTGGAGGGAGGCTTTTGCTTGAGGTGGACGAAACCTGGGATCTTCGTTGCTAGAGCATTTACTGGAGTTCTGCTGCTAAAGTAGGAATTCAGCGCAGCCTGCTTCCCTAGTTAATGAAGTGTGTGCTGCCCTCTACTGGCACCGAGGAAACACTACATCATGCTTTGTGTTGGTTCTGCAATGTGAAGGAAGTAAAGATTCAATTCTGCTTCCCATTATCAGAGATTTCCAGTGGGTCTGGATTCTTTCTATTGTATTTTCCCCTCGAATAAACTTATCGACTTCAGTTTCTTTCTTTGCCAATCTCATGTGGTTATGTCACTCCTGTTAATATGTTTAAGATTTAGTAGAGGCACCTAGAAAAACTAAAGCTATATCGGCATTAATGGAAATCCAGGAGATTAGAAATTGACATGCATGCTAGATCAAGGATGTGTTAGTCCTTGTTATTTACTGTTAATATTGCCCTAGATTATAGGTGACTGGTGTGTAAACTTTTGAATCCATTATTCTTTCCTGTGCTATGTAAAACAGACGATTGATTCTCAATAAGGCAATTTTAATATTCACCCATTCACTTATTCATTTATTAAACCAACACTCGTGAAAGTCTGTCTTGCACCACGATGCTAGTGGTGAGGAGGTATAAGTAGGAATAAGCATCCTACAGTTCAACGGTGCAGATGGGCATGCGAACAGATAATTGCTGTGCAGTTTAAATAATGCTGTGATCTTTCCAGAGTGCTGTGTGTTCTCAGGAAGAATGACTAATCTTATGGATGAGGGTGTGCTTACACTCCAAGATGGGGAAGAGTTTACACGATGGATAACAAAAGAGGGATGTTTCAAATCAAGGAAATCTCATGTCAAAGGTGTGAGGATAGGGAAAAGCAGAAAACAAAGCCAGAACACCCCGTTCCATATGTTGACACGAAGAGTATTCAGGGAGTGTGTGAATGAAGTCTGGGATGTAAAGAGAACAGAGTTACGAAGGCGTTAACTTCTCCACATAAGAGTATGGACTGTGTTACATGTATTACATATACAGAGAAAGAGGGTGGGAAACTATTGAGGGATGATACTTTAAATCCATGATTCTTGTTGTGGTTCTGTCGTGTTCAGTATAAAATGAGAAATTTGACTACTGTAAGGGAATTGATTTGAATACCAATTTTACTTTGAAAAATGCATATCCTGTGTGGTATTTTCTGAAATCTTCTGATTGATGGCCTAACTAAATGGATAACTACTGAATTCCACTCGATGCTGTATTCTGTAACCATATATTGGCTCTTCAATATCAATGTGAATTTGAGAGTAAGACTTTGAATAAGAGAAATAAAAACAGCCTTCCTTCTCCAATATCCACCATTCACCCCCCTTCAGAGAACAAAATTCTCCACCGTACTTTGTTGGTATACAACAAGTTTCTGCCTACATTTTTCTTTTAACATCTTTATTGGAGTTTAATTGCTTTACAATGGTGTGTTAGTTTCTGCTTTATAACAAAGTGAATCAGCTATACATATACATATGTTCCCATATCTCTTCCCTCCTGTGTCTCCCTCCCTCCCACACTCCCTATCCCACCACTCTAGATGGTCACAGAGCACCAAGCTGATCTCCCTCTGCTATGCGGCTGCTTCCCACTAGCTATCTATTTTACGTTTGGTAGTGTATATATGTCCATGACACTCTCTCATTTTGTCACAGTTTACCCTTCCCACTCCCCATATCCTCAAATCCATTCTCTAGTAGGTCTTTGTCTTTATTCCCGTCTTGTCCCTAGGTTCCTCATGACCTTTTTTTTTTTTTTTCTTCTTAGATTCCATATATATGTGTTAGCATACGGTATTTGTTTTTCCCTTTCTGACCTACTTCACTCTGTATGACAGACTCTAGGTCCATCCACCTCACTACAAATAACTCAGTTTCATTTCTTTTTATGGCTGAGTAATATTCCATTGTATATATGTGCCACATCTCCTTTATCCATTCATCTGTTGATGGACTCTTAGGTTGCTTCCATGTCCTGGCTATTGTAAATAGAGCTGCAATGAACATTTTGGTACATGACTCTTTTTGAATTATGGTTTTCTCAGAGTATATGTCCAGTAGTGGGATTGCTGGGTCTTATGGTAGTTCTATTTTTAGTTTTTTAAGGAACCTCCATACTGTTCTCTGTAGTGGCTGTATCAATTTACACTCCCACCAGCAGTGCAAGAGGGTTCCCTTTTCTCCACACCCTCTCCAGCATTTATTGTTTGTAGATATTTTGATGATGGCCATTCTGACTGGTGTGAGATGATATCTCATTGTAGTTTTGATTTGCATTTCTCTAATGATTAATGATGTTGACCATTCTTTCATGTGTTTGTTGGCAATCTGTATATCTTCTTTGGAGAAATGTCTGTTTAGCTCTTCTGCCCATTTTTGGATTGGGTTGTTTGTTTTTTTGATATTGAGCTGCATGAGCTGCTTGTAAATTTTAGAGATTAATCCTTTGTCAGTTGCTTCATTTGCAAATATTTTCTCCCATTCTGAGGGTTGTCTTTTCGTCTTGTTTGTGGTTTCCTTTGCTGTGCAAAAGCTTTTAAGTTTCATTAGGTCCCATTTGTTTATTTTTATTTCCATTTCTCTAGGAGGTGGGTCAAAAACGATCTTGCTGTGATTTATGTCATAGAGTGTTCTGCCTATGTTTTCCTCTAAGAGTTTGATAGTGTCTGGCCTTACATTTAGGTCTTTAATCCATTTTGAGTTTATTTTTGTGTGTGGTATTAGGGAGTGTTCTAATTTCATTCTTTTACATGTACCTGTCCAGTTTTCACAGCACCACTTATTGAAGAGGCTGTCTTTTCTCCACTGTATATTCTTGCCTCCTTTATCAAAGATAAGGTGACCATATGTGTGTGGGTTTATCTCTGGGCTTTCTATCCTGTTCCATTGATCTATGTTTCTGTTTTTCTGCCAGTACCGTACTGTCTTGATTACTGTAGCTTTGTAGTATAGTCTGAAGTCAGGGAGCCTGATTCCTCCAGCTCCGTTTTTCTTTCTGAGGATTGCTTTGGCTATTTGGGGTCTTCTGCCTGCATTTTATCTATTTTATGCCAGCTTGATATCTTTAAATATAAACTTTATTTTTAAAATATAAAAGTATTATAAAAGTATTATTTGATATAAAAAAAATTCAAAGAAAGAGAAAAGTGGTTAAAAAAGATCCCCTTATACCCAACTACTAAAGATTCCCATTTTTAAATAAGTATGTGTTGGTATAGCCCAGGAAGATAGCAAACCTTTGCTGCTACTGTTTTCTCAGGCTACGTGTTTTATAGTAAGACTTAAAAATATCCCATCATGAGTTCATATGGTGTCTGATTCCAGTGGTGCCAATCATCAGTGAATTGGGTGTCCAGACAGTGCTTCCATGGCCATTGTAATTTGTTGTAATGAACTAATAGCTAACAGAAGTTTAAAAGACTACTACCTTTCGTACCTCTGGTATGGTAGCTGATTTATTTTCTTCATCATTAATTAATTTTCTTTTTATAGGGAACAAATAAAGCTGCTGTGAGGAAGTCTGCCATGGTACCCTCTCTAGCTAATGAGTTCTTTAAAATTGGTTTTACCTAAAGTCTTATTAGAAAACTTTTCAATTAGGCAGCAATACCTTATTGGGTACAGCCTGTGGGAGGAAGTGATATGAAGGAAGCCTCTATACTAACTAAAGAATTCACTCACATTTTATTAGCAGAGTTCACACCTCAAATCCTTGTTTATGAAATCTGTCCTCACTTTCTGCATCTCTCATACTTTCGGCATTATTACATACAAGATATATTCAAATTCTATGAATGTACTATTATTATTAATTTACATTATGTGTAGCTCCTCAATTGTAATATGAGGCCAAGTTTATCTTTTTTTAATTTCATTCCATTTTCAAATCTTTTATTCTTATACAGTTTTGAAAAGTTACTTTCCATTTCCAGTTATTACGAAATATTGACTCTACACCATGTGTTGTACAGTACATCCTTGAGCCTGTCTTACACCCAAAAGGTATTGTTTAAGGAGGATTCCAAACTCATTTTTGGATAGCCACCGCTTATTCTCTTATAGGTTGACAACAAAACAAAAAACACCTAGAAATATGCCAAAGAATGATGTGCCTTAATTCTTTTGCATTGGTCTCCTTAATTCTCCATCAGCAGTTCCAAATCCAGGGTGCTCCCACTTTATAAGGGCACCCTCTCCTCGCCGCACTTGATGTAGTGGCACAGCTGGCTGGGGACCTAGTAGTCAAATGGCTTTACCATTGAGAAATTTGTTTACTGAAAAACTAGCCTTTTAAATACCATCTTTCCCCAGGTGGAGCACACCTCTGTTTCTACAGCAGGCCTGACTCAGTGGGAGAAAGCTTATCATTCATCTCCAAACAGACACTAAGCTGGAGATTCAGATGGGAAGTACTAGCAGATGTCACCTGCTCCCAGTATTGGGTGAAGTTGTGGTCATCTTTTCCATAAAGAACATTCTCCAGCAGCATCACTTGGTTAGAGTAATACATGGTGTTGCATTTTCATTTCTAGAAGCAGGGTAAGGATCAGAGTTCTCTGAGATCAACTTACTGCTGAGTATGCTGTGTTGGATTTTCAGATGATTTTTTTTTTTTTTTGGCCACGTTGCGTGGCTTGTGGGATCTTAGTTCCCTGACCAAGGATCAAACCCGAACCCCCTGCAATGGAAGCCTGGAGTCCTAACTACTGGACTGCCAGGGAATTCCCTCAGATGATTTCAAATAGCCTTAGTGGTCCTCTGAATGGTTGCAGGCCCTGGTCATTCTTGGTTCTGATGTAGACAAATATTACTTATCATTTGATCTTAAGGATATTTGCTGTTTTCCTTGAAATGTGAGAAAGTCAAAAGCCAGATACTTGGAACAGCTTTTCTTTGCCCCTCCAAGATGAGATGTCCACCCATCTCCACCTTGCTTTCTGTTTTAGGAGACTGACTTTGCTGGGCTGCATCAATCAGTCCCCACTGCCCTCTGCCTTTCTGTTTGATTTCCAGGGGGAAAGTCAGGAAACAGACAGAGAACTGGGAGAAAGAGAAGCTCTGGTTTTGATTCCCCCAGTCCTCCTGCTAGGCCATGGGTTGGTAGTGACTGCATTCCTCACTGAAGGCTGTGGGCACCATTGTGGTGATCCTCTCCTATAGCTAGTCTCATCCTGTTCTGGTAACTGGTAATCCCCTCTCCTTGAGCACAGGTAGAATCTGTGATTTGTTTCTAACCAACACAGCATTGCAAAGGTGATGATGAGATGTCACTCCCTTGATTATGTTGTATTGTACAAGGCTCTGTTGGCCTTGAAAAAGCCAACAGTCCAGTTGTGAACTGCATGGAGAGGGTTACATGGCAGAGAACTATGGTTGACCTCTAGAGCCTTAGGGTAGCCTCCAGTCAGCATGAAAATGGGAGCCTCAGTCCTCCAACCATAAGGATATAAATTCTGCCAACAACCCAAGGGTGCTTGGGAAGGAATCTTTCCCTTGTTCAAGCCTCTGATGAGACCACCACCACAGCCAACACCTCAGCTGTAAAACTGGTGAGATCTTAAGCAGAGGACCCAGGCAAGCTGTGCCCAGAATTCTGATCCACAGAAACTATGAGGTAATACACGTGTGTTGTTTAAGCCACCAAGTCTGTGTTATTTGTTATGCAGCAATGGAAAACTAATACAAGTCCCTTCATTAATGTTCTTTTGAGGGTGACATCTGTTTCGTTCCAGGACACTAAATAAAACAGGTAGACCAGAAGTTGGTTATTATTTTCTGTAAAAGGTCCAGATAATAAATACTTTAAGCTTTGCAGGCCATAAATGATGTCTGTTGCATATTCTTTCTCTCTTACAGTCTTCCAAATATTTAAAAATGTAATAAACATTCTTAGCTCATGGGGTATATGCAAACAAGTGGTCTGCTGCATTTGACTCATGGACTTTAGTTTGCTGGCCCCTGTGTCTGACAAACGTACGGTACTGGGAGATGAGTATGTTATATATTTATCATATTGCTATATATTCATCAAAACTTATTTCCTGTACTTCCTGAGCACAAATCTAGACAACATTTCCCAGCACATGAAGTATGTGTGCAACCATGTGTCTGAATTCTGTTCAGTGGAATGAGGGTGAAAGTGACGTAAAGCAATTCCAGGTCTGGTCATACAAACATCTTGTGCAATTCTCCACGCTTGCTGACTCTCCATCCTCTGGCTGGAGTGAAGGCTCCAAAGTTCTCGTGGATGGAAGTGCCACAAGGTGGGGGGACCTTGAGTCCCCACCTCTCATCATTGAAGACTGCCTACAGAACACTGTGTTTAACTATTACGTGTATGAGAAATAAACTGTTGTTGCTTAAGGCACTGAGATTTGGGGATCCATTCCTTTGTATATATCTCAAAGCTGACAGTACCAAGGAGGAGCTCTTTCTATTCATGTTTTCAGAAGAGAATGTCCCAGAGATCTATTCAGTCACATCAATAAGGGAAACACTCCTGGTCTGTGGAAATCAGTAAGAGTAGGAAAGACCCAGAGTTAGACTGCAGCTCAGGTTAGTAGAAAAAATCCACATCCAAAGACCCTCGGGTCCTGCACCCTTGTTACGACTTCATGGTCCCCTCTGCTTCTGAGACAGAGCTCTCCTCTCTATGAGGCTCCCACCCAGAGAGACTTCCCAAATCTCTGGACACACATTTGCTGTGCCGTGGCAGAGCAAGAGGCAATCACAATATCCTCCCTGTCCTGGCACCCACTTCACACACTGGCTACTCCAGCTTGCTCTTTACTGTGGAACCTCAGCCTTTCACATTTCTAACAGCCCCTCCCTGAAGAGCTACTATTGAATGGCATATAAACACCCCTATAAAATGGATATGAATCTTGAAATTTATTTAAATCTCATTCCTTTAGACCCTTTGAAAGGTAGTTCCTATTCAACAAAATAATTTCTCATGCATGGAAGTTCTTGTACTGTGTTTGATCAATTCAGTTGGAATACAGAAGTTGGTTTCTTCCCTGGGCTTGTCTTTGCCCTGTAATGCAAAATGACTTAGTGGTCTGTGGGCTTCTTCTGCAGCTTTTGCCTCAGCTGTTGACAACCATGCCCTTAGGGGGTTTGAAAGCAATAGGAATAGAATAAAAGGACACAGTGCTTTTTACACATGGATTATTGCAGCATATATCGATTTATAGTGAACTTCATCAATATGGATGATTGCCTTAAGGTACCACATTGTCTTTAGTATTCATCGATTTAAAGCCTTCAAAGAATTCAGATGCCAAGCGTATTAAAGAAGCATGTCTGGAACCCAGACTATTCAAATATAAAAGAGTCAACAGAAAAAGACAAAAGTTTCCTAAATAATTAATTACTAAGATCATTGCTAAAGTAACAGTCTCCTCTCCTCTCTCCTCTCCTCTCCTCCCCTCCCTCTCCCTCCCTCTCCCTCCCTCTCCCTCCCTCTCCCTCCCTCTCCCTCCCTCTCCCTCCCTCTCCCTCTCTCTCCCTCTCTCTCCCTCTCTCTCCCTCTCCCTCCCCCTCCCCCCCCCCAGAGGACTGTCTCTGACACAAACGCAAGGGATAAAGCCAAGGCAGTGCTTGTCCAGTAACACTAGGTGGCAGCAGTGGGTTTTGAGCCAAAGCACTCTCCCTTTTCCAATGGGCAAAGTCACCATGATTAAGAACCAATCAGCTAATTGATGAATAACTAGATTTTGGTTACATACGAAGACATGGATTTCCTTTTAGTACCTTTTTTAAAACAAAATATGTCCAAATATTATCAGTGGGTGAGAAAACAAATTTGCCATACAAGGGGGTATCAGGAATGTTGTGATTACAGTCTATGAAAACTGAATAAAACACACATAAAATTAGAAGCCTTCCTCTTACAGAAAATAAACTATTCCTTTAGGAGAAGCAATGGTTTCACAGAAGACATGTATTTAAAACATTGGCAATTACTACCAGCTAGACAGTTCTTAGCAGTTTGTAATTTGAAAGGGACTGACTTGTCAGTGTATGATTGATATTTGAAAGGTAACTTGAACTTTTGTTGATTTATTTTCTGTAATGCTACTCAGTATTTTTAAGGCTCTGGTGTAAATATCTTTTAACACAAGAGAAACCTATTAATCCTTCTGGAAAGAACTAAATTGTTTGTCAATTTTTGAATCAGGAAATAATACAAGATTAACAATCTGACCTTAGTGTGGCATGTTGAGTCAAGAAATAAAGATCGGGTACATTCTCATATTCTCACAAGGTTTTACTCAGCATTTATCTGAATAACTGAAAGCAAGTTCAGAGTAATGTTGCCAACAGATGCAGGATGATGTGATGGAAGTCTGGGCAGAGTGTGAAGTTTGGTTCTAGCTCTACCTCTAATTTATTTTCTGACCTTGAGTCAATAATGTAGCAACCCTAGATGCCAAGTGTTCATTTTTAAATACGTAAAGTGTATCTGTTGTTCTAGATGATTTCTTCTACATTCTCATCTGGTTTTATGATCAACAGATTACAATTCCTTTGCCCAGTGATCACTTGGTATATGTATTTGGCATATAATGTGAAAAACGTGTGTGTGTGTGTGTGTGCGCACCTGTGCTTGTATGTTAGAGGATTGACCCTGGTTTTAAACTCACAGTGAAAACAGCATAGCCGATAAGTGTTGCTTCTTGTGCAGGACTACGTTATGTATTTACTAATGCACTTCACAAATAGCTCTTGAGAACATTGTGCAAATGTGTGCAGTCTTGTATCTGGGAGAAGGAAAGGGGGACGATAACAGGTGATTTCATGACAACCACAGAGCATAATTTGTATTTTTCATCCTCGCTTTCTTTACTCTCACCTACAGGATGCAAATCAAGAACGCTTCCGTGAAATCTACCATAGGGAATGATTTCACTTAAGTCATTACGTCTGGGCTTAGCCTCCACAGAGATCAGGCACTCCCTATTCTACTAAAATGGAAAATGGCCTCAAGGCTCAGAGAGACAAAGCTGATGAAATTTAATCTATTTAGTGTTTATTACACAGATGGGACTCCAGACATTTCCAAACGTGATGGGCTCAATGTGGCAACTTTCAGGTCTTCCTTAATTAGAAATACGTGTTAGTTAGGAGAATAACCCCACTGTCCATTTAGATCATGGGTATGACATGTTATGAGAGAAAGGATGGAAGGACTGGAGTTTATGAGTTTATGGGGGACTTAGAGTTCCAGTCTGACAACTAACATTTATTGAGCATCTACCATGTTCCAAGCTCTGTTCTATCATTAGCACCTCATTTAATCTTCCTATAGGAATATGACATTTACATGATCAATGTTTAATACAGATGAGGAGGCTAAGCTGGTGGAAGGTTAAGAAACTTGCCCAAGGTAAAAAGTGGCAGAATCAGGAATCAGATCTAGAAAGTCTTGGACCTGAGCCCAAGTTCTAAACTATCACTTAGGTAGTTGGTCTCAGAGCTGAGTCTTCTGCTGTGGAAGCCTCAGGAAGCAAAGTGATAGGCCTTGGTTGAAGAATTAGTGCAATCAACATGTAGCAGTTGCCTTATGGGTTTGCCAACCTCAACCTTACTTTGGAAGAATTGGAGCATTAATACCCAGTGAGAACAATCAATTTACAAGAATTGTTGTGGTAGGCTTCTCTGACACCATTAGTTGGAAGGCTTCTCACTCTTTGGTCAATACCACTTGCTTTGAAAACAAAAACCTTAACAGTTTTGAAGGGCTGTTTTGTTATTTTAGAATATGTCCTATAAAAAGCTGTTTCATCATTTTCTCTACAAAAGAATTACGTTCCATCTCCCTTGATTCTTCATGTCTCTTATTACTAATGTGTCCACCCGTCAGTTGATCAATGCTGCTCAGGAAGCTTCCATTCCTCTCCTGTTACTGTTACACCAGAGAGGAGCACAGAGAGTTAAAAATGGCATAAACTATCACTATTAATATTTGCTCTCCCCAATGCTACCTGGTTAAATGTGCAAAAAAGAATAAATTAAATTGGTCGGCTTCTGACAGCATACATATTCCATGACTGTCAATGGGTTGCACTGTTTGTAATTCTCAAAGGTGCAGGAGAGAGTAATAACAAATTCCCAATTGATGGAGAGGTGCAGACCCATGGGAGACCATGTCATTTGACCACTGATCTCTTTATTGGGGACAGGACCATCTCTTTGGCTTTCATGTACTGTAGAAGTACTTTTTTCCTTACCTCAACCAAAAGCTGAATATCACCAGGGATGATCATTTAATTTCACATTTTATTAAAATACTTAATGCAGAGCCACGTTATAACTGAAGGTAAAGCACAGAGCCTGGCATAAGAAGCTCTTCTTCAGAACATAGTAATGAGAGAATTACCACATTAATCTATGTATAAAAGCCCTTTAGAGATTTTCATGCCTCCCGTGGTTCCATTTTCCATGGAAATGTGGAGTCAGAAGAGCTTCAAACAAAATTATTCGTCGTTAAACATTTCACTTTTACAGGTACTGCTCGTCAAGATGCCGCTTCCATGGCGACACACAATGTGACACTTCTCTTTCAGCTGAGCTCTCTGTAGCACCCACCAGCGCTGCCATACCTTGATCGGGTGCACGCAGAGGCATCACTCAGTCCATAAATATATCCTGGAGAAGCTGAGCCTCCTCTGTTACATAAAGGGATGTCGTCCAAGTAGCAACTTCGTGATCTGTCTGATATTTGTATCCGGTTGAGAGATGCTGGCAAATCAAAAGAACTCTGGGTACGGTTCTGTAATGCTCTCCCTAAATGGAGCCCATCCAGCCTGGACTGTTGGCAGCCTGCCCAGCTTGTTTTAAAGTTTCAAAAGGGCGGGGGGGAATCAGCGGTGAGACTAAAATTATTTTCATAAGCGTGTGTCTGCCCCCAGGAGTCTTGCCCGGTTTTCTGTGATTCCAGAAATCACCCGAGCAGATCATGAAGTGAGTTGCGGTGAGATGGAGACCACTGGGTGAGGAGATGAAGCAGAGTTTGTCTGGGCCACCATCTGCATTTTCCTAATCCTGACAGGTGCCTCTAGTTGACCACGGTTTCAGCACAGGATTTCTGTTATCAAGTCAACAGTCAAGGGTGGTTAAATGGAAGGAGGATCAGAAGTTTGATAAGTGGTTTAAAACCAAAGCCTGTGCAGAAATCCTTAGCAGCGTTGTGAAGTTTTAGGGATACAGTGCTAAGAAAGCTCGAAACATCTTTAGAAGAGACTAGAATACAGTCTCCTTAGTAACAAAAGACAGTAGACTTTATATCAGTTACAGCCAAATGCAACCTACAGTCTAGGCCCGTTACCACATGGTCCTTGTTGCTATTAAAATGATCACCAGGGAGTTCAAGGACAGGGCCGTCATTTGAAATGGCCTTGGAAGAAATATGTCGAAAAAATTGCCTCAAACCATTTCCCCTGGTGCTCGTTCTTTGTCCCTGTGCTCTAACACACAGTACGTGATAAAATATATCCTGTATATTTATAGTGTGTCCAAGAAATGCCAAAGTGCTTAAGGCTCTGACATTGTTTTCATTAGAGATGGATACTTTAGGGAACTGTAAATGCCAGCTTTTCAAATTTGCTCTAGATGGAAAAGATCCTAAAGACACCAGCTTTTACAAACATTTTGTACCGTGTGGCGCTCTGAACCAGCTGCTTGTGACTAGAATGGAGAAAGGCTTTTGTGTCAAATGCAAACGACAGCACCCCCAGCTCCTAGCAGATGCTGGTGGTCATACTAGCAAAGACCAGGAAATGAGGTTATGCAACTAACCTTCGTCTTTCTCCAACCTCACTAATGCTAGCCAGTAAACCTGAGAAGGAGTATATGTATATAGATCCAAACATCAGTAGTCTTTACAACTGCAATACAGCTCTTTCCTTCTGTTCTAGCCCATCAGTTCCCCCTTCTCATCCATTTGCAGGTATCACAGGACAGCTGTTCCTTTACCTGTGTTCTGATTGGAGCCCTTAGTGACCAATGGACCTCAGCTTCTCTGCCGCTGAAAACTCCCAGGCACTACCTGCCCTCATCTCTGTCCTTTGCTTTTCACTTGGAAACCATCACGTAATATCTCAGGGAGAGCAGGCCAGCCTCTCTGTTTTTGCACCCATTTCCTCTATCAAACAGACTTTATAAGAATCCAAGCCAATGCCTTTCAGATCTTCCCCTGCGTGCCTGTGAAATCATCCTTTTAAGGCTTTCACACCAAATGAAAAGTGTAGAGTCATCACCTGTTCCAGGTGGGAGGCCGCCGGATGACTGGGTAACCACACTCAAGCCTAATTTTGTATGCAGTGATGGCAGAAGACCCCCTTGTCATTTTTTCTTTAAGCAGAGAAGATGTAGTTATCCTTTTCTCAGCATGGGGATAATAGAAGGATGATAATACCTACTTCCAGCCATGGCAGAAGATGGGGATGGGCATAATAATTATGCCTCTGTAGTTGTAATAGAGTGCTTTTGTCGTCTTCAATAGACATATGTTTATCACATAGTTTGTGCCCTATACTGTGTCAGATACTGGAACTACGCAGAGGAATAAGACGCACTCCCTGTTGTTCAAGGAGCTCACGGTTTAATGGAGGAGGTAGATTCCTAAATACATAAGATAGTACAGTGTCAGGGGAGCTATGATGATGGTGACCATGCTGAGGGTGTCATTATGAGGACATACACAGAATCTCCTACCTGAGACTGCGAGGTTCAGGAAAAGTTTCTGGAAGGGAAGACGCTTGAGCTGAAAATTCCATAAAGAACAAAGTTAATCAAAGAAGGGATTTGGATCAGGGAGTGGTAACTGGGGTGCAGACAGGGAGGAGGGATATTAATGAAGGAGGAAAGGAGTTGTAGGTTGAGGAAGCAGAAGTGAGATTCCGTGACAAGTGTTGGAGATGTCAAGCAGTTAGTCGTGCTTGGGTGATTGTAGAGCGCACTTTGGTGGCCAGTAGGGACAGGGAGGATGGGGGGCCAGCAGACAGCTGACTTGAGGGGCTCTAGATGCCTTGGTGGGAGGTAAGTTGCAGGCTGACCTGAAGGTTCTGAGGAGCCAGTGAAGAATGTCATAGGGAGGAGTGACATGATCTTGTTTGTTTTAAAAGATCACGCTACCCTTGAAATGGACTGTGGCCCAAGTAAAGTGGGATTTGGGGGTGAGTTGGGGACAAAGAGTAGAGGAAACCTTACGTGATATTTAAAGATAAATATACCTTTGACCTACCCCCTTTTAACTATTACCTGGTTTAGGCTTTTCAAATTTGTGCAAACATATTTTAAAGAAAAATACATTCACAGTGTCATTAATATTTAAAAAAAAAAATTTTCCCCAGAAGGTGAAGACATTTAAGCCAGGGATGGGAAAGATTTTGCCTGAGATCCTAGGTCTTCCTAATAAAATGATGGCTGCTGTAGTCCTAGAGAAATGAGCTCTCTGGACCTGATATGAGGAATCGATTCCCTATCCTACATCTTCCAGGTCTAGCAGGTACTTTGAGATGCATACACACTACATCCACTTAAGTTGATAGGAGATCAGATTGTATTGGCTTCTTTTTTTTTTTTTTGGCTGTGCTGGGTCTTTGTTGCTGTTTGTGGGCTTTCTCTAGTTGTGGCGAGCAGGGGCTGCTCTTCGTTGTGGTGTGCGGACTTCTCATTGCGGTGGCTTCTCTTGTTGCAGAGCACGGGCTCCAGGCTCGCAGGCTCAGTAGCTGTGGTGCACGGGCTTAGTTACTCCGCGGCATGTGGCATCTTCCTGGACCAGGCCTCGAACCTGGGTCCCCTGCATTGGCAGGCGGATTCTTAACCACTGCGCCACCAGGGAAGCCCTGTATTGGCTTCTTGATCAACAGGGGCTGAACTTACTGTCTAAATTCAGATGGAAACTTTTTTCTTTTTTGCTTAAATCCTAGCTAATACTGGTTAGCTGGCTTTCTTACGTAGCAACCTTGATTGATTTGCTGAGTGTGCTGAATTGGCCATCAGCACAATATCACGTTGCCCTTTTACATCAAGGACACATGGTCTAAGTTTATAGTCTTTATTTCCAGGGCTATATCATCAAATGCAAAGTTCAGCAGTCAACGTAAACGTGGGGGACATAGTAGGCATTAGTTGTTTTTTTTGGTTAGTCAATACATGATTTCCTCTTCCTAACAGCATAACTGTTTCCTTTGGGGGACTTGTACCTTTCTTCCCTGTGCGTCATCTTGGAAAGCCAGTGATTGAGGTGCCCATTTCTCTTGCTAAGGAAGCTGATGTGACTTTGCAAGCTCTTTGTGATAGATCTCTCTCACTGTTCTGTTGGGATAAAGGGAGAAAGCATGTGGTCTTATCTGAGCCAGTTGCTTCTCTCTTCCACAATTGGGGTCCCCAGCAGAGGTTCCCTGTTGGAAGGAACAGCTGGAGGAGAATCATCCCAGTGTTGGACCAGTTAAGAATGCAGGGCTGTTTCCACTTCCTACACCCTTTCTAGCACCCTCATTCTCATCTATGCTAAGCCAGTTATTCAATATTCCCCTTCAGTCTCCGAGCCCCCTCACATCCTTCTGGTCAACTCCTTTTATGCTTAGGTAAGCTGCGTGTATTTTCTGTTGCTTATTATCAGAGAATCTTAACTGACAGAAAGGTAGGAAATGAATAATTTTCTTTTCACAGAAGCTAAAGTACATTGCTCATGACTCACACAAACTGTAACAATATGCTTATGAAATCTGGAAGAACCAGGGGGTCTTAACTCCATTTTATCATGAAGGGAGCTAAAGTACTGGGAAATTCAGTATTTGGTTTATGTCATGGAGCTCATCAGAAGCATGAATAAAGAAGAATAAAATAGAGACCTATTGGCTCTTAACTGCCAGTAATTAGCGGTGTGACCTTGAGTAAGCTACTGAACTGTTTTGGCTTCTGTGTCTTCAACTGTAAAATTAGAGGATTGGGTCAGATGATCTTTCAGACCTCTTCCACCTCGCTCATTTGGTTTTTCATCTGAGGCTCTTTTCTAGAGGCTTCTCCATGGTTAGAGACCCTAATCTGTGGACAGAATACATCAATAGCTAAGATACAGTGGTCTTAATAAAATACATTTAAATTCATCTGTGAAAGCAAAAAAAAAAATAATAGATTTCTCATTTGCGTTTCCTTAGGCTCTATGGCTGTCTCTAATATTGAAATTTTCCTTTTCCCAATTAGAAATTTTGAGACATCCTAAATGTTTATTGTCAATGGGAGAATCAGTGATTTTTTTCCTCTCTCTCTCTCTCTTTTTTTTGTTAATATAAATGAAGTCCATAATTCAGTAAAAAAAAAATTAAGAACATAAAACTTTAAAAAAAGTATACTTGATATACTTGATGCAGTTATATATACATATATGTATATATATATATTTATTTATTTATTTTCAGATCTGAGAATCAGTGATCTTATCAGAACTCAACCTAAGCCGTTTTGGCTTTGCCTACTGGTATATTTATATATTTAAAGTAATTAAACATACTGGGAGACAAAAATACACTGGGTCAACATTTCACTAGTGTTACCGCATATGTTCTTTTCCCACTTAGGGATGTCATCTTCATGCTTACCATCTTAACAGTCAGCATTATAATTTTTTACATCTCAACTTAATGAATACATTTGTTTCATTGTATTGTCCAACCCAAGACTCTAAAGATCATATTTTCTGAAAAGAAATTCCTCTGCTGTCAATTTGTACATACCATGACTATAATTGTCTATTTTTTTCTGCTCTGTACAGGAAAAGGGAAGCAAATGAGAGAAATAAGTGAAGTAAAATAACAAAGTGGGAATATTTAATTGGAAGAATTGTTATCAGATATTTGATCATCTATTTCACCCATAAAATGATGAAAGCACAAATGAAAGTTTTCAAAATGGTTTTTGATATCAAATTCCTCTGATGTTTTGAAGCACTCAGATGAGAAAGGAGTGGCTTCTAATTATAAGAATGAATTGATTTACTCATTCTTGTTACTAATACCAAAAATGTTTACAGAAATCCCCCCAAAGTTTAAGGAAATCCTATATAAGTAAAAAAGTACAGAATTATACTTAAAAGCTCATTTTTAAAAGAACTCAGTCTAAGATGCATATCACTTTTTATAATAGTAGTTTTCATATATTATTGCTTTGAGTTTGTTGTTTCAGAAAATGCACAAGTTAATACATATATACATGTCTATATGTGTATATACATATATACGTACATATATGTACACACATACATACAATATAAAAATACACACTATGAGAATGAGTTAATTATGTTGATAAGCAATTAATCATTGGAAGCATATAGGTGTAACTGGCCACCAATGCCTACTATGAGACAGCTGTTAAAATTTCAGAAAGAATGATTTAAAGGAAGCAAAGTGTCTTGTTTATAGCTTTTCATACCCAATTCTAGAAAATGAAAACAAAGGTTACATGTGTCCTGTATGAATTATAGTTGTTCTCAGGTAACAGAGAGCCCAAATCCCATATTCATTTAGTGGGGGAAGAACAATTTAGTAGTTTACAAAATAGAACATTCTAGATGTAAACAGAGCTATGGGTGAATGGAGCTCCATCCAAGGCTCACAGCTCACAGGATGTAATCAGGACCAATATCTCCTTCCCTGTTTCTAGGTGATGCTTTCCTGGCTGGTTCATGGTTTCAAGAGGCTTCACAGTAGTTCTGAATCCACATGCTTATAGGTTTAGATCCAAAGGTAAAAAACACAAACCTCTTTGTGTAGGCCCAGTAAAAGAACCACTGTGGCTGGCTGGCTCTGATTGGGTCACATATCCGAGCATGTAAAGGTGTGATTGGCAAGACTTGGATCACCTGCCTTCTCCCTGAACTGGAGGAGTATTAACTCCAATGAAAATATTCTGCACGAGGCAAGGGTGGAGTTCCAGGGGAAAATAACAGAAGAGTGAACAGATGCTAGACAAGGAGGGAAAAAATTCCATCCATCCTCCCCACCAGTATGTCATCCCTCTTTTCATGAAAACATGGTACTTCCAAAGCTCAGTCCTCCATAGCCTATTTTGGGCTCTTCTATCTCATTTGAGGAACTCTTTTATCTTCAGTCCTCAGGGATTGACTGTTGACTAAGCTTGTAAGTTTAGCTCTGTAGTTTACTCTGTTGTTCTGAGCTCATTGTTTGCTCGTGGATTTTTCAAAATTCACTCCCACACCGGAGTCTTAAAAGTGAGGTACCTAAAGCCTGGAAGTGTGAGGAAAACATTTCACAAGGTACTTCTGTATAGAGTTTTAAGGGTGCTAATTTATAGATTCTCAACTTCTATCTACACTTTTCCCCAAAATGGGTCTTCTTGAGAACAGGACTATATTCATATTACCCCTTCCCCACTTCAGAAAAGAAAGGCAAACATCACACTCTTTCCAAATTGTACTAGGGTGGTTAGCTCTGGGCTATTAAAACTTCCTAGACATCAAATAGTCATAATTTGAAATGCTGGTTTCAAAGATGTCTCTATGATTGATGAATGAAAATATCTTAAACCTACTTGACCTTCTGGCCTTCCCTTTTACTTATATCTATTAAGAAAGAAGTTTGCCCTACCATAGAATGTTCAGAATTCAGAAAAACTGAAGCAGTATAGATTATGATGTTAATTAAAAAAAATAACTAGAATGTTTTCTGGGGTTACTGCATTTTGTAAGAACCCATTAGATTAAAACCCATTGATAAAATATTTACATTAATTTTCTCAAATTCTGTGGACATTTTTTAATAAAGTAGTTGAAACCCATTTTTAATAAATTATAATGTTATTTTCATAAGTCAAACTTATTTTTACCAAAACATGAAATATTTATTCCATTAGAATGGATTTTCATGTTTTACCTTACTAAATCTAATTTTCTCCTTCCAAATAACAAAAAATACACTTATTTAAACTCATGTTGTAAAATTTTAAAGGCAACTTAAAATGGGTCAGAGGCACATCATGTTTCAAAACTTGTAATGGGTTGTATGAGTTAAAATATTTGAAAGCCACTGCTCCCAAATATAGGGAAGTGAGTCTGGGAGCCATTGGTAGATTTAGCATAAATGTGGACATGGCACGTGCTGGTCTAGACTAAATTAGGAGGTATCACTCTGGCCTTCTTTTTAATTTTTTTTTCTCAGTGTCTAGTACTTCTTCTTGACCAGCACTTCCTTCTACAGCATGCTTCAAGAACTGTCCTCCAATTTTACTGACTTTCTTAGACATTCCTTCTTATGAAAAACAACATACTGCCAATTCCAAGTAGGTCTTGTTTTCCATTAGGGAGTTGACAAGTCATTCAGTCTGGTGCAATAGAGTAACATTATGTGTGAAAATACTATTTTCATCAAATAATAGGTTTGGATTTTAATGAGAAGGAACACTTTCTGGAACAAATTCTGCAACTTGAAGAAAGTCTAATGACTGTGGTAGTTCAAATAATAAAGAATTTGGGGGGTGAGGGTGGTTACACTTTATCATATCTTTCAATTTATCTTATACGTGAGCATGAAGCTCAGCTTGAGAAATAGTAAGTGACAATTACATATAAACTATAAAATACTTATATCTATTATTGAAATAACGAGCAATAATGCAAGTAATTTTTATTGAATGTAAAGTGGTTATGAATTTAATATGGTCTTCAAAAAGGGTCACCAGGGAGGTTTCCAGTTATTTTTAACTAGATGGAGCCCACGGACTCAAAAAGAATACTTCTACCCTGTCTAAGAAACAAATTTAGAAAATAGAATTAAAATTCTGTCAACTTAAGTAAGATTTTTTAAATAGCACACTTCAGTGCATGTATGATCTGAATGTTTGTGTCCCCTCAAAATTCCTAACCCCCAAAGGTGATAGTATTAGTAGGTGGGGCCTTTGGGAGGCACTTAAGTCATGAGGTTGGAACCCTCATGTATGAGATTAGTGCCCTTATAAAAGAGGACTCAGAGAGCTCCCTACCCCCCTTCTGTCCTTTGAAGATAAGGCCAGAAGCCTGCAACTAGGAAGAGGGCCCTCACGTGACCATGCTGGCATTCCTTTCTCAGACTTCCAGCCTCTAGAACTGTGAGAAATAAATTTCTGTTATGTATAAGCTACCATTCTGTGGTATTCTGTTATAGCAGCCTGAACAGACTAAGACAGTGTCACTTCAGATATCTGCATATATATATATATATATATATATATATATATATATATATGGATATAGTCTTTATCTTAGCCTTAAGCGTATCTGGGGAGAGAACTTTCTGGATCACCATGCAACTAGCTAGCGTCTTTGCCCAGCATAAGCTTACCGACTTTCCTAACCATCCTGTATCAGAGAAATGTGAATGGGACGCTATACTGAGACCCTAGATATTTATAATTATCCAGACATCTGGAATTATATTACAAAGGCATTGGGATATTTAACTGAACGTTAAAACTTGTCTGGATGTTTTGGCACCACGTGAAGACACACACAGAGTATAGGTGAGTGTGTGTGCCCACGCCGTCCATAGCGTATCCTCAGAGCACGCTTGTGGGAAAGGTGTGACGTATTAGAAAGCGCTTCAGACCTTTTCTTCCAGGCTATTAGGGAATAGCAGTTAGTTCTTCTCTATTTGGATTTGAAGGTGATGACAGTTTTTATTAATCCTAGTCATAAACTGCATCTGAAAAAAAATTCCTTTTAGGCTAAAAAAAAAAAAACTGCCGAAAACCAAACCCAAAACAAAACCCAGCTGTGTTTTGAAGTCTTACATTGATAGCCTCAGTGTGGACTAGTCTACCTGCTGTAAGCAACATGTGGAAACCACCTGGGAGGGTTCCCTGCTACCCACCTGACTAACTACACTTCTTTCAGCACCTTTAGTTCTACCATGAGATCATCAGAGAAATAAAATCATGATGCAGTGCGCACTCTGGGTGGCTTCTGTAAAACGTGAGAATTAGATGAGAGCCAAACCTATTCGGAAGTTGGTAATGACCCATCCCTGACTCACAGCATAATCAACATAAGTTCCACAGGGATTTGACATTTAAATATTAAAACATGAAATTGCAAGTTTATCTCCTAAAAGAAAATGTGGTGCCTATTTACATGGTTCTGCATGGGAAGATCATGATAAGCACACAAAAAAGGGAGAAACCGTAATGAAAAAAAGTGATAGATGTCAGTACCTTAAGCATACACAGATATGCATCTCACAAACATCAACACACGCACATACATCCATCCACACTCATACCCACGCACACAACTATTTCTAGGTGTTAAAAAGCCATTAATAAAGGAAAAGAGAAACGGGGGAAAATTGCAAGGGGGCAGCATACTCATATTTGCCACTAATCTCTTGTGGACCAATGGAAATGAGACATCTCTCAAAATGCACAATTCCTAAAAAGGAAATGAAGTGACCAATAGAGAGAAGACTATTATAGTTTTACTAATAATCCAATTGAAGGCCAGAAAGACCTGAAGTTTTACATAAAAACTGGCCAAAAGGGCCAAAAAAGATTTTCATTGTTAGTATGAAAAATGTGTATTTTCACGCACAAATGAGCAACATGACGATGTGCTCCAAGAGCCTTAAACATGTGCATCTTCCATGACACAGCCCTTTCACACCCAGGAATTGATCACAATGAAGTGTTCATAACCATGTGCCAAAATAGAAGTAGAAAGCACAGCACTGTCAATAATTCTGAAAAATTAGAATTGTCCAGGCTGATCAAAAATAAGTTTTTTGATATCCATATGGACCTTGGTGGTGTTATTTAAAACTATGTTGAATAACATTTAATTATTGTTTTTATTTATTTACAGTTACATGATGCATGTGACTGTTAGATGCTTTTTGGAAAGACTGACAAATACATTTCATCCTAATAACAGTTCTGGGAGGTGAGGCAGTGACTATATTTATCCTTATTTTGCAGATGAGAAAACTGAAGTGCAGAGCATTAATTGACAGGTCCAAGTCACACAGCCAGTATATGTAGATGGCAGAGCTGGTCCACCTGACCATGCAGTACTCTCTGAACTGGTTACCTTCCATTAATATTTGGGTAGTTGCATGTTTTTTTTTGTTGTATGTTTGTTTTTGTTTTTGTTTTTGTTTTTGTTTTGCGGTATGCGGGCCTCTCACTGTTGTGGCCTCTCCCGTTACGGAGCACAGGCTCCGGACGCACAGGCTCTGTGGTCATGGCTCACGGACCTAGCCGCTCCGTGGCATGTGGGATCTTCCCGGACCGGGGCACAAACCCGTGTCCCCTGCATCGGCAGGCGGACTCTCAACCACTGCGCCACCAGGGAAGCCCTAGTTGCATGTTTTGATTCCTGGAATTACAGTGTCCAAGTTATGCTGGCAGAATATGATGAAATAAACTACATTTCTTCTGAATTGCGTTCTCCTGATGAAGAGCTGAATTTTAGTACATATCCATCTATGAGGGTGTAGGGAGAACAGCCTTGGAAACATTCCACTGTAAAAGTCATTTTGAAGGCCTTGCAGACCCCATTTATATCATCCTTGCACAGTACTCATTCAGTATAAAAACTCTTCCTCTCTGAATGATTTTCCACTATATACATAAAAAGCAGTCCATTTCAGCACACTCAACGTATCTATACATATATTCCCCACCCCCTGTGCTTTGGGTGCTAGCTTATGCTCAGAGCCAAAGAGTTGGATTGTTTCGTACATTCTTGGCCAATGAGTTTTAGTGCAAATTCTCTCAGCCGGTAACCATTCTAAAGTGGTATTCAGAACGGACTGTTCTGTGCTGTGTATTATTTATTGTGCTCTGACCTCAATTTCCACCATGTATTTTATCTTTGACCAGAAGTTTTGACACACCTACAGCAGACAAAGGATGAGCAAATGTTAGTGCCAGCCCTGGGCCCAAAGAAATGAATGATCTGTATCTGTGTGCACATTACAATGAAAAGATGTGTGTGGACTGGATGAGGGGCGGTGAGTAGGATCGAGCATAGCTCGAGGTAGAGAAAACAGATAGCAAAGACCAGCAAACAACGAAGGAGTGGTGGTAATCCGCTGACGTTATGAAGGGCAGCATAAACATCACGACAACCTGTGAAGCTTAACTAACATTGGATGGATGGTGAGGGGAGGGAAATTGAGAGGAAGGGAAGAGCAGTTGTAATAAGATGACTAAAGCTCACACCGATTCAGTTACTCTTCCATTTACAATTTCCATTTTCTTGATAGAATCCACTCCCCTCTCTCTTTCTGCTAATATTGTATTGGGTTCTTGGTACTGAGAAGGGGTGGTCCTACTCAAATATTTTCATCAGTTTGAATTTAGGTACTTCTTAGTCATTTAGGAGCCTAAGAATAAAGATCTAGTTTTAGTACAGACTTGCCTCCATTACTGATCAAGCTAATGTTTATAATCAAACTCTTGATCTCCATTTAGTTAGGCCCACAGGCCAAATAAAAAGATGGTTTCATGAAGGTGTGGCCTTTCTCCAGGGCAAAGTTCCCCAAATTTGTGTTCCTGGGAAGCAGTCCCCAAAGTGTTATGAAAGAAAGTAGCTAAGTTTCCTCTGGTTAAAAAAAGTTCAGGAAAAATTGAGTTAAATGAAATTCCTCAATGTTCTTTAATCCTGGATTGTTCAACAGCTTACATCTGTGAATATATCTTAGACTTTTCCAAAAGGGCGGCTATATTATGATTCAGTGTTTCCCAGAGGGCACTGACTGTAAGAACTCTATTTCATGGGGTACACATTACCATCTCCTGGAGCTGGAGCTCTTCAGTCACATGGGGAATGCCTCTTTCGGGTACCAGCCAGGCTTCTTTGTGGATCCTCTCTGTTGTTTCATTTCTATTTCTCTGTCTCTCTCTCTCTTTCTCTCCCACCACCCCCCCTTTTTTTTTTTTTTGCATTTTCCATTTAGCTCTTTCATGACAACTATTAATAGAAGAACTATGCCAAGGCATAGTTATCTGTTTAAAAGTTTTCCATATAATTTGAGTGAAAGTGTCATGGATTTTTAAAAAAGTTTGCTTTTCCATTATAAAAGAATCCATACTGATCAGAAAAAGATTTTAGCTTGAGAAAAGTCCAGACAATGATGAACATGCATAATCTCCCACCTATAGAAAACTTGTTTGCGTTTTGGTTATTTCTGCTTGCAGCTCCAGTGGGACAGCCTCACCTTCTTTTTAACGACCTTTTGGGCACACTTATGTCCTTGCTCGTTTTCACATCAGAACGTCAGCAGTTGCTGGAAGTTCTTCTGGAATCTTCTTCTCTTACATCGGTATAAAATGTGTCCCTTTTGATCATAGAAGTTAATCAGACAGGCTGGTAATATTGATTTTCTGTACCCCAAGATTATAGTTTATCTGCTATTCTTAAGAAGTGAAATTCTGGTATTTTTGTTGATATTACACTGTCATTGGACCAATAAAAATAATCTGAAATTGGAGTAACTGATGTTTTGAAATCAAGATAAAAAATTCAGTTCTTCAATTTACATGAAAAGGAAACAAAGCCATGTGTACACTCTGGAGTGGTCCATAGCTGCAGATGACAAGGGATTGTGGTATAGCAGAGATTCTACTGAAATAACAACTCACATTTTAGTTCAAAGATATTTCAAATGAGTGGAATATAAATGTAAGAGTATTGATATCGATTCAGACAGTTTTATCAACACATGATAAGACTCAAGAAGTGACAAACTGCAAGTCTTTTTTAAAAAACAAAATTTATAGCTTTCTATCAATAAAAACACTACAATCCCTTTAAAAATATCAAAATAAACATATAAAAATGTTTTCTAAAAAAATCTCTTCAAATATTTCTAATAAGAGATGGTATTACGGGGCTTCCCTGGTGGCGCAGTGCTTGAGAGTCCGCCTGCCAGTGAAGGGAACACGGGTTCGTGCCCCGGTCCAGGAAGATCCCACATTCCGCGGAACGGCTGGGCCCGTGAGCCATGGCCGCTGAGCCTGCGCGTCCGGAGCCTGTGCTCCGCAACGGGAGAGGCCACAGCGGTGAGAGGTCCGCGTACCGCAAAAAAAAAAAAAAAAAAAAGAGAGAGATGGTATTACGAAGAGTCAAGTGAAAATATTTGGAGTGGGCACAAGATCCCTGCTCCCTGTCTTCTTCTTTAGCGGATAGTCAGAATAAACTTAGTTTAAAAAATTTGCACGCGATGGTCTTTGGTACAAAATGATGACCACATCAATGAGCTTTGTTTTTTTTAGTAAATGTGTTACATAATGTTACTCTTGAAATTTTCAGGATTAATTAACATTTCTTCATTTTGTGGAGTGTTTGTTTTTAAGCAATAATTTCCTACTAGTAATTTTTATCAGTTAATTTATATTAAAATGATAATGCTTCTTTGATCTCTGAATTTATGAATGTGTGGGTTAATTGATGTTATAATATAGTTATATATTTTTATTTTTGAAATTATTAAATAGTTAGCTTCATGGATTTTATTTTATGAAATCTAAACTTATTTATTTGTTTATTTTGCCAAATATAAGTATTTATATTTGGTCAGTATTATGTAAAATAAATGATGAAATATCAGTGGTTTTTTTTTTTTTTTTTCCCAGTATTGCATCCACTAATCACCAATTTGGTCTCTTATCATATGTCACCATCTCAGAAAGCCCCTTCTGTCTACTCTGCCCAAAACAGAATGTTTCAGACTCCCACACCAGGCCAGTCAGTACCTCACTTGGCTTAATTTTCCTGCCACTTAGATATTGTTTTGAAATAATATTATTTATATATATATTTTTTCATTTTTATTGGAGTATAATTGCTTCCCAATGTTGTATTAGTTTCTGCTGTACAACAAAGTGAATCAGCTATAGGTATACATATATCCCCATATCCCCTCCCTTTTGTGTCTCCCTCCCACCCTCCCTATCCCACCCCTCTAGGTGGTCACAAAGCACCAAGCTGATCTCCCTGTGCTATGCAGCTGCTTCCCACTAGCTATCTATTTTACATTTGGTAGTGTATATATGTCAGTGCTACTCTCTCACTTCGTCCCAGCTTCCCCTTCCCCACCATGCCCTCAAGTCCGTTCTCTATATCTGAGTCTTTATTCCTGCCCTGCCACTAGGTTCAACAGTACCTTTTTTTTTAGATTCCATATATATGCGTTAGCATACGGTATTTGTTTTTCTCTTTCTGACTTCACTCTGTATGACAGACTCTAGGTCCATCCACCTCATTACAGATAACTCAATTTCATTCCTTTTTATGGCTGAGTAATATTCCACTGTGGAGAACAGTATGGAGGTTCCTTAAAAAACTAAAAATAGAACTACCATATGACCCAGCAGTCCCACTACTGGGCATATACCCTGAGAAAACCATAATTCAAAAAGATACACGTACCACAATGTTCATCGCAGCTCTGTTTACAGTAACGAGGACATGGAAGCAGCCTAAATGTCCATCAACAGATGAATGGATAAAGAAGACGTGGTACATATATACAATGGAATATTATTTATATATATATATATTTTTTTTTTTTTTTTTGCGGTACGCGGGCCTCTCACCGTTGTGGCCTCTCCCGTTGCAGAGCAACAGGGTCCGGATGTGCAGGCTCAGCGGCCATGGCCCACAGGCCCAGCCGCTCCGCGGCATGTGGGATCCTCCCAGACCGGGGCACGAACCCGTGTCCCCTTCATCGGCAGGCAGACTCTCAACCACTGCGCCACCAGGGAAGCCCTATTATTTATATTTTAACCTACTTATTATTCATCGTCCCTCAAAGAAGTATAATAAGCCCCTGAGAGTAGGAATTTTTCTCTCTGTGTCCCCAGTACATAGAAAAATGCCTTGCATACCATAGGTGATTATTAAATATTTGTTAAATGAATGTGGTAATAAATGAATTGAAGAGCCACTAATTCCAGTTTTTGAAAACATAATAATCATGGTAACAATATGAGTTGCTACAATTTGGGGGTTATTAGTATTGATACTGAGATGAGTATCTGTTATTTTTAAATTTGGTATTATTTATTTAAGATTTAATCCCATTTTAAAAAAATAGCGGATCAAAGATAATAAATATTCTAAAGTGACTAAGAATCCATTTCAGAAATTGCTCTTCAGGAAGATTGCACTGATTTACATTTCTACCAGTGATTCATTCTCACTTTACTGTTTGACTTTCAAACTTCTGTTCATAGGCGTCTGTCTCCACCGGTATTGGTCTCTCTTTGCTTTCTTTCTTTCAGCTGATGGTATTAGATCTTTTTCTACTAAAAGCCACAGTGCCCCTTGTTACAGAAGAAAAGATTTGAGAAAGTGCCATTGTTTATTTCCTTAAAATTTAAAGGCGTTTAAAAAGATGTGCTTCATAAAATTTGTTGTGATCTTAAAGATTAAAAACAAAATTTACTGAAAAATCATCAGTGTCTTCAAATATGCCCTTGCAATCATGACTATGAACAAAATACCTACATGCTTTTCATAGGATGGACTTGAAGTTTGTATTTTCATCTAGTTTATACTGACAAATTGTTTTATGGTGATTTATGTAATCTCTAACGTTTTGAATTTTGCAATATACAACGAAGACAATCCTCTTTAGGTTTTGTTAACAAGTTGCTTGTCAAAATCTGTGTGTGCATATGGCCATGGAGATATTTTTTTTTTCTTTCTTCTTTCTTTTTTAAAAATGCCTGCTTTTATTTTTTTTGCAGCTAATTGATGTGGAGTGCTGTGTATACATCTGAAAGGTAGCACCTTTAAAGGGGGCACCTCTGCAGGCTTTTATCCCACACATCTAATAATAATTACTGCATAAAAAAATTCATAACACCAGGCAGTTAGAAGCAGTCTAATTGCAACAATTAATTTGTAAACTTACCTAATTAAATTTCCCTAGCCAGAATGTGTTGTCTGCACACATCAAAGTTTACAAAGGAGAAGTAACAGAGCAGAATAAAAAATGACAGTGTCCCTAATAGAGTCCCTTGAGAGGAACTTCTAAGGTTAAAATAAAAATCTATCAATGCTGAACAGGAAAATACGCAGTTCAACCGAAATGATGGATGGTTCTTTTAACCTTCACGCAAAACGATCCTGACATGTATTATTATTGAAATAGAAATGAGCATATCTTTGTCTACCTTATTGCCTTTATAAAGTGGATGAAATGGTCTGAGAGTTGGAAAACTTTTTTTTGTTGTACTTGGGAACATTAGTATGATCTTGATCTCCTTCTTCCTCTTGAGACTCCCATAGCTACTTGTTTATCTGCTTTCTTGCCTTCCTGTAGGAATTGAGTAATTGCACAGATGTATGGTGAGGAGAGAAAACTGCACAGCCTGCACCTTTTGCTAGCACAAAAGAGCTTGCCTCGCCACTGCGGGACATAGGAAAATTCAAGTTTTCCAGTCCTGTGTGTGACATATACAAGAACAAATGACAATTATGATGTCATACTATTTTTAAAAAGAGAGGAAAAAAATAATTTAGTAACCAAAAGGACATAGCACAAATCAGATTAACTGGGGAATAATACTATGAAAGCTTTCCAGTAAGCCTTTTTTTTTTTTTTTTGCAAAAGCCTTTGCTTTTATTTTTCCCTTTATCACCCGCATTGGTAGCTGTTCTCCTTTTACTCTCCTAGGGATTTATTAACATGTAAGGGGCTCTTAGTTTCAAATTTGTTTTACAATCATCTCTCCATATCGGGGTGATTGGTTCCAGGACCCCTGTGGATACCAAAAGCCAGGGATGCTCAAGTGCCTTATATAAACATGAGTTAGTATTTGCATGTAACCTACGTACATCCCCCTGTATACTTCAGATTGTCTCTAGATTACTTATAATACCTAATACAATGTAAATGCAATGTAAATAGTTACCAGGCACAACAAATTCAAGTTTTGCTATTTGGAACTTTCTGGAATTTTTTTTTCAAATACTTTCAATCCAAGGTTGGTTGAATCCTCGGATGCAGAGCCTGTGGATACAAAGGGCTGACTGTACAACTATTCTACATAGGTCTCACTGCCCTTACTAGACTGCAAGTGCTTTCTCACCCTGCTTCCCCACCATGGTGGTCTTCTGTCTTCACCTCCCACCACCCTCCTTCCCATTCCCGATCCATTGCTGGTGATGATTGCCATCTGCCATATAAATGCGGAGCTCCTGAGCCAGTGCTAGGGAAGGCAGGCTGAGCATGAGGGGCCCCAGTTCCCATCTCTACCCTGCTGGTAGTGAGGGGTACAGATTCAGTCAACATGACTGATGCTAAGAGATGATGCCGTCAGTGAAAAGTCTTCCAGGGGCCTTTTCTCAGCGCCCTGTGGTTGCCTCTGAGCAGCTACCTCTTCCTTGTGAGGAATGGGATGGGTTTTCTTACCAAATAAAGTATAGATTAATTTAGAAGGGCATCTAAGCAGCGTTGTTATTAATAAAGAAAATATTATTTATAGAACTGTAGTGGGGGATGAAGCTTTATATTTAGGCACTGTAACATCCTCTTATTCCATCTTGAGTTCTGTCTGGAAATGTTGGTAGGAGTAAAAGGCAGACAAGGTGGGATACATCTGAGTTTCCTTATAGAAACTTACATTAAGGTTTTAATAGCAAATAAAAGAATAGATAACACCAAACGAAAATTTGGAAACCGTGTCAGTGCAAAGTTTCTGAGTGCTATGTCTTCACTGATTGTGGGACGTACCTTTCCATTTCATGAAGAAAAACGTAGATTCTTAACTTTGGGATATCTCTATCTATCTATCTATCTATCTATCTATCTATTTATCTATTTTTTGTTTGTTTTTGTGGTACGCGGGCCTCTCACTGTTGTGGCCTCTCCCATTGCGGAGCACAGGCTCTGGACACGCAGGCTCAGCGGCCATGGCTCGCGGGCCCAGTCGCTCCGCGGCATGTGGGATCCTCCCGGACCGGGGCACAAACCCGTGTCCCCTGCATCGGCAGGCGGACTCTCAACCACTACGCCACCAGGGAAGCCCTGGGATAGAGATATTTACAAGGAAATATGCTGACTTCAAATCTTTTATTGATGTCATCCCTATCTGTATTTTCTCTTGCATATTTTTAAACCAATAGTAGCCCTTAAATGCCAAATGAAACACTTCCCACAAAATTATAACAGTCTTCTCTCCGTTCTTTTGAGGAAAGTGTAGCTCCAACAGTTTTATCTAGAAAGATTACCTTTGTTTAGACGAGGCTCTATTTGTCTCATACCCAACATGGAAAGATGATGTGTTGAGCAAAGATGGATGCATGCAGGGTAAGAAATCCAGAAAATTCCTTGGGTATTTTTCAGTCAGAATATTAGTCTGATTTCATCCTTTTATTTTACATGTAGATTTCCAGAGAATTAGTTGTACTGAGATTCAAATGCAAGTGTCACATCATGTAAAATAGAGTTGATCTTTGATCCTATGTAATAATGGATTATTACCACCCTTTGAAAAAGTAGAAAATTAGGAGCTTTCAATCCCTGTGCCTATGACATATTATTTGATTTATACATCTGATTCAAATAAATTTGACTTTGAAATGTGTCTGCCATAAGAAGGGTCTACATATAGAATTCAGGTCAAAATAAAGTGAAAGCAAATCCTATCTTCTGATGTGAATTAAATTAGACTCTCAGAACAATAGGATGAAAGAAAGATAATGAAGTTTGGGTAATGGGATTAACCAGAAAAACACTCCTCCCCCTTTGACCTCTCTTGGAACAGTCTCCTTTTGTGCTTATTCTCAGTAAACTTTACTGGCTCATTCTGTTTTGCTTGGATCTCATCCTGGTTTTATCCCAGCCTTCTTTTCCTCTTGTTCTGATGGATCTCCAAGGGAGGTCTCTGAATCAGGAGCACCATCACCACCCCACAGGATACTTGTTAGTAATGCAAATTTCAGGCCTCAGCCTAGAAACTCAAGCCCTATTTACTAAATCAGAAACTCTGGAAGTGGGGTCCAGCAACAATCTATGTTTTCTCAAATGCTCCAGGTGATTCTGAATGTACACCCAAGTTTGAGAACATCTGCTCTCTTCTGAGGCTTTCCGATCCATGATTCGGGGCTTCCGGTGTGATGTATGTACTGTGGGAGATTGCATTTTCCAGAGGTGGCCACAAACATATCCCCTGTTTCATAAGCCCTTCTTGAACCTTGCCACTCCCCCATCAACAGTGAAATCTGATTACCCTCCTCTTGAATCTGAGCAGAATAGTGACCTATTTGTAACTAACAGTATAGAGTGGGATTGAGTCTAACTTCTGAGGATAAGCATAAAAGGTGATGTCTTTTTGAATTATGGTTTTCTCAGGGTATATGCCCAGTAGTGGGATTGCCGGGTCATATGGTAGTTCTATTTGTAGTTTTTTAAGAAACTTCCATACTGTTCTCCATAGTGGCTGTATCAATTTACATTCCCCCCAACAGTGCAAGAGTGTTCCCTTTTCTCCACACCCTCTCCAGCATTTATCGTTTGTAGATTTTTTGATGATGGCCATTCTGACCGGTGTGAGGTGATACCTTATTGCCGTTTTGATTTGCATTTCTCTAATGATTAGTGATGTTGAGCATCCGCAACAATGTAATGCAATTATACTCCAATAAAGATGTTAAAAAAAAAAAAAAGGTGATATTTTCTGTCTTACTTACTAGAACACTGATACTTGGGGTCATGAGCCACCAAGTAAAAAGTCTGACTTCCCTGAGATTGCCATGCTGTAAGGAAGCCAGCCACATAGAAAGGCTGTCTGCTCCAGTGGTGGTCCTAGACTTTGAGCTCCTCCTTCTCAGGCACCAGACACGTGAGTGCATGAGCCATCAAATGATTCTAGTCCTTATTTGTCTAGTCACCTTCCTGCCTTCAAGTCTTCCCAGCTGTGGCCTGAACACCATGACACAGAAACAAGCCTTCTTTGCTGTGCCATTTCTGTATACTTGACTCATAGAACAAATGAGCATAATAAAATGATTCTTCCTTTCCCACTAAGTTTGGGTGGTTTGTTATATAATGATAATTGGAACACATAGGGATACCCAAATTTATTATATCTCCATTTAAAACTTCTGTTTGAGGTCCAGACGTGGAAATTCAATTGCCTACCTGACAACTCCACTTGGAAGTTTACAGGCATCTCAAACTCGAGGAAAAAAATAAAAGACAAAATTGATGAGCTAGAAAAAAAAAAAAAAATTATTTGTTCACTGTAGGCTGAGTTCTATGACAGCAAGGCCCATGTATGGTAGTTCTTCACCATAACCTCAACACTAGTGCAGTGCTCAACACAGAGCACGTACTCTGAAATATTTGTGGAATTAATGAGTTTCTGAATTCCTGGGGACGCTGAGATAGTCTTGATGTAGTCCAAAACATACCAGACTTAGGGAATGAAATTTGAGTTCCTTCTGTATCCTAGCTATGGATCTTAATCCTCAGAATCTTATTTTTCTCCACTTAAAAATGATATATCACAAGGGGGTCTTAAACAGTAAAGGACTAATAGATGTTTAAGCCATAAGCAAACTTTAGAGCAAAATACAAAAGAATTGTTTTTAACAATTTCAAAGTGTTCTCAATATCACGCTATTATTTCATAGTTTTGTGGAACCAAGTGGGATTTATAGATATTAATGACACTATGCAATGCAAAAGTTTACAGGTATCTATGCATTTCAGGGTAAAGTAGTGGAAAGACCATGGGCCCCTCCCCTGTCTGAACCTAGCTCGTCTGCTCAAAGGCTTCCTGACCTCAGCTCTCCAGGGCGGGCCCTTAAGCCTCATTTGGAGAAAGGAGAGCAGTGGTTTCCCCATGAAAAGAATGGAAGCTTAGCACTAGGTAGACAACAACGAAACTTCCTTTTCCCTTTACATTTTAATACAGCTTGTGTGTGCTATTATAAAAATCGGGGATCACTGTATTTTCTAGGCTGGATCTAATTGTGATATTTTAAACACAAGAAAAAAGGAACTAATTTCAAGATGTGAGAAATGCAGAAGTCAGTTCCAATGGATTTCCTGCTGGACCTTGGTTTTCTACCCCCCAAAATAATTAATTATATTGTCTACGTTAGCCTCAGCCCTCTGCTTGTATGATTCTTCCCTTTTGTTATTTTTTGCTTTTCTCTTCCTTTCTGTATGTCTTGGCAGAGCTTACCTCTCTACCACCATCTCCCCGCCCTCCTTTCTGGCTCACAACTAATGTTTGTTTAAAAGGGGGAAGTTGTTTTGCTGCTTTTTAAAAACCTGTTTTGGGGCAGAAATGATTGACAGCATTGAGAGTCTATCATAAATCTACTACCACATTAGGGTATAATGGGTGGATTTTATCTCTGTTTTTTTGGTAGCAACTTCAGAGAGTAGGTTTATTTTAGAGAGGAATTCCTCACAGGAACTTTGTAAATGTTACAGTTCTACTGGTGGCAATTTGTGAATTTATCTTGGGGAGCATTACATGCAGATCTCAATGTGACATACCTAACTACAACAACACATGCTAATTCTGTGTGTTTCTAGTGGGAAAAAAAAATCCTTAATTGTAAAGGTGAATGATAGGGATCATATCAGATCCATAATTTGATCAAGAGTCTTCCAGAACACAAACAGAATATTTAAACATGAATTCTCACTGAAATACTCTCACTGAAATACACTGATATATTCTAGACTGATTTAGGGGTCTAGCACATTCTTTTCCTAAAAACTCTTGCAAGTATTCCCCTCCTCCCCCTACAAAGCTAGAACAAATGGATTTTTTTTTTTTTTTTTTTTTTTTTTTTGCGATACCCGGGCCTCTCACTGTTGTGGCCTCTCCCGTTGCGGAGCACAGGCTCCGGACGGGCAGGCTCAGCGGCCATGGCTCACGGGCCCAGCCGCTCCGCGGCATGTGGGATCCTCCCGGACTGGGGCATGAACCCATGTCCCCTGCATCGGCAGGCGGAATCCCAACCACTGCGCCACCAGGGAAGCCCCAACAAATGGATTTTGAGGAGCACTAGGTCAGTCTCTAAACTCCTACCATCCAAATGGACAGGGCTGCCAAGCCAGCCCTCAAGCCCTCGTTACCATTTCTTTGTCCAGACCTGAGGGGTGGGGAGTAATTTCTGCCAGCTCACCTGTGGGCCACACCAGGAGGAAAAGGGGCAGAAGGAGGTGAGCCAGGCAGCTGTTCTCAGCCTTATCTCTGCTTAAAATTTGGTTAAAATGACTGCTTGAATTTGGCTGGAGTTACCTTTTCACTTCATTCTGCTATTAAAGAAGCCAATAAGCAGTGCAAATAATGTGCATGAAATTACAGATGCGAGAGGACCCTTTCCCCGGGGCCTCCCTTGCCTCTCAGGGAAAGATGTTGAGACTATCATGGTCTCAGAAACTTGCATGAAATGAAGAATTCACCTGATCAAAAGAGCTCACAGCCATTTAAAACAATTTTCAGGTGAAGAAGGAAGTGGTCCAGTGGATCCACATCACCTCACCTCACCTGGACTTAGTATCTGTGTTATGGGTTCATTATCTCCTGTTTTATCATAGATATGAATTTCTTTTTTTATTTTTAATTTTTTAGCATTAAAAAATATCTTTATTGGAATATAATTGCTCTACAATGTTGTGTTAGTTTCTGCTGTATAACAAAGTGAATCAGCTATACATACCCATATCTCCTCCCTCTTGTGTCTCCCTCCCACCCTCCCTATCCCACCCCTCTAGGTGGTCACAAAGCACAGAGCTCATCTCCCTGTGCTATGCAGCTGTTTCCCACTAGCCAACTATTTTACATTTAGTAGTGTATATATGTCCATGCCACTCTCTCACTTCGTCCCAGCTTACCTTTCCCCATCCCTGTGTCCTCAAGTCCATTCTCTACATCTGCATCTTTATTCCTGTCCTGCCCCTAGGTTCTTCAGAACCATTTTTTTTTAGATTTCATATATATGTGTTAGCATATGGTATTTGTTTTTCTCTTTCTGACTTACTTCACTCTGTATGACAGACTCTAGGTCCATCCACCTCACTACAAATAACTCAATTTCGTTTCTTTTTATGGCTGAGTAATATTCCATTGTATATATGTACCACATCTTCTTTATCCATTCATCTGTCGATGGACACTTAGGTTGCTTCCATGTACTGGCTATTGTAAATAGAGCTGCAATGAACATTGTGGTACATGTTTCTTTTTGAATTATGGTTTTCTCAGGGTATATGCCCAGTAGTGGGATTGCTGGGTCGTATGGTAGTTCTATTTGTAGCTTTTTAAGGAAACTCCATACTGTTCTCCATAGTGGCTGTATCAGCTTACATTCCCACCAACAGTGCGAGAGGGTTCCCTTTTCTCCACACCCTCTCCAGCATTTATTGTTTGTAGATTTTTTGATGCTGGCCATTCTGACTGGTGTGAGGTGATACCTCATTGTAGTTTTGATTTGCCTTTCTCTAATGATTAGTGATGTTGAGCATCCTTTCATGTGTTTGTTGGCAATCTGTATATCTTCTTTGGAGAAATGTCTCTTTAGCTCTTCTGCCCACTTTTGGATTGGGTTGTTTGTTTTTTTGATATTGAGCTGCATGAGCTGCTTATAAATTTTGGAGATTAATCCTTTATCAGTTGCTTCATTCTGAGAGTTGTCTTTTCATCTTGTTTATGGTTTCCTTTGCTGTGCAAAAGCTTTTAAGTTTCATTAGGTCCCATTTGTTTATTTTTATTTTTATTTCTATTTCTCTAGGAGGTGGGTCAAAAACGATCTTGCTGTGATTTATGTCATAGTGTTTGCCTATGTTTTCCTCTAAGAGTTTGATAGTGTCTGGCCTTACATTTAGGTCTTTAATCCATTTTAAGTTTATTTTTGTGTATGGTGTTAAGGAGTGTTCTAATTTCATTCTTTTACATGTACCTGTCCAGTTTTCCCAGCCCCACTTATTGAAGAGGCTGTCTTTTCTGCATTGTATATTCTTGCCTCCTTTATCAAAGGTAAGGTGACCATATGTGCGTGGGTTTATCTCTGGGCTTTCTATCCTGTTCCATTGATCTGTGTTTCTGTTTTTCTGCCAGTACCATACTGTCTTGATGACGGTGGCTTTGTAGTGTAGTGTGAAGTCAGGGAGCCTGATCCCTCCAGCTCTGTTTTTCTTTCTCAAGATGATTGTTTTGGCTATTTGGGGTCTTTTGTGTTTCCAAACAAATTGTGTAACTTTTTGTTCCAGTTCTGTGAAAAATGCCACTGGTAGTTTGATAGGGATTGCATTGAATCTGTAGATTGCTTTGGGTAGTAGAATCTTTTTCACAGTGTTGATTCTTCCAATCCAAGAACATGGTATATCTCTCCATCTGTTTGTATCATCTTTAATTTCTTTCATCAGTGTCTTATAGTTTTCTGCATACAGATATTTTGTTTCCTTAGGTAGGTTTATTCCTAGGTATTTTATTCTTTTTGCTGCAGTATCCCCTCCCTCTTAAGCCTCCCTCCCACCCTCCCTGTCCCACCCCTCTAGGTTGTCACAAAGCACCGAGCTGATCTCCTTGTGCTATGCAGCAGCTTCCCACTAGCCATCTGTTTTACATCTGGTAGTGTATATATGTCAGTGCTACTTTGGTCGTTAACTCTATTTGAAGTTTCAGTGCAGCAGGCCTGCCCAAGGCCATAACACAGAAATAAAATATTCTTTGGATACCGAGTGAGGTAGACATAGAAAGGAAGAGGAATAGTTTCTCAGGATATTAATGTATGATCTATAACATGTGAAGAAGGACCACTGAGAAAGTCTTTCTCCATCAGTTTTCAGGAAATGATGGAATAAATATAAGGTAGAAGGAAACATACCATTTCAGGGCGTGTGTGCTCTGATTGAAAGAAGGGGACAGGGTAATACAGTCAATGGAGAGTCAGCTATTGTGCCCCTCCATGGCACTTCCAGAAAAGCACCAGCTAATTGTCCCATTTAAGTGTCCACTAGGTTAGCACTGCATATGAATGTTAATGCCTTTTGGTTTTTTTTAATTCAAAATGTCTTAGGCTTTCAGCAACCAGTGGCACCTTGCTTTTTCTTTTCACAAGCTCCCTTTTGACTACAAGTATGTACAACATTTATTAATCTATCTACTCCATTCAGATACATTTGAAACCAGTATATCCTTTTCCCCTTTGCTTTTAAATGAAAAGAAACTAAAATTGAAAAGAAATCTTTCATCTCACTACCTTTCCCTTGAATGTGAAAGCTAGGCTTGAACTGGCTTTTCTGCCACTCTTAACTTCTTGGGGAGTTGTTGAGTAGGTTTTCTTAAAAAACAAGGCAAACTATTTTGCTTTTAGGGAATAAAGAAGGATTAAAAAAAATACCATTCATCATCAAGTAGATTTCCGTTAGCACAGTGATCAGTTTCATTACATGGTATGAATACCTCTTTTATGTGCTAGAAGCGCTCATTCTCCTTTCAAAACTATATTGAAAATAGTTTGATGTCAATTTCCATGGTGATAGAAAAGAAGAACATCACTTGGAACCATAACAAACACATGTATCTGAATTATTGTGAAACACTGAGTTGGTCCCTCTGTGTCAAGAGTTCTCTGGTTTTTGTTGTTATTATTGTTTCATTACCTGAGAAGAAAAAAATGCTTTTTTAAAAATGTAGGGCAATTATTGAATTGCATCCTTTTAAATACTTTGCTGGTCAACCTTTTTTTTTTTTTTCTTCCAGAAGACGATGTTTCAAAGCAAGCATCCTAATTCTGCTTTTGTAAAAAATTTAATAATGCAACTCTCTTTGGATGGAAAAGAGCTTTATGTAAGGCAGCAATACCTAATATTCCCTTTATATTGCCAAATGCCACCATTTAATTGTTTTTATTGTTTATGAGGCAAAGAAACTTTTGGATAAGTATTATATTGGTATAACTTTCCAGTCTTCTTTTTCTTCTACAATTTGTACCTACTTGGTATCACACGTTAAAACTATGCAAGTATGAACCTCTCTGGTGCAGTACTTGTGAGGGATGTGATGAATCTGGTTTGCTTTTTCTGGGTTCCAGAATCAGGCCAACAATTGTCAGATAGGAGCCTCCCAGCCCAGATAGGTTCCACATCATATTTTGAAGAACTTCAAACGTGTTAAGTCAGGACTTCAAAATAGAGGCAGAGAATTGGTTGAACAAGAATGAGCTCACACTGTGGGTTTACTGTATATTTTATCTTATTGAATACAATACACTCAAATAGAATACCTGCACCAGTCAAATTAAATCTCAATTACTCATCACAAAAGAACTCATGAAGACCCTGAAACCCTTATTCAGATGTTTCTAAGGCCTTTGTTTCCATTCTACTCCTGTTCAGGTCCTCTGCTTTCATTATTCTGTTATTACTTCCTTTCTGCCTACAACCCACAGTTTTATCTATTAAAATGGCTTCTTGCTCATATCTGGACTTTTAATAGTATTTGCAGAAATGCATTAATCCCCCTTTCTGCAATGATCTTTTTTAACCTATGTGTCTGAGAGTTTTGACTTTGTGCTATACTTCCTTCACACACTGTCAGTCTTAGTTACTAAGAAAGATCTAGATGTTACCAAATCAAAACTTGGGTCTACTCACCCATGAGCAGTAAAGCCAATCTACTGACACTGGGTTATGGTGAAGGAAAGTACAGCATTCTAAGGTGCCAAGCAAGGAGTCCAGGACAGCTAGTGCTCAAAAAGCTTGAACTCCCTGATGGGTTTCAGCAAAACATTTTTAAAGGCAAGGCAAGGGAGGGTCCGTGATCAGCTCATGCACAATTCTCTGATTGGTTGATGGTGAGGTAAAGTATCAATAAAAAGGTTATAAGTTGTTGAAATTTTCCAGTTTCCAGCCAGACTCCAGAGGACATGTGTTAATTTCTTCCATTCAGTGGGGGTCTTAGCATCTGCAAAGCAACTCAGGAAATGTGCATCAGATACTATTATCTGAGTACTTCAGAGAGGAGCTAAAGCAGAGGATCTTCCCGGGAGGGAGGGGTCTGTCCTTGGAAGGCTCCCTAGGGTCGTGCTCAGTTACGTAGAGCTGGCTTTCTCTCTACTTGGTGTCAGCCCTTTCACATCTTAACCAGAGTTACAGAATACCAGGGTTACAGAAGGTGTTTCCTTGTCTTCAAATTTCCTCCAAGTTGGGCATGATTCAGAAATGATTGTAAAATCAGAGAGGGATTACGTTCTTACGGTCACCGCTGGCTCTGAGATCTACTTTCACGTAGTCAGCCTGGGTCATGGATCATTTTGCTGTTTTCAGCATGCTTCCTTGTCTCATGTAAGGGGAATGTGGGTCAAGCTGGACCTTTCCCTGACTTATACCGAGAGGGAGAGAGAACATAGCACACTTTGTTAAAGACTTAGAAGATGGAAGAAGTTTATGTTTCAGAAATTTGAAAACTTGAAATTGTATGTTAAATATACTTCTTCAAAGGTCTTTTAACTACCCTGCCCTTGAGATTTTTCCCTAGCCACTCCTCATTTATTTTCTATTTCTTCTTTCCTCCTCTTCCCTCTCACCTCTCTTCTTCAATTTCCCTAGATTCCTCCCTCCAAATTCTTCTATTTGGCAGAACAATTTGGTCTTCCCCTTGCTTCTGCTCTCAAATTTAGTTGCAGGATTTCCCAGGCTCACCACAGAGTTCAGGTGACTGTAAGGACCATCTACTCCGTTAACAGTGACACTCAGGCTTGGCAAAGAAATTGAGGTTTCATTTTTAAAAAAATTTTATTGGAGTATGGTTGATTTACAATGTTTTGTGGGTTTCAGGTGTACAGCAAAGTGAATCAGTTATACATATACATATATCCACTCTTTTTTAGATTTTTTTCCCATACAGGCCATTACAGAGTATTGAGTAGAGTTCCCTGTGCTGTAGAGTAGGTCCTTATTAGTTATCCATTTATATACATAGTAGTGTGTATATGTCAAGCCCAATCTCCCAATTTATCCCCCTCCCTTTGAGATTTCATTTTATAGGAATATAGCTCTGACTTTGTATCTAATTTTCATTCGATTATACTGGGTTATAATTTCTTTCTAGTTTACATTGATATGACTAAATCTGCACCATTATGTTCAATTTTTAGTATTTTATTTTGAAAAGGACTTGACTAAACTAGAGTTAGAGGAAGAGAAAGTCCTTAAAATTCGAATATAGGAAATAATGATCATAACTGGGATGTATTTATCTGAAAACAAAACAAAACACAAAAACAACTGAGTGAATGGGAAAAATGAGTGTATGTATCATTTATTAGAACTATTTCTACAGAAAGTATTTTAATGTTCTACTCCTTTTTTTGTGTTTTTTTTTTTTTTGGTGGTATGCGGGCCTCTCACTGTTGTGGCCTCTCCCATTGCGGAGCACAGGCTCCGGACACGCAGGCTCAGCGGCCATGGCTCACGGGCACAGCCGCTCCGCAGCATGTGGGATCTTCCCGGACCGGGGCACGAACCTGTGTCCCCTGCATCGGCAGGCGGACTCTCAACCACTGCGCCACCAGGGAAGCCCTGTTGTACTCCGTTTTGAAGTGTTTCAAAATGTGACCACATTCACTAACCATATAGTCACCTAAACTCTTTGGTGGCACTTCTGTTACAATTAACTCATAAAAGATGTTCTTTCCAAAAAGGTGACTGTACATGGAA
Source organism: Grampus griseus (assembly GCF_964374135.1). NCBI lineage: Eukaryota > Metazoa > Chordata > Mammalia > Artiodactyla > Delphinidae > Grampus > Grampus griseus. The sequence continues at coordinate 43,898,863 of NC_139006.1, read as the reverse complement.
ATAAAATCTTACAGTGAGAACACAGTTGGCTCTCACATCTGTACCACTGCCCTTCCCTACAAAGTTATAGGAAATTCTTCATTCATAACAGAAACTGTGTGTGACCTTCAAAAGAGTGGACATGAAAAGCTGCCTGTGAACTTTGTGCTCAGCTTTTTAGGACAAGCAGCTGCTGAAGTTCATCCAGAAAGTTTACCATGAATGTGTATGTGACTGAGTCTTCCAGAGTGATGCAGGTTGTGTAATTTGGATTCTCGAGATGGATATTTGATGACATGATCATGGGTCCAATTTCATGATTATCCCAAGAGAAATGCTGATCAGCATCGAATTTATTTTGGGAAAGGGAAGGTAATTAATTCACTGTTTGTGTCTCGGACACCTGCCAGGTCTTCTTTGAGAGGCCAGACTGCCTCAGCCAGCTGTCATGGCCTTCCAAAGCATTTCAAGCCCTGTGTTGGCCATACCAAACTACTGATCATTACCTCTGGCAGAAACTGTACAGGAACAGACATGGCCTCAGGACAGGCTCGCTCCTGATGACATCTGAGTTTGTGGAAGTGAAGTCTACTTCACTCTTGGGTCACTATTTGAACCCAGGTAACCTTGGAGTCAACTCCAGTGGTAACTGTAAACACGGGACTTCTATTTTATTTACCCAAATTTACATCTCTGTATTTGTTGGCAAGCTCGTGCCATAACGTGGACAGCAGGCTTAAATAGTTTTGTAAAAATTGATTTCTTTGGACACACACCTCTATTTGCTCGTGCCCTTTATACCTCATTAATGATTAACCCTCTTTAATGAACTTAATTTGAATATGGTTAGAGAAATTGAGTGGAAATTTCGTATTCGTTAAAGATAACTTTAAATCTCTCTAAAACCAAAGACAATATGGTTTGAAAATAAGACTGCTGTACTCTTTCTAGAAATTGCTGTTTAGAGGTCTTTTGAGAAGTGCCTTCATTCATTCAAAAACTAGTCATTGGTGTCTATCATATATCACACAATTATCATATATCAGTATCTATCATATATCAGACGTTGTAGGAATACAATGATGAATAAGACAGATGGGTGCTAGGATAGAAGCCAATTGTTTCTGGATGAGACAGCCAAAAAACAAGTTAAAAGACAGACAAAGAATGTTCAAGTTTAATAAGCGCTGTGAAGGGAACAAACAAGGGACAGAGAGAGAAGAACAGAGGTTACTCTAGGGATGTTTTCTAAAGAGGGACATTTACCCTGAGACCCAAAGGAAAAAGAAGAAGGGGAGACACGTGGTGGGCTGGACCCAAAGGAACTTGAGGGAGATTGAAACACGATGAGGTTAAATAGAAAGACAGAGGTCAAGTCATGCACAGATTTATACATCAAAGCGAGGAGATGGACCATATTCTAATTACAACGGAGAGTACAATAAATGTAGGGTTTTTTTGGTAAAGATATGATCCGATTTTTGTTTTAAAAATGCCATTTTTCTTATCTGTTTGTCAAAAAGTTTGGAGAGGAAAAAAGGAAACAAGAAAAGAAGTAGGGAGACCACTCAAAAGATAGTAGCAGGAATCCAGGAAAGGGAAGATGTTGAGGTGACTAAACATAGTGACTGTGGGAAATGAACGAAATATTTGGGACGTATTTTGGAGGTAATATGGAAAGAAATGCCTAATCCATTGGACGTAGGGGGCATGGTTTCTGCTGAAATAACATGGTAGAAATTGGAAGAAAGACAAGAAGACTGGACCTTATTTTGCAAATAGCAGTTTTACCCCAACCAGTCTGTAGACTACAGTTGTGCATATTTATTTCTCAGACACAGAGGATGACACCAGGGCCTATACAGGGAAAAGAATCTGATGGAGAGTGCCTTTCCTGTGGGGACTGGAAAGCAGAGCTTTAGAGGACATTTGCTTTATTTTAGGTGATGACAAAGACTCTCTCCTTGACATAATTTTAGTCAGATTCCTCTGAACCCTCAAAGTCCCAATGTTGGGCTCTGTGTTTGGCGCTTATAGTCTAGTTTTAGCAAGAAGCCTGCTGGGTTAGTTTTTTGAAAATTCCCCACCTTGATATCTTATCCCCTGGCCTGGCTTCAGCGAGAATCCTGTTGAGTTGGTCTAGCGAGAATGCTCCTAGCTTGGATGTTTCCTCTTAATAATTTTACATCCACTGACCTCCGACTCCTCCTTGCCTGTGAATCTCCACTGGTCCTTCTAGCCAGAGTTGAGCCTGGTCTCTCCCAGCTTCTGCAGAAAACCCCTTGCACCGGTCCCCCTGGATAAAGTCTGTCTTAACCTCTTGAACAAAGTGCCATGAATATTTATTTTACCAGTAGAGAAAAAACGAATGAAAGAAAGCAGTCAGGGAAGAATAAGAAGGGGTAGCAAGAGCTGATGGATTGGAAAACTGAAGGTGAGTGGATATATTTGAATGGCAGGAGGCAGCCAGCAGAAAGAAACAGTGACCTTGCGCCTTGTGGAGAGAGCTAACAGCTCTTGGGACAGAAGTCTCAGCACCTCTTCTTGGGCATCTTCTTCCTACTTCTCAGAAGAAGAAAAGGGAAAGTGTCTTGCTCCAGGGGGCCTTTCCCCGCCATCACTCCCAGCCACCTAGGTTGTTTTCCTGCTAAAGGATATTTCTCTTTTAAATCTTACAAGTCCCCACCGTGACAACAATTTCTTGGAAATGGAAACCTTGTGATGACATTTGTTTACCTGGGGAAGCACCTGAATTTGTGCCTTCTTACGAGAACCTGAAATGGATACGTGCATACCTGGGAGGAAATGAATATAGCTCTACTAGACTAGATGGTATGCTGAGCGCATTATCATTGCCGTTACAATGACACTTCCATTTGAATTACGCTGAAAGCTTTTGATTATTTTTTGTTTGTTTTTTAATTTATTTTTGGCTGTGTTGGGTCTTCGTTTCTGTGTGAGGGCTTTCTCTAGTTGCGACGAGCAGGGGCCACTCTTCATCGCGGTGCGCGGGCCTCTCACTGTGGCGGCCTCTCTTGTTGCGGAGCACAGGCTCCAGACGCGCAGGCTCAGTAGTTGTGGCTCACGGGCCCAGTTGCTCCGCGGCATGTGGGATCTTCCCAGACCAGGGCTCGAACCCGCGTCCCCTGCATTGGCAGGCAGATTCTCAACCACTGCACCACCAGGGAAGCCCAACTTTTGATTATTTTGAATGCATCTCTTCAGCATCATGTAAAGCAGATCAATCTGAAATGTTCCCCCCCCCCACAACAAATCCCACATGTCTGTTAAGGGCTCTATGTAATATAAATCCAGACAACCCAGACCTTGATTAAGTGTGATAGTTTTCATGTCAGATTTAATCTCTCAAGGATTCTGATACTAATCTGAATGCAGGTTTGGCTCAATTTTCAGTGTGTATCTCTTTGAAAGGTGTTAATGCTTGACAATTTAAAATCCATGCAGGTTATTTTAACATTGTTCCCCGAATCAGATGTTTATGTGTATACTGGCCAATGTTAATTCCTAGAATAGTTTCACTGTTATGTGTTTGTCGTGCTCCTAATGGTGCAAAAGAGACTTCTTTAGAAACAGGGAGCTCAGATGAAGCGGTTCCTAGCTGTTCCCTGGTATTCTCTTTCTCTTCCTCCAGAATATTCGTGGCAATCTGTCATGAAGAGGACCAAAGTACAGGATATAATTTCAATGTTTTGGGGCTCTTGCATTAGGTTATTTATCTAGAAGTCATAATAAGGGTTAAGAACCTCTCAGTGCCCAAATGGTCTTTGGTATTGGAATTACAGGTACCTCATTGACAGTAATAATCAAGCTATTTCATCAGACAGACGGCTGAACTCGCACTGGAAGACTTCTTCACAGAATGCCGTCCCTCAGCTGTCAGTCAATTCTCCAGGGTTTTGCAGACTTGAATAGAAATAATACCCAGCCAGCATTTATCATCAGGCTCAAAGTACTTACCCAGCATGAGTATTCTTTATCACTGAATCGGGATGAGCCTGTAAAATAATTTGTTAGGGGAAAAAAAGTATCTTTGTCCTTTGGTTCTTGAACAGAAAAGAAAGGCTTTCTTGAAATCAGTCTGCAGTCAAACCAGCGCCTCCAGGTAAATCAGAAATAGAACTTTTGCAGATGACAAAGGATGGTTAGGTCTCTGAAACAAATGTGTAAAAATGAAAGTTTTGGTTCAAGGATATATTTTTCAGTTTCAGAACTCGGAGCAAATGACAGTAGTGATATTGAAAACTTTTCCAGATGCCGACACCCTCAGGTCTTCCTCGTAGATTTATCTGTTAAACAGCTGTTTTATCTGGTAAACAGCTCTGTAACACAGAACACACTCTCCAAACAACCAAAAACTTCTCTCACAAGGAATATGAAAACAGAAATTTGATGATGATAAACAAAATTAGAAGCAGGTACAGAGAGAATTTGGGAAAATCCAAATATGCTTCTAGTCTGCTTATAACAACACCTCTTTCTCAGGCATTTTTCATAGGAAAATTTTAGTTCTACCTTGAACAAAGCTGGCTTTTTCACTTCATAATTTATCTTCTCTACTTGATTTCTCTTCTGTATTTGTACTATGTCTATACTTCCATTTCTTTTCTGTACTCTGGCTTGATGGCTTTTAACACAATCAGCTGAATAGCCGTGTGTGTGTGTGTGGGTATTCAGGTGTGTGTAAGGAGGTGAAAGCGTATCGTATCTTTTAAGCAGCACTATTAATGTGATCACGTATAACAGGAGTCCACTGGCTCTAGGAAGTTAAGCAGTGGTGGCAGTTGTTCTCAAAGAACACCCATATGGACTTTCTTCTCGAGTTCTAAAAGCAAACATAGAATAACATCTTGTGCATGCTGTGTTTGAAAATCCCTCCACACCGGCTGAGTTGCAATTTATTTTTTCTGCCGGCTGAGTTGCCCTCACTATTGTACGTGTTAGCGTCTGCCTGAGCCGAAAGTCTAACATCCCTCCTCATTCCTATTGTTTACTTATAGAGATCTTCCAAAAAGAGATGCAGTTTGCATTCGTGAGTGGCAAAAATAAATTAATTAGGTGCTTGGGGAAATAATTGTGGAAATATACTTCAAGGATTCCATACACGGCTATAAAAGTAAGACAACTTAGCTACTACTGGGTTTGGATCTATAAGCAGTACCCAGTCACAGGACTCATTTCTAAGGAAAAATTGTAAATAAATAATTTTAAACTTTAAAACTGTGATCATCTTACACACTTATATGGTGTTCGAAGGTGTTTGAAATCCTTTACCACAATCAGGGATTTTCCAATGTTCCTAACTTAGCAGCAGAAAAAAAGTAAATATGAATCCTTGGGTAATTCAGGGTACAGTCTGTTACTCCCTGACCCAAGCATGAAATTCTCTGAATTCCTGTAGTTTCTCATAAATACTCATGAGCATTTTGCACTGTATACATGTAATAGACATGGTTATTTCAACACGAAATTAATGTCTCCCATCTCCTTGAATAAAATGATGCTGAAAAATATACCAGCTTTATTCTGTGGCCTCCAGTAGGTGTGGGGCTTCTGTAGTATCATCGGGGTGTCACTCAGGTTAAGAGGCTTGCAGCAATTAGGCTGGCTTGTCACGACAGCCCCGCAGCGTATTCTAGGAAGGTAGCTCTTGTTACCTTTAGTTTACAAAGGCAGGAACTGAGGCTCAGAAATTTTAAGCAACCTGATACAGGTAAGCTGTGATCTCCCAATGATTCCAAGCTCCACTGCTCCCTTAATGCCACTGAGCTGTCTGAATAAATAAACTTCTATCCTCGGTGCTGTCTATGGAATCCAAAATAAAACCCCTTCTGTCATCACCTCTCTGCTTCCCCACCCCCTCACCTTAGCCCAAGAACTTTAGAGATATGTTATATTAGGCTAATATTTTTCAGCGGGACTGGGTTTGCTATAAATAAACTCTGAAAAATGTCACCGACAATTGCTAATTTTCTGGGTGAGGTGCACGGATAAAAGGAAACAGGCAAACGCGGGCCTTTCCTTTCCAAGTTCATTCACTTTCTAAGTCACTCACTCACGCACTCTGCAGTCTGGCGCACATTCTCTAAAACTGTAGGCACCATGTTCTAAGCGCTGTGCTATGAGAATTATGTGCCATCCACAGACAAATCACAACCACATTTGTTTTTCCTTCTTCTTAGTTTACTTATGTCTCTTTCATAGATCACTGAGTGGGATAGAGAACTAAATATAGAAGATGGTATGGCACAAAGAGCTCTTTCATTGAGTTATGCTCAGGGTTTTATGAGAACACAGAGGTGATGTATCAAAATGAGAACCTTCAGTCAGGGAAGACTTATGGGGGAGGTGGCAAGTGAGCTGAAATTTGAAGGATGAGTAGGAGTCTGATAAACTAACCATGGGTGTAGAGCATGACGGAGTCAGGGGGGCAAACTGGTTTCCTTGCGTTGTTACTTCTGATCCCATGATGAAGTTGAACAAAAGAATGAGTTGAGGTGAATATAGAGACCTGGTCCGGCCTCTGTTAAAAAGAGCTTCCAAATCGACCTGTAATGTCTGCCAGGGCATGAAGAGAATGCCAGGTGTTCCCCACATTAGCACTGTTCTCAATGGATTGTTGGAAGAGAAACAAAGAGAAAAATTCAGGTTTGATTATTGTGACTTGTGGTAAGCATGGCAAGAAAAGCTGACAAATTACAACATTGGAAATATACAGCAGAATTAATGGCAGAAAGTTATACATTTGCCCATCTCTTTTGTGTATTCTTATCTCTTTTCATTTAGTGGAAGAAAGATGTAATTTTATTTTTCCTGGAAGATTATAAAAATGTTATTGTTCTTACTTGCACATTTATGTATCTATTTGCTGCCTTGGTCACAATGCCATTTTCTTATTTATATGAAGTATTTTGAGAAAGGTGAAATACAGGCAGACTATGATCTATTTGTTAATGTATTATACATAAGAATGGTTTGAATCTATTTTATCTAAACCTGTGCCATCTATTCAACTCTGAGTTTGCGTAAAATACATATTTCTATTGCCCTTAGAATACATGACATTTTATCAAAAGTGACCTATGTGCTCCTGTATGTTTCTCCTGCAATGATACCTCCTGGGTTTCCTGTAACAAAGAACTTCAAGCTTCTGAGGAGAAGTTAATGTTCTTTCTTTTGAAGACTGTGAGTCTGTGAGATCACACACTAAATAACTGAAACTTGAAACATCATAAATGTATTTTCAAAACTCAGGCATTCTGTGAGACATGAAATGAATTTCATGCCCATCAGCTTCCTGGAGCCTTGTCACAATAGATAAGGCCAAATCGAAGGATGCAGCATTACTTCTTGTGGGCTAGTGAGCGGCAGAGTTAATAACTGAATCATAATTTCACTCCAGGACACAGAAGCTGCTACATCCTGTCTCCTTTTGATCACTTTATCCATAATAGCAAAAATAGAAATACTTTAAATCAGACCAAATGATGAAGATATCTATATATGCTCTCCTATAATTTGACTTAAACACTTATTCAAAATCCTTTCCTCTGGTGGGCTTCTCAGATTAATCCCACCATCCGATTACTTAATATTTCATGTATGTAGCACGTTGATTGTGTTAATGACCCCAGTTCTTCATACCATCACACCCTCCGCATATCCACATGCTCTGCGATGTGCTCTAGTGGTCCTCAGCATTCAGGGAGTCTACTTCCCCAAGCCTTCATTCTGAGTTGGGCCATGTGATTTGATTTGGCCCCTGCATGTTCAACAGTTGTGATCCAAGTAGGAGCTTGTAAAAGTGCATGCCATTTCCATCTCCTCTTTCTTCCTCTGATTTTGCCATGAGAACAGGCCTAGGCTAGCCTACTGGAAGAGAGACATGTGTCCCTACTCCCCCAGCTGCCAGCCAACCAACCACCAGACATCATTATTGTGACAATAAATTAAATCACAGATGACCACAGATGCATGACCAACCCTGCCAAGCCCAGCCCACGTCTGCCGAGCACTGTAGACTCATGAGTTGAGTACATGTTTATTATCTGATGACACCAGGATCTTGTGCTTGGTACATAGCTGTGTTGTGACCATACATACTGATAACGATTTCTGTTGTTTCTTTATATGTATATTATGCTTTCTAATTTAGAGCATAAATACATTTATATTATGCTTTTGTTGCATGTGCTAAACTTATTCCATTTTTCTCCCCTGTCCTCACAAGCTTTATTTAAAGAACTTTCTCTCTGAGACCCTAGAAAAGGCTACCGCATGGCCCTCCACTCCCTTCTGCCAAAATAACTATTTGGATTAAGATTGTGTACCTGTTTCAAGGACATACAAACTGGCTGGCTGGCAGCTAACCAGATTCAATATCTATCTGAAGAAAGGAATTTGAATTGAGGTAGTTGGGATGCTCGCTGAAGCTGATCCAGTGTCAGAGAGGTTAGGGATGGTATCCATAGTGGACCATGTGCATAGTTAGTTCATCGTTAGATCAAGCAGGTTGCAAAAGAGAACCCAATATGCCGAAGGAAGCAGAGATGAGAGAGCTTATAGCTACTGAAAGACAGCAAAGGCAACCTTGCTCCTTGTGGCTCTTTGGTCCCCAGCTCTGGTATTCATGTGCTCTACCTCTGATTCTAAGACATTCCCTTTCACTTACATCACATCAAGTGTACATCTGTCAACATGACTCATCATTGATGATGCTGACCTTGATCACTTGGGTGAGGTAGTGTTTGTCAGGTTTCTCTACTGTAAAGTTACTCTTTTTCTGCTCTTTTCATACTGTATTATTTAGAAGGAAGTCACTGTGCACAGCTCACATCTGAGGCGTGGGGAGTTATGCTCTCTCTCCTTGAGGGCAGAGTATCTGTATATATTATTTGGAATTCTTCTGCGTGGGAAACTTGTCTATTCTCTCCCAAGTATTTATAAAATCATTGGAGAGTCATGAATACTTATTTTATGTTTTAGGATATAATCCAATACTATGCTATATATTATACTGCTGAAATTGTTTTCTTTGGCCAGTGGAAGCTTTTCACTGGGGTTTTTGGTTTTGTTTTTTTGAGCACTTCCTTACTTTCTGGCAGCACAAGATGCTCTCTGTGCCACTTTTTATTAAAGCTGAATTTAGTAGGTTTCTATTGCTTGCATTCAACAAGCTTGATTGGAACGTAGATTTACTTAGGTTCAGTTTAATGTCCTTGCTATGAACCTATTGTCTTTCATCTACTCATACTCCAGTCAGTGTGTATGTGGGCATTTGCGTGAATATTTGCATGTGGGTTTATTGGGTAGAGAGGCTGGCAGGAGGGAGAGGGTCACGGTGAAACAGAGGAATAAAAACAAGAGTTAGGAAAGAGTGACTTCTAGAATACCCAAAAGAAAAGTCAGTGAAGGACCAAGCTCGTCTTGCTCTGTGCTACTTGCTTGCCAAAAAATATAGATGTATCTTGCCACAGATTTCTAGGACTACTTATACTTCATGCTAATTATAGCTTCATAACCACCCATATTTATATTTTAACTTCTTTATTATTAATAGCATGGAAAAATGAAATCATACTAAAATATGTCAAAATACCAATAGGATGTTATCTCTTAGAATAAGTGGAACAGAAACTGTTTCAGAAGCATTTGTTTCACAGTGAGCCCAGAGGGAGAGAATTCACATATAAGAATAAAAATGGATATTATTGTTCTGGTACTCCACTAAATGCTTTACTGAAGTACTAATTTTAACACTCAGAACAGAGTGACATCATCCAGGTGGTGATGTCATTCTCAGGTCATTCTCAACTTCATTCCCCCTCATAAGAAGAACAATTAGCAACTCTTCATAGACAAAACACCTTGGGAGAATCCCAGAACCTAGGCGGGAGGCTGAAGCACACCCTTGGACCGCAGAGAATGAGAAGGACCATATTAGAAGGGTTACAAGGGAGGTGTCATGTTGACCCCATCACACTGCCCCCAGGCAAGTAGTACCAAGGGGGCACCTCAGGGCCTATGGTTTCTCCAGTGGGAAAAGAGAAGCCAAGGTGGACATCCAGCTTCTGCAGTGTTTCCTTGAGGCCCACTTGGGTCTTGCCTCATGGGAATCAATGGAGAATCTACTAGACTCAACGACTGGGGATCAGATAGAGATGAAGAAAGGGGGAGGGGCAGGGCTTTCAGTAACCAGAGTTAAGATCTGGGCAGACTGCATTCCTGCTTGCAGCTGTGCCTCCACTGATATCCCAGCCAGTGGCTCTGCCCATCTTCAGAGCCAAGCCGATGGCCTGACTTAGTCAGGGAGCTGGGTTGACAGTTCTGCCTAATTTGGGTTCCCATCCAACAGGGCATGTTGACCATGGAGCCCATTCTATGGCCCATCTGGGCAAGGAAGCAGGCTCAAAGCCTGGCTTAACTTTTGAACCTAACCTCTAGCCCTGCCCCACCAGAAGCAAGGCCAAAGATACCTAGCAGCCAAGGAGCACATGCTACAGCCAGCCTGGACTGGTGAGAAAGATCACAGATGTTCTCTGGAGAAGTAGACACTGCCGAGATGTCCCAGATATATTTCTGAGTAATAAGTGCTGTGTTATATATGTTTTGCAGTTTCCTGTCCGCAGTAGAACAAACCCACACAGACCCCACATACTGTAAAAAACCAGTTTCAAAATGTACACAACATGTCTTGATCATTTACAAGTTTTAATTAACTGAGGTGTGGACCAGGTAATCATTTGTATGGCCTTTCCATTGCTGTCTCTTCTGGTGAAAGAGAGAAAATTAGGATTAAAAAAATAGGGAAAAGAATGATCCAATTTGAAGGTAGAGAATTATCCTAAATGTTATAGAGCAATTTTGGCTAATCTGGCTAGAACATAACTCTTCCATCTCAGGTCAGTCGCCTTTTCTCTATAATACTTATTCTCCAATAGAAGTATTTGAGAAGCTGGTTACAATTACTGGTGCTAGAACTCTCTTTTCGATTCCATGGTTTCAGGATAATTATGGATATCTATCTGAGCCACAAAATTGCAGAATAATTTACTTATTTCATAATGTTTAACATATGACATCTATCCCATCCCAAATACAAAACCCTACCAATCTCCTTTCAATTCTGTCACCCTGATAATTTATATTTCAAAATGAACAGCCACAGTATTTAACAAAAATGGCTGCAGGGGAATCTTCTAGGATTAATCTACATGGGGAATGAGAGAAAATTCTACCTCTAGTTGCCTTGTGTTAGAAGTGGAGAGGAACGAAGAAAATGCTCATTTTATAATGTGAACAAAGTTGGGCTGTGTACCTATGTTATGTCTTGGTTTATTGACATGTAAACTTGACTCTTAGATTCTTATCCATGGATAATGTAGTGTCTTATATTACGAAGTTTGAGTGAGAGTAACATTGCTAATGATTGAATAATGAATTAAGTGACATGGCTATGTTCTCTATGCTCTGACCTTGGTAGGAGAACTTCCCATATATACTACCAAAGATAGTGGTTAAACTAGGAGTTATCTGTATCACTGGGATTTAACTAAAGAATATGTTAGTAAAAATCATGTAAAAATTATCATATACTAATTGAGAGATCATGACAGATGAAGTGTTCAATCTTTGGTGTAAATTTTGATCTTAAAAAGAATGCCGTTGAGAGAAATCTCCTGGACAAAATAAAAGCCCAGAATTTGTACCATTAAATCTTCGATGTAGGAGAAAATGCAAGTTCCTTGGGAAAAAACTCTGTCTTACATTCTTTGCACCAAGGACAGGATTGACAAGGAGTCATAGCTCAATAAATATGTGTTGAATGAATGAAAGCACATATCTGGCTTATTTTTTCTCTCTTCTTTTATCAAATTTTGTATTTCCTAGTTAATTTTGTTCAGTTCTTTTTTTCAGTCTACTTTATTTGGTGTCAGCAAAGCAGCAATGAAGAGAAGCTCAACTTGAGTCTATTTGTATTCATTATCCCAAAACAGAAAAATAATTCCGAAGAACTGAATAAAGTTGGGAAATACTTGTTAGATAACTAATAAGATAATCTATTAGATAACTAGTTAGATAACTAACTGGATACAATACACTGTATTATAACAATCAAAATGGTGACGGCCCTTCCCTCAACTGCACTACTTTGTACCCCTCTCAGAATCCCTGACTCCTAAAGTTCTTCTCTGGTTTCAGAGTCCCATTTGTCTCTCACCTAAGGTATGACTCCTCATAAGATTCTTGCTTTTCCTAACCTTTACAAGAACACATCAAAACAATCAAATAATATGGGATCAGAGGTCAGCTGCTTCTAAGAAATTGAATACTTTACTGCAGCTGAGGAACAGCAGACATTTGGTAAATCCTGTTGCTAATAAATGATTAGTTATCAAACAAGTAGAAAAAGTAAGAAGAGAAAACTTTAAGCTTCTTTATGTGGGAATGGTCAGAGAAAATAATGTGTTGGTTCTCTTGCTCAAGTTAACCTTCTTTTCCTTTTTCATCTGTCCCTCTTCTGATCTCTTCTCCTTCAAAGATGGTCCAGTACAAAATTATGAAGGAAGAAATACTTTACTCTTGTGCCATGCCATTACTTCCCTCATTGCCTTTCTCCTTGCCTGACTCTGTCCCCCAGAGCCAAGGTTCCATTTTAGAAGGGACTTAATAGCGAATGGAATCCCAAAGAAAGTTAATACCTTCCCCTTATTAGCTGATTCAACAGCTAAATCTATGCAGAAATAACATTTATGTTAATATAGAATCACAGTTTCTATCATAAGTGTAGTATCCTAATTTGTGTTTTGTTGTGTTTAAATCTTGGAAAAGATAAACACTGACCAATCCCCAGTCTTTTTTGGTGGGTCCTTTTCCTATCCCTGACTCTGAGAGTTAGAATAACCCAGGGATCTGCTCTTGATCTTTTATTTTTGTTTTTCTTCTTTATCTTGTCTCACTACCATCAGCCCTGTGCAATAGAATTTTCCATGATGATGAAAACACTCTGTGCTGTCCAATACGGTAGCCTCTAGTCACATGTGGCCATTGAGAACTAGAAATGTGACTAATATGCCTAAGAAGTTGAAGGTTTAATTTTATTTAATTTTAGTTCATTTTATTCTATAGCCATATGTGGCTACCATATTGGACAGTGCAGCAGGATGGTTTCATCTAGTCCCATGGCTTTGAAAACCACCTTTGTGCTGATTTTATACCCACATTTTATCTCAAATATTGCCACTTCTTATCACCATCATCTTGGTTACCATAGTCCAAGCAACCGTAGCTGCTTTCAGCATAGCATCCTAACTGGTCTTCCTGCTGCCATCTTGCCTCTCCTACAATATATTCTCCATATAGTTGCCAGAGGGATCACTTAAAACATGGATCATAGATATCATATCACACTCAGAATCCTTGTATTGATTTTACATTGATACTATAAAAATTACCACAATCTTAGCGCCTTAAAACAATACAAATTTATTATCTTTTCTGAAAGTCAGAACTCTGACACAGGTCTCACAAGGTTATGATCTAAGTGCTGGTAGGGCTGCATTACTCTCTGAAAGTCCCCTTTTCCATTTAAGGTACCATATTCCCAGGTTCTGGAGATTAGGACGTAAACCTCTTGGGGAGGATGTTTACGTTTATGTTATGTTATTTTGTTTCCTTCAGCCCATCACTTCCATGGTCTAAACACTTCATGATCTGGTCCTTCTCTATCTCTTTGAGCTCTTTTTCTACAAAGCTCCCCTGCTCTTAGTTCATTTTTACTGCTTCACAATACTGTAATACTCAATATTCCCTTCTCAGAGCCTTTCCGCTAGGTTTGTCCTTCTCCAGAGTTTCCCTGAAACTTTCCATGTCTTATCAGGGGTCTATTCAACTGTCACTTCCTTGGAGACACATTCACTAGCCATCTTGACTAAGAAAACAGGACAAACAAATAAATTATTGTCACCCAGATCAAGCTATAAAGACTTACCTTCTATTATTTTTTTCATAGGACTTATTCTTCTCTGAAATTATGTTAAGGAGCAATTTTTGTTTTTATATATTATTTATCTCACCTAGTAAGATGTAAGCTGTGGAAAAACAGAAATCTTATCTTCTAGCTCATTATTGGAATTCCTAGTACCTGGAACAGTGTAGACACTCAGTAAATATTTGTTGAATAAATAGATAATTGAAGAGTGTTAATACTTAATGTGTTCATAATAATGGAAGTTGATTTGGTAATTCTGATCATATTCAACAAACGCTGACAAAGATTTAATGGTATTTTGTAAAAAGATATGTTCACCCATGGAAAACATATATCCATTTTGACCATTATCAGACTGAATTCTTAAGCTAGGTTAACTCCATTGATATAATTTAGAGAAAAAATACAATCTCATGACTTCCCTTGAAGGCAGAAACTATATTTGCTTACTGTACCATGCTCTAATAAATTATATCTTATAATTCTAATGAAAGCAAATGGGGCAAACACTTGCATTACATATTAAAATTAAATTTATCCTTATTTTCAAGAGTAAATTTAACATCCATTTCACTGATTAAAATTGTATACTAGATCAATGCAGAAGTCCCCAAATCCTCATTAAGACCTATACATGGAGTAACGCACTAATTGTTACCATGACAATTTACAAAGCCTGTAATCGGCAGGCAAAGTCTGACTTCTATTAAATATTTATAAAGAGTAATAAGGTGTTTTCATACCTCCACAAATTTATGTGTCTACCAAATATTCCATATTCTGGATTACATACTATAAAGTTAAAACAATTAAAATTCAAATTAAGCATGGAATAATTGTCTGTTACTGGGCATTGATGTATCTACAAGAGCCTTTACTAGATTGTACTCAGTAGTCTTGAATAGCTCTGTTTTAGTGATTGCTTCCCTTGACCTGCTTGATAACTTCTGGTCAGAGCTGCAAATATTCTTCAAGGATTAGAAAGTCAGTTATGAACACTGTATCAGATTCATGCAGTTTATTCCATATATAATCAGAAGTGTGAGTCGGTGTGGAAGGAAAAGCCAGGAGAAATTGGCAGTGGGAGATCCTGGTGTTCATTTCTGAAATGGAAATAGAAACAATGATTATTTCATAAAAACCCAAAAAGGTAGCAGTCAATTAAGAAATAAAAAAATGAAGTATTGCCATCAATACCTCTTATCTGTTCATCTTCCCGTTTTCTTTACTTTTATTAAAGTTCAGGTTGGCACATGAACTTGCTGATAGTATGGTCACTATCTTGAGTGACCACACAAGTGTCCTATTTGCTCATGACACACCTGGTTTATGCTGGTTGTCCCAATGTAATTATTTATTAGTACTTCCTTTAACTCTAAAAGATGTCCTCTTTTGGATGATAAATTTTATACTCACCCTAACACTTGCTCACATGCATTACAAAAGAATACCAGCTAAATAATGTTGCCAAGGAAAAAGACTTTTAAGTAATTACCAGTGTAAAAATATAACAATACAGCTTATATTCCATGAAATTATAATCAACTTATCAATTGGCTTGAAATGTTAGTGGATTTAGCAAATATGGAAGTTAAGCTCTGGATTTATTTACTTAGAGAATATTTGTGGTAAATTTCCATGTGCCATGTTGGTGTGTTACCATTTACATAAACACACAAAGACACTCACACACTTGTAAATATGATTACAGAAGGAAGGTCCAAGCTATTTATATGCTGGGGATTCAGACATGCCCATGCTTATCTAGAAATATGGTAGGACAGGTCTGCCTCTGGAGTAACTGCCATTTTCATGACGAACAGAGAAAAGTTTATGAGCCTAATAAAAATGTGAAACCAGATAAAAATGCGAAGGCTCATAAACTTTGTCAAAAGAGAATGGATCCACTCAGTGTGATTACATGTTAGCATAAGTATGAATGTATGTGTCTTCCTACACATCTGACTCTAATGCAAATAAGGGTGGAGAGTGGCCAGGTAATGATAATTTAATTTCCTTCCCTCCTCCCTTCTTCCCTTCCTTCCTTCCTTCCTTCCTCCCTTCCTCCCTCCCTCCCTCCCTTCCTTCCTTCCTTCCTTCCTTCCTTCCTTCCCTCCTTCCCTCCTTCCTTCCTGCCTATACCTATTTGATCCATGTGTAAATATAAAATAGTATAAACTTGACAATTGACCAAACCTTCCATATTGTTCCTACCCAGAAGTCACACCCTCTTCAAAATACATAGAACTTATCACATACACCTCAGACTTGTAAATTAATCCTATACGCAGTTACGATAAGCTTGTATTTTACCTTGGCAATAACGTATGTAGTATATGTGTATACAACTTCCATACACTTAAGTCTAGTTTCAAAAACAGCGTGTAAGGTTCTTTCGATCAAGGATCATGTTTTATACTCCATGCTAGCACAAAAAGCGATCAGTGGGTATTTGTTGATTAAATTTCATTAGTGTTGGTACACCATAAGGAATTATGAATCAAAGTCAGAACACTTGGGTTCTGGTTTCAATTATGATCCTTGGATAAATCAATCCTTTTGGTCTACTTCTTTGTGTATATGATAGTGCATAATTTAACAATGAAAGAAGGCAGACAGACAAACTTGAAAAGAAACTTGTAGGATCGCTTATAAGCCTTGCTGGCTTTCTCCCTTGATTCTCACTCCATGAAGGGATTCAGTGCCCCACAGCAGAGGCAGGAGACCCATTCTCCTGTCGCTAATATGGCAGATCCAGGTGCTCTAATATAATCTTGCAGGCAGCATGTGAAGAAAGGCTGCAGTGCTATAGCAGCCTTGCTGTACAAGATAATAGACTTCCTCCTCTTTAATATAGGAGGGAATACATTCATTCCCAAGTTGCCATTTAAACTATGTTGACCCAGAAGCTCAATCTTATAGACACAGCCAAAGTTTTAAACACAGTTTGCAAACTAGTAAAGTGTTTACTAAACATGTAAGGTAAGGCTGGATCAGAAGGACACACAGCCCAACACAGAGGAAAAACATTGAGACAAACAACACGCTCCTGGATCAACTTATGGATCTAGTGCTTCTTTCAGTGTGAGAATGGCATGACATTATAGTCACATAAGGGACACAGACCACAAGGTGAAATGACACTCTGCTGGCCACACCTTGTCTGCCTTTGATAACTGTTTCTGCTTTCATTGGCTACGGGGTGGTTCAGTCCTCTGTGGAACACAGTTTTGTTATGAATTCTCCTACTTACAGGGATATTAGATAATATGTCATAGCTTTTAGGTTTTTCTGTGTCATGGAATTATTGTTTGCAGCCATTTGGACAGTCCTTATCTAAGGAATATATAAGTTCAGCACGCCCATATTGGCTGGCTAAAGTGGGAGAAAATGGTTTATTCAGTTTAGAGGAGGGAGGCTCTTGCTGGTAATATCAATGTATTTGTACCTGCAGGCTACAAATGGAAGTGGGTGCCCAGGAGGAAAGTAACTGGCAAGTCTGAAAAAGCCATGGATCAGAGCCAGATGGATTCTTTAGGATCTGACTAAGTGTGGTATCCAGGCATCTGTCAGCAATAACAATATTGGGATTTATAAAGATTTGTATAGCTTAATAAGTATTTTCTTATGCTGTTCAGACACAGCTCTCTAAGGGGTGTGCTCTTATCCCCGTTTTACTAATGAAGAAGCGGGTTCACATAGGATTAATGAATTACCAGTGGTCCTAACTCTGCTACTAACCGGCTTGAGCAATAACCTAACCTGCCAGTGTCTCAGGCTCTGTAGAGGTGAAATGGGGACAGCAGTAACGATACTTAGCTCATATTGATGCTGTGAAAAATAAATGAGTTAATGCATGTCAAGTGCTAAGAATAGCATGTGACATTCAGGAAGCCTCAACAAATATTAGCTAAAGATTGTGCCGATTGTATGAGGAAGGACCAGGATTGAAATGTGGGTCCTCTGACATCAGATCCAATGAAAGCCTCGCTGTGGTGCAACTGTGCTTTGAGGAGAAGGGTCAGAAATGGAACCAGAGTCCCTGGTGTGTGTCTACAGGGAAGGGAGGCAGGCAAGCGAAGTTCAAGCTCAAGGCCTAAGCAATAAGGACCAGGTTGTCACTACAGGATATGACTTGAGAGAGAGGATCTGCTATTAAGTCAGCCTCTTCTTCTCTGGGAATTTGACCTGCTGCCTTTTAGGGCTGGGACTATCTCCCAAGAACAATTAGCCTGAGCTCTGCAGGCACAAGTGAGAGGTGGAAACTGGGCTGTTCACAACATCGTGCCACTAGTTTGGATGTCACATCAACTCGGAGAATGGAGAACCCAGTGATTTTTCCTGATTCTTGGTGACAGGGCAGTAGCAAAAAACTGCTTTTAGATTGTGCCCTAGAAATTTTGTGGCATACTAAAGAGGAGGGTTGGAAACTATGAGTCAAATTCATAGTGTGATTGGACAATTTTTGGAAAAACTCCATAGACTCTCTAGTTATTAATCTCATAAATCCTGGCTTATTTAGCCCTCACAGCCTATTGTCTCTAATATGGGAAATCAAATTTGGATAAAAAGAAGGAACTACTTAATGAATATAAGTTTCTAAATTGTACTCTGCTGAAAGTTACTAGAATTTAATAGCTCTGTGATTTTCAGCCAGAGAGTTCAATCTCTGAGTCTCCTATCCATCATTGGAAGGGGATTCCTATTTTAGAGAGTTGTTATAAAAATCAAATAGGAAAATGGTTGTGAAAATACTTTGAAAACCATATGATGTATGATGATTACCAATTTAACATAAACTTGTCTTCCTGTTTCTTTTTTAGTTGTCTAGTCCCAAACTTTTCAAACTCATTGGCTGAAAATGATGGTGAATTCCCAGTCCAACTAGTGATATGAAGAGAGCTGCTGGAAATGTACACTATTTCCAATTTATAGATTACATCAACATGTGAAGGTGTGGGAGGGCTAAGGGCAGAATGACGAGACAGGAGGGTATTGTACAAAGGCCACTTTAGGGGAAAGGGATCCTCTATAACCAGGATGATAAGGATGTCAGGATTTGAGAGGAGGAGCTGCATTTGTGAAGAGGAAATGAGTTCAGTCTTAGCCGTGTTCAAAGCCTTGAAGCAGAAACCCAGAGTCACCCCTGATTTATTCATCTCTACTGCCATTTCAAGTCATTTGCCAAGCCCTGAATAGTCATCCTTTTCAATATCTGGCAAAAATCATCTCCCCCTCATTTTTGCTGCCAAGACCCTCATCATTTCTAGGCTGACGACTGCCGTAGTCTCCTCACTGGTCTGTCTGCCTTCACTCTCAGTCCTTTTCATTTCCTCAGCTATGCTATTGGCATCGAAGTTGCAAAGTATAAAAAAAAATATACTCTTCCTCACTCAACGCACATATCACAAGCATTCTGAGCCCATTGATCTCCCCTTGTTTAGACGCGGTGAGCCAAAGGTTTTACTTTGGGAGGCAACTGCTATATGCTGAGCAAAGTTGCTTCTTCTGTTCAAATTGTACATGAAAACTCTAGTGTGCCTTGTAATTCCTCTCAAGGGCACATAAAGAAAATAAATGGTTATTTTGAAATTGTTGCAAAGCCTTCAGGGAAGTGATGTTTGGATACTGGGAAATGTATAAATAAGATTTACTGAGTGATCAGCTCTTGGTCTAAGTAAAGTTGAACAGATGTTCATGAAAAGTTCATATAAACTGCAGAAAACAAAGCTTAAATTTGGCTGAAATAGTTTTAAAAGTTCTGAGGAAAAAACACATGGAATATTCTGGAAAATTCTAGAATGAGTAAAAGGCATTGTCAGATGCCCCATTAATAGCCATATATGTATTGTGAATAGTTGCAGAGAGAGCACAGTAATTACACTTTGATTGTGAAATGAAGATGAAATCAGACGCAGTTTCCTGAAGGGTTATGTCACTTGCAGTGAAGACAGTACTTAAAATTCTACCAGTTGGCAATTTCATAGACTCCTGGAGTGCCTAATACCTTTGATTTTATTTAAATGCATGGACCCTTTATAAAGTGAATCGTCTTGATTTCTTCCTATGATTTATGAAATCCAGCAGTCTTCAATGGTAAAATTATGAACCAATAAGGCTGTTGAAGGTCATTTCAATCACTGTCTTGTACACTATGCCTGTATGTCTTAACCTCTGAGCATTAAACCGTTGGCCGAGCATCACAATTTTGAAGGTCATTAACTGCGATGGATCTATGAAATTCAGTAAGATTGAGGGAATGAAGGGTAAAAGCTATCAGTAACTGTAGAGTGCTCCATATGTAGTTATTAGATAATTAAAAGTAAAAGCTCACACAAGCATATTATAAGTAATACATATTACATATAAAATACGTGTGTTTGAGCACGCACGCACGCACACCGAGAGAGAAAGACGGAGAGGAGAGAGAAAATACAACTATATTAATATTACTGAAGGAAGGGAAAAGTCAGAAAATTGACATGGTGCTTTTTTTAGTGGAAATATGTGGTATGCTGATAGGAGAGCAGGAGTTAGGGTAGGATTTAGTTGAAATCAGGATAATGGTCACTTTATTTCCTCTGGGCTCCTCCAGTCTTCCTTCTAGGCTCTTGGAAATTATATTCCCTGTGTAGGAATGCTAAACACAAGTTGGTCAGCCGAGAAGCTTTTGGTCTTAGATAAATTACTTTAATTCTGTGTCATTTATTTCACCAAATTTGCAGTCTCATGTAATAGGTACATCAGAGCAGTAGAGTTAGGAGTTGTTCCTTTTTCAGAGGTGTGGAGATCTATGGAACCCTATCCATGGAAAATACATCATCCCCATTGCATACCTAGAGCAGTTAGCACGTGGCATGTTTGTTAGTTGTGTATTCCGTGTCTCCTCTGACTTGCTGTGAGCTCTTTGAGAGCAAGAACTGCCTGATTTATCTTTATAATTTCAACGGTAATGATGCTCAGTAAACGATAATGGAATTCAAAGAAGTTTAGATTTTATCAAAAAGGACTACAAATTTAGTGCAACAAAGTTCAAAAGCAGATTTTTATGCAGAGCTATTAGCAAACCAATAACAAATATTTTTAAAGTAAAATTTCTATAGCACAGGATTTCTTCTGCAAAGAACTCCATGATAGTCAGACACAAAAGTAACTCAGGGATATACCACGTTGTGGAATAGGTGTGTCATGACTTGACTCTTAAGTGTGGTTGCTTACTGAAATTAAACTATTCTCCCCAAATCCAGACATCCTAGAAACAAATAAACTTTCTAGCCATGACAATAAGGAAGCTGTTTGAGGCAACTGCAGTTTTTTGAAGGATTTTTTCTAGGAACTTATGGTTATAGATCTTTAAGCATGATGGAATATGAACCAGAGAAAAACTCAAGTAAGGGAAACTTAAAGATGGCGAAGGTGGAAAAAAGTATTGGGAGTTTGATAAGAAAGCTGTCCTTGCTGCTCAAGTAGCAGCATTTCATGTCACTGAACTGAAAACTCCTTGGTGTGATCATCATTTGAGCCATAGGACAGACAATATTGAATCTACTTCAGTCTCTTGATATCTCTTTCCTCAAACTTCATTACCCTAGGCACCTACAAGGCCCAGAGAAAAGCTGAAGTGTTAAACATGGAAACAGAAATATTTTTAAATACTGCCACAGAGCAGCTCAGCTTGCCTTCCCCACAAGGAGGCAGAAGGGGCTGAACTTCACATTAAGCTCCGGGGGATGTTGGCCGGGCTGGCTGTGTGGAACGCCCCAAGGGGTGAAAGGTCAATTCAGCTTTGCTGAGCCATGTCAACGGTGGCTTTCCTTAAGATGCGGACATGGCTCTGGTTGACAGTTTGAAGAAATTTAACTGCTTTGATAGGGTTAAAGGGGGCACCCAGCCACGAATAGAAAACAAAACACAAGGCTGCTTAGAGGTTTGATTGCATTGCTAGAAACAGGTTTTCAACTGGCAAAGTTATCAACACCCATTACCCATTAAAAAAAAAAAAGGACAAAAAAGAAGAAATGAAAGCAGAGCAAAGGAAAAAAAAAGCCAAAGTTCTCATAAAAACTACTCCACTAATTTAGAACACTTATCAGCTACTCTGGCTGATACTGTAAAAAAAAGTTTGGCTACTGCCAATTAAAGGTGCATCACATCTATTGTTTCTGACCCCTTTGAGAAGTGTAATGGCACTAATTTAAAATCCACATGGGATCAGAAGGAATAACAGCTTTTATGGATCTGTTGAGAAAAATAATAAAGTTTGTATTTTCTCCAGAAAATTTTTTTAAAAATCTAAAAATAAATAATTGCTGTTGATGTCCATACAATGTAAAAAAAAATTCAGTCCAATTAAATTTAGCAATACGTACCTAGATATGACCTATACTCTCAATTTAAAAAATCAACCAAGAAGTGTCGGACTGATGCCTTGACAATGATCATGGCCATTTAGCTTTGGTTGTAAGCAACTCAACTTAGTAACGTGGTACAGAACACAGCTTATTAAAGAGGTTATCAGAATATTCCCCAGGAAACCACATTAGCTGTTGCATGAAATAATAAAATATCTGGTTAGATATATTTGTTCACTATTTAAAAAAAGGAACTTGCATTTGTGCTACTCTCAGTATCTAAATATCCACTTTTTAAAGATGTATCTTGTGAATTAGTTACAAAGCATTATCCTTCCAGTTTCTACTTATAATATTAATGAATGAGTGAACTATTAATTATTTGAAATCCTATAAACTGATTCCTCTATGTACCCATTACTATTCTAGATTCTAGGTTCTAGGGCTTCATCAATGAAAAGAAGCAAAAGGGCTTCCCTGGTGGCGCAGTGTTTGAGAGTCCGCCTGCCGATGCAGGGGACACGGGTTCGTGCCCCGGTCCGGGAAGATCCCACGTGCCGCGGAGCGGCTGGGCCCGTGAGCCATGGCCACTGTGCCTGCGCGTCCGGAGCCTGTGCTCTGCAATGGGAGAGGCCACAACAGTGAGAGGCCAGCGTACCGCAAAAAAAAAAGAAAAGAAGCAAAAGTTCCTTCTCTCAAAGGATCTTAAATTGAGAGGGAGGGCCAGTAGATGGAGGGAGTAAGATAAGAAAAAGTCAACATCACTAGCAAGTAAACTATCTGGTATCTTAGAAGATGATACACTCACTCCACAGAAGAAAAGGGAAAGGAGGGTGGGGGGAAAGGGTGTGATGCTTGTTGCACCATTAAATAAGGTGGTCATGGTAAGCTTCGTCGAGAAGGAGAGATTTGAATTAAGGCTAAGAAATGAAAAAACTGTGTGTGCCTGTGTGTGTGGAGGGGGTGTGAGGGGATTTCAAACAGAGGGAACAGTTAGTGCAAGACTCTAAGGCCAGTGTGGGTCTGGAGTGTTCAAGGAAAGCAAGGCAGGTGGATTGGCAGGAGATTGTGATGGAAATGGAGAAAAGTTGGGAGTCAAGTCAGAGAGGGAATTGGGAGCCAGATTATGTGTGTTTTGTAGCCCTTTGAAAGGACTGATTTGCTCTGATGGAAGTAAGGAATCATTAGAAGATTTTGAGCAGAGAAGCGACATGATCTGACTTATGTTTTCAAAAGATGAGTATGCAGGGTACACAGAGGCAGGAAAACCATGAGGAGGCTATTTCAGTAATCCAGGAGAGCTGGCTCAGACTAGGTGGTAGAAATAAAGATGATTCAGATTCTGGATAAATTTTGTTTCAACTTTTATTTTGAGCTTACAGAAATTCGCAAACGTAGACCGAGAATTGTTGTATACTCCTCATCCAGCTTTCCCTAATGCTAACTCCTTATATAACCATAGCATGATGATCAAAACCAAGAAATTAACATCAACACCCTACTATTAACTAAATTCCAGACTCTATTCAGACTTCACCAGTTTTTCTAATGTCTTTTTCTTGTTCCAGGATACTGTCCAGAATCCCATCTTGCACTTACCTGTTATTTCTTCTTGGACTTCTCCAATCTGTGACAGTCCTTAGTCTTTCTTATCTTTTGTAATATTATCTCTTTTAAAAAGCACCAGTCAGGTATTTTGTAAAATATCCTTCGATATGAGTTTAATGTTTTCTCATGATTAGAATGAGTTTATGCATTTTTGTGAGAATACCAAAGAAATGACATATACTTTTCAGTGCATAATATCACGGGGTTCATGATGTTGATAATTTTATTATTAACTTTGGTCACTTGGTTATGGTGGTGTCTTCCAGATTTCTCCACTGTAAAGTTAATAATTTGATACTATACACATCTATTTCTCCTCAAATATCTGTCCATTATTTTTAGTATCCATCAGTGGATTATTATCTGCAACAATTATTACTGTGGTGCTTGGCTAATAATGATTTTCCATTTCTTTTCTACACTTATTAATTAAAACGACATGGTAAGGAAAAGTTGTCTCTTCTCCCCTATGTATTTATTGGTCCTATTATTTCTTGATGGGTTCATAGAAATTTATCTTATTCTGTGGGTTAAAATCCAATGCTATCATTTTTGTTAACATCTTTATTGGAGTGTAATTGCTTTACAGTGGTGTGTTCGTTGCTGCTGTATAACAGAGTCAATCAGCCATGCGTATACATACATCCCCATCTCCCCTCCCTCTTGCGTCGCCCTCCCACCCTCCCTATGCCACCCCTCTTTATTTTGTGCTCGAGTTTTTCAGCTTTGACTCCTGGGAGCTTTTCTCAGGTTGGCAGCCCTGTTCTTTCTATAAGCCGCCATTCCTTTTTGATCATGTTCGTATTTCTGGTACTACGAGATATTTCAGGCTCATCTTGTACCATCCCTGCCCCAGCCCTGTAATCTACCACTTCTCCAGTGAACCCTGGTTTCTTTTATTAGAAATGGTGTTTAAAAACCATGATCAAGGCACTAGGTAAGCTGGTGTGCTCATTGCTACTTGATTTCATCTTTTAGAGCCTCTCAGTGAACAGAGATGCGTTGCTTTTTTTTAAAAAAATTTTTTATTGGAGTATATAGTTGCTTTACTATGTTGTGTTAGTTTCTGCTGTACAGCAAAGTGAATCAGCTCTACGTATACATATATCCCCTCTTTTTTGGATTTTCTTCCCATTTAGATCACCACAGAGCATTGAGTAGACTTCCCTGTGCTATACAGTAGGTTCTCATTAGCTATCTATAATATTTTATACATAGTAGTACATATATGTCAGTCCCAATCTCCCAACTCATCCCACCCACCTCTTCCCCCCTTGGAATCCATCTGTTTGTTCTCTACATCTGTGTCTCTATTTCTGCTTTGCAAATAAGTTCAGAGCTGTGTTGCTTTGTATGTTGGTTTTGAAAATTCTAACGCTAGTCTAATCCTTTTGGCTTTAATGGACCGTCTTCAGAGCCCTTTAAAATTTTTTCATTTGACTTTCTTCCTTAGGTGTCTTCTAACTTATTCTTCACTTATCAGGTAATTTTTGTTTTCTTCCATTTCTTCCTGAGTTCAATGAACTCTTTTTTCATTTCTCTCAGTTTTCAGTCCATTTGGGCATTCAGGTTTTTGAATTTCTGATTCAGGGTGAATACCCATGTCCTCAAATGCTCTTTTGAGTTTACTTAATTCTGTATGGAGTGTAGATTTACACTTTTCTTTTGTTTAATGATTATTTTCCAGGAGAATTTTCATCTATATATTAGTGTGAAATTGTTTCCTCATTTTTTTTTACAATAGTTCTTTATGGATTTTACTTAACTTTTGTTCATTTTCATGATATGGGGTTTTTAAATGATTCCTAAGTAAGTGATTTTTCTTCTAGTAAAATCTAGGCACTTAAATGGGCTTTTGTTTGTTCATTTTGTTTTGTTAGAGGGGGAGGTTGTTGTGAACTTTCCAATTTTACAGTTCTCTTTTGCCTTAAGAACTTTACATTTTCCCCCATTCCCCCACCTCCAACCACCACCAGATTTCCAAAAGACACTTCTTCCTCCCTTTTTATCTTTTTTCTCCCCCAGAAGCTATGCCTGTGGTTTTAAATTACATTCAACCCTTAAATCTCTTTAAATTTCACACCTGGAACTTTACAGACGCCCTGATTCTTTAAATCATGTGTGCTTTGAAACTCCTTTCCTGTAGTGAGCGCTCTGATCTACCTGGTTACTTTTATCGTAATTCAGATTTTGTGTTGATTTGATCTTTCTGATGTCTATCCCAATGCTCATGCTTTGCTAGCACACTTCTTTTGTTTTCTTGACACTCTTCTCTACCTTTGCTTACTGGAAATTTTTGTGGTTGGGCAGGAGTTGGTAGAAATGTGAGGAATTAGAGTTCTGGCTCTTGTCATTTTTTTTCTCTTTCTACTCACAGTTATTTCGAAGTTTCTGTAGTCTCTGTTATCAAGTCATGTGGAGGGTTATGTTTTGTATAGGATTTTTGTACTTGTGAAACTACTTTGTATTTTGGGGGGAGAAGAATGTAGGAAGTTGATTAAAGTATAACCTTTGTTTTTCTTTAGCCACCTGGATGACTTCTGAAAATTTTGATAAATTTTCAAAATATAGCCAATAGGATTTCCTAAGAGATTATATGTACGATATAAGAGAATGAAGGGATTCAAGGGTGATTCCAAGACTTTTTGCCTAAAAAATTAGAAAGATGGAGTTGCCACCTAATTATTTAGAGAAGACTTTAGATGAGAAAGTTTTGGAGGATAAATAAGTAATAGTATCAGTGTCATTCTGGACCAGCTAGTCATAGTTTTGACTGATGGAACACCCTCTTTCTGGAACATTGTTGACCTTATATGGAAGAAGGAAGAGAAATGGTGAGCCATGTTTCTGCTCAGAAGTGACACACATGATAACTTCCTGCATTTCATTGGCTTAAGCAGGTCATGGGAATGGGACTGACATAAATGAAGAAAAGAAATGTAATTGATTTGTTTAGTTCATATCCCTTCAGCTTGGTGATAGAGGACCTGCTATTTTAATGCCATTTTTTCAACCTTGGATATCCCCTGGCTTAATCTTCTTCTGCCAGTGTCTATGCAGCTAATTACGTGGAAGTCCTTTGGAACACAGATGTCAGAGCAATAAAGGGATACACTCATAGAGATGGGCATATTTACTTGCAAGTACACTTTAGGTTACTCTCCAATTTTATTCTTAAATTTGATCTAGTAGATACTGGTAGATGCTGGTAGAAAAGTATCACCTTGAGCAAGGTGGACTTAAACACAGACAAATACTATTACAAATTAAGTTTAATCAAGTTTCAATTATCTTTAAGGTAGTTTTAATAACACATAATAGAAAAATGTGGTATTTCAATACAAGTCACATCTGCCACTGGAAAGCATTCTAGACATTTGATTGGTGGCATAGTATAGCTTCTCTATTTCTGTATTTTTCCCTGATACTAATATTAAAATTATTCTGTATTCCATTCATTCATCCAAAAAATTTTTATTGATACCCAATTATGTGCCAGGGCTTTGTGCAAGGTGTAAAGGGATATTTGGTTTTCCTGAACAAGCTTGCAGTCTAGTGGTGAGATATTTATTAAACAAATAATTTTACAAATAACCAACTATTATTATAAGGAAGATGCTCAGCCTACCAGTTGGAAAATCTGATGATACACAGATTGCTTGTGGGTGACCGTAAACCAGAAACTTACAAAGTAAAATGTAAAAGAGATTAAACGTTTCCTATGAATACTCTGTAATACACACAATTTGGAGACAGATTCTCCAAACAGAGAATGTATCTACATAAAGAGACATATCATAAAACTGGCACATCATAGGCACTTCTGATGGTATGTTACACAAAAAGTGTATGCTTAGTTAGTACCCAAAGCAAATGGCAATGTTAATACAACATTTAAAGCAAAAAAAAAAAAAAAAATTGTCTTACTGGTGTCTAAGATGTATGAGTTAAAAATTTGGAGAGTTTTTGAGTTCGCTTAGTCCTCAGGTCTTTTATTCAAATTATTCAAAGGTTTACAGAGTTAGAAACATTTCCTGATGAGATGGATGTAGAAGACATTTCTATTTCTAGGGAGTTGTTAATTAACTTGGTTACCTTAAGCAAATAACAACCTCTCTGGGTGTCAGTTTTCTCAACTCTAAAATGAGCAATTGAATTGGATGATCTAAGCTTCCTTATAGCTATGCTTGCTAAATGCTTCAAAGGATTGAAGCAGATTGAAAGGCAGTACATATCATAACCCACACATACCTGCACTCCATTCTTAAGCAAACCAGGTGCTTGTGCCATTTAATGTTTTTTTCCTATGTTTTTACTCTCACTATAATTCATCTGATATCATTAAAGCAATTAGGCACCTATGTAAAGCTCACCATTGGCTTAATTATACTAGTATTTAGATGAAAGTTTTTTTATTCTAAAAAATGTCCAAAGAATCAATATAACACCAGGTAATACAGATATGAAAAATTATAAAGGCTTTATTTGATATATATGTATGTATACATATGTATCTATATATATATTCACCTTTCTACATGCTACGTGAGTATTTTTCATGACCCTACACTTTTCTACTATAAGAGAGTTCTGAGAGATCCTGTGATGAATAAAAATAAGTAAGTTTGTTTTGCTAAGAATGTCAGGTCCCATCTTTCTCGGAAAAATAATTTAACACTTTTTAGTTCGTATATGGTCACTTGCACACATCACTAAGCCTCCGGATATTTTGAGTCCATCTGTTGGCTACTCAGACATCTCCATCAATCACATAGCAGATGCTGTTCAATCAGAACCTTTGGCTTTCTTCCCTGATTTTTGGTTGGAACAGAGGGCCAGTTAGGGGTTTTGGAGGCAGTACTTCAATTTCTAATGGATCCACTTGCCCATGCAAGGCAGCCACCTGATGCTCTCATGATATCTATTCAGCCAGGTTTTCTCACCCACCTTGGTGCCAGAAGGCTGTGGCCTAGATGGACCTTAAGTGACTACTCCCAGACCACTCTTTACACGCCAGACCTTTAGGAATGCTTGTTGGTTCAGGAAGCTTCTCAGTAGATCTCCTCTGACTTGTAGCTAAAATTCTAGATCCGACCTGAACTTAGAATTCTAACAAGTCCTCAAGAGAACCTGACTCCTTCCACAGGGATTTGGAATAGCTCCTGGGTATCTGAATTCTGTCAAGAAGCCAGACACGTTTCGATAGTTCTGGGCATATTCAGTTATTTAAGAAGACATTTACTTTGGATGATGGTTTCAAAGTAGATATATGTGTCAAATGTAGGGCTAAATATTTCTTTATGAATTTTTTAATGTAAATTCTCACACAACTGCCTTGAAGTAGATGTTTTTAGTGTTCACGTTTTGCAGAGAAACTGATTTTGAGAGAAGCTAAGTAACTTGCTCAAGCTTGCAAGTAACGTAGTCAGGAACTTAAACCCAGAACTGTCTAACTTTAAAAGGCTCTAATATGAAGAGTCCTATCGGAATTTCAGACTCTCTCTACTTTTGTTCTCTCAGTACAGAAGATGATCAGAAACCTGGAGGCAGATTTAGGGGTACAGGAAGATCTTTGTTCTTTTGGATACATTTTTGAATTACACAGAGCTAGGCAAAATTCTGGCTCTGTCAATTACTAGATATGCTATACTGTACTTCTCTGAATTTCAGTGTCTTTATTTGTAAAAAAGGGATGCTAGTGCATGTCTTCTATGTTTATTACCAAGATTACATATGTTAATGTATATAAAACTCTTAGTAAATAACTCTTAGCAAATCACTTAGTAAATTGGCATCAAGCCTGATAAATAAGTACTGATTTCTTTCCTTTTCTTCCCAGATGGCTCAAAGCCAACTGGACATTCTTTGGAATACACTGGAGCCTTATGGGTTCAGGAGCCACTTGGAGGACCAAGAGATCTTATGGTTTATCTCACTTCCTCTTGGTGAACTCTTTCTCAGTATTAAACATCAAATACTACTTTCTTGTGAAGCTTTCTCTAATACTTTCAGCAAAGTTAGTCTAGGCTTCCTGTGTGTTAGAGGGAATGTGGTACTTCTTGTCATGCCAGTCTCCCCTACCAGACTAGATTGACTGAGAATAGAATATAGGTTCTATTTCTGACTCTATTAGAACATGAAGGCGTTTTATAATGACTGATGATTAATATTAAGAAAAATGAATGATAGTACGATTCTGAGCTTTTTTTTTTTTTTTTTTTTTGCGGTACGCGGGCCTCGCACTGTTGTGGCCTCTCTCCCGTTGCGGAGCACAGGCTCCGGACGCGCAGCCTCAGCGGCCATGGCTCACGGGCCCAGCCGCTCCGCGGCATGTGGGATCTTCCCGGACTGGGGCACGAACCCATGTCCCCTGCATCGGCAGGCGGACTCTCAACCACTGCACCACCAGGGAAGCCCCTGAGCTTTTATTAAACTTTAATTTTATTTATTTCTTTATACAGCAGGTTCTTATTAGTTATCCATTTTATACATATTTGTATATACATGTCAGTCCCAATCTCCCAATTCATCACACCACTACCACCCCTCCCCCCACAACTTTCCTCCCTTGGTGTCCATACATTTATTCTCTACATCTGTGTCTCTGTTTCTGCCCTGCAAACTGGTTCATCTGTACCATTTTCTCAGTTCCACATATATGCGTTAATATGCGATATTTGTTTTTCTCTTTCTGACTTACTTCACTCTGTATGACAGTCTGTAGATCCATCCACATTTCTACAAACGACCCAATTTTGTTCCTTTTTATGGCTGAGTAATATTCCATTGTATATGTGTACCACATCTTCTTTATCCACTCATCTGTTGATGGGCACTTAGGTTGCTTCCATGACCTGGCTATTGGAAATAGTGCTGCAATGATCATTGGGGTGTATGTGTCTTTTTGAATTATGGTTTTCTCTGGGTATATGCCCAGTAGTGGGATTGCTGGGTCATATGGTAGTTCTATTTTTAGATTTTAAGGAACCTCCATACTGTTCTCCATAGTGGCTGTATCAATTTACATTCCCACCAACAGTGCAAGAGGGTTCCCTTTTCTCCACACCCTCTCCAGCATTTGTTGTTTGTAGATTTTCTGATGAAGCCCATTCTAACTGGTGTGAGGTGATACCTCACTGTAGTTTTGATTTTCATTTCTCTAATAACTAGTGATGTTGAGCAGCTTTTCATGTGCTTCTTGGCCATCTGTATGTCTTCTTTGGAGAAATATCTATTTAGGTCTTCTGCCCATTTTTGGATTGGGTTGTTTGCTTTTTTAACAGTGAGCTGCGTGAGCTGTTTATATATTTTGGAGATTAATCTTTGTCTGTTGATTCATTTGTAAATATTTTCTCCCATTCTGAGGGTTGTCTTTTCGTCTTGTTTATGGTTTCCTTTGCTGTGCAAAAGCTTTTAAGTTTCATTAGGTCCCATTTGTTTATTTTTGTTTTTATTTCCATTACTCTAGGAGGTGGATCAAGAAAGATCATACTGTGATTTATGTCTAAGAGTGTTTTTCCTATATTTTCCTCTAAGAGTTTTATAGTGTCCTGTCTTACATTTAGGTCTTTAATACATTTTGAGTTTATTTTTGTGTATGGTGTTAGGGAGTGTTCTAATTTCATTCTTTTACATGTAACTGTCCAGTTTTCTCAGCACCACTTATTGAAGAGATTGTCTTTTCTCCATTGTATATCCTTGCCTCCTTTGTCATAGATTAGTGACTATAGTTGTGTGGGTTTATCTCTGGGCTTTTTATCCTGTTCCATTGATCTCTATTTCTGTTTTTGTGCCAGTACCATATTGTCTTGATTACTGTAGTTTTGTTTTATAGTCTGAAGTCAGGGAGTCTGATTTCTCCAGCTCTGTTTTTTTCCCTCAAGACTGCTTTGGCTATTCTGAGTCTTTGTTGTGTCCATACAAATTTTTAAGATTTTTTTGTTCTAGTTCTGTAAAAAATGCCATTGGTGGTTGGATAGGGATTGCGTTAAATCTGTAGATTGCTTTGGGTAGTATAGTCATTTTCACAATATTGATTCTTCCAATCCAAGAACATGGTATATCTCTCCATCTGTTTGTATCATCTTTAATTTCTTTCATCAGTGTCTTATAGTTTTCTGCATGCAAGTCTTTTGTCTCCCTAGGTAGGTTTATTCCTAGGTATTTTATTCTTTTTGCTGCAATGGTAAATGGGAGTTTTTCCTTAATTTCTCTTTCACATTTTTCATCATTAGCGTATAGGAATGCAAGAGATTTCTGGGCATCCTGCAACTTTACCAAATTCATTGATTAACTCTAGTAGTTTTCTGGTGGCATCTTTGGGATTCTTTATGTATAGTATCATGTCATCTGCACACAGTGACAGTTTTACTTCTTCTTTTCCAATTTGTATTCCTTTTATTTCTTTTTCTTCTCTGATTGCCATGGCTAGGACTTCCAAAACTATGTTGAATAACAGTGGTGAGAGTGGACATCCTTGTCTTGTTCCTGATCTTAGAGGAAATGCTTTCAGTTTTTCACCATTGAGAATGATGTTTGCTGTGGGTTTGTCATATATGGCCTTTCTTATGTTGAGGTAGGTTCCCTCTGTGCCCACTTTCTGGTGAGTTTTTAACATAAATGGGTGTTGAATTTTTTCAAAAGCTTTTTCTGCATCTATTGAGATGATCATATGGTTTTTATTCTTTAATTTGTTAATATGGTATATCACATTGATTGATTTGCGTATACTGAAGAATCCTTGCATCCCTGGGATAAATCCCACTTGATCATGGTGTATGATCCTTTTAATGTGTTCTTGGATTCTGTTTGCTAGTATTTTGTTGAGGATTTTTGCTTGTGTATTTATCAGTGACATTGGTCTGTAATATTGTTTCTTTTAGTATCATTGTCTAGTTTTGTTATCAGGGTGATGGTGGCCTCATAGAATGAGCTTGGGAGTGTTCCTTCCTCTGCAATTTTTTGGAAGAGTTTGAGAAGGATAGGTGTTAGCTCTTCTCTAAATGCTTGATAGAATTCACCTGTGTAGCCATCTGGTCCTGGACTTTTGTTTGTTGAAAGGTTTTTAATGACAGTTTCAATTTCAGTGCTTATGATTGATCTGTTTATATTTTCGATTTCTTCCTGGTTCAGTCTTGGAAGGTTATACCTTTCTAAGAATTTGTCCATTTCTTTCAGGTTGTCTATTTTATTGGCATCATAGAGTTGTTTGTAGTAGTTTCTTAGGATGCTTTATGTTTCTGTGGTGTCTGTTGTAACTTCTCCATTTTCATTTCTAATTTTATTGATTTGAGTCCTCTCTCTTTTTCTTGATGAGTCTGGCTAATGGTTTATCAATTTTCTTTATCTCCTCAAAGAACCAGCTTTTAGTTTTATTGATCTTTGCTATTGTTTTCTTTATCTCTATTTCTTTTATTTCTGGTCTGATCTTTATGATTTCCTTCCTTCTACTAACTTTCGGTTTTGTTTGTTCTTCTTTCTCTGGTTCCTTTATGTGTAAGGTTAGATTGTTTATTTGAGATTTTTCTTGTTTCTTGAGGTAGGCTTGTATAGCTATAAACTTCCCTCTTAGAACTGCTTTTGCTGCATCCCGTAGGTTTTGGATCGTCATGTTTTCATTGTCATTTGTCTGTAGGTATTTTTTGATTTCCTCAGTGATCTCTTGGTTATTTAGTAACATACTGTTTAGCCTCCATGTGTTTGTGTTTTTAACATTTTTTCCCGTGTAATTGTTTTCTAATCTCATAGTGTTGTGGTCAGAAAAGATGCTTGATATGATTTCAATTTTCTTATATTTTCTGAGGCTTGATTTGTGACCCAAGATGTGATCTATCCTGGAGAATGTTCCATGTGCACCTGAGAAGAAAGTGTAATCTGCTGTTTTTGGATGGAGTGTCCTATAAATATCAATTAAGACTATCTTGTCTTTCGTGTCATTTAAAGCTTGTGTTTCCTTATTTATTTTCTGTTTGGATGATCTGTCCATTGGTGTAAGTGAGGTGTTAAAGTCCCCCACTATTATTGTGTTGCTGTCAATTTCCTCTTTTATAGCTGTTAGTAGTTGCCTTATGTATTGAGCTGCTCCTATGTTGGGTGCATATATATTTATAATTGTTATATCTTCTTCTTGGATTGATCCCTTGATCATTATGTACTGTCCTTCCTTGTCTCTTGTAACATTCTTTATTTTAAATTCTATTTTATCTGATACGAGTATTGCTACTCCAGCTTTCTTTTAATTTCCATTTGCATGGAATATCTTTTTCCATACCCTCACTTTCAGTCTGTGTGTGTCCATAGGTCTGAAGTGGGTCTCTTGTAGACAGCATATATATGGGTCTTGTTTTTGTATCCATTCAGCGAGCCTGTGTCTTTTGGTTGGAGCATTTAATCCATTAATGTTTAAGGTAATTATCAATATGTATGTTCCTATTAACATTTTCTTAATTGTTTTGGGTTTGTTTTTGTAGGTCCTTTTCTTCTCTTGTGTTTCCCACTTAGAGAAGTTCCTTTAGAGTTTGTTGTAGATCTGATTTGGTGGTGCTGAATTCTCTTAGCTTTTGCTTGTCTGTAAAGCGTTTGATTTCTCTGTCGAATGTGAATGAGATCCTTGCCGGGTAGAATAATCTTGGTTGTAGGTTCTTCCCTTTCATCACTTTATGTTATATCATGCCACTGCCTTCTGGCTTGTAGAATTTTTGCTGAGAAATCAGCTGTTAACCTATGGAAGTTCCCTTGTATGTTATTTGTCCTTTTTCCTTTGTTGCTTTCAATAATTTTTCTTTGTCTTTAATTTTTGTCAATTTGATTACTACGTGTTTCAGCGTGTTTCTCCTTGGGTTTATCCTGCATGGGACTCTCTGCGCTTCCTGGACTTGGATGGCCATTTCCTTTCCCATGTTAGGGAAGTTTATGACTATAATCTCTTCAAGTATTTTCTTGGGTCCTTTCTCTCTCTCTTCTCCTTCCGGGACCCCTATAATGCAACTGTTGTTGCATTTAATGTTGTCCCAGAGGTCTCTTAGGCTGTCTTCATTTCTTTTCATTCTTTTTTCTTTATTCTGTTCCATGGCAGTGAATTCCAGCATTCTGTCTTCCAGGTCACTTATCCATTCTTCTGCCTCAGTTATTCTGCTATTGATTCCTTCTAGTGTATTTTTCATTTCAGTTATTGTATTGTTCATCTCTGTTTGTTTGTTCTTTAGTTCTTCTAGGTGCTTTTTAAACACTTCTTGCATCTTCTTGATCTTTGCCTCCATTCTTTTTCTGAGGTCCTGTATCATCTTCACTATCATTATCTCCACTTCATTTAGCTGTTTTTCTGGGGTTTTATCTTGTTCCTTCATCTGGTACATAGCCCTCTGCCTTTTCATCTAGTCTGTCTGTCTGTTGATGTGATTTTTGTTCCACAGGCTGCATGGTTGTAGTTCTTCTTGCTTCTGCTGTCTGCCCTCTAATTCTGAGCTTTAGTTTTCAATATAATATAAATAAGAGGATGTTAATTACTGTGGCTAAGTGATCAATATGAAATGCCAAACAGGGCATTCATCTTCTAAAACTCTTTTGGGAAACTGAATTACCTGCTTTTTCTCTCTTCGTTGACAATCTATTTTGTATGGCTTTGCCTTGAAGCAATGATGAAAAATATATTTACTTTTAACAATTTGGTTCCTATGAAGTGCGCATTAGAGGAGTTTTAAAAGAACAGTTGTTTTTCTGTCTCATGGTTAAGACTTTTCATTTTCCCTTAGAAGTTGGCACCAATTAATAACTTGTATTAATTGATAATAATTCAAAAGACCAAATATTGGTTTTCTAGGCTAGAATTGCTGGAGAATAAGGGGGATTATTGTTTACTCTTACTACAAAAAAAACTAAGCTCAAAACACTTAAGCGTACAAATGAGCATCTTATCTTGAATTTGGGATTCCAGCCTATCACTGAAAATGAGGTCCTCTGTGAGTAATAGAAACTCTAGCCTAGTGCGTTAAAGAAGCAAAGGTTCAGTCTCTCACATAGAAATACAGAGAGAAACAGTCCACAGAAAGTCCAGTTTCATAAGACACCAAGTTTATTCTCTTTTTATTCCACCATGATAGCTCTTGACACCCATCCTCACCTCATAGTCCAAGAGGGCTCTGGATATCCAGCCATATTTTCTAGATTTTGTTCTGAAATAAAGCAGGTAGGTAGAAGGGGAAGAAATCTCCCTTTCCTATGAGGGACATTTTAGGAAGTCAGCTCAGGTACCATTTACCAGGACTTAGTCTCATGGGCTACATGGCTTTGGCCTGAGGCTACTGCAGAGAGGAAAGTGCAGAAATGGAATTACGAGTCTTTGTATGGCTGTAATAATGAAAACTATGGGCCTGGCATAGTGAAGGAAACAATAAAAACTACAGATATTTCTAAGAGCTTGTTATGTGCCAGGCATTAAACTAAGTGCGTTATATACTTTTTTCATTTAATATTTAAAATAACTATATGCAAATGAGGAAAAGAAGGCTCAGAGATGTTATGTAATATAACAAGGCTATATGACAGTGGCAATACCAGATTTGAACCCAGATTACTCCATACTGTATTATTTTGCTGAAGTAACAATAGATTAGTAGAGCAGAATAGAGAGCATATATAATAATTTAATATAAAGTCAAGTTGTCAGTCATTCATCAGGTAAAAATGATTATACTGGGATAATTGGTTTTCTGTTTAGGAAAAAGCTGAGTAACATTCTCAACTCATAGCATACAACAAGATTAATTTTATATGCATTTTTAAAAACCCTAAACTGTAAAGTACGTCAATAAAATATGTAAGTATATCTGTTTTAATACTGACTCAGCAAGGAGCTTTTTTTTTTAAAACATCTCTATTGGAGTATATTTGCTTTACAGTGGTGTGTTAGTTTCTGCTATATAACAAGGTGAATCAGCTATACGTATACATATATCCCCATATCCCCTCCCTCTTGTGTCTCCCTCCCACCCTCCCTATCCCACCCTCTAGGTGGACACAAAGCACCGAGCTGATCTCCCTGTGCTATGCGGCTGCTTCCCACTAGCTGTCTATTTTACATTTGGTAGTGTATATATGTCCATGCCACTCTCTTACTTCGTCCCAATTTACCCTTCCCCCTCCCCGGGTCCTCAAGTCCATTCTCTATGTCTGCATCTTACCATATGTGTGAAGAATAAAATACAAATGAAAAAATTGATTTGACTTTTAAACTGTCCAAAATATAAGAAAAAGTAAACTTGAACTAGGAAAGAAAATTTAAAACAAACAAAATATTTAGAATAAATTTTAATTTTTTATACATCAAAATTTCATTCCAATCTGAACACACTAAATATTGGCATAGATCATGAACAATAAACAGGAAACATAAACACAAATGAATAATAAATATAGGAATACATTTAATATGAAAAAAAATAAATGTTATTTTTCACTTATCAAAAATTAGCAAAATTAGAAAGCTTATTATAGTTACGTTACAGTATTTCTATGTATCCATAGGACTGTTCTGAAAAAGCAATTGAGCAGTATCCCTCAAGCTTCCCTGAAGAAACCATACTTTTTAACTCAAAATCCATCTTTATAAATCTAAGGATATAGTGAGAGATATAGTTAAAGATTTATTTCCAGCTGTGTTTATCAGAGCATTGTTTATAGGCATACAATAAGAATATGTGTACTGTGTAATGACAACACAAACAGTATATTGTGGGCAAGACTGTAGTCTACAGAGCCAAAAATTGAGTTCCATTACATACTAGCTATGAGACCGTGAGAGAATTGTCTAACCTTTCCACGTCTCTGTTTCCTTAGCTGTAAAATGGGCATAATAATAGTAATAATAATATCTACTTCATGGAACTGTTCTGAGAGTAAAATTTTATTAATATGTGTAACAATACTTAGAATAGGAATTTGTACAAAGAAAGGGCTATTGTTTCAATTATTGTAATTATCATTATATGATTATTCTTATGGTGTATACATAGGATGGGCTTCTATTTAGCAAAGAAAAGAAAAACTGTTCTTAAAATGAGTGACATGGAATAACTCTTAATGAAATGCTAAGAAATATACAAATTATATAAATACTCTTTTCCTATTTTAGTAAAGAAGCTATAGTTATAGATTAAAGACTGGAAGAAAATTTGAGAAAATGTGAACAGTGATTGTCTGTGGGATTGTAAGTGATAGAATGCACTGTATCAGCAGACTGAAGAAGAAAAACCTCAGAGTCATCACAGTAGATACAGAACGCGCATTTGGTACAATCAACATCCATTCATTATAAAAACTCTCAGCAAACTGGAAGTAAAAAGGAAATTCTTCCACTTCATATATGGCATCAGTTGAAAAACCTACAATTAACATCATACCTTATAAGTGAAAAACTGAATTTTTTCCCCCAAAGATAGTAAACAAAGCAAGAATGTCTGCTCTCAGTACTCCTATTCAACATTATACTAGAAGTCCTAGACAGTGCAACAATGCATGAATATTCTGTAAAAGGTAAACAGAATAGAAATGAAGAAATGAAATTGTCTTGATTTGCAGATGATGTGATTGTTGATGTAGGGAATTTCAAATAATTTATTAAAAAATACTATTAGATCTATTAAGTGAATTTAACAAAGTTGCAGGATATAAACTCAACATACAAAACGATAGTCTATTGTATTTCTATATGCTACCTATATATAATTGCAAGTTGTAACTTTTTTTTAAAGTTTTATTTAAAGTAACACCCTTAAAAGGAAAATACTTATGGATAAATCTAATAACGTATGTTAAAGTTTTGTGTAGTTTTATGCTGAAAACTATAAAATCTTGAGAGAAGTCAAACAAGATTTAAATAAATGGTAAGCTATACTAGATTAGTATTAGAACTAAGATGAGCTGGTTCTAAAATTTATTTGGAAAAATAAAAAGCACTGTATAGCCAAACAAAAGAACAACAAAGTTGGAAGACTCACACTACCTGATTTTAATAGTTACTGTAAAGCTAGAGTAATCGAGACACCGTGGTATTAGCAAAGGAAGGACACAGATCAGTGGAATAGAACAGAGAATAGCTCATTATATGTGATCAACTGATTTTCAACAAAAGTGCCACACAATTCAATGAACAAATGATAGTGTTTTCAACAAATGTTGCTTGAATGATTGGGCATCTATATGCAAAAACATGATTCCTGACCCATACTTCACAACATTTATAAAAATTAACTCAACATTGATCATAGATCTACATCTAAAACTGTAAAACTTCTACCAGAAGTCATAAAAGACATTTTTTGATTATAGAAAAAGTTTGTTTATTTTATTTTATTTTTTTGATAGTGCACAAAAAGCATGAACTATAAAAGAAAACATTGGTAAAATAATTAGGCTTTGTTTAAATTGAAATGTTTTACTCTTTACAAGTCACTAAGAAAAAAAGACAAGTGACATGCTTGGAGAAAATATTTGCACATATCTGATACAGGACTTGTATTCAAAATATATAAACAACTCACAATTCATTAACAATAATAACAAATAAAAAGTGGGAGATGATTTGAAGAGACATTTTATTACAAAAACAGATGTGGGGCTTCCCTGGTGACCCAGTGGTTGAGAGTCCGCCTGCCGATGCAGGGGACGTGGGTTTGTGCCCTGGTCCGGGAGGATCCCACATGCCGTGGAGCGGCTGGGTCCGTGAGCCGTGGCCGCTGAGCCTGCATGTCCAGAGCCTGTGCTCTGCAACAGGAGGGGCCACAACGGTGAGAGTCCCGCGTACCGCAAAAAAAACCCAAAACAACAACAACAAAAAACAGATGTGGATGTCAAATAAGCACAAGAAAGGTGTTTAACATCCAGACATTAGAGGACTCCAAATTAAAACCAAAGATACCACTACTTACGTGTTAGAATGCCTGTGTTTAAAATAAAACGACAATACAAAGTGTTGGCAAGGATGTACAGCAACAGAAACACTCATATGTCGTTGGCAGGAATGCAAAATGCTGCAGCCACTTTGGAAGACTGTTCGGCAGTTTCTTCAAAAGTTAAACACACACTACTTTATGACTCAACGATTTTCCTCCCAGGGTTTTATCCAAGAGAAATTTACACACAAGTCCACATGAAAATCTTTATGCAAACATTCATAGCAGCTGTAGCCAAAATACCCCCAAACTGGAAACAGTTCAAATGCCATCAGCTGATGAAAGCAGAAACAAATTGTGCTGCACTCATAGTATGGAGTATAAAAAGCTGTAAAAAAAAAAAAAAAAAAAAAAAAAAAAGGTGTCCTATTGGTATATCGAACATCATGGACGAATCCCAAAAGCATTATGCAGAGTGAAGGAAGCCAGACTGAAAAAGGCAAAATACAGCATAATTCCATTATATGCCTTTCTGGAAAAGACAAAACTGTAGGTACAAGGAAACAGACCTGGGGTGGTCAGGAGGTGGGCGTAGAAGGAGATGATCAGCTCTAAAGTTCATGGGAAAATCTTTGACATGATCAAAATATTTTATATCTTGGCTGTTGTGGTGGTTACTTCACTGGGTCAGAGCACAAGAACCGTCCACCTAAATGGGGTTATTTTACCGTATGCCACTTATACCTCAATAAAACTGACTCAAACCAACATCAACAAACAGAATTGGTGACTGTGGAAGCATTCAAGACCTAGGAATACTCCTAGGACCTCAGTAGCACTGAATTCGTCCAGTAATTATTCCATGCTCTTTCAACAACACTTCCTCATGGCTGAAAGTATTTGGGATAGTGGATTATTAAATAAGGAGAGGTTTATTTACTGTTAAATCTCCAGCATCTGAAATAGATCTTTTGATCTCCTGTACCATGAGGTCAAGGACTTTGAGTCTAATTTCTTTTTTATTTAGTGCCTAGTACATGCTGGAAAATGTGTCTTAGGTTGAATAAAATTGAGAAAAACCCTGTGAAGTGGTAAATTTTGCACTATCGTTCATCTTTGTTTACCCAACAATCCTGGATCTGAACATTCTCTTGTTTTGAGTTTTGCAACTCAGATTAGGTGTAGTTTACTGTCAGAAAGTCTACTTGTCCTCAACTTTGAGTGTTGGTCTTTATTAAGCAGGTGAGGGAGCTTCTAATATGCAGATGCCTGGCCCACTCTCTGGGCTTCGGATTTGTAACATTAATATCAAAATTTTGCAAGTTTCACCAGCATTCTAGGTAAATCTGCTGTAGGTTTTCCCTGGTCACACTTGAAGAGAAAATGGCTTGAAGCTATCAGTAAAATTCATGAAAGGGGTGAAAATCAAGCCATTGTAAAAGGTATAGTAATTGCATTAAGGTTGCCTTAATGAGATAAAAAGATGAAAGGATTTGGAATTTAAAACAAATAAAGCCCATTAAAAAAAATCTTGGTATTTCATAAGTGCCAATTATTTTTTCTTTCATTCATTTTAGTTTAAGTGTATCCTTTACTAGCAGCAAGATTAAATTAAATACATAGTCCAAGAATTCTTTATTAAGACATGAAAACCAATAACAGTGATCATTTTCAATAATATAGCTAATGGCCTTAATTTTAAACATAATTTTAAATATAATTTTGTTAAAATTTTAAGTTATAAGTAGGAATTAGGTGGGAAATGAATGCCTGAATGCCTCTCTAAATTCATTTTCTAGAATTCTGTATTTCAAATGCATGTAGTCATACTTGTAAAATCCAACTGAGACATTGATCCCTTTCTTACTGTATTCTTTTCATCTATCTTTATGTTAAATAGTGCAACAAAAGGCTTCTTTCTTCTAATATTTGGTATAGTTATAATGTCCATTTAACCTACTGGAAATGCCAGAAACATTTCTTCTCTGATTCTGTAGCAGTTTGTGAGTTTATCATCACCTTGAACGTATTGACTTAAACAAAGCAGGAGCTCCAAGAATGAAGCCAAACAAGAGTGAAACAGAATATCGTGTGTCCCTAACTCAACCTTTCAAAAACTGCTTGTCTTCCGTGGTCTGCGAGTACCCAGGCAACAGCAACTGCATGGAGGGATTCACAGAGCTGGAAGTCGGAATCAGGGTTGCTATGTGGATGGCAGCTGAGACACTAAGACAATGGCGTCTCACTTTCTCAGGCATTGGGCATCGTCATTATTAGAGCTAATTGGGTACATGTTAGAGGTATAGCCACTTAAGGCTCCCACTTCCCAGTATCTGCATCTTTTGTTCTTATGGAAGACCTCACACATTTTTTTCTAGAGACGTCTTCCTTATTTATACTGAAGTAAAGCCTCAGGTCGTGAGCAGCGTTTGGAGCCCATTATTTGTCTTCGAAGAAGGCCAAATTGTTCCATCTCAATTGTATAATGTCCTAAAGGTACCCTAGACAGCATCGTCTCTGCTGAAATTTTCTCTGCTTGTAGATTAAAAAATAAGAGTGTGTAGAGGGTCGTAATTCTTCTCTGTACCTATATCTGCCAGTTACGATAATTTTCTTTGTTTAGCAGAGCAGGAAAATAATATACATAGTGCTCTTGGATAACAGATTGAGCTGTTATCATGAGGCATGTGTGCTCGACAAGGTACCTAATGCTATTGTATGTTCAGTAAGATTGGAGGAGAAGTGGAAGTATATTTATGGGCAATACCACTGTCTGCCCTCTTATAAGTATCAGTAGTTCATAGAAAAATGCCCCCTCGTGTTGGGGGAGGGGCCACATATTCTAGCTAGTATCTAGTTTCTGACCTCAAACTCCACTGATGTGATAACTACTTTCACACCATCTTGTCTGAAACTGCTTGCAATGCTGACTGCAATTGGTGACGTAGCTACTATGATCCTTAATGGAACCCATCAGAGTTCATTTTTGTTCCCTTATCTTGTTATACAGCATATATATAGCAGGGTTGAGGAATCTTGAGCATGTCCTAATGTGTTCAAACCTGGTCATTTCATCATTTCAAGAGCTTTTACAAGGTTGGAAATTTCCAAGTTCATATGTAAAATCCGAAGAGAGTCCTATTAATTAAGCCACAATCTCTAGTGCATGGATTCTGATGTGTAGACAGCTTTGGGAATCACTTCACTAGGATAGGAAAGGGTAGCAAGGCTGCCTATTGCTTGACCCAATTCTCACATGTGAACTTTGTCAGTCTGATACTCACACTGATACCAAATTGAAATGTCTTTTTTCCTTTAAATTTATGCCCACCACTCCATGTTGCTTTTACCACCATAGTTAGAGGTTTGGATTACTGCAACAGCTCTCAGGTCACCTCATGATTATTTGCAACTGCTGCTTTGCACACTATATTTCTGACTTTTATTATAAGCTCATTTGATTGACACCATCTTTCTGACATTTATTATAAGCTCATTTGATTGACACCATCTTTCTGACATTTATTATAAGCTCCATAGATTGACGGCATGGAACCATACTGTCTACCTGGCTGCCGTAGTCACTTTGTTGTCTAGACTGGCTTCTCTCTGCCATGGCTATTCTCAGGCAGAGTGCAAACAAAGGAAAAAGGAAAAGGGTCTAAGCCTTCATTCTGCTTCTCATCCCAGGGCCTCAGTGAGCCACTATCAGTCAGAATCTAGTTCCTGGGCTTGGAACATGTGAATAAAAGTCCTGGTTCTGTCACTTACCGGCTTTGTGATCTTGGCCTTCAGTCTCCTCTCCTATAAAAATAGATGCTGAGCGGTGGTTCACAAACTTGGCTGTGTATCAGAATCTGTTAGGTGCCCAGGTACCACTGCAGGCATAAAGAAGCAGAATGATCAGATGTGGAAACCTGGAATTTATATATTTACTAAAGCCCCGCAGGTACAGGTACTGGTTATGCATCCATGCAACCTTTGGCTAACGTTCATGGACTTTCGATGAGGTGACTTTTGAGGTCCTGTCCAAATGCAATCATCTATGACACTGCATTGAAGAAATAAATAAAGGAAAAATTAAAATGAATAGCATCTAGTCCCATGACTGCCACATATTAGACATTTTGTTAGTGTAGATTCTTTCATGGTGACCATAACAATAATGTCATATGTTAAATGTGACAGGCATGTTTTAGGCTCCTTAACACGTCATCTCATGCAACCTTAATAGTTATTCTA
This sequence comes from Grampus griseus, assembly GCF_964374135.1. Lineage (NCBI taxonomy): Eukaryota > Metazoa > Chordata > Mammalia > Artiodactyla > Delphinidae > Grampus > Grampus griseus. The sequence goes on along the minus strand of NC_139006.1, from coordinate 43,854,788 downwards.
CCAGGTAGCTATTGATATTCTTGTTCTTTCTGAGGTTTGGTGAGAGGAAAGAGGGAAACCACTCAACCTCCTGCCTGTCTACAATCATCTCCCAACCCTGGTTACTCCTGCCCGACTGATGCCACCCCTAGGTCACTGCATTCTTTCCTCTGCTGCTCCTGTCACCAGGTCTGGTAACCTCCACATCCTGATGGATCATCCAGCCACCATCATTACCACTCAGTTCCTCAGTCTCCTCTCTCCAGGAAAATTTGTCTTTGCCCCATTTCAGTCACACATTTCCATGGTCAAACCCTTGACCTGTCATCAAAGGTAACTTCTCTAATTCTGAAACCTCAACTTCAGCTGCCCCCTCCTGTAACCAGTTTTCCTTCTCTGTTATTTCCATTCCAATCCATTTTCAACTTCATCAAGACATCACCCTGTGACGTTCTCACCATCGACATCACCCCTCGACCCTGTGACGTTCTCACCATCAATCACCCCTTCCATTGCCCCCCCCACCGTCACTCTTTCTCTAACTTAGATTCCAGGTTTTATCATTATAATTACTCCTTTATAAACACCCTAACCCCTCTTGTTCCACTGGACTATCTGGTTAAGGCTGGATATCATTTAAATGCTACTGTCAGCCTCCTTTGCCTGCACACAAGCAGCTAAATACACACTGCAGGGGCGGGGGCGGGGGGGTGAGGGGAACGTAACCGTGCAAAGAAATGTCAATGTGAATTCATGACCTGAGATTTAAATGGGTTCTTTGCAGTTCTTCCTTAGCTTGTTGCTCTTACTGTTCAGCAAGACTACCATGGCATACCTTCTTCTCTTCCTCGAAACATTTACACCGTACAACCCCCGATGGCTTTACCTTACAGTTCACTGAGAAGAGAGAGGTGACCAGAGTAACTGGCATATTTGTGTTCCTGAATCCTTTGCTCCTACAATTATCTCCTTTCTCACACACCTTCTCCTCTTTTCTGGAGAGAAGCATGCAGTCAGCCTATAGGTGTGCTGTAGTAGCTCCTATCCTTAAAACAACAGACATGCTGCCAACTATAATGCAACCCCTGTTCTACTCATTACCTCCCCAGTTTGCTAATCCTTTTACATTAAAGCATCTTGAAAAGTTGTCTATAGTTACAGAATCTGTTTCTTTAGGTCATGTTCACTTTAAAAATCATTCCCCATGGTGTTTACTTTCACGACTCCATGGAGATTGTTCTTTGCAAACTCACCAACGATCTTCTTGCCATCTTTCCTACTTGACCCCTCAGTTCTAGACTGATCATTCAGCATCAAATAAAATTCTAGAAAAAACCTATTTTCCCCACTTTCCATGACATGACACTCTTGGTTTTCCTTTCATCTCATTGGCTATTCCTTCCCAGTCTCTCCTGGCTTCTGGTTTACTGATTTCTCCCGCTCCAATGAATCTTCCGATGCTGGAGGGATGCAAGGGTGAACCAAAGCACTATGTGGGTCAGAGCAGAATGCACTCTAGCTACATTAAGCAGAAAGAGATGTCTTCTTTTAAGTGGGAGAGGTGATGTACCTTACATTTTTTTTTTTAATGAACTAAAGAAAGCAACTTTTGTCTGATCTTCCAGAAAGGACTCTCACTGAAGGACTGAACTTCTAAGAATGCTGCTATCCCTACCGTGACTAGGAGGTTGTAGAATTAGGATTTGCTTTCACAGTTGGGAAGCTGTCACCATAGCTACTGAATTAGAACCATAGCAATGCCAGGACTCACACAACAGATGCTCCCTGTCCTGCCTCGCTCCTCACACATCTCTGTTCTGAACTCCGTACTTGCACAAGTGCGTCTGATTGGTGAAACTGAAATCCCACCTGGAAAGCAACTGCAGGGAGCCTGGGAAATATAGTTAGTGGTTTTGCAGGCTCTGCAGCACAGGGAGACACATTAGGAGCCTGGACAAGACACTGTGAGCCAATTTACTATATTTGCTACTCTATACATCTCTAGAAACTTCACCCATCCCCATGAATTTAATATCATCTATGTGCTGATGACTACTAAACCTTTATTTTCAGCTTTGACCTCTCCCCGGAGTAAGTTTCAGGCACATATTTACTATCTTCACTTGGATGTCTATTATACACTTTAAACTAAAATCATGAAAATACTCTTGATTTGCTATCCTGCTTCTCCCCATCTCTTACCCACCTTACAAAAAACATAACCTTATAGCCACTTGCTTCAGCCAGAAATGTAAGGGTTAGCTTTGATTTCTTGCCTTCCATTACTCTCCAAATACAATTTGTAATCAAGTCCTATTGATCCTACCTCCTGAATATATCCCAAAGCTACGCTTCTCCCTTTACTTTTCATTATCAATCCTATTCCAAGCTGTTATCATCTCTTTCCCCAGATTCTGCAATAGCTTTGTAACTGGTCTCCCAGCGCCAATCCATGTCCCACCATGATACATTTTCTATTCAGCAATAGTTATCTATGAAAATACTCTGTATACATTTCCCATCAGGTTTAAAATATATCCAGTCTTCTTAGCCCAGCTTATGAATCTCTCCATAATTTGACACATGCCTTAGCCATCTGTCCTCATCTCATGTCACTTCCCTGCCTATCCACAGGTACATACTGACTTACCTTCAGTTCCCTGAGTGCACCCAACTCATTCTTGCCTCTTCATGAAATGTGTATCTTCTATTTGTAGCCCCCCAACCTTTTTTAGTTCTTGACTTGAATGTCACTCTATATACAAGAGTGTTTCATGAAAGATCTTCTACTGTATAACTGTTCAGCTTCTAGAACAGAGACTGACAAAAGGGTAGACTACAGAAATATCAACTGAGTTAATAAACTATATCTATGCAGATGAGAACACTGATGCTTGAAGAAATAAAGTTAGTCACCAGGGTCTCACAAATAGTGAGGACATTTTCAGGAGGACATCAGGAGGACAATTTCAGATCTCTCTGACCCCTGAGGCCAGCACTCCTAACTGCTATATTCTCCTGCTAGAGCTAGACTCCTGACTTGTTGCTATGCCTACATTGTCCTCCCTTCAAAACCATCCAGCTAAGTAATCTTAAAGAACTACTCTGATGACACGACTTGGAAAACGTTTCCTGGTTCTCCATTGCCTATAATATAAAGTGAAAGCCCTTCTTTCTAGCGTTTAAAGTCCTTACACTGACTTCATTTCATCTATGAAATATTTTTTCCACTACCATATAGAATTTCTGTCCTCTTGTGACCAAGTTAAAAATTCCTCTATTTCTTGCTTTTACCTCCCATCTTTGGGATTCTGGTTCTATTTCCTGAGTCCTGGGATTTTGCCCCCACTGATGTGATACTCGTGATACTCATTCATTCATTAGATATTCATTGAGGGCCAGCTCGGTGCCAGACATTACTTGGATTCAAGACTCTCCCCTGAGCCAAGACATTAGTAAAGGCTGTGTTCTAGAATTTTCCAGGATGCACACCTCTTTGGGTACAATGCCCTTGAAGGTAGCTCCTGCTGGGCCCACTCTTCTAATGACTTAAATTCTATTTCATAAATCAGGAGCTCCCTTTGACTTTGATTTTTAAGGTTTCTAGAAAATCAATGGCAAATGGTATAAATCCTACTGCAAAGTTAATATGAACCAGAAATTATTCTTTTTTCTATCAAAGCTTGTAGCAAGTGAATTAAGAAGAAGTGACAGCAAACTTCTAAGCGCTCTCAAACTTCATCTGTAGAAACCCACTGCCATGCTGAGGCAAACTTTAAGAAATATATACTTCTAATGAAGTCCCATTAAAAACAGATATACTGTGCAGGGTAGCTTTTATGTATTTCTTTTCACATCATTGCTGATTTCCCAAGGTACTTCTGCTCACAGAAGCTCTCCCTTTTTCTCCCAGCCTGCTTCTCCTGCCAAATGCATTCATTGAGGCCACTAGGCAAAGATTTAGAGAAATTGCTACCATGGAAGCAAAATGATGCCTCAGAAACAGCACTGTAATTTTGAATCCTAGACTGCAAGCGCACTGATTTGAAAAGAGAGTTTGCTTCTATTGTAATTGAGGAAATTATGTTTAGTAATATAAAGCAAAGAGAAGAAAAGGAGAAGAAAGAATAGTGCATACCCACTCATTATTTTGTTTGAAAAATATTAATGGTCAGAATTTGGCCATTTGTGGATAAAGAAGATGTGGCACATATATACAATGGAATATTACTCAGCCATAAAAAGAAACAAAACTGAGTTATTTGTTTTTGTAGTGAGGTGGATGGACCTAGAGTCTGTCATACAGAATGAAGTAAGTCAGAAAGAGAAAAATAAGTACCGTATGCTAACACATATATATGGAATCTAAAAAAAAAAAGGTTCTGAAGAACCTAGGGGCAGGGCAGGAATAAAGACGCAGACGTAGAGAATGGACTTGAGGACATGGGGAGGGGGAAGGGTAAGTGGGACAAAGTGACATGCCACAGAGTGGCATGGACATATATACACCAAATGTAAAATAGGTAGCTAGTGGGAAGCAGCCACATAGCACAGGGAGATCAGCTCGGCGCTTTGTGTCCACCTAGAGGGGTGGGAGGGGGGAGACGCAAGAGGGAGGGGATATGGGGATATATGTATATGTATAGCTGATTCACTTGGTTATACAGCAGAAACTAATACATCATTGTAAAGCAATTATACTCCAATAAAGATGTTTAAAAAAAAAAGAATTTGGCCATTTGTGACACTGTTGGGGCATTACTTCCATTGTTTCAAAGATACTGTAAGACTTTGAATTCCGAAACGAATATAGCAGCCCTGAAATTCTTATTCCTCCTTTCTTCACATGAGGACTAGATTTCTCTAGGGTGTAATTCTGGTGGCTGACTCCTCAGAAACAAGAACCCCTTTGAGTCCTTCTAGGAGTTTTCACTTCTAGAAATTACAGCTAGAAACACCAGATGACCTGTCTCCTGGTTTTCCAATCACTGCTTATTGCATAAGGTTGGTCATTTTTCTTTACCTTTCTAGGGTTTATTTTTCTATCCATTAAGTGAAGCAATACCTGTATTATATGACTATCATAAATAGTCATATTTACGACAGTTAAATAATAAGGATTAAATGAACACTAGGGCAGTCTTCATCATCACCTTCTTGCTCTGAAGTTGACCATTTTCTTTTGACCTACTGTCTTCTTTGGAGACAGGATGGTATTCCTGAAATCCTGTCTCTGCACCTTCTTGCTACTTTTTGATTGATGCAATTACTTGCTTCCTGAGATTTCTATTTATTGCTTCCTGATCCCCCGCTCTTGCATAAATATCCTGTTTGCTTATTGCTAGATTTCCCAGATACTGTGCTTGCCTATCAGAACTTCTTTCACTTATTCATTCATTCCACAATTATTTAATGTCCAGCTGTTCTATGCCAGGGAATAGGTGAGACACTGTGAATACCAAAACAAATGCAGCTCCTATGTTGAAGGGGAAATTCTGTTAATCACGATAGATTAGTGCTAGAGCAGTGCTAGACATCAGGAAGTTTCCAGTGGATTCTTGAAACAGAAGGTAACACCATTTGGGAGGAATTTAAAAAATAAAAGTTTCTGCTAGTCATCATTTGGGGGCCCCTAAAGGAGACTGAGACAAAGGCTTGGGTACAGGTGATATATTTGAAAGGTGGTTCCAGGATGAACAAGAGACAAGTGAGGCAAATGGGACATGGGAGGGGGAAAGCCAATAATGGGTGTGTTGATGGATGGACTGTGGGTGACTGAGGCTCAGTCCTTCTTGGGATACTCTGAGGAACCTTATAGAATTCAGCTCAGGATTTTCCCACAAAGAAATGGGAAAGCTGGGGATATTTATCCACTGACTGCTGTCCCTGTCTGGTTGAGAAGTATTCTCTGGGTGTTGACTACATGCCTTGAGCTTGAACTGAGAAAGCTCCCCTGGGGCCAAAGAAAGCCCTCAGACAGAGAAGCAAAAAGAGGCAGGTCTCTGTAATGGGTGCCGTCAGGGTGTATGCAAACTGTCCCCCTGGGCTACAAATATACATGGAAATGAGCTGAGAGGAGGGCAGGGTAGCTACCGAATCTGCTGCAAATCTTCTTATTTTTCAAAATTCAGTCCTTTGACTGATGTTGTCTACTTGCTCGTCTAACAACTGCTACATTATTACTTGAATTTCTCAGTTTCTATAAAAGCAGCCATTTGGTTCTAAACAAGCACACATCATAGAAGATATTTTATCTGTATTTCTTACCTACAGTTTCTCTTAGTTGTAGACATCAGTGTTTTCCCCAGCAGAATCAAAGTTTATGTGCTTTACATAGGCTGGGATGGAAGATGGCTTCCCATTATATCCTTCTGCTTCAATAGACATTAACTGGTGGGTTTTTATACTCAAGAGTAGACAGTACATAAGATGATTTTCTTTACTCATTGACTGGGATAAAACTTCCCTCTAGCCTAAAGGTCTTTTATGAATTGTGCTGCTTTTCCTAAAGTGAAAATGATGTTTAGATATTTTGGAAACTCTTTAACTTGTAGCACATGATTCCTGACAGCAGATACCCAAAATATAGTGAATTTTATGAAGTCAGTGGCCTTTGCGCTCCACGCAACCTCTGCATCCCATCCTTTTACTACTACTAAAGTCATTTTTCTAAAGCGTGTCCAAAAATAGCATTCCTTTCCTTATAAATTTTTGCTGGCAAGTTCAGACTTTGGCACGATATTCAAAATCCTAAGGGTCTGGCTCCATCTTACATCTCCTTCTTTGTATGCCACTCAATCTATTCAATCTAGTCATCTCTTCAATGACTCTTCAGATTATATACTTTTGCCCTGTTGCCACTGATTGAAATCCGACTCATTATGTAAGACATGAAAGAGTTGTGACTTTTACACTTGACTGCTGAGCCTCCACTAGAACAGAAGCTGATGTAACTTCCACATGAGGACTGTGAAGACAGGAAAAAAAAAACAAAACGAAATGAAGCAGTGTGAAATCTTATATCCTATACATACGCAAGTTCAGATATTTACAACTGGGTAATCGCATGGGAAAATGAATGCAAACAAATGTGTGGGTTGTTTTTAACTGTTTACTGACATAACATGTGGTCTAGGGTGAGGAATTTAGGAAGATGGAATTATAACTGCATGGAATCCCACACAGAAACAGAAAGGGTAACGAGGAGAGCTAAACAAAAGCCCCACAGCAAACTCTATAACAAAACCGAGTGACAAGACATCCCCCTGAACTCTAAAAGATAAGTAAAATACAAAAATCCAGCAACAGCAACAAGATTCACATGGTATCAGGCCGGCAGGAGAGAAGCCATATTGACTGCTGGCAAAGCCAGAATAACTAACAGGGACTGCATAGAAAGCTGAGCATGTAATTCTGACCAGGAGCTGAAACATGGAGGGAGTCTGTACAGTCCCCAGTTCAGGCATGGGTGCAGAGGGGCCATGGAATGTTGGTCAGGGCGGGGGTGGGCTGGGCCCCAAGAGAAACTCAGAAATAAAATAGTTGGAGAAATAAATTTTAAAAGAGATCTGTCCATGCTCAAGAAAGATTTAGAAATAAAAGAAAAAATAACTTCAGACGTGAATTTAAACTATTAGAAACTCAAGAGTGAGCAAACCCCACAGATAATACCTTAATAAAAATAGATGACTGAAAGAAAGTAACGTTTTAGACTCCAAAGGAGAGACAATAAAAGCAAGAGAAAATAAAGAGTACAGAAGATAGTAAGTCCCCTACACACGAACAAGTTCCATTGTGAGAGCACATTCATGAAGTCCAATTTGTTCGTAAGTCCAACAAAGTTAGCCTATATAATAAAGTTGGCTATATAGTACTGTCTATAATATAATACTTTTCACACAAATAATGCATAAAAAACAAAAAATACCAATAAAGGTGTTAAAAAAATAAAACATTTTTAATCTTAAGTACAGTACCTTGAAAAGTACAGTAGTACAGTACAACAGCTGGCATACAGGGGCTGCCATCGAGTGAACAGACAAGAAGAGTTACTGAGTGGAGGAGGAAGGGGAGGTGGGAGATGGTAGAGCTGAAGGATCATCAGCAATAGGAGACGGAGGGCAAGCTGCCATTTCACTCACGCCTGACGCTGATGGCACAGGTTCTGGTTCCTTGCTGGGTTCAATTGTATCTACGTGCTTGAAAAAACGATCCAGTGATGTCTGGGTAGTAGCTCTTTTTTTCTCCTCATAGATGACACGATAGCACTGGATTGCATTCTGAACGGCTGCTGCAACCGTCATGTGCCGTTCTGCGTTCGGGCCCTGTGCCTCAAAAACTAACAGTGCCTCCTCAAATAAAGAAAATCCCCTTGCCACTTCCTGCATTGTGAATCTCTTCAGTTCTTCAGTTACTTCTTCCTCTTGTCTCTCTTTGTCGTTTCTCTGAGTGGGCCTCCAATTCCATCAGGTCTTCATTAGTAAGCTACACAAAGTAAGGACACAGAAGCACAACCACTTGTAGAGGATGCACACATGTGACAATGTACGCCAGACACGTGAACTAACTTAACGTGATTGGACATGTGAACGCACGTTCACATCATTGAGAGTTCGAAACTGAAGGTTAGTATGTAGGGGACTTACTGTACAAAGATCTCCTATGCACAAAATAGAAATCGCCAAAGAAGAAAAATCAAAGAAACTGAACAGAATGAACACCAGAAATATCAATCAAAAATATCTCCTAGGATAAAAAAGCTGGAAACCATAAATTGAAAGGAGTTGCTGCATATTCAGGAATATTGACCTAGAATGGTCAACATTGATACATATTGTAGTAAAGCTGTTGGACTTTAAAGAAGAAAAAGTATAAATCATATATATATACACACACAACATATAAATTTTTAGGTGTAAGAAAAAACATATATGTATATATTCTTCTTTGGTCTCCTTCGAGCATCCAGTCAAAGGGACCAAGTAACTTGAAAAGAATATCAGACTTTTGGCTTTTATGACAGAAAGAAAATGGAGTAATATATTTACCATAACTCAGGAAAAAAGATGTGATCCAAACTGATCTTTATGTTATAAAAGCCAAAGACAAGTGATTATGAGCTTGCAAAAATTCAGAGAATATTCTCATGACGCTCTCCAAAAAGCCTACTATTAGAGGATAAAACGTCAAATGATCAAAAATGGAGTGACATCTGCATAAGGACTGGTGGTATGCATTAAATACATGTTTAACTGTAGAATTAGGGCTAAATAATGGTTCTAAGGAAGGTGGTATAGTATAAAATGATTGTATTCTCTGCCAACAAAATATTGAGGAAGTTTGAAGAGAGTATATGAAAAGTAGAATAGGCTCATAGTCTTATAGGTATTAATTGAGAATAAAAAGGTATTACTTCAAAATAAATGCTGGGGGAAAAGAGAAGGGAGGGAAAAAGTACTTACTGGCTAATTTCACTACAGCTCATAACAGAGAACCAATAAAGAGAGTCCCCATGCCCCAAAAAAGAGAGAACCAAGGCTATTGTACAGTATAATGTTCATCTTTAGAACAAAACACAAACCTTTTAAAATACCTAAAGATGTACGTTGCATTTCCAAACTCTATCCCAAAGAAATGCTGCCAATATTGTAAAAAAAAAAAAAAAATTACCCACACAAGGCCATTTGTTGTAGCACTATTGGTAATAGCAAAGTCTGCAAACAACCTAAATTATCATCAATAGGGAACTAGTAGTTGAGTAACAGTGGTGCAGTTACACAATGAAATACTAAGGAGCTGTTAAGAGGGAATAAAATGTTAGTTTTTATACTTCCATGGAATGACCACAGGTTATATTACAGAGTAAGTATGTATATTCAAATTTTAGCATCTCTAGGAGATTGTACTTGTTCGGTGACAAGATGTAATAGTTGATATTAGGTTTTACTGGTGTTCTTAGAAAAGGCCCAAGTTTCTCTGCCTCATATATTGTGGTATATAATAAATTGCTTGATTCCCTTAGCAAGTTAGATGCTTAGAAAAATACCTGAATATTTCTAAACCATTATGTCATCAGACTGATATTATTGGTATAACATCAGCACATTTTGTCTCTGATACTTCAGCTTCCCATTTCTTAGTGTTATTTCTACCTTTCAAACAATCTCATCAGTTAGTACACTGATTCAGTAACATTCATGGTGCATTGCATCAATCCACTTGAGCTTACTGAGTGTCAGGTGTAGCAGAGGAAGCTAGATGTCTTCCAATATTCATTCACTTCTTCCTTAGTAAAAAAGAACTTATAGTTGGGCTATGAAAACCCAGCTAAAGATTCCATTTCTTACCCTCCTTTGAAGCTAAATCTGGTCGTGTGACTAAGTGCTGCACATTAGGATGTTAATGAATTTTTTGATGCCGTTTCTGAGTTGTGCACTTCAAAGGAAGAAGCATGCCTGACCCCTCTCGTGACCCCTTCCCATGGGCCATAATGTGGACGTGTTGACAGGAGCTGGGACATCCGTTTTGAGCAGTCAAATGCAAGTTCTGGGCTGAGGGTGACAGAGCAACAAGATGGAAGGGGTGTGGGTCTCTGTTGATTGTGGTACCTCCTACTGGCCCTGGATGCCTGACCCAGACTTTTATGCAAAGAGAAAGTAACTTCATCTTCTCTAAACCACCATTATTTGGATCTCTCTCTCATAGCAATCAAATTTTCACCCTAAATAATACATCAGGAAATAACTTAGATTCTGGGAAGAATAAAGTCAATTTATTTGTTCTCAATTAGCATGGCTTAGATTTTTTTGAAAAAGAGACTAAAAGTGTAAATACTCAAAAAGTTTAAATAGTTTTATTGCTTGAAAATCTGTGCGAATAGAACTGCTTATATCTATAATTCTAATATGTTTTTGCCCTGATGCCCTTAATCTTTCATGGTTTGCTCTCAGAACTCTAAAGCAAGTTGAGCTAAGAACAATGTGTCAAACAGTATTGGTTGAAGCAATTTACGGACAACGGTTTTAATATCAATTTTATAGTGATATTGCCAGTTGTCAGAAGAGCAAAATGAAATCCAGCGTAAACTTTGCCCTAAAAATAATTGTCTAAAATGTTGAAGTTCAAAGAATATGTGGGTAACTTGAGGCCGTCACCATACTTAAAAATTGGAAATGGCAGTTGTAATATGAAGGGAGAAAAGTTTGTGTTATTTTCAGGCTGTGAGAAAGCAGTTATTTCCTTTGGTCAGAAAAATTGCAGTAGGTAATTTTTCATCCCTGTTTTACCAGCTAATAGCTTCCAGGTTGTTTCAACAAGCTTTTAAGATAGCGGGCATCAAAGTATTTTAATATTTTAATGCTTAGTAAAGAGTCAAATGCTTGACAACTGTGGAACTCTGAGGGATGTGTATCTGAAGTATTTTAAGAATAGGAGTGAGTTATGAACAATTCAACTGTGAGACAGCATTTCTCAAAGACAGTTTCAAGGATCAACAGAATCAAACTCTCTAGGGCTGGGTCCTAAGAAGCTAAATACTTAAGGAGCTCCCCAGAAGATCTGGTCACACACAGAAGTGGAAGACCAGTGAGTAGCTGTGTAAATGTACAATGGCAAAAGTACGATACCAATAGTTACCATTTATCAAATATCTGTCAGGTGTCAGCTTTGCTCACATGATTTCATTTAATCCTCCTAACACCTCTAAAAGACAGGTGACAATTTACTATTTTATAAATTTGGAAATTGAGAGGTAGAAACCTTGAGTAAATGGCAGAGTCAAGCTTTGGACCCATGTTGATTCTCATTAAGACATACACAGGCATTTAGAGTTGCTTATGTTTATCTTTAATATTAATGCAGCTGATGTAGAGATCAGATATTTGTAAAAGCTACTTAATGGTTGAGTGCTCAAAATCTCTAATGCCTGGGCTTTCCTGGTGGCGCAGTGGTTGAGAGTCCACCTGCTGATGCAGGGGACACGGGTTCGTGCCCCGGTCCGGGAGGATCCCACATGCCGCGGAGCGGCTGGGCCCGTGAGCCATGGCTGCTGAGCCTGCGCGTCCGGAGCCTGTGCTCCGCAACGGGAGAGGCCACAACAGTGAGAGGCCCGCGTACTGCAAAAAAAAAAAAAAAAAATCTCTAATGCCTGTGTATGTAGGTCGTTTCAAGATATTTCAATACAAAGAAGTAGAAGACATGAGGCCTTTCCTCAGTGACCTTACAGTTTAGATGGGGAAAGAAAACATGTAGAGAATAAAAGTAAAATAACAACACAGATGGCTCCATCATGCTGGACTTGAGGTGATGGCCAGGATGTAACTAACATGAAGAGTAAGTGGAAGGACATTCCAGGCAGTTAATATTTAAGACAATCACTTATATTTGGCAATCCTTCTCTAAGTCACTTATGTTTAAATCATGAACTCATTTGTCATCCTAATCTTTGAGGCCCCGAATTATAATTGTCACATACAATGGTGAATATAAATCTGTGCATAAGAAATTACCCTGCCCTATTTGCTTGACATTTTGGCAGATCTCAAAGGTAAGTGAGTGATCACCTGTTCTGACTCCGTGTTTCGTAGATGAAGAAACCGAGGTTTAAAACGCAAAGCAATTGTCCAAGGTCATTCGATTTAGCCATCATAGTTCAATGAAACACCGTTAACTATTGGCAGGGTTGGAACTGGTTTCCAGCCGCTGCTCACTGCTGTTTAGTAAGGAAAACTGTACGGAATATGTGTTTTTAAATAAAACACGTTCCTAGAGTCTTCTAGAAACGCTCAGTGGAAATGTGTTGTATTGGGTTGGCCAAAAAGTCCGTTCGGGTTTTTCTGTAACATCTTTCTATGCCTTCAGAATATATAATGCTTTTCTGCTTCCAGTTTGGAGCACAGGAGTTATAGACATGACCAAGGAGGAGCAGAGATGTCACATCACTGTGCACACAACACAACTCCAGAGCATCTTTATCCTGAAGAATCCAATATGCTTTGAGAACATGGTTTAATTAAGCTTCACAGCAGGGGAATCTAAGGTAGAAGAAGGCAAGAAAGATTGTAAAGGAGAAGCATGTGATTCTTGGAAAATGAAAGAGATGTGAGGGTGACCTTTCCATGATCACTGTCACTTTATTGATCTCAATAAAGCGAGTCCCCTTCCAGAAGCTGTACATTGCATTAAAGGTGACCTTTTTCTCAATTGAGATATAATATTTTTATTTTTATTTTTTTTTCCGGTACGCGGGCCTCTCACTGTTGTGGCCTCTCCCGTTGTGGAGCACAGGCTCTGGACGCGCAGGCTCAGCGGCCATGGCTCACAGGTGCAGCCGCTCCGCGGCATGTGGGATCTTCCCGGCCTGGGGCACGAACCTGTGTCCCCTGCATCGGCAGGCGGACTCTCAACCACTGCGCCACCAGGGAAGCCCGAGACATATTATTTTTAAGTCAAAGATATGTCCATCTTTGCCTTTAATCATTTTTTTATCCTGTTAACTCAAAAAACATCTACTGAGCAAGTGCATATATAGGTACTTTGGTACATACTGTGGATTAAATGAATAAATAATAAAGATGAGTAACTCATAGTACATAATAACAAGGAGCCTACAGTCTAGTAGAAATGTATAAAAATCACTGTTACTAAAAGCATAACATAATAAATGTAATAAAGAACGTTCAAAGATTTGTAACAGATGGAATGACTTTAACCAAAGAGAGCTAACTTTTGGCCTCCTGTTAATTAAATTAATTAAATTCATAAGATTGAAATTTAGGGCTCTGAATATTACCTGTTTTGCCTGCCATTTTTACAAATGAGTTGGGTAAAGATGTACGTGCCATGACAGTCAGAATCGTGAATAGCATGAGGCTGGTAGGGATAGAAGAGAAGGTGGATGATAAATGTGAGATCTAAGGTGATATTAATAATGTGGACAGATAGGCTGCATTCAGTAAGAACACATGTAATGGAAATACATTTAAAGTTCTGTATCTGAATGCAAGAAATCAGTGCTATAAAGTTCGTAAAACTATACTCACAAAGATCATTTAGAAAAAACGATAACAACAATTAAGACTTACTGAATTTGTATTATGTGCCAGACACTCAACTATATGCTTTATATATATTATTCCACTTAATCCTCCCAATAATCCTCTGCACGGGGCACTATTATTATCCCCATTCTATAGGTGAGGAAACTAAGTGTTGAATAAGTTAAGTAGTTTACCCAACTTGATTGCTGAGCCTAAAATTTGAAGCATGATCTATTTTGTGGCAGATCAGGCCCCTGATCCCCCACTTAATTTCTCAGTTATGATATGATACGTAACTAAGTGCCCAGGAGTGTTCTCTGGGCCCTTAATTACATGATAATAATAATAGTAACAGTTACAAGTGGATTCTGAGCTTCTTACCAGAACTTTTTGGAGTAAAATACAAATTACTTACACATGAGTACTCTATGTGGTTATTTTTTATTTTATTTTATTTTTAAAATATTTATATATTTTATTTTTTTTAAGTTTTTGGCTGCGTTGGGTCTTCGTTGTGGAATGCAGGATCTTTGGTTGTGGTGCTCAGGCTTCTCTCTAGTTCTGGCTTGCGGGTTTTCTCTCTCCAGTTGTGGCGTGCAGGCTCCAGGATTTGTGGGCTCTGCAGTTTGCAGCACATGGGCTCTCTAGTTGAGGCGTGCGGGCTCAGTAGTTGCAGCACATGGGCTTAGCTGCTCTGCGGCATGTGGGATCTTAGTTCCCAGACCAAGGATCGAGCCCACGTCCCCTTCATTGGGAGGCGGATTCTTTACGACTGGACCACCAGGGAAGTCCCTATGTGGTCATTTTTTAAAGTAAAAAAGTTATAAAGACTTTACTAAAAAAATCATTCATTTAGTGTGTTTCGTGAGTTATGTTTTCTAGATGTATCTGGTGAGCAGAAAATCTCACGTCATTAACATTTTTAATGAAAACCACCCTTGATGGAGTATGTTATGAGTTTTGAGTAACCACTATTATTGTTTCTGCCAAATGACCATGACACTTTAATCAGCTTGCTTTGCATTTTTAGAGCTTTTGCCTTGCTTTCCATTTGTTCTTCTCTCCATGGGAGGATAAACCTTCTCACTTAAGTCAACTAAAATCAAAATATGTTTTTACCACTCCCATTAACAAATGAGGTCTCTGCTTGGAGTTACGGTAATAGAACTGAGTATATTTTGAAGTAGAATTTAAAATAATCTCCCTGTGATAACACAGTTTTATTCTTTACCTTAGTAAGTACAGTTGACTCCTGAATTACATGGGTTTGAGTTGGGTGGGTCCACTCATACCCACATTTTTTTCAACAGCAAATACTGTAGTACTACACAATACCAAGTTAGTTGAATCCCCGGATGTGGAATGGCAGGTATGGAGGGCCAACTACAAATTATATGTGGATTTTAGACTGTACCAAGGGTCCATACTCCTAACCCCCGCCAGTGGTGGCACCCCTAACACCCATTCCCATGCACCGCTTAAGGGTTAACTGTGCCAAACATTTTAAATGTTGAAACTAAGTTTCATGTGGATATCTGTTCCCCCATAATGTATTGCATTGTGTTCCCGCTGTTGAGTACATTTATGCAAATAATTGTTTAAACATGACCTTGGAAGACAAGTTCAGAAAAATTGGTATATTTTATTTGACAGCAGAACATGGACTTAAAAAATATGTAGTATCATAAAACACAAACTAACAACTTTCAATGCTTAACTAAAATAAAGTACAAAGATTGGGTTTTATAAATAAAAGTGATATTAAATGTCTTTGTTATAAAGCCACATAAAACTGAGTCCGTATTAATAGACCCAAAACTGAGCTTTCTAAATTTTGCTCTCAAATGTTCCAGACCCACCATAGCCCTGGAGCTCTCCACAACTGACTCTCTTAGGAAAGACAGGGATGTTTATAGGTGTTGGGATAAATTTCTTTCATCTTCCCCTTCTCATTCCAAGCACAGGAGGTTTGGCCAAGGTTGAAAGCTTAAGCTATTTAAAAATTATCTCCCTCACGGCTTTCTCTAAAAGGGTTATATCAGAAGAGGCACAGAAGCCCTGAGAGAAAGAAGACACGGTTCCCCATGCTGGATGGAGACCAGAGATCCGGGGCCCTTAAGTAGTGATGACCCATTCCATTCTATAGCAGCACTGCAGGGATGTGGTGGGTCTCAGAGACGCCACAGTGGTGTGTCTGTGAGGCAGGACTCCATTTATTCATTCCTAATTCATTCAACAATGCCTACTGAAAGTCTGTGTACCAAGCACTGGTATAGACACTTTTGATACATCACCAGACAAATGAACAATCACTGCCCTTCAGGAACTTATATACTACCTGGAAAAGATAGATAATAAACAACGTTCATCATAAATAAATATGTTATAAAGGATGCTCAAGTGCAATAGTTGCAATTTAAAAAAAGCAAGGTCAGAGGGATCAACAGGGAGGCTGACAATTTTAAACAGAAGCATCACAAGAGGGCTCCCTGAGCCCTCATGTCTTTGAAAAGGAGAGATTTTAGTGAAGACTTGAAGGAGGCAAGAGCTTAGCTCTGGAGCTATTTGGAGAATGAGTGATCCAGGCAGAGGGAACAGCTTGTTCAAAGGCCCCAAGTTAGGAAGGGTCTTGGCACTTCTGAGGAAGAGAAGGAGACGTGTGTGTGTGTGTGTGTGTGTGTGTGTGTGTGTGTGTGTGTGTGTGTGTGTGTGTGTGTGTGTGTGTGTGTGTGTGTGCGCGCGCGCGCACGCACACGGGGCTGGGGAGGGGGGCTGGAGTACATGTGTTTTGTGGGAGAGAGCCGAGAGAGATAAATGCTGGCTGTTAGCTGTTGTAAGGATGTTGGCTTTTATTCTGAATGAAAAGGAGAGTTATTGAAGGGTTTTGACCTGAGCGGTGACACAATCTTTGTTTTCAAAGGATCACACTAGTTCTATGTTGAGAATAGACTGTTTGGGGGCAGGTTGGGGGGGCAGGGATGCAAAGGTAAAAACCATGAGACTGACAAACCAGGGAAGACATGCTGACAGCTTGAACCATGCTTGTAGCAGAGAAAGCAGAGAAAAATGGTTGCATTGTGGATACATGATAAAGGTAGAATCCACAGGATTGCCTAATGGCTTAGATATGAGATGAGAGAGAAAGACCACAATCAAGAATAAGAAATCAAAGACCTAAGTTTCAGGGGTCTCATTATCAGGTTAAAAAAAAAGAATCCTAGTTTTGTATGCAAGTAGCAGTGCCTGTAAGGAACACATGATTTAGAAAATGAGGACATCACTGGTCACCATAAGAGCCCAAAGGTGAAAAGTCTCTCCTCAATTTTCTGGGTACCACAGAAACCTCTCAAGATTTTTAAATGATCTGAGAGAGAGGAGGGGAGACCAATAATTTAAGTTGCATTTCCCTATCATCTGTCAGATGCAACTGTTCAAATAATATATGCTTACACATATCATAAGTGTGCAGCTTGTCAAGTTTCCCACAAATAGGATACACCTGTGCAACAAGCAGCTCTTGGAAAGCATCACGTATGTCTCCCTCTCTTCCAGCCACTGCTCTGGTCCAGTGCAACCACTAACCTGCCTTTTCAGAGCCCAGTTTGATTTTGTGTGTGTTTCTTTGTGGATATAACCCCTTTTGCTTAACCTGTTGGTTGTGAATCCATTCATAGTGTTGCTTGTGGTTGTGGTTTGTTCATTCTCTGCTGAGCTCAAGGTTGGCAAACTTTTTTCTATAAAAGGTCAGACAGTCAATATTTTAGGCTTTGCAGGCCACATATAGTCTTTGGTACATATCCTTCCTTGTTGTTATTTGTTTCTTTTTGTTGTTGTTTTTATAATCCCTTTAAAAATATAAAATCTATTCTTAGCTCAAGGGCCAGTAATAAAACAGGCAATGAGCCAGCCTTGGTCAGTAGGTTGTAGTTTCCCAGTAGGCCGTAGTTTGCTGACTGTGCTACGTAGAATATACCACTACATGTATATCCGTCCTACTCTTGAATAGTATTTGGATAGTTTCCAGTCTGAAGCTATTGGGGCCTTCTAGTGCGTGTCTTCTGATGCACAAATATACACATTTTTATTGAGTATTTACCTGGCTGTGGAACTGCTGGGTCATAGGGCACAACTGTGGGTATGTGTGTGTGTCTGTGTTCAACATAAGTAGACATTGCCAACCAATATTTCAAAGAGGTTATACCAATTCACATTGCCAATACTTGGTGTTTTTCATGTTTTTAATATTTTCACCATTCTGGTAGATGTGCAGTAGAATCTCACTGTGGTTTAATATACATTTTTTTAAATGATTGATGAAATTGAGCACCTTCTCTCAGTTTCTCAGGCTATTCTGATACATACAAATTGAATTAAAGTAAATAAAAATTATCACAGTTATTAAATATAAGTTTATGAGCTGAGATTATTTGATCATATCATTCTGGTGGCTCCCATTTCACGTAGAATAAAATATAAACACCTTATCTTGTATTGTAAAACTACACGATCTGGTCCCTGCGTACCTCTCTGACCTAATTTCACATTAATCTTCTTCTTGAACCCATATCTTCAGCTATTGTGGCCTTTTAAAAGCTCCTTGTACGTGCCAGGCTTCTTGCCGCAGGGTCTTTGCACCAGCTGTGTCTGATGAAATGGAGATTAATCCTACCCTGATCTTCCTAGATTGGCTTCTCCTCTTCAACCAGGTGCCAAGTTACATGTGACCTGCTGTGAGCATCCTTCTCTGCTCACCCTATCTAACCAATCTGGCAGTCACTCTTCTTCTCATCACTGTACTAGAATTCTCTGCATAGCACTCATCACCTCTGACAATTTTAGGGACTATGTCTGTCTTACTTTTATATTTGCAGCCCCTAGAGCAGTACATACACATAGTAGGTTCTCAATAAATGTTTCTTAGTAATAGGACATGTGTACAAGATGTGTCAGTTATGAGGTCTGGCCCTCCCCATCATTTATTAGGGAAATTTCTTCATCAGTGGTCCCAGCTCACAACCACCTTGTTACAAAAGTGAACTGCATTAAAAAAGATAACTTTAGCTAATAAGAGCGCCTCTAACCTCTGAACCAGAAAGCAAAGAAATAATTGTCAAGCCTGCCTCTGAGAGATCATGAAATAGGACTGTGGCTGGAGAAACCATCACAGAATAGTATAAACTGAAGTGAGAGGATGGGGAGTGAGGAGAGAGGAAACTCGAAGTCAGCAGGGGAAGGCAGCTGAGAGTGATGGCTAGAAGCATCCTTGTTGGGGTAGCTGGGAAGCAACAGCAGAGCTAGCCGTCAACAAAGTCAGACCTGCACTATTGTGACCCCTGACCTTCAATTTCCATGGGATTCCACTTCGATTAAAAGTAAATCACCCTTTTTTTGCAGTAGCTTGAACAAATCGGTATTCCTTATATGCAAATGAAGCCTGACCATAATTACTTAATCAACAGTTGATTAGTGTTTATTTATTGAACATTAGAATGATTCACTAAAAGCATTAATTGAACAATGCCAATTTCAAGCTAACCAGTCTAGGAAACTTTAAGACATAACTTTAACAATAAAAGAATATTTTTGCTTTCTGCAGGTCCTTCCCTTCCTGGCAGACCGGGGGAACCTTGCATTTTTCTGTGATAATCTGAAGTCTCCTGCAGTGAACGCAGCAGCCTCCCTCTAATCAGGGACAATCATAAGTGGGATGATTTTGCACCATTTGGCTATAATTAGACCAGCTTTCTTTTTATTGATTCATTAACATGATACTTGGCTTTCAGAACCAACAAACTCCATCTAAATTCCTCCAGAACCAGGGGCAGAGTGGTGAACTGGAATGAAGACTTGGTAACTAGAATAAGGAAAAAGGAAACAGAAAAGTATATTGCTTGATTTCCCTTCATCCCCAAATTGCACACTGCAAAGCAGACAGAAACAACAGCCAGTCTGCTACACTCTTGAACAATAGCCTTCACTACTCTGCTCCCAAAGGAAAGCTGGCTGACAATTAGGCCCCCTCACAGTACTGTTGGACTTTCTCACACAGTTGTTTTAACCCCAGTTTTTCCTTTCTATTTCAAGAACAGAGATACTATATATATGAAATTCAGACATTCTATTGTTCCCTGGCCATTGTCTCCTATTGTTTTTAGTGTATGAAGCATATAAATTTTTTTAGCTCTTAAAGGTACTGTCACAGGCAAATACACAGTATTTGTAGCCATTGTCATTTCAATGTGAAAAAAATAGTTATAGTAATAGCAAATGAATTTCTGATTATTTACTGAAATCAGTATTTAGGAAGCATTGAACAAGCCCTTGAGTGAAAGTATATTATAGGTCCTTAAAGAACGATGGTAATTTCTACACAGACCTTGTGCTTAAGGTATTGCAAAGGTTGGAGAAATAAGAGACCAGTGTCTGTGCTGAAACGCTGAAAGTCGAGAAAGTTCTTCTCAAGCTATAATAGGAATACAAAGGGCTTGAGCATCTTGTTCAAATGCAGATTCTGATTCACTAGTTCTCCAGTGAGGCCCAAGATTCTGCCGTTCTCACAAGCTCCAGGGGCAAGCATGAACCTATTATCAGTGAAGAAAATATCTATTTATCCTAGTGAGCTCTCAAACTACCACAACATGCATTTGGCCAAGAATATCTCTTCTACCATTTTGCTAGATGTCTACTTATTCCTAATTCTTTTAGATTGAATTACATAACAGTATTAGATTACAGTGTAGTCACAAATGATGGTTTTTGAATCCAGCCTCTGAACTCTGTGACTTTGAGCAAGTTATTTAATTCAAGTCCATCTAGACTCCATAAAATTAGGAAGATGATATCTCATCATATACTTGCCCGTATATTATTTGCTCATTGAATTTGATTTGAATCTGAATATTCAGATTTAACCATGAAGTGTTGTTTATTGGGGGTGAGAGGTGAATTTAATTCATCATTAGTACTCTTTCACACCCATACTTGGGGGAATTAACTTTTCAGATTGCTAAATCTTGTAGAACAAGGACAAGGGCCAGATGAGATGGCTCTGATGGGGGGCAGTAGGAATGTGGGGAAGGGAGAAGTGGTTCAAAAAATAAGCCAACTGAGAAAAGTAAAATGAAGCGAGATTCCACAGTAGGACTCATTGGGCAATGGACTAGGTTGGAAAAGGTTGAGGATGTGTTTCTCAGGGCAGTGAGAGGAAATAGAGCAGACTATGGCATCACTTAGAACTAAATTAAGGTGCCATGTTATTTAATTTTTAAATCAAAGAAACGACATAATGTTATGGCATATCATAGTTGTTTCAACTTAGAGCAGTGCATCTAAATCCAGAGTGGGGAGTGACTAAGAATTGTCTAAGAATCAGAGGAGAGGACATTGTCAAATGGTATGCATACCCCCAGAGATTTTAATTACCCCTTCACAACCCAATCAGATTACAGAATGTAGTCACTCACTCTTTGGAATTTTCATGTGATGTATCTTTAGTGTCAAAGGCCACTGTGTTAATATACTTTTGAAGAGGTTTTATTTATCGTAACCAATGGTTTATTTAGTCTTTTGGGGTAAAATATGTAACAGTAATAAAACTGCGTTTCTGATTTCCATTTATTCATTCATTCTTAGTTGTTTAACATATGATTGAATGTATACTACATAAAGAGTAAAGAGTTTAATCTCTACCACTTTGAGAAATTTCTTTTCCCAAACCTTTGAAGTTAGATATCATTTAAAGATCGTGTACTGTTCTTTCCCTAATTCCCACCTCCAAATTGTTTTCATAATTTCTTTGTGTAGCTAGGTCTCTCCTTGCAACATTAGAAAGCTCAAATGCTGTGTAATGAAACCTCATTAATTCCAACCTCACAAATGCAAAATGTGTGTGAATTCAGACTTGGTCTTACTACCATTTACTCTTATGGTATGTATTAAGTACACACAAACTTAATATATAGCTTCAATCATACAATTCTAATCTATTAAAGCATTTTGGTCATGCCAAATTTTATATAATGTACTCATTCATAAATAATCCTCTTCTCTATATTAAATCCAGTCTGGAAGGACCTCTATTTTCTGGTATTCATTAACCATTAGTTGCATGCATATATAACTGTGGGTCAGGAAGTGAAATTCAATTTAAGACCAGCTATAAAAGTGATGTTATATTCATTTAGACTGGTCCCCTTTCCAGCTGTGTTATTGGAGAGGTTTAATCTCTTCTTATTTTTTTTTTTATTCCATACAACATGGATTAGAAAGAAATCTAAAAATTTTCTGAAACGTGTAATAAGTTGGCAGTTGAATTTTACACACAGTTACTGACAGGCTGGAGTGGGGGCCCTGAGGTTTCTTGACTTTTTCTTTTCTTATGGCTGCAACGTCCTTTAGAAAACAAACACACGACAGCAAAATAGGAAACTAAATAATAAAGTTTGTATCTTTAGGGCTTTAGTGTGTGTGCTAACCAAGAAACTGCTCCTGATCTGAAATCCTATTCCTTAAAAACTATGCCTTTTAAGTAGACTGTAGTCAATAATCAGCTTACCCATCTTCTTACTCCTGGTCATAGATTATCGAGATCCTTCTCTTCCAGTTTTCTTGGCTTGATGGAAAATACCTGAGTAGACATTTTCACGTGTTCTTTTATTCGTGTGATCTATTTTTGACCATGGATGTTTTCATCCAGCACGATGGGTCAGTATTATAATTGCTTTTCTGTTTATGTGTCCAGTTCATGAGGTTTATAAAAATCCCTTTTCATCAAGAGGTCTGCCGCTTGGCTGCCCTGGGAGATCTCCAGGATTATGTAGCATTTGCAAGATGTTATTGCTTCTGCTGTGGTTTAATAGGTTACATTTTAGGAATTCACTCTCCTCTCACCAAAGGTATATACCCTATTAAATTATCTCATTTTAATTACCTTGTTCCTATTTTCATCACATTGCCATAATTTCCCTTCATGCCCAATTTGTTAACTACTTTAATGGGGGGGAAAAAAGCATGCCCTGGTTTTTCATCGGAATTGGATGGGTCATGGCAAACTTGCTAATGAAGACCAGCTGATGACAGGTTACTTGATTGTAATTTTGGGAGCCTGCCCGAAACAAGACCAAAAAAAAGCCATAACTTTAATGTTTTAAAGAGGTAGAATGGTTTCATCATAAATTGAGAACGTTCTTAACACAGGCAGAGGAGTGACAACCAGGAAGTCTTCCAAAAGCTATTTCTATTTGTCTACGATATTTTCAATTCAGAGGAGATTTTCACAAACCTTATCACTATGCTAATATGTTACCTAACAGCTATAATTTTGACATAGTTATTTCTGACAAATGGGCAAGTATTTAAAGTTATTTTAGTATGATAGCTTTGCATCGTGTCTCTCATATACACATACATCAATATTTTGTCTATTCTTATTTCCCTCTATTCTGTTAGGTTTTTTTTTTTTTAATTTCATGAATGTCTTCATCATTCTGAGGGGGAATTTTTTTCTTCTAGGCCAAAACAGATAAAATAAAAATTAGTGGGCTTCCCTGGTGGCCCAGTGGTTGAGAGTCCGCCTGCCGATGCAGGGGACACGGGTTCGTGCCCCGGTCCGGGAAGATCCCACATGCCGCGGAGCAGCTGTGCCCGTGAGCCGTGGCCGCTGAGCCTGCGCGTCCGGAGCCTGTTGCTCCACAACGGGAGAGGCCACAACAGTGAGAGGCCCGCGTACCGCAAAAAAAAGTAAAATAAAATAAATAAAAATTAGTGTATATTTTCTCTGTGTCATGATGTAACCATTATAAATACATATACGTAAAAAGTATTTCTGAAGAAATGTGAAAAGCAAATGCTGTGACTCTGACAGGCATGGGTGGAATTTTGGTCCCAGTGCTTCTTACTGGTGTGATAAGGCTGACTTATTCTTACTTCTGTGAGCCTTACTGTTCTTATCTGTGAAAGAGAGGTAAGCGCTGATGGATACAACCGCCCCTCCCTGCTTAAAAATCTAGGTTCCAAAAACATGAAGTGGCTTGCAGTTCTCCACACAAACCATATTCTTTTTCTCTTCTATGCCTTTAAACCGTACCGTCTGCCAAAAATGCTCTCTTTCACTCTCCCCACCACTTCACCAGGCTGGACCCTAAAGCTCTTAGGGTTCAGCTGTCTCTTCCTATAGGAAAGCTTCACTGTGTGCAGGTGACCCCCCTCCCCATTCTGTTTAGCCCTCCAGGTTGGGAGTGCCTTCTCTGTATCCCCAAACCTCCAGCACCATCACCATCATGGCACCTAACACAGTGCATTTAAAAACGTGTTTATGTGTCTGTACCCCTTAACAGCCTGAAAGCCACAGGGGGCTGAGGCCACCTGTGCCCGATGCGTCACTTTATCCCCTCTGTTAGCACAGTGCCTGTCACAAAGAAGGCGCTCTGGGTTTTTTAGGACCATTCCTCTCCTCAATGGGCTCCCAAATCTTCCTGGATTCATGTAAATGTTGTGTTCAAATTATTCACCATGGTGGAGAAGTCCTCGTGTGTGTTCCATGGTTTCTAGGACACACCGTAATCACAGTGCCCCACACATTTTATTTCTTTCTAGTCTATCTTCTTATCTATAGTGGGAGATCCCTGAAAGCCAGTGTTCCATCTTTTTCATCCTGACATCCTCCGAGCCTTGTGTAAGACCTGGCATAGAATGGGCACTCAGCAAATGCCAATTGAAATGAATAATTATTTTGGTAATAATTATTACCAGCTCTCCAGTTAAGAGAAGTTAAATCATGTCCTGGTTTGTAAATATCCAGCAAGTTAATTGATAAAGATACTAAATTGTCTATCTGTACATCACATGTGGAAATCTCTACCTACAAGTTGGTTGAATTAAAAAAGAAGCTATATTCTTTTCTTCTGTGAAAACAAAGTATAGTTTTCTTGATTGAATGTTAAAAATATTTTTATCTCTCTCTAAGCTATCCCTGTTTAAACGTTGTCTGGAGGCAGCATTTAAAGTTATGAAAGGAACTTCACACGTACTTTCAAAGATTAACTTCCAACCCAATGATCCATTTTGAGGTCTTATTGCTCAGAATAATAGACTCTGCCTTATTGGGTCATTTGTTAAAATCACACCACTTAGTTTGGTGCAGTGTCATTTGTAGTTAGTACTCAGCCTCAGCCAGGCCTTTGGTCTGTTCATCATTCCTTTTCTTCACCCTTACGTAACTCTCTAGCTTATTCTGTACAGCAGATAATTCAAACATTTGCCTTTTGTTTCAGATGCATGATCATGGTTCATAGCATGCATGCTCAGCTCACTTTTCCTCCTACTTCAGTGATACAATCAGTGGCAACCAATGTGGATCTCCACCACTTATAATCCATCCTCTCTGACTTCCCATGTCATCACTCCCGCTCACTCTCTTCTGTCCCCCTCCCCTCCTTTCTCCTCCATCAAGTTTCCACTCCAACATTCTTCTTTACTGACAACTTTCCTGACAAACTTTCTATTTCATCACCGTATATAATTCTTTGACTCTTCGCTCATTGAAAAGGTCACCAAGGGCCACTTTATTGAAATAGATGATAATCCCTTCTTATTTTACATAAAACTCAACCTTTCCATTGCATAACTTTGGCACCAAATATGGCTTCAAGGCCTTTAGCCTCTCCCCCCATGACATCTGCTGCCAACCCCCTCACCTTGTTCAGCCTATACCCAACATAATGCAACACCAGTGAAAATGATATTCTTCCTCTGCAAATGCAGTTTCAAGACGAATGTGTCTACAGACTTTCCTTCTTATTCTTAAGCACCTTGTGCACAAAAATTTTATAGGTATTCATGCTGCAGTATTTGACACTACTGGTTATCCACTTCCTTCTAGGAAATCTTCCTTGTCTCAAAAATGAATCTCTCACCTCTTTCTCCTTTTCCTTTAAAGTTGTTCTTGCTCTGTCTTCTTTTACAGTTCTTTTTGCTTCTGCTGATCCCCATAATAGGGGTTTCTTTAAGGATCAGCCTGAGCTCTTTGCTCTCCTAGAGTAATTTCATTCATTCCTTTGGCTCCAGTTATCACCTTTCTCTTAATCAGTCCTATATCCTCAACTCCAAATCTGACCTCACTTTCTTTTAAATTAACCTGTAAATACACAGAGGAGATTATGTAAATACAGGGATTCTGTAAGTGCCTGTTAAGAAGATTTATGTGCCTATGATTTTTTTTTTTAATTTTTTTTGCGGTACGCGGGCCTCTCACTGTTGTGGCCTCTCCCGTTGCAGAGCACAGGCTCCGGTCACGCAGGCTCAGCGGCCATGGCTCATGGACCCAGCTGCTCCATGGCATGTAGGATCCTCCCGGACCGGGGCACGAACCCATGTCCCCTGCATCAGCAGGCGGACTCTCAACCACTGCGCCACCAGGGAAGCCCACCTATGATTTATTGACAAAAACAAATGTAATATATTTTAGTACGTAACAATGCTATACGTTAATTTAATCTGGTTCTCATTTTTATTCAAGAGCTATTGAGTTTACACCCTAGCAGTTTCAAAACCTTTTGCAAAAAACATCTGGGTTTTTTTTGTTTGTTTCAGAAATCCCTCACACAAAATAAAGAGATCTACTTAAACTGTGTGAGCTAAGTGTACAACTGGTGTTTGTTTTCTTATAGGACATGGGAAATTTTACCTATCTTGCATCACTACCTACATTAGTTAGGCCTGAAAAGAGTAGAACTTTGAATCTCTTAAGGAAAGAAAGTATTCTTTGGATAGCTACCACAAAGCTTTCCTTAATCTCCAAACAGGGAGCAAATTTCACCGTGATAATCTTGCACCAAGATTTCTGATCAATTGCCTTGAGGGAATTTAATCAGCTATATTTTATCCTTTAGACGAAGAAGCAAACTCCATTGTCTGGGTGAAGAGTGTACATAGCAATAACATCAATGACTACTACTATGGTAACTGATTAGGTGCTACGTGAAAGCATGATACTGAGAGCTTTACATATGTCATTATTTAATCCTCACGATAATCCAAAGAGGTAGTAGATACTATTATTATCCCCATTTGACAAATAAGGACACTGAGGTTCAGGAACCATCAGTAACTTGCTTGAAAGTCATACAGCTAGTAAGCGGCAAAGCCAGGATTTGAATTCATATCTAATTCCAAAACCTACTTTCTTATCTAGTATTGGTGTAAAGAACACAGAATTGTGCATCTAAGTAGGCTCTCATCTTAGCTCTGCCGTTATCCATCTGTGTTACTTTGAGCAAATCACATCAACTCAATGGGCCTTAACATCTACACAAACATACCCATCATTAAAGTGTGAACTAAAGTCCCCTATAACTCCCCTATAGTTTTCCACTTTTTGTTTTCTCAACTTTAATTCTTCAGATCCTCATAGTAATAGAATAACATTTCAGGCCAGGGTCAATAACATAGATATAAAGAAAAGCTGATTAAAACTTCAGAATGAGAAATTGATATATTTATGTTGTCATTATATTTCAATCACTTGAGATACTACTGTGTCCTAGGGATTGTGATAAGCATTAGGTGTACAACAGTGAGCAGAACAAGTAGGATCCTGAACACATACACTTGCCTTCTACTCTATCTGAAAACAAAATATTAAAAATCATGGGCCCTGCACTTGTTGGTCCAGTAATATGCTAACCTTCCTAGAGTATGCGTTTGGCCGTGATCGCCTTTCTAGATTACGTGTTTAGGATTTTCCCCAAGTTTCAGCATTGGGTTTCTGGCCATATCATCAAAATAAACAAGCAAACCCAATACTGTGGCATGAGAATCATATTTGGACCATGTCTTCCTAAAAGCAGCATTGACATAATTTTTCTTAATCAGGAAGAGTAATTTTCCTCCTCCTTGCCTCACTGTCTTCAATTAATGAAACTTCTGGTGTCCTTGGGTAGTTTTCTAATGAGACATTCCCTATACAAAGGATTAAAAATTATTAAAAGCTCGAAAATGCATGTCACGGAGTAAGTTCATTTCTACCAAACAAATTTAAGCATTCTGATGAAAAGTAATTTTGCAACGCATTTTCCTTTCTCTTTCCTCAAAAAAAATTGCTTATATTAAAAAATTATGTATAATGTGTATGAAACTCACCTAAGTTTTCTAGATACAAACTTTTTTAGTCTTTCACTTTTATTACACACAGAGGGAAGAAACATGAGATATTTGCTCTGTAAGGAAAATAATATAAGCTCCAAAATTGTTATTTTTTTATAAATATAAAATTATTAAATTTATCATACTCAAGCTAACATGAAGTGCAATGTGAAATAGCTAAATACAAAACAAAACAGAAAAAAACACATAGTGTACTCTTCAACCCTTTGGAAAGCTAAGAAATAAGAAAGCTAAATGACGGATAGGCAGTTCCTAAGAGAGAATTCCCATGGTAGCTTTCATCCCTGGAGAGAATGGAGGAAGGAAAAAGAAGGAGAAATCCCCCCAAATTCGTGAAGTTTTACTAATAAAGTGTGGGCTGGTGTGAGAGATTAGAAAAGTGAGAAGCCCTAGCCACAGAGAAGGTCAGCACCCACCTCCCCACGCTTTCTTATGTGACTGCACTGAGCGCTCTGAGGTGTAGGAAATTTTGGTTGAGTTTGACAGCATCTTGCCTAAGACAGAGCAGAGAAGGAGAGCTGAGATCCTCCTACCCCAGAAGGCCGGTGGGGTCTGCCCTCATCCCTGCAGGGCCAAGGCCTGCTGAAGGCTGCGGTGGGCAGCAGGTTTGAACCTCCCCCATGCTGTCTACCAAGTACCTTGCAAACATGTGTTGAAGGCAGGGTCAGGCAACGGGGATGAGAACCATTCAGGGTACAGAAAGCGCTCCTGTGGTGGGTGCGAGCTGCAGTCTCAGTTCTCATTTTTCAGCCTTTAATTGCGAAACACTTTGTACCATACATACATGCATGATTTACTGGTCATGCAGAGACAATTAAAATGTCCACAAAGAAGTCGGAGTATTAGTCAGCCTGAGCTGCTGTAACAAAATATCACAGACTGGCTAGTTTAAACAGCAGAAATTTATTTTCCCACATTCCTGGAAGCTGGAAGTTCAAGATCAAGATGCCATCAGGGTTGGTTTCTGGTGAGACCTCTCCTCCTGACTTGCAGACAGCTGCCTTCTCACTGTGTCCTCACATGTCCTTTACTCTGTGTGCACGTGGAGAGGGAACCTCTGGTGTTTCTTCCTCTTCCTAAAAGGACACCTATATCCTATCAGATTAGAGCTCCACGTTTATGACCTCATTTAACCATATCTCCTTAAAGATTTATCTCTAAATACAGTCACCTTGGGAGTTAGGGCTTTAACATATGAACTGGAAGGAGGGGGACAAAATTCAGGCCATAACAGTTTCTCTCCTTCTTGGGAGTCCCCCCTTGATTTTGCAATGTCTGTTGTTCCCTTTAGGGAATTTGTTTTATTTGTTTTGATCTTGCTTGGAGTTTATAAGGTCTCCTAAATCTTTAACTTGATGCCCTTCATCAGTTTTAGAAAACCATTTCTTCAAATATTGCTTATGCCTCCTTTTCTACCACTTTCTCTTCTGGAATTAGAATTCTTTTGTTGTAGATTCTTTAACTATATGCCTTCTTTCATATATCTTCCATTCTTTTGTTTCTCCTTCATTCTTCACAGTTTCTTTTAACCATATTTTCTCTTTATCTGTTCTCTTTTTACTTGTATTTACTCTGTTGTTAAACCAACTCTCTCCTCTACCCATTGAGGCCTTAGTTATTGTATTTTTTAATTCTAGAATTGCCATTCAGTTATTTATATGATTTTCAGTTCTCTGCCAAGTTCTCAATAGTGTCCATTGTTTCTTTAAAAGTCTATGTTTGATAACCCCATTATTTGGATTCCTAATACTTCTTGTTCTATTATCTGTTATTTCTCATAGCTTTTATTACACTGTGTTTAGTACACTACACACAAAATAAAAAATCTTTTGTGCGTCTGGTGTGGACATGTACATGAAAAGTTGTAAAATAATTTGAATCCTAGAGTAACGTTATCTTTATCTAGAGAAGGTTTTTATTTTGCTACTGGCAGACATTCTGGGCCGCTAGCTGTTACAGATCATTTTAATCCAATTATAGGGATTGAGATTATCTGAAGCCAGGCTTTATAAATTCAACAGTTGGTCTGCTCTCATTATACTTACCAATAAGAGGTAGTCTGCAGAGTCTCAGTCCAGATTCTTGCACATTTGTTCAAGCTCCCCTTCCTTGGCAGACACTGAAGTGCAGTACAGGTATACCTTGCTTTATTGCACTTTGCTTTATTGTGCCTTGCAGATATTGCCCTTTTCACAGATTGAAGATCTGTGGCAACCGTATGTTGAGAATGTCTATCGTGTCACTTTTCCAACAGCATTTTGCTCACTTCCTGTCTCTGTGTCACATTTTGGTAGTTCTCACAATATTTCAAGCTTTTCTTTACTATTTTATTTGTTATGGTGATCTGTGATCAGTGATCTTTGATGTTATTGTATGACTTACTGAATGTTCAGATAATGGTTAGCATTTTTTAGCAATAAAATATTTTGTAATCAAGACGTAGCTTTTGGGCTTCCCTGGTGGCGCAGTGGTTGAGAGTCTGCCTGCCGATGCAGGGGACACGGGTTCGTGCCCTGGTCCGGGAAGATCGCACACGCTGTGGAGTGGCTGTGCCCGTGAGCCATGGCCGCTGAGCCTGCGCGTCCGGAGCCTGTGCTCCACAACGGGAGAGGCCACAACAGTGAGAGGCCGGCGTACTGCAAAAAAAAAAAAAAAAAAAAAAAAAAAGACGTACCTTTTTATAGACATAATGCTATTTTACACTTAATAGACTACAGTTTACTGTAAGCATAACTTTTATATTATGGTAAATGTAAACATGACATTTTATGTGCACCGAAAAAAAAATCATGTGATGCACTTTATTGCAATATTCACTTTATTGCAGTGGTCTGGAATGAAACCCACAAATACTGGCTTGTCCAAAAAGTTCGTTCGGTTTTTCCATCCCATCTTATGGCCAACCCAGTATTTCTGAGGTGTGCCTGTATTTGTTCTACTCCAGAAGATTTAAACGTTTCTGCTCAGCTCCTCACTCTTCCAGTTGTTTCTTCTGGAATTAGCAGAAACTTCTTACAGAAATGCTGCCCCAATGTCTGGCTCATTTACCTAGATTTCCTTCTTCCTATAATTTCTCATGCTTTGCTATCTCTCTAATGTATTCAAGCAGATGAATTTTACATCTTGTCCCTCTTTTCTTGTGCTCAGCAGGTGGCTTATCTGTAACACATTGTTGGTTACTACCAAAAGCAGAAGGTCTGCTATCTGTTTTCCAGACCAACTTGGGCAATATTTTAAAAACCTAAAAATACACAAAAATCCATCAATGGCTTCTCAATACATTTATAATAAAATCCAAATATGCTAGCATGTTCTTCGAGGCCCTGTAAGACCTGGCCATCGTCTACATTTTCAACTTGACAAATCTCTCCTTAACTCATTAATTCCCACAAGGGTAACCTTTCTGTTTCTCATATACACCAAACAACTTCCTGCCCCTTGGGCTCTGCATTTATTGTTCATCTTGGAACACTATTACCAGAGCTTTCCACATGATTGACTTCTACACATTCTTATCTTTGTTCAAATATTACCTCCTCAAAATAGCCTAGCCTGTCCTTCCAACTAATGAAGACTTCCTCACTTAGTTACCCTCTGTTGCAACAATACCTTCTTGATTTGCCTTACACTGTTTATCACAGTGTGTAATTAGCTGTCTTTTCATTAGAATTTTATTTTTATAAGGACAGAACTTTGTGAGTCACCGCTACTTCTTTAGCACTATGAATAATGCCTGACACACAGTAGCGACTCATTAAATATGTATTTAAACAAATGAATTATCGCCCATGACTGTAAGAACATTCATTAACCTTCAGGTCATTCTTTGACCTTCAGGTTTTCACCTTTCACTTTAAAGTGGGAGTGATCATAACAATAATGCCTAGCATGCCTACTTAATTAAATAATAAACATGAAAATATCTAACACCTAGAAGACATTCGATAAACGTATTTTTCCTTCCCTCATTTTCCCTTTTCCTTTAAAGGTAGCTACTAAATGATAAAACAAAATAAACATCATTTCATCATTTTGGCATAACCTATTTCCCTGAAGAATGTAGTAAGGAATAATTTCTAATACAATATAATTACAGGATGGAGGGAAGGGGGAGGAGTTCAGATTTCTCTGGAAGCATGTGGGAATTTGGGTGCTTTCTGAGTGATCATAATAAAAAAAAAAAGCCTTTTTGCTTCTTGAAAATAAATGTTTGCATACGTGAAAAAATCAAAGTAAAGTGAATATTTCTTTGATTTGGGCTTGGCATTAATTTGTGTACAGTAACAGTATTGGATAGACAGCAAA
Organism: Grampus griseus; assembly: GCF_964374135.1. NCBI lineage: Eukaryota > Metazoa > Chordata > Mammalia > Artiodactyla > Delphinidae > Grampus > Grampus griseus. The sequence continues at coordinate 43,822,308 of NC_139006.1, read as the reverse complement.
ATGCTTCCTCCTGCTGTAAATCTGTTACTGGCTGTCACTTCTAGTTCCCCAGTCACTATCTAATTAAATCATTGCTTGGATTTTATGTCCTAGAACTGAGGTGGACAGAATTTATTTACTGCAAGACTCCTGGCTGCATGATGTTTAAATGGTCTGAGTATATGTGGCTGTTTATTAAATATGATTTGACTATGATTTGTACGGTGTCAGTGTTGAGACATTTTGGAACTTCATTTCCCATGTATCCCATTATTTCTGTCCTTAGGTTTTTGATGAACAAGGATTTCATCAAGTAGATCTCATTAGCAGAGACATAGCAGGATTGGTAGATTTGTACTATATTTCATTCCATGGGGGAGCAGTGTGATGGCATTCTGCAGAGGTTGGCAAGGCTATAGTCTACTGCTATTGAACTACAGAATATAAGATAATGCATGCATAAAAAATTAGCAATTGGAAACATTTCTTCCTTGATTTTATATAAAATATATATTTTATATTATATATATATAAATATATATTATATATTTATATAATATATATAACCTTATTCTTGGAGAAATGCTTCTATTAAGAAAGACTCAATTATTTTCATCAAATTGTCTCTGCTACATATGTCTGGCATTAGAACAAGATACACTTATTTATTAGGATTTCACACTAAAATTCCATGCATTCTGTTTTGTTTGTAGATAGCAGAGTGACTACAAATTCTTTGTGCTTAAATACTTTGTGACCCCATTAGAGAGAGAGCAGAGCATGAAAATACTCAATGTGTCATAAACACAGTCATTATTTCTAACACGTACTGAAAATTACCAGTATCAGCAAGGATATGGAAACCTTCAAATTAAAGTCACAAGATAAAACACAGTAAATAACTACTCTTTCACAACAAGTGTGAGGCTATAAATCTAGCAGATGTGAAACCGAAACTGTACACACTGAAGTTGAACACAATACATCTTGAGAATTTCCTCTCAGGTAGACACATAACTTAAAACATTTTCATTAGAACGACATTAAAATTAGAAATATTTGAAAACTCCAGTTCTTGGAATAGGATATTTCTAATATTGTGAATTGATTTTGACATTATTAGTGGATTTATTCATCTAAAGGTAAATGCTTCTTTCAGAGATAAAAGATAAAATATTTAGCTTCATTAGTTCTCTCAGACGCACAAAACTGACAAAATTGGATGCCTTTGAAAGTTCATGATGATATAACTTGAGTTATTAATTATTTCTCCTTGTAGGAGGAAAACCTTATATTAGTTTTTGCTTTGTAGACTACATTTCATTTTCCCAGCTGTTAGACTGGCTTGTATTTTCATCACAAAGAGATACTTACTTGAGAAGTCTTTTGCTAGCAATTTATCTCAGGAAAATTCTATTGTGTGTTTAGAAGATATGGTGGAATTTCCAATAATCAATAATTAATGAATCCCAATAGTGACCGAATTGCTTATATTCATCTGTTTATTATCCCCTCATTCATTCATTTCTTCATTCACTAATTCATTTATAATAGTATTATCTACCTCTCAAGGTTCTTATAGCATAACTCATGTATATGGGGTTAGGATAGTACTAGCGCATAATTAGAGCTCAGTAAATGTTAGTCTTTACTATTTGTAATAATTTAATTATTATTTAAGTCAATAATTAGAATACATTATGGACAGCTGGATGCTATGTAAAAATGGTGAGTAAAACAAATGAGTCCCCACACCCATGAAACTTCTCTTCCACAGATGAATCAATTAAACAAATATACAATAGATGTATTCTGAATGAGATGCTTTCCGATTAATCATGCCAGCAAAACACATCAAAATATTAAGTTGTTTTTAAAATACCTTTTGTTAGTAAACATGTCTTCCTTTCTTAAAAACTAAGAATTCTGTCATTTAGCAAAAGCTTTGGTGAAATTTTCAATCTCTGTAGTCTTTATACCAGAAAGAGCCCTGTAGCTGGGAAAGTTTGTTCCAGATGGTCTCCAGCTGTCTGCGTGACCTCAGATAGGTCATTTAAACTCAGGGGGTCATGCAGAATGGAAGGAAAATATCTGGGAAGTGAGGCCCAGCGATTTGCCATTTTCAAAAGCTCCCAGTTTGCTCCTGAAACACATCCAGCCAGAGGTAAGAAGATTTTGTGCAACACTCCCGCTCCTGCTGGACTCTGACAATGAACAAAAGTAGGAGGATAAATGAATGATGTTGTTCCTCTTTTCTGTCAGAGTGCAGCATGTGAAAAACATACTAAGAAGTTTTCTTGGTTTTTTTTTTTTTTTTACATCTTTATTGGAGTATAATTGCTTTACAATGGTGTGTCAGTTTCTGCCTTATAACAAAGTGAATCAGTTATACATATACATATGTTCCCATATCTCTTCCCTCTTGCATCTCCCTCCCACCCTCCCTATCCCACCCCTCTAGGTGGTCACAAAGCACCTAGCTAATCTCCCTGTGCTATGCAGCTGCTTCCCATTAGCTGTCGGTTTTACATTTGGTAGTGTATATATGTCCATGCCACTCTCTCACTTTGTCCCAGCTTACCTTTCCCCCTCTCCGTGTCCTCAAGTGCATTCTCTAGTATGTCTGTGTCTTTATTCCCGTCCGGCCCCTAGGTTCTTCATGACCATTTTTTTGTTTGTTTGTTTAGATTCCATATATATGCGTTAGCATATGGTATTTGTTTTTCTCTTTCTGATTTACTTCACTCGGTATGACAGACTCTAGGTCCATCCACCTCACTACAAATAACTCAATTTTGTTTCTTTTTATGGCTGAGTAATATTCCATTGTATATATGTACCACATCTTCTTTATCCATTCATCTGTCAATGGACACTTAGGTTTGCTTCCATGTCCTGGCTATTGTAAATAGAGCTGCAATGAACATTGTGGTACATGACTCTTTTTGCATTATGGTTTTCTCAGGGTACATACCCAGTAGTGGGATTGCTGGGTTGTATGGTAGCTCTATTTTTAGTTTTTTAAGGAAACTCCATACTGTTCTCCATAGTGGCTGTATCAATTTACATTCCCACCAACAGTGCAAGAGTGTTCCCTTTTCTCCACACCCTCTCCAGCATTTATTGTTTGTAGATTTTTGAAGATAGCCATTCTCACAGGTGTGAGATGATATTTCATTGTAGTTTTGATTTGCATTTCTCTAATGATTAGTGATGTTGAGCATTCTTTCATGTGTTTGTTGGCACTCTGTATATCTTCTTTGGAGAAATGTCTATTTAGGTCTTCTTCCCATTTTTGGATTGGGTTATTTGCTTTTTTGAAATTGAGCTGCATGAGCTGCTTATAAGTTTTGGAGATTAATCCTTTGTCAGTTGCTTCATTATCAAATATTTTCTCCCATTCTGAGAGTTGTCTTTTTGTCTAGTTTGTGGTTTCCTTTGCTGTGCAAAAGCTTTTAAGCTTCATTAGGTCCCATTTGTTTATTTTTGTTTTTATTTCCATTTGTCTAGGAGGTGGGTCAAAAAGGATCTTGCTGTGATTTATGTCATAGAATGTTCTGCCTATGTTTTCTTTTTCTTCTTTCTATTTCTTTTTCTTCTCTGTGACTAAAACTTCCAAAACAATGTTGAATAATAGTGGTGAGAGTGGGCAATCTTGTTTTGTTCCCAATCTTAGTGTAAATGGTTTCAGTTTTCCACCATTGAGGATGATGTTGGCTGTGAGCTTGTCATATATGGCCTTTATTATGTTGAGGTAAGTTCCCTGTATGCCTATTTTCTGGAGGGTTTTTATCATAAATGGGTGTTGAATTTTGTCAAAAGCTTTTTCTGCATCTATTGAGATGATCATATGGTTTTTATTCTTCAGTTTGTTAATATGGTGGATCACATTGATTGATTTGCATATATTGAAGAATCCTTGTATTCCTGGAATAAACCCAACTTGATCATGGTGTATGATCCTTTTAATGTGCTCTTGGATTCTGTTTGCTAGTATTTTGTTGAGGATTTTTCTGTCTGTGTTCATCAATGATGTTGGCCTGTAGTTTTCTTTCTTTGTGACATTTTGGTCTGGTTTTAGTATCAGGGTGATGGTGGCATCCTAGAATGAGTTTGGGAGTGTTCCTCCCTCTGCAATATTTTGGAAGAGTTTGAGAAGGATAGGTGTTAGCTCTTCTCTAAATGTTTGATAGAATTCGCCTGTGAAGCTATCTGGTCCTGGGCTTTGGTTTGTTGGATGATTTTTAATCACAGTTTCAATTTCAGTGCTTGTGATTGGTCTGTTTATATTTTTGATTTCTTCCTGGTTCAGTCTCGGAAGGTTGTGCTTTTCTAAGAATTTGTCCATTTCTTCCAGGTTGTCCGTTTTATTGGCATATAGTTGCTTGTCGTAATCTCTCCTTTTTCATTTCTAATTCCATTGATTTGAGTCTTCTCCCTTTTTTTCTTGATGAGTCTGGCTAATGATTTATCAATTTAGTTTATCTTCTCAAAGAACCAGCTTTTAGTTTTATTGATCTTTGCTGTCGTTTTCTTGATTTCTTTTTCATTTATTTCTGATCTGATCTTTGTGATTTCTTTCCTTCTGCTAACTTTGTGGTTCATTCTTCTTCTTTCTCTAATTGCTTTAGGTGTAAGGTTAGGTTATTTATTTGAGATGTTTCTTGTTTCTTAAGGTAGGATTGTATTGCTATAAACGTCGCTCTTAAAACTGCTTTTGCTGCATCCCATAGGTTTTGGGTTGTTATGTTTTCATTGTCATTTGTTTTTAGATATTTTTTGATTTCCTCTTTGATTTCTTCAGTGATCTCTTGGTTATTAAGTAGTGTATTGTTTAGCCTCCATGGTTTTTGTTTGTTTGTTTGTTTGTTTGTTTTTTTGCAGTATGTGGGCCTCTCACTGTTGTGGCCTCTCCTGTTGCAGAGCACGGGCTCCGGACGTGCAGGCTCAGCGGCCATGGCTCATGGGCCCAGCTGCTCCACGGCATGTGGGATCTTCCCGGACTGGGGCACGAACCCGTGTCCCCTGCATTGGCAGGCGGACTCTCTACCACTGCGCCACCAGGGAAGCCCCATGTTTTTGTATTTTTTACAGATTTTTTTCTGTAATTGATATCTAGTCTCATAGTATTGTGGTCGGAAAAGATACTTGATATAATTTCAATTTTCTTATATTTACCAAGGCTTGTTTTGTTACGCAAGATATGATCTGTCCTGGAGAATGTCCCATGAGCACTTGAGAAGAAAGTGTATTCTGTTCTTTTTGGATGGAATGTCCTATAAATATCAGATAAGTCCATCTTCTTTAATGTATCATTTAAAGCTTGTGTTTCCGTATTTATTTTCATTTTGGATGATCTGTCCATTGGTGAAAGTGGGGTGTTAAAGTCCCCTACTATGATTGTGTTACTGTCAGTTTCCTCTTTTATGGCTGTTAGTATTTACCTTATGTATTGTGGTGCTCCTATTTTGGGTGCATAAATATTTACAATTGTATGTTCTTCTTGGATTGATCCCTGATCACAATGTAGTGTCCTTCTTTGTCTCTTGTAATAGTCTTTATTTTAAAGCCTATTTTGTCTGATATGAGAATTGCTACTCCAGCTTTCTTTTGATTTCCATTTGCATGGAATATCTTTTTCCATCCCTTCACTTTCAGTCTGTATGTGTCCCTAGGTCTGAAGTGGGTCTCTTGTAGAAAGAACATATACGGGTCTTGTTTTTGTATCCATTCAGCCAGACTAAGTCCTTTGGTTGGAGCACTTAATCCATTTACATTTAAGGTAATTATCGCTATGTATGTTCCTATTACAGTTTTCTTAATTGTTTTGGGTTTGTTTTTGTAGGTCATTCCTTCTGTTTGTTTCCTGCCTAGAGAAGTTCCTTTAGCATTTGTTTTACAGCTGTTTTGGTGGTGTTGAATTCTCTTACCTTTTGCTTCTCTGTAAAGGTTTTGATTTCTCCGTTGAATCTGAATGAGATCCTTTCTTGGTAGAGTAATCTTGGTTGTAGGTTCTTCCCTTTCATCACTTTAAATATGTCCTGCCACTCCCTTCTGGCTTGCAGAGTTTCTGGTGAAAGATCAGCTGTTAACCTTGTGGGGATTGCCTTGTATGTTATTTGTTGCTTTTCCGTTGCTGCTTTTAATATTTTTTCTTTGTATTTAATTTTTGATAGTTTGATTAGTATGTGTCTTGGCGTGTTTTTCCTCAGATATATCCTGTATGGGACTCTCTACGCTTCCTGGACTTGATTAACTCTTTCCTTTCGGATATTAGGGAAGTTTTCAACTATAATCTCTTCAAATATTTTCTCAGTCCCTTTCTTTTTCTCTTCTTCTTCTGGGACCCCTATAATTCGAATGTTGGTGCGTTTAATGTTATCCCAGAGGTCTTTGAGACTGTCCTCAATTCTTTTCATTCTTTTTTCTTTATTCTGCTCTGCAGTAGTTATTTCCCCTGTTTTATCTTCTATATCACTTATCTGTTTTTCTGCCTCCGTTATTCTGCTATTAATTCCTTCTAGAGAGTTTTTAATTTCATTTATTGTGTTGTTCATCATTGTTTGCTTTTTAGTTCTTCTAGGTCCTTGTTAAACATTTCTTGTATTTTCTCCATTCTATTTCCAAGGTTTTGGATCATGTTTACAATCATTATTCTGAATTCTTTTTCAGGTAGACTGTCTATTTCCTCTTCATTTGTTTGGTCTGATGGGTTTTTACCTTGCTCCTTCATCTGCTGTGTGTTTCTCTCTCTTCTCATTTTTCTTACTGTGTTTGGGGTCTCCTTTTCATAGGCTGCAGGTTCGTAGTTCCCATTGTTTTTGGTGTCTGTCCCCAGTGGCTAAGGTTGGTTCATTGGGTTGTGTAGGCTTCCTGGTGGAGGGGACTAGTGCCTGTGTTCTAGTGGATGAGGCTGGAACTTGTCTCTCTGGTGGGCAGGTCCACGTCTGGTGGTGTGTTTTGGGCTGTCTGTGACCTTATGATGATTTTAGGCAGCCTCTCTGCTAATGGGTGGGGTTGTGTTCCTGTCTTGCTAGTTGTTTGGCATAGGGTGTTCAGCACTGTAGCTTGCTGGTCGTTGAGTGAGGCTGGGTCTTGGTGTTGAGGTGGAAATCTCTGGGAGATTTTCACCATTTGATATTAGGTGGAGCTGGGAGGTCTCTGGTGGACCAATGTCCTGAACTCTGCTCTCCCACCTCAGAGGCACAGGCCTGACACCCATCCAGAGCACCAATACCCTGTCATCCACTCGGCTCAGAATAAAAAGGAGAAAAAAGAAAGAAAATAATAAAATGAAATAGAAAGTTATTAAAATAAAAATAATTGTTAAAAATAAAAAAATTAATTTTTAAATAAAACAAATCCACCAATGATATCAAGTGCTAAAAACGATACTAAAAAAAAAATGGACAGACAGAACCCTAGGACAAATGGTAAAAGCAAAGCTATGTAGACAAAGTCAAACACAGAAGCGTACACGTACACACTCACAAAAAGAGAAAAATATATATACATCGTTGCTTCCAATGTCCACCGCCTCAATTTTGGGATGATTTGTTGTCTATTCAGGTATTCCACAGATACAGGGCACATCAGGTCGATGTGGAGATTTAATCCGCTGCTCCTGAGGCTGCTGGGAGAGATTTCCCTTTCTCTTCTTTGTTCACACAGCTCCTGGGGTTCAGTTTTGGATTTGGTCCCGCCTCTGCGTGTAGGTCACCCTCTGATGTCTGTTCCCTGCTCAGACAGGACAGGGTTAAAGGAGTGGCTGATTTGAGGGCTCTCACTCACTCAGGCCGGGGGGAGGGAGGGGTACAGATGCAGGGTGAGCCTGCGGCGGCAGAGACCGGTGTGACGTTGCACCAGCCTGAGGTGCGCCGGGCGTTTTCCTGGGGAAGTTGTCCCTGGATCATGGGACCCTGGCAGTGGCGGGCTGCACAGGCTCCCGGGAGAGGAGGTGTGGGTAGTGACCTGTGCTCACACACAGGCTTCTTGGTGGTGGCAGCCGCAGCCTTAGTGTCTCATGCCCATTTCTGGGGTCTGCGCTGATAGCCACTGCGCGTGGCAGTGTCTGGAGCTCGTTTAGGTCGCGCTCTTAATCCCCTCTCCCTGTGCACCGCAAAACAGAGGCAAGAAGTCTCTTGCCTCTTCGGCAGCTCCAGACCTTTTCCTGGACTCCCTCCCGGCTAGCCGTGGTGCACTAACCGCCTGCAGGCTGTGTTTATGCCACCAGTCCTCTCCCGGCGCTCCAGCTGAAGCCCAAGCCTCAGCTCCCAGCCCCGCCCTCCCTGGCGGGTGAGCAGACAAGCCTCTCAGGCTGGTGAGTGCTGGTCGGCACCGATCCTCTGTGCGGGAATCTCTCCGCTTTGCCCTCCGCACCCCTGTGACTGCGCTCTCCTCCGCGGCCACGAAGCTTTCCCCCTCTGCCACCCGCAGTGGTGGAAACCTTTTCTCCTTCACAGCTCCCTCCCACTGGTGCAGGTCCCGTCCCTATTCTTTTGTCTGTGTTTTTTTCTTTTTTCTTTTGCCCTACCCAGGTACATGGGGAGTTTGTTGCTTTTTGGGAGGTCTGAGGTCCTCTGCCAGCATTCAGTAGGTGTTCTGTAGGGGTTGTTCCACATGTAGATGTTCCACATGTAGATGTATTTGTGGGGAGGAAGGTGATCTCCACGTCTTACTCTTCCCCCATCTTGAAGATCCTCCCTGGTTTCTTGTCTTAAGATGATTTTCAGTAATGCACTTTCTCAAGTAGACATTATTTGGGATTCATAAAGGCCTCTAGTAAAATCCAGCCCATCCTGAGACGATTAGACGTATCGGTCCTACTATATAACTCAGTATGGATGATTTTACAACTTCATCCTTTTAATATCCACCCAGAATTGGTAGGGAGCTTTAGCTGTGGGAGGAGTGTGAGGTAATTTTGAACTACAGGATGCAGTTGAGGTTTTTCAGAAAGACTGTGATAGCCAAGGGACAGAGCCAGGGATGTAGTTACTTGGTGGATAGAGAAGAGATTTCAGGGTTTGCGGAAGTGATATCAAGTAGACGATGAGGATGCAGAATTCATTCATCCACTCATTTGTGCCACAAATGTTCTTTGAATTCTCCTCTAAGCCAAGCATTTATGCTAGCCACCAAGGTTACACAGCCTAAAAGTGATCAGAGTTTATTGACCACCAATCCCCTTAATAATCTTGTTGTCCCCTTAATAATCTTGCCTAGCGTCATGACAGTTAGTAACTGATCAGTGCCACTAATAACTAACTTACCTCTGCAATTTGATTTATGGGTCTGACTAGTTTATCCTGGAACATTTATTGTTAGTTCCACTATACCACCTTCAGGATGTTTGCCAAATCACATAAATCTCCATGATTGATTAATTACTTTATATATTTTTTCTTTGTATCAATTTACTATTTATACCTAAAGACACTAATTTAAAATGTAAAATTAAAATCAATACTGTAAGTGGAAAATTAATACCATTGCCATAAATGTATGATAACCATAAGAATAAAGGCAATGAAAACAAAACAATACTTAGTTGCAGTTTCCTGATCAAGGCTCAGGGCTGGCTTTCATATTATCATTATGGGATATTAGCAATTATCAGAAAGATGTTAAAGATGTACTTTTAACAAATTGTTGCTTTCTCCTGGACCCAGTACATCCAAAGAAAATATTATCAATTTGTTAATCTTAATTCCATCATACATTGTGTACAGTATGGAGAATATTGGGCTTAACAAATGCACACATTTCTTCACAGAGGCTAGACAGTGAATACGGACAGGAAAAATGCATTCACGTATATAGAAAATCCCAAAGAATCAACAACAACAATAAAAGACTTGGAACTAATAAGTGATTATGGAAAGTTTGTAGGATATAAAATTAATATGCAAAAGTCAGTCATTTCCTATATGCCAACAAGGAACAATTGGAATTTGAAATTTAAAACATAATACCATTTACATTAGTATACCCAAAAAGGTTGACTTTTGTGTCAGTAGTTGGAACCCAGCCTAACTTTTCCAAAGGAAGAACACTCTGAGTATTTAAATTCCCATTCCTGTCTACAAAAGCTTTTTCATCTCCTTGTGTAGCTGAGCATGTGAACTCATACTGCTAACTAAAATGTTTGGCCCATCAGTTAAAGCTTTCTACTCCATTCTCATAAAAGTAGAGACTCTCCAAGTTCTTGGTTGATTTTATTCCTATTCTTGTACCATTATTTTTCAGAAAGAACAGGGTAGTGAGTACAGATTTATGGGAGGGAAGAGGAAGTTCCCTTAGGTGATATATAGTATCCTGGATCCAGAATAGGTGGTGGTTTTCAAGGGCACACTCCATTTGGGGGTAAATCTCTGGCAGTTACATGGTTAGAAGTTGAGAAGCTATTTATGTGTGGGTTTGGGAAGCTTATATTTTTCTTTTGGTAAGAGGCCCTAATTTACACCAGTGTTCTTCAAATATGAGAATCATAATCATGGCTCATATTTAAATGGGTGTTTCTTATGAAATTAAACTAAATTAAACTAAAGACTTTAAACTAAAGAAATTAAACTAAAGGCTTGTTATGGATTGTCCAGTTAATCCTCAAAGCAACCGTAAGAGATAGGCACTATTACTAGCCCCATTTTATAGTAAGGAATTTTAAGCTTAGATAGCTTAAGTGACTTGTCCAGAATGACAGATTTAATAAGTGGTTATGCATGGATTTAAACTGAGTTAGTCTAATAGCAAAGCCCAAAAATCTGAATGTGCTATATACTGCTTCTTAAGGATATGGCTCAAACAAGAGGGAAAAATGTTTAAAAATCAGCCTTGTGTCCATAAACACATAGTGTGACAAGAAAACATAAAATAATTTTGGGTTCTGTATAATTCAGATTGTGAAATACTATGCTTACCAGAAGAATCTAGATAAGTATCCAAAAGTCAAAATGAAGGGTTTATTGGTCTGAAAACATACGCATAGTCACCTCAGTTTTAATTCCAAGAGCTGAAAGAGAAAGCAAACTTCTTTCCTTCCAAATTGACATATTCAGAGTCATTGTTTTCGAAGTCACGGCCACAAGAGCTTGCACTTTTACTAAGTGAACCTTGGCTGAAATAATATTTTGTTCCCCTTTTGATTCTTTGTAAGGAGCCTGGGCTGAATCCTGGAAAGATTGCTGTGGAGAAAAGTGCAAGAATCAGGGGACAGAGTAAATGTCTTATCCGGGCATTAGCCTCTTAGATCCTTTGATCTGGGGAGCCCTCTGATTAGATGCACTCTGCTGGGTTGGGGGCTAGGCACTGAGATAGTTTTCTAACGGCTCCTCGGGGGTAACAGTGGGCTGAGCTGGAGGAGAAAAAAAGAGAGGGAGGGAGAGACACAAGAGGGAACCTTCAAGGAAGCGTTCACATCTTGGGCTGTACAGGCTGACCTGTAAGGCAGTGATGTGAAACATATCACAAAAGCAGGACTAGTCCTGTAAGCTTCTAGAAGGCAGTTCTAAGCATCTGTGATTTGCGTCCTGAACATTTGTATCTCACTATAGGAAGGAGGATGAAACAGCTGCACACGTTGTCTCCAGTGCTGTAAACCTGTCATCAGCCCTGTATTGTTTACATATGGCTACAAGGTCTTTAAGCCCAGGATCCCTTAGCTATACAGCAGGGACAGATATTTACATGACAGCTGTGTCAGTGGGAAGCAGCCCTGTGTGCTTGTTTGTTTCACTAATGTTCCAGTCACTACCACCCACCCCTCCTCCACTGCCCCAAAGACACAAATCTAATTCTTCCTCCTTTTTTAAATGAGCTCCATGTTAATAATAGAACTGCAGTGCAGATGCTCAAAATGGAAATAGCTGGCATTTCCCTAACAAGACTCATAATTCTGCTAGAAATAATGGATTTCAAGTGAAATAGCTCGAGTCCAAGAAGAGTGGTTATAATTCATGACCAGACGCCCAAATGAAATCAAAATCTGGGAAACATGCAAAGTGCTAATTTTCTACATCAGTGGAATTTATCAAGTTCCTACTGATTAATTTGAACAGGGGTTTGGTTGTTCAATTGATAGAGCTTTGTTTGCCTTGTAAAGACATCTGAATGACATTGATTCAAATCTTATTGCAACTTCCTGGTTTTGTGAAAAGCTTTTAAAATCTGTAAACCAAAGCCCTCCGAATCACAAGTGACTGATATTAAACGTTTTTATTTTTATTCTTATTATTCTTTACCATTTGAGGGCGAGACTCCTATTTACTTCACCAATGAGGTAAATAGCAATACATCTTTGGAGAACAATTACCATGCAATTCTCAAGGAAGTGGAGCTTAATTCATTACTGTTGCTTTAGTTTACTATTAGCTTTTCCGAGGAAAATACTTATTATTTAATAATGACTGTTTACAATTAGCTTGGTTGGAAAATAAACCACTCCTAAAATGCTTACAAATAGTATAACGTCAATAATATGGACTAAAATCACTTTTCCATTAAATGTAGAATAGAAAAATATTGTCTGGCTGTAGTGGGTTGAGTAATGACCCCTGCCCACCATCCCGATACCCATGTCCTAATCCTGGAACCTATGAATGATACTTTATATGGCAAAAGGGACTTTGCAGATGTGATTAAGTTAAGGATGCTGAGATGAGTAAATCATCCTGGCTTATCCTGGCAGGCACTATGTGATCACAGAGCTTCTTATAATAGGGAGACAGGAGATCAGAGGAATAGAAGTCTCTAGGTTGATGAAAAGAGAGAGGTTCGAAGATGCCACACTGCTGACTCTGAAGATGGAGAGAGGGGCCATGAGTCAAGGAATGCAGCTCTATGAGTTGAAAAGGATGAGGAAAGAGGTTTTCCCCTTGTTAAGACAACAGGTCCCAAATGGAATTGCTTTTGCTAAGCCTCATGTCAACCCAACTAACACTTAATTACAGTTTCAGCTCTCCCAGAAATGGAAGCTTAAACCAATCAGGAATCACCAGATCAACACTAGTTAGGTAACCTGCCTGATAGACCCCTAAAGAAAAGTAAACTTGCAATAATCAACCCGCTATTTTGCCTAGTGTAACCTCCTTGTTCCTGCTCCCTTCTGCCTATAAAAATCTTTCATTACGTACAGCTCCTCGGAGCTCCTTTCTGTCTGCTAGATTGGATGCTGCCCGATTTGCGAATCCTTGAATAAAACCAATAAAATCTTTAAAATTTACTCAGTTGAATTTTTCTTTGAACACCCTAGAACCTCTCGAGGGAGAGCAGCCCTGCTTACACTTTGTTTTCAGCCCAGTGAAACCCATTTCCATTTCAGAACTATAAGATAAAAAATTTGTGTTTCTTTATTTTTAAAATTTTTAAAATTAATTTTTATTGGAGTATAGTTGCTTTACAATGTTGTGTTAGCTTCTACTGCACAGCAAAATGAATCAACCATACATACACATATATCCCCTCCCTTTTGGATTTCCCTCCCATTTAGGTCACCACAGTGCATTAAGTAGTTCCCTGTGCTATATAATATGTTCCCCTCAGTTGTCTATTTTATATATTGTATCTGTATATATGTATATATATATATATATATATGTCAATCCCAATCTCCCAATTCATCCCCCCACCCACCCTACCACTTTCCCCCCTTGGTGTCCATACGTTTGTTCTCTACATCTGTGTCTCATTTCTGCCTTGCAAACTGGTTCATCTGTACCATTTTTCTAGATTCCACATATATGCATTAATATATGATATTTGTTTTTCTCTTTCTGACTTACTTCACTCTGTTTGACACTCTCTAGGTCCATCCACGTCTCTACAAATGACCCCCCCAAAATTTGTGTTTCTTTAAGCAACTACATTTGTGGTCAGTTGTTTTGGCAACAATTAGTAGCTGATAGACTGGCATTAACCTGAATTCTTATAGCAATCAGTGCCCTTAGCTAAGTGGAGGAAGTGAGTGTTTCATTTGAACTGGAAAATATTGATTAAGATTTAGTAAATTCAATTAGCTAAAGATATACGATTTTTAGTCATTTTAGAGTGAAACACACTCTCCTACTGTGGAGCCCTGTGAGGTGATTTAGGAGTCTGTTAATTTGAGCGTGGCTGGTCCCAGAAGCAGTGTGCCTTTGGATACCCAAAGAGTGCTGAAAGGACCAAGATAATGAAGGAGCTGTCCAGCTATTCAGAAAATGATGAAAGGCAATATACAATTTGTGTTCCAGCATTACATATTGTTCATCAAGTTAAGTTTCAAATTGCTAATTGAGGTTAATGTTTCTCTACGTCTTTTAAAAAATTCCAATATATCAATACACTAAATACCCATTTTTCCTTTGTGAAAATTGAAGAGAGGTTTCCCAAAATGCCTGGAACATGAGTTTTGAAGTCAGTGAACTCTCAGTTTCAAATCTCAGCCCTACAATTTATTAACTTTGTGAACTTGGTGTGGTAACCCAGTCTCTCTGAGCCTTGGATTTATACTCTGCAAATTGTAAAGGAAGCCTTCCTGTTGGCTTATTGTAGAGATTAAATGAGATAAAGATTATCTGTAAAAGTTATCTGAGATTATCAGTAACATGGCATCATCTTTCACATTGGAAACCTTCCACACACCTCATCTTAGAAAGTCCTATGAATCCATAGAGGCTCAGGATTTAACTTGAAGCCCAAAGCCTACACTAAAGTTTCTAGAGGAAGAAGACTGATCTGGCTGGGAAAATTATCCCTTACCTGCTGTTGAGGACTGAAGAATGTGATGCCCAGAAATTAAGGCCATAGAGGCTGTCTTTTTTCTCCTGGTGGCATCTACCTCCTGCTTTATTTTTGTCATTCTTTTTCTTAATAACATAAGGCAGTTACTGCTGTGGAAATAATCATTCTTCTCCAGAAAGGTGTGCCTTAAAATGACAGCAGCCTTAGGGAGCTAGCAAAATATTGGGATCTTGGATGAAAGAAAATCTCTAGGAGTCACCATTCTACCCAGAAGATGGGTTAGAAACCACAGTCAATCATATCTGATTTCTTTGGCTCAGTCACGTGTACCTCTAACTTAGAAAATAATTAGGTAATATTCACTAATTATTTTTTCCTAATCATCTATAACTAGGAACCAAAAGAGACTTGAGTGTAAAATTTTTGGTATCTATTAATTAATGACATTTAGTTTTCATTGAGCTTGTTTTTGGAAGGGACTGGGATTGGTCACTGTGAAAAGAGCAATGAACCAGAGATGAATAAGCCCAAAATTTAATCTCATTTCTGCCATTTTATATATATAGAAACTCTCTCTATGTAAATCTCTATGTATCTCTAATGTCTTCATTCATAAAATTAAAATAAAATTATTTCCCTCTCAAGATTGCATGTGCAAAACTGTCTAGCATATAGTATATGTACTTTTCAGAGTATTTTCTCTACTTTTGCTTATAGAATGAAGAGTATAGACTTTAGTTCACAAATCCAGATCTGTAAGAAACACAACATAGATTTATTAACTTTTCAAATACTCATGTTGAACTCAAGAGTATTGTGTTTCTGTCCCCTCTAAGTAGTAGAAACTGCAGTCTGAGTCAATCCTCCAGGATTGCTCTTTCTGAAGCAATGAAAACTATTCTCCTCAGAACTAAACTGACCAGGTTTCAATCCTGGCTCCACCAGTAATCATTTCTAAGACCTTGGGCAAGTTATTTTACCTTTTTGTGCCTCAAGATATTCATCTGTAAAGTGATATAATAGCAATAAATCCATTATAGGATTTTGTGAGGATCAAGTGAGTTAAAACATGAAAAACATATAATGAGACTAGCACATAGTGAGCCCTTTAATAATATTTTTATTTTAAAATAAAATAATCTATTTTTAAATTAATCTATTTTTAAAATTACTGTTATTATTATTATTACTACCATGTTGACTGAAAGTTGGCAAAGTTAGGGTGGAGAGGGTGTGTGCAGGTCTGCATCTCAAATGTCGATTCTCCATATGGACCTGAACTTCATGGTGAATTTCATCATTCCTTGTATGACCAGGCCCTCCTTACGTCTGGGATCTGTGTGCCCTCCCTGCCTCTCAGGCACACCCACACTTAATCCAGAGGGCACACCGAGACTGCCTGAGACCTCATGTGCCTGGACAAGCTAGGCAGCCAGTTCTCCTCTACCCAGATTCTGCTAATGATATCAGGCTCTCCAGATCACCTCCACTCAAAGGTCAGAAGGTATTTTCCTATGTGGTCTTCAAGAAGCCTTATTATTTGTATATTTAGAGCTTCAATCAATTTAAAATTGATTTTTGAGTGTGCTGTCTGGTAGCGAGTGGAGATTACTGTTTTAAAAAATATGGATATTGAACTGACTCGGCACCATTTAGAAAAAGACCATCCTTTCCCCACTCAGTGCAATGTAACTATTGGTGATAAGTAACCATACATGTGGGCCTTCTATTCTATTTCTAGTCTATTGGTCTTTTTGGCTATACTTGCACCAATACCACACTATTTTAATTGCTACAGTTGTGTAGAAAAATCTGATACCCAGTAGTAAGTCCTCTAAATTTGTTCTTAGAGGCCTGGACCATTCTTAGGCCTTTGTATTTCTTTATAGATTTTAGAATCAGCTTGTCAGTTTGCACACACATACACACACACACACCCCACAAAACTTCTGGGAGTTTGATCATAATTTATTAATGCCATAAATCAACCTAGAATGTATCTTTGCAGTAATGAATCTAATCCATGAACATGTTATATCTCTCCATTTACCTAGTTCTTTAAAATCTCTCTATAACATCTGTTGAGTTATAGTGTTTTCATTTAGTTTATTCCTAAATATTTGATGTTTTGGGTGCTGTGTAAAAATGTTAAAATTTCATTGTCTGTCAGTTTGTTGCTAATATATAAAAATACAGTTGAATTTTGTATAACATCTTGTATCTGGTGCCCTTGCTAAATCAACTTATTAATTCTAATAGTTGTCTGTAGATTCTTTTTGTGTTTTCTATACACACAATCATGTAATTTGCAATTAATGAACATTATATGTTCTCCTTTTCTTTTCAGTCATTATGTCTTTTATTCCAGTTTCTTGCTTTATTGCACTGATTAGGATCTCTAGTACAATGTTAAGTAGAAGATATGTTTTGACATCATCTTCCAGTTAACTAATCTTGTCTTTTGTTATGTCTGCTGTTGTTAACTCATCTGATAAATTTTAAATATTGTTTTTTTCAAGCCCGGAAGTTCTACTTGATTATTTTTAAGATTCCAGTTCTTTGACGAAATCATTCCTTCATCTATTTTTCTGTCTTTTTCTCTGTTTAATGGTATATATTAATTACAGCTATTTTAAAATCTTTGTCTACTAATTTTAATATCTGGATATTTGTGAGTTTTTTTCTTTGTGTTCATTAAGTGGTCCTGTCTCTTGGCATTTCTAGTAATTTTTTAATATGGAATGATAGATGTTTTGTATAAAATAATTACAGAGGCTACAAATAATTTTACCTTTTTCCAAAGAAGAATAACAGTTTCCCCTTCTCAACAGGTGGGGTTAGGGAGCTAATCACCTAAGTCCAATCAGGAAATAGTTAAAACTGGTCTGTAGCTTTGGTAATAATACATTTACCTCTTGTTGACCCCTATTCTAGAATATAGCTCTGCAGGGCTTTCAAATATGAGACCTGTACAGTTATTGAGGTCCTTCCCTCTGACAGATTCTGAACTCTAATCTTTGTTTTCTCAATATCACAAAAGAAAATTTCACTCTGCTTCTGAGAGATCTGTGGCTTAGCTTTTTATTCTGCCACTCTGTGCACCTTCAGAATTCACCAAATTATCTAAGGAGGAACTTGCCAGAAGCTGGAGGCCACTCAGCTCTCCAATTTTATCACCCCAGCCCTGTAAACCCTTTGAAAGCCCTCATGGTTTCTCTCTGCCCAGCATTAGATCTCTACCCAGACAGATCTTAGTTGCTCAGTCTCCGTCCCATACTCAGAAAAGGGTAAAACTCACTACTGCTGGCAGTTCTCTCCTCTGTGGAATCCTAACGGCCTCATGCTCTGTCACTAGCAGAAGATGACTTTTGTATGCTATAGAGCTTTTCTAGTTGTTCTCAGTGTGTGCATTGGCCTGCCACAAACCAAGTCACACAACTTATAGAAACTTCTAAAAAAGGAGGCTTCAGGCAAGATACTTCCTGTGGAAGAGTGATGAAAGTGACATAACCTCAAACTCTAAGGATAAAGAGGCCTATATAACTCGGAGTCTGGCCACTGTGAATGATCACCATAGATCTCTACCCAGCTGATGTCATGTGAACTTGCATTTTTGGTGACCTACTTCAATGCCTATATAAAAGTTTATGTGGGGATTGGACTAAAATCTACTTTTTCTCCCTTCTCTACTTGTCTCTTAAGGAAGTATTGTCCTAAACACATGTCCCATTGCAGTTTAAAATGGCTAATTAATACGGACGGCAACAATTTCATCTGAGACACAGCTCTCAAATTGGTAGAATTTACTAATTAAAATTATTTAATGCTGTTGATCCTGCACACATTCTTTTTCTCGAAGTCATTCATTATTATACATTTTACCCCATTTTATCATCTCCCCCCAAATTCTTCTCTGAGCCAGATTTTGAAGGTTTCCGACAATCTGAAAACCTTTTATTCCATCTTTCCTAATCATAGTCAATTGAGATCATCTGTTTCTACGTGGCAGCCTTTTCTTAACTTTGGCATATTTTTATAATTATTTTTTGTGTGTTCTATGTCCCACTTTTGAACTATGCAATTCTGACTGCCAGGGACATCGAATGATACCAACTGTACACACAGACTGGCTGTCCAAAGCAATTCCTGTATAATTCTTTGCCATAGCATTACATCTTAGCATAGTGCTAGCAAGTAAGAAGTAGATGTATAATGCCTATTAATGCCATTTGAGGAGAGAAGTCAGCGTCCGTGCAGATGAGGGATGAACGCTGATCCCTAAATGAAGTGTTGGTGCAGCCAAATGCTGTGACAGCATTGCCTTACAGCCGATTTATTTATTTATATGCATTTTAAAAAATTATTTATTTATTTTTGGCTGTGTTGGGTCTTCATTGCTGCATGAGGGCTTTCTCTCGTTGCGGCGAGCGGGGTCCACTCTTCATTGCTGTGCGCAGATTTCTCATTGCGGTGGCTTCTCTTTGTTGCAGAACACGGGCTCTAGGTGTGCAGTCTTCGGTAGTCGTGGCTCCCTGGCTCAGTAGTTGTGGCTCACGGGCTTAGTTGCTCCGCGGCATGTGGGATCTTCCCAGACCAGGGCTCGAACCTGTGTCCCCTGCATTGGCAGGTGGATTCTTAACCACTGTGCCACCAGCGAAGCCCCTTGCAGCCTATTTAAAAGGCATACCCGCCATGATATGATAAATTCCCCCATATTGGGCGATGCCACTTCACTAAAGCAGGGGAGGCCATTCATCCGAAAAAATATAGCCATTTGGGAATCTGAAAACCTTTTGTTTGGATTTTAAGAGAAAAATCTACCCAAATTTACATGCATCTTAAAAGCAGGAGTTTGGCCTCTATCACTATCAGTGAGATAGTGATAAGTCAGTGTTTAGCTTCCATGTATAGGTGACTTTGGCAATGACCAGAGGCACTGTTAACCATATATCTTTCATGTTCCAGGTTGGGCTGTAAAGACTGTGTCATCAGATAGCCCCTAGACACATTGTAGCACAGAGGAAATTTGTTCTTGGAATAAGTAGGGGTAAGTCTCTTAGGCCAGAGACTTAGGCCAGAACATTGTTTAGGGAGTGTTGGATTTATATAAACAAATAAGTCAATATAATTCATCTTATAAAACTAGCAAGCCTCATTTTGCATTTATTTTTGTGATAGATTGTAGTAATTTAGGGTAAATTAGACTGTTTACTTCAAAGTGTCAAATGTAATTATCACTTAGAGATTTTTCACTTTTAAGGGTCATAGAGAATACCTAGGACCTGGAATCATTCGTTCTCATCACTGTTGGCATTTTGCTTTGGGACTCTGCTGTGCTTTTACTACCAAATAAAAGGTAACAAATTTATGTCTTCTTTTCCACTTCCCACCCTCTACCTCCTCCAGGCTTGCCGAAGATATTCTTCACAGTCTTTTCAGGTAATTCAAGGCAAATAGAGATCTAAGACCCTGTCTCAATTGAGACTCTAATTATGATGATGTTTTAGTGGATTGCAAGCTGTCTCTACAACACAAATAGGAAACAACAAAGATGCTTCCAAATGACCTATAGCTCATCTACATCTTTGAATTTATGTATTTTTACTTCCAATCTGTGAAGCAGTTATCTGCTATTATAATTCAAATATAAATTAATTCAACCAGAGATTCACACTCCCTCTTAGAAGGCATTGCAGTTTAACGAGTAAATATGCATTAGCATGTCTTAAAACTGCACGTTATTGACCTGCAAGATAAGGGAACTATTATGACTGATTATGTAAATCCTCATTTGCAGATTGTCACCGTATTCCATAATGTCATTAATTTACATTAATGTCAGTCTTTCCTTACCAGGCACTTATTAATTAGCTGTTCCTTGACACTTATTCTAATGTAGACTTTTTGTGAGTCATTAAAGTCTTTTGTGTGGAGACCTCAGTGAAGACCTTCTCATTTGTGTGTAATTGACAAACCAGATGACAGCTTTTATTGTCGATCATAAAACTGCAGCCAATTCATGCGGGCACTGGATTTATGTTTTGAAACCTTTCATTTTAACGTTTTTGTGGATAAAAAGTTTAAATGCAGGTACATTTTATTTATTAGATGGTCTAAAATATGCCCTTTTCTGCAAGGTCAAGTTCAGATAACTTTTCTAACCAAATCCACAATAGCTTTTGAAGATTTTAAAATCACAAAACCTCCTCAGAAGCACTCACTCTATATGAATTCTCTGAAAAAGCCTCACATTTTAGGATAATTTTCTAAACTAGCATTTAGAAGTACAGATTTTCATGTGTTTCATACATCACCTAACTGAATTCAGCCCTCTGAGTATCCAGTGACTTTCAACATCTACCTCCTAGAAAAACCCATCATTTAGACTTGAATAATGCTTACCAACCAAGGGTACTCAAGGTCACAGATTACCTCTGTTTTATCATTTGAACTAATTACTGTACCAATAATCACTATCACCCATTCATTTATTCCTCAAAAATATTTATTAAGAACCAACTCTACATCCACTACTACCTAGACTGCACTGAAAAAAAGAGATTAAAAAAAAAATCTCTGCCTACACGCAGCTTACTTCCTAAGGGGAAGAGGGGATAAACAATAAGATGAAAATCACGTAGAACTTCAGAAGATAATAAAGTGGGGAGCGGTGCAAAGGAGGGGTAAAGGAAGTAAAATAAAGGCAAGGAGCAGGGTAGGAGTGAAGTAGAAATTTAAATTAAGGTGATCAGGGAAAGCATCCTTGAAATGGGGGTATTAGACAAAAGTTTGAGTACGAGGAGGGAAGATATTATGCAGATATCTCAAGGAAGAGAGGTCCAGGCAGAGGAAACTAAAGGCTGTGGAAATACAAGAAGGCTAGTGTGGTGGAGAAGAGTGAGGAAAGGGGTGGTCAGGAGTCCTGTTCAGAGAGGTAGTGGGAGAGGCAGGAGGAGGGTGTCGGGCATCGCTGGCCACTGTAAGATTTTAGCTTTCACCTGAGATGGGGAGCTCTGGAGGGTTTGGAGCAGAGCAGCGACAGAATCTGAATATACCAGCAGATTCTTTCTGGTTTGCATGTTAAATACACTGTGGAGGTAGGTGGGTGGGCAAGGGCAAAAGCAGAGAGAACTTTTAAGAAGATATCGCAATAATCCAGTCTACGACCAAGGGGGTAGTAGTTGATGTGCTGAGAATAGGCCAGATTCTCAATACACTTAGAATACATAACATAATATGTATTGAATATAATATAATACACAGTCAGAGTTTGCTGATGTGTTCAGTGCTACATACAAGAAAGAAAGAAATCAGGGATGATCCAAGTTTGGGGCCTGAGCAGCTGGAACTGTGAGATTGTCATTAACTCAGATGGAAAGAACCATCAGAGAAACAAGAGTTTGTTTTTAAAAATGCTAAGAATTGATTCCCACCAGATATTTATTGGAGATGTCCAGACGTAGCTGAATATCCAAGTCCAGAGTTTAGAGAAGAGATTCAAGCTAAAGGGGTTCATTTGTGAATTATGAAGCTACGGATGGTGTTTAAAGCCATAAGACAGAGAAGGATTAAGGGGGTGAGTATGGAGTAGAGAACACCCAAGAACTGATCTCAAGGCAGCCAGCAATAAAAGGTTAACAAGGAAGGGGAAGAACGAGTAAAGGAAACTAAGGAGGAGTGGCCAGTGTGGTGGGAAAAAGAACAGGAGAATGTTGTAGAAACCGGGTGGAGAAAGTGTTTCACTGCTGACAGATCAAGCAAGAAGATGATAAAGATTAACTGCTGGATTAAGTAACATGGAGTCACCGGTGACCTTGGCAAGAGAACTTTAATATAATGATGGAATAAAAGTCTGATTAGAGTGGGTTTCAGAGCAGCTGGGAAGAGAGGAATTGGAATCTGTGATCATAGGCAACTAGTTTGAGGAATTCTGTTGTAAAGGGAAGCGTACTGACCAAAATCCAAGATAAGATTCAGTTGACTACAAGAAAGGGTAGGACTTTTGAACACAGACATCAATGAAATATTGTTGTTGACTTGTTAAGGAACATTAATATCATAGGGAGCTGTAACATGAATATTTCTCTTCTGAGATTCCTCCCATTCCCAGAAGTATGGCTTCTGGACATTTTTGGAAGCAACAGAGGCACTTAGATAAGAGGAGGTCTAGAAAAATCACTGAAGAGTTTGGGTCATGGACTTCCTAAATAACCACCGCCATATGTAAGAGTCAGAGGTCACCATCATCCTAGGTGTTGCTGTCAGTCAACAGTGGTTTAAAACCAAAGCCTTCATCTTTGGTTTGGTTTGATCACTGACTTGTAAAGTAAGCTTAGGTATCCTCTCAGGTTTCATTTCTTCCAAATTAAAATGAATGGCCCAACTAGATGGTTTCCATGGTCCCTTGTGGGGCTAAGATTCTTTGATGTTGGATGTTAATAGCACCGTAGATTCCTAAATAGTGTGAACAAGCTGCATTTTTACAGAATCTAGTGCTCTTTTCCTATTAGAGCTGGATCTTAAAATTATGGCAGCTGGAAAACGAATAGTCGAGAGGTGTTAAGGAATTTTTCCATCGCAGACTAGAAGCTGGAATTTGTCCTTGGGGCAGGCCCTCAATTTGTTCTAGGAGGAATCTTTCTGGTCCTCTTCATAAATGTATAAGGTAAAAATATTCATTTGCTTTTCTCCCCAAATAGCTGAGAAAGCCCCAAATAGGGGAGGTGGTCCAAACACAGGTGTTAAGACTAAGGTCCAGAGTATCAGTTTTAAAAGTTACTTGATCATTGTCATTGTATCAGGGCATCCTTGCATAGATTTTTACGATACCTGTTTTAATCTTCTTTTAACTAGGTTAGAAAATGGCAAAGGGGTTTTCTAGACTTGAGGAGGAGAGCCGTAAGCAGAAGTCTTCCACTTATAAGAGATGAGCTAACATCTGTACTAGGCAAGAGACAACTGAAAGAAATTTGTAGAAAAAAGATGTGATCTGTTTGGATTCTCAGAAATAATAACGAAAGACAAATTCCCAGGAAAATTTCTTGGAATTTGAGTTTCTGTAGAAACTTCAGTAGAGTTTCTGAAGTCATTTCTTATGAGAATTGAGCATTTAGATTGTATGTTAAAGGAAATGGTAGCTACTGGGGGCTGAGTAGGTTGGGACATTCAAGTTTATTCCCGCTTGGGGCTCTAAATCTATTATTCACAAGATGGTATGGTTTGTAAAATAATTTAAAAACTATTCATTGAAAAAAATGTCGATAAAACAAGAGTTTTGGGGGACTTCCCTGGTGGTCCAGTGGTTAAGAAGCCGCCTTACAATGCAGGGGACGCGAGTTCAATCCCTGGTTGGGGAACTAAGATCCCACATGCTGCAGGCAACTAAGCTGGCGCACCACAACTAGAGAGCCCATACCCCGCAACTACTGAGCCCACACACCCTGGAGCCTACGTGCCACAACTAAAGCAAGGGTTTTTGATAGACACTGTTCATTGTCTGTCCAGGATTTTTTCTCTTCTCTTCTTCCTCTTTCCTAACTGACCCTAAATATTTTGGTATTATGCCTATCTGAAAAACTCAGCTTCTCAGGATACTAGCCAAGGAAGCCATACAATGTGTAAGTGAACATCATTGAACAATACTTGTAGAAAAACTTATTAAAGGAGAAGTACTCACATGGCATGGATCCTTTTGCATTTTGTCCTTTGCCTTTTGCCCTCCTACTCTTCTCATAACTAGAGGGACAGACGCCTGGCGATGGAGCAGACAGCTTGCAAGCATGAGAGTGGAAGTTATTCATTAATGGTGGAGAAGCAGAAGGAGAGGAGGGGTCTGGTTCCTTATGGCTTGTTGAGCCACCACGGACTTCCTGCTTCTGGCCATCTCATTGTGTGAGGAAAATAAACATCTATTCAGTTAAGACACACCATTTGTGCTTCTGTTACAAGAGCTGAAAAGAATCCTAATCGTTATAATTTTTGTTTTAGTGATTTTTTTTTTTAATCTCCAACCTTCTACTTGTTATTTCTTTTTCTTTGATTTCCAAAGGTAACAATCCCGATCTGGCATTTCTGATTTAAAGTTGTTTTCTATATTGTGATAGTAGATTTTCTTGCCCATCTTTATTATCGAGGACCCCTTCATGGGTAATAGGAGGATGGCCCCCTGAGTTTGATGAGCTCAGCTGCAGTATAAAACCAAGGTGACTTACCTACCTGAGGGTTGTTTCCTACTTGCTAATTTCATTAGCTGTGTCACTGGACTGTGTGCAATGACTGGCCTGAGATGTACTTTACTACTATTTATTTTTCCTAGAGTCGCCATATTTATATGATAGTTGTTTTACCATCCATTCAAAGTTGTAAGGAGCTGCCTATCTAATTTGATTTCAAGAGCCATAATGCAGTTACATTCAAGTAGCTGTTAATATAAAAATGCATTATTTTCTAAGTAGATGATATGAAACCTTTGAGTTCATTTTTGGCTATTATTATTTTTATGTCAAAAGAAATATGTTAATGAGAAGAAATGGAGATGAAATAAGATTGAACCCATGATAGACTGAACTAAGTTCAACCTCTAAATTCTCAAATTTGGAGAACACTTGAATTCTTAAATAGCCTTTATCAATCAAGTTTCATCCCGTGTCATCACTAGAGGCCCCCTAGGAAACTAAGTGAGCTTGGAGTTCTTCTTGAGAATTTTGAACTCTCCAGTACATGAACTCCTTAAGGATGCTATCCATTAAAATCATTTGTGTAGTCCAAGTAATGAAACACAGCTTGGCATCCTGTTTTAATATGTTATCAGGGAACAACTGACAATTATCAATGGGCTAGACATCAATCTCTTTTTGTGGGTTGTTTTCTGAAATATATATTAGATTATGTTCCAAATCCTTTTTGAAAGTATTTAATAGTTGAATGCAATGGGATTATCCAATTGTAAGGTGAAATTTTGTGAAAATGAGCATTGTGATTTGTGTTTATCACTTAATTATTTTTAGCATCTATGTATAATCAAGACTGGCCCAAAGATAGATTCATCCCTCTTCTTCTTTCCCTAAGCTTCCCCCCCTCTAATTAGCTCCATAATCCTACTTACATCTCCTTGTAATAACCTGCCATCTGATTCCAGTTTTGGTTTCTTCCTAAAAATAAGTTGAAAATAAAATCTGATTCTTTATACACTTATTATTGATAATAAATATACCACATTTTCTGTGGGAGAAAGGCATTGTGCTGACCTTGTGTTTGTAAAGAGATATGGTCTCTCTTGAAGGGACTTGCAGTTTAATTAAAAGGAGAGGGTGATTACAACAGCTGTATAGATAAGTGACAAATAAGTTGTACAAAGCCTGTCTCCCAAGATGACATTCTCCGTGTGTAATCTGAGGTCTCAAGTAAAGTGGGACTTAGATGTGCTTTGCAGGAAGTATATAAATATGAGACTAATAGGTGCAATGGTACTTTAATAGCAATGTTGATAGTGATAGTATCATTGAGTATTTACCATGTGCCAGATATTATATTAAGCGTTCTACAAGGATTATACCTATCAAGTCCTCATCACAACACTATATTTTGGAACGAATTTTTATTTTAATTCCCATCTTAAAGAAGAAAATATTGAAGGTTACAGAGGTATCTGCCCAAGATTACCTAGCTAATCAATGGTGAATAAGAGATATAAACCCAAGGTAGTGTGACTCCAGATCTGCCTCCATTCTAGTCAGGGAGACCTAAAAAGACAAATTATATCTACGTTTGATCCATTTACTATAATTTAGAATTGTTAGCTTTTAAATTATGCTCAAATTAGTGAGCCAGTATCCCTGGATTTCAGTATGATGGCTTTAAAATCAAGGAACTCTGCACTTGGGTTTATTTAACAGGCTGATAAACTGCCAGGATTGTGAATTCATTGTTAAACATTAGCCTGGAAGTGAAAGATAAGAATGCACATGCTTTGTCTACAGATGGAGCGAGTCGTCATTCAGAGCTACAAAATATAGCTAAGGAGTTTAAGAATTGAGGGGAACATAAGTTCAAGACCCAGGAGGAGAACATGAGACCCGACAATATGCCAGTTAATGGAATTAAACTGAAAAGATTTAAAATGAGGTCCCCTCAGGGGACAATGTAAAAGAAATGCCAGTTAATTCAATAAGGACAAAAGGATAAGCGAGCTAACTGTGAGAGGATCAGAATATTTAAAGTTGATAGTGTCTTAAGAATTCGAGAACACTGGCTTATGATTGCTGTGAATTTATTATACACCAGTAGCTTGGTCTGATTTGGTCCCTTCATCCTCTGAACAAATATGCTCATCCTGAAATTCCAGGACAAAAGAAATAATCCTTTTTGTTGCTGTCAAGCTATAAAAGTGATTATGATCAGCAGCCATTCACAAAGGAATAAATAAGGGACCCATCCGTCATGCTAGTAAAGTTTTCTGTCCATCTGTCACGTTGCATTTCAAAGGCTGTTTCCTCATATTTTAGTTGTTTTCAAAGGTGTACTTAAAAAATAAATTTTATACTTGGAAACTCCCCAGTACACTGAGAGTTTAAATGTATAGATGTCATTTCTCTCTTGCTAAGCAGGTTTTAGCTTGCCAAAGGCATGACAGAGGGTAGTTAAAGAGTGCAGTAAGGTGAATCTGTATGTCTCTGTAGCAAAAAACGAAAAATCTGGATTTTAGAAATTCTGTTATTGGCTATATTGTCTAGAAAAGCAGTTGTTCAGTGTCATTATTCAATTGTGTATCAACAGATGTGCCTCTAAAGACCGAAGTCTAAAAACGACAGCAGGGAGTAGGTTTAAAATCTTACACAAAATACAAAGGCACCAGCATCCTGTAGCTGAGCTTTGGTAAATGCACACTTGGGAGGACGGCATTGCAGAGAACACATGATTGGTGGAGACAAATAACATTATCTGAGAACAGAGGGATATAAACTTAGAAGGACCATTTATGGGGAAGAAAAGTTTTTCTTCGATGGGTATCAATGAGGCTGAAACAGTGCATTTATATGAAGTAGATTTCCCCATGTGATATTTATACCTAAAGACTACCAGGCTTTATAATTGTCCTGCAGCTGATAAATTGCACCCTTTTTTTTTTTTTGCGGTACGCGGGCCTCTCACTGTTGTGGCCTCTCCCGTTGCGGAGCACAGGCTCCGGACGCGCAGGCTCAGCGGCCCTGGCTCACGGGCCCAGCCGCTTTGCGGCATATGGGATCCTCCCGGACCGGGGCACGAACCCGTGTCCCCTGCATTGGCAGGTGGACTCTCAACCACTGCACCACCAGGGAAGCCCACACCCTTTTTTTTTTTATACACAGATTTCATCATATGAAAACTTCAGGAGTTAGACCTATAAATTTTATGGGTTTTTGTGTGTGTGTGTGTGATCTAGATTTTCTGGCAAATCAACTATGCATGTACATAATTTTCTTTCGCTGTAGTTCCCTAAGCCTATGTGTACATATAACTAAAATTAGTTTCTTAAAAGTGGCAACAAAACTGTTCTCAGTCCGTAAAGAAGTACAGGAGTGCCTTAAAGTCTGTGAATTCTCTGCTCGAAAACATTTCTTTAAAATATTTAGTTCAAACTTGGTGGGGGGGAGGATGGGGGTTCTACTCTATTGAACAAACAGTCCTGTCTCCCCTGGTTTTTTGCTCACCATAGAGTTTAAGGGACTTGCCATTCAGGTTACTGGTAGAACCGTGTCATGACAGAATTTCTGCCACCTGTTCATTCCAATGAATCTTAGCACTTAACTGAGAAAAAACGGCCCACTCTTGGGACTCACGGAATCCCTAAGAAGAGCTTCTAAAGAAGTCCTTCTCAGGACCAAGCAAGTCTAACATTGCCATAGATCTGATTTCCTAGAATTTTTAATATGCAGTTGACCCTTGGACGATATTGTTGTGAACAGCACAGGTCCACTTATACACAGATATTTTTCAATAGTAAACACTACAGTACTACATGCTTCATGTTTGGTTGAATCCACAGGTGCAGTGGAACCCTGGATAAGGAGGGCCGAGTATAAATTACACTCAGATTAACCTCCCGAGTTGTTCAAGTGTCAACTGTAGTTTTTATAAGGATTTGTGAATTTATACCCAAAGGCCCAGCAATGAGAACCTAAAGATAAACATGAATGAAATAGACCTGAAATGTGAATACACACTTACGTTTGGCATAGTGCTCTGTACTTATGGCACAATCCAAAGGTGAATGCCAATGTTCACATTACTCGGTAGTTGATCCATCTCACGGTGGCATCAGTTTAAAAAACAGGACGTTTTATAACACTGATCTCTGACAACATTTATCTCAAACTTCTCTGCAGTCTAGAAGCACAGTGGAATTGGAAGGTCTAGTAAAAGCATAATTAAAATACTCTACTTAGCATGTGCCTGGCACTGTGGTAGGAATACGAGGGAAAAAACGAGATATGGGTTACGCTTCTTAATCAGCCAGAAATCACACATGTGGTAGTCTGTTTTCAGAGCCATTGGGGAAGTGCAGTGGTGTGGGACTTAGCCGTTTCATGAAGGCTTTTGACCTCAACCCAATGGCCTTTTTTGGGGAAGATGGGAAGAGGGTAGGTGAGTAGTACGTTTCAGACCTTATATGAGACCCTGATAGATTTTAGGCTATGTAATTAATGGTGCAAATTATAGGGATTCTAGAAGTTAGTGCTGAAAAGGTAGAGAATTATTGTAGGTTTGATTATTCGAAGAAGGCTTCATGAGATAGATGTCAGACAGGGTAGAATTAATGGATTTTAAATAAAATGGGTTTGATGTTTGTGGGGGAAGAAGGCCTTTGGGTTAGAAAGTGATGTAAGGAAGGCAAGGTGGGAGGAATTTGTGCAGAGTGTTTGGGGAATAAGGAGTATGACGGTTTCACTGTGCCAGTCATTTGTCATTCCAGTGGCGTTTCACTGATCCAAAGGCTATATCAGTAATTCATCTGACCTGTTCATGTTGATAGCCACAGAAACAACTGAATGCAGGTCCTTTCATTTGTTGAGATTCATGGCACGTAGCAAATGATCATTCAGTGGATCCAGGCCAACTCCTTGTTCTGCAAATTGCAAATGTTGTAGCAGAGCTGTTCATCTATTGTCTTGGTCAGTGTTGAAAGGTCAACATTCTCTTTTTATACCTGAAACAGGCAGAGCTGCTTTAATCCCAGAGAAGGTGTCTGACTTGTATTGTACAGTGATTTGTTTAGTCAGCAAGAATCATCTTGTAATATAATTCTAAAATTGCTGACTAAAACGTCTATTCAACTTGAAACCCCTGCTCCTTCAGTCCAAGAAAATTCTGTGCCTTGAAATCACCTGTTTCAGAAAGTCGCTAATCTCCCGAAGAGGCACTTTTTAGCACCTTTGGTAAAGGAACCAGACCAGGAGCAAAAGAAAGATAATTCTATAAAAACAGAGATCAGAAAATTCAGACAAAGGGATCTTCAGCTTTTATTTCACCTCTTTATTTTCTACCGCGTTTGGAAATGAGGCTGACACATGGCTACGTGGCACTGTTAAAGTGACGTTGAGACCCCGAGCTTTTCCACTGGAAATCCAGAATTTACAAACACAACCTAAGTTTCCCCAGATTTTTCTGTCTTATGGGATATATGTTTTATTTTAATATTCCCTAATAAGTCTCAGTCCTCACTCTGCAGGGATGAAGAAATTGTGTGCCCTTTCTAAGAATTTTTTAAAAAAGGAATGTTTAGTGTAAACTGGGGGTCACTTGTCACCTCTCCTGCCAGACTGTCACCCAGGCATTTGCCTCCGTGTCCTCCTGGGCTATCTTGACTGCTTTTGGTATTGCGTTAATTTTTCTGGTCCTGCAAATCCCCACCTTTCATTCCCCTAAGCTGCATTGAGCCTACGCTTTTCTGTTCAGGAAATTATAAGGAAATTAACAAAAAAGCGAAAGTAAGAACTCAGCTGCCCATATGGTTTCTGGGCCACATTCTATCAAAAATGGAAAGATGTCTTGCTGAACATCTCTCTCTCAGGATCCTAGCCTGCTGGCATCTTGCAGAGCCCCTCTCATCCCTACGAACACAGTCTTTCTCTTTTGCTGTCTCTTCCTATTCCTTGGATCCACCAGAGGAAACGTTGCATCCTTCTGAATACCTTAAGAAATCTCCTTTTCGGAAGTTCAACTCCCATCCTTATCACAGAGAAGACTTCTACATTATTTCTGGATACATTCCTCTTAATTACTTTAGTCTCTCCCCTTAATTACTTTGGTCTCTCCCTCCATACAAAAATCTGTGATCAAAATGGCCCTGAAAGTACATTCCCTCTCCCAAAAATACTGCCCTTTTGAGCTGAAATGCAGAAATGGCTATTGGCAATAATCTTTTCATCCTTGGGCTCAAGCTAGAGCCAAAGAGCCAGGGAAGAGGCCAGGATGAGTAAGAGGCATATAAGGAGAGACTGAAACACTGCACCCTTTGGGTGGGAACTGCTCTCAGATTTTAGGACCCTGTAAACTGGAACCTAAAAGTCAAACCTGGCTGAGACAAACCTGGGTCAGCAGCCCAAATGTGATAACCTGAAGACATCTTTCTTTGTTAGAAAAGACATCTGCCATGGAGGACAAGATCTAGTTTGTGCTCAGAGAAACTCCGAAACCATTTCTACAAAACCATTATGAAATTTTTTCATCTGAAGTTCCGTACCCCTTATATTAAAATAAGAATGTGTTCCTAGCTGTTTCCTCATTTGATGCCAATGTAATTTACAACAGTAGTCTGCAAAAATAAAGGACCTTTTTAGATGAAAATAATAGATTTCATTATATTTTATTCTTAAAAAGTAGATATATGAGGAGGGCAATTAGGTATATGAAATGAGACACATTCATCAAAGACATTCCTGAAAATTTCATAGGAATAGTAGACCATTCATTTTCTGGAAAAATTATATTTTAAACACCTTTGTAATACATATTCAAGGAAGTACACTTTTTTAAAAGCCATTTTACCTTCTTTCCTAAAGTGACTGACCTAACAACAAAGCAAAATATGTATTTGGAAAAGAGCAAAAAAAAAAAATCAATTTTCTGTGTTATCATTACTGGTATCATTGTTACTGATTCTTTTCTAAACGTATTGTCTTCTAACTACATTTGTTATGGCTAGGGGTGAACACCATAAAACTTCACACGTGGGTGTCAAAACAAGTAAATGATGTTGTTTTGGTGATCTTGGGAGTCAGAAATCTTTTTTTCTCCCTTTTTTATAGCTGACCTTTTCAGAAAGAAATCCCTCTTGAGAAGTCCCACTTTAATTTGTTACATTTTTCAAACTAGACTGTCACATATGCTTTAATGGCACTATTTCTTAACACCTAGGAATAAAACTAACACCATTTCTGTGGTTTTTAACACTCTTGTGGTCTTATACACTGAATACAATCTTCATTAGTAACATATCATTTTATATGTTTTCCTTTTAAGGAGTTTATATGTATCAGGATGGATCTCATGATGAACAGAATTTAATAAAAAAAAAAAAAGACTTGGAACATGCTCTGTTAGCTATTGCTTAGGTGGAAAAAAATCTCCTTGGTCAGGAATGTTAAATGAAGTTCACAAAAGAGCTCTTTTATGATTCCTATTGCAGGAGTCAATGGAGTTACACACTTCTGTTACTTCATGGGTCATGAGAGAGTTTAGGTTAGTGCTGAGCTAAAGTAAAGAAATAAGAATGCTGGAAGATACACTTTTTCATTTCTTTTGGTTTTGCTTTTAAAAATAGCAGCATCATTCCACATCTGGTAGTAGGGAAATCTTAACCTAGTTCTGTTTCTACCCCAAATCTCTTAATTTCTCTAGTCCTCAGTTTCCACATTTATAAAAGATGTAGACTATGTTTGATAATGCTTGAAATCCTAACTAACTGCAAATCATAACTTTGATAAGGGACTTGTATCCAGAATATATAGAGAACTCTTATAACTCAATAATAAAAAGATAAATAACCCAATTAAAAATAGGCAAAAGATCTAGATAGACATTTCTCAAAAGAATATATACAAATATATACAAATTCTTTCTCAAAAGAATATATACAAATATATACAAATAAACATCACTAATAATGTTCAACACCATTAGCCCTTCGGGAAGTGCAAATAAAAATCACAATGAGATACCACTTTACAACCACTTGGATGGCTATAATCAAAAAGACAATAACAAGTGTTGACGAGGATATAGAGAAATTGAAACCCTCATACATTGCTGGTGAGAATGTAAAATGGTGCAGCCAGTTTGGAAATAGTTTTGCAGTTTCTCAAAATGTTAAAGACATTCTCAAAAATGTCAAAAACACTTGAGGGAAGTTGATAATAACCCAGGTCCTGCTTATATAGGTGAAATTTAGGAATTACTATTAACATTCAGATTTCACCAACTTTTTATGCCCTTACATGTGTGTGTATGTATGTAGTTCTATGCAGTTTTTTTTTTTTTTTTTTTTTTTTTTTTGCGGTACACAGGCCTCTCACTGTTGTGGCCTTTCCCGCTGCAGAGCACAGGCTCCGGACGCGCAGGCTCAGTGGCCATGGCTCACGGGCCCAGCCGCTCCGCGGCATGTGGGATCTTCCCGGACCGGGGCGTGAACCCGCGTCCCCTGCATCGGCAGGCAGACTCTCAACCACTGCGCCACCAGGGAAGCCCTATGCAGTTTTATCATGTCTATATTTGTGTGCCCACTGCCACAGTAAGGAACAGAACAGTTCGATCACAAGGATCCCTCATCCTACCCTTAATAGCCACAGTCAGCTCTCTCCTTAAACCTCTTACAAATCCTTGACAACTACCAATCTGTTATTCATCTCAACCCTTTGTCATTTCAAGAATAATGCATAATGGAATCATACAGTATGTAACTTGTACTTTTTTATCGCCGAGTACAGGATACCTTGCTTTACTGGGTTTCGCCTAATTACGTTTTTTACAAGTTGAAAGTTTGTTACCCTATGTTGAGCAAGTCTGTTGGCGCCATTTTTCAACAGGATTTGTTCACTTCATGTTTCTGTGTCACATTTTGGTAATTCTCACAATATTTCAAACTTTTTCATTATTACTATATTTGTTTTGGTGATCAGTGATCTTGGATATTGCTGTTGTAATTTTTTATTTTGTACTTTTAATTAAGGTATGTACAATTTTTTTTAGACATAATGCTATTGTACACTCAATAGACTACAGTATAGTGTAAACATAACTTTAAATGCACTGGGAAACCAAAAAATTTGTGTGATACTCTTTATTGTGATAGGTGCTTTTTTGTGTTGGTCTGGAATCAAACCCATAATATCTCCGAGGTCTGTCTGTATTGTTCTGTGGTGTGGATGGATGTCCTACAGCGTGTTTAACCATTCACCCTTGGAGGTCATTTGGGTTGTTTCCAGTTTGAGGCTATTACAAATAAAGCTGCTATGAATGTGTGAATATAAGTTTTGTGTGAATATAAGTTTCAGTTTCTCTGGGATAAATGCCCAATAGTACAACCACCAGACTTTGGTAAACATTTTAAGCACATGTTTAGCTTTGTAAGAAACTGCCAATTCTTTTTTTTTTTTTTCTCCAGAGTGACTATACCCTTTTACATTCCCACTAACAATGTCACTGTATAAGCGACCCCGCTTTTCTGCATCCTCACCAGTGTTTGGTGTTTTGTTGTTGTTTCGTTATTTTTAATTTTAGCCATTCTGATAGATGTGTAGTGATATCTCATTGTGATTGTAATCTATATTTCTCTAATGGCTAATGATGTTGAACATACTTTCATATACTTACTTGCCATCTATATATCCTCTTTAATGAAATGTCTATGTATGTCTTTGCCCAGTTTCTGACTGTATTTTTTAATTGTTGAGTTTTAACAGTTCTTTGAATATTTTAGATACAATTCCTTTGTCAAAAGTGTGGTTGCAAATATTTTTACCCAGTCCATAAGATGTTTTTTTATCTCTCAATACTTAAGAGGGGCCTTTGTAGAGTGAACGTTTTAATTTTAATGAGTTCCTCTTTATCAACTTTTCCTTTTTACAGATCACACTTTTGATGTGATCAAAAGAATTCTTTGTCAAGCCAAAGAATTCTTTGTCTAGCTCTAGTTACTAAAGAATTGCTCCTATGGTTTTTTCTAAAATCTTGTAGTTTTATATTTTACTCTTAAGTATGTGATGCATTTTAATTTTTACATAAGGTGAGAGATTCAGGTCAAGTTTTATTTCTTTTGCTTATGGATATCTGACTGCTCCAGCACCATTTGTTGAAAAGGCTACACTCCTCACTGAATTGCTTTTGCATCTCTGTCAAAAACCACTTGGGCACGTTTGTTAGGGTCTATTTCTGAGTTCTCTATTCTGATCCATTGATCAATGTATCTATGGTAGATATTTATTACTGTGGTATACAACATACCTTTTCATCAGATAGAGTAATATTTCCCACTTTTTTCTCCTTTTTCAAAAGTATTTTAGCTATTCTAGCTCCTCTGCCTTTACATAGAAATTTTAGAGTAAGTTTGTCAACACCTACCAAAAAAAAAAACAAAAACAAAAATGAAAACCCTTTTTGGGATTTTGATAGGAAATTCATTCAACCAGTGGATCAATTTGGGGAAAACTGCCATCTTCACTATGTTGAGTCTTTCAATCCATGAACATTGTATATGTCATCATTTATTTAGGTCTTCTTTGATTTATTTAATTAGTATTTTGTAATTTTTAGAAGTCAGATTTTGTATGTATTTTGTTAGATTTATACTGAAATAATTTATTTTTTGGAGCAATTGTAACTTACATTGTGGTTTTTTTATATGCTCTTTGCTTTCGGAGTTTTATTATTATTATTATTTTAAATATTTGTTTATTTTATTTTTGGCTGTGTTGGATCTTAGTTGCGGCACATCGGATCTTTCATTGCGGTACGCAGTCTCCTCGTTGCCGTGCGTGGGCTTCTCTCTAGTTGTGGCATGCAGGTTTTCTCTTCTCTAGTTGTGGCATGTGGGCTCCAGAGCTTGTGGGCTCTGCAGTTTGCAGCATGTGGGCTCTCTAGTTGAGGCACACAAGCTCAGTAGTTGTGGCACATGGGCTTAGATGCCCCACGGCATGTGGGATCTTAGTTCCCTGACCAGGGATTGAACCCGCATCCCCTGCATTAGAAGGTGGATTTACCACTGGACCACCAGGGAAGTCCTTTACAGTGTTTTTAACTTCAGTTTCCAAGTGTTCATTGTTAGGTTATAGAAATGCTATTGTGAAATGTAAGGGGTTGAGCAGGAAGGCAAGAGTGAGGTGACTGTCCCCACTTTCCTCAATGAGCTCATGTCCCCTGTTTCATTTATTTCTTTATTTTTGTTTAATTTTTTATTTATAAAAAATATAAATACAATTTATATTATATATGACATGCAATATATAAATACATTTTAGAGGTATAATTGATTTACAATATTATATAAGTTTCAGGGGTACCATGTAATGCAGGGATCCTCAACTCCCAGGCCACAGACCAGTACCGGTCCATGGCCTTTTAGGAACCAGGCTGCACAGCAGGAGGTGAGCAGTGGGTGAGCAAGCAAAGCTTCATCTGTATTTACAGCCGCTCCCCATCACTCACATTACCACCTGAACTCCACCTCCTGTCAGCATTATGGTGAGTTGTATAATTATTTCATTATATATTACAGTGTAATAATAATAGAAATAAAGTGCACAATAAATGTAATGTACCTGAATCATCCCCAAACCATCCCCGCTGCCACCCCGGTCCATGGAAAAACTGTCTTCCACAAAACTGGTCCCTGGTACCAAAAAGGTTGGGGACTACTGATATAAGGAGTCACAATTTTTAAAGTTTATACCCTATTTATAGTTATTATAAAATATTGGCTATATTCTCTGTGCTATATTTTCTTGTATACAATATATGTTTGTAACATTTATTTTACACGTAGTAGTTTTTACCTTTTAATTCCCTACAAATATCTTGTCCCTACCCCTCTCCCCACTGGTAACTACTAGTTCATTGTCTATATCTGTGAGTCTGTTTCTTTTTTGTTATATTCACTAGTTTGTTTTATTTTTTAGGTTCCTCATATAAGTGATGTCATATAGTATTTGTCTTTGTCTGACTTATTTCACTTAACATAATACCCTCCAAGTCCATCCACATTGTTGCTAATGACAAAATTTCATTTTTTATGGCTATTTCATAGTAGTGTGTGTATGTATATGTGTGTGTGTGTGTGTGTGTGTGTGTGTGATGACACTTCACACACACACTCCTCTTTTTCCATTTATCTGTTGACGGACGCTTGGGTTGCTTCCATATCTTGACTATTGTGAATAATGCTGCTATGAACATTGGAGTGCATGTGTGTTGATCTAATATCCCTCGCTCTTGCTCAGCTCACTTATTAGTCCTAAAAGATGTTTTGTAGATTCCTTGGGATTTTCTATGTAGGTAATCATGTAATCTGCAAATAGCAATGGTTTTGTTTCTTCCTTTCCAATATAGATGTCTTTTTTTTTTTTTTTTTTTTGCCTCAATGGGCTGGCTAGAACTTTTAATACTGTGTAGAATAAGAATA
The DNA here is from genome assembly GCF_964374135.1 of Grampus griseus. NCBI lineage: Eukaryota > Metazoa > Chordata > Mammalia > Artiodactyla > Delphinidae > Grampus > Grampus griseus. The sequence continues at coordinate 43,784,960 of NC_139006.1, read as the reverse complement.
ATGAGACCAGTCATCCTTGCTTTCTTCCCAGTCTTAGGTGGAGACTGAACTGCAGGGTTTTTTTTATGTGTTCTTTTTCCATTTGAGAAAGTTCCCTTCTGTTGCTGGTTTTCCTGAGAGTTTTTATCATGAACGGGTTTTGGATTTTATCAACTGTATTTTCTGCATCAATTGATATGATTATATGATTTTTTCTTTAGCTTGTTGATATGATAGATTATAGTAATTGATTTTTGAATGTTGTATCAGCCTTGCGTACCTGGAATAAATCCCACTTGGTCTTTGGGTATAATATTTTTTATATATATTGCTGGATTTGATTTGTTAATATTTAATTGAGAATTTTTGCATCTAAATTCATGAGAGATATTCATCTGTAGCATTCTTTCTTTTTCCTTTCTTTCCTTTTCAAAAAATCTATCTTTGTCTGGTTTTAGTATCAATATAACAGTAAAATGAGTTGGGAAGTGTTCCTTTTCTGTTACTGGAAAAGGTAGTGTAAAATTCTTGTTAATTCTTTAAATGTTTGTTAGAATTATCAAGTGAAATCATGAGGGCCTAGAAATTCCTTTTGTAGAAGCTTTTAAATTTAAATTTCTTTAATGGTTATAGGACTATTCATGCTATTGATTTCATGTTGTCTTGTTTTTTTTAAGGAATCAATTACCATTTTCAAAAAGATCATGACATGCAGACATCGGTACAGTTTCTACTCACTTTCTCTGCAAAGGCCTTTCTACCCTGGATCTAAAACACAATCGTTCAGGGTCCCCTTGGCCCAGGAGCCCCCTGAGTTTAAAGAACAACACTTACAGTGGTTTTTTCTGCTTGCTTTTGTGGCTCCGTGCTGAGTTCGGCTGCTGGAGTTCTCGAGTATCTGTACCTGTAGGCAGAGGTAGCCTTCGGGGCCTTTATTCTCCCAAAATCCCAGATGCTTCAGAATTCTTTATAACTTGAATCTGTTAATAACCCCAAGCGGATAGAACTTAGTAGACTGGAGAACAAGTAATGGAGGATATCTTGGGCTGCAATTTTGCACTGTAAGAAGCTGTTTTCCTTAAATTGAGGAGAGCCTAACTAAAACTGTAGCAGATTCAGCATGAAAGTGGGGACAATTGCTCTGACTAGTGCAAATAGTGTGTTTGCAAAGAGGGTTTGAAATGAATTTGGAGGGTATTTTATCCTCATGCTCAATTACTGACATAAATCACATACTTTACAATAAATACGTTAAAATTTTGTTCTCTACTATGTCATGAATAATCCACCTCCAGTTGGTTTAGTAACCAAATGCTGACTGTTCTCTATCCATTAAAGCCAGCAGATTTTTCTGAGGTAAAATGAGTGTCAACAGAAATCTCAAAAGATTTCTTTTATGCTCTTCGAGGCCATGAAATAATGTAGTTTGCTAATGATCTTGTGTCTAATACATGCAAATGTCCAATGTAGTAACTCTGCCACAAAGAAAAGACTAAAACTACATGCACGTGGGAAGCGTGACTGGAGAGGTTCAAGATCACAGCAACACACCAATTTCCAATAGACTCATGGACGATATCCCGCCTTGTGTTCCCTACTCACTGTATGTATTAGACTTTCCCCACAGCATACTGTTTGGGCACCTGCAATGTCTCCAGCTCTGGCTCTTCCTCTTGCCCAGCATTTACAGAGTCAGGTCTACGAAGAGAGACTTTCAGGAAAGATTAATGCATGTTAACCAAAGTAAGTTGCAAAGTAAGTAAGTACTGAAGTTTTACTTCGGTAAAACACGAAGTAGTCCCTCTTTAAGAGATGTTTACCTTTTAAGGAGCAAAGTGTCCATTTGGTTAAAAACCAAAGAAATTGGGATGTAATTTTGACATTTTAAACACCTGAGAGTAGGGTAGGTAGGTTTCTGTTTCGGCAGGGTGACCACTGGGTTCAAAATTCTCCATATGGCTTTCCCAACACAAGACCAGATCTGACTCTTCACCACTTTGAATGGATTCTGTTAATCCTGGCACCAAGCATCCTGGGAAAGAAGCCAGCTTTACCAAAATGAAAACACCTAACTAGATGGAATTCAGTCCACCACGATAGTGATGAATCACAGTTAAGATTTCAGCAAGCAAATAAAGGTTGTTATCACTTCTGGAATGGCTTGAAAGCGCTTATGATTAGGATAGTTCAGTTTTGCCTCTTTTGTTTGTATGTTACAAAGTACAAAGGATTCAGAAAATTGCTTTTTTTTTCTCTACCCTTCAGGCTATGTCCTCTGTCCATGGTTTGAAGAAAGACTTCCTTCTTTGACATTGTTCAGAATTATATTCAGAATTGTGGAACAAACTAGTTGGATTCTCTTTGTATGTCAGAGGTTTACAATCTGAAATGGCAGCATCTAAATGAGATTCTGATATGTACATTGTTCCCAAATAGCTCCCTATATCCATGTGGAACGTTTTTTTAAATTAATTTTTATTGGAGTATGGTTGCTTTACAATGTTGTGTTAGCCTGCACTGCACAGCAAAATGAATCAGCCATACACGTACAGATATCCCCTCCCTTTTGGACTTCCCTCCCATTTAGGTTACCACAGTGCACTAGATAGAGTTCGCTGTGCTTATACAGTATGTTCCCATCAGTTGTCTATTTTATACATAGTATCAATAATGTATGTGTGTCAATCCCAGTCTCCCACCCCACCCCTTTCCCCCTTGGTATCCATATATTTGTTCTCTACGTCTGTGTACCTATTTCTGCTTTGCAAATAAGATCATCTATACCACTTTTCTAGATTCCACATATAATTCAAAAAAACACCTGCACCCCAATGTTCAGAGCAGCACTATTTACAATAGCTAGGACATGGAAGCAACCTAAATGTCCATCAACAGAGGAATGGAGAAAAGCAAATATTGCACATGGAGCATTTTTAACGGGACCCTAAATTTTCCTGACAGTCGGCCTTCTACAAAGTCAGGATTCACTCACTCCACAGGGGTTTGCATGGCTTTTGGCCATGGGTCCAGCTCCTAGGTGCATTTCCAATAGGATTCATGGTGTTTAGTTATGCACCTGTCATAACTGGGTGAGCCCCATCTCTAGGGGCACATACAACACCTGTCAGCGTCAGTGGGGTTGAAGCTTGTGTTTCAAGGAGGTCTAAACTTGCCAACAGTGAGAGGACATTTTAGTTCTCCATGCTTTTGATTGGAATCACAAATCCTGTGGTGATTTTGATTCCTCTAACAGAATTCCTTTCTTTCCATTTGTTATTATGTTTACAGAAAATTAACTGTCTGAAGAACATAAGGCAAGCTGGAGTTTCTCTGTCTCTCCCGTGTCTTTCTTTCTCTGTCTCTGTTTCTCCCTGTCAGACCACTGCACTTTTATTTGAGATATTTTCCTTGTTTCCTTCTCATTGCTCTTTGCGTCAGTATTGCCACCTTTTCCTAGTTCTGTTACTCATTCCAGACTCTTACTCCTAGAAGAAATATCTCTAGGATCTTCATTTAATTCTTGCCAATTTATTTTGAAATGACTCTATTCTGTCTTTTGGTATAACACAGAATTCTTACCTACTTAGGGAGGTGATATATTTTATTATTTATTTTTAAAAATTAAAGTATAGTTGATGTACAATATTATATGTTTCAGGAGTACCACATAGTGATTCACAATTTTTAAAAGTTATACTCCTTTGTAGTTGGTATAAAATATTGGCTATACTCCCCATGTTGTACAATATATTCTTATAGCTTATTTTATACCTAATAGTTTGTGCCTTTTAATAGGTACGCCTATATTTCCCTCCCCTTCTTCCCTCTCCCCACTGGTAACCACTAGTTTGTTCTCTATATCTGTGAGTCTGCTTCTTTTTTGTTATATTCACTAGTTTGTTGTATTTGTAGATTTCACATATAAGTGATATCATACAGAATATTTCTTTCTCTGTCTGACTTATTTCACTTAGCATAATACCCTCCAAGTTCATCCATGTTGTTGCAAATGGAAAAATTTCATTCTTTTTTATGGCTGAGTAGTATTTTGTTGTATATGTAGACATCTTTTCTTCATCTGTTGATGGACACTGAAGTTGTAGGGAGGCAATATAGTTTCATTATTTTGTTTACGTAAGTCTCAAAACTATTAGTTAAATGTTCAGAGAAAGTTTATCTCAATATTATAAAAAATAAACAAAAAAATTTTCCCTGAACTCAGAAGTTAAGTTCTGTAATTTTGACATCATTACATTCTCGTATCTTGGGGACCTTCAAGATGGCAGAGGAGTAAGATATGGATATCACCTTCCTCCCCACAAATACATCAAAAATACATCTACATGTGGAACAACTCCTACAGAACACCTACTGACACTGGCAGAAGACCTCAGACTTCCCAAAAGGCAAGAAACTCCCCACACACCTGGGTAGGGCAAAAGAAAAAAGAGAAAACACAGACAAAAGTATAGGGATGGGACCTGCACCTCTGGGAGGGAGCTGTGAAGGAGGAAAAGTCTCCACACACTAGGAAGCCCCTTCACTGGGGAGACGGGGGGTGGGGTGGGGGGGTAGCTTTGGAGCCGCGGAGGAGAGCGCAGCTACAGGGGTGCAGAGGGCAAAGCGGAGAGGTGTCCGCACAGAGGATCACTGCCGACCAGCACTCATCAGCCCAAGAGGCTTGTCTGCTCACCCTCCGGGGCAGGCAGGGGCTGGGAGATGAGGCTTGGGCTTCGGAGGTCAGACCCCAGGGAGATCTGATGTTTGGCTGCGTGAACACAGCCTGAAGGGGGCCGGTGCGCCACAGCTAGCCGGCAGGGAGTATGGGAAAAAGTCTGTAACTGACTTAAAGGCAAGATACTATTGTTTCGGGGTGCACGAAGAGAGGGCATTCAGAGCACCACCTAAATGAGCTTCAGAGACGCGGTTCTCAGCGGGGACACCAGAGACGGGTATGAAATGCTAACACTGCTGCTGCGGCCACCAAGAAGCCTGTGTGCAAGCACAGGTCACTATCCACACCTCCCCTCCTGGGAGCCTGTGCAGCCCGCCACTGCCAGGGTCCCGTGATCCAGGGACAACTTTCCCGGGAGAACACACTGCGCACCTCAGGTTGGTGCAACGTCATGCTGGCCTCTGCCGCCGCAGGCTCGCCCCGCATCCCTCCCTCCCCCGGGCCTGAGTGAGTGAGAGCCCCCAAATCAGCTGCTCCTTTAACCCCGTCCTGTCTGAGCAAAGAACAGATGCCCTCAGGTGACCTACATGCAGAGGCGGGGCCAAATCCAAAACTGAACCCCAGGAGCTGTGTGAACAAAGAAGAGAAAGGGAAATCTCTCCCAGCAGCCTCAGGAGCAGCGGATTAAATCTCCACAAACAACTTGATGTACCCTGCATCTGTGGAATACCTGAATAGACAGCGAATCATCCCAGAATTGAGGCAGTGGATTTTGGGAGCAGCTGTAGACTTGGGGTTTGCTGTATGCAACTGACTTATTTCTGATTTTTATCTTTATCTTAGTATAGTTTTTAGTGCTTGATATGATTGGTGGATTTCTTTATTAGTTTGGCTGCTCTCTTCTATTTTATTACTCTTTTAAAAATTTTTTTATTTTAATAATTTTTAAATTTTAATTATTTTATTTTATTTTATTTATTTATTTATTTTTCTTTTTAACTCCCTCTTCTTCAGAGCCATGTGGCTGACAGGGTCTTGGTGCTCCAGCCTGGTGTCAGGCCTGAGACTCTGAGATGGGAGAGCCGAGTTCAGGATATTAGACCACCAGAGACCTCCCTGCCACACATAATATCAATTGGCGAGACCTCTCCCAGAGATCTCCATCTCAACGCTAAGATCCAGCTCCACTCAATGGCCAGCAAGTGACAGTGCTGGACACCCCATGCCAAACAACTAGCAAGACAGGGACACAGCCTCACCCATTAGCAGAGAGGCTGCCTAAAATCATACTAAGTTCACAGACACCCCAAAACACACCACCGGATGTGGCCCTGCCCACCAGAAAGATGAGATCCAGCCCCAACCACCAGAACACAGGCACCAGTCCGCAATATCAGGAAGCCTACACAACCCACTGAACCAGCCTTACACACTGGGGGCAGACACAAAAAACAATGGCAATTAGGAACCTGCAGACTGTGAAAAGGAGACCCCAAACACAGTAAGTTAAGCAAAATGAGAAGACAGAGAAATACACAGCAGATGAAGGAGCAAGGTAAAAACCCACCAGACCAAACAAATGAAGAGGAAATAGGCAGTCTACCTGAAAAAGAATTCAGAGTAATGATAGTAAAGATGATCCAAAATCTTGGAAATAGAATGGAGAAAATACAAGAAACGTTTAACAAGGACATAGAAGTACTAAAGAGCAAACAAACAATAATGACCAACACAATAAATAAATTAAAAATTCTCTAGAAGGAATCAGTAGCAGAATAACTGAGGCAGAAGAACAGGTAACTGACCTGGAAAATAAAATAGTGGAAATAACTACCACAGAGCAGAATAAAGAAAAAAGAATGAAAAGATTGAGGACAGTCTCAGAGAACTCTGGGACAATATTAAATACACCAACATTCGAATAATAGGGCGTGCAGAGGAAGAAGAGAAAAAGAAAGGGACTGAGAAAATATTTGAAGAGATTATAGCTGAAAACTTCCTTAACATGGGAAAGGAAATAGTCAATCAAGTCCAGGAAGTGTAGAGAGTCCCATACAGGATAAACCCAAGGCACATATTAATCAAATTATCAAAAATTAAATACAAAGAAAAAATATTAAAGCAGCAAGGGAAAAGCAACAAAAAACATACAAGTGAATCCCCATAAGGTTAACAGCTGATCTTTCAGCAGAAACTCTGCAAGCCAGAGGGGAGTGGCAGGGCATATTTAAAGTGGTGAAAGGGGAAAACCTACAACCAAGATTACTCTACCCAGCAAGGATCTCACTCAGATTCGACAGAGAAGTTAAAACCATGACAGACAAGCAAAAGCTAAGAGAATTCAACACCACCAAACCAGCTTTAAAACAAATGCGAAAGGAACTTCTCTAGGCAGGAACCACAACAGAATGAAAGACCTACAAAAACAAACCCGTAACAATTAAGAAAATGGTAATAGGAACATACATATTGATAATTACCTTAAAAGTAAATGGATTAAATGCTCCAACCAAAAGACAGAGACTGGCTGAATGAATACAAAAACAGGACCCATATATATGCTGTCTCTAAGAGACCCACTTCAGACCTAGGGACACATATAAACTGAAAGTGAGGGGATGGAAAAAAGATATTCCATGCAAATGGAAATCAAAAGAAAGCTGGAGTAGCAATTCTCATATCAGACAAAATAGACTTTAAAATAAAGACTATCACAAGAGACAAAGAAGGACACTACATAATGATCAAGGGATCAATCCAAGAAGAAGATATAACAATTGTAAATGTTTATGCACCCAACATATGAGCACCTCAATACATAAGGCAAATGCTAACAGCCATAAAAGGGGAAAATGACAGTAACACAGTCATAGTAGGGGACTTTAACACCCCACTTTCATCAATGGACAGATCATCTAAAATGAAAATAAATAAGGAAACACAAGCTTTAAATGACACATTAAACAAGATGGTCTTAATTCATAATTGTACGACATTCCATCCAAAACAACAGAATACAGTTTCTTCTCAAGTGCTCATGGAACATTCTCCAGGATAGATCATATCTTGCATAACAAATAAAGCCTTGATAAATTTAAGAAAATTGAAATTATATCAAGTATCCTTTCCTACCACAACATAATGAGACTAGATATCAATTACAGGAAAAAAAACTGTAAAAAATACAAACACATGAGGCTAAACAATACTTTATTAAATAACAAAGAGATCACTGAAGAAATCAAAGAGGAAATCAAAAAATACCTAGAAACAAATGACCATGAAAACACGACAGCCCAAAACCTATGGGATGCAGCAAAAACAGTTCTAAGAGGGAGGTTTATAACTATACAATCCTACCACAAGAAACAAGCAAAATCTCAAATAAACAACCTAACCTTACACCTAAAGCAATTAGAGAAAGAACAACAACAAAGAAGAAAGAAAAAACAAAGTTAGCATAAGGAAAGAAATCATATATATCAGATCAGAAATAAATGAAAAAGAAATGAAGGGAACAGTATCAAAGGTCAATAAAACTAAAAGCTGGTTCTTTGAGAAGATAAACTAAATTGATAAACCATTAGCCAGACTCATCAAGAAAAAAAGGGAGAAGACTCAGATCAACAGAATTAGAAATGAGAAAGGAGAAGTAACAACTAACACTGAGGAAATACAAAGGATTATGAGAGATTACTACAAGCATGGACAACCTAGAAAAACTGGACAAATTCTTAGAAAAACACAACCTTCTGAGAATGAACCAGGATGAAATAGAAAATATAAACAGATCAATCACAAGCACTGAAATTGAAACTGTGGTTAAAAATCTTCCAACAAACAAAAGCCCAGGACCACAGGGCTTCACAGGCAAATTCTATCAAACATTTAGAGAAGAGATAGCACCTATCCTTCTCAAACCCTTCCAAAATATAGCAGAGGGAGGAACACTCCCAAGCTCAGTCTATGAGGCCACCATCACCCTGATACCAAAACCAGACAAAGATGTCACAAAAAAAGAAAACTACAGTCCAATATCACTGATGAACATAGATGGGAAAATCCTCAACAAAATACTAAAAACAGAATCCAGCACCACATTAAAACGATTATACACCATGATCAAGTTGGGTTTATCCCAGGAATGCAAAGATTCTTCAATATACACAAATCAATCAATGTGATACACCATATTAACAAATTGAAGGAGAAAAAACATATGATCATCTCAATAGATGCAGAAAAAGCTTTCGACAAAATTCAACACCCATTTATGATAAAAACCCTGCAGAAAGTAGGCATAGAGGAACTTACCTCAACATAATAAAGGCCATATATGACAAACCCACAGCCAACATCGTCCTCAATGGTGAAAAACTGAAACCATGTCCACTAAGGTTAGGAACAAGACAAGGTTTCCCACTCTCTCCAGTATTATTCAGCATACTTTTGGAAGTTTTAGCCACAGCAGTCAGAGACGAAAAAGAAATAAAAGGAATCCAAATTGGAAAAGAAGTAAAACTGTCACTGTTTGCAGATGACTTGATACTATGCATAGAGAATCCTAAAGATGCTACCAGAAAACTACTAGGGCTAATTAATGAATTTGGAAAAGTAGCAGGATACAAAATTAATGCACAGAAATCTCTTGTATTCCTATAAACTAACAATGAAGAATCTGAAAGAGGAATTAAGGAAACACTCCCATTTACCATTGCAACAAAAATAATAAAATACCTAGGAACAAACCTACCTAAGGAGGCAAAAGACCTGTATTCAGAAAACTATAAGACACTCATGAAATAAATTAAAGATGATACAAACAGATGGAGAGATATACCATGTTCTTGGATTGGAAGAATCAACATTTTGAAAATGACCATACTACCCAAAGCAATCTACAGATTCAATGCAATCCCTATCAAACTACCAATGGCATCTTTCACAGAACTAGAATAAAAAATTTCACAGCTTGGGGCTTCCCTGGTGGCGCAGTGGTTGAGAGTCCGCCTGCCAAGGCAGGGGACACGTATTCATGCCCCAGTCCGGAAAGATCCCACATGCCGCAGAGAGGCTAGGCCTGTGAACCATGGCTGCTGAGCCTGCACGTCCGGAGCCTGTGCTCTGCAATGGGAGAGGCCACAACAGAGAGGCCTGCGTACTGAAAAAAAAAAAAAAATTCACAACTTGTATGGAATCATAAAAGACCCTGAATAGCCAAAGCAATTCTGAGAAAGAAAAACAGAGCTGGAGGAATCAGGCTCCCTGACTTCAGACTATACTGCAAAGCTACTGTCATCAAGACAGTATGGATTCTGGCACAAAAACAGAAATACAGATCAATGGAACAGGATAGAAAGGCCAGAGATAAACCCACGCACGTATGGTCACCTTATTTTTGATAAAGGAGGCAAGAATATACAATGAAGAAAAGATAAGTGGTGCTGGGAAAACTGGACAGCTACATGTAAAAGAATGAAATTAGAACACTCCCTAACACCATACATAAAAATAAACTCAAAATGGATTAAAGACATAAATGTAAGGCCAGACACTTAAAACTCTTAAGAGGAAAACATAGGCAGAACATTCTGTGACATAAATCACAGCAAGATCGTTTTTGACCCACCTCCTAGAGAAATGGAAATAAAAACAAAAATAAACAAATGGGACCTAATGAAACTTAAACGTTTTTGCAAAGCAAAGGAAACTACAAACAAGACAAAAAGACAACCCTCAGAATGGGAGAAAATATTTGCAAACGAATCAACGGACAAAGGATTAATCTCCAAAATATACAAGCAGCTCATGCAGCTGAATATCCAAAAGACAAACAACCCAATCCAAAAATGGGCAGAAGACCTAAATAGACATTTCTCCAGAGAAGATATACAGATTGCCAACAAACACATGAAAGGATGCTCAACATCACTAATCATTAGAGAAATGCACATCAAAACTACAATGAAGTATCACCTCATACCAGTCACAGTGGCCATCATCAAAAATCTACAAACAACAAATGCTGGAGAGGGTGTGGAGAAAAGGGAACCCTCTTGCACTGTTTGTGGGAATGTAAATTGATACAGCCACTATGGAGAGCAGTATGGAGGTCCGCTAAAAAACTAAAAATAGAACTACCACATGACCCAGCAGTTCCACTACTGGGCATATACCCTGAGAAAACCATAATTCAAAAAGAGTCATGTACCACAATGTTCATTGCAGCACTATTTACAGTAGCCAGCACATGGAAGCAACCTAAGTGTCCATCGAGAGATAAATGGATAAAGAATTTGTGGCACATATATACAATGGAATATTACTCAGCCATATAAAGAAACAAAATTGAGTTATTTATAGTGAGGTGGATGGAACTAGAGTTTGTTATACACAGTGAAGTAAGTCAGAAAGAGAAAAACAATTACCATATGCTAACAGATAGATATGGGATCTAAAAAAAAAAAAAGGGTTCTGAAGAACCTAGGGGCAGAACAAGAATAAAGACACAGACGTAGAGAATGGACTTGAGCACAAGGGGAGGGGGAAGGGTAAGCTTGGAAGAAGTGAGAGAGTGGCAGGGACATACATACACTACCAAATGTAAAATAGATAGCTAGTGGGAAGCAGCCGCATAGCGCAGGGAGATCAGCTCGGTGCTTTGTGTCCACCTAGAGGGGTGGGGCAGGGAGGGTGGGAGGGAGACACAAGAGGGAGGGGATATGGGGATATATGTATACATTTAGCTGATTCACTTTGTTATGCAGCAGCAACTAACACAACAATGTTAAGCAATTCTACTCCAATATAGATGTTTAAAAAAAATAAAAATTCGCATATCTTAGGAAGTCACAACTTTTAATTTAAAACATAGCCCAAAATATAAATTCTTCCCTCTCTCAGGTCCATTAGCTTTTTACTTAAAACATAAAAGTAACTAGACCAAGCCTTCTTAACCTAAATTCTGTGGAATCTATATGCATTCATAGATGCCTTTCAGAGGACTTACAGAATCCTATGAAATTGTTTACTAATTTTTATATATGTATGTTTTTCTAGGGAGAGGGTTCAAATCTTTCTAAAGGATTTATTACTTAAAAAAATTATTAACCATCCATTAGAAATTCATTCCAAGTTTCTTATGGGTGTAGCCTTAATTCCTGTTTTCCTGAAAAACGGGTAACATGTAATGAGTTTGATGAGTCTTTAAAAATTCTCTCCCTCCCACGTCATGCTTTTGCCTCTTAATAAACTACTTCTTCTCTCCTTAGCAAAGATCCACCAATTACTACTCCCCCACCTACTATTTCCTTATTAATAAGACTCATCCTAGAGCTACCTCATTTCAAGTTGTCAAGGCTATCACCCCTTGTTCTTCTCTGCTAGATGACTGGAGAGTCAGGTAAACTCAGGGAGGCATGGCCCTAAGTCCATCCCTGCCTAGTAACCACGTGGTCACTGGGTCCATCCAATTCACTTCGCCCTGAGATGTCTGATTAATGTTCCAATATTATGCATTTCGGCAAAATGAGATTATCTGAATATAACTCATACTGTGAGTGAACATAAGCACACACAGACAGTTCCTGACTTACCATGGTTTGACTTACGATTTTTCGAACTTACGATGGTGCAAAAGCAATACACATTCAGTAGAAACTATATTTTGGATTTTGAATTTTGATTTTTTCCTGGGCTAGCCTTATGTTGCTCTCCCACGATGCTGGGCAGCGGCAGGTCTGTCAGCCACGCAATCACGAGGGTGAACAACTGATAAACTTACCGCCATTCTGTACCCAGACAACCGTGCTGTTTTTCACTTTCAATACAGTATTCAACAAACTACATGAAATATTCAATACTTTATCATAACATAGACTTTGTGTTAGATGATTTTACCCAACTCTAGGCTAATGTAAGTGTTCTGAGCACGTTTAAGTTAGGCTAGGCTAAGTTATGATGTTCAGTAATTTAGGTGTATTAAATGCATTTTGACTTATATTTTTAACTTACGATGGGTAGATTGGGACATAGCGCCATTGTAAGTGAGGAAAACCTGTATAGTTAAATTCATTATTACTAACCATAGCTTTATTTGTTTTCCAAAAACGTACTGAAGCCGTACTCTCTTTCAGCTACAGTTTGGTCATCAGTGAAATTTGGGTGTCCTAACTGAGGGTCAGTAATAGCTCATTAGACAGGGTTGACTAGTTTAGTATCTCCATACTGATTTTCTAAGTTTTGATTTGTTACTTTCATTTGCTCTATTATTTGTTGCAAAAAATTTGGCAAACTCTACTGTTTACTCAATTAATCCCTTATGAACTCAGTTTTTCTTATACGTTCTCTCTTCCACATACTTTTGTATGCTTTATCTTCCATGCCCCTTCCACACTCTGGTCATCGATTCCTCTAATCTCTGCTCTCTGCTTCTGGGCTCCAAGTCTTCAGAAAGATCCTCTGTTGTTGGCTGTCACTGTCTGTGTTCTTCTCATCTTCATATTCTTGAAGCTGTTATCATTCATACTAGGTGTTGCTCGCTTGAGTTCACTATTTTCCATTTTATTTCTGTTGATTGGTTCTCTCTGACAGGAGAGGCTATTTTTCTCACCTAATGAAAGCTCCTACTATTGCAGGAAAAGTCTAGCTTCTGATCAGTGACATCACGAATAATCTTTTCAGAAAGGAAAAAATCTAAAGGATTGCCTGCTTCCTTTCTTTTGAGCACTCTAAGAGCAGCACAGCTATTATGTAATTGAAAGATATCTACTATCTCTCCTGATTCCTGTTTGTGTGTGTGTGTGAGTGTGTGTATATATGTGTATTCTTTTATTCAACAGACACAAATGTGTTAGGCAACATACAAGCTCCTGGAGACCAAAAGTTGTATGTGTTATGGTCTCTGCCCTCAAAGGGCTTACAGTCTAAAATGAGAATAATCTTTAACTTTGTTCACTGCACTTAGATTACATTTGGGTCTTCCAGCACTAGTCAATCACCTTATTGTTGTTTGTCTGTTTCAGCTTGTGACACTGTTTATATTTAAGAATTACCATCTATAAGAAGATGCTCTGGAAGAACTTTCTTTTTCTTCATTGTTACATGTTTATAGCTACAACCTTTGACACCCATTCCTACTTTCTCCCCAGAACCTTCTTCTTCCAAGCTGTCTTATTTTATGAGAGTACCGAAAGGCATTCCTCAGTCCTTTTCACCTTTTCACCTTTTCACCTTCTCTCCTTCTCTTCAGTCAGAGACACCAGCTTGCATTTGTAGCACGCAAAATTGATGTGCCTCAGGAAGGCAAGCAGAAAGCCCAGACTGCGTGTACCTCCATCACCCTGTTCCCTTGTGCTATCTTCTGGGAAGAAAGGAGAGCTACAGTTTTTTGTAACTCCATCAGAAATTTTTTCCTATAAATGCCCATTGCAGACTGACTTTGGTGATGCCTGTTTATCTCTGGGCTCCTGGGACCACTCTCTCGAAAACAGCCTGGATGCTAGTCTCCATTTCTTTTCATTGAGACTTTATTATTCTGTTAAAGTGATAGCCTGAATTACTAATTTATATTCTAGGTGTCTGTCTTCTTCAGATACCAAATAGACAAAAACCCTTTTCTCAAATATTCCAGAAACATTCATTCACCTACCTTTTCTGGTAATTTTTAAACTGGGAAAAGTCACCAAATACATTCAAACATGAAGCATGACATATGGTTATATCATGGTTATGTAACAGCCATGTGGCTGGTCATGTGTCAGACACCAGAATGTGAAGATGTGGAAGTCATGACCTTTGCCTTTCAAAGCCACTCAAGAAAAATGGGAAGACAAGTACACGAAGAGGAAGTTACAGTAAAATCATTAAATGTCACCCAGGACATAATCCTACAGGAAAATAAGAGAAGTCACTTTCCCTATCTTTCCCCTTACTACTACCCAACTATGGGAAGAAATATGATAAAATGAAGAGTTTTGATGTAATGGTAAGTGGTAAAGTACTTAGTCCCAGGTCTGTGGTTGCAACCAGGCTGTGCTGTTTACTCTCCATAGACCTTAGTAAGTCATACCCTCTCTTAGCTAATTTCTTGTCTGTAAAATGGGGATAATGACAAGAATTTCTCCTACCTGTCATAAGGGTTAAATGAGCTATAGGATAGAATGCAAAGCACTTTGCTTAATATACAGCAGATGCTCAATTAGATATTAGTGAAGTGAAGAGATGAATGTGTGTCATTGACAACATTCTCTGGTGAGCTTGTAGCTATTACATATGACATTGTGTTTTAGTGTCACAATAATTTCCTAGCTTTGTGATCATGGGTAAACAATTTTTCTGATCCTTAAGATTTCCAGTGTAAACAAACCTCATCTTTAAATATTTTTTAAGTGGAATTTATTTTTTATTTATATTCTTTATGCTTTTTACTTTATTTTCTTTCCTTATTTTACTGACTAGAACATATGCTATAATGTTGAATAAAAGTGGTGGGAATGAACTTCCTTCTCTTGTTTTTTTGGGAGAAAGAAAGTGTTAAATATTTCACCATTTAGTTTGATGTTAGCTATATATATTTCATAGGTGGTCTTCATCAGACTGACAGATTCACCTCCAATCTTAGCTTGCTGTCTTTTCAGGAATAATCTTGAATTTTGTCAAATGCTTTTCCTTTATCTACTGAGGTAATTACAAGGTCTTTCTCCTTTTCCTGTTAGTATGAATAGTGAAAATGTAATGAATGATTTTTTTAAAGAACAGACCAGTTTTACATTCCTGTGACAAGCCTCAGTTAGACATAATGAATTATCCTGTTTTCAGATATTTTAGTATTCAATTTAAGAATATTTTGTTAATAATTTTTGCTTCTGTGCTTATGAGTAATATTGGCCTGTAGTTATGATGACCTCATAAAATAAGTTGGGATGTACTCCCATCACCTCTAATTTCTGAAAGATTTTTTGCAACATGAGTATTATTTCTGCCTTAAATGCCTGAAAGAATTCACCAGTGAACCCATCAAGGAATAGAGTTTTCTTCTCAACAGGTTTTTTTTCTTTATTATTATAAATTAAATTTCTTTAAGATATAAAGAACTATTTTGCTTTCAATTTCTGTGTCAGATCTAAGAAGTTGTGTTTTTAAATAAATTTTTCCATTTCACCTAAATTCTTGAATGTTTTGGCATAAATCTCCCGTATTATTTTTAATGTCTATAGGATCTGTATTGATGTTTACATTGTTAATAAGTATCTCCCCTTTTTTGCTTATTAGTCTAGTAAAAGTTTTATCAATTTTATTAAGCTGGTCAAAGAATCAAATTTTGACTTAATTTTTTGGTTGTTTTTTACTTCTACTCTTTATTTTTAACTTCCTTCAACTTAACGTAGGATTTAGTTTGCTCTTCTTTTTTTCTAGATTCTCCATGTATAAACTTAGATTTTTGACTTCATAAATTTGTGTTATATTTTCATTATCATTCAGTGCAAAATATTTTCTAGTTTTTTACATTTTTTCTTTTGTTCATGAATTATTTAGAAGTTTCTTGTTTCATTTTCAAAAAATGTAGGGATTTTCTAGATAATTTGTTATCTTTGTTAGCTAATGTTATTCTGCTTTTGTCAGATAAAATATTCTGTAGTATTTCATTCATTTGAACTTATCGATACTTATTTTATGGCCCATTGTAAGTTCTATCTTGAAAACTATAGGTGTGAACTCAGCAATTATTGGGTATACCTCTATAAATACCCAGTAGGTCAAGGTAGATTATTGTGTTTGCAAATGTTCTATGTTCTTACATTTTGGGGGGGTTCTGAATTTTCTATTAATTACTATAAAAAGGTTACAAAATTTCCAACAATAATTATGGATTTGTCTATTTCTCTTTTTAGTTCTGTCAGTATTATGTATTTTAGAGTGCTGTTATTAGGTAATACACATTTGGATTGCAATGTCTTTCTAACGAATTGACCATTTTATCAATAAAACATGACATTCTTTATCACTAGTAATACTCTTTATCTTGAAATCTGCTTTATCTGACATTAAACCAAGCACCAACTTTCTTGTGCTCACTATTTGTATTTACTAGTCACATTCTATACCTTTTCCTATCCTTTTATTTTCAACCTATCAGTATCATTAAAGTATATCTCTTGTAGCAAGCATAAAGTTAGGTAATGCTGTTTAAATTGGAGCTCTTATTCCATTTACATTAAATGTAATTGTTGCTGTGCTTCGATTAATTTTACCAAAGTTTTATTCACTTTCTGTCAATATTTGTCCTATCTCTTTTCAGCTCTTTTGTTCCCCTGCCCCTGCTTTCTTTTGTCTCAATATATATATTTTTAGTATTATACTTTGTTTCCTCCATTGTGTTTTTAGTTCGATTTCTTTATATACTTTTTAATGCTACTTAGGGATTATAAAGTGCATCCTGAACTTCTCATCGTCCACTTTATATTGTACTAGTTTATGCAAAACGTAAGAACCCCGTAACCACGAAATTTCATCTATCCCTTATCCTTTGTGCTTTCGTTGTCAATATTTTATTTCTGTATACACATAACAAATGCCATTATTCTTACTTGATATAATCTTTTAACTTTCAAAGAAATAAAGTAGTCCTTTTTATTTGCCCACATATTGACCATCTCTCTTAGTTTCTTACTTAATTATAACAATTAATTTAATTCTTCACAGTGATACGTTTCTATCTGATAATATCTGCCTTCAGCCTGAAAAATTTCCTTCAGCCTTTCCTATAGTGCAGGTTGGCTGGCAGCCAATTTTCTGAGAAATTATTTAACTGAATATCTTTTGATGACACCCTCATTATTGAAGGAGAGATTTCTGGCCTTACTTTTTTTTTTCCCCCCAGCACTTTACATATGCTGTTTCACAGACTTCTGGCTGCCATGACGTCGAATGGAAGTTAGCCATCACTTGTATCATTGTTCATCTGGAGATGGTGTGTGTTTTTTCTCTGACTACCTTTAAGATTTTCTGTTCAGCTCTGTTTTCAGCAGTTTGACTATGATGCACTTAGATGGGTTTTCTTTGGATGCTGGGCATTCAGGTAAGCCCCAGAAAGGCCATGAGAGTAAGGGGCCTATGCTTTAGAGTAAGAACCATAATTTAGGACAGAGAAAAGAAAACACTGTAGACCTAGCTTAACCGATGATAAAACCACACCTGACAAGTTCAGTGGGATACACGAGCAATCTAACCAGCGGCCAGAGCACAGTTCACGCCTTTCCCAGCCGGGCCAGCCCACTAACTTCTCTTGGCAGTGCCTGGCCTCCATGTTTCTGGGCAGCTCTTGCCCTGCAGCACCTGCTGTCTGCTGGGCCTGCCAGGCTCCCCCTGCACAGGCAGAGAGCAGCTTTCAGCTGGGGTCTGACAGGGAAACCCTGTGCCATCTTTTGGGACCACCATCTTCACAATCCCCTCCTCTCCTGTATCCTGCTCTGCAAACCCCAGTTGCTTCAGCAGGTCCCAAACTGCCCTCTGCATCACCTCTTCTCATCTCAGAGAGAGAAGGATCCTCTCTGCTTGGACTCTACTTCCCTGTTCTGAGACTGGGAAAGGAGTGCCAGGCAAAAACTAGGGTAAAATCGATCACATCTCTTGTATTTTCATACTCTCAAATATATCACAATCCTCTGACTCTGTCCAATACATAAAAATGGTTCTTTCATATACTCTGTCCAGTTTTATACTTATTCACAACAGTAGAATAAATTCCATACCAGTTATTCCATCATGGCCAGAAATGGAAGTCCTCTTTTGTTTTTGTTTTTTTGGAAAACTCCTCAGCTGATTTTTAATGTGTAGCCTAGAAAGAGAAGCAGCATGTTACAGCTCCTGGACTTTGGAGAAGCCGCCTATCCCTTCATCAGCCCGTCATCGCCAGGTACTGGGGACCAGGGCAGGAGGAAAGGTTACTGGAGTGGGGATTCCGAGGGAAGAGGATCCAGTCTGACTTTCCTGGCAGTCCCTTTTCAAGAGATGCATTTCTGAGAGAGAAAGAGATAGTGGATACTGTTTGCAGATAGTGGATACTGTTCGCAGAACTAAAATCCAAGAAGCTTGGATTTTAGTTCTGGCTCAGCCAACAGCTACTAGATGCCCATCGTTTACCTTGCCTTTCCTCATCTGCAGAGTCAGAGAATTGGACTTAGAATACTTATATTTTCCTCTATCATCTAGAGTCTGAGAACCACAAAATATTAGGCTAAGTATTTCTATAACCAAATGACACATGGGAAGGCATAAAAAAATCAGGCTCCTATTACAAAAAAACAAAAACAAAACCCTTCATGGAATGCACCCATGTACCTCTAAGAAAATGACAAGATATAAGTTAAAACTGACTGTAAGAGGCTACAGGGGTTTCAATGTACTGTCAAGAACTCTTTGCTGAATTTCAGGGTTTTCCAAAGCAGGACACCAACTGAATCCCAAGTAATTAAGATGGTAGATACTTTAAAGGCTTGTTTTCTACTCCAAAAGTGCTCTGTTGTTAAGAGGGCAAGTGAATCCATTATTACCTGACGGTAGCCAAATGCAACCATGGCCAATGAAGAAAAGGGGCATGTTCAGAACTATTTTTAAACCTTAAACAAATTAATTATAATACTGTATAAAAGCACAACACAGGAGAAGACTTAACCACTTAGTCTGAGCGCATCACACTCACATAATTTTGTACCAAACATTATGTTGAAATAATACACTTTTTTTTTTCCTCTTCAGATTCGTATTTCTCACATTACTGAAGGACCGATAAGTGAACCCCTTCTGTAGGCATTAGAACTGGTTCTTGGGCTCAGTGTTCTGAGACTTGTAACCTACTACTGAGGATAAAATTGTCTGGAAATCTACAGCTGGGTAAAAGTTTTGGCATATGCTGAGTTGGAAAAACAAGGCATATTTGTCTTTTCAGGCATATTTTTGATGACAAGACTAAGATTCTAACAGAAAGTTTAAACGTGGGGTTCTGTGCATCCTTGCCCCTTAAAAGTCTTGAGTTCCAGGCTTTCTTCTAACATACTTACACGCTTCCCATATTATTCCAACCTTCTGAAACTCTAATTTTGCCTTTGCTCACATTATATTTCCTGTATCAGTAAGAAACTCATTCGGTGGTCCAAACAAATTCAGCTGGGCTTTCATGTCTTTCAAGAATTAAAGCAAGACAACACAGAGGGAAATATTTATCGAAATTTATTTTGAGGCGCATCTTAGTCTGTCTTTAGAGAGTACTTTGTGTATAAGTTAGGCTTAATGTGGCATAAACTCAGTAAAGTCATACACTTTTTAAGAAAGGCGTAGGTGTTAGGGTTAATGACAATTCTAAATTGATATCTGGCGGCATGCTGTTTACAATAATAATATATCATGAGAACTTGTAGTTTCATTATAAGAAGTGAAAATTGATGTCAGTAGCATATAGAAACAAATTATGCTCTAATGATTTCCTAATAAAGTAATTGGCTCATAGGTCACGAGGGATACAAGCCAAAAAATCTCCTTGGCCACTGAGGCCAAAGTAATTATTTTTCAGCCTTTAAATATTAAGCAGGTTGCCTAAGGCTTCTCATGGCATGCTACCTGATGATTCCCTGTCCCATCAAGTTCTTGGGGAGTTTGAAGAGGTCAAAGACAGAACTTCAGAGATAATTGAATGCACTCAAAATGAAAATGTTTATAAAAAGAGCAGGTTTGGTTTGTTTTTTCCCTGTGGCTAAGCCTTCTACCTTTGGTCCATGTGACAGATTGGGAGACGTTTGTAGATTCCTGTAATCCCATTGCTTAGCCAAAGGGCAAGGATCACTTGGCAGAATCTGTAGAACCTTTACCAAATATAATCCACTCACCACATCCTCAGCTACAACCTCATTTAATCCCAGGGTGGGTAAATATGAGGATTAAATCAAATGATACATATGAAAGTGCATTGACAGGTACAAAGTAGTATATAAATTAAAGTTATTAAGACACATTTGACTGGAAAAGACAAACTGTTTTTGAAACCTTACTACATTTCCCTCTGGATTTCTAAAAGTAAGCCATCTTGCAATTGCGTATTAAGAAATAGTGACTAATTGTGTTTGCATCCAGTCAGTACCATAGAAATTATGTCCCTATTTAGTAGACTTTCAATCACGCAAACTGACCAGTTAAAAACACTAGGAATGGACATTTGTAGCAGTAAAGCCTTTTGCACATGTTTTTCTTCATTATTATTTTTGCCTTACCTTGAGCTGCCTCTAGAGTTTATTTTAAAAGATAAAAAGAAAAAAATTTAGAAAGGAAGGAAAACGTACAAGACAGATGGTTTGTCAAATCAGAAACAGGAAGCCTTTCCAAAAACAGGATAAAGAACATGGTGAATTATGAGATCGAAATGTTTATTGTAGGTCTACTGCAATTCCTTTGGATGTAAAAATAGGATGTTGCTGTAGTTCAGCCTTTAATTGTTCTTCCTTTCCTAGAGGGCAAGTATGTTCACTGTACATCTTCTATACCCATAAGGAGTGCTGGGCTTTTGTTCATAGTATGTCTCCCATTTTTCCGGAAGATTCCTTGGCAGGTAGAACACAGCTCATGTGCTAACTCAGAGCGATGTCAAGGGCCTAAGACATGCCCCTGTATGAGCACTTCTCTGTAGAGCACTGCTGCAGGACAGTGGAAAGAGCATGAACTTGGAAGTCAGGTGGATCTGGGTTTGAAAACCACCAGTTCTGACACTAGGTTGGTATATTTGTGGGAAAATGAATTCACCTCTTTCAGTCTTGGTTTTCTAATCAATAAAAGATAATGACAATAACACGACCTTGCAAAGTTTTATTTGGAGTTTAAGATTATCAAGATATGTTAAATTGACACAATTTAATAGCTGTCTCTATGGAGCTTCCCCTTCCATGAAGTGTTTTGTATGTATTTCTCATTTAGTGCCCACAACAACCTTATCCCATAGGAAATACTGTCTCATTTTTTTTCACAAAATGGAAACACTGAGGCTCTGCTAAGTTTATGCTGAATCCATGTGGCTAGTAAGTAGACGTGCCAGTGGGAGGAGCTTGTGTGGTCCAGAGCTTGCCCTGATAACACCCACAGTAGGAGGTTAGTTCAGGACCACAGAAATGTTGCTGGAGAAGAGAAACCTTCTTTTTATAACTTCGGTGACTCTACCCACTTTATCTTTTGAATCAATGGACTCCCTTTTGGGGAGAGGGGGAGAGGGAAGTGAGCAAACTGTATAGGACTTTTCCTGCACTGAAGTGAAAAGGTGGTCTCCATGGTCTTTTTTATTTTTATTTATTTATTTGTTTGTTTGTTTATTTATTTAAGACTGTGTTGGGTCTTCATTGCTGCATGTGGGCTTTCTCTCATTGCGGTGAGCAGGGGCTACTCTTCGTTGAGGTGCACGGGCTTCTCATTGTGGTGGCTTCTCCTGTTGCAGAGCACGGGCTCTAGGCATGGGGGCTTCAGTAGTTGTGGCACGTGGGTGCAGTAGTTGTGGCATGCAGGCTCCAGAGCACAGGCTCAGTAGTTGTGGTGCACAGGCTTAGCTGCTCTGCGGCATGTGGGATCTTCCCGGACCAGGGCTCGAACCCGTGTCCACTGCCTTGGCAGGCGGATTGCTAACCATTGAGCCAACAGGGAAGCCCTCCATTGTCTTTTGCAATACTAAAAATTTTGACAACTATAAAAGAAAAAATGATTCCCTTTAGCAGAAGTAAAGGAAAGGAAAAAAGATTAAATGAAAGAACTTCTTGGCTATGAAATATGAGAGTTTAGTGAAAGAAGTAGTGGCTTTAACGGATAGACATGTTCTACAGGTAAACAACCATTTCTCTCAAATCATCTGAATCAATCCTATCTAAGGCAAGGATATCACCTGCACTTAAATAATGTTAGTATGTATTATACTATGAGGGACAGTATCCCTTAATTTATCAGTCCTGCATTTTTAACAGGACCAGTATTCATATAAGTGGATATCCAAATCATGAAGTTTACCGGATGTTTGTAAGAACCGCCCTCCCCCAAAAGCTATAAGTTTTGCCCTTTTGAAATCTTAAATTGCAAGCACTGGTGCTTCTAGAGCAACTTTTTGATTCAGGATGAGAAGGCTGAACCACATGGAGAATGACTAGAGATAAAGGTTTGATGGTAGCTGGGGTATCCATTCTCTTCAGTTCCTCTCCCCCACCCCACCTCCTTGCTCACAGACCCTGGAAAAGCAGGAAGCTGGAAGCATGGCCAAGCGTGGGGGCACAGTGGGAGTCAGATTTTCGTTCCATCACATCCACCATCTGGTGCTTCTCTTCCTCACTGTCTGCCTGCATCTCCTTTTGGGGGCCTCTGGCTTTCAGCTTTTTCCTTTCTCCTTTTTTTGATATTCTGTTTCCCTACCAGCCCTTTTCATTTTATCTTCTCTTTTCTATTTCCATTTATCTGCGATCCCTTAGTTTGTTCTTTCTCTGTAGAAATCATTTAAAACGTCACCTGTATCTCAAGAAACTTTTTCAAGAATAAAATATATCTAACTCTGTATTTGTGAGTCTTGGTCCTTTGAGGATCAGATATCAAAAACAAGGTATCAAGAATTAAATATGAAAAGAATGTATTAGGAAAAATGCCAGTGAGAGAAAGTGGAGAGGGAGCCAGGGGAGACTAGGAAAGACCATGATGGAGACTGGATCCAGAGAATAGAGAGGGACTAAAGGAAAGTAGGTCAGGTGCAAGCGTCTAGTCAGTGCAGTTCTAAGGAAAGTTCAGCAGGGGGAGCTCATGAGTCAGTGTCACTCCCCAGAGGAGTCCTCTGTTTATCAGGAAAGGGCCTTAGCATCCCTGCTGTGCTCAGTCACTGGCTGGGAGCAGCCCCTGGGAAGCAGGGCCTCAGTCAGAGTGCGGAGATGGATTGCAGAGTACAGAAGCTTGAGGCCATCAGCAAATGACATTCTCTGCCTGTGGAGATTTGTGAGGTGCGTTCTCCTGGTCACCATACTACTGTTCTTAGAGCTATGGCCCTTGAGTGTGTGTGTCCGTGTGTGTGTACAGTAAATATCTATATTTATTAAACGTAGACCTTACTTTTTGACAAAAGGATTTGGAATATGTAACTAAAATAGCCCCGTGGGCTCTTTGCCAAACTGGAGACCTGCTCCAAGTAATTACCTTTAGATCTACATTGGCTAAGCTGGTGACAATGAGACATAGTTTTCAGCAGGAAAGTAAAGTTATTCAACAAGATAATGGTAAGAAGTATTGTGCATATTCCAAGAAATGTCAGCAGCCATCGTCACTGCTCCTGTCTTTTCATCTAAAGAGACATTTGTCTGATTATTAAATTTCTGTGACAATGTGCCTCAGTACAATCGCCAGAAAACATAACAGCTGGTAAAAGTTGCCTTTTATGTGAACAATAGTTGTTGTAAAGCTGTATAAAAAATCACATAAGAGGTAAAAGTAAATACTGAGGATTGTGTTGAGTCTTGTGGATTTTGAACTAGACCAGTTAGAATTAAGTGTAAAATTGAATAGCTATTGCTGAATATAATACTTAACCAAATAAGGGTATTCTGTATTTCATAACTTCTAAAAACATTAGACCATGATAATTAGGAAGCCAGAATTCTATGTTCTGATCCTCAGCCACTGCTAAATTATTCTATATCTTGTCATATGTTCAGTAGAGGCAGCGTATCTAGCAAGAGAAAAATGAAGAATATACAACACGATACAGAAGTAATCAAGGAAAGATGAGAAGGAGACTAGTTTAAAGAAACTATTACAATATTTATTTCTAAACACATTTTTATGACATCCCAGATTTTGACTCTTCTCAGACCCCACTCACATGATAGTCTCAGCATATTAGCTTCATGATTTTATCTAAGCACACCTATTATTTCAGTTGAAAACCAAACATAAGGGGCTTCCCTGGTGGCACAGTGGTTGAGAGTCCGCCTGCCGTTGCAGGGGACACGGGTTCGTGCCCCGGTCCAGGAAGATGCCGCAGAGCGGCTGGGCCTGTGAGCCATGGCCGCTGAGCCTGCGCGTCCGGAGCCTGTGCTCCGCAATGGGAGAGGCCACAACAGTGAGAGGCCCGCATACCGCAAAAAAAAAAAAAAAAATAAGTAGAAATGAGAAGAAAAAATAAACTTTGAGTAGGGTATAGTAAGGATTGAGAGTTGACAAGCTATCTGAGTCAGAGTTCTCCAGAAAAACAGAACACAATAGGATGTGTACATAGAGAGAAAGAAATTTATTATATGGAATTGGCTCCCATAATTATGGAGACTGGAAAGTCCAAAATCTGCCAGGTAGACCAGCAGGCTGGAGACCCAGGGGAGGTGATGTTCCAGTTGGAGGATGTCTGCTGTAGAACCAGATCAGACTTACTTTGCAGGTGAAGTCCGAAGACAGTCTGCCGTCAGATTTTCTCTTGCTCACAGGAGGCCTTTCTGTTCTATTCTGTCCTTCAACTGATTGTATGAGGCCCACCCACACTGTAAAGAGCAATCTGCTTTACTCACAGTCCCTTGATTTAAATGTTAATTCCATCCCCAAACATCTTCACAGATAACACAACATAACATTTGACCAAATATCTGGGCACCTCATGACCCAGCCAAGCTGACATCTAAAATGAACCATCACAGGGCAGAAATTGAGACACAGATGTAGAGAACAAACCTATGGACACTGAGGGGGGAAAGTGGTGGTGGTGTGATGAATTGGGAGATTGGGATTGACATATATACACTAATATGTATAAAATGGATAACTAATAAGAATATGCTGTATAAAAAGCTAAAATAAAATTCAAAAATAAAATAAAGTGAACCATCATACAAACCTTCCAGATTCCTTACCTCTGGTAGCAGGAATAGTAAGCTAAGTGATGTCCAGCCCACTCTGATTCTATGTTAACAGTGAGAATAGTCTCTAGGAGTTGGGTCAGGTACCCCATTAAAAAATTTTTCAGAAATGTATGCCCTCTTCTTAGACTTAACTTCCTAAGTTGTTGAAATTCAGAGTGCAGTGTATTATTGGTCTTTCCTTTATGCAACATTTTACTGAGGTATAGCATATATTCAGTAAATTGCCCAAATCTGAGGTGACAATGAAATATCTGTATCTGTCTCTATATCTCCATGTAACCACCATCCAAAACAATATGTAGATCATTTTCAACATTCCAGAAGAGGCTCTCATTTTCCTTTTCAATTAATGGACCCCAGAGGAAAACACAGCTCTGACTTCTATCACTGAAGATTCTACTTTGCCTTTTCCTGAATGTCATATAAGTGACATCACAGAAAATTTCCTCTATTAATATCTGGCTTCCTTCATGTTAAGTCTGAAACTGTAAAAGGACTGTGATTACACCACTTGTGAGATAACGAATTAGCTTGCCATAGTTTTTTATATATATATTATATATATATACTTTTTTATTTTTTTTTTTTGCTGTACGTGGGCCTCTCACTGTTGTGGCCTCTCCTGTTGCGGAGCACAGGCTCTGGACGCGCAGGCTCAGTGGCCATGGCTCACGGGCCCAGCCGCTCCGTGGCATGTGGGATCTTCCCGGACTGGGGCAGGAACCCGTGTCCCCTGCATCGGCAGGCGGACTCCCAACCACTGCGCCACCAGGGAAGCCCTATATGATATATTTTTTAAACAAGACCTTGGGTCAGACACACAGATGGTTTATTACTCACAGCAAAAAGCAGCCAGAGCAGTATCTCAGCACACATTCTCCATGTCCCAGTCTTCACAGGGTGACAGAATGAGCGCCACATGTTTATATGACCTGCATCAGGTTTACATCACAAGAGCAGAACCCTTAAAGGATGAGACTTGGAACTTCTTTGGGGTGGTTGGCATTATCTCCAGCACATGGCTGCCATTCTCCTGCCAAGAGAAAAAGGCTTTTACTCTACAATGTAAATCACCTTCTCCTGGGAAAGTGGGAGAGGGATATGATGACCATCCTGGAATGTAAGCCAGTGCCTCTGGAAGGGGAAGGAAACCTTACTAACTTGGAAGTCTCTGGAGATTTCTGTCTTTAGGGAGGTACTACCTCTAGCTTCTAAGGCATGTTCCCAAGGCCATCCCTGTACTCGGAATGCCCAGGCCATGCAGAAAGACTGAAAAATCCAGGGAAAATTATCTCCCAACGTCATCAACTTTTCCTTGAGATTAATTCACGTTTGCATAAAGTAGTAGTTTATTCTTCCCTTGCTGGTATACACAGTTCCTGCAGTTGATGTATTTAGAAATTGGCTGTTGAGCACGTACCATGTGCCCAGGTCTACCATAATAAAAGGACTGGCATGCCTACAACTATCTACCATAATAAAAGGACTGGCATGCCTACGACTATGAATTGTGGAAACAAGGGAGAGAGTTTAACGCGAGTTCTATAGATCTCTTAGTAGTACGTATTTGGTGTTCAGGTAGCTCATGATCCTTTCAAAATTCTACTTAAAACTTTGAGTCATGTTATATGCATATTTCTGGGGAGAAAAACCATTGCTTTTATCAGATATAGTAATATGTCTGTAATTCAAAAGATTAAGAGTTCCTAGCATGGTAATTCCATCTCTGCAAGATTCAAACAGACTCTCTGTGGTTTTGTTTCCTCCTGACAGATCTGGACCCTGAGCCTCTAGTTTCCTTAAACTGCTTCCATTGCCTTATCTTCTCACCAAAACAGTGGAAATTCCAAGACAAATATGGAAAGAATGATTGAAAAAGGTAGTAGGTGTAAGTGAAGTAAGACAGAGAAAGGCAAATATCATGTGATATCACTTACACGTGGAATCTAAAAGATGATACAAATGAACTTATTTACAAAACAGAGACAGACATAGAAAACAAAATTATGGTTACCAAAGGGGAAAGTGGGGGGAGGAATAAATTAGAACTTTGGCATTAACAGATACACACTAATATATATAAAATAGATAAACAGCAAGGACCTACTGTATATCACAGGGAACTATATTCAACATCTTGTAATAACCTATAATGGAAAAGAATCTGAAAAAGAATATATATATATATATATATATACACATGTATATATATGAATCACTTTGCTGTATACCTGAAACTAACACAACACTGTAAATCAACTATACTTCAATTTAAAAAAAGAAAGAGATGGTAGGTAATAGTGCTCAAATTAAGGACAAAACCACCTCAGGGGCTTCCCTGGTGGCGCAGTGGTTAAGAACCTGCCTGCCAATGCAGGGGACACGGGTTCGAGCCCTGGTCCGGGAAGATCCCACATGCCGCGGAGCAACTAAGCCCGTGCGCCACAACTACTGAGCCTGCGCGTCTGGAGCCTGTGCTCTGCAACAGGAGAGGCCGCAGCAGTGAGAGGCCCGTGCACCGCGATGAGGAAGTGGCCCCCGCTCGCTGCAACTGGAGAAAGCCCTCGCACAGAAACGAAGACCCAACACAGCCAAATAAATAAACAAATTAATTAATTTTTAAAAAAGAAACAATTCCTAAAAAAACAAAACAAACAAAAAATTTAAAAAAACCTCAGACAAGTCAGTTTACAATTTTTCTGGCTTCTTTTTGTTTTAGTATCTTTGTTAAGAACGCACCAGTAAAGCACTCAAGACCAAGATCTGAGACCCACCAGAGTGCTATAGTCTCCCCAGGACTTAATCTGAAAAAAAAAACCCGTGCTATCCCCAAAGGCCCTAGCCTTCCCCCACTAGTATGACACGTTTATAGCAAATTTTTCTAAATTTGATGCTCACCTGCATGTGTTCAATCTCTTCTCACCCAGCACTGAAAATAAATTTAACAAATGTTCTCTTTTCATCATTTGAATTTTTGCCTTTTTGGAATATTTGCATTTTAACAGGAGTATGCCTGAAAAATAAGTCTTTGCTCGAGGGAATGTATTACTAATGTGAAAATGTTAGGCATCTGTTACAGTCTAGTTGAAGAGGGATTTAAGATAAATAAGCTTTCCTGTCACACTGTCACACAGCAGTGCTCACATCACGTCGTCATCTCCTTAGATAAGCTTCATAAAATTCTCTACTTTTCTGATTGAAAAAGTTGCTCTTCGGAACAACATGACGGCACACACAATTGCCACATGGTGTGGTGACAAGGACACTTAGCCCGACCTTCCAAGACCAGAGTCCAAATCATGGGTCTGCATTCAGTCCGGCATGACCTTGGGCACACTGATTAATCTCCCAGAGATTCAGTTTGCTTATGGGTAATACTGAGATCATGATGCTTGTGTTAACACGTTATCAAGTGAAAGATGTTTTACGAACTTAGGAAATATTATGTCACAATCACATCACAACCACCCCATGTGACCTCATCTGGACCTCATCTGCGGGTTACAAAAAAATTCCTTAAACATTCAAAATGGCTGTGCTATCGAGATGACAGTTTTGAAACATAGTCCTGTTGGACTTTGGGTAACAGTTGCAGGATGGAGGGAAAGGGGGAGAGAAGGAGTTAAGGAAAAGAGATTCTGCTATTTTAAAAAAACTTTTATTGGAGTAGAGTTGATTCACAATGTGGCGTTAATTTCTGCTGTACAGCAAAGTGAATCAGTTATACATATAGCCACTCTTTTTTAGATTCTTTTCCCATATAGGTCATTACAGAGTTCTGAGTAAAGTTCCCTGTGCTATACAGTAAGTCCTTATTAGTTATTTTATATATAGCAGCGTGTATATGTCAATCCCAATCTCCCAATGTATCCCCCCTTCTCCCCTGGTGACCATAAGTTTGGTTTCTACATCTGTGACTCTATTTCTGAGATTCTACTATCTTGTGAATGTGCGAGATTTGCTCTCCTTGGAGGAAGAGTGACAGTTAGCCGGTGACTTTGCAGCGTGGAACCCATAGCATAAAGGTGTAGGGCTCTGTTATTAACCAACAATGTGTTGCCAACCAGTGTTAGCGAGCGTTTCAAGTGTCTCTTCATTAGTCAGGAGTGGGGAGAGATCAACAATTCAGTCGCAGAGATATAGGAAGCCTGTATCTTAAGCCTGTATCTTAATACTGTTAGGCTATCGCAGGTTAGCGATAGCAGCTCTGTGGGCTCACAAGTGTGATTCAGGTAATCTATATCCTCATAAATTTGGGAGTGTTAGAAGCAAGCAACCACACTCACTGCTTATGGAAAACAGAACAAGTATCTCACAGCGAGCATTAAGATCGAACGATGCCTGAGCTGTTGGAGCCCTGTTGATTCCAAATTTATAATGTCTGTGGAAAGGTGGAGAACAATAAGGGAACATAATGACTTACTTTCCTTGGCTTAGACAATGCGAGGTAGGTCAATTGTTGTAGTCATATCTTCGTCCAGAGAAACTGCCATTTTAACTCCCTACTTCATAGCTTCTCATCTGAAAAGTTTTCTCAGTGGAGAAGGCTTCCTGTGTTTCTGGATGAGGATGAGAATAGTAGCATAATGTCAGTTACTTTTTAGAAAGATAGAACAAATAAAGAGTCCAAAAGTGGGGGTGAGGGAGGGGTTGGGAAAGAGAGCATACTGGCATTTGGTCAGAAAGAAATTAAACTTAGGGATAAGGGGAGAACTTAACTCACTCGTTATTTTCTTTACCCTCCCATTCCTACCAAATCTTGTGCAATTTTTTTTTTAATGTGAAAAAGAGATGTGCCATTTTTGATAGTTAATACTCCATCATAAATGAGCAGCAATTAGAGAATATAATGGATGTCTTTTGGTACTTGAGAAACACAAATGGAAGTAGAGAGTTTAGAGTTTTCAAATAGAATGAACTCTATAACTTCCAGTTTCTTTCTTTGTCTTACCATGGTCACATTATTATTATTATTATTTTTGTCCCTACAGGTGATCTAATTTATTTTCTCCAAAAGCTTACATCCTTACAGTAGGCTTGAAATTCTGACATATTGACATCATGAGGAAAGATCGGGAACCTTAGTGTCAAATCATGAAGTCTTTATTAGAAAGTACAAAGTCAACAGAAGACTGTTACTTGGAGATTTACTACTCTTAAAGGAAGTAATATATCAGTTTGCTCTTAAGACATGGCCCAAGAGATGCCTGCTTGGGAAGTTTGGAAAGCTCCAGCTGGGGGGGCTTTCTATCCTTCTCTTCATACCTGCAACTCCAGAAGTTAATACACAGAGTTTTAAGTAATGATGATACACATCATTTTTCCTTGGCTTCTCAGAGTGAATTGTTCTAAGAGAAGAAAAGTACTATGCTTCATATAATGCTTTACTATAATTCCCTAAGAATGTAATGGTACTATTCTATTCTCTAGATGTTTGTGGAGGAATTGGAAAAAACTTAACCTGGTATTCAAATTGAGCTTAATCTTCTAGTCTCTATTGCTGTACCTAGAACTTGGAGAGTCAGAGAACATATCTACCAGCCCAGTGAATGTTTGTACCTTAGTGATTTTTGAGTCACTTTGTAGAACAAGTCAGGTTTCTGAGTGTTCTTGGTTGGGGGGAGTCTAATATGTAAAGTTTGTAAAACTTAAAGAACAAATCTTTATTTCCTGCCTTAATGGGTTAAGAAGTTTCCTTTCGGCCCATAATTTTATGGGGTGTTATTTCAAAAAATAATAATATTTAATGTAGGTTTTTTTTTTTTTTTTTACTATTTTGGTCTTAAGAATCATTGAGGTAAAGACCTTCTAGAGCATTTATTCTTAATCTCTGGATCCTCTCTTCAATAAATCATGTATATAGAAATGTGGAAATTTCACAGACCCTCTGAAACGTATTCATACACCAATAGATCCATGGTTGCCAAGTTTAAAACCACTGTTGTAGAGGAATTGGAATTGTATCAGCTTAAACAGATTAATATCACACCCTAGATAGTGCCAGGGACTCAGTAAGCACTTCATAAAACCTTTTGGAGAAAATAGCAGATGGAATATTTTTTCATTCTCTGCTCTGAAATTACATTTCCTAGGCCTCTCAGAGACCCAATAAGGTCATCAGTTGTCATTTCCAAGATTCCTGCTTTTCATTGCTCAACTGCAAGGGATGAGAGGCAGGAGAATAACGTCCATATTTCAGCATTTCATGAATCTGATTGTTACGTGATCTCAGAAGGTTACAGTTAGGCTCTTCTCTCTTGTCTTTCATTTGTGTGACACTGGATTTGTTAATGAAGGAACCTAAATGAGTTTTAAATGGTTTTGTAAAGGAGAGACAAATATTTGGTTTGTTTTCTTTTAAAATTTTTTTCAATTGCCCGCCTCTCTTTCTCTGTCCCTCTCTCTCTTTCTCTCTCTAGGCACACAAGAAGTTGTTGGGTATTGCTCAAATTCTATAATATGGTAATGAAATACTTTGATCATGAGAAGCAAATGAATGTTTAGTAATTCAACCAAAACAGATAGAATCATCTGAGTTTTATAATACAGTTTTACCTTTAGATACCATTTCAAAATCCACCTGCTTACTTAAATTAAAGTCAATCATCATAATTTTATATCCCTTGTTACTTTGTCATTGAACTATTCTGGTTTTAAGAATATGAAAAGTAATTTTTTAAAGTGAGAACAATAAAGGAAGTTTGTGCAATTCATTTTTCTCTGATTAAAGAATACATACACAAATTTACCTCTGTAGTTGAAAAGCTGTACAAATAATAAATTTCATCTTTGATTGACCCTAATATTTTTGTCATTAATATGGGAAATGGTCAGTCAAGACAAGAGGAAAGGACATTTTATATTCATAGTGAAACTTCTGCAGAATATTACAGGGTTCTTGGACTATATTTGTAAGCTAAAAGTTTGACCTTTTAATAAATAATTTACAAACTGAGTCTTTTAAAAATTTGTGTTGAGGAAAATTTCAAATACATGCAAAAGTAGAGAAAATAGTATGACTTTGTGACCAATCTTTAAATTGATTTTGAAGTCACTGGTTGAATTATGGTATTCTAGAAAAAGTGTTAACAGTTATTGCCTTATTTCGGTCCCTTTCTTACTTCCTGTCACACCTTATTAAAATTGAAGTTAGGTAAATGCGTTTTTTGTTTTTTTTTTTTTTAAAGAGAAAGAACAAGTTCTCTGCTGTCTCTTTTTTAATTAATTAATTAATTAATTTTTATTTTTGGCTGTGTTGGGTCTTCATTTCTGTGCGAGGGCTTTCTCTAGTTGCGGCGAGTGGGGGCCACTCTTCATCGCGGTGCGTGGGCCTCTCACTGTCGTGGCCTCTCTTGTTGCGGAGCACAGGCTCCAGACGCGCAGGCTCAGTAGTTGTGGCTCACGGGCCTAGTTGCTCCGCGGCATGTGGGATTCTCCCAGACCAGGGCTCGAACCCGTGTCCCCTGCATTGGCAGGCAGATTCTCAACCACTGCGCCCCCAGGGAAGCCCCTGGTAAATGCCTTTTTATGTAAAATTAATAGATGCTCATTAAGAAAAATTCAAGCCATTAGGAAAAGTACAAAGAAAAAAACATTTAAAACCATATCAATTTCTACCACCTCCAAATTACTCTAGTTACTATTTTGTGAACAACATTTTATGCATCTTCTTATAAAGAGATAAATAGGTAATAGAGTAAAAAGTATTATCATGCTATATTCAGTATTTAAAATGAAAATTATGGGATTTAAAGAAAAAGAAACTGAAGCAAAACTAAAATAATTGTTTCTTCAAGAGATACTCAATTCTTAAAACGTCTTTACATTTTAATATAGAGTTTATTAAAAAGTACATAGTTCTACTTTAAATAGTATCTATTTGCATTTTGACTTGAAACCATAACTCCCATAATTCTGTATTTAAATGGATTCGCTATTTACCACCAGTTTTTTTAATCATGTTTTATCCGTATCCAAGTTTTTTTATTATGCTTCATCTTTCGCCTGCCTGGCATTCATTCTGCTCAAGAATGTTTTGGTCCCTAAGCTGTTAACAGATTTGCTAACTTCAAGGAAATGTCTTTATCTGAAGACACTTTGGACAGTATGAACTATTGGGCCACTCTCGGAACGTTGTAGCTATCGTTCACTATCTTCAGGAGTTGAACGTTACCTTAGAGACATCCGCAGCTAACCCTATTTTTACCCTTTGTATACCATTTACTTTTCTTATCACATGCTCAATTTTTTTTGAATTGTTCAAGTACAGCCACTTTTACAAAACATGTCGAATGAATCTGTCTGAATTTTTTGAAGATGTAATGTTCCCTTTCAATTTGCAGATTCAAGTTTTTTCTCAGTTCTGTGGTATTTTCACCTGTGATATTACTTTATAATTTTAACTGCTCCATTTTTTCCATACTCTTCTTCAGCAATTATGGATATACTGGATCTCCTTTTCTTCCATATCTATCAACTTACAAACAGTAATTGTCTTTCCATTTATTATTATCATTATCCTAATGTGACTTTCATCTTTATCATGGTTTAGCTTTCTCTTGTATTTCCTCTATGAATTGTACTGGCTCAATTTTTTCCTCCATCCATTATCTTATAATTTCTTCTTTGAATCCTTACATCTACCCTATGAGATCTTTTCAGGAGTTATTATGCAATTTGCAATTTTTTTGAGACCTAACAGGTTGAATATTTTTGTAATATAAGCATAGCTGTTTCAGTATTTTGTAGGTGTTTCTTATAGTTTGGGGTTGTAAACTTCCTTGTTTCATTGGAGATGAAGAACTCTTCTATTTCTTCTATTTTTTCTTCATTGCTCACAAAGGGATTTAGGAAGGGAGAGGGGAATTCTAGAAAAGTTTTTGCTCAACCATCTTTGACATAAGGCTTACATAGAAGTTTAAGTCCAAAGTTTTACACTGCTTCAGTGCTATGAAGACTTCATAGATAGCCACCCAACTATCTGGGTGGAGTGGCTTCCTTTCCCTAGAAATGAGCAAGTTCTTAGAATGAACTGATTGCAAGAGCTAAGAACACAGGATTAGTTTTCCAATTCCTCCAACCACCTTCTCCCCAGAAACT
Organism: Grampus griseus; assembly: GCF_964374135.1. Classification (NCBI taxonomy): domain Eukaryota; kingdom Metazoa; phylum Chordata; class Mammalia; order Artiodactyla; family Delphinidae; genus Grampus; species Grampus griseus. The sequence continues at coordinate 43,750,307 of NC_139006.1, read as the reverse complement.
TGGAGGATCACTTGCCTGATACCTGTGGTGTGGACACAGGGTGAGACACTGTAGGTAGGGTTGGAAAAAGCTTTCTTTTTTTTTGACCACATAGAAGAGAAATATAGAGTGTTAGAATCAGCAGCTTGACTGTGTATCCAAAAGACTGGGCTGATTTTGGCCATTTTGTACCTTGAATAAGTTTTTACTATACAGAAGGTTGAGATATGAATATTACACTTCGGAAGTTCCTTTCCTGTTCAAAGGCCAAAAAGTAACCAAAAGCTTTGCTGGGAGTTTTTATCAGCAATAGGAATAAAGTCTAGCTGGAAATACTAACTAGATTATAAGTTTCTCAAGCGACCATATTTTATTTATCTTTGCATTTTCAGTACCTTGCACAGTGTTTGGAAAATAATAGTTGCATAATATTAACAATAATAACTGATAGCCAGATGCATATTGGTGATGGGCACTATGCCAATCACATTCAATTCTCACACAAAAAGAACAACTCATTACTCTTCTTGATTAGGGAAGTGAGGCTCAGAAAAGTAAATGCCCAAGATTACACTGCTATTAAATAGACGGAGTCAAGATTTGAACCCAGGCTAACTGACTACAGAGTACATCAGCTTAACTAAGTGTACGAACTTAACCACCAAGAAAGGGATGAGGGAGCCAGGGAAGGAAAGAAAGAAGAACAGGAGGCACAATGAGAAGAATGATTGACATAAGCAAGAATTTTAAGGTATTGAAGCATTGTTATACAAAAAGGAGAAGAGATGACCTTTGAGCAGCCAGTGGGAAGCATGATTTTGCTGTGGAGACTCAATACTAGAGGCCCAGGAAAAAAGCAATACACCTGAATGCACACACAAAAAGTCTGTTACAAACCAAAGCTGGCCTCCTGGTGGTGAGAAGACAATTGTGGACATGGGGAATGTAGAAACCAATATGGAGAGATTGTGGTTGCCTTTGCAAGGTTCCATGCTGTTCTTAATTTCTGCCTTCCTGACCACTATCATTTTCTTGAATATCTTGGGAAAGTGTAAACAACATGGGAACAACACTCTTCTACCCGATATGGACCATGTAACTCTTGAGAACACAGTCGTCTTGACTAGCCAAGAATAGCTAACTGTAGTGGGCCCCAACTCTATTAAGCAATAGTTGGTGGGTTGCAGGTTTGATGGGAGAGAATATCAAAGGACCTCTTAGGCCTTTCCTCAGTTGGTTTTCTTTATACCTTTGAGTTCAGTTACGTATGTGCAAATGTGTGTCTGTGTATGAATCTATAAGCTGTCAAAAATTCAGTCTAGACTAGGAAGACTTAAACCAACAATACTCAGTAATCTCCATCTAACCTGGGTGCTGATATTACTTGGAGGAAGGAGGTGTTCTGTGGGTCTAGACAGTGTGATCCCAGCTAAGGGAAAAGCAGTTTAGTGAGTCAAAGGTGTGTATTCTGGGCCTGGCTTTCCCTCTCTGTAGCTGAGTGACATGATCATGCTTGGCTTCAACTCCCCATAATTTGAGGACAATTCTCCTTGCCCAACCTACATTTGCTTCACTGGTTCCAAAACCTATATAAAAATAGACAAATTGCAGATACTCTTCATAAGCCAGAGGAGCTAGAGTATGCACTAAGCAGTTTAAGAGTCCTCTGAGTACCAAATGTCTTCTGTCTCCGGATGTGAGCCGGGCCCTGCTCAAACCTTACTCACTATGACTTCCCGCTACATTTTGTTTTTAACATCTTTATTGGAGTATAATTGCGTTACAATGTTGTGTTAGTTTCTGCTGTATAACAAAGTGAATCAGCTATACGTATACATATGTCCCATATCCTCACCCTCTTGCGTCTCCCTCCCACCCTCCCTATCCCACCCCTCTAGGTGTACACAAAGCACCGAGCTGATCTCCCTGTGCTGTGCAGTTGCTTCCCACTAGGATCTATTTTACATTTGGTAGTGTATGTATGTCCATGCCACTCTCTCACTTCGTCCCATCTTACCCTTCCCCCTCCCTGTGTCCTCAAGTCCATTCTCTACGTCTGTGTCCTTATTCCTGTCCTGCCCCTAGGTTCCTCAGAGCTATGTGTTTTTTTTAGATTCCATATACATGTGTTAGCATATGGTATTTGTTTTTCTCTTTCTGACTTACTTCACTCTGTACGACAAACTCTAGGTCCATCCACCTCACTACAAATAACTCAATTTCATTTCTTCTTATGGCTGAGTAATATTCCATTGTATATATGTGCCACATCTTCTTTATCCATTCATCTGTCGATGGACACTTAGGTTGTTGCTTCCATGTCCTGGCTACTGTAAATAGTGCTGCAGTGAACACTGTGGTACATGACTCTTTTTGAATTATGGTTTTCTCAGGGTATATGCCCAGTAGTGGGATTGCTGGATCATATGGTAATTCTATTTTTAATTTTTTAAGGAACCTCCATACTGTTCTCCATAGTAGCTGTATCAGTTTACATTCCCACAAACAGTGCAAGAGGGTTTCCTTTCTCCACACCCTCTCCAGAATTCATTGTTTGTTTGTTGTTGGTTTTTTGTGGTACACGGGCCTCTCACTGTTGTGGCCTCTCCCGTTGCGGAGCACAGGCTCCGGACGTGCAGGCTCAGCGGCCATGGCTCACAGGCCTAGCTGCTCCACGGCGTGCGGGATCTTCCCGGACCAGGGCACGAACCCGTATCCCCTGCATCGGCAGGCGGACTCTCAACCACTTAGCCACCAGGGAAGCCCCAGAATTCATTGTTTGTAGATTTTTTGATGATGGCCATTCTGACCACTGTGAGGTGATATCCCATTGTAGCTTTGATTTGCATTTCTCTAATGATTAGTGATGCTGAGCATTCCTTCATGTGTTTCTTGGCAATCTGTATATCTTCTTTGGAGAAATATCTGTTTAGGTCTTCTGCCCATTTTTGGATTGGGTTGTTTGTTTTTTTGATATTGAGCTTCATGAGCTGCTTGTATACTTTGGAGATTAATCCTTTGTCAGTTGCTTCATTTGCAAATATTTTCTCCCATTCTGAGGGTTGTCTTTTTGTCTTGTTTATGGTTTCCTTTGCTTTGCAAAAGCTTTTAAGTTTCATTAGGTCCCATTTGTTTATTTTTGTTTTTATTTCCATTTCTCTAGGAGGTGGGTCAAAAAGGATCTTGCTGTGATTTATGTCATAGAGAGTTCTGCCTAGGTTTTCCTGTAACAGTTTGAGAGTGTCTGGCCTTACATTTAGGTCTTTAATCCATTTTGAGTTTATTTTGGTGTTAGGGAGTGTTCTAATTTCATTCTTTGACATGTAGCTCTTCAAATTTCCCAGCACCACTTATTGAAGAGGCTGTCTTTTCTCCATTGTATATTCTTGCCTCCTTTATCAAAGATAAGGTGACCATATGTGCATGGGTTTATCTCTGGGCTTTCTATCCTGTTCCATTGATCTATATTTCTGTTCTTGTGCCAGTACCATACTGTCTTGATTACTGTAGTTTTATAGTATAGTCTGAAGTCAGGGAGCTGGATTCCTCCAGCTCCATTTTTCTTTCCCAAGATTGCTTTGGCTATTCAGGGTCTTTTTTGTTTCACAAGTTGTGAAATTTTTTGTTCTAGTTCTTTTTTTGTAACATCTTTGTCTGGTTTTGGTATCAGGGTGATGGTGGCCTTGTAGAAAGAGTTTGGGCGTGTTCCTCCCTCTGCTATGTTTTGGAAGAGTTTGAGAAGGATAGGTATTAGCTCTTCTTCAAATGTTTGATAGAATTCACCTGTGAAGCCATCTGGTCCTGGGCTTTTGTTTGTTGGAAGATTTTAAATCACAGTTTCAGTTTCAGTTTCAGTGCTTGTGGTTGGTCTGTTCATACTTTCTGTTTCTTCCTGGTTCAGCCTCGGAAGGTTGTGCTTTTCTAAAATTTGTCCATGTCTTCCAGGTTGTCCATTTTATTGGCATATAGTTGCTTGTAGTAATCTCTCATGATCCTTTGTATTTCTGCAGTGTCAGTTGTTACTTCTCCTTTTTCATTTTTAATTCCATTGATTTGAGTCTTCTCCCTTTTTTTCTTGATGAGTCTGGCTAATGGTTTATCAATTTAGTTTATCTTCTCAAAGAACCAGCTTTTAGTTTTATTGATCTTTGCTATCGTTTCCTTCATTTCTTTTTCATTTATTTCCGATCTGATCTTTATGATTTCTTTCCTTCTGCTAACTTTGGGGTATTTTGGTTCTTCTTTCTCTAATTGCCCTAGGTGTAAGTTTAGGTTGTTTATTTGAGATTTTGCTTGTTTCTTGAGGTAGGATTATACTGCTATAAACTTCCCTCTTAGAACTGCTTTTGCCATATCCCATTGTGTTTGGGCCATTGTGTTTTGTGTGTGTGTGTGTGGTACGTGGGCCTCTCACTGTTGTGGCCTCTCCCGCTGTGGAGCACAGGCTCCGGACACGCAGGCTCACTGGCCATGGCTCACGGACCCAGCCGCTCCGCGGCATGTGGGATCCTCCCGGACCGGGGCACGAACCCCCGTCCCCTGCATCGGCAGGCGGACTCTCAACCACTGCGCCACCATGGAAGCCCAGAAATTGTCTCTTGACCAAAATATCAACACCAGGAACCTTCCCCCTACCTCATCTGCAAGCATCTGTATGTGTATTGAACTGACGTCTGATAGATTATGTTTGACAGTCAAAGCACAAGAGGCATATTCATCAAGTGATTTTTCAGTGTAAGATATACAACCACTACTAATTATTCCTAAGTCTTAGAGATAGTGCTAACACTATCTGAGTTCTAGGTTTATGGTTAAAATTCTCTGCTCTCTTCACCGTATCTCATTTCCTCTCTCATAGACTATCAACAACTGTACGTAACTCTTCATTGATTCCCAAATGCAGCCAGCCTGAGATGAAAGAATAAAAGACATGGTAGTCCCCTAAATAAATAAGCACTTTAGCCGTAAAGAGAAAAACATAGTATAGCTTATTGAAAGTACAAGGCAATCGAGGAAGTTTTGAAAATAAGTTATTCCAAAAGGTATTAAAGTAAAAATCCACAAAACCTTTGATCTATCAAGTCTGTCTTTAGACATAAACATTATAGAAATACTTGTACAAATAAGTACAGATAAGTAAGAGAATTAATTCCAGCTCTTTCTTAGTGACAATTGGAGGTAATAAATATCTATCCCTGTGGGAATAATTTTTAATACCAGGATATGCCTAAAGAAAAGTCTTAGCCCCTGAATAGTATGGAATAGATCTCCATGTAGGACAGTGAAAGAAGTCTATGAGGCAGAGCTGAAGTTTTTTAAAAAGCAAGTTGCAAACATTAAGTGGGAACATAATCGTAGTTTTTACAATTCATGCTTCGTGCCCAGGAAGGTGCCTATGGTTTTCAGTTATTCAAGAAGAGTGAAGATGTTTTATAAATGTAAGATTCTTAAAATTCATTGTAGGTTTAATGATTTGAGGATTTCTTCAGCTGTCTATGTACAAGCACAGATTCTGAAGATTACTCTTGAAAATACTAACGGTGGTTGTTCTAGGGAAGTGGGAGATTGGAAAAGGAAGGTGAGGAGACATCACTTTAGTCTGAAAACTCTAGCCATCAAATGCATATAATTAATAAACTATACGAAAAGCAATTATCTCCGAAAAGAGCTGCACTATCTCCTCCATCCATGACCCAGGCATAGTATTTTCCTTTATCTCTTCCCACCTCACAGACTCTTTTTCCTTCCCTGCCTTATGAGAACAATACATTATAAGACAAGTACAGAGAATGATTTAGGATAGATGTTACTGGACTGCAGTTTGACTTCTACAATTGGACTTATGCATTTGACAGATTATAGGAGGAATAATGATTCTGAGTTCTTTGCATATAGCAGATGGAGATGTGCAGGACATGTGAGATAGCCATATTTATGGCAGCAATGACTTAGACCCAAGCTTTGATCCCAGAAGAGGTGATGTTATCCATATCAGTTAGAGTCTATCAACATGGTTTAACAACCCTGTGTTAAACCATTTCCATAAAGAGCAACTGTTTCTTCCAATCTGTCTCTTGCTTGTTGTCCCTAAACACGTGTTCATACTCACATTTGTCCTTGTGCTTTGATAACATTTAAGATGGACAAAGGTGTTTTATAAATATAAAAGATGATTTTCAAAGGTGGTTTTAAGGCTTAATACTTCAAACATGATTTAAACTGTCGAGGCTTAGTGTTTTCAGTGGCTTAATGAAATAAAACCCACCTGTTATTTTTGGCTGCTTTATTTAGACCATCTGCATCACAAAGAACGAAAAGCTCAACGGTGGACAGAGAATTGTCTACTCTTCATGTGTCAGTAATTTATTTATTCTCTCTATCCAAGCCTTCAGGTCATTGCAAAAGGGGTTATGTATTCATTTTCCAGTGCAAGGGAAACCAATATTTGGTGTTTGGCTTTATTAAAAAGAATCACAGGGTGTTGTATTTTTTGTTACTTAATGGTTTTCTATTTCCCCTATGTTAAAACAGCTTGCTGGGTGCATGTATTTTAAGGAACCAGATTCTCTTTTCCTTCTATGGCAGGTGGAGTAGCTGCTGAAGAGGTGTTTTTGGTGATGATGAACAAATCACGTGGCATTCACAGTTCAGGTAGCGATGTGAGCATCACATTTTCTGTTCCTAAATTATGGAGTCCCAGCTAGAGATGAGAATTACAAAGGTCAGGCACTTTGGTCACCAACTATGTGCACTCGAATGGAAAGGTTTTGCAGCCCTTGTTCTCATCTTTTTGCAACATAGGATACTAGAGATCACCTTACTTTAACTTTTCTACTTTACTTGATGACTGCGAGTTTGTTCTCTCTTGGGTTCACTATCACATCTTTGACCAATCACATCTTTGACCACCTCTAATCATAATCATAGCAACAACAATAATAATAACAGCTTGTATTTATCGAGTACTTACTAAGTTCTAAGTACTATGCTAAACACACCACACATCTCTCATGTTTATCCAGCTCCTCCTTTTTCTCATCTTAGGCTTTCCCACAAACTTACTCATGGGTCTTTTCTTCTACTTACTTACTCATTTCTTGAATGAGAACATTTCACATATGGTTCAGAATACCACCTCTTACGTGGATGGGGTCTAACTGCATTTTCAACCTGTCTTAGTCCCTTCAAGCACCTATAACAAAATGTCATAAACCAGGTGGCTTATAAACAACCGAAATTGATTTCTCACAGTTCTGGATTCTGGAAAGGCCGAGGTCATGATTCAGACAGATTCAGTGCCTGGTGAGAGCCAGCTCCCTCGCTGACGGCCATCTTCTCATTGTACCCTCATATGGCAAAAGGGATGAGGGAGGTCTCTTTCATGCCTCTTATAAGGGCATGAATTCCACTCATGAGGACTTTGTTCTCATTACCTAATCAACTCTCAAAGACCTCACCTCAAAGTACCATCACATTGGAGATTAGGATTTCAACATACGAATTGTGGCAGGAATGCGGGTGTGGGGAACACACAGACATTCAGATCGTAACACAGCCATTGAACTTGAACCTGACTTCCAGTTTCTAGCTGCCTATGGGATGTTTTAGGATTATCTAAGCAGAATGAGAATCTACTATTTATTGAGTGCCTGCCAAGTGCTAGGCACTTGTTAGATATTTTATATATTATCTTTAATCTTCACATAAACAAAGTACATCTTGCTTTAGATTTGGGAAAATTTGGGTACGAATAATTTAATAATTTTCCTGAGACCACACTGTTGCTAAGAAGCAAGCTGGGATGTTCAAATGTAATTCTAAAACCCATGACTTTTAAAACATTTCATATGATAAATCTGAGATGTAACACTTTCTCCATATCACTGACTAAGCATCTGAGACTATCACCCATGTACTGCCAGAGCTCCCTTTCTATGTTTCTGTTAATCTCCCAGCCAACCACCTGCTAGGACTTTCATCCAAGCCTTGGTAACCTCAGCCTTAGATCACCCCAGTTATCTCCCTCCCTACTCTTCATTTCTAACCCATCCTGTATGAAAACTATCCAGTTTATTTTCCTGTGGCACTGTTCTCCTACTGTCATTTCTGGGCTAAAGAACCTGTAACATCGCCCATGATCTATCCATCAAGGTCAAATTATAGATTCAGAGTTTTTCTTCAACTCCTCTAATCTACTTGTCTAAAATGATCATTATTTTATTAATTCATTTCACTCACAACAATCATTTTACTGGGTTCTTCACTTACTCTGTTCTTTGCCATTCCTTTTCCATTTCCCTGAATCTCTTTCCTCCTCTTCTTGGCCAGTGCAATCTTACCCTGATTCAAAGTTCCAAACCAAGTTCTTTTCTCCCAAGAAAGCCACCTTGCTTGTCTACAGCCCACTAACATCTTTCTTCTCTGAATTCCTGCAGTATTTGCAGTGTGCTCCATTCCCTTATCTACTGCCTTTTATTTGCCTTTCATCGTTTGGGTCTCCAGGCATTAGGCAGTAAACTTTTGAGGACAGAGGTCCTTTGTAGTACTTCTTGGACCTGGCATATGAACTTGGCACAGACTGTGTGAACAATAACCACTTTTAGATTAGTTGGCATAAATTGTGTACTTAGAAGTGACAATCATTCTGCCACACAGACTCCAGAGCCTCCCTGAAAACCTTTATCATAGCCTGTTTGTCCTACAAGTGTTTGGAATTCCCCACCTTTGACATCATATATGCCTAATAGGAAACAACAAACAATATTTATTTAGCTCCTTAAGTATGTTTCATATCCAACACAGTCTGTCATGCAAAAAGATAATTGTACTTATATGCTGCCATCCTTCAGACACTACCTGTGGTAACTTTGAAAATGTAAAGTCTATCATTGAAAGAGAGAGGGTAAGATAAGATACACCATAGTATGTTCATAGATTTCTTATCTACAGTCATGATTCTCTCTTCTTTCCCAAGGACGTGCTTACAAAGTATTAAATGAAGCATTTTGAAAGTCCCCTCCATCCCTGAAATGTAATCTCTTATGAAACAGGCTGGAAAGATTCTAAAGAGCAAAAACGTATGATGTACTTTAAGCTCTCTTGGGGTCAGAACTAACACTTGAACTAATTCCAAGATAGTGACCTCTGCAGAAATATTTATTGAGCTTTGTTGCAGATGGACAGTGTGACAACAGATAGGCTAAGTGGTTAGGAATTCAGAGCTTGGGTATTCTGATGACTCTTGAGATGCAAGCCAGATAACTCACTGTATAATACGAGAACAAAGGACAGGGCTTCTAATGAGATTTAGCTTCTCAGCAAGAGCATGCATTGTGTATAGGAAGCACCGTTTTAACTTTGCAATATCTTAAAATGCATTGGCATCATTAGTGTAGGGCCATTTCAAGGTCGATTGAATTCCAATAGAAAAATCAATGACCAGTATAGGATAACACTATGGTCACATAAAAAAAGGGCATGAAATGGGCAGCTAATTCCCAGAGATTTGCCATGTGATTCCCAATGCGGCATCTAATAGAAGAATGATTAACTAGAATTTAAAACTACCAGCAATACCTCTGCTTTGCTTGTACATTAAAAATGAATCTATATTTTTCGTATGCCAAAGACATTATCTAAATTGCATGATGATGTAGGAAAATAGTGATATAAATTACCTCCCAAAACAAATAGAACATATTACCGCTTTAGGTATTTTATCTTGTTTAATCCAATTCTGACCAATTCTGTGGTATGGGTATTTGTATCCTAAAGTTACAGATGAGTATATTAAACCTTGGAAAGGTTAAATAACTCTCTCAAGGTCAAAGTTAGTAAGAGGCAGAGTTAGGATTCAAATAAGTCTGAAAGCTAATTCACTTCCCTCACTCCTCTATTTGGGGTTTTGAGAAATCCTGGAGTAAAGAAATCCACTCCACATTGTTTAGGACAAGATCTGCCACGCTCATTTGACCGGTAAACCTGTTTTCCACAGAATACTTTCTAAAACCTAAGATGGTAACATTCTGTAGCACACGCTTTGGGGAATGCTGCTTTGGGAAGATGAGTAGTTTGCCAGGGATAGCAGATCTCACTCAACTCAAAAGAACTACCAAGGGAGTTGATGGTAATCCAGTGTGTAGCCAGAGTGCATACCTTGATGCTCTAGGTTTGAAAGAGAGGCAGATCTCTCTGAGCTTCTAAAATAAGAAGTGCACAGAGCCATCACGGAGTCACCCTGAATCGATTGTCAATCAAGTCAACAAATCAGTTGCTGGTCTCACTCCAGATTCTGCTCAGATCAAGCAAGAGGGATCACGGGTGATGCCTTGGCTTCTCCAAGGTGACTCCAGATTTAAAGTAGATTCTCCCATGAACCTTTCAACACTAAGTGCTCGCAAAAGGAGGCAGTGGTACTGCACCTCCACAGCTCCGAAGAATCTTTCCTGGATGATCCAGATGACCTAGCTGGGAGCTGCTGATTTCTGTTAAAACCTGTGAATCTTAGGAGACCAAGAGGTTTCCATTTGTTGCAGCCATTTAGATGTATTCAAAATGAAACAGCTATTTTTACATGAGCTTAAAAATCAGCTATTACATTTTAAGCTTTTGAAGTTGAAAATGAGAGTTTCTCCTCCCATCTTTGGCCCCATCCTGTTTCTGATTCATGAGTATGGAGGAGTGAGGAGTGGGGGGAGGGTCAGAGATTAGGTAAGGTTTTATGATGAATATTATTGCTGCTTTAAAATACTCACTTTGTATTTTGACATAACTACGTGACAAGTAATATCCTTCAAGTCAAACTTTCCTTGTTAACAAAAGGTGAGTCAAATTAGCCAAGATAACTTGTTCTCTCTCGAGGCAATGACTGTGTCTTACTTATTTTATGTTCCAAGGACCTACTACAGTGTTTTACACTAAATAAGAGCAGCAAGAAAAACCACTGCCACATCTAGTAAAATCAAGCCCTAGCCTGGGAAGTTGACCCTGGATAAAGAGGGGAGCTAGAACCTTGTCTTCCCAACTCTAACCCTCCGACTACACTTTGCCCTTGGGGACGTTTCATTTTTTCTGCTATCAACACTCCCCCGGCCTCTAGGACACTATTTCTTCCAGCATATCTTTTTCTGTAGCGAAACTGAAAAGAGGCTAGATATTTTAAAAAGACTTTTATTTAAAGTCTTATTGATAAGGAAATGGTAAAAGACCCAGAGATAAATGTATAAGTCAATATAAAATATGGCTTACTCATTTTTGTCTTGGGAAACCTTCAGAGAAGCTTTCTGCCTAAGCTCCTGACCTGCGTCCATAATACAGATGCCATCTTCTCTAACCATGATACTAAAAACCTCAATGCCAAATTCCTTATGACCCAAGACAAAGAGATTGAAGTTCTCTTTCTCAACTAGAGCTGCTTTACCATGCTTTTGACAGCTGTGGGAAATATTCTTTCATTTCCCAAAGACCCTAGAAGAGCATACTGCACACGGCAAGCACTCACTTCAGGGGGGCTGGCTGACTCCCACATATTCTTGGGTTAAACCATGAAAACCTGAAGGCAGCAACTTAGCTGAAGACAGTGAATTCTACCTGGAGTTCAGTCTCTCAGGAAGCTGGGCTCCTGGCCTGCCTGCAGTGAGTGTGCCATCCTGACTCTTTCCAGCCCACTGCAATGTTCTCTAACACTCTCCTAGGAAGCTCAAGACCGCGGATTGGCAGAGGATTGGAGGATGCTTCAACAACATGCAAGATTCTTGGGGGGTTGTTTGTAAAGTTGACTTGGCAGGAAGTGTCAGTAAACAATTTACGGGAAGTTTTCTCTGTCTGCTTTACCAGATCATTTGGAGGAAATACTTTGCTTCAGGTTATAGTTTCCATAGATCTAGCCTACAGAGTATTGTGTTTTTACAAAAGGCCGTGTAATAAACAATAGCAGAGAGTATCTTAATTAACTCTTTCATACTGTTCATTCTTCCCTCGATTAAAAAGAATGTTTTAAAATAATTCTTATCCTTTGACCTAAGACTTTTCATTTCTTAATAAGAATTAATCTTCTGAAATGTACCTACATTTGGGGATTTTTTCCTATGACGAGAGTGCATATTTTAATGTATATAATTTATAGGAAGAACTTAAATGTATTCCATACCATCACTTCCTTTTTGGAATATTAATATGTTTGCTGTGTTTGATTAAAAATAGCTCTTTGAGGTTCAAAACTATCTTTTTGCTAGCTTCTGAGAAGGATTTGAGGGAACAAAGGGATCCAGTTTCCTCGGTGAAGAAGGGAGGTTTCTTCAAGGAGGAGGCTTATTGAACAAGGGTAGAGGACCGTTAAATAGTTCTGCCAAGGTCAATGACAACTTCAGTTACTGGCTACATATTTTACGGTAAACACGGCTCACGTTAAAGTTGCCCATGATGGTTAAATGGAGCCACTAAATTATGCCCTCTCTGGATTCATTGGGTAGAGATAACAAGAGCGGAGGCGGTGTGAGCAGTCTGGCTCGTTCCTCTTCCATCTGTCTCATGCCCTTTATTCCCTCTTTTAGCCTCATACTTGAAAACAAGAGTCCACCGAAATCATATTTGTGAGCAGTTGTAATGAAGCCCTAAACGGCACCTTTCTGCTCCCACCTCATTCATTCAGGCTTTGGGGTAGAGAAGTTCCTTCCCGGGCTATACCCTTGGGGCTATTCTCTCGTCCTTTACCATTCATTTATTGATTGAGCGTACATATAACACAAACCATTTCAAGGTGAGGACATGTTCTCAGGCTACTAAAGGCCCACTCTCTGGCCCTGGGCAGGACTTGGGAAGCTTTGCCTGGCCAGTTCCCTTTCCAGGATCTGGTTCCCTGAGGCTAGACTAGCTAGGACGCCTCCCTGTTTATCTCGGTGTCCCACACCAAAGCGTTATAAGCCAGGTGTTCCTTCTGAAGTTACTTTTGGTTCCCTAGCAAAGTCTAGGATCACAGTGTTCCTGGTGGGTCAGGGGAGAGGGAGGCTGGCCACTGAACAGGAGGCTGATTGATGTGATAGGACAGTTAAGTGCTGGAGAAGGGAAATGGATATTGGCTACATTTCTCTCCCCTTTGGTAATTCCTAAAAAAATACGTGTTACCCAAGCAGCTTAGTATCCGACCAGGTCTTATTTCAGGAATAACTGATGCATAATGGCCAACCTACTTTGTGGACTTCTGTATTCGCAACCACTGGCTTAATATGCAGCTCTTTTATTGCTGTGTTTCTCTAGTTTTCTAATCTCTCCTCTGAGTCAGGTAGCTGGGCTTATTTTTGCAGAGACTACAGGTCCCTGAAGTGACAGCCCTGCCTTCACACTCACCTCCTTTCTTGTTTGCTCCCTTTGTCAAGTTAAGAAATCTTCATTGCCCTCTATGGATTTCCGGTTTCCAGGACATCGTTCTCAACGGTGTTATAAGGTAAAAAAGAGGTACTTCTACCACCATCCCAGTGGTTCTAGGGCTCTTTAGGTCACCACTAGTGATTCTGTTTGCAGACTGATCCCTACCAGTAAGGACCATCATGCCACAGTCTTACTAGAGTTAATTAACACTCTACCCTGACTGATGACAGGTATTTTCTCAGCTTGAAAGTGTCACGGTGGCCACTGGAGTGATGATTGATAGAACTGTGGTCCCATAATTATAGATACGAGTTCAAGCCAAGTGCCTGAATATAGAATATAGGATCTTTGACTTTTCTAAGAGCAACATGGTCCAGGAAAGCAATGTCATGCATCCATCTTAAGGCTGTATTGTCATTGTACTTCTTAATCTTGCGTCACTCATCAAATGTTACTTTGTCTACGTGGATCACAGAAAGGATCGAAGTCTTATGAAAAGATTAACAGAAGGGAAAAATACAAATTCTTTATATGTATGGATCACAGAAAGATCGATATTTTGTTTGAGGAATGCCATAGGAAACATACAGGAGGAGCTTTTCATCACACATGTGTAGAAAAATAGAGCGTGATCAATAAGGCTATGTAGTTATTGACCTGTGAACACTTGGCTAAAGAGAATGCTTCTCTGACAAATGGAGAAAAAGAGCCAAACACCACAAGTGAGAGGTCTAACAAATAACCCCACTGAGCTGTGTGTGTGTGTGTGTGTGTGTGTGTGTGTGTGTGTGTGTGTGTGCGCGCGCCTGCCTCAGTGGGGAGCAGGGAGCAGGGGTGTATTGACTGCCTGTCCTCCCTCTGATGCCTGCCTGCCTGCTCATGCTTTCACTCAGTCAGTCTTCTGAGAGAATCAGTCCTCTGCTCCAAGAACCTGCCCTATTTTACAAAGAGCTGAGAAGTTGTGCTACTATCAGAAGTAGTGAAAACTGAGCTCTTAGGGAATCCAAAGTATTGGCCACGACCTGAACCCATTTATAGCTAGGAGCTCGCCCGCCCACCCCCTGAGCTCTCTTTCTCTCTCAGAGTGGATGACAAAGGCTTTTTTGCCTTGGTAACCAGAGACTTTCTCCTCCCCCACTTCCCCACAGAAACCTGTTCTGACCATCCAGGTCAGAATTGGCTTGAACTTGATGGAGGTCATGAGACATGTCTCAAATGTTTTCTCTTTAGGTTCTACAATGGACTCTCCATATAACTGAAGGGATATTTTTACGCAGAATGAAATTTCAGTCTGTTAAATTGCCATGTTTATCTTAGCATTTGTCCCTTGGAGTTATTTGTGGTCGAATCCTCTGTGTATTTGCATTTGTCTGGTAGGAGAGGAGTTGGTCTTACAGATTGTTGACGAACTTGTGCTCTTAGTTGATGCTAACTAACAGGTGTGACTTAGGAAAGCACATAATGGCTAAGTTCTGAGGGGGCCCCTGAGTAGAACAAAAAACGCGATCCAAAAATCAATCCTTGAAGGTTTCCTAGAAGCGGTGAGTTCTGAATCAGATTTTAGGAAAAGATAATGTATTCTTTTGCTTCAAGGTATAGCCTGCTAGAATATGCAGGAGATCAATTCAAACACCATGAAGTAGAAATTGAATAGAAATAGATAAACAAGCCTTTTCAATTTGCTCTTCAAATATTTTTAAATCATTAATTCTATTAGCATACAACTGAATGAGCTATTAGTAGGAGTGTGTAAACTGCAAATTTAAAAACAAGAAAGATCTGAAATTGTCAATGGCTTCTTTTTTGATCAAATACCTGCTTTATGTTTTTGGAAGAGGAAGAATAAAGCAATATTTGATTTAGTGCAAACAATTTATTTGAAATGTAGCTAACATTTGATATGGAAGACACATTTGCAATGAGAAAGAAGATAACATAAGGTACGAATTCAGAACAAGTAAAAGTAGATTTTTATCAAATTATCTTGTAATTTAACGTAACAAAGCCATACAAAGTCTTTAACATAGGAGAAAAATGGAAAGGTCTTGGAACACTATAAAATTCTTGTTTCAGATAATAATATACTGTGTAAATTATAAAAATCAGACCCAGTCTACCAGAAACACCCTAAGAATGCAAACGAGGCATCGTTGAATAACTGATATGTGATGCAGTTTGTTTTAAATCAAGTCCCAAGGCTGGACTTACGCTACAATGCAAGGCCCTCACTGCACCTTTAAATCTCCCTATTTAAGCGTGATCTAGGATTTGTTAGGAAAAATGTTCCAGTGACCATTCACTGCATTCAGTATAAAAATCCAAAGGCCTTATCCTGCCTTTCAAAAGTCTTTGAAAAGTATGCCTTGTATAAATGTTCCGCTTAATCTCCCATCAAAACCAGTAAGGCCCAATGCTCCAGTTAGAGAAGCTGGCTTCACATTCTAGCAGCTGAATTGTGTGCCCACATCCAGGTCTTGGTTTGGTTGGTTCGGGATGCTTGGCCAGCTTCGTCCTTGCTTTTCAATGTCTGCCTCTCAAAAGGTTCCCCTTTATTCTTGGCCAAATTCAAACTCCCTTTGATCTAAAAAGCCTTTGCAGAGCTTCTTAGAAGAAATGTCTCCTTTTCTTTTATTCCTCTAGCAAATTATTAGCTACTCTGTTTGACAACTGATACATACAGTCAAACTCCAAGTGCTGTGGACTTTACCTCCTAAGGCAGAAAACACATAGTAGGCATTCACTTAATATTTGTTGCCTGGCTGCCTCAATATTTCTCAAGTGATACTCTCTTCCCCAGAACTGCCGTCACCAACCCGGTCAGGTCCCAAACTCTGACCTAATCACAAAACTAGTCCTCGAACATGTCACTCTGCCTCTGGTTCAGCCCTTTTCCACACTGCTGTCATAAAGATCTCTCAAAAACAGGAACTTAAAAATTGCTGTTTTGAAAACTGCAATCCCCTCTGTCTCTCACTCAGAGGTTGAATTCCACAGGCTTTGTATGACACACACAGCCCTGTGATTTGTACCCCCTCCTTTCCAGTTACTTGTCTGAAACTCCCATTCATGTGCTTTATACTCCAGCAACACTGGGTTGTTGCATCTTATGCAAGTGATAAATTCCTGAAGACCCGTGTAATTTACAACTTGAATTATTTAACACAGATGTTCTCATGTGAATGAATGTCAACTAGGGGGAACGTTTTGGAGCAGGTATATTCTAACCATTATAGGGTATGTTTCCTTTCATATTCTTCTGCCTGGCAATGCCTCTATTATTATTTCACAAAATGCTGTCTCTTAAATTTACAGAAGAACACATGGTAGTGGATTTTTGGAGTTCTTTGTGACTTTTTATTGCTTTTAAATCCTGTTTCAAAGTTATGGATTTTCAGGCATTATTTCAGGTCTGAATTTTAGCCTTAGCCCTAGCAGTACTATTTAATGAAGATTTTCATTATATTATTATAGGGTATAAGGAGATAATTTAAATTACAAGCAGTGAATGCTAAAATTACGGGATGAAAGTCACCAGAAGCATTCACAGAAGTTTGAATGTTGGTAAACAGCAGTGATCAGACATAGGACAGAAGTCATTTCTGTTCACTAGCAAAAGTGGCTCCATGGTAGGAAAGGAAACTGGTCTCTTCGTATGTTGGCCATTTCTTCCTATTTTCCCTGGATATCATTCAAAGCTGCATCCTAAAGTGTGCTCAAGGAATATTCCAAAACTGTATGGAATCCAGTTATAAGGGCACATCCCAGACGCTGCCATTCTTTACAAGATTGATTATACCACTTTCTTTCTTGAACTGTAAGCACCTGCCTCTGAATCATTGATTTCATTTTCCTCTCCTGGAATCAAGTGTCAGTCTATGAACTTGCTCTTTGCTCTTTATCTGTTCTCTTCCTTTAAAGGAGTTCATGTAAGTCTTTTCAATTATACACCATCATATCTCATTCAGTCCCATCCTATCCACTGTCTTTATATTCTTTATAGCTGTCACCTCTGAACCTCTTGTTGTGTTTTATAAAATCTAAGACACTGTCTCTCAAACTTAAGGATACATGAGAATCATCAGGGGGAATTTGCTAAAATGTACAGACCAGCAATATTTGGACTCAGTAGGTTTAGAGTAGGGTCCGGAAATTTTCATCTTCACAAGCATGGTGGGAGATTCTGATGCTGGTCTCTGTGGCGTGCAGACCTCATGCACTGCTTTGCAGTGCTTTTGTTGTTGAACCCAAGTTCGTGTGCCCAACGCACAGTGAGGCCAAACAAACTGGAATGTTGCAGTTTGGAGCAGAGAGATGTTTATTGCAAGGGCCAAGCAAGGAGAATTGGCTGGCTGGTGCTCAAAAAGCCCTAACTGCCTTATGGTTTTGGGGGAAGAGTTTTTATAGGCAAAATCTGGGGGGAATGCTGCAGGGTGTGTGCCCTTCCTCTGATTGGTTGGTGGGGAGGTAATAGGGTGGTGTTCCAGGAATCTCAGTCATCAGCCTTCTGGTTCCAACAAGTCTGGGGTCCACGTGCTTGTGCTCAGCCTGAAGTAACTATCCACCTGGGTGGGGCCTTAGTTCCTGTAGAAGAACTCAAGAGATGTGTATCAGATTGTTATGTGTATCCCTTGAGGAGGAACCAGGACCCTGCCCCATCTTGCACTATTGTTTCTTTTCTTTTTTTTTTTTTTTTTGTTAGTTGCACTATTGTTTCTTGATTGCCTTTCCTTTATTTGTACATTTCCTCACTCCTCTATTTAATACCCATTTGAATCTGCTCTTTGGGACTCAGGGAAGGTCTAGGAGACTGAAAACGTCTTCCTACAAACAAGAAATGGGGGCCGTGGAAAGGCTTTGTTACCTGAGAGGGCTCCACAGGGTCCTGCTTAGTTTCACTTTTGAACAGCTTCACCTGGTTCTCCTTTACTCTCGGAATACTCTACATAAAACTTCCTCCCTGTTTTGTGATGTTCATTATTTATCTTCAGATTTTTTCACATTTACTCTCAGTCCTGTCTGAAGTTGGAAATGTCTTTCAAAATATTCATTTTGTTCCTTTGCCTGAGGACTATCTCCATATTATTATTTGATGACCAACCACTGATATTTTGAAGGTGACTTGCTTAATATTTTTATTATATTTTGCATGTCACCCCATTCTATAAAGAAATTGGTCATACCCCAGTCCAGGTTCCCTGCTTTCAAAAAATGAATTTGAGATAACTTCATGGTCAGAAAAGATGCTAACTTTCAAATTACATGTCACAGATTTCAGGTTTTCTTGTATGGAAATCTCCTGGTTTTGCAAGGTCCATTTCTCTTCATTAAATGTGTATTCAGAACTATTATCCTGTACTTACACATCGGTGTCCTTCAATACTGATAATTCTGCATGCTGGTTATAAATATTTGTCCTCAGAGAGTGCATTGTCCCTGCCTATGCCTCTGTCATTCGAAATCCTGTGTCTACTGAGCACCTTTGTTGTTATACTAAGAAAAGTGATCAAATTCTTAAAGTGTCCTTCTTAGTTTATTGGCGGGAGTGGGGCAGAGAATAGGCAGGATATGAGATTGGGTTCTGAATCAATATCCCTGATCATACGTCATCCAACACAGATCTCAATCTTGCTTTCCTTTTCTTCTACAGAAACTACTGGAATCTCAGCATATTTGGGGACAGTTGTCATGATTTCCATAATATCTCTTCCTTCCAGTGTTTCTTCTATCCCAAGTTTTGTGACATTCTCCGAATTTTTTTTTGCACTTTTTCGTTCCAATGGTTGTGCATAATTCCAAGTGTACAGGAAGCATTTTTACACCCTTACTCTCTGAATTATAAACCCCACTTCTGAATTCATTTTGTTATTACCTGACACACCTTCATGTCTCTGACTACAACTGGAGAGGAGAACTTTGAGAGACAGACACATCCAGAAGTGTACGAGGCCCATTCTAGAGTTATCATTCAGTTTTTACATACAGATTCTCCATGTGCCTAGGAACTATGTTATTTAAATCAGAGATATTTAAGCCACCACTTATGGTGCTCCAAGTGATATCCACACTTTGAAAGGAATCCATCAAGTCTCAAAAAAATGTTTCACTGTCTTCATAGAGAACAGACTTGCAGTTGCCAAGGGGGAGGGCAGGTGGGGAGGGAAGTATTGGGAGTCTGGGATTAGCAGAGGCAAACTGTTACATAAAGGATGGATAAACAACAAGATCCTACTGTATAGCACAGGGAACAATACTCAATATCCTGTGATAAACCATAATGGAAAAGAATATGAAAAAGAGTATATATATGTATAACTGAGTCATTTTGCTGTAAAGCAGAAATTAACACATTGAAAATCAACTATACTTCCATAAAAATTAAAAAAATATTACACTGCCGTAGAGAAAATGTTTATGTCTGTGCTTTTGTATCCTTTTTTACAGTTGCAAATCCACTTGACCCTCACATCAGCCTTGCTTGTATACCTGAATAAGATTGCTAGCCAGAATTTCTTTAAATGTAAAAACTCTTGGATTGAGTATTATGCAGTAGGTTTCAAGATAAAAATAAAAAGGTACAGAGCTTTTTTATTAAAGTTGACAAGTATCAAGTGATCCTAATCCAAGTTCAGGGAAGCATCTTTGTCATCATAATAATTAAAGTGGGAATCTAAAGTGTGACAGTTTGCATAAATACGTGAGTGGTATATGCATGTTCAGATTCTGTAACTTCAAAGTTCCTAGACATATCTAGGAATTTCCTCTTCTATAAAAGAAGAGAATTAGACTGATCAGTGGTTCTCAAGGTTGTCTGCCACCAAATCACTTAAATGATTCCCACTCCAGTTCCTTTGTTATGAGTTGAATTGTGTCCCTCCCAAAAGGTATGTTAAAGTCTTAAACCCTAGGACCTGAACATGTGAACTTAGTTAGAAATAGGGTCATTGCGGGGGTAACTAGGTAAGACGAGGTCATCCTGAAGTAGGGTGGGCCCTAACCCAATATAACTGGTGTCACTATAAGACAAGAAGAAGAGGCCCAGAAGCACACACATAGAGGGGAAAAGGCTGTGTGATGATTGAGGCAGAAATTGGAGTGATGCTTCTGCAAGCCAAAGAAAGCCAGCAGACCACCAGAAGCTAGGAGGAGGCATGGAAGTGTTTCCCCTGCAGGTTTCAGAGGGAGCATGGCCCTGCCGACACCTTGACTTCAGATTTCTGGCTTCCACAACTGTGAGATGATAATTTTCTACTGTTTTAAACCACCCCATTTGTGGTACTTTGCTATGCCAGCCCAAAGAAACTAAGAAACTTCAGGAGTGAGACAAAGGAATCTGTATTTTGAAAGCTCCACCGTCCCTGGTGGTGATTCTGCTATGAGCAAGGTTTGGGACCACTAGACAGATGATCTCCAAGTTTCTGTCCAGGTCTCAGATTCTATGATTCAAGGATATATAGGTATTGTTAACAGAAGGAAAAAAAAGAAGGATATACTACATATTCACTGATGAAATAATGTTGAGAACTACTGGCACTTGGAGACAATACCAAAAGTTTCTCTCCTACTTATGACAATGCAGCCCTAAATGATGCTATTCTATACTTGCTACCCTAGAAGTACAAGTCACTTGAAGGTCAATTTAATTTCATCTTGACAAACACATCTGTTTGAACTTACTTGCTCTTCGAGATACGATGCTTCTTCAGGTTTCAGTCAGTAAGTGTTGGGGTACTGTTTGCGATAGACGCACCTCCTATGGGTAATATATCTTCTATGTATGAACGTCCAGTTCTTTTGCAGTTGTCTGTGATGATTGATATTAAGCTATCATTTCTTGGTCTGTGGCATCAAATGCAAACTTATCTTTCATATTGCCAGCTCCAGACACTTCTCTCTCCTACCTGGGTTGGCCCTTGAGACACAATAAAGTGTGACACATGGCACTGCAGCAGCATCGGGAATTTGCAAAGTGCCTGGAGCTGCAGAGTGCCCTGAGTGATGGCTGCAGCCTTCCAGAACACACCAGTGGGGCCTCCATCCGTAGCTATACCAGACTACAATGACCCCTCACTCCACAATACATCTTGTTCATCACTCATGGAAGCTGTTCTTCTACATTTTCCTCTTTATTTCGTGTCTTCACCATGGACTACCAGTGGGAAACCTGTAGGATACGCAGTTCTTCAAGGGAAAAAATGCCGAGGAAGAGAAGAAACACTTGTTAGCATTTTTCTCTCCTATAGTGTATTCTTGAACAGAACAGGATTGGAAATTTAGTCAAAAATAATCAGGCACTTGGGAAACAGAAAGGGAAGCTGCCTTTCGTAGCCGTGTCTACTAAAGTGTTTTCAACACATGGACGGGGGCTCCTGACGTCTGTCTGCATCATGTATATACATACTTGTGTTTGGGCTTTTTATCCCTAATCTTGCACGATCTCTGTCCACTCTAATAGGAATGTTAAGGTAAGAGAAAACCATCATGGTTTATAATAACTGTTCTTCTCCATCCTTTGCCTCACAAATGAAGAAGATTGTTTATTTTTAGATCACTGTAGCAAATACATTACCTTCTATCTCTTTTATTGGTACTGACAAGATTAGTGCATGGGAGGTATTATATAGTATTAATATGGCCAATTTATGAGTAGATAACCTCTAGAATATTGAAGGTCTCTAAAATTAGGACCTATATTTGTACTCCTGATCCCTCGCCTTTGTACCTGGCACATACTAAGAACTCAATCTATTTTTTTAACCTGAATTGCTTCCTTATAGACATAGCTCTCCTGGCTTCTAACAACCAAGTGAGGGAGGAGCACACAAAATCCTGGACCATGAAGGTGCTCACTCCAAAATAGTTGAGAATCAAATGTCAGATTGGGATCAAGACATCAAATAATTTCTTGGGCTGGTTTATAGGACTGGTAGATTATAGGTATACTACAAACGTTCTGAAGAGCTGAGGCTAAGAATGGAGAAGGTCTAAAATTCACGTATGTACTTGAACTGAAGCAATGATTTTGGAGTATGCTGATATTTCTGCTTTAAGAAAAATTAATGGACACAATTTAAAACAAATGTTAGTTGATAGTATACCTGTTCATATACATCAAAGCTCTTCATACTCAAAGGGTCAGTTAATGCAATCAACAAAAGGGTTTGATATCAATGTGAAAAATCACCAATGTGGTGCCTTAAACATAAAAAACTCAGTCCTTACTGAGTGACAGCAGGCTCAGGATATGGGAATTAGCCCTGTGGCATATTTTAAGACACACAAAAATCAGATGGA
This sequence comes from Grampus griseus, assembly GCF_964374135.1. NCBI lineage: Eukaryota > Metazoa > Chordata > Mammalia > Artiodactyla > Delphinidae > Grampus > Grampus griseus. Next base: position 43,727,672 of record NC_139006.1, on the reverse strand, counting down.
TTCAGCAATCATTTGACTAAGTACTTGCAAATGTTATGTAGAATAATTACTTAATCACAGAATATCTGATTACAAAAGCAAAAATGCTATTAGAAGCAACATTAAGATGAATAATTATGATTTTTACTAGTGTTTTATGGGAGTATAATTTTTGTACAATAAAATGTCAGATCCCAAGTGATCAGCTTAATGACTTTGTTCACATGTATACTTCCATGGAATCGTCACTTATTTAAAAGTAAAGAACATTTCACCACCTCAAAAATAATTTTTGATTTTAAAATGGTACTAAACTGTGAATATTGGGAAGAAGAGGTGGGATTACATGCCCCAAAATTTAAAAGAAATTAGTGGGAAAGCAGAATTCAGTTGATAAATATTTGTTTCACACATAAGGTTCAGGTATGTTTCTAGTATATATCATGATGGTCTCCCATGTATCTCAAAGTTACTCAACTACTGTGTTCACTATAATCCATTAAAATATTTTTAAAACATTTGTATGGTTTTAAACAAATAAATATTATTTGCTGAAGGAAGAGTTTCCCATTGTTTCTCGGAGTGCCTATATTTCTTTATGAGCCTCCCTCAAAGTTGATTCCTCTGAAGGTATAGATAATTGCAGTTAAGAGGATACTAGTGACACCTAGTGCTTATACACTAAAAATGTCTGCATTGAAGAGAACATTTATTTTCTAATGGTTAGCTACTGTTAATCAAGTTCTTGCTTATGTGCAGAAAAGTGACAATGATAATCTCAGTGCTATTTCATGCTGTTAAAGACTAAATGGATAACCTTCCAACATAACCTCTTAACATAATTAAAGCAAACAGATTTGACATTAACACTACACATTAAGAGCCCGTGCGGAGGATGAGAGGATCACAGAATGAGGAAGCATGTGCTCGAATTGGAATTTTATTATTCATAAGCAGATAGGGGTACTTAAAAGTTGTGGCTGATTAACTTGGTCCACTCATTAGGAACTAGTAAGTGACACGGCGGGGGACAGAGGTGGGACCTCTGACCACAATGAAAAAAGACATAAAAAAGTCTTCTTCCTTGTTATTAATGGGTTGGTTCTGAGATTTTTCCGTATCTTAGGTCAGATTCTGAAATACTATGAACCCAGTAGGCAAACATAGCAAGGCTTGGAGTGTGGGGCTGGTCACTGAAATCAGACGGATGAGTCATAGCATCCTCTCTCTCCCTCCAGTCTAGGAAGGAAATCTCAGCTCTCAGTCCCAATGTGTATAGACCATTGAAACTAAAATATTTTCCCATCTGCCTATCATTCCTGTTATGCCACTGTCAGACTCCATCCTCTTGATCTAGCAAAATCTTGGTTTAGTTTTATAAGCTAAACCAAATTGGGGGTGATTTCGCAGTTAATCTTTGGTTGATAGTGATGAAGCAAACGTGATCCTAGAGAAGGAAGGACCATACTGAAGGTGGAGAGAGAGACTGCTAAATTTTATAAAAATTGTACAATTTTTACTAAAGATAAGTCATCAAACAATGAAACAGTGTAGCTACTTTCACTCTTCTTAGAATTGCCATCATCAGCAAACATTATTATTAAGCCTCAAGGATATCTAAGGCACTGTGCTGGGCACTGAAATATTTTACATATAAATAATATATATATATAATGTTGACATATAATGTATGTGTATATATGTATATTTATATATCATATTCTAGGTTCTAAATTCTGGAGATAAAGTTATAAACAATATAGATAAGATGTCTTTCTCATGAAGCTTACATGCTCATACAATTCATAGATAATAACTGTAACAATAATAATAACAGATAATTTTGGATAGTGATAACTAGTGAGAAGGAGAAAAAGAAGATGAGATACTGTGATAGAGAGTGATGATATAGGAATAAGGAAACAAATTTTTGCTAGGTATCCAGGAAACCTCTCTGAGGGGGTGATGCGTGAACAGAAAGCTGAAAGAGAAGGCATGTGAACACATGGGGAAAAATAAGATCCCAGCAAGTACAAAGGCCCAGACGCAGGAATAATCATGGCTTATTTAGAGAACAGAAAGAAGCCAAATGTGGGAGGAGCTGTATGTGGCAGGAGAGGAGGAGAAGATCAGGTCTGAGAGAAAGACTAGAATGAAACTTTGCAGGTTGTTATGGGCTCAATGTTTGTGTTCCTCCAAAATTCATATGTTTAGGCCCTAGCCCCCAATTTGATGGTGTTTGGAAGTGGGGCCTTTGGGAGGTAATTAAGTTTAGATTAGGTATGAGGGTGGGACCCTCATGATGGGATTAGTGCCCTTATAAGAAGAGGAAGAGAGAGAAAGTCTCTCTGTCTCCACTAGCACACACCAAGGAAAGAGCATGTGAGGACACAGCAAGAAGTCGGCCATCTACAAAGCAGGCAGCAGGTTCTCACTAGACACTGAATCTGTCAGCAGCTTGATCTTGAACTTCCTAGCCTGCAGAACTGTGAGAAATAAGTATCTATTGTTTAAGCTACCACTCTATGATAGGTTGTTATAGCAGTCCAAGCAGACTAAGCCCCAAGTGATGACATGGCATTTGGAATCTAAGGACAGTGGGAAAACCATCGGAAAATTTAAATTTTATGAATATATATATTCATTTCATTTAAGGACACTATGACTACCATGTACATAATAGATAAACAGGGTAAATATTGGGAGCAAGATGACCTCATGTAATTTACAATCTATTTAGGAAGGTAGGACACATACATAACAGAAGCTTAAATTCATAAAGAATACAGCCTACATTATGAGCATACACTACTTCACACCTTTGATACTCATAAACATTTCTCCCTGTGGGAACATGTATTGCATGTGCAGAATGCCTTTAAGAAGTGAGCCCTGATAATTTAGTGGACTTGGAAAAGCTGTGTCCTGCCATTCTCCTGTCTTTTGGGACTTTACACTATTACACTCCCTCCAGTCTCATACATCAAGTCACTTGAGGTGTCACCTTACATGATTTAAGGCAGCAAAAGATAAACACACTCTGTCTCTGGACTCCGCATATTGGGTGTTTGAAGGGCAAACCAATGATTGTTTATTTCCCTGAAAACCTCCACAGCTGGAGACATAATGAGAAATTCCTCCAGCAGCTTTGTTGAAAAGCTAACAAAAACTCCCATGCAACATCAAAACTGTTTTGAATTTTTATGTTTTTTCTTGTACACCTCAAATTGAGCTTTATTTAAGGACACAAAGTTTTTGTCTGGCTCTTGCTTTTGCATAATATATCATTTTGCAGTGTTTTGGAACACAACCATACCTTCCCCTCATTCTACTCTGTTTAAATTTAGCACTTCAATAATTGCTGCTGCTTTCGAAACACACACGCACGCACATGCACACACAGACACAGTGACCCTTATGTAAGTTCCAATAGCACCTCATCATCCTGTCATTTATTAGCTGATTTTTCTTATTCTGCTGTCTAATTAAATGTGATCCCACTCTGTTATCAATGTTAGACTGTACACTCCTATTTGGAATTCTAGATGGCAAGAACGCTTTCTGACGAACGCTCTTGTTTATTGATTTACTCAACATTGAGTGTTCAACAAGATATTTCAACTTGCATGGATGGCAGAACCTAATAGGACATGGTCCCTGTCCTCACGGATGGCACATTCTCATGGAGAAGCTTACCAGAGCTGAGACAAAGCTCAGCTACCCACTTCCCTCCACATAAAAGGTGGAAGAGGGTGTTGTAGTGGTGGTGGATGGTGATAGTGGACGGTGGTGATGGTTGGTGGTGGTGATGGATGGTAGAGATGGTTAGCAGTGGTGGAGTGTTTGATATTAAGTAGGAGTTGTTTTGGGTTTGGTCACATAATTTATTGCGTATTCCAGCCATTCTCATTTGTTCTTCTGACTCTTTATTCATATGTCCATTCACTTCAAGACTGTACTAGACAAAAAATATACAGAATGGTAAGCATCATGGAGCACTTCCAGTCATGCTGCTTCCTGTGGCAGAATGCCTCCCAATCTCCTTAGCACCCACCTCAAATGTCATTTCTTCTGCGAAGCATTTCTTGACCAACTCAAGAAGCCTCTGTGAGACTCTCTACTATGCTTTCATAAAGCTCTTTGTACCTCCATTACAGCACTTTCCATAGCCTAACTTAGTAGGGTTTGTCATTGACTTTTCTCTGTGTATTTCTGTCCCCTTATGAGATTTTAAAACCAGGAATATTGCTTTCCTCCCACCCCCACACCTCAAAACCAAAGAGTGTTTATAGTACATACTCAATACACAAAGTGTTTATAAAGTGAGATGTAAGTCTTCTCATAGGAATCAGTATCCAAGCAGATATTTGGATGGTGCCTCTCAATTATCTGATGTTTAATAGAAGATATCAAAATTATTTGCCCAAACAGTGACTTGATGTTTTTTTCTTGAATTATTTGACAAATCTGTATAGCAAGCTTACCGTGTGCTACACATTGCTCCACAAGCTTTAGAATGTAAGATTATTTAAGGTTCACAACAACCCAGTGATACTGGACAGTCATCACTGTTACTGAACCAAAGTTGAGTCCAGTCAAGTTTACTGCATGCAGTAAGGCCGATCTACTGACATCGGGTTGTGGTGAAGGACAGTGCAGTGTTTATTGTAAGGCTCTAGACAAGGAGTTCAGGGCAGCTAATGCTCGAAAAACCAGAACTCCCCTATGTGTTTCAGGGAAACATTTTCAAGGTGAGGGTGGGGAGTCGCAGGGTGTGTGATCAGGTCATGCACAATTCTCTGACTGATTGATGGTGAGGTCACAGGGTGGTGTCTCAGGGGTTCACATTATCAATCCTCAAGCTCCAGCTGGTCTGGGGGCTACATGCTCATGGTCATCATGTAGTTAATTTCTTCCATTTTGTGGGAGCTTTGGTATCTGTAAAACAACTCAGAAATGTGCGTCAAATACTGTTATCTAGGTACTTCAGGGCGGAACTAAAGATTCTGTGACTGCCATATGGCTGATTTACCATTTAAATTGTTACCAGTTCTCCTGGCCCAACTTCTACTTTTGTCACTGCATGTTCACATCCTTTCAAACATTAATCCTTGAGCCAGGCTTTTGTGACTCAGGGGTGACCTGAGAAACTACAGCTTTTCCACAAACAAAAGGCAGGCAGCACATTGGGGGAGGGTCTGTCTGGGGAAGGCCCCATAGGGTCCTGCTCATTTAGATCACCTCCATCATGAAAATGAGGATCCTAGACAAAGAGATGCTTAGGTACTTTGTCCAAGGTCACAGAGCTGATCAGAGGCAGATCCCAGTTTTGATTCTCAGCAGCCTGGTTCCAGAGTCTACACTCTTGACCACGACACTCTGCTGTCCCTCCCACCATGCTGGTCTGTTTCATAGTGTTGACTCTTGAGTCCACACACTCATTCACTTATTCAGCAAGCATATTCCTTTCCATGGCCACCACTTCATCAAGCCCTCTCTTTCAAGTGCTCATGTTTATGGAGTAGCTTTTTTTCCCTTCCTCTTAGGCTTTAATTGTAGGAATCACCCCAGGCTGGTTTCTTGGCCCTCTGCCGTTATCTCTTCACATTCTCTTCTTTGGAGCTCCTCCGACCTTTCTAATACATATCACTTTCATGATACTATTTTGTGGTTCAGTTCCTCCCATTCAAAGTGCTCCATCTTCTGGATCCAAATTACCTTTGCCACCTTAGATTTCCACTTTCCTTTTCAAATATTCTGCCTCAAATACAACTTGCAAACACAGCGTAGAATTTGCTAGCCTGGACTCCGTGTTCTTCCTTCTGCTTTGCCCCGTCTCCACCAGCCTCACCTCTCACCTATGAAAATGCTAACTACGTCTCTAGGGAGATGAAACAATCTCCAAGAAGCCTCTGCTGTGCCTCCCAGCTCGCTGTGATCCTTCCACCTCTCCCTTCTGTGTTTCTGTAGTTGCCTGTTCCCTACGCCTCTTATCTAGGTAGGACTTTGTAGTGGTTGGGAACACAGGCTTTGCAATCAGGCTGCAAGACTCATAGCCCAGCTCTGCAACTTACTTGTTTGGGTAAATTCTTTTGTCTCATCAACAAAAATGGGTATAATGTTAGCAAATTCATGCATTGGACACCAGGATGATTAAATTAACTCATACCGTAATAGCTTAAGATTAAAATTAAGATCAACAATTGCCTGGCACGTTGCCTTTAACACATGTTAGCAACTATCACTATAATTACATAGAGAACCTTGTAACATCTCTAATAATGATATTCAACTCCTCAGGTATTCCCTATGTATTATTAGTCCCCATCTCACCTTCCATACCTTTGTCTCCTACAATCTGCTGTCTCCTTGTTCTTAGCCTTTGCCATTGTACTGTACTTTCTGACCCTAATGCCTGAATCAGATTTAAAATTGGACGCAACAGATTGGACTTTCTGTCGTTTCTGAGGCTTTCATTTGTCCTGTATTCAAACCAAGTTCTCACCTAGTTCTATTCCTCTGTACTTTCCCATTGATACAACTGATTTCTTCTCCCTCCATATCCTCCAATGTCTTGACCCACTGCCAGTCCCTCTTTATAGTCTCCTGGAGTCTATCCAAATAGATTTTAAGAACATTAAAAAGGAGAACTATAAATTTTCCTTCTTTGTATTCTCCACAGTGCTGAGTACATACTAGATGCTCCAAATATATTTATTAAATAAATTGATGACACAAAAATAAAGATGTTCATGGCTTATTATTATAAGAGAAGACAATTTATATCAGTGAAATTTGACACACATCTGTGATAGTCATATTTTAAGTAGGTTCAAAGAGATAATCAGAACATTTCATTTGGTTTGACAAATAACCGAGAATTTTCCCTCCTACCAGCAATAACACTTAAAAGAGACTTTATTTCATTAATGAGGAGAGGTTTATTTGCTTATGGCTCCTGGAAGACAGGAATTTGATATTTATTCTAAGGCAACTGGAAAATTGATTTGACCCATTTAGTAGTTTAACAATGGATTTATAATAACTCTTCTCAAAAAGTACAAAAGAACAAGTACATCAATTGATCAGTAGTACATTTAAGAAGAAAAAGAACTCAAGATCAAGGGAATTTAAAGAGATGGCCAAAGAACACTATTCAGAGAATTAAATCATAAGGTATTACAGAGAGTATAAAATGAATACATTAGGAAATGTTTCCTTAACTTTGGGACACCAGTTTCAGGGAGGAGTCTCAAAACTCCTTCCTGTTAATGTAAAATCAAAATGATAATCCCACTCAAAATTTCTGGGTCATTGGAAACTTATCTAATTTAACCCTGTGGTCAGCCTCTGATGTCTTTTTACAGCAATTCTGGGTTCCCACCAGGTATATGTTCTCAGCTTTCTCTTGGGGCCAGCTAGGTTCACAGAATGGGAGAATAAATCCCAGGAAGACCCTGATGAAAAGGCTTGTGGGTGGAAAGGCTGAGTGGATGTTACACAGTAAGTGCCACCCAGGGAAAAAGAAGAAGTTTGCCTCCTTTCTTGTTTCCTCCAGAAGAAACGCTAGCAATCTGGGAGGAATTCTTTCCCATCAGGCATTATCAGGCCTTAGCTCTGATCAGTGCCCAGGAAATTCCAGTTCTAACAGGTCCTTAGTTTGTCCAGGTACATCCCCTTTTTCTCTGGGTTCGATGGGAAACTTTAGTTTTCCAGTAGGGTGGTTTCCCTGAATAAGGCCTTAGGTAATTAATGGATAATTTTTAAAAATATGTGAACAGGTTAGTTTCCTCTGGCACAGAAGAGTTGGGATAAAAGGAGAGAAAAGAAAAAAAACAAAATGTTAAATTTTCAAATCTATGTAGAGACTAAATTACCTATCTAATGCTCACTTGGCAACAGAAACATAGGGTAAATACACAATTAAAGAGAGCTCTTTGAAAACACACATAAATTCTTTACTAGAGTTGTAGGTGCCTACTCCATAAGAATTTAAGTTATATGTATAGAAGCTGAAATAGCTATTTTAGAAGCTTATGCAAATGAAATGATAATTACCAAGCTGTAGAAATACAATATAGAAAAAAATACCTCCTCTCTTTTATTTTTTCCCTCCTCTCTTTTAAAATAAATTATTTAGATGTGAATCCAGTAAAGCTACACTTTATTAGAAACTAATTTTAAAAGATTTCTTTTCCCAAAGTTAATAAGATTATAATCGCTAACCCAGAAATAAGGATAATAGGATTATTAACTACAAAGTTCACTAAGTAAAAAAAAAAATTCTAAATATAACTCCCTTGGAAAATTATTTCAACCTTCACATACTATCTTTCGCCCTCTATTGTCGTTCATTCATTTACTCCCCAATATTTGTTCCAGTCTCTTCCAGAGAAATGGGGCAGAGACTAATTAAGCCTTAACATTTTTTTTTTTTTTTTGCGGTAAGCGGGCCTCTCACTGTTGTGGCCTCTCCCGTTGCAGAGCACAGGCTCCGGACGCCCAGGCTCAGCGGCCATGGCTCACGGGCCCAGCCGCTCCGCGGCATGTGGGATCTTCCCGGACCGGGGCGCGAACCCGTGTCCCCTGCATCAGCAGGCGGACTCTCAACCACTGCGCCACCAGGGAAGCCCGCCTTAACTTTTTAATCGGCTTTATTTTTTAGAATAGTTTTAGGTTTACAGCAACACCAAGCAGAATGCATAGAGGGTTCCCATATCTCCCTTCTCCCACAAATACACAACCTCCCCACACTGTAGACACCCCACACCACAGTGGCACTTCCGTTACAATCGATGGACCTCCACTGAAATAACATTATCACCTAAATTGTGTCTTTATTTCCATCTCTCCTTGTCCCAGAGTCGTACATTTTTGGGGTATAAATTAGCTACCAGCTATAAAGATCGAATGTTTCGGCCTTTCTTGCAGCTCTTGTGTGGCCAGGTGACGCAGCTAGCTCTGACCAACAAAATAAAAGCGAATGTGACTTGTAGTGGCTTCCAGGATCCTTCCTGAAGAGACAGAACGAGTGTACCCTTAGCCCTTTTATTCTTCAGCCCATCTTTCTTCTTGGCTCAGCAGTGCAGAAACCATCTTGGTTCCCAAGGTCAAAGCCATGCATGGCAGAGCAACAACAGAGAAAGAACCTTTCTAGGTAGTGCAGAGCTACATCTCCAGCCCTAAATTCATTTAGACAAAACAAAGGTAAATGTTTTCTTGTTTAAACCACTATCATTGGAGGAATTCTAATACCCACAGCCATATCTAATACAAACTAATACAATAAGACAAAGTACTAGACCTCTTAGGTAATAAAATACATGTAAGATCCAGCCCTCTCAGGATACCTCCAATCTGCTAAGGGAAATCAGATACATAAGTGAATGAATGAACTATAAAAGTCGTACAAACTGAGCCTTATAGAGTACAGAAGAGGAAAAAAAATTCTTGGGGGAAAAAGGAGAACTTGATGGACAAGATAGTGTGAAATTTGTGTCAATATGTGGCATTAGAAAGGGAAAGAATTTAACGTTTCGGAACAGATTGAACTGACATAAATCCTAAGAAGGGCCTCTCAGAGAACCAAAGGTGATCTAGTTGGCTAGAGAGACACAGGAGACAAAAGAAACCGATACAGGTACTCAATAGATTGGGGCTGTTTATGGAAAGTAATGTCAGGCAAACTATTGTGTTTTTAGAGAATAGGATTCATTTAAATCTAATGTTAGGGAAACTGACTTGGCTGTAGTATCAGAGGATGTCAGGGCAGGAAGCAGTGAAAAAAGTCAGGAATATAAGGGTTCCTCTCGCTGCAATTAGTGTGATGGCATTAAAAGGGAAAAAGAGGGGGTGGGAGGGCAAAGTGTGGAAAAGGAGCGATCTTTCAGACTTGGCAACTAAATATGAAATGCGAAGAGGTGCAGAAGTATATTAAAAAGCCCAGACTTTAAGCCAAGTGACAGGTCAAGGTGTAGTCCATTGCCTATAGAAGCGCGGTTGGAAGTAGGAAGCTGTTTAATGGATTGGATGTATAAGTATTTTTGAAAGCATTGTGTGTTTGAGGTGCTGGAAGGAGGGCATGTCTATCAAACCATTGGAAATAGGGACCTTAAGACCAGAAAAAGTTCACCCTAAGGATAATGATTCCACACTCATTCCAAAAGAGGTAAGAGTCAAAATATATTAAATAGAGTGAGATCAAATAAGAGAGAAAAGAAAAGAGACCACAGACGGAAATTTGGAGCATACCTCATAAATAGGTAGAAAGAGAAAAAAGAGGCTAGCAAGGGGGCCATCTCAGACAGGGGATTCCAGGAAGTGTGAAGGGAGAAGAAACTGGAATCAAAAGTGGTGGTGGTGACCTATGTAAAATGCTCCTGAGAGGTAAAGATGTGGGAGTGCTTAGAAAAGCTACTCAGCTTGGTGTTGAGAAGCTCATTAGTAAGTGGTCAGAGCATTTTTCATTGGTTATGAGAACAAAAGCAATATTTCCGGGGGTAGGTATCAAATGGTACAGAGGTACCACTAAGCTGTTATAGGCAACAAGGTTGTCATGCAAAGCACAGTGAAAAAGATTGATGACAGTGGGTCCCAGCTGGAGGTGACTTGGGCAGGCCTCAGTGTCTTGGGGACACTGCCACACCACTCTCTCCTCCATCACTGGTGAACAGCTGTAGTAGGTCAGCGCGCAGCCCTGACGCAGAGCCGAGAGAGAGAGAGAGAGAGAGAGAGAGAGAGAGAGAGAGAGAGAGAGAGAGAGAGAGAGAGAATGAATTTATAGCCAATGTGCTGATGGAGAGGTATCAAGAAGGACACCAATAATTGTTTACTTCAGTCAACTTTCTTGTTTCTATGGAATGAGAAAGCTATTCAAAAAGACCCACTCCTAAGGCAGTGATAAAAACAGGTGACAGCAAATAAGGAAGGAATGGAGAACTTATCTATTATCCACTGCAAAATCCTAGAACTGAGATTAGTTAGTTCAGATTGAAGTTAACAAAACACTGACAGTCTGTTCAGGCCACCCTCGAAGGTAAGATTGAACCTGTCTTTGTTTTTTGCTGAGCCATTTCTGCGACATCTTTTTGGCCTGAGAACTAGAGTCAACTTAGAAAGGAAAAGAGCAGTGGTTTTTGTGCCATCCCAGTGGTTCAGAAGGAGAGACGTGTGTGTGTGTGTGTGCGCGTGCACGCATATGTGGGCCAGCTATGAGTTTGAAATTGTCCTTGCTGTCTAATCTAATTCCTCCTCTTGAACCTACCCTCACCCAATATTAGAATTGAACAGTAGCTCCCACCCACCCTAATGGAACTAAACTATCTTGAACTTATGTACAGTAGTTTCTCCCCCTTCTAGCCTCCTCTCTGAGGTCAAAATTTTTTTTTTATTCTTCAGAATTCACTCCTAGGCCCTCTCTTTTCTTAGAAAATCACATCTACACCCCACGGCTTCAGTTATCATTCAAGTACCAATAGCCTCAATTTTCTTTATCCAGTCCTGATCACTCATCTGTGCTTGAAGAGGTGGGACATAAATGACTACTCAGCATTCCACTTTGATTTCTCAAAGACCCATAAACGCAGCATGTCTAAACAATTCAACTCATGGATTCTTCGCTAAACCTACCATTTCTCCACTTCTCCCCAGTTTAATAAGTAACCCCAGACTAGGAGTGATTATTGATTACTCCTTCTCCTTGACTCCCCAAATCCTATGGGTTCTATCTCCTAAATCTCTCTCAAATCCATCAATTCTCTCCTCCCTCCAGCAGCCTATGGTTTCAGCCATCATCCTCTCCCATCAAGAAAACTCAAAAAGTTTCTTCGGGATAGAAAGCCCAGAGATAAGCCTACGCACCTATGGTCACCTAATCTGTGACAAAGGAGGCGAGGATATACAATGGAGAAAAGACAGTCTCTTTAATAAGTGATGCTGGGAAAACTGGACAGTTACATGTAAAAGAATGAAATTAGAACATTCTCTAACACCATACACAAAAATAAACTCAAAATGGATTAAAGACCTAAATGTAAGGCCAGACACTATGAAACTCTGAGAGGAAAACTTAGGCAGAACATTCTTTGACATCACAGCAAGATCCTTTTTGACCCACCTCCTAGAGAAATGGAAATAAAAACAAAAATAAGCAAATGGGACCTAATAAAACTTAAAAGCTTTAGCACATCAAGGGAAACCATAAACAAAACAAAAAGATAACCCTCAGAATGGGAGAAAATATTTGCAAATGAAGCAACTGACAAGGAATTAATCTCCAAAATATACAAACACCTCATGCAGCTCAATATTAAAAAAAAACAAATAACCCAATGAAAAACTGGGCAGAAGACCTAAATAGACATTTCTCCAAAGAAGACATACAGATTGCCAACCAACACATGAAAAGTTGCTCAACATCATTAATTATTAGAGAAATGCAAATCAAAACTACAATGAGGTATCACCTCACACCAGTCAGAATGGCCATCACCAAAAAAATCTAGAAACAATAAATGCTAGAGAGGGTGTGGAGAAAAGGGAACCCTCTGGCACCTGGTGGGAATGTAAATTGATACAGCCACTATGGAGAACAGTATGGAGGTTCCTTAAAAAACTAATAATAGAACTACCACATGACCCAGCAATCCCACTACTGGGCATATATCCAGAGAAAACCATAATTGAAAAAGATACATGCACCCCAATGTTCATTGCAGCACTATTTACAATAGCCAGGACATGGAAGCAACCTAAATGTCCATCAACAGAGAAATGGATAAAGATGTGGTACACATATACAATGGAATATTACTCAGCCATAAAAAGGAATGAAATCGGGTCATTTGCAGAGATGTGGATAGACCTAGAGACTGTCATACAGAATGAAGTAAGTCAGAAAGACAAAAACAAATATTGTGTAATATCACTTATATGTGGAATCTAGAAAAATGGTGCAGGTGAACTTAAATAGAAATAGAGACACAAATGTAGAGAACAAACTTATGGATACTAAGCAGGGGAAGGGGAAGGTGGGATGGATTGGGAGATTGGGATTGACATATATACACTACTATGTATAAAATAGATAACTAGTGAGAACCTACTATATAGCACGGGGAACTCTCCTCAATGCTCTATGGTGACCCAAATGGGGAGGAAATCTAAAAAAGAGGGGATATATGTATACGTATAGCTGATTCACTTTGCTGTACAGCAGAAACTAACACATTGTAAAGCAACTATACTCCAAAAAAAATTAAGAAGTAAAAGAAAAATCAATAAGTTTCTTAAATGGTTTACTGCCTCCATTGTCACTGTCTTCCAGTTCATTCTCCATAATGTAGCCCAAGTATTCATTTTAGAAACAAGATCTTGTCCCTCTTTCCTGCTGAACACTTCTCAGTGGTTTCCTATTCCTCTTAGGAGAGAAAAGACATGGTCCGTGACCCTTCACATGTCCCTTGAGATTCTGCAGGATCAGGCTGCCTCCTGTCTTTGCCTGCTCTTCTCTACATACTCACATTATTGGTCTTAAAAAAAAAAATTTCTCTGATGGGCCATTCTCTTTCTTGCCCCAGGACCGATATATATGCTGTCATATAATTTCTGTCTCTCCCACTTAGTCTGCCTTTACTTCTCTAGTGCCTCCTTTATGGTCAACACAAATTTCATTTCCTTAGGGAAGTATTTTTGGACTCTCCAGTACAATTTCCTCTCATCGGCTTCCACAGAACATTTCTCGTACATAGAACTCAATAAAATTGTTTGATGACTCTCTTCCCGACCAGGCTGCAATCTGTCTTGTTCAGTGCTGTGTATCTAGCAACCGGCACATTTTCTGGAAAGGAAAGTGAATGAATGAATAAATGGTTTTAGAGAAACTGTTGTAGGCTTGACTTACCATTTCAAATCCATTTGTTTTTCTTCTGGCAGAATAGAAATACCATCAAATAATAGCTCAGCTCAAATTTGGTTATCAGATCAGCAGAAAACAAGGCATTGGAGAAAAGTAACACAGCAGATATGTGCGGTTTTCTGTGGCAGAGCTGAAGATAAATGTTAGAAATATAAGACTATGCTGAAAGGGGGCCAGTGGATGGTAAATGCCGGAATAAGAAGGTGAAGCAAAAGAGAACGTTTAAGGTGGGAGGAAGAGACACAGAAATCAACTTCATAACATCTTTGCAATATCTGGGGCTTTGAGTCGGAAAGACCTGGAGCTGAATCCCAGCTCTGCCATTCACAAGCCAATTAATTAATCTGAGTCTCTGTTTCTTACTGTGACTTATTTCACACCCATAAAAAGGGTGTGAAGACTACTTTTTAATGGCAGGAAAATTCTTGGAGCATAGCAGGTGTCTGAATTGTCAGTTTCCTTCTCTAACTCGAGGTGTTTCCACTTACATTTGTTTATTTTACATTCAGTTTATCAAGCAGTAAACTTCGTGGCATATAAACTTAATGCCAGTTGTGTTTCCCACAATACACAATTTTGTGTGAGTCACAGGAGAATACATAAACCATGCCATGTAATTCAAGAGACTATTCTGTGTATCATTGGACAGTATTGAGAGAAATATAAACAGAGAATGTCAGATGGCCAAAAGATTAGCAAAAACAGGAAGCAGCTAGAGCCCTTTAGGCTGGAGAATCAAAGAGAGAGAGTGGTCCTTTGAAATGTAGCTGCTGGGGAAGAAGAATGGGAGCTGCCATGGAGGATGAGACTGCCAGAGAGGCACCTCTCACCCAAGATGCCACTTAAAGCAGAGAGGAAGTGAGACATATTCTGACTTCCCTCCTTCCAACCTCCTGCCAGTATCTCCCACTGGCCAAACCTAACTAAAGCCATTGGACAGTGACTCCTGGGAAGTATCATCTGCAGAGTCAGATCTCTGAGATGGAAAACAGAGAGGGGAAAACAGAGAATAGATCCGAGTGAAAACAGGCAAATGGCTGGCATAAACAGCAAGGAAGGGCAATCAAAAGTGATTTAATAGAACTCAGTTACCAAAAAAGAACCCTTCTGTGATGGTGGAAGCCCATCAGACCGACACAGGAAAGATTACAGATAATAGTCATTTCGCTCTTTGTGCTTTACAAAGCATTTTCAAAGGGTAATATGGTGTAATGGAAAGAAAACGAGCTTGGAAGGGGATAGCATTGGAATATAAACAACTCAAACATGAAGTAGATGTAAACAGACAGAACAAGTCTTTCACACTCTTCTTCTACTCCTCTCTCCAAATAAATAACCACTGTTACCAAATTAGCATCTGCTTTAAAATATATCTTTGTCATCTTTCCATATCACATATATAATGTTGTCTTACTATTTTTAGTAGCATCATATCCTACTCTATGCTCAGATCATAATTCATTCAATCAATTCCATACTGGGAGTCATTTGTAGTGTTTTGAATTGTTTTCTACTAAAAATCAGCTTGGGAACAATATATTTGTACAAATACCTGCAGGATAAAATTCTAAAAGTGGAATTGCTATGTCAAAGGGTAAGATGTTATACATTTTAATATATACTACTACAAGGCATTCCAAAATTTGTTTGAATTTACATTCTCTTTTGAGTTTTATAGCACTGTTTTCCAGTCAGCTCTTGATACTGCCTCAGACAAAAGCCCTGTCTGCATACAAACAAAAAGACAATTATTTATTGTGCGCAAATCTGTTCAACCAAACTTTATGCATCGTATAACTCTAAGAAACAGGATATTTGAATACAAAGGAAAAAAGTTGTTTTCCAAAAGTATCATGTCTGAATATGCAATAGTACTTTCATAGCTTTTCATCTGCTATTCTGGGAAAGTTACCTGTGACATGAAAGAAAATTTAACAATGAAAGCTGATCATGTAGAAAAAACTAAAGTATAAATTAAAATGGAAATACCCAGCATATAGGCTAGATGAAAGTTTAAGCATTTCAAATATCCTAGGAACTTCAGTTGCTCTAACAAAATAGAAATGCTCCCAGACATACGTATTTAGAGATTATTGCAAGGTTTATACACATGTGAAGTGTTTTACTTTTAAAGGCAAGGATAGGAGCCTAAATCAGGTGAGACTAATAGCAAGTTCATCATAAGGACACTAAAGATTTTTCACAATAATTTTAGAAGGAGGTCAGCCCTGTGGCTCACTGCTGAAAAGAGGCACAGCTGTCTAAGTACTTTGGGAGGTGGGCAATATATGATACAAACCATTGACAACAGGAGCCACGGCCAAGGTGCTGTTATGGTTCTCAGGCTGTCTTTGGAGACAAGAGCACATCTCCATAATGGTTCATTGCCCTGGAAGACCACCCTGCTTGCTAGATTTTACAACTACAGCTAGAGACTTTTAAAAATTCAAAACGTTATTGAATTTACAGTATCCAATACACGGAAGCAACCTAAATGTCCATCGACAAATGAATGGATAAAGAAGGTGTGGTATATACATATACAATGGAATATTACCCAGCCATAGAAAAGAATGAAATAATGCCATTTGCAGCAACAGGGATGGACCTAGAGATTATCATACTGAGAGAAGTAAGTCAGAGAAAGACAGATAGTGTATGATATCACTTATATGTGGAAGCTTAAAAAAATGATACAAATGAATTTATTTACAAAACAGAAACAGACTCACAGACATAGAAAATAAAGTTATGGTTACCAAATGGGAGGTATAAGTTAGGAGTTTGGGATTGACATACACATTACTGTATATAAAATAGTTAAAAAACAAGACCTACTGTATAGCACAGGGAACTCTACTCAATATCTTGTAATAACCTATAATGGAGAAGAATCTGAAAAACAATGTATATATTCAGTTATACATATATATATGTATATACATTTGTATAACTGAGTCACTTTGCTGTACACTTGAAACTAACACAACATTGTAAATTAACTATACTTCATTTATAAAAAATGGTTTAAAAAATTCAAAACATTATCGGAAGTAGATTTTAAACAATAAACAGCTTGAGGCACTTTAGTCAAGGAATGTGTTAATATATTTTAAAAATACATTTCTTTGGCCAACCATCCGGCTGAGTTTGCCAAGGGGCAGGAATATCTGTAAGACAGGGTGAAGTGAGGTGTTTCAACATTTACCTGTTTTACATTTACCAACATTTATCATTACTACCCCTCTAAGTAACCAGGGGCCTCTGGCTCTGGGGGATCGTTAGTGTCCTTAGCTGCTGAAAAGAGGGTGGTTTCCATAAGTCAAGTTTGAGGACAAAGTCTCTGGGCACAAATGGGACCCGCTCTTATTGGGTGGCAAGCTGTCAAAGACTGGTGGGAGGTAGGTCCTTCTTTGATGCCAGTGGGAGCTATGCTTAACTTACCAGCTTGATACAAGCAAAGCACCAAGCTTCCTGGAATGGAAATCTGATGATTTGTGGGTGATTTCTCGGCTTTCCACATGGCTCTCAAAAATTGTTGACAAATATGATTATTCAGCTGGAGATGAGTTAGGTCCTGGGTGCTGATGCCCCTCCTGTCATTGTATCACTCAGGTCTGGGTCACTAGTCTTGGTCCCACTGGCCTCTGCTCAGAGCATTGTCTTCTGTCTTCTTCCGTCCTCCTCCAGACTCTTCATCTAGATGACTGTCAAGATAGCCAAGATCTTCAGCTGTTCTTCATGATCTAATCTTTGTGTCCTGACTTCAGTACTGGATCCAAAAGATGAGAATGTGATTGTTTGATTTTTTTATTTCTCCCATGTTCTTTTCCTTAAGGCAGTAGTTAGAGGACATGGAATTTATGGGTTGGAATGGGGGCAGGAACATCACAAGAAATAGAAAAATATAAGGACTGAAAAACACAATGGCTAATATATAAAAATATCATCCTGCCCATTTTCAGAATTTGATAGTATTTTTGCAATTAAAATTTACAGAAAACAGTAAGCTATAGACCCTCCCAGTTTAGCTTTGAGCTTCTAACAGATTCTACTTCAGAAGTAGCATGTACTAATAGTCTTGCTTCAAATCTATAAGCATCCTCCTGTGGACATTATGTCAGAGAGAACTGGATGGAATGAGTTCTGTCACATGGTTCTTGTTACAATAAAGCTGTAAGAGAAGAGAGAGTTCTGTACTCTGGATGCATTGTGCTTTAGAAATGAAAAAGGAAGTTTCCCCATAACAGGCATTTCCACCTGAGAGCAATCACAATGCCCGTTGGTTCTCATGCTTTTGATAGTTCTTAACTGTGTCTAACTCTCCTGATGAGTTCCTGTCTCGGGCTCACAGATTCATATTAACTCAGGCCACAACAGTCAGATTCCTCTTGTTGAGAGGGAGTTATTTTGATCTGTACACTTTATCATTATAACATTTTCTAAAAGCCTATCTTGCAGCATTTTCCAAATCATGTTCCATGGAATCCTGGTATCCAGTGAGATGTAAAAAGGTTTGGCACAGATAAAAGGAATCTGTAGTCAAGCTACTCACTGATATTCTGCAAACTTTACCTCTTACCGTAAAGATACAGAATTAAATTAACATATAAAAGGCTCAGAGAAAAACTCCATGAAAGAAACCTGCCTCACTTTGATAAACCCAGTATTTCCCAAACTTTGCAAATACAATCTTGGTTTTATTCATCTAGTTTCGATGAGTATTACATGATCCACTTTTTGAAAAAGGCTGCTCTATACAAATGACATAATTTACTCAGGTATTTGATTCCACACATCCCTTAATAAAGAGAGATTTTATTTCCATTTAGGACAAAAACCGTACAATATTCAGAAGCATGAAAATCTTTTTTAATAGGAGAAACTTTTTTACATACTAAATTCAAAGCTTCAAGTGCTCCTTGCACAAACTGGAGAACTAAAATTTGAAGACTGTGACACAGCTAAAATGTCCATTGTGTAGACATCACTGTCATTACATAAGCCTACATTACATCAACCTTCTTTAAGGTAAGAGACCCAGATATTAGATTCAGGTAAGTCAGGAGCAGAAGAGCCACATAGAATTGGGTTTCATGGTACTCTATGCTCAGAGCAAGACCGTGAGGGTGTGACCCACAAAGCCCAGGGGCAAGGCAAGCCAATGGACAAATCAATCAAGCAGTCAGGAGCCAGGGAAATTCAGTGGCTAGAAAGCAAGTTAAAGCATTAGAACAAATTCCAGAATACTGGAAGAGTACAAGTACTAGAAGTTTAGACACAGTGAGGGGGAAAGACATACAGAAGCAAAGGTACAGGAACTAGACAGACAAACTGGAGAGGAGGCATGACGGACTAACAAAAAAGACCTTGCAGCAACGTCTGCTGTAATAAATAACTTACAAAAGAAAACATTCCTCCTGGGACAGATGACCAGAAGGGGCTATTCTAAAGTCGAAGGGCGATAGCTGGTTAGTGGTTCATCTGAGCATAGAAGGAAAAAGAAACGAAGACAAGGACAACAATGATATGGTGAGGAAGGAATCATCCGAATGTTCAAATGAGTTTGCAGGAAGAAGGATTTGACCAACTTTTATGACTGAACCATCAATTTCATAGAAGTAGTCTCAGATCGTTTATGATAATAATTCCAGTTTGACCTTTTTTCATTTACAAAATACTAATGAGTTATATGGTAGAAATACCATATCAATGCCCAAACACACCTATCATATATGTCCTTTATAAGAGATGACAAGTATTAACACATTAATAAATGCCAAATGCCAATCAATAGATGAATATTCCAATAAATATGAAGAGCCAAAATTTGAGTTAACATTATTGTGCACAAGAATTAAATATAAAGAATTTATCACTTATTTATAAATGTAGTATAATTGATTTCAGTGGATTGAATAATGTTTTATCTTTTTTAAAAATTATTTTTATTTTAGTAAAGTTTATTTTTACTTTAATAAAGCCTTTGATTCTAACCCATGGGTCACTGTTAACACAAATTAAGAAAGTGTGGTACTCACCATGTTACTCTTTCCAGGGATTTGAAAGCTGCCCATGGCAGGTCATTGCAATGGCTTTGCATTAGCCAGAGCAAATATATTGAGTAGTATTTGGCAGAACTGATCCTAGGGTTTCTCTTAATCAATAATTTTATTGATGACCTGATCAAAAAGTTTATAGTATGTTAACCATATTACCGAAGAGCTTGCGTTAGGTGGGTTTCTAAGATTTTGGAATTAAGTCCAATATGATTTTTACTAAAAGAATGTATCACATTTGCAAAAACACAGTGAAATTCGACAAAAACATATGCGGGTTAATTTAGGTAAGAAAAAGAACCTGAAAAGCAATATAGGGTGTGGAAATAGTAATTGATCATATATATAGAAAAATGATCCATGTCAGCGTAATACAGATATATTAATATGATTAACTTATAAAAATAATTTCAGAGTATCTCATAAGAGGACTCTGAGAATTTGTTATGAGCAGACTTTGAAGAGAGAGTGGTCCTACATATGGATCTGTATAAAAGTGACAACCTTAAAGGGGTGGAGAGCGTCCTGATTGGCACATAGCATGTCCTCTATTGGTGTCTATTGACACTGCATCTGTCAGGATTTGGTCAGGAAGACAGAGGCCACGTCATGCATCCCAGGCATAAAGGATCTTAGTATAGGAAGCATGGGCTTAAATAACTATTGGAGCAGCAGGGAAAGTAAGGTCAGGGAAGCAACACTGCTGACCTCAGCACTGAGATGATCCTTCATACCAACGAAGCAGATGCAGTGAACGTCTTGTCTGCCCACCGCTTTGCTTGCAGCTGCCTTCAGAGGTTAATAGCCATTCCTTTTCTTCTACCTTTCACATCTTATAAGAGAACTTCTCACTGTTACACTTGGCCCCAGAGCCATGTGAGGAATGGGATTCTGGGGAAGATAATTCTTGCTCTAGAAAAAGGTGATAGTGTGATAATGTGATACAGCAATCCAGCACAACTATATAAATGAAGATCCTATGAAGAAAGGATAAAATAATTTGTATGTTTAGCCTGAGGAAGACGGACTATGACAGGTTTTCACAAAATTTTTGACATGTTGTGAAACCAGGTTAAAATTCTTAGCTGATTCTGTTTGTAAATGATTGAGTCAACTATAGCCACAATAGTAACTAACAACCTCAACATTTCAGCGGCTACAGTAACAAGCATTATGTCTGACCCGTATGCCTACGGGTCAGACAGGCAACTACTGATCTCACCTGGGCTGGAGAATTAATTCCAGGTCAAGGTTTAGATTCTGGTCTGCTCTACGTGGCCTTGTTTTTAAGAGCTACCTAGGAGAGGCAGATTAATGGTCCCCCAAAGATGTTCACATCTTTCTCCCCGGAAACTGTGAATATGTTTTTTTCCACGGCCCAGGGCAATGAAGATTGCAGATGGAATTAAAGTTGTTAATCAGCTGACCTAGAGAGGGAGATAATATCTTGAATTATCCTGGATTATCTGGGTGGACCCATTGTAATCACAGGGTGCTTAGAAGTAGAAGTAGGAGAAGAAGGAGAGACAGAGAAGCAGAGGGAGAAGCAGAGAGAGGGCAGCACGAGGAGAACTTGGCTCAAAGACACTGGCTTTAAAGAGAGAAAAAGGAGCCATGAACCAAGGAAGGTGGGCACCTTCTAGAAATAAGAAAGAGCAAGGAAACAGATTGTCCCCAGAGCCTCTGGAGGAATACAGCCTTACTGACACCTTGACTGTAGCTCAGTGTTATCCATTTTGATTGAGAAAATCAGATAGAAAGGAAAAAAACAGACTTTTAGAAAGAGATGATTACTCTGACTGATGACGATGATAGTAATTCATAAACTGAAAGGTGTTGGGTAAGTCTGCACACTTAATCCTCAGGAAGCAAGGAAGAGAGTGAGAGAGGAAAGAAGAGAGAGAAACTAAGGAAGCATAGAGGCTCCTGGGAGAGTAAAGGTGTTTGGTGGCAGTCAGATAAGAGCTTCATAAAGCAGCTGAATTTCTCTATCAGTCCTTTTTCCATTAAGTTTTGTATTGGGGGAAGGAATAAAAGCTTTCTAGCCTCTCCTAATAGCCAACTAATTGTGTATGTCATGTATATTATATATATCCACTTTATACATATACATTGTATGGAATGATATGGTATATAGATTAAAATATAATGTATACCATAAATTATGCTATATATTATAATGTTATAGTATACATTATAAATACATATACATCTATATTTTGTATACACATATATGAGCGAGTCTTCTCAGTGAAATTTCTCTGTAGCTATATCATTTCCCTCTTAAACTGTTCTTCGTGAGCAAGGTTTCTGAGAGCTCTCTGACCTCAAGGGTTAATTTTTAAAGCTACATTTCAAGGTTTCCCTTTTAAAAATGTATCTTCCTTATGAATAAATATTGTAGAAAGAGGCAGATGAGGTGATCGATTGCCTTGGGTATGTCCTCAGTCATAGGAACTTCTCTCTGAAGGATGGAAATTGCTTCCATCTTTCAAAGTGAAACAATGGAGAGAAGGCTGGATTAACTCACTGAGATGTTGGGGAAAATTCCAAACTTTCAATGAGAGGGATGGTTTAAGCCGTTTCCCAGGCGGCAGTGATTGTGATGGAAACCACCGTGTGGCCAGGAGGAAGTGGTCCTTGTGCTGCTGCCTGCCATGCTGAGTGCTCTGCTGTCCCCTTGGCACCTGCCTCTACATCATTAGTACTCACTGCAGCGTCTCTACTACATTAGTACTCATTTCTTCTGTTACTCTAGCTTCACATACATTTTTGTTCTTGCCAGAGACAGAGGATTTCTTGAGATTGAGGACTATGCTGTACCCACAGTGATTTCATGATCATCACATGCATTAATAATGAATGAACGGGCTTCCCTGGTGGCGCAGTGGTTGAGAGTCCGCCTGCCAATGCAGGGGACACGGGTTCGTGCCCCGGTCCGGGAAGATCCCACGTGCCGCAGAGTGGCTGGGCCCATGAGCCATGGCCACTGAGCCTGCGCGTCCGGAGCCTGTGCTCCGCAACGGGAGAGGCCACGACAGTGAGAGGCCCGCGTACCACAAAAAAAAAAAAAAAAAAAAGAATGAACAAATGGTTTTCCATTCCATTCGTTTCTATCTGTCTTTGTCCATGTGTACACACACACACACACGCATCATCATCATCATCATCATCATCATCATCATCACAATCACCATCCAAATATTTCCCCCTAGACTCCTATGCAGTCAGTTCCCTCGCTACCATCCACTCTTCATTTCTGCTGGGGTCGCCCTCTACCTCCCTGACTCTTGCATAGCTGCATCTCCTGTGGGTCTCAACCAGGTTCTCTCTTCAGCTTGCCCAAGAGCACAGTTTAGGAGCTGTAGTGTTTAGGTACATTACAGAGAAGGATAGGGTCTAATAGGAAACAGTAACAGAGGTTCTTCTCTCATAGAATCCCCTGCCTGGATGATCAGCCCCGTTTGGCATTTAGGCCCAAGCCCACATTTCAGGGCAAGGCATTGCATGAGTTAGGCTGGCTTCCTGCCCTGACCTCACCTCCCAGTCTTTCCACCTGTGCTCTCCTGTGCCCAGTCTGTTCAGCAGCTTTCTTGGAAAACACAAGTTCATTTCCATGGAGGTGCAGAGGACTCCTTCTGAGTACATTTCATTGTAAAAGAAAAGGGGAAATGCTTAAAAGAGGTAACTGTGCTGATGGTAGAATTCCAGGCTTTAGTGGAGAAGGTGTTTTAAGCTATCAAGAGTGTTCCGCCTCATGAGAAAACAGACAGTACACATGTACCACCTCTATTTCAACCCATGTCAAATGTGAAGCAGGATTAGCTCTTTGCTGTAGTCTGTGCAGGATGCTGTATCAGAATGCCGTAGACTGGGGGTCTTATAAACAACAGAAATTTGTTTCTCACAGTTCTGGTGGCTGGAGATCCAAGATCAAGGCACTGGCAGATTTGGTGTCTGGTGAGGGTACACTTCCTGCTTCATAAATGGCTGTCTTTTCACTGTCCTCACATGGTGGAAGGGGCAAGGAAACCTTCTAGGGTCTCTTTTATAAGGACACTAATCCTATTCATGAGCACTCCATCCTCATGACCTAATCACCTCCCAAAGACCCCCACCTCCAAATACCATCACATTGAAGGTTAGTTTTTAACATATGAATTTTGGCAGGATACAAATATTCCGTCTATAGTACACTTCTTCTTCAAATTCACTGTAAATAATCCACTCACCAAGGTCCCTAAACAATATGCAGGAAATGGAGAAAGGGTTTTACACTACCCAGTGGGCAGCATTTACATCAAAAACTCACATTCAGCATTCTCATCCTCAGTCCCCACAAATACACCTCTGTCTCTTCTCCAAATCTCCAGACTTGCCCACCTGTACCCCTCTATCCTGACAATGAGACTTTCCAAATACCCAGGATCCACTCTGCTCAGAATACGAGGAGCATTTTCTGTTACACATAAAATAGTTCAGACTCTGAGGTAAGAACTGGAAACCCGAGCTTTCTTCTTCATGTGTGTAAAATTCTTGGTCATATGTGCATTTATGTATGTATGTTACATCAAGGGAGGCTCTTCTTGGATATTTACTAGTTCAAATGGTTTCCCCAGATTGTTTTCCAGAATGAAAAAACTAGCAATTGGAATTAAAAATTCAAATTCAAATTAAAAACGGTTATTGTTTTAAAGCCTGTGTGAAAGAGCTCTAGGTTACTGGGATTCTTTCATCATGACAACCTTAAAATATGCAATCTGTTACAGCAATAGGGTTCTTATCAGTTAAAAGGTTAAATTGTAAGCGGCTGAAGAGGCTGACTCTTCCAGCTTAGCACAGAGTGAAGAATTTATTACGTCATCATGATCTCATTTAGTATGTGGGGTAAATAGCCTCATTAAGAACATAATGTTAAGGAGATTCGTGAGGTTTCCAGCAGGGCAGAGAAGTCAACGGAGGGGGAGGGGAAGGCCAGCCGATGGAAATAGGCCTTGGATGAGACTGTGTTCTTGTTCTGTCTGCTGCCTATAAACGGTCATTTTAAGAAGAATGCTGTCCATCAGAGAAGGAGAAAAGGCCCTATTAGAAGATTGAGGCCCCCAACCCCCCCCCCCAGAGTTTTTTTCCAGAGGTCATGTGGCTGCAATCCAGTAATAGACAGCCGGTTGAGGAAGTCTGAAAGCCAAGACTGAGAAAGTGTAGGAAAGGTAACAATCTCTTCAATTAGCAGCAGCATGTCTTTAACCCAGAGCTGGCCCCTTAGCACAGCTGGAAAGCAAGGGAAGGTCATTTTCATTGTCCCCACTCTTCTTTATCTTGTATGAAATCTTTTCCTTAACTCCCAGCACAAATGACTTCTACTCTGAATGCCCCCAATCCAAACTTTGAGCGCAAGAATCTTTATTCAACTCCTCTGATGGTCTAGGGCCCCATGTGGCATGATCTTGACCTTTCCATCCTTCTGAAGGTCACATGCTGCCTCTAGAGCCCTCATGGCTTACCCTCTCTGGCTCACCCTCCAACTCATCCTGTTGAGATTTACCTGCCCTCCTCTCCTCATAGCTTTGCAGGATTAGCTTGACAAGGTGACATGAAAGAGAGACTAATGTCTGCAGATGGGCTAAATGGAGAAGTCCAAGGGGCCACAGCTCACAGGGCCATCAGTGATCCCTCCCCTCCAGGGCAGAAATGCATCCTAGCGGTGGGTTTTTGGAGGAAGCTCTTCCTCTGGGGCTTTCTCTCACAAAAGATTTTCATGAATATTTCTGAGCAGGTGGGTTCTATTTGGTGGGAGAGGAGAAAGACAATACTTTTGGGAAATAAGTAAAAAGAATAGATGGAGCAACAGTCCTTCTAGGCTAGGAACTATCTTTCTAAAGCATGGAGAAGACCCAGTTTTAAAGGTCCCAAGGTATTAGTAAATATCAATGATAGTAATGCCTTCCCCCATGCTTATCATTGAGAAAATGGTCAAATTTCCCTGAGAAAGGGGTTTCTGGTGATTTTTTAGGAGGTAAATCTCTAATGTTCCAATATTGTGAAATGATAGTATTAACTTTACTGGACAGTCACATAATATTGGCATTTAAAGATGGTGGGGAAACTTTCAGAAACTATAGTTATTTTTGCTCAACTATATCTGTGACTCTGGTTGTCACAACTCTGGGTGCTAATATTAAAAAGAGGAGATGTAAAAATGATCTCACATTTACATACCATTAACCACTGTAATAGGGTAGGAATGAACTTAGGTAGCTCATAGATTGCAGAGTTATTGCCTTGTGGATAGATAGGGAACCATAAAAATGTCACGGCCAAGTAAAAATGAGTGAAACTTTAGTGCTAACTCCTCTGTGGAGGCTTGTCATTGTACTTTCAGTGTCCTGATATTTAAAAGAAAGTAAACTACAGCGGCTTAAGATCTAATTCATTGTGCTACTTTTGGGCTTCTAGTTGTTTTATTCTATGACTTTTGGATCATACATTCCTGGCTTAGGATAAGAAAAATGGGTAAAATACACAGAAATAAACCGAGGCAAGTAGACCTTTATAGGGTATCCTATATTGGTCATTTTGGAGTATGAGGAATCTACCAGAGAAGAAAACCACTGTCTGGCTTCCATTGTAATGCAGTGGCTGGATTGAGGGGGGAAAAAAAATGAAAAACAATTAGGGAAGAATACAATAATATTATGAAGAGAGAGAAAAGCTATTTCCCGAATCTGGAACTACACATCATAATTCCAACTATGAAGATCCTAGTCAGTGGCTAATGTATCTTTTTTCTGCCACAGCAAATTTAACAGTCTTAAAGAAGATAGAAAGACAGAACCTCTGCCCCACTATCTTCCTCCACCAACTGCCTACCCCTTCCCTCTTCAGAATTTGGACTAGAAATACAAGGATAGAAAACTTGGCAGTTTATAGTGTCCTGTTACAAATGCTGTATTTTAAAATCTGTTTAATTGAATTATAATTGATGTACAATATTATATAAGTTATAGGTGTACAACATAGTGATTCACAATTTTTGAATGTTATATTCCATTTATAGTTATTGTAAAATATTGTCTATATTCTCGGTGTTGTACAGTGTGTCCTTGTAGTTTCACACATAGCATTTTGTGCTTTGAAGTAGCCCAAACACTGCCCAATCCTATCACTTTCACCTCTCTGATGCCATACACAGCATTACTTCATTCTGTATCCACTCAGGCATCAAAATGCACAGAAACTTTAAGGTAGGAAGTAGAACAAAACAGGAAGTCACACATTAATTCCTGAGAGGTGCAATTTGAACATGGAAAATGCCACAGTTAATTCTAAAATGTATAAAACTTCGAGTAGCAGTGAATGTTAGAGATTATAACAGTTTGTGTGTTTGATTAATTCAGATGACCAGAAAGATAATCCACAGATTGAGAAAAACCCTCCTCAATTCAGCTGAGTTGTATTATGTGAAAACCGTTTAGACACTCATGCAAATCACTCCTGAACTGCCTCTTCCATGACCTCATTTCATCTCCATTTCTTACACAAAGTCCCTAAGCATTTTCACATCATTTCCTCCTGTTCAATTAGAGTTAACATTCCAGGCAGGAACAAAAACCTTTGGATTACTAGATTTATTATAACCAGTGGAATATCATGCTCCTCTTTTAAGACATATTGCTAAACTCTCATCGTTTCCAAAATCCTGAATATGATCATTATACTATGTTCCACCTGGTTCAAAGTGAACCTGATCCTTGCAACAGGGAGGAAAACAAAGAGCTGATTATACACTGTGTTAACATGGGGAAAATGCAAACCTCTCTAAGTTCTGTGTTGTGTAAATGTGGATAATAATAATACTTTTACACAGCCATATGATAAGAATTAAGTGAGATAAAGCAATTAGTACACCACTTGATATAGAGTAAGATCTTAATGAAGTAACAGTTATTCTTATTAAAATAAAATGAGCTATGAAATAATAATTTGAGACTATATATATAGTCAAAGCAACAAAGGACAATACATAACTTTAAACATATTTTAGCAATACAAAATGGGAATAAGTAAACTAAGCATTAAATAAAGTTAGAAAAAGAAAAATATGTTTAGCATAAAAAGTATAAAACTGGAGAGAGAAAGGAGCTTCAAGATGGTGGAAGAGTAAGACGTGGAGATCACCTTCCTCCCCACAAATACATCAGAAACACATCTACATGTGGAACAACTCCTACGGAACACCTACTGAATGCTGGCAAAAGACCTCAGACTTCCCAAAAGGCAAGAAACTCCCCCATGTACCTGGGTAGGGCAAAAGAAAAAAGAATAAACAGAGACAAAAGAGTAGGGACGAGACCCGCACCAGTGGGAGGGAGCTGTGAAGGAGGAAAAGTTTCCACACACTAGGACCCCCTTCACGAGCAGAGACTGCGGGTGGCGGATGGGGGGAGCTTCGGAGCCACGGAGGAGAGCACAGCCACAGGGGTGCGGAGGGCAAAGCGGAGAGATTCCCGCACACAGGAGCAGTGACGACCAGCACTCACCAGCCTGAGAGGCTTGTCTGCTCACCCACCAGGGCGGGCGGGGGCTGGGAGCTGAGGCTCGGGCTCCAGTGGTCAGATCCCAGGGAGAGGACTGGGGTTGGCTGCGTGAACACAGCCTGAAGGGGGCTAGTGCGCCACGGCTAGCCTGGAGGCAGTCCGGGAAAAAGTCTAGAGCTGCCAAAGAGGCAAGAGAGCCTCTTTGTTTCCTGGTGCTCAAGGAGAGGGGATTAAGAGTGCCACTTAAATGAGCTCCAGAGATGGGCGCGAGCCGCGGCTATCAGCGCGGACCCCAGAGACAGGCATGAGATGCTAAGGCTGCTGCTGCCGCCACGAAGAAACCTGTGTGCAAGCACAGGCCACTACCCACACCTCCCCTCCCGGGAGCCTGCACAACCTTCTGAGACTGAAGCAGGAAGAAATAGAAAATATGAACAGACCAATCACAAGCACTGAAATTGAAACTGTGATTAAAAGTTTTCCAACAAACAAAAGCCCAGGACCAGATGGCTTCACAGGCGAATTCTATCAAACATTTAGAGAAGAGCTAACACCTATTCTTCTCAAACTCTTAGAAAATATTGCAGAGGGAGGAACACTCCCAAACTCATTCTACGGGGCCACCATCACCGTGATACCAAAACCAGACAAAGATGTCACAAAGAAAACTACAGGCCAATATCACTGATGAACATAAGTGCAAAAGCTCTCAACAAAATACTAGCAAACAGAATCCAACAACACATTAAAAGTATCATAGGGCTTCCCTGGTGGCGCAGTGGTTGAGAGTCCGCCTGCCGATGCAGGGGACGCGGGTTCGTGCCCCGGTCCGGGAAGATCCCACGTGCCGCGGAGCGGCTGGGCCCGTGAGCCATGGCCGCTGAGCCTGAGCGTCCAGAGCCTGTGCTCCGCAACGGGAGAGGCCACAGCAGTGAAAGGCCCGCGTACTGCAAAAAAAAAAAAAAAGTATCATAGACCATGATCAAGTGGGGTTTATCCCAGGAATGCAATGATTCTTCAGTATACACAAATCAATCAATGTGATACACCATATTAACAAATTGAAGGAGAAAAAACATATGATCATCTCAATAGATGCAGAGAAAGCTTTTGACAAAATTCAACACCAATTTATGATAAAAACACTCCAGAAAGTAGGCATAGAGGAAACTTACCTCAACATAATAAAGGCCACATATGACAAACCCATAGCCAACATCATCCTCAATGGTGAAAAACTGAAACCATTTCCACTAAGATCAGGAACAAGACAAGGTTGCCCAGTCTCACCACTCTTATTCAACATAGTTTTGGAAGTTTTAGCCAGAGCAATCAGAGAAGAAAAAAAAAATAAAAGGAATCCAAATCAGGAAAGAAGTAAAGCTGTCACTGTTTGCAGATGACATGATACTATACATAGAGAATCTTAAAAAAGCTACCAGAAAACTACTAGAGCTAATCAAGGGATTGGTAAAGTAGCAGGATACAAAATTAATGCACAGAAATCTCTGGCATTCTTATACACTAATGATGAAAAATCTGAGATTGAAATTAAGAAAACACTCCCATTTACCATTGCAACAAAAAGAATTAAATACCTAGGAATAAACCTACCTAAAGAGACAAAAGACCTGTATGCAGAAAATTATAAGACACTGATGAAAGAAATTAAAGATGATACAAATAGAGGGAGAGATATACCATGTTCTTGGATTAGAAGAATCAACATATTGTGAAAAAGACTCTACTACCCAAAGCAATCTACAGATTCATTGCAATCCCTATCAAACTACCAATGGCATTTTTCACAGAACTAGAACAAAAAATTTCACAATTTGTATGGAAACACAAAAGACCCCAAATAGCCAAAGCAATCTTGAGAAAGATAAACAGAGCTGGAGGAATCAGGCTCCCTGACTTCAGACTATACTATAAAGCTACAGTAATCAAGACAGTATGGTACTGGCACAAAAACAGAAATATAGATCAATGGAACAGGATAGAAAGTCCAGAGATAAACCCACGCACATATGGTCACCTTATCTTTGATAAGGGAGGCAAGAATATACAATGGAGAAAAGACAACCTCTTCAATAAGTGGTGCTGGGAAAACTGGACAGCTACATTTAAAAGAATGAAATTAGAGCATTCCCTAACACCATACACAAAAATAAACTCAAAATGGATTAAAGACCTAAATGTATGGCCAGACACTCTCAAACTCTTAGAGGAAAACATAAGCAGAACACTCTATGACATAAATCACAGCAAGATCCTTTTTGACCCACCTCCTAGACAAATGGAAATGAAAATACATAAATGGGACCTAATGAAACTTAAAAGCTTTTGCATAGCAAAGGTAACCATAAACGAGACGAAAAGACAACCCTCAGAATGGGAGAAAATATTTGCAAATGAAGCAACTGACAAAGGATTAATATCCATAACTTACAAGCAACTCATGCAGCTCAATATCAAAAAAGCAAAAACCCAATCCAAAAATGGGCAGAAGACCTAAATAGACATTTCTCCAAAGAAGATATACAGATTGCCAACAAACACAGGAAAGAATGCTCAACATCATTAATCATTACAGAAACGCAAATCAAAACTACAATGAGATATCATCTCACACCGGTCAGAATGGCCATCATCAAAAAATCTACAAACAATAAATGCTGGAGAGGGTGTGGAGAAAAGGGAACACTCTTGCAGTGTTGGTGGGAATGTAAATTGATACAGCCACTATGGAGAACAGTATGCAGGTTCCTTAAACGACTGAAAATAGAACTACCATACGACCCAGCAATCCCACTACTGGGCATATACCCTGAGAAGACCATAATTCAAAAAGAGTCATGTACCAAAATGTTCATTGCAGCTCTATTTACAATAGCCAGGTCATGGAAGGAACTTAAGTGTCCATCAACAGATGAATGGATCAACAGATGAATGTGGCACATATATACAATGGATTATTACTCAGCCATAAAAAGAAATGAAATTGAGTTATTTGTAGTGAGGTGGATTGAGCTAGAGTCTGTCATGCATAGTGAAGTTAGTCAGAAAGAGAATAACGAATACCGTATGCTAACACATATATATGGAATCTTAAAAAAAAAGACGACATGAAGAACCTAGGGGGCAAGACGGGAATAAAGACTCAGACATACTAGAGAATAGACTTGAGGACATGGAGAGGGAGAAGGGTTAGCTGTGACAAAGTGAGAGAGTGGCATGGACATATATACACTGCCAAACATAAAATAGATAGCTAGTGGGAAGCAGCCGCATAGCACAGGGAGATCAGCTCGGTGCTTTGAGACCACCCAGAGGGGTGGGATAGGGAGGGTGGGAGGGAGGGAGACACAATAGGGAAGAGATATGGAGATATATGTGTATGTATAACTGATTTACTTTGTTATAAAGCAGAAATTAGCATACCATTGTAAAGCAATTATACTCCCAATAAGGATTTAAAACAAACAAACAAACAAAAACTAGACAGAAATCACTGCATGAGAAAACAGAAAAGCTGGAACATTAATGTAGTTTCTATACTAATATTGTGAAGCATCTCATTAAGTGGAGAAAACATCTTCAAGTCCCATCAGCCAAACCCAGAAAACGCAAATGTACATTAGCATATAAAAGGTCATACAAGCAGGTACTAAGGAAATTATAGCAGTTATAAGAAAATAGAATAACATTTAACATTAAATTACAACATATCACTGATACAGATTATATTCTAGATAAACACTCACAACATCATAACCCTTATAAGAAGCCAAAACTTGACTCATCCAATAACCATCCCAAGTCCACCTGGTCTGTCAGTTTCCACCATTACCTGCCTAGTCCAGGGATTGGAAGAGTTTTCTGTAAAGGACCAAATAATCAATATTTCAGGCTATGCAAGCCATAAAGTCTTTACAGCAACTGCTCAATTTTGTTATTGCAACAGGAAAGCAGCCACAGATATTGTAAATTAATGAGTTTGGCTGTGTTTCTACAAAACTTTATTGATAAAAACAAGTGTGGATCCAGATTTGGGCCAGTTTGTAGACTCTTGATCTAGTCCAAGTTACTAGCATCACTAGACCAGATTGTATCAGTAGTTTCCCACAAATTAACTTGCACTTATTCTGCATACCAGCATCACCACACTGTTCTTCACACTGCAGAAAGGCAAATCTAATTAGGTAACAAACTTCTGATTTGCCCTTAGCATTTTTAATACATTTGCTCTTAGGATAAAGGCAGAAATTAGTAAGGAAGTCCACAATGCCCTCAATTGTCTGGCCCCCATCTGCTCCTCACGCAGGTTTCCTTTCAGTCCCTTCCATCACCCTGCTTCCTCTTATTACCACAGGACTCTTGAATATGCTTGTTTTCTTGACCTAGATGCTCCTACTCTTACTCTTCCCTAATCAACATCTGGTAACTTATACTCCAGCTCATGTTTCACCTCCTCAGCTAATCATTCTCTGATCTACCTGCCTATTACAAAACTCCTGGCTTTTCCTAGCACTATATTGTTTGAGCTGCAATTTTATATATATTTGTTGCAGTTGGATCTCTCTGTGTCTCCCCACTAGATTATATACCCCAAGAGGGCAGGAGATATTTCTGGTCTGTTGACCATTTTGTCCTTAGTACCTAGCATCATATTTGGTACATGACAGGAGCTCAATAATTATTTGTTGAATGAGCAAACAAACTAAAGAATACATAAACAAATAAATGAATTGTGGAGCAAATTTAAACACATCAAATAAATACTTGCATTAAAGATTCCAAGGCTAGTTATAAAATGATTTGTTTCAACTTTATTAGTTCCCAGGCTTATTAAAAAGTTCCAGAGCATAGGAAAAGTTCCACAACAAGGAAAAGAAAAGTTGGGGATCCTATTTTTGCAATATACTTTCTTGACAGATTTGACCCAATCATCAGTATGGTTTCAGCTTTCCAGTTGATTTCAATGTGCACCCAAGGATGAGATCCATACATCCAGGTAGCCTCACCTGGAGGAGGATGGTAGGAAGTGGGTGGCTCTTGTAAGAGCCTTGGGTCACTGATATCAGATTTAGATATTTCCAATGAAGTAAACCTCTAGTCATGTGTATTTTTATGATTAAACACCACATTTATAAGTGACACTGAGATGACAAGATTAGGATGCATTTTTATCTCTCCAATTACTTTGAGAACCAGGACATGTCAATCCAAGAGTAGCTAGACAAACAATAGAACAAAGAGCCTTGAACTCTATGCTGGCCTATATAAGAATTTATTTTAAGATAAAAGTGATTTAACATATCAGTAGCAAAATAAATGATTATTTCAATAAATGATCCTAGAAAATTGCTTAACTATTCAGAAGAAAGTAAAGATCTCTAGCTCATACAATAATCCAAGTAAATTCTAGTTAAATATACAAGATGAAACTATAAAACAACCTGAAGTTTAAAAAATGGTGAATATTTATTTCAAATCATGTAAGGACTTCCTAAAGCATAAAAGTACTGACAGAAATAGCAAATAAAAATCAATGACCTGCCTACATAAAATATACATTCTTACATACTATATATATATATATATATATATATATATATATATATATATATAAAAATAGATTAAAAGACAAAGTGAGACAATTTTTTTTTTTTTTTTCGGTATGCGGGCCTTTCACTGTTGTGGCCTCTCCCGTTGTGGAGCACAGGCTCCGGACGCACAGGCTCAGCGGCCATGGCTCACGGGCCCAGCCGCTCCGCGGCATGTGGGATCTTCCTGGACCGGGGCACGAACCCGTGTCCCCTGCATCGGCAGGCGGACTCTCAACCACTACGTCACCAGGG
Organism: Grampus griseus; assembly: GCF_964374135.1. Lineage (NCBI taxonomy): Eukaryota > Metazoa > Chordata > Mammalia > Artiodactyla > Delphinidae > Grampus > Grampus griseus. Next base: position 43,693,318 of record NC_139006.1, on the reverse strand, counting down.
AAGCCCCGAGACAATTTTTAATAAATGTGGAAGAGTTAAATCTTAAAATTTGTTTTAAAAATTATTAAAACTTAGGGAGAAAATAGGCAAAGAGCATTATATGAATGAAAAAAGAAATTAAAAATTTGCTGACACATTAAAAACACATGTCCGATTTCACTAATGTTATAAAAATTGCCAATTTAAGCTATTATGAGACATCATTTTTCAGGTATACAGTTGGTCTGTTTTTTCTTTCCTTAATGATAATTTTCAGTGTTAAAGAGGGCAAAGTGCAATGTTTACTTTCATGTATGGTTGGTGCCAGTGTAAATTGATAAACTTTGAAGAGAGCAAATTAGGAACCAAAAGCCCTTAGAAATTATAACTTTGGCCCAGTAATACCTCTTCTAGGAATTTATTATGTGCAATGATATTTATGGCAGTGTTATTTGCAGTAGGAAAACACTGAAACACCCTAAATAATAATAATATGAGAATGGTCAAAATAAAATAATGTGTTCCTTGTGACTTAATATTATGCATTCGTTTAAATTCATGCTACTGAAATCTCTGTCAGGGTCACTGGGAAATGTCCATGATTGAATCAGAGTATAACAAAGCATGAACTAATCAGGATATTAAAACTCCGTGGTGGTGGTGGTGGTGGTGGGGTGTGTGTGTGTGTGTGTGTGTGTGTGTGTGTGTGTGTGAGATTAACATGCCAACAGCAGATCTCTCTGGATCAAAAACTAAAATTAATTTTTATTTTATTCTCTACCATTGTCTTTATTTCCCAAATTTCATCAAGTAGTCATTTTTTCAATCAGAAAAAAAAATGTATTCTAAATTAAAGAAAAATACAACCTTATATTCTCAGATACCACTTGCCTTTCCTCTTTTTATTACCTTCTCTACTGGTATGAATTAGTCCCAAAAAGAGAGGAATTAACAACTGGTAAATTCAGATAACAGTCTGTTTTTGATGTTTGTATTATAGTCCTTTCTCTTTTTTTTTTTAACATTAAGTTTAAGCTTTGCAGTCACGTTTGGAAAAGAGACTCCAGCATGAATCATGTGTGTGGGATACTGATCTTTATCAGAGAATAATATTTAATCATTATCTTTCCAGATCTAATTGACAGAATGTCACAGCTCCACAAAATACACATTTTGCTTAAGATGATAGAAAACCAAGCTAAAGCTATCAGGAAGAAGCAGCATATTGGGCGGGTAAATATACCGGTGACACTTATCTTATGAGGTTGTGTCATTTAACTGAATTCTCTCTATATTTGAAATTTTCTAACATACGCTGTCTTTGCAGCATAGTATTAGACCTCAGCCTTGCCACTGCCTTTCAAGTTATATTTCTATTTGTTAACCATTAGCAGATTTGATTTTGGATTAAATGTCAAAAGAGAAATAGGACCTCTTCCCAGCTCCTGTGCCCACAGTTTTCAGCCTTCTCGGAAGATACATTTAACAAAAAATGCCTTATATACATGTGGTGATGCTGTTATCTTGCTTAGCCCAGTGGTATTCATTCCTTGACATCTATAGCCCTTCAGAGAATAATTCAAATTTCTGGGTAGATCTGTGCAAAGGGGAAGAGAACCCTCTGCTTTGGAACCATCCATTCAATCCAGACCAGATAGGGATACAGCCTAAGAAAACTGCATTTTGGCTAAAGGATGTGACTTTAGCCACTCATTTAATCCTTTACAACAGCACTAAGGATTTAATGTTATCCCTATTTCATAGGTGAGGAAACTGAGGTATAGACTCAGAGACAGCAGTGAAAATTAATTGTATTTCTATATAGTAGGAAAAACAATTGAAAATAAAATAATACCATTTAAAATGGTATCATAAAAAATATTAGGAATATTTTGACAAAATATGCAAGATCTCTATAGTGAAAGATATAAAATATAGCTGAGAAAAATTTAAAACCTGAATAAAGAGGGAAAGATACCCCATGTTCATGGATTGAAACACTCCATATTTTAAGGTGTCAATTTAAAAGATTGATCTGTGAGTTAAAATTTATCATAATTCCAGCAGGCTATTTTGTAGAAATTAAAACAATGATTCTAAAATTTATGTCAAAATACAGAAGACCTAGGATAGCCAAATCTATAAGACCTGAGTTGGAAAACTAACACTCTGATTTCAAGGTTTAGTATAAACCCACAGTAATCATAACAATGTTGTATTAGCATAGGGATAGTAAAACAAAAATCAATGAAACAAAATAGAGATTTCAGATAGAAACCCACACATACACAGTCGATTAATTTTCTACAAGGTACCAAGGCAATTCAATGAACAAAGATAGAATCTGAGAGTAGGGTCTGGTCTTGTGATTGCAACTCTGACTAAAACAGGACTCACTACATCAGCATTCGAAGGGGAGAAGCACCAGTTAACTCCCTGGGCATAAGGCAGATTTAGCTCTGATTAGAACCCAGGTCTTCCTGATGCCATAGCTCATGCTTTTTCCACTGTGCTCTACTGCATCCGAAGATGGGCTTGCAATTTGGGGTTGTTACTGAATTATAATACTGCTCGCTGGAAACAAATAACTGTCATAGATTTCACTTACTAAAAATATTTAATAACTGCTCTCATTCCTTGTCACAAAACAAAGCCACAATATAGGCATGAAAAAAATAGCAAAACACTATCTAGGATATGACACTGCCCAGTATCCTCTCCATGTGATAAAAAATATGTGTGCCTGTGCTTTCTTTGGTATTTAATTCCATCCTATATATTCATACTGTAGATAGGGTCTCAAATGTAAGATTTTACAATGGGAGACATGCACAAACCAGAATTTTCCTATTTGTTCTTTTGGGGGGAGGGGTTCCATTTGTTTTGTTTATTGTAAAACAATGCAGTCAAAACATGCATAATCAATGACATGTTTATAAGAACTAAAATGGGTACACAGACATCAACTTTATTCTTTGTCTGTATAAAACAAGTTTCCCTGTCAGCACTAGGTAAATAGCTGGTGATCTGGAACATGCTTTTGGTATGTGACATATTTGAATATGAATGTTGTTTGGTATCACTTTTTGTGTATGTTTGTTTTAAAGTAAACTTTTTATTTTGAGATACTTATAGATTTGTGTGCATTTGTAAGAAATAATACAAAGAGATCCTGTATACTCTTTACCCAGTTTCCTCCAATAATATCATCTCGCAAAATTGTACTACAAAATTATAGCACAACTAGGATATTGATATAGTCAAGATACAAAGTATTTTCTTCACCACAAGGATACCTCATAGTACCCTTTATAGGCGCACCCACTTATCCACTTCCCTCCCACCTCCATCCTCTGCAAAATCCCAGGCAAACACTAAGTTGTTCTCCATTTCCGTAACTTTGTTATTTCAAGAATGTTATATAAATGGAATCACAACCTTGTATAGCCTTTCAAGATTGCCTTTTTTTTTTTTTTCCACTAAGCAAAATTCTCTGGAGACTTATCCAAGTTGTTGGGTATATCAATACTTCGTCCTTTTTATTGATCAATAGTGTTCCATGGTACAGATGTTCCTTAGTTTGTTTAACCATTCACCCATCAAAGGACATCTGGTTGTTCCTAGTTTTGGGTTATTGTGAATAATGTTGCTATGAACATTAGTGTACAGGTTTTGTGAGAACATAAATTATTTCTCTGTGCTAAATGCCCAAAAGTGTAGTTGCCGGGTTATATGGTAAGCACATTTTTGTGTGAGAAACTGTTACATTCTTTTCCACAGTGGCTGTTTCACATTCCCATCAGTATTATCTGAGTGATCCAGGTTCCCCTCATCCTCACCAGTTTTTGGTGTAATCACAGTCATTCTGATAGGTGAGTAATGATACCTCATTGCGTCTACCCAAAGACTTGTACACAGAGGAGCCTGCATTTCCCTAATGGTTAATAGTGTTGAACTTCTTTTTTTTAACATCTTTATTGGAGTATAATTGCTTTACAATGGTGTGTTAGTTTCTGCTTTATAACAAAGTGAATCAGTTATACATATATCCCCATATCTCTTCCATCTTGCGTCTCCTCCCTCCACATGCTCATTTGCCATCTGTATATCCTCAATGTCTCTTCATGTCTTTTGCCCATTTTCTAATTGGATTTTTGGTTTTTTACTGTTTAATTTTTTGAGTTCTTTATATATTTTAAATCCTAGTCCTTTGTTGGATATATGGTATGCAAATATTTTCCTCTCAATCTGTAGCTTGTGTTTTCATCCACTTAACAGAGTCTTTTGCACAGCAATTTTTTTTTGATAGGTTCAATTTATCATTTTTCCTTTTTTTTTTTTTGGCGGTATGCGGACCTCTCACTGTTGTGGCCTCTCCCGTTGCGGAGCACAGGCTCCGGATGCGCAGGCTCAGCGGCCATGGCTCACAGGCCCAGCCGCTCCACAGCATGTGGGATCCTCCCAGACCGGGGCACAAACCCGTGTCCCGTGTCCCCTGCATCGGCAGGTGGACTCTCAACCACTGCGCCTCCAGGGAAGTCCTATTGGAAGATTTTTAATCAGAGTTTCAATTTCATTACTTGTGATTGGTCTGTTCATATTTTCTATTTCTTCCTGGCTCAGTCTTGGAAGGTTATACCGTTCTAAGAATTTGTCCATTTCTTCCAGGTTGTCCATTTTATTGGCATATAGTTGCTTGTAGTAGTCTCTTACGATGCTTTGTATTTCTGCAGTGTCCATTGTAACTTCTTCTTTTTCATTTCTAACTTTATTGATTTAAGTCCTCTCCCTCTTTTTCTTGATGAGTCTGATGAAAGGTTTATCAGTTTTATTTATCTTCTCAAAGAAGCAACTTTTAGTTTTATTGATATTTGCTATTGTTTTCTTTGTTTCTATTTCATTTATTTCTGCTCTGATCTTTATGATTTCATTCCTTCTACTAACTTTGGGTTTTGTTGCCTCTTCTTTCTCTAGTTCCTTTAAGTGTAAGGTTAGATTGTTTATTTGAGATTTTTCTTGTTTCTTGAGGTGAGATTGTATTGCTATGAACTTCCCTCTTAGAACTGCTTTTGCTGTGTCCCATAGGTTTTGGGTCATCGTGTTTTTGTTGTCTTTTGTTTCTATGTATTTTTTTATTTCCTCTTTGATTTCTTCAGTGATCTCTTGGTTATTTAGTATCACACTGTTTAGGTTCCATGTGTGTGTGTTTTTTATGTGTTTTTCCCTGTAATTCTAACCTCATAGCGTTGTGGTCGGAAAAGGTGCTTGATATAATTTCTATTTTCTTAAATTTACTGAGGCTTGATTTGTGACCCAAGATGTGATCTATCCTGGAGAATGTTCCCTGTGCACTTGAGAAGGAAGTGTAATCTGCAGTTTTCTGATGGAATGTCCTATAAATATCAATTAAATCTATCTGTTCTATTTTGTTGTTTAAAGCTTGTGTTTCCTTATTTATTTTCTGTCTGGATGATCTGTCCATTGGTGTAAGTGAGGTATTAAAGTCCCCCACTATTATTGTGTTACTGTCAGTTTCTCCTTTCATGGTTGTTAGCATTTGCCTTATGCATTGAGGTGCTCCTATGTTTGGTGCATAAACATTTATAATTGTTATATCTTCTTCTTGGATTGATCCCTTGATCATTAGGTAGTGTCCTTCCTTGTCTCTTGTAACGTACTTTATTTTAAAGCCTGTTTTATCTGATATGAATATTGCTCCTCCAGCTTTCTTTTGATTTCCATTTGCATGGAATATCTTTTTCCATCCCCTCACTTTCAGTCTGTATGTGTCCCTAGGTCTGAAGTGGGTCTCTTGTAGACAGCATATATATGGGTCTTTTTTTGTATCCATTCAGGGAGACTGTGTCGTTTGGTTGGAACGTTTAATCCATTCACACTTAAGGTAATTATCAATTTGTATCTTCCTATTACCATTTTCTTAATATTTTGGGGTTTGTTTTTGTAGGTCCTTTTCTTCTCTTGTGTTTCCCAGTTAGAGAAGTTCCTTTAGCATTTGTTGTAGGGATGGTTTGGTGGTGCTGAATTCTCTTAGCTTTTGCTTGTCTGTAAAGCTTTTGATTCCTTATCAAATCTGAATGTGGTCCTTGCCAGGTAGAGTAATCTTAGTTGCAGGTCCTTCCCTTTCGTCCCTTTAAATATATCATGCCACTCCCTTCTGGCTTGTAGAGTTTCTGCTGAGAAATCAGCTGTTAACCTTATGGGAGCTCCCTTGTATATTATTTGTCATTTTTCCCTTTTTGCTTTTAATGATTTTTCTTTGTGTTTAATTTTTGTCAGTTTGATTACTATATGTCTGAGCGTGTTTCTCCTTGGGTTTATCCTGCCTGGGACTCTCTGCACTTCCTGGACTTGGGTGGCTCTTTCCTTTCCCATTTAAGGAAGTTTTCGACTATAGTCTCTTCAAATAATTTCTCGGGTCCTTTCCCTCTCTCTTCTCTTTCTGGGACCCCTATAATGTCAATGTTGGTGGGTTTAATGTTTTTTCTTACGCTGTCTTCATTTCTTTCATTCTTCTTTCTTTATTCTGTTCCACAGCAGAGAATTCCACCATTCTGTCCTCCAGGTCACTTATCCATTTTTCTGCCTCAGTTATTCTGCTTTTGATTCCTTCTAGTGTATTTTTCATTTCAGTTATTGTATTGTTCATCTCTGTTTGTTTGTTCTTTAATTCTTCTAGGTCTTCATTAAACATTCCTTGCATCTTCTCGATCTTTGCCTCCATTCTCTTTTCCGCGGTCCTGGATCATCTTCACTATCATTATTCTGAATTCTTTTTCTGGAAGGTTGCCTATCTCTATTTTATTTACTTGTTTTTCTGGGGTTTTATTTTGTTCCTTCATCTGGTATATAATCCTCTGCCTTTTCTTTTTGTCTAATATTCTGTGAATGTTTTTCGTTCCACAGGCTGCAGGATTGTAATTCTTGCTTCTGCTGTCTGCCCTCTGCTGGTTGAGGCTATCTAAGAGGCTTGTGCAAGCATCCTGATGGAAGGGACTGGTGGTGGGTAGAGCTGAGTGTTGCTCTGGTGTGCAGAGCTCAGTAAAACTTTAATCCACTTGTCTACTGATGGGTGGGGCTGAGTTCTCTCCTTGTTGGTTGTTTGGCCTGAGAGGACCCAGCACTGGAGCCTACAGGCCCTTTGGTGGGGCTAATGGCAGACTCTGGGAGGGCTCACGCCAAGGAGTACTTCCCAGAACTTCTGCTGCCAGTGTACTTGTCCCCACATTGAGACACAGCTGCCCCCTGCCTCTGCAGGAGACCCTCCAACACTAGCAGGTAGGTCTGGTTCAGTCTCCTATGGGGTCACTGCTCCTTCCCCTGGGTCCCGATGCGCACACTACTTTGTGTGTGCCCTCCAAGAGTGGAGTCTCTGTTTCCCCCAGTCCTGTCAAAGTCCTGCAGTCAAATCCCACTAGGCTTCAATGTCTGATTCTCTAGGAATTCCTCCTCCCATTGCGGGACCCCCAGTTTGGGAAGCCTGACGTGGGGCTCAGAACCTTCACTCCAGTGGGTGGACTTTTGTGGTATAATTGTTCTCCAGTTTGTGAGTCACCCACCCAGTGGTTATGGTTATTTGATTTTATTGTCATTGTGCCCCTCGTACCATCTCATTGTGGCTTCTCCTTTGTCTTTGAATGTGGGGTATCTTTTTTGGTGAGTTCCAGTGTCCTCCTGTCGATGATTGTTCAGCCGTTAGTTGTGATTCTGGTGTTCTCACAAGAGGGAGTGAGAGCACGTCCTTCTACTCCACCATCTTGAACCAAACTCTGGAATTCAATTTTGACAATAACCAACTAATCTGAGAAAACCTCACAGTTGGCACTTAGTTTTGGGTTTTGGGAAACTCACCCCATGAAATCTGTCTGTATCTAGGTGTAGTCCTTGTTCTCATCTCAGAAGCCCTATATGTTGAATCTGAGTTTGGGCACACTGCAATTTTTCTTTGGTGATCTTAAGTCCCTTTAAGATGAGAAACTTTAGCAAGTGTCTTCTTGTGCAGAGGCTTGAGAAGAAAAGCAAGAAGCAAATCCTCTACATATTGCAATAAGTTAGAACCTCTAGGGAACTTTGTATCCTCCAGATCAGCCTTTAGAATTTGTGAGAAGTAAGAAGGACTCTTCAGTAAAACCCTGAGGCATTACTGTCCAGGTGAATTATTTTTCTTTGCAAGTAAAGGTGAAAAGGTATTGGCTAGCTTCATCAGTAGGAATACTAAAGAAGACATGGCATAAATCAATTACAGTAAGGAATTTACTTTAGGTAGAAATGGATGTAAGTAGCATATGAGTTAGGAATAAACAACAGAGTGTCAAGGGATAACAGTGTTACTTATTGCTCCATGCTCCTGAACAAATCTCCACCCTTACCCTTAGGTTTTCTCCCTGTTGAAGTGGGAATGTTACAGGGGTACTATCAGAAAGACTAAACCTTTAAAAAGATCTTGAATAAAGCCTGGAGGGCTTCAAATGCAAAGATGATGCGAGCTTGGATCCAGGAGAAAGATGTACCTTCAAACCCTGGGGTTGGTGAGAAAGCAGTGAGCAACAGTGGGCTCAATTGTGGGTACCACACCTTTTTGCTCACCAGCCCCAAAGCTGTGGGGGGTCTTCTCTGGTTCCCATATAGGCCACCAAAATGTTGACCTGAAATGAATAGACTGCCAGATATTTCTCCTACAAAGATGGATTTATTCAGGGTCAGCAGAGAATTACAATTTGAAGTCTGCAGCCACTGTGAGCCACATGAAAGTTCCTGCACAAGGAAAGGAAAACACTTTTACAAGGAGGAAAAGGAAGTCCAGAGGGTATAGTCAAAAAAGAGTCTGTGGCTTTTCATTGGCTGAATCCTTGCCAGGAAAGAAGAGGAGTGTTTCTTCTTCCTGTTGGGCTCTGCTGTGATCGCAGGTCATGAGAGTGCCCCCTTCTGGTCACTCAACTTTTGTTTAACTGAGGTTTCTGTTTATTAATTTTTATAATAGCATTTCCTTATTATTCTTTTGATGTCTGAAAAATGTCTAGTGAGATCTCCTGTTTCATTCTTGATATTATTAATCTGTGTCTTCTCTTATTTTTCTTTGTCAGTCTTGCTAGAGGTTTGTCAATTTTAGAGTCTTTTCAAAGAACCAGCTCTTTGCTTCATTGTTTTTATTTTTTTGCTGTTGTTTTCAATTTCATTGATTTCTAGTGTTGCCTTTATTATCTCCACCCCTTTGCTTGTTTTGAGTTTATTTTGCACTTTTTTTTTTAGGTTCTTGAAGTAGAAGCTCAGATTATTTATTTGAGAACTTTCCTCTTGTCTTTCTAGTGTATATACTTGTGCTATAAATTTTCTTCTCAGCACTGCTTTTGCTGTGTCCCACAAATTTTGATATGTTGTATTTTCATTTTTATTCTCTCTAATGTATTTTTTACCTTCCCCTGAGACTTCCTCTTTGACCCATGGATTATTTACGTGTGCTCTCTTGTTTCCAAGTGTTGGAGATATTCCTGTTATCTTTTTGTTATTGATTTCTAGTTTGATTCCATTCTGTGATTACAGAACACGCTGTATGATTTCCATTTTTTTAAGTTTGTTCACGTTTGTTTATGGCTTAGGGTGCAGTCTGTGTTGGTACATGTTCTGTGGACAATTGAAAGAACGTGTAGTCTGCCGTTCTTGTGTGGAATATTCTATAAACGCCAATCAGGTGCTGCAGGTTGATGGTGTTGTTGAGTTCATTTTTATTTTGCTGACTTTGTCTAGGTTTTTCCATCAAAACTCAAAGAGAGAAATTGAGGTCTCTAACTATAATTGTGGATTTGTCTGTCGCTCTTTTCAGTTCTATCAGTTTTTGCAGCACATATTTTGTGGCTCTGTTATTTGGTGCATACACGTTTAGGATTGCATGTTCTCTTGCAAACCTATAAAATATAGGTTTATATAATAAGGAAACTACAAGTTATCTTGTAGTACAAGTAACTACACTACTGTTAATGTGGAGACATATGTGTCCTTGTTCAGGCAGGTGCTCAGAGGTCAGTAATAAGACCTGGAAGATGACAGGGAAGTCTGACTTTCATTTCATGCTGCCAAAAGGAACACAAAGTGGAATTCAGTAGGATTTTTGTCAAACTCTACTCAGACTGTTCAGTTGGTGCTCCTCATGCGCTTGACAAAGTGATTATCTCTGCAAGCACTGACGTTGAAGCATGGCGTCCTTTAACTGCTCTCTTTGTAAGGGCCATGGGGGAAAATCACATCCCCACAGTTGGAGCCTCCCATTTTCCTGAATGGACTTAATAATAGCACTTTCAGACACTCTGGAAAGACACTAAAAGTGGGGCCTTGAACTGGAGGGAGGGAGAATCCCCAGGAGCTGGACCTGAAATTTGAGCCAAAGGCAAACACAGAAGTTGCCCATTTGCAGAGGTGGCCCAGCCTCAGCCCTAGAAGTATGCCAGGAGGTGGGCACAGAGGTACACTATAGAGGAGCCTAAACATGGGGCAAGTATCTGACAGTAGGCACATCTAATAACAGAGGCAAGTTCTACTCATTTTCTCTATTACTACCAGTGTATGCATTGGGAAATTTCAACTACAGCTTTGATTGTACACTGTTGTAGAAAATCAGCATATATGTCTGACTGAAATTTGGGCAGAATGAAAAAGGGTATGAATCCCAGTCACCCAAGGTCAGAACGTCCCTTCACTTTTAGGGTTGATCTGGGACAACGTAAACCTAAAGGAAATGATCTAAGCGTAAATTGGATATTGTATATTTCTGACTACAGTAAGGAGGGAGGCAGTTATTGCAAAGGTAACATGGAAGGTGTTCTTGGGAAGCAATGCAAATAAGGAAAAAACTGGGTTAGCAGAAGTAGAAGGCATACTGCTCTCTTTGGGTGACACAGCTTTTGTAAAAAAAAAAATCATCAAGTATCTTTCAAAGTTCATATAATGGTGGGAAATCATTTTCTCTCCTCTTTAAGATGAAAGCCATTTTATTGATTTACTTATCTGATACCTTAAATAGATCCCTAGACTCTGCAGAAAAATTTAAGAGTCACAAGAGTTTCAAAAGTAAAAGGTTAACTAGCCATGGGAAGAAACTGAAGTGGAAATACCTCAAAATCTATAGCAAAAAAGCAGTGGCAAGTGTTAAACTCCAAATGATGAGCATTCTACCCTTTTAGAAGAATAAATAATTCTTCTAACCAGCATTTTTCATGACTGTCCTTCATTGTAGAGAATGGCACATAATTTGGTATCAAATTTTGCTTTTGATAATGTACAATAGAACTGATTATTGTATGCCTAATTCCAAAAAGTAAAGCAGAGAGGCTCTTTCAGAATTTGACAGTTGAGCTAGCTTTGTCTGGACTAAATATCTCCTGTGTGGGGAGAGGAGTGAAGACTTTTATGAATGCAAATGAATGACAGTATTGTTAGAGTGTAAGAGTATCAACCATGTGTAGAGGGGATAAAAATAGAATGTAGAAGCCCCTGGCAGCAATCTCAGGATGAGGAAAATACAAAGAAAAATGTGCAAATATGGGTGCTTTATACTAATAAAATGTAGATTTGGTTAAAATTTTATAATGCATGTACTGCATAACGTCACCACTGCACCATTTATATAGTGTGTAGAACTTATAATTCTTCAAGACATAGACAGGATTCTGTTTTTGCATATGCTGTGCCTTATGCATAGAATATTCTTTCCCTGCACCTTTAGTTGTTTGAGAAGTATTCATATGTCCAGAGTATTTCCAGTGCCTTCTTCCAAGGATACCATCTGAGAGATTGAATATACACACAGACAGTGGCCAGACCATATATAACAATAGAACTCTAACTCACAACGTCTTCAGTAACCAGCCCAGGAAGCCAAACAATAATTTCTTAGCAATGGGTCCAAAACGATCAGGACATAGGCAGTGATTGCCAGCTTCCCTGTTTTTTTGCCCTGCTTCCAACTCAGGACCAACAAGAGAAAGCCAAACATGCTCCCCAAACCAATCACATAGGATGTTCAGTTTCTAGTTAGCCAACCTCTAGCTTTCCCATGACAACAGCCTCTAGTCAGAACGTACCTGAAACCTTCCCTTTTTTCACACCACTTCTCTCTCTGCCTTTGAGTCTCTGCCAAACGCAAATGATTGTGGTTGACGCCTTTGCTTTAACAAGCTCAGAATAAATAGCTTTTTTTGTCCTCATTCAATGATTTATTTATTTCCATATGTCCCTGCTTTTATCTTCCTAGCATCAGTGTCAAAGGATTTAATTTCGAGTTATCGATACTTTCACAAATATGTCTGGCTTATGTCATAGGACTATAACGTCTCTCAATTTAATAAAGATTCAGTAAAAATTCAACAGATTGTGGAGCTGGTCTGTATCATCATCAGAGATATTTTAGTTTTCAGCATAATATGCTGTACATATTTTGTTAGATACATAGGTAAGCATTTCAACTTTTGGTGCTATTGCATATAGTCCTGCCTGTTAAATTTACAATAACATTGTTCATTACTGGTATATAGAAATATAATTGATGTTTGTAATTTACTTATGTCCTGTGACCTTTCTAAACTCACTAAGTATTAACTCAAGAGGAGTGAAAACATATTCACACAAAAACCTGCATGTGATGCTTTGTTCGTAATTGCCCAAAACTGGAAACAACCCAATTTCGCTTCAGCTGGTAAATGGACAAAAACAACTATGATACATCCATACAATGGAATACTACTAAGCAATAAAGTAACAGACATTCAATAATGTGGATGAATCTCCCGTGTATTATGCTAAGTGAAAAAACCAGAATCAAAAGGCTTCAAATACATGATTTCATTTATGTGATACTCTAGAAAAGGCAAAACTATAGGTAGGGGGAACAGATCAATGGTTGCCATGGGTTACTGGCTGGGAAGAGATTGACTGCAAAGAAGCAGCCAGAGGACATGTTTTGGAATTGATGAAACCATTCTGTACCTTGATCATGATGTGATTATGGGACTGTATGCATTTGTCAATGCTCATAGAATTTTATAACAAAAACGTGAATTTTAGTGTATTAAATTTAAAAATCAATTAACTGTGTATTTTTTTCTTAATCTACTCATAGGAATGTAGGACAAAGAACGAGGGAGATATTTCACTATATTGGGTTCCACTCTTGGTCAGCTTAAATCATTTAGTCTAGATGCCATGTATAAGAGCCATAGGCAGAATAAGAAGTTTCTGGTTAGCGTCTCCAGGATGTTGAAAATGGTCCCCATTTTGTGCTTCTTATGGAACATTTTCTAATAATCAACTTTGGGCAAAAGGAAGGATCTGTCCTGAGAGGTAGGGTTCTCTATCACTGACAATGATCAAATAGCTCAACCTGAACAACCACTCTGTGGGAATTCTGGAAAGAGGGGAATTGAAGACCTCCAAACCCGGAGATTCCAATATTCTATCAAAATAAGATAAGTGGGTTGTAAAGATAGATGTGAATCGCTGATACAGGTAAAGGAAATATTGGAAAAAAAGGGAGTGGTAGGCTTGCCTGAACCATTGAAAAATTGCATTTATTGAAGGTTTTTTTCGCATTTTGTTCTATTTTATTTATTTATTTTAACATCTTTATTGGAGTATAATTGCTTTACATCGTTGTGTTAGTTGCTGCTGTATAACAAAGTGAATCAGCTATACGTATACATATATCCCCATATCCCCTCCCTCTTGCATCTCCCTCCCACCATCCCTATCCCACCCCTCTAGGTGGTCACAAAGCACCGAGCTGATCTCCCTGTGCTATGCGGCTGCTTCCCACTAGCTATCCATTTTACATTTGGTAGTGTATATATGTCAGTGCTACTCTCTCACTTCTTCCCAGCTTACCCTTCCTCCTCCCCATGTCCTCAAGTCTATTCTCTTCGTCTGTGTCTTTATTCCTGTCCTGCCCCTAGGTTCATAAGAACCGTTTGTTTTTAGATTCCGTGTATATGTGTTAGCATACGGTATTTGTTTTTCTGTTTCTGACTTACTTCACTCTGTATGACAGACTCTCGGTCCATCCACCTCATTACAAATAACTCAGTTTCATTTCTTTTTATGGCTGAGTATATATGTGCCACATTTTTTCATCCATTCATCTGTCGATGGGCACTTAGGTTGCTTCCATGTCCTGGCTATTGTAAATAGTGCTGCAATGAACATTGTGGTACATGACTCTTTTTGAATTATGGTTTTATAACTTTTATACATAAAACTTTTTGAAGTTTTTCTGATGTTTTTAAGCTCGCATATGTCTGCTTCATGTATTGTTATATCCGTAATCCTATTTAGTGTTACCATTCCATTAGCTATTCAGTATGTGTGTGTGTGTGTGTGTGTGTGTGTGTATTATCATTTTTTGGGGGGCTGCACTGTGCGGCATGTGGAACTTCCCTGACCAGGGATTTGGTCTTAACCACTGGACCACCAGGGGAGTCCTGGATATTATTGAATTTAGTTTTAATTTATTCAAAATACATTCAAATAGTTTTATATTTCTGTATAGGAAAAAAACATTCCATTTTAAAGATGAAACTTAAGTCTTAGTGGCTAACTTAACTATTAAACTCAAGATAGCCAGTTGCCCACCTACACTGGATTAATATATCTGTCTCTCATGATATATACAGATGAATAGGTAAATAAAACCTGTATTTCTCATTATTCTTTACTTCCTTAAAAATTTTTATACAATTTTTAAAGGTTATTTTCCATTTACAGTTATTACAAAATATTGGCTCTATTCCCCGTGATGTACAGTACACCCTTGAGCCCATCTTACACCCAAGAGTTTGTACCTCCCACTCCCTCATCCCTATATTTCTCCCCCTTCCCACTGGTAGCCACTAGTTTGTTCTCTTTATCTGTGAGTCTGCTTCTTTTTTGTTACATTCAGTAGTTTGTTGTATTTTTTAGATTCCACATATAAGTGATATCATACAGCATTTGTCTTTCTGTCTGATTTGTCACTTAGCATAATGCGCTCCAAGTCCATCCACATTGCTATAAATGGCAAAATTTCATTCTTTTTTATGGTTGAGTAATATTCTACTGTATATAAATACATATACCACATCTTCTTTATCCATTCATCTGTCAGTGGACACTTAGGTTGTTTCCATATCTTGGCAATTCTAAATAATGCTGCTATGAACATTGGGGTGCATGTAACTTTTCAAACTAGTGTTCTTTACTTCTTATTACGGGTAAATGGACCTATAAAGATCTATAAGGACAAAATAAATGGGCAGTCATCAATGTTTTAGGGACATGGAAATAAATTAACTTGTGGATGGAAGGTGTTTTAACAGAGATAGGCAGAAGTACCCATAATTCTGAAGAACTTCTTCCCACTGTCTTTTATATATGTAGGCACTTTGCTAGCTGGGATTGGGCTTGGCAGAGGTAAATTAAGAGAAGTTATCCAGAACATTCTTTAAGTAAAATTAAGATTTAGATTAGATTCAAGATTCATCATTGTTCTCTACATATGTCTCTCTGTTAGTGAACATGTGTAAGTGCACTCTTAGATGCACTTATTTCCCCTTATGTTTCTCTGTGAACATCATACATGTAGACATTATATGAATAATTATGATGTAATGTACACTTTTCTCCAGATTCCCACAACTTTGAATATGTCAACCATCAACTGTAAATATTTCAGTAAAGGATTTCTTAATTATAGACTTACTGAATTCTACAACATAGCTTTGTGAGTTGTGTTACTTTCGCAAGTTAGATATTCCTTGAAGTTCCTATCAATAAAATATCCCTCCAAAATAAAAGTACATTCTGTGATCTAACATCTAATATTTTTCAGATCGTTACCCTTAAGAAAAAGTTAGAAACTTCTTCTTACAGGAAGTGGATTTAGTGCCTGACTCCTAAACCATTTGGGTTGCTTGTAGAAAGTATATGCAAAGTTTTGAAATGCCTTAGCTTTGCTGAAATGGATCAGAAAGGTCATGGGCAGTAAGACGATCCACCAGGGTAGCAGCACAGATAATAGCTCATGTGTGCAAAGCAGTCCTTTGCTGTGCAAGATGATAGTGTGCGACCACATACACTTCAGTTGAGTTTTTAACAACAACAAAAATCTCAAAGCAGTCTAGGCTATAGATTCAATAGCCAGTTGGAGTTATGCGAGCTTGAAGAAGAAGAAAATGGGTTTCCTCTCTCTCTAATTATTGTACTGGTTAGCTCAGAGAGCCATATGATTCATGAAAAACTGAAATACCATTGTGGTAGGTTGAATAGTGTCCCCCAAATAGTCATGTCTACCTAGGACTTCAGAATATGACCTTGGTTGGAAATAGGGTCTTTGCAGATGTGATTAAATTATGGATAGAGATGAGCTCTTGTTAAATTATGGTGGGCCCCTAACCCAATGAGATTTTCTTTACGAGAGGCAGGAAGGAACACACAGAAAAGAAGATCATTTGAAGCCAGGGGTAGGCAGACTTTGGAGTAGCATACAAGCCAAGGAATGCCTGGGGCCACCAGAAGCTGGAAGAGGTAAAGAACAGACTTTTCCCTAGAGCCCTCAGAGGGAGCACAGCCCTACGGATGCCTTGATCTCAGATTTTCGCCTCCAGAATTGTGAGAGAATAAATCTCCATTGTTTTAAGACATCACATTTGCGATAATTTGTTATGGAAACACTAATAAACTAATGTAAGAAAAATTGGAAATCTGTTTGGGCTCATTTTCATCATTGTGCATATATCTTTAATTTTTTGAACATTTTCATTATTCTGTATGTATCTTTTTTATGTTGAATATCCAGATGCCAAACTTTATAAACAGTTTTCACGTTATTTCCATCCCTATTTTACTGAAAGGCTATTTTAGATTAACTTGAGTTTCCTTCAACAAATTGCTTTTATTTTTAATTGGCCAGAATGACCCAGCCTACTTCTAAGGTAGAATAATCAAGATAAGTGGATGATCAATATTTCAGAATGAGAAAAATGCTCCCTACAGGAAAGGTTCTTTTTTTCATTCTTTTCATTCCTAGACTGGGTTGACAGATTTCATTTATTTAACATAAAACATGTGAACATAAACACGTTGTTATTCTCTAAATGTCTTACCCTTCACATTTAGGTTTTTTTTTTTTAACTTGCTGATGGATACTATCTATTTAATTCAGTTAAATTAGCATGTTATACTTGATTGATTAATTAAATCTTGATTCAGCAATTTTGTTACCTTTTTTTCAAGGATACTTTTACTGTCACTCTTAAGAACAGAAAAGCTCTCAATGTGAGAAAACTCTCCAAGTACTTAAGCCCCACAAAAACCTTTGTTGATAATTGTAACCAACTCATGTTTTATGTGGAGAAACTGACACCCATCAAGATTGGCCTTTATTGTTCTAAACTCTCAGAAGAAAAATGCACAAAAACTTTTAAATCTACTCATGTGGGTCCACAGACACCTTGAAACTCTAGGTATAGTTCTTAAAAAAATATAAAAGATCTAGAGAAATGGATCCTTTCATTTCTGTAACTTTATGAGTAAAAATTTGAAACGGAATTGCCCAGAATAATTTCGCCCGAACCAAAGTTGAGAGTCAGTTAGGATACCAACAAAGAGATTAAATCACTCTGGTATTTTCTGGTAATAAATAGTTGAAAGACAGCTGGTTATAAAAAGACGTGTAAAGCAGAAACTTGAAGAATGATCATTTCAAACAAAGTTTCTTTTTGTCTGGGTGACGTGGAGTGGTCATGGCTTATGGGTCCACTGTGGTCAGTCATTTAGAATGAATTCTTCCTACTTAATTGCTCCTCTGATTGCTTGATTGTTCTTATTGTTTGCACTGCAGTTTCTTTACTCCAGCAAGTAAGATGTCATTTCCTTCTTTATTCGTGTTGGCATGGATCTTCTGGAGTGGAATGTCATCCTGGCACACAGTCACTGCTGCCTAACAGAGATATGTGGCATTTATAAAGCGTTTCTAATACACAGGGTTACATATCCAAATTGTGCACCATCTGGGTTAATACAAATAAAGTTGTAATAAATCATTGATCACAATGTGAAATTTTATATAAATTCACATGAATTCTTTTTTTTTTTTTAACTTACCACATGGATGTTCCCCAGCAGATCTATGGCTCTATAAATCCAAGGAAGTTTATTTGCTAATAATCCCATGATTACAGCTTTGTTTGTTAGTCACTTTATGCCTCACATAAAATTGTCATTTTTTTATTGTTGGCAAGAGAGCCTTGATTCAGAACCGTTTAATATGGTGCCTTTTGTGCAGATGGGTTTCGTCCATCCACTGTGCTCCGTCATGTCTAAATTCCAGGCAATAGCATTTTGACAATATGCCTAATGATAAAAAAAACTATAATATATTTCAGGTGCATTTCACCTTTACACAAGTGTGATATATACATATTCCTGCTTCCTTCCCCCTAAAGTAAAAGATGTTTAAAAAACTTGAAAGCAAAGGATTTATTTTTGACTTTCCCAAATATCATCCAAGAAAAAGCCAATGGCAATACTTCATATACAAAGGAAGTAAACAAGAAAAGACACTGGAGGCTTGGAAAAAGGGGGCAACAAGTCCCTTCCAACTCTGCTGAATTGGGAGGGAATTAACAGGAGCCTTCTGTTTCGATGCCTTTCTCTTCCAACCAGCTGAGTTCACAGAGAGCCTCTCCTACGCCATTCAGGATCCCTGCTGAATACTGAGCTTGAATGGATCTGGAAGTAAAAGATGCTGAAAGACAAATGAACAAAGGCACCTTAACACAGGGTTCTTGGGTGGTTCCCCTACTCTTATACTTTGGAGAAATTACTTGTTTTATAGTCTTCCCCACTAGACTATAAACTTCAGTCTTTGGAACAGAGTATGTTGAGCACATGAAACAAAAACAACAAAAGCTATTTATCTAAAGTTGAAGAGGGTGAATTTGTTATTAAAGGAAACGGGAATCTCAGGTAACACAATTGCAAGGTGTTCCTTATGAGAATCTCAAAGTTGTCATTCGTGTACACACTCTTCTCTTACGGCCCATAAGATGTCTCATCCTTGTTTCATATTTCTGTGTCTGCTTCCTTCTCTCAACCATCAAGAGAAGTAGGGCAAATATTTCCACATCCGTTTATAGATGTCAAAGGTCAGAAGATAGCTGCTGAAATTAGAACCTAAATTTTTTAAATTTCAGCTCTGTGCTCCTGCTTTGACCTTGTAGCGTCAAATTCTGCTGTGTACTCTTCAGCCGGTCAAGGGGTGAGTGATCTTAACCCAGTGATCCTCAAACATTTTGGCGCCAGGGACTGGTTTCCATTGAAAACACTGTCTCCAAGGAGGGAGGGGAGATGGTTCAGGCGGTAATGCAAGCAATGGCGAGCGGCAGATGAAGCTTCAATCCTCGCCTGCCGCTCACCTCCTGCGTGCGGCCCGTTCCTAACAGGCCACGGACAGGGGGTTGGGGACCCCTGTCTTAACCCCAACAAGCTGCACTTTTCTCTCTGTGAAATTATGGTAAATAATACCTGCCTTTTACATCTATAATGTTAGCATTATCAAAAATATATAGAGAGTATATATATATATAGGTCTATATAGAGAGTATATATATATATATATATATATAGATCTATAGATATTCTAAATCAAAATGTCTAGACAAATTCTTTGCTATTACATTTTTCAACAGATTTTTGAATTCCTTGCACCTTTCTCTATCCACCCTCCCACCTTTCCATCTCAAATCTGGAGAAAGTAAAGTTTTTCCACATCTGATTTCTATCTGATATATCGTTACTTAGCAGCAGACCTTAACTATGATATTCATTAAGAACAGATGATAAGACGTAAACAGTGTTTAAGTGAATTCCTTCCATTTAAAGTAGATGGAAGATTTATGCTATTTTCACAAGTCTGCAGTCTTTATAATGAATCCTTAAAATAGTGATTTGTACCTTGAAAGTCAACAGATATAGTTATAATGGCATGTTGATTATCTCCAGAATTTCAAAATGCCTACCTAAAATCATGCATGTATCCATGTATGTATAGCAAATCTATATAGGCTAAGTGTCAAGTTTCCTTGTTTATAGGACTTATATTAAATGATCTCTAATTAATTTCATGAGAAATTGAATTAATTAGTTAATAATTACAATTTCTTTGATAAACAAAATATTTTTTAAAACAGGGAGCCCATGAGGAAACAAAATGAAAGCATCTCTTGATAGTACAAAGTTGGAGAAATTCTGCATTCCAGCTTCCAAAATAAATTGGTTCTTAGCTGAAGTGGGTGTGTCCTGGGAGGAGGAAACTGACAATCAGCACCACGTCACTGGCAGGGTCCACACTGTGGGAGCCACTTCAGAGTGAAATGCTACCCACGAACTGCTTCATGGGTAAAATGTATCAATACATTGTGTAGGGTGAAAAACTGGGAAGCTAAATGTGAATGTGCCCCCAGACAGGAGGGGAATATGTTCTGGTTGGATAGTGACCCCCCAAAATCCCTGTGTACCTAAAACCTCAGAATGTGACCTTATTTGGAAATAGGATCTTTGCAAATGTTATTAGTTAAGATGAGGTCATACTGGCGTAGGGTGGGCCCTAAATCCAGTGATTGGTGTTTTCATAAGAGATTTGGAGACACACAGACACACAAGGAAGAAGGCCCTGTGAAGATGGAAACAGATTTTGGAGTGATGTGTCCATAAGCCAAGGAATGCCTGGGTTGTTGGCAACGACTAGAAGCTAGAAAATGGCAATGAAGGATTTTTCCTTACAGTTTACAGAGAGAGCATGACCCCACCAACACCTTGATTTCATACTTCTAGCCTTCAGAACTGTGAGAATAAGTTTCTGTTGTTTTAAGCTACCCAGTTTTTGTGGTATTTATTATGGAAGCCCTAGGAAATTGATGCAGAAGGTTGAAGGATTTTTGAAAATGATTGTGCTTACTGATTAACAAGCCCTACTCCTCTACTTGGACCCACGTGGCAAGGCAGGTGTTCTTCCCCGGATGTTTTTTTTTGCTTCCTGTCAGGCTTAAATTATCCAGAGTCAAGCAGTGAATCCTAATTCTGCACACAAATTAAAGTTAGTTGCCCAAACATTATAGTACAATTTTCCAAAGTAATTAATTTACTTAGCTCCTTGATTTGTTTACACTCAGAGCATCTGAGTCATTTTCTTATGTAAGTAAAATGACGTATTTATGTACGACTCTGTGTGTGTGTGCGTATATTTATGCATGTTGTGCACAGGAACATGATTTACTTTTTTCCAGATTTGAACACTTCTTAATGTGTTAGAGTTTCCAATAAGACAACTGCCATCAGTTAAACAGCCATTATATTGAGAAAGACGAACTTCAGCAAAAATTTATTGATGTTCATTATCGAAGAACGATAAATGCCATAAATGTTACATACATGCCACAATGCAGTTCACGATTTCTTTTTGTTATTGATGTGTTTCTTTTTATTCCAGCTTTATTGAGATATAATTGACATGTAATATTGTGTAGGTTTAAGATGTACAATGAAATTATTTGTAATATGTATATATGCAAATGGTTACCACAGTAAAGTTAGTTAACACATCTATCACCTCACGTAGTTACAATTTTTTGTGGGTGGTGAGAACTTTTAGGGTGTGCTCTCTTAGCAACTTTGAAATATACAATACAGTATTCTTAACTATATCACTGTGCTATACATTACATTTTAAAGCTGGAACTTTGTAACCTTTGACTACCTTCATCCATTTCTCCTCCCACCCCTGGTAAATACCAATCGACTCTCTGTTTCTATGAGTTCAGTTATTTTAGATTCCACATATAAGTGATATCATGTAGTATTTGTCCTTCTCTGACTTATCTCACTTAGCTAATATCCTCAAGGTCCGTCCACATTTTCGTACATGACAAGATTTCCTTTTTTATGACAATAATATTGCACTGTATATAAATACATATAACAATTTCTATATCCATCCATCTGTCAGTGGACGCTTATGTTGTATCCATACCTTGGCTATTGTGAATAATGCTGAAATGAACGTGGGACTGCATATATCTCTTTAAGATACTGATTTTATTTCTTTGGGATATATAATCAGAAGTGGAACTGCTGGAATATGTGGTAGTTACAATTTTAAATTTTTGGATGAACTTCCATAATGTTTTCTATAAAGGCTAAACCAATTTATATTCCACCAACAGTGCACAAGAGTTCCCTTTTCTCTACACCCTCACCAATGCTTATTAATGCTTATCTTTTTGATTACAGCCATTCTAAAAAGAGTGAGGTGATTGTGGTTTTTCTGTGCATTTTCCTGATGACTAGTGATGTTGAGCACCTTTTTAGGTACCTGTTGGCCATTTGGATGTCTTCTTTCCATGCTATGGCAGAAAAAATACAAGATGAGCTGGGAACATCTTGTTCTGACACAAATTAAGTGGTCAAGGAATTATGAAGATACATCAAAAGGACACAGTAGCCAGACTGAAGGGGCTCCCATTGATCAAATCTTCGAGAAGTTGAGCATCAAATTAAATAATAATAGTAAAGATTGTAACCCACTGACTGAAGAAAGAATGCATGAGTCCATTCTAGTATAAATAAATTATAAATAAATAAATAAATGGTTTGGCGAAGGAGGGATATTTACCTATCCTCAAATTATTTACTCACAGAATAATTTCACAAAAGAGAAACCTGATAGGCATTACCATTATAAAGTGATCAAAGTTAGCATCACCAGAAATAGGACATAGAGAAGTCACATTCCATCTGATAGAACACACTGAGAGGAAGAAGCATCACTTGTACATTTTCAGTATGCAAAACTGAATCACATCGTGAGGAAGACCCCATAAGGGACATCCCACAAAATAATTAGGCCTACAGCCTTCTAGAAAGTCAAGGTCATGAAATGCAAGGGAAAATTAAAGAACTGATCTAGAATCATGGAGACTAAAAAGCCATGATAATGTAATGCTAAGCATGATTCTGGACTGGATCCTTTTTTGCTGTAACTGACATTATTGAGATAAAAGGATAAATGTGAATTTGGTCTGAGCATTCTATGGTAGTAATGTTACTTTCCTGATTATGATCATTTGATTGTTAATCGTGTTATATAAGAGAATGATCTAGAGTATTTGGTGGTTAAACGCATCATGTTGACAATTTACCCTCAAAAGATTCAGAAAAAAACCTTCTTTGGACTGAACTTGAAACTTTTCTGTAGGTTTGTGATTATTTAAAACAAGCAAACACTACTGCATTATTTCTGAGAATAAAAATGATAAAGTAGAGATTTTGCTTAGATGCCAAAAATACCTTGGTCTAGGATATGGTCCTGAGTTCTATAGACCAAAAATGTCCATATGTAAATGTATTCAGAAGTGATCTTTGTATTGGAGGGGCAAACTCATATTAACCAAATTCACAAGAGGAGACAGTATAAATCACAATGCAAAATCTTTTTTTTTCCACATAAATGGCCAAGAATTCTTTTTTAATTTTTTTTATTTTGTATTATATTTTTAAATTTTTATTTTGTATTGGAGTATAGTTGATTTACAATGTTGTGTTAGTTTCAGGTGTACAGCAAAGTGATTTAGTTATACATATACATGTATCTATTCTTTTTTGGATTCTTTTCCCATATGGTTTACTACAGAGTATTGAATAAAGTTCCCAGTGCTATATAGTAGATCCTTGTTGATTATTTTACATATAGTAGTATGTATATGTTAATCCCAACCTCTTAATTTATCCCTTCCCTCCCCCACATTTCCCTTTGATAATCATAAGTTTGTTTTCTAAATCTGTGAGTCTGTTTCTGTTTTGTAAATAAGTTCATTTGTATCACTTTTTAGATTCCACATATAAGTGGTATCATATGATATTTGTCTTTATCTGACTTAATTCACTTAGTATTATAATATCTAGTTCCATCCACGTTGCTGCAAATGGCATTATTTCATTATATTTTTATGGCTGAGTAATATTCCATTGTATATATGTACCACATCTTTATCCATTCATCTGTCAATAGACATTTAGATTGATTCCATGTCTTGTCTATTGTAAATAGTGCTGCAATGAAAGTTGGGGTGCATGTATCTTTTTGAAGTATGGTTTTCCACAGATATATGCCCGAGAGTGGGATTGCTGGATCGTATGGTAGCTCTATTTTTAGTATTTTTAAGGAACCTCCATACTATTCTCCATAGTGGTTGTACCAATTTACATTCCCACCAACAGTGTTTCTCCACACCGTCTCCAGCATTTATTGTTTGTAGACTTTTTGATGATGGACATTCTGACTGGTGTGAGGTGATACCTCATTGTAGTTTTGACTTGCATTTTTCTAATAATTAACAACATTGAGCTTCTTTTCATGTGCTTTTTGACCATCCATATGACTTCTTTGGAGAAATGTCTATTTAGATCTTCTGTCCATTTTTTGATTGGGTGGCTTTTGTTTTGTGTGTGTGTGTGTGTGTGAGAGAGAGAGAGAGAGTTTTTGTTTTGATATTGAGCTGCATGAGCTGTTTGTATATTTTGGAGATTAATCCCTTGTTGGTTGCTTCATTTGCAAATATTTTCTTCCATTCTGTGTGTTGTCTTTTCATTTTGTTTATGGTTTCTTTGCTGTGCAAAAGCTTTTAAGTTTCATTAGATCTCATTGTTTATTTTTGTTTTCATTACTCTAGGAGGTGGATCCAAAAAGATATTGCTACGATTTATGTCATAGAGTGTTCTGCCTATGTTTTCCTCTAAGAGTTTTATAGTGTCTGGCCTTACATTTAGGTCTTTAATCTATTTTGAGTTTATTTTTGTGTATGGTGTTAGAGAATGTTCTAATTTCATTCTTTTACATGTAGCTGTCCAGTTTTCCCAGCACCACATATTGAAGAGACTGTCTTTTCTCCATTGTATATTCTTGCCTCTGCTGTTGTAGATTAATTGACCATAGGTGTGTTGGTTTATTTCTGGGCTTTCTATCCTGTCCCACTGGTCTATAAGTCTGCCTTTGTGCCAGTACCATACTGTTTTGATTACTGTAGCTTTATAGTGTAGTCTGAAGTCAGAGAGCCTGATTGCTCCAGCTCTGTTTTTCTTTCTCAAGATTGCTTTGGGGCTTCCCTGGTGGGGCAGTGGTTGACAGTCCACCTGCCGATGCAGGGGACACGGGTTCATGCCCCGGTCCAGGAAGATCCCACATGCCACAGAGCGGCTGGGCCAGTGAGCCATGGCCGCTGAGCCTGTGTGTCCGGAGCCTGTGCTCCACAATGGGAGAGGCCACAACAGTGAGAGGCCCGTGTACTGCCAAAAAAAAAAAAAAGATTGCTTTGGCTATTCAGGGTCTTTCAGTTTCCGCACAAATTTTAAGATTTTTTTGTTCTAGATCTGCAAAAAATGCCATTGGTGATTTGATAGGGATTGCATTTAATCTGTAGATTACCTTGGGTAGTGTAATCATTTTGACAATATTGATTCTCCCAATCCAAGGACATGGTATATCTTTCCATCTGTTTGTGTCATCTTCAATTTCTTTCATCATCATCTTATAGTTTTCAGAGTACAGTTCTTTTGCCTCCTTAGGTAGGTTTGTTCTGCTGCAAAATCATTTGATCGCAATTTTTTAAATATATAATGTCCAAGGGGAATCAACCACTCAAAATCATTGGTGGACTATCATCTTCCTGCAAGGAAAATATTTAATGGAATTTCTAAGTAAATCAGAAGAAAATGTTGGGGAAACACGGAGCAAGAGTTAAAGGATGGTTAATGGCTAATATCATCAAACTATTATAAACACCTAGATATTTTTCCATTATGTATAGAAGTCCTGGGCTTTGAAGTCAAAAAGACTTGAATTGAAATTCTAGTTTCAGACTTTATTTGTGTGTTCTTGAGCAAATTAATTAACCTTTAGAAGTC
Organism: Grampus griseus; assembly: GCF_964374135.1. Lineage (NCBI taxonomy): Eukaryota > Metazoa > Chordata > Mammalia > Artiodactyla > Delphinidae > Grampus > Grampus griseus. The sequence goes on along the minus strand of NC_139006.1, from coordinate 43,667,347 downwards.
TCAGTTTCCTCACTCAAAAAGTAAAGACTGTAACTTTGCAAGACTAATTTGAGGATTGAATAAACTAATGCACATAAAGCATTTAGCACACAGTTTATACTAAACAAGTGTTAACTTTTGGTTACTATTCTTATTTTGCCAGCTAAGTGTGCTGAATAACTGCATTGAAAGGTAGAGGCCCTTGTTCTTCTAAGAACCTTGGAAATATACTGGTAAATTCTTATTCATGTCTTACTATTTCCAACCAACCTGATAACTTTCCACCCTGGGTTAACTCAGCATTTCTGCAGACTGGGTGAAATGCTATTGATAAGCTAAAACTTTAGAAAAAAATACAGCCATTCTTTTATAAGATGCCTAATGAAATGCCTGGAACATGTTAGAGGCTTAATGAATATTTGATGAATGAATAACTCCATGAATAAAAGATAGCCATGAATAGAATCTGGATGTCTTCAAAAGTCCTCAGTACTCACATACAGATTGTCAATTAGGATAGATTATGTTTATAGTTGTCTAACCTTAGTCATTACAGAGAGTGTTTTTCTTAATTTCATTCTCAAATTGTAATCTTAAAGTTTTAGGGTTACCTTGAAAGTGTGAGATAATTTTTGGAAATACAGTTGTAAAACTTAGCCAAAAGGTTCTATTCTGGGCAACTCATTCTCTGGTAATTCCAATGCATGAGATGTTTCCCTACTAAAATGCAGGCCCAAGGTATACAACAGCATTGTTGATGCCTAATAATTTAATGCCATTTCCAGTAATGCCCAAATTATTTCATATGTTGTTCATCGAATATACTCTATAGTATAACTTCCATTTGGGGTAAAGTATCATGTTTAATTGACATTTATAGTTTCTGTTGTGATTAACATTTGTCCATAATAACAAAAGAGAAAGAAAGCATTATGATTAAGAAATGCTCATATACAAATTTCTAGATGTTAAGAAGAGTTAAAGGTTTTCACTTTTAAATGCTTTAAAATATAACTGATATCTATAGTAAATATGGTTTTAAACTATAGTATTTTTCCCCAAAAAATAACCCCATTTTCCTTTTGAGAAATTGGTGTCAGATCCCTGAGCTTCTCTTCCTTTGTCTCAATCCTATTCTACTTTCTAAGCTAAAAGGAAAGAGGGCAGGAGAGGTAATGTCAGAGAGTCCGATGATGATAAGTCTTTATGAGTGATGGGACACAGCTAATTTGTACATCATTGTTCTTGGGGCCACACCTGAACAATGCAGTCTTTTAGAGCTCCCCCTGAAACCTCCTCTTCAGCAAGATGAGCGGTTTAACTAGCTCTAAAGAGCTACACCTGGTAGCCTTAGTTCAGCCTCCCATCAAACCACCTTTCATTTCCTCAGAAATCCCAATAAGGCTCCTGGGCTTGAAAGTCATCCATCTTTTGCTTTTGGAAGGACTAAAGCTCTCAGGGTCTCTTACGAACAGGTTTTAAGAGGCAAGGAAAGAAATCCATTTTTTTCCTCCTACAAACGGGAACATCTGGGAATAGACGCTGTGCATCTGACAAGAGAAATGACATCACAGAAGTGTTATTCTTTTGACTCATTTTTAGTCACTTGGCATAGCATAAGTAACAGTTGTTTATCATCTCATGGACACTCTTCAAAAGACGCTAATTTTGTGATGCTAATTAATATCACTACCAGTAACCCTAAGCTCTGTGCCTTGCAGCTGGTATTGGCTAGGGGCAGAAAAGCAACATCTGCATGCAAATATTTATTTATTCAATAGATTTTCTAGAACCCATCACCAGCACCCCTTCCCACAAAAGTGAAAACCTTCAATAGCATAAATCATTTGCAGGTTGTGACATTAAACTGAACAATTGCTCCGACTCCTAAAATAACAATTGCCTAAAATAACAATTGGAAGCAGCTTAAAGTAAAAAAGCAGAATGTGACTCCCACGTTCCCCCCTCCAGAGGCCTACCTCTTGCCAGAATGCACCAGAACCATGGAAGTCCGTATTGTTTCAAATCAGGCATCAAATAGAGTCTAAGTGTTCTGCTAACTAGCACACCCACCATTTGTCATTGGCGCAGAAGGAAAAGGTTTTTTTTTCAATTAATTATATAAATAAAGAAAGGAATTGCCATAAGCTGAATGATACCTTTTTCTTCAATTTTTAGATATATTCTCCCCTCCTGCAATCTCCTTTAATAATTTCCCACTATGAATATTGCATGCTCTTCAGTTAATTATTTATGTTGATGAAAGATGGCACGTACTGTGCCTTCTAGGATTCCAGTTGAACCTGATTCTGTGCTAGCTAGGCACAGAGAGGAATTAGAGCTCGCAGAGGACTTTGGTTTGTAGAAAATCTTGTAGCTATTTTTTTAAATTCAACATTCACAATCCATTTTTTTGTCTTACAAGATCATTCCATCTGTCACCACCATTGCCATCCTCTGAATGTCACTTCATATATTTCAAAAATCACTTGCAACTCTCATAATAGAGACCACCAGTCAAATTTCAAAAGTCCAGCCTCCTGTAGACCTCCTTACCAACTTATATTGATTCAAGACTACAGAGACTCAAAGTTTAAGAATCTTTTTTGTTTTTAGCATAAAACTCTTTTTCAGAAAGAATCTCTGGTTATCAGAAATACTTCGTTCCTTCTAGAAGGAGTCTTCCCCAAATCATGAACCAATTTTAGAAAAAAAGGAATCCTGGTTCTTTACTTATTGAGAGGGAAAATTTGGAGGGAACCTATTTGGAAAACTATTGTCTCCACGACTTCTTTTCATAATGTATCTATTAACAAAAAGCTAGATTGATTTCTGGGGAGTTTGAAGTCTAGTTTTCTCATAAAATGCAATAAAGCATGAAATGGCTAAAGATAACCTTCATAAAAAAAGAGAAAATAAGATAGAAGCTATTTCACTCCTTGTAAACTGAATTTCTAGATACTGTAAGAATTATTGACAGGGATGGATGGGTTGGGTGCCCCTTTTAAGAAAACAAATACAAAGGCAGAAGAAACCTGGGGGTGTGTGTGTCTTTATATGCTTAAAAGAATATGAAGGGCAGTAGTTTTTTTTTAAATTAAAGTATAGTTGACGTACAATATTATATAAGTTATAGGCGTACAATATAGTGATTCACAATTTCTTTTTTTTTTTTTTTTTTTTTGCGGTACGCGGGCCTCTCACTGTTGCGGCCTCTCCCGTTGCGGAGCACGGGCTCCGGACGCGCAGGCTCAGTGGCCATGGCTCACGGGCCCAGCCCCTCCGTGGCATGTGGGATCTTCCCGGACCGGGGCATGAACCCGTGTCCCCTGCATCGGCAGCGGACTCTCAACCACTGCGCCACCAAGAAAGCCCGATTCACAATTTTTAAAGGTTATACTCCATTTATAGTTATAAAATTCCCTCTGTTATACAATATATCCTTGTAGCTTATCTTATACGTAAGAGTTTACCACTTAATCCCCTCCCCCTGTATTGCCTCTCCCCCTTCCCTCTCTCCACTGGTAACCACTAGTCTGTTCTCTATATCTGTGAGTGAAAAACAGTAGTTTTAAGGAGCTTTATAAAAATATAAGGAAAAATGAATATTGAGAAAGCATGCAATAAAAGGGGAAATTGCTCTCAACCTGCTGAAGCAATAGAGATAGTCTTAATTTTTAAAATTTTGCTTTTCATTGTTCAGATTTTTTTCTAAATTAAATGTTAACATTTATTTTTTAAAAGGAAAAGGAATACAAAATTACATACAAAGCGAATAATATTTAGAGTGAGACAAAATCACAAAATATAAATTTTTAAAGTTAAGAAATAAATAATACCAAAATAACACATTTTATTAATTAATGACCTGATACACCTCTATAGTATTTTTATTTCTTACATTTTGGGGGCTACATGCTCTTTGATTACCTCTTTATACAACAGTGCTTTTTTAATAGGTAACTTAGTTTTTCCTCTAGCATGAGTAATGGACATTTATTTATAATGATAATTTTAAAACATTTCTTTCAGTTCCAAACTTGTTTGGTAATGTCAATGTACATTTTTATGATTGTCTCAAATTTGAAATTTGAGACAATCCCTGATAAATATCATATTTGTGAGCTGTACAATTTGGAAGAATTTGCCATGGACAAACTTCTGCTTCTGCTGCTTCTCCTCTATTTTCCAAACGTTTCTGCTGCAGAGTATCAGCATATTGGAGGATAAGAATATTACTACACCAGCACAATTAATATTAGCTTAACTACAAACAAAAAAGACTGTGAACCAACTAAGTATATCCCACTAAAGCCAGTGGAAATGTATCCTCAACTCTACTTTTATTTAGTAAGACTCTCTAAATGTCTATGGCCTTTCAATGACACTCCATAAGAGTGAGAGGTCCTGAAACGTGGTGTCATGAGCTTAGTAGTAAATGATAGATCTCTGATTATTGCCTTGGGAAGAAAGGAAAAATGGATATTAATGTTAACAAAATACAAACATTTTATGAGTATGGCCTTCTGGTGGACAAATATGGGAGATGCTATGATACTCAGTATTTGAAACCCAGCCGATGCTGCATTAATAATGGAAGATAAAGATTTTTAACATATTGTGTTAAACAATAATTAAGAAACTGATGCCACATTTACTTTTTCGATATTTTCAGGTGACCTGAACAAATTTTCTAATGCATCTAGGGTACTGGCTGAATTATCAAAATGCTATATACGATTGGTTTGATGAATTTGAGAAACAGAACAAGTTTGCAAGCAATTTCTAAAAATTGCTTAAGAAAGCAAGCAATTCTGAGAATTCTAATTGATTCTAATACAATTAACAAAAAGCAATTTCTAAGTTTACAAGCAATGGAAATAGTGTTTTATCTTTGTCCCATCTATTTCTCATAGGAAGCGTATTTCTGAAAAAGTCTTTCTAAAGGATCCCTTCCAGTTTTTTAAGCTTGGTTCCTTTGTACTCTAGATGGAGCACTTAGCCTTCTGCTTTCACTTTTGGTTTCATCAAGGCTGAATTACAGTCATGGAGGAGTCGGGAAAGGCTTTCTTTAGAAAGCTTTATCGATAGTCTTCAAAAATAAGGAAGGGATTTCAACTCTTCCATACAAAATGGCTCCTTCTATCCAAACAGCCATGTTTGTGTGTTTTAATGATTACATTTCCAAAGCTGATTGGTCTCCTGGTTTTCTGGTTCATAAGTAAAGAATGAGCATGTTGCTTAGTTCCTCATTATTTGAAGTAGTTCAAGGACATTTCTTAAAAAGGGTTAAAAAACAATCAAGAGTGAAGTTGGCAAGCCTCATCATCATCAGCCTATGCAGTTGTTTGTTGTGCTTGTGCCCATGGAAATGTCCTATCAGTCCTAAATTTAATGCCATGGCTGAATGTGCCAGGAGCAATGATTTTCACGGGTTTTGCAATGTTTCCATTCTTTCTTTCTTTCATTTAAATTGGATTTGTTACTGACTCACTGATACATTAAGCACCCTGTAAATTCCCAGTGATAAGATAATATGATTTCTTGTTTCTGGGGACATTGAATAAAAGAAAAATCAGAGCACAGGTGTCTAAACATTTTGCATTAGCAAGCAAACCCAACATGATAAAAACACACAGCTTTCTAAATTCAAAACTGTAAAGATTCTATATAACCAGTGACCCATTTTACTAGGTAAAAATAAAAGATCTGGAAAAAACAAAAGATTCCTATGGCCATACTATAAAATAATATAGGATTTAAAATAATTATTAATGCGTACTCAAAATTTTACAGCTTTGTACATGTTTTGTGCCAAAAGAATGATTTATTTCTGAAATATAAAAGTGGGATGAAAACTTTCCCTAGTGAAATTATTTTGTGATCGAGAGGACAAGTCAGCTTCACATGCAGTAAATGACAGTGGTAAGTACTGGGATTTATTCAACTCAGCTATATAAAATACACCAACACCTTTTTGGAAAACAGGACTGAGAGGCAGCAAAATAGCCATAAACAGTGTGTTTCTGCTCCCAAAAGTAAAATAGCCATGAGATTAAAAAAGAAGTTTCTCTCTTCCAGCTTTGAACGAAGCCAGGTTTGCCCTAAGTGTTTTCTCTAAGGCTATGAATTCATTTATCTAAGGTAATTTCTGGCTAAGGTCAACTAAAAAACAATTCCTTTAAAATAAACTGATCATTATTAGGAAAACTGAATGCCTTCCCTGACCTTCAAGGCATTGAAACTCATCCTCTGTGCCCATTTTTATCACCCCAAGCATGGCCGTCTCATAGTACTTAACACTCAGGATTGTAATTGCCTGTCTATCTGTCTCTCCTGTCAGAGAAGGAGAGATCATTAAAGGCAGATGATGTGCGTTGTTTATCTTTATTTCACCAGCGCAGGGCCCGTGGAAGGCACTTGTCAAATATTTATTGGATGGATGGACGGGATGGATAGATAAAAGACCGATGATAAATAAAAGTAAAATCATCCACAGATATTCTAGGTTTTGAAACCAAGTAATATTCATCTTTTTATAGACATAGATGTACCTATATATAAACAGTGATAAATAATTCCCAAAGAGCTTACAAGACTACATCTAAAACAAATAAGAAATTTCTGAAGCTTCTACTGTCAAAAAAATCACTTTTAGGAAAGGTGATATAAAACAATGGTTCTAAATTCTACGACTGATAACAATAATAATCCATGGGCTTCCCTGGTGGCGCAGTGGTTGAGAGTCCCCGATGCAGGGGACACGGGTTCGTGCCCCGGTCTGGGAAGATCCCACATGCCGCGGAATGGCTGGGCCCGTGAGCCATGGCCGCTGAGCCTGTGCGTCCGGAGCCTGTGCTCTGCAACGGGAGAGGCCACAACAGTGAGAGGCCCGCGTACTGCAAAAATAAAATAAAATAAAATAATAATAATACACAACTGTTGTGGGCCTCCCATCCACTGACAGAGTAGTAATTGCTTCTCATGCATTTATTTCTCACAACTCTTATATACCTATTTGCTAATGGGTAAATCAAGGCAATAAAGAGGGTCTGTTACCTTCCTAAGGTCACAGAATAAGTGGAAGAATTACGGCTTGGATTCAGACACTCTGAATACAGACTTTGCGTGCTTAATCACTAAGCCACATTCTTCTCCTTAGGTAGTGAGACTGAAAGGGAAATATTGTCCAATATTATCAAATCTGACCCACAACATATTTTCTGGGTGTGAGCCTAAATTACTGACAATGAAAAGAGAATTATTTCCAGAAAATAGAAAAGTGCAAAGTTCAGTTATTTCCATTAATTGAATAATGAACTTGTTGAAATACCGTGATATCACTTGATCCTACTTTATAGCACAGAGAATAGATTTGTCTAAGAGTCTTTGTAGACTACAGTCCCTGTACAAGGATCAAGAACGTTTTAGACCAGGGAGGGCAAATGGGTTCCAACTTTTGTGCCAAAGTGTTCACTTCCTGGACATGAATGCTGAGGCTAGCCTGGAGAAGCTCCCACAGTCATTAGTACCACCTGCCCTGAGTACACAGGAGCCCTGCCACTGGACACATGCCATTCATGTGCTGTCCTTCTCCTAGGAACACTGTTGGGATACATGTCTAGCACAGTGGCTCTTCAATCAGGTTGTACATCAGAATCACCTGTGGAGCTTTTGCAACATACACATACCAAGGAAAGACACTCCTTGACTTCCATAAACATACAGTTCTGGGAGGAAAAGTCATATAAGCAGGTTGTAAGGTACAACTGAAAACACAAAGTCTCTTCCCATGTCTTCATGAATTAGGTAACCACCTCAGAATAAAGACTTGAAAACACTTCTAGTTGAATACAGACCTGCCTATGCATTTAAATATTTTAGCCGTTTCAGGTAGCAATGCAATATGTAATTTGATAGAAATATTGGGAGCACATATATGTATAGTCTTCATAAGAATTTAATTTTTAAAAGGTGTTGTTTTAAATATATAAATTATTAGCAAATAAAAAAATAAAATCAAGAAAGGAAAAAAGCAAAAATGGGTCCAAAATGGTGGTTGTGACTAACTAGTGATGTCTTCAAAATCTTTCTGGAATCTAGTTTGTTGGCTGCAAATAAAGAGATAAAAACAATACAACTGAAGGAGTCAACTCTTTATATTGTATTTCCATTTCAAATGGCAAAAACTCAACATTTTCCCTAGTGAAATATTTTAAATGAAAGTTCTTTCGGTAACTGCAGAAGCACTAAAAGAATTGTAGTTACATGAAAGATGTGTTTGAGAATAAGGAAAGGGAAAAATACTGAAGAATCTTGAAAGTTACTCTTCTTTTTTACCTCCATGCCAAAATAATAGAGTTCTGAAATATTAACATGTGAAGGGTAATCTCTGAGACCTTTTGCCACTTCCTAAAATGAAGAAAGGTTGCATACATTTTTGTCTTGCTGCTATGAATAATAAGAAGCCATGGGATTCCTTGTAGCAGTCCTGGAATAATTATGAAACAGCTGATTAAGTTCAAAGTTAGCATGGAAATCTGTTCTTTTAAAAGTCTTTCATAATCTATCTCTAGAGGGAGATAATTCTATCAAATTTGAATTAATCCATAGATAATGGCAAGACTATTGTCCACTATTATGTGTCTATATGTGAGATATGAATATTGCATGGATTCTAAGATTTCACAGTAAAATAACTCAGGGCCAGATTATAGAAGGGATTAATTGTAAATAGTACAAGTTATGACAGTCACCCCCAGAAAGGGATTAATCAACTTCAAACACAAAACTTGACCTAACAATAACAGCCTAACCACAGATAATTCTTTGGAGAGTGGATTTTTAAAATGCAGGTCACACAATGATCCCTTTATAGATCCAATAAAACATTTTTAAAATTACCCTATCTGGTATCATTATAAAGTATAATCAGGTCCCAGTATTATCATTACTACTGAAGCCTATAGTAGAATTAATTGTTCTTCATTTCAAGTCAAAAATAGGCTTTTTATCAAGAAACCTAAATTAAAGCCTTCAAAAAGTTTCCATTTTGAATAGTTAAGCACATTATTAGTAATTGGGATGTAAGCACTCATTCATTTTATCTTTTGTTCATGCCTGGTTTCTATTCTTTCAGTTTTGAATCCATATTTGTTCTACACATACAGCCAAAGTACAGAAAATAATGGGGATTTCTGCATATGGGGTTACATTGTTCCTAAGGTGTGTGGACAAATGATAATAAAGTAAGTTTGTACTTTATATAAAAATAAAGGTTTAAAAATTGTTTAAATTTTAGCAACACTTACATACGTGTATATATGTATCTACACATATATATAATAAAAGTTACCAACTTAACAATTTTTAAGTGTGCAATTCAATACTGTTAACTGTAGTCATTGTTGTGCAGCCGATAGCCAGAACTCTTTTCATCTTGCAAAACTAAAACTCTGTGTTCATTAAATAACAACTTCCCCTTCTCCCCTCCCTCTAGCCTCAGGCAACAACAATTCTATTTTCTGTCTATGAATTTGAGTTCTCTAGCTGTCTCATGTAAGTGGAATATTACAGTATTTGTCTTTTTGTGACCAGCTTTTTTCACTTACCATAGTGCCCGAGTTTCATCCAGGCTGTAGCATGTGTCAGAATTTCCTTCCGTTTTAAGGCTGAATAATATTCCATTGTATATGTATACTACATTTGGTTTATCCATTCAGTCACTGACGGACACCTGGGTTGCTTCCTCCTTTGGGTTATTGTGAATACTGCTGTTATGAATATGGGTGTACAAATATTTCTTTGAGACCCTGCTTTCAATTCTTTTGGGTACATGCCCAGTAGTGGGCTTGCGGGATCACACGGTAATTCTAACTTTTAAGTTATTTGAGGAACCGCCGAACTGTTTTCCACAGTGGCTACACCATTTACATCCTCCCAATAGTGCACAGGGTTCCAGTTCTTCTACATCCTCACCAATACTTGTTATTTTCTGGTTTTTTAAAAACACGAAGTAGGCTTTACCTAGCAGCCTTAAATGTATTTCAAATGATCTATCTGTTATACCTGCTGGGGATGAAAATCTGAGCTTTTTACTTTCTATAGGAAAAGATTGTTACAGTTGAAGATGCAGAAAATGAAACTTTTCTAACAACTGTGGATCGATGTTAAGCCCTGATCCCTCCCCCTCAAAATATCTGACATATTCTTTGTACAAAGTATGCACTTAGGAAATAATTTTTTAAATAAATGAGATAAAATGTTTTAATTTCCCACAGAGTTTTAAAATCCAAGGTGAATTTCAAAATTCCTCAGGGTGAAGGACACATACTTTTAGGTTATTACTCTACCCTCATCTGTCTAATGGACATTGCCTCACTTGGTAAACTATTTCTTTTGGTTGTTACGAGGATTAAATGAATAATCCAAAGCACCCAGAACAGCCCATTATAAATTTAATAAATGTTAGCTGTGATCATTTTTATAATTATTTAAATACTGTAAAAAGTAGCAACAAATTAGCAATTAAATGCAATGACATGTTTTTAGCAGTATATTAGGCACAGTGTTGAACATTGTCAAAGTACAAATAATAATTCATGCCTGAATAATATGGAAATATAGTTTAATTTGAAAGAAAAAAGATAAACACAAAAAACTGTAAAGTCTAATGCAAGGCAGGATTAAATCACTTCCATTTGAAACTCCCTTTCTTTAGCATCATGACTTTGTATAATTCCTCTTCTCATAGTACATCTTCCTCATTTCTTCCCCCCCCACCCATGTATGATTTTTACCTCAGTCTTCTAGTCTTCTCTTTTTACCTGTTTTCTCCCTTGCTGATTTTATCTGCTCTCATTTCACCATCACCACGGAGATGATCACAGCCTGAATCTCTCCTTCAATGTTGCTGATTCATCTACCTGATGAACAATGACATACCAGCGCCATTTTGAAAGCAGATCTAAGACTCAAGTGCCTGTTTCAATTATTATTGTTACTGCGGCTCCTTGACGTAGTTCTGTCAAAATCCTGTAATTCTACTCCCTTATCTGCAGAACAAAATCTAGAAATCTTAGTCTGTGATTAAAAACCATTCACAATATGGCTTAAAATTAGTTTTTCTACTTTAGCTTCCCAATAAATACTCTAAACTAAGCTACATATACTTGTCCTTGTAGAACTTACAGTTTTCTTTTTTATGCCTTGTGAATTGAGTTGTCTTGTTGCTGAGTTGCCCTTTTCTTCATCTCCACCTTTTGAAATCCTATTCAGACACCAAGAGCCAGCTCAAACCCTGATTCCTGCACCCCAACCAAAAGGACAGTCTCTCCCCTCTGAAATTCACAGTTCACTGTACATAATGTACATCTATTCTGAGGTACCTGGTTTATAGATATATGTCAATATGCACTAGATTTCCAGTCCCTGACAATGACTTTATTGCCTAAGAGTCTCCCAAATGAATGAATGAATAGATAAATAAATAAGTGGCTGAGTGAATGAATGAATAAATGAATAAAAGTAAATGTAGATTTTTAAAGGAAAATTAACTTTGTAATTGTATAAAACATAGGAGAGTCCAGATTCAGGGAGTCACCCTAAAGATGGTTGTATTGTTACAAATATAAAATCCAAGCTGGAACTACCTCAGCAAACTGGATAAGTAAGTGATTTAAACTACTAAAAAGATACTAATTTTTTAATTGTAGAATGTATGTCTCACATGGTACACTTATTATACTCAGCTGTCTTTGTGTATTTCATTTCAGAAATTATCTATTGTCTTAGACTAAGACCAGTGTCTTAGTCTGCTCAGGCTGCCATAACAAAATACCATAGACTGGGTGGCTTAAACAAAAGAATTTTTTTCTCATGGCTCTGGAGGCTGGAAATCCAAGATCAAGGTCCTGCAGAGGTTGGTTCCTGGTGAGACTTTCTTCCTGGCTTGTAGATGCCACCTTCTCAGTACGTCCTCACCTGGTGGAGAGCAAGCTCTCTGCCCTCTTCTTCTAAGGGCCCTAATCCCATCATAAGCACCTCACCCTCTTCATCTCATCAAATCCTTATTACCTCCCAAAGGCCTTGTCTCCAAATACCATCACCTTGGAGGTTAGGGCTTCAACATACGAATTTGAGGGGATGCAATTCAGTCCACAGCAGTGGGGGAGGTGAGAAGATGTTTTACCTTTTAAACACGTCTTTTCAACATTGTATTAGTCATAGAGAAATTTGGCAAATTACCAGAAAAACCTCTGAGAATTCAAGAACAAGTCACATTATTTTCCTGTTCAAACTTCCATGACTTCACCCACACATCAACAGGGAAAAAAAAAAAACATATACATAGATATATACATATCTCATGACTTCCTTACTGATATAATTTGAGGTTCATAATATTTTGACCAAGGTATGAAATTCCCACTCTATTAGTCAATACTCTAGCTACTACATCTTAAAACTTCCTGTTAAAATTTACTTACCCAAATTCAGAAGCACTGTGACCATGAAGCTAACGGCACTAGCTAAGTGGCCCCTCACTTGCATGGGTTACTTGGAGGGACACTGGCAATGTGTTAACGTGGTCTTATGTTTCAGTGAATTTTATAAAAATGATACTTTAAAAATTCTTTTACTTAAAGATAACCCTAAAAGTCTATAAGCTTCAAGCCTCACAACACTTAGATAAGCCTCTGCATTAAGAGGTGTAAAATAACTTCAGAAGATTGCATCAGATTAACTAAACATCAAAAAGCATTCTGAGATGGCAAGCTAGTTTGTGAGGAAAGCACAGCTGTAAGGGATCGTTACTATAACCAAAAGTGGGGTCTGGCTACTCCTGGCTCAAAAGCCAATAAAGAGGCAAGGTTGGTGGAAAGGAAAGTTTGCTTTATTCTGGATGCTGGCAACAGGGGTGGGGGGGAGAGAGGGGAGGGTGGACCCCTGTCCAAAGGCCGACTCTCCCCCTCCTCACTGACAACCAGTGGGCAAGAGCTTTTATAGACGGAGGGAGGGGGCTACATGCAGAAACAGCAAGGTCAGCTCTGACAATCATCTTGAAATTGGTCATCAGTGGTCTGATCAGTGTCATCTTGATTGTTTTAAGTACACTTAAGTCTTCAGTTCCAGGGTCAGTTTGTTCCCATTTCCTTGGGGCCAATTCTCAGAATTGTGGCACCTTATGTCATGGCTAGAGTCTGGCCATCATGTAGTTAACTTCTTCCACCTGATGGGGGGTTTCAGTACCTACAAGACAGATCAAAAGATATGGCTCAACACATTATCTATTGCCCTTGAGAAGGAACTAAAAGTCCTTGACTTTGTTTACTGAGTAAACTATTGTTTTGTCCTGTTTGACTGTTTTCCTTTGCTTTTGTATTTTTTCACTTCTCTGATTAAACTTATTCTTTGCCTAAAGTTTTTTCACAGACAAAAGGCAGGCGGAGGATGTGGTAGGGGGGGATGGACCATAAGGTTCTGCTCCATTTCATTACCACATAGGCCCCACAGTGCTCCCACTTGTTTCATCTGACCCCAAGCACTATGAATGACTCACTATAATACTTCATTTAGTCTTTCAAGATGTTTTTTCTTACTGACACTCACTTGGATCTGGTTTCCTAATCAGTGTCCTGCTTTGAGACCCCAATACTTGTATTTCTTGCTTGTAAAATGAGGGTGAAGAGAAAACGTATTTTGTAGTGTTATTGTAAACATAAAATGATATGATATACATAGAAATGCTTTGTAAGCTATTCTTTCTATATGAATTTGAGGCCTTCCATGACCTGGTCCCATATGAATTTTCCAGCCCTGTATTCCACTAGAGCCCCTTGTTCTGGCCAAGTTAGATTACTCATACATCTCTGAACTAAGTTTGCAATTTTTGTTAGATCGATAACCATATCAGAGATTGAAAAACAGCTGAGAATTATCTTAAACAAACAAGACCTCAGGGTCAGATAATTTTACCTATGAATTCTTTTCAATTCTTAAGTAACAAAAAATCTCATGCTATATGAACAGTTGACATTATAAAGAAAACCTTTTAAAAGACTCCAATTTATTTAATGAAGCTAGCAAAACCAGAGAACAAAAATACGTCAAAATCTTCTTAAAATAAAAACAAACACATAAATTGGGTTAATTTCACTTTTTACATTACTGCAACAATAAAAAAAAATACTAATAAGTAAAACTCAATATTCATTTAAACCATGTTTCTCAAAAGTTGGTTTGTGCATCACGTGTTAGAATCATGGTGTGGAGGGGTTACTTCTAAAAATTCAAATTCTCAGCCTCACCCTACTGATTATGACCTACTGAATCAGGATCTCCAGGGGTGTCCATAGACTCTGCATTTTAGCATTTGTCCCAGGAGATTTTTATGCAAACTAAAGTAAAAAATACTACATTGGCATAATCTGTCACAACCATGTAACATTTCTGTCAATTAGAAAGGCAAGAACTGATTAACATCGACACTTAGTGATGTAAAGATTTATTTCAATAACCTCAAAAGAAAAAATCCGCAGAATAGATGCTAAAAAGTTAGTCAAATTCATTACCTATTCCTGTTTAAAAAAGAAAGCGTAAAACCAAGAACAGAAGAATGGATATCCTCAAAATGATAGAGAATAACCACTTTAGAGCAGCGTTTTTAAACAGAAAAAAGAAACCAACATAAAAACATTAGTGGGCTTTTTTAAACAAAAAACATTAGCAGCGTTATTATTAATGAACTAAATAAGGGTACCAGATATCTCCTGTATCACTTCACATAGTTCTAAAGTTCTGGTGTAGACATTAAGACATCAGAGATAAAAAGAAGCTTCATTGTTGGAAAGAGGGAAACCCAATTATAATTATTTTCAGAAACCATTATTCCATCCACTGAAAATCCAAGAATACATACTGAAAAATATAAAGTGAGAATGTAGTGTAGCTTTGGACCACCAAAAATAAAAGAAGTCTATGTACCAAAAATAACCAGTTAGAATATTCATTGATTTATTTAATGAACAGTAACAGAATACCAAGAAAATCACCGAACAATTGAAGAGTCATTGAAGAATATATTGAATATAAAATTTATAGAAACAATAAAGGAAACAACAAGCTTTAAAAGAGAATGAAATAGATAAATCCCAGGGAAATCTATAGAAGGAGAAATAAAAATGATGACCAAGAGCCTGTGCTGAGGAGCACAGAGACGTCAGCTCACATCTTGCCTGGTGACCTTGAAATGATACTTAACCTTCCTCAATCAAAGGTCCCCCTGGCTCAGCAAATTCCCACCTACACAGCAAATGCTCTTATATTGTTTCAACCTGTCCTCTATCTGAGAACATTTGGGTTGTTTATGATGTTTTTGACAAATAAAGCTTTTAAATTTTTAATTAGTTGGCTCTCGAAATCTTTTTTATGTGTTTGCCTCTTGGCATTACTTTCCTTCACCCTCCTTGGAATCTTCTTTTTTTGGTTCCCTTCCTAGGTTATTTTGTCTGGGATGAGAAATCTTTGTCTGTTCACTTTTCTCAAGAGAGGCTTTTCCCCATCTCCTCTTCTAGTAAAGATATGTTTGCATTTTGTCAAATTAAAAGTCATATTTTTTTAATTGTGATAACCTATGGAGGGAGGGTTTAGGCTGAATCAGAAACTAAATGACAAATAACTCCTGTTTTTAAAGTATTTATCAAACTCAAAGTATCTCTCTCTCTCTTTCACACACACACACACACACACACACACACACACACACACACATTTACCCATAGGTTTATTTTCCTGAGCTTTTTTTTTCTCATCTATTTATGCTGCATAGACTATGAATTTTGTAAGATAACTCAAATCATTTTCAGAACAAGACAAAATAAAAATAAATAACAATAGCAGAATATTCTGCCTGGAGAGAAGTGAGAAGCAGCTCTAGCTGTTATTATCAAGGGAATAACCTTGTAAAGTTTCATTACCACATAACTGTTTATCAAGAGATACAGATGAGCTCACTGGGAAGGTACTTCATCCAAATTGTGATGGGGCTGATACTGCTGATGCTGTCTGCCCTGGTCCTTTCCATGCCTTTTTCCCGACCCTGCTATTATCTTTCAGTCTTCTGAAGATTGACACGGGTCTGCATCAAGTCGCTTGCATGGAAGTCCTTTTTGAGACTAACTTTTATAGTCTTTTTAATATTCATCTTCTTTCCTTTTCTTATGCAAAGCTCTCCTTTATTCACAATTATCTAATTCTGCATCCTAATTGTTGACTTCTTGATAGAAGAGTATTAATTCCTGTCTGATGCTATGATCACTGGTATCATCCTTAGCTACTCCTTCTGTGGTCCTTGTTGTAGTCGGACATCACATGGGGGAAAGCTGGATCACCAGCTGCCCCATTGGGGCAGTTTTACAGACATGTAAGCAAATTGGAAATAGACATTGGAAGTGGGTCTTGTTAGTTTCAGCGTGCATCTTGTTACCGGAAAGGTCTTGTTATACAGCCCCTGAGCCTGACGTACTGGGAAGCCATATGTGACAGCATTTGGAAGGAAGGAACATTCAGAGCTTTTGGCCTGCTCACACCTGCTCAGACCGGCCG
Organism: Grampus griseus; assembly: GCF_964374135.1. Classification (NCBI taxonomy): domain Eukaryota; kingdom Metazoa; phylum Chordata; class Mammalia; order Artiodactyla; family Delphinidae; genus Grampus; species Grampus griseus. The sequence goes on along the minus strand of NC_139006.1, from coordinate 43,650,763 downwards.
TGACAGCCACTGTGTCTCCGTGGAGCTGAGGGAGGCGAGGAGAACTCTGAAAAGAACCGTGGTCTGTTCTGGCCGAGTGTATCACCCCTGCGCTAAGTAAATTCTCAAACTAAGCTGAATATGACTCTGAGATCTAAGTAAACTGCAAGTGTATGGTGCTTGGATGCTTGCATGCAATACAGTGAACCAGAGAATAGTTTGTGACACTGGCCAGTTCCCTTTTCTGTCCCCACAGCACAAGATTTTCCCAACGTCCCACTCGTCTGTCTAGGTGGGAAGCAGTCCGCTCTGGTTTCAAGTTCTAGCCCTGACAGTTACTAGCTCTGTGGCCTTAGGCAAGTCACTTAACCTCTCTGGGCTGGTTTCCTCCCTCCTGGGATTTTGTGAGACTTAGAACTGAGAGCACAGGTACAGAGCCTAGTACAGGGTCTGGCACATGAGCACGTAACACCTACGGGCTAATGTATTCATCACCAGCAGCGGCATTTCTCCCTATAATCTGCCCCTCCCGACTCAGATAGCGAGACGCCTCTGGTGAAAGTTCCTCCCTCAGTGCCTCCCAGAAGCCCGTCCCTCTCCTCTGAGACTCTCCGTGGTCCGTGAGCCCTTATGTTTCACGTCTCTTTCACATCCCTCTCTCCCTGACCCTCCCTTTCAGGCTTATAAACTTGTACTAGACTTTTCATCCTCAAACTAATATACAAAACAACAAAAATACTTCCTTGGCGCTTTCTCTGGTCACTGTCACCTTTCTCCCACCCTCCACAGCCAAGCCACTAAAAACAGGCAAATAGGCTTCACAGACTCCATGTTCTTAACTTTTATTTCCCTTCGATTGAGTCCGGCTTCCACTGCCACCGCGCCACCGAAATTGTCCTTTGCAAGGTCGCTACTAATTGACAACTTACCAAATTCATATTTTTCAGTCCTTGTTTGACCCAACTTCTCTGTAGCCCTTGCACCACCCTTCTCCAAAACCATCTCTTCCTCTACTGTCTCTTCAGTCTGGTTTTCCTCCTCTCTCTCTGATGCTTTTGTTTTGACAGTTATTAGGTAACTCCTTTTCTCCACAGCCCTTAAATGTTAGGCTGCTCTAGCCCTTAGCGCTCATCTTTCCTGACTTTTCACACCCTCCGGGCAATGTCACCTACATCATCAAACCATGCCCCACCCCTGCCCTCTCTGAACTGGAAATGGCCTCAGATTTCATCCAGGTGTCTTTTCCCAACAGCAAAGCAATGTTTGCCGCTGTCTAATAAACACTTGCACGTGGATACCTCTGCTACCTCAACATCCCCTTGTCATCCTTCTTGAATGTGCTTCTCTTCAGGTCTCTCTTGCTGAACGATACACTGTCACTTACCACGAGCTCCACTCGAATTTAAACCCTTACCGTGGAGTCCTCAGATCTCAGCTCCAACATTGTTTCCTCAATGAAGCTTTCTCTGAACTCTAGCTTAGCCCATCGTCCTTACAGTCTCACTTTTTTAAAAAAAAAAAAGGGGGGGGGGAATAATTTTCCTTCTTTTCAATAGCAGTTTACATTGAAAAGCGTGATTATTTAACTAACAAAAATCTTTCCAAACAGAGTTATAAAACTGAGGGCAAAATCCTGTCTTTTTTCACTAAACATTATAGTCTAATCCGTTAATATGGTGTCTGGAATAAAGTATCTGCTCAGATATATAAAGGAGAAATGGTTCAACCAGAGTCCAAGAATCTTCCCGGACTCATGTGTTACACTGACTCTTGATATCCGCTTAGCTACCAAGTCCTACTGATTTTATTCCCTAAATATTACTCAAAGTCTGTCTTATCTTTCCTAGTTCCTTTTCAAATGCTTTTACTTAATGTTTAAATTAGTTTTCATCAATTTGGCAGCAGCCTCTTTATTATATAAGTGTTGTATTTAATTAAACAGATTCTGCATCCAGGCTGTCTGGGTTTCTATCCTGGTTCTGCTATTTTCAAGCTATGTGACCTGCAAGTTACTTCACTTTTCAGTGCCTTCATTTCCTCATCTATGAAACAGAATCAATAATAAAGTTACCTCACATGGTTCTTGTGAGCATTAAATATTATATTACAAGTGATTCAAAGAGTCCCTAACCCATGGTAAACAATAAATTCCAGCTCTTATTTTTATTACTATTTCTTCTCTTGGTGTTGGCATTTCCAGAGTAACCTCAACAAGTTACTAGAAACTCTAAAATGCAAATTCCAGAATATGTCAATACCTGAACATCCTTTAAAGGCTCCTCATTAACTGAGGATGAGTTTATGTGTAGAAAGCTACATGAAATCTAATACCTAGATGATTTTGCTCAAAATATTACCTCTATCTGGCATTATTATCTCATTTCAGTCCATCTGGTGAAGTCCTACTTAAGTTTTAAAATTAGTTCAGGCATCTCCTCCTCCAAGAAGCCTGCTTCTTCTGTCCTACAAAACATTTGGTATCTTTCTCCCCACTCAAATGGCGCCATGGTCCTTCTTCCATACGACACTAAACATGATTGTTCTGTAATGATCTGCTGACTTGGATACACCTTTTACTATCTGTGAATTTCCTTGAGGTCAGGAATTGTGTATATTCAGATTTGTGCGTACAGATTTTGAATATGCCTGTCACAGAAACAGGGCTCAATAAATATCTGCTAATTGAATGAATAACTATTCACCATCAAAAAAAAAAACAAAAAACAAAGCACCACTTCTCTCCCTCTCACCGTATATTTCTATTTTGAATTTTCATTTACTCTGTCACTCCTTCCTGGTTCCTTAGTAAGTTCTTCCTATCTGCCCCATCCATCTCTTAGAAACAATGCAGCCTCCAGCCTTCCATTCTTCCACAGGGGCCTCCCTGAATCTGTTCACCTCCTTGGTCAAGAGACTAGTTGTGGATAACAAGAATGTGTCTTTCGATTATCTCCAGGTGAGTGCTCAGTATTGGAGTCTGAGAAGACAAGAAGCAACTTGAAAGCTCTGATCCCTCATATCAAATATCTTCATAAAACTTGATCCAGCTACATAGGCACGTGTGTCCCTCACATAGCGTATTCAATTCTCATAAAATTTCCTCCAATTAAAATCATAGAGTGGGGTGTGCTATTGCTTGTCTTTTGAGTAATTATGACTTTTTACATTTATAACAAATTTATAACATTTTACATTTTATAACAAATTTATAACATTTTGAAATGTCTTAACTATGTCAACATCCTCTCTGTAAGAGCATTGTCATCAAATCAGATAAATAGCACAAAAGCTGAGGTGAGAAAACTTTAACTCTCTGCTTTACAACTCCCATCAGTTTTTTTTACCAGCACTATTTTAAAGGTTAGTCTGTACCAAGGGGTGTAGTTTCCAAGTTTGACAGTTTTGCGCATTGCATTGTTGCTAAAAATTTACAATGGAAAATACTGTTCTTGCAACAATAACAATATAAATATACCTAGAGTTGAGAAGACATTAAGCGTATGATAAGAGAAACAAATGGGTGGAAGAATAGGTAGCCGGTCACATAGGATGCTTGTTCTGATTCAAAAAGATCATCACAAGTTTCTCCTTGGCCGCTCCAAGGAGAATAATCTTCATGCTTAGTAAGAGGTATTAGTGAAAACGAGGGAGATATTAAATTAGACTATATTTATATTTTTATTTCTTTTATTTGGGGCTACTTATTTCACTGATGTTTACCCATCTAACTAGAGGCCTGCTATAAAAAATAATTTAATAGCAATATTCTGATTTAACCAGTAGGCTAAAACACAAACCTTCCATTTTATCACGTTGACAATAGCCAATATAACAAAAACACCATCTTCCCTGTCTATTTGAGAGCTAACCCCGGTAAATACAAAGTAATAACAAGGAAATAAGAGGCCCCTTGAGTGCAAACTTAGAAACCTAACCTATAAAGTGATAACACTCAACATTATTTATGTCCCTGACTTTCGTCAATTTCCCTGCTTTTTCTCTTTCTTGCCTGTTTTTCCAACAATGCTTTGGTGATTGAAGCCGAACATTAATGATTTCATTTGTCAGCCCCTCTGGTTGCCAATCCTTTTGATCCATTTTCTTCTCTTCTGAGTTCTCTGTGTATTATTTTCATCTTTTTGTACTTTTGTATTTTATTGATGTGCTGCTTTAGAATTTCCACTAAATGTTGCTTTTTATTTTATTCACTTAGTTTCTTTCTCCAGGAATTGGAGCTTTTGCATTTTAGGATATTTATAAAGTTTTTAGGGTTCTCACTTGCATACAATCCACAAACAGGATCCCCTTTAAAGAAATCTGGTGAAATAATAAATATGTGGTCTAGGGACTGAGGGAGACAGGGATTTGAATCCTTCCTCCATCTTTTACCGTCATGAGGGCAATAGGTACGTAACCACCCCAAGCTTCAATTCCCTTATCATTCAAATATAGGTAATACCTACTTTGTGGTTTTCTTTTGAGGATTAAAATTCCAGAACGTCTACTAGCCAGCACAGAACAAATGGCAACTACTGTTATTCTTATCCTTATGTCTACTATTTTATTGCAGTTGTGATGACAAGATTCTATGTGGATTTAAATGTCAGAGGTAAAACTTTAGGGCTTCTAGAGGAAAACAAAGAAGAAGAATTTTAGGACCGGGAGGAGGAAAAGACACAGAAGAGCTAACTTAAAGGAAGACACTGATGTCTTAGGCTTTATTAAAATTAAAACCTTCCATTCATAAAAAGTTAAGAAACTGAAAAAGTAGGGCTCACACCCATAGCATATTAGAAACTTTTAACACCATTTCAGAAGAAGACAAGCTAATAGCAAAACTGACAAAAGACTTCACAAAAGAGGGTATCCAAATAATCGGTAAGCATATAACAAAGTGGCCAACCTCATTACTCCCTAGAGAAATGCAAATTAAAGACACAATGGGACGCCACTCCACAACCAGCAGAATGACTCAAACTGAAAGACTGACAGAAACAAATGCGAAGGATGAGGATAATGAACACTGCTGATAGGACTGTAAATGAGTCCAATCACTTTGGGAAACTGGCATATCTATCAAAATGGAACACACATCTCCAGTGATCCAGCAGTGACTCTCCTACATGGACACTAAAAGACTTGCACAGGAATGTTAAAGGTTGTGTTATTTACATAGCCCCAACTAGAAAACCCCACCTGGCCATTAGTACTTCAACTGGGTAAAACCAAGTGTGGTATATTCATGCAGTGGAATGCTGTTCAGAAATAAAATTAATGGATCACTGCTACACACCACGACATGAGCTTGGATATAGGAATGAATATTTTATTAAGAAAAAGAAGCCAGGGGTGGGATAGGGAGGGTGGGAGGGAGGGAGACGCAAGAGGGAAGAGATATGGGAACATATGTATATGTATAACTGATTCACTTTGTTATAAAGCAGAAACTAACACACCATTGTAAAGCAATTATACTCCAATAAAGGTGTTAAAAGAAAAAGAAGCCAGATGTAAAAGAATACAAACTGTATGATTCCTTTTATTAAAAGTTCAAAAATAGGCAAAGCTAAGCTATGCTATTTATTTATTTTTATTTTTTGGCTGTGCTGCATGGCTTGCAGGATCTTAGTTCCCCGACTAGGGATCGAACTTGGGCCCGCGGCAGTGAAAGCACCGAGTCCTAAGTACTTGCCCACAAGGGAATTCCCTAAGCTATGGTATTTAAAGTCAAGGTGGTGGTTGTCTTTGGGTAGGAGGGAATGGTGACTTGAGAGGCCAATGAGGGGGGCTTTTGGGAGACTGAGAATGTTCTATTGCTTGCTTGGGTCATGGTTACATAGTTATGTTTACTTTGTGATAGTTCTAATGAATATTCAGGAGGTGTGCATTTTTCTTTAACTTTGCTTTATTTCAATAAATAAGTTTAACATACACACACACACACACACACAAAGTTCATTGCCTTATTTAAGAAAAACTTTGTTTCTTCAGTGATTTTTTTTTTGTCCAGTGGGTTGATTCATCAAGATTTCTTCCCAGAGATACATTGTGTTTTGAGAGGAATAAAAGCAAATGCAGTTTTGGAGCTGAAAATTGAAATAATCTCAATCAGTTTATTTTAAAAATCAACACTTCATTTGTTGGTTTTATGAAATTCCTCAAGTCTTTGAAGAAAGGAATAGACACCTAGATGGCAAAGCCACAGCCATGGGCAAGATGTGAAATTTTATCAACTAATCATCTTTACAAGCAGCATCTTATTTTTTAAAAACATCAGTAAACACTTTGATACATTTTGTGGACATTGAATCAGCAGCACTGAGTCTCTTAATGATGTTTTTAACTGACTTGTGTTTTAGTGTTATAAAGTCTGGTTAATTAAGGGATTGTATAAGGAACACATAAGAAAAACCATTTTAAAACCTCTACTGAGTGTGCTGCAGTCTGTTGTTGAAAATATCGCTCATTAATTTGCTCAAGACACTTCTGTGATGGAAATTTATTTTAAAGTTTAGAGCCAGGAAGTAATTTGTTCCCCTTAAAAAGCTAATCTCTTTTTTTCAATGGAAGTCAGGTGAATTACTAAATTTCCCTTTCCTTTGACCTTCAGATAAGTAGAACCAGAGGGACTTACCTCCCTTGCATTCTGCTTTCTCTGGACTGTTTACTACTTTTTATTCTGATTTGTATTTTTCTGTTCCTGATTTTATTTTTATTTTATTGTTTATATTTTGTGTAAGTTGCATCGTAGATGGAAACGAGAGGACAAAAAACATTTTTCTTATGAATATATAAACAGTCCCGTTATTCACTTTTGGTGCAAAAGAGGAAAAAAAAATGTTTTTAATAGAAAACTCTCTGTAAAGAATACCCACATACAAGACAATAATACAGTAAATATCAAATAAATGAAACAGACTATAAAAGCTGTCAGTTCAGAAAATGAAGTCCTCACAAGCACACTGAATTTGGTAAAGAAGAGGAGAAATTTGACCTGGGATCTCAAGGGCTTCTACGAAACAAATAAACAAGAAAGATTTAATACGACTGAATTGATTGATAACATTTGCAAGAGACACTTGTACTTTAAACTTTGTCACTAATTATTGAATGGAAGATATGACATATTTTTCCATGTTAGCAAAACGTATGTTGAACAATAAACATTTAGGAAACAGCTTAGCAATAGTAAAATTTAAATAAATGTTAGCTACTAATAAAACTATGAAAATCATAACTATTAGTATTATCAGTAATCCAACGGGAGAAATATTTTTCGTTAGGATAATGAAAGCAACTAAAATCTCTCTGAATGGACAATTGCCTGTTTCACCGATGGGTAAACACAGGCTGAAAATATGTTTTGTCTCTGTCTTTCCAAACTGCAGTAAACCAGAGTATGTAGCTGGAATATTGGTCAAGACAATGGAGCTAATGGAGAAAGAAAAACAATAGAACTGCCTTGAATCAAATCTGTGCCTCTTATAATCTAGTGATCTTGAATAAGGAAATCATCTAAAAGGAAACCATCAATTTCTATCTATAGGGTTTGTACAGTAATTACATATGATCATATGGATGAAAGATTTTTTGCGTATATTAAAGGTGCCAGTGAGAGGATGTGAATGTATCATAGAAGCCAAACAGAGTTTTATAAATGACAAGACCAGGGAAATATAACTGCTGCACATGCGGAGAGGCTACTAAACTGTCCCAGGTGAGGCAAAACCTTTTCTGCCGAGTTTAATGATCCAAAACTTGAGGGCAATGTTCGTGCTGCTTGAACTTTGATAATTTCTTACTTGATTTTCAGTCTTCTTTGACCCATTAATGGCCTTTGTCACCCACCTTCAGTTTTGCCTCTCAGATTATGGACTTTACCTGCCAACTGCTTATGGAAAGCTAACATAAGCCCTTTGGGTTTTATTCATTCAACAAATATTTACCGAGTACCTAGTTTATGTCCTGCAGTTTTCTGGGTATATAGCCAAGGACAAAACAAAATCCTTTTCATATAGAGTGCACATGCCAAGGAGCAGAATTTAATAATAAAAATATTTCACTCACACAACACCAAGGCTGATTGTAATTATGAAGCAATTTAAGAGATGTGAATAAATAGCACAATAATATCTAAGCACAATTAGATTTGAAACAGTGGATTCATTACAGTTGGATGTGGAGGAATGATTAAAGCCTATTTCAGTAGATGTGAAAATAAAATGCCATCATAATAAAGCCAGGTAGACTGTGTATTCCAAAGGTGACTGCGTCAATTTATATTTTATCCCTAATATACTTCTTTTCGTGACATTGATTCTTAAATCTGGATGGACCTGTGTAACTGTCTTAATCAACAGAATGGGATGGAAAGGTTGCTGTGAGACTTCCGATAATAATAGGGGACAAAAGATGGGTCACAAAGCAGCCCCTGTCCCCAGTGGAGAGTCATTCCATGGCCCATTCTCCCCACATACAAACAAATGAGTTGAAGAACCATGATTCAGTCACTCCAGTTCAGGATTTGTTGTTAAATTTGATTTGCCCTTGGCAAATGGATTCTTACAGTGAAAGGAGGGTCAAAATTCATTTGCATTCACATGGGATAAACAACAGCACACATTCATGGTCATGCCTCACAGATCTTTGTCTCTATTGCTATTTGTCACAGTATAATTATGGCCTGGATTATCTGACACTTTCCAAGCAATATCACATTTGTCCACTATACTGATGACATCAAGTATAGCAAGTCCAATGAGAAAGAGGTGGCAAGTACTCTGGATTCATTAAAGAGATGCATGTGCTTCACAGTTTGGGGAAAAAAACCCTACAAAGATCAAGGTGCTTCTTGCATCAATAGAATTGTTGGGGATCTAGTTGTCTGAGGCACTCTTAGGACATGCCCTAGAACTACAAGTTATTGCACCTTGCACCTCTTATCGCTAGGAAAGAAGCACAGTGTTTAGAGGCTTCTTTGTTTTGGAACAAAGATATCCCATATTGGCAAATACTGGTTCAACACTTGTGTCAGGTGACACTGAAGGTTGTTGTATATGAGTGGAGCTAGAGAAAGAAAGGGCTTGGTAACAGGACCAGACTGTAATAGGTTCAACTCTGCCAGCTGGGCCATTTAACCCAGTAGATCTGAGGATACTTGAGGTATCTGTGGTAGAGGAAGATGACATATAGAGCTTCAGGCAAGCTCCAGTAGCAGAATTATAGCACAGACCCTATGGAATCACATCAGAGCAACTGTGAACCATTAAAAAGAGTTCCTAGAGGAAGAACTTCCATAATAATGATTTCAGAAAATCTGCTCATCCATAAAGCCACAAGATCACTAGCAAAATTTTTTCAAAATTGGCTTTTTCAGAACTTGGAAATTAACCAGAAGCTTGCAAAACTCCAGGAGTATTTATTCAAGAAAAATGACAGAATCTTGGTAACAGCAACAACAAATATCAGCTATGTGATATTTTAACTGGCCTATTCCCCATTCCAGTATCCCCAACACCACAGTAGCCTGGAAAATCAACAGCTTCAGAAGCACAATACTGTGAAAACCAGGCGCTCAGCAGCCGTTAGAGGGGGCAAAACAGATTTGCAATCCCCCCAAAAAATACTCTATATTTTCCGAAAATTGTCACTATTTGATCTGTCTGGAAGATTCCTAGAAAAGCCCTATTCTCAGAGCTTGGATTTATTTGACTTGATTCAGAGCTCAGGAGCAGCCCTATACCTGAGGCATTTGTCAAAAACAATCAGTGGCAATTGTTTAACATATCTGCCTGAGGCAATAATACCAGTTGGGACTAACAAGAGACTGCCTAAATAATTTGAAAGGAAAAGCTGATGAATGAGGTGCCTTTAGAGGGCTTTGAAAAGCTCTAGCATATTTCTGGGGATCTAAAAGACCATACACAGGTTCAAGGCTCTGCACCTGGCCAGGAAGTACTTAAGAAGACCATATTCTCTCACCTCTGGCTGACTTTGAGGCTCTTCACAAGCAGGTAATAAAGGCTAAGGCTTAATTGTAAACTGTCTGCTGTAGCATTGAAGCCATACCACCAAATTCAAAAGCCTTCAGCAAAGACTGGGGAACTTACTGGTTCAAGGCATTTAAGAAAATTTCTATCCAATCATTAGCTGACTACTCAGTTTACTAAGCTAACTAGGTTGAGACTTCAGTGGCCACACATAATAAAGAATGCACACTTGTCAGTTTATCCAAGGAAAGTAACTAAAGAAATAAAAGTAACAACAAACCATGGGGAGATGAGTAATCTGGTTTCCAGAGCCATCACATTTTTTTTTCTTGGCTGCATTGTGCAGTATGCGGAACTTCCCTGACCAGGGATCAAACCCATGCCCCCTGCAGTGGAAGCACAGAGTCTTAACCACTGGACCACCAGGGAAGTCCTGTCACATTATATTATTTAAAATGTAGTTTTCAATAAAAAAGTATGAATCATGTAAAGAAATGAGAAATTTGGTCCCTATACAGGGAAAAATCAATTAATAGACACTGGCATGGAGGAAGCACAGATGTTGGCCTTAGTAGACGAAGACTTTAAACAGCTGTTATAAATATCCTTAAAGAACTAAATGAAACCATGACTGAACATTAAAGGGGAAGTACAAGAACATTATTGGACCAAATACAGAATATCAATGAAGATATAATAATTATTTTTTTAAAAAACAGAAATTTTGTAGTCAAAAAATAAAATAACTGAAATTATTTGACCTGAGGGGTTAAATAGCAGATTTGAACTGGCAGAAGTGAGTCAGTGAACTTAAAGATAGGTCAATTGAGATTAGCCAATCTGAGGAACAGAAAGTAAAAGAACAGAGCCTCAGTAGTGTGTGAGATATCACCAAGTAAGTCAATGTACAAATAAATCGAAGACTGCAATAATCTGAATGTGTCCTCTCAAAATTCTGTTGAAATCCTAATACCCAATGTGATGTTATTATGAAATGGGGCTTTTGGAAAGTGCTTATGTCATAAAGGTGGAGCCGTCATGAACGGAATTAGTGTTATTATAAAAGAGACCCTACATAGATCCCTTGCCCCTTCCACCCTTGAGGACACAGTGAAAAAGTGCCATCTATGAACCAGGAGCCATGCACTGTGGCTGGTGCCATGATCTTGGACTCCCCAGCCTCCAGAACTGTGAGAAATAAAATGCTCTTATTTATAAGGAACCCAATCTAGATATTTTGTTAGAGAAGCCCAACAGACTAAGACAAAGACCCAGAAAGAGAATAGAGAAAGGAAGGAGCAAGAAGAATATTTGAATAAATAATGACCAAAAACTTCTCAAATTTGATGAAAAATATTAATCTAAACATGAAGTTCAAGCAAATCCAAGTAAAATAGGCTCAAAAAGATTCATATCTGGAAGTATTATCAAACTGTTAAAAGACAAAGACAGAGATCTTGAAAGCAGCAAAAGAAAAGTGACTCATCACAGAGAGCTACAATAAGATTAACAGGTGACTTTTTATCAAAAACTATGGATGCCAGAAGGCAATGGGATGTCATATTTAAAGTGCTGAAAGAGATGGACGACCAAAAATTCTATGTCAAGCAAAACTATTCTTCAAGAATGTAGAAGAAATGAAGACACACCCAGAGAAAAACTGAGAATTTGTTGATAGCAGATCTACACCACAAGAAATGCTAGAGTCCTTCAGACTGAAATGAAAAGGCATTAAATAGTTACTCACATCCATTTGAAGAAATAAAGAACACCGAAAAAGGTTATTGACATAGGTAACTATAAAAGATGGTATGAGTGTTTTTGTTCATAATGCCTTCCTCTTCCTATCTGACTTAAAAGACAACTCCATAAAGCAAAAATTATAAACCTGTTGATGAACTTAAAACATTAAAAGATGTAATTTTTACGACAATAATAGATGAAGGAGGGAAAAGGAACAGAGAGACATTGGCTAAAAGTTTTTGTATGCTATTGAAATTAAGTTGGTATTAATTCAAAATACATTATTTTAAGATGTTAATATTAATTGTAATCTTCAGGGCCACAAGAAAATAACTCAAAAATATATTAAAAGAAAACATAAGGGAATTAAAGTGGTACAGAAATGGAGAAATAGAGTAACATAGTGACATGAGACATAGAAAACAAATAGCAAAATAACAGATGTAAATCCCACTTTATCAGGTATTACATTAAACATAAGTAGACAAACACTTCAATCAAAAGGCAGAAATTGGCAGAATGGATTTTAAAAAATGATCCAACTGTATACTGTCTACAAGACATACTTCAGATTCAAAGACATAAATAGATTGAAGGTAAAGGGTGCAAAAGATATACCATGCAAGCAGAAACCAAAAGAAAACTGTAGTGGCTATATTAACATAAGAAAAAATAGACTTGAAGATAAAAATTGTTACTAGAAACAAAGAAGAATGTTTTATAATGATAAAAGTGTCAATCATTCAAGCAGGCATAACAATTAAAAACATATATGCACCAAACAAGAAAAGTTCTAAAATACATAAAGCAAAAACAGAAGTGAAGGAAGAAAAAAACAAATCAATATTAACAGTTAAGAGACTTCAATACCCTACTTTCAATAACAGAAAAATCAACTAGGCAGAAGATAAATAAATACAAGACTTAACACTATAAACCAATTATACTTAACAGACATCTATAGAACACTCCACCCAACAACATCAGAGTACACATTGTATATCATACAATAAAATATTGTTTGTACATAAAAAGGAATGAAGTACTAATACACACTACAGAATGGATAAACCTTGAAAAGTTTACACTTAGTGAAAGAAGGCAGACACATAGGCCACATATTATGTGGTTCCATTTATATGAAATTTCTAGAATAAGCAAATCCATGGAGACAAGAAAGAAAATTAGTGGTTGTCTAGACCTAGGGGAATTGGAGGGAATGAGAGGTGACTGCTAATGGGTATAAGGTTCTATTTGGTGATGTTGAAAATGTTCTAAAATCAGATAGTTGTGATGGTTGTCCAACTCTGTGAATGAACTAAAAAAACACTGAATTATACACTTCAAAAGGGTGGTTAGAGTTTGTGAGTTATAAAAACCAGCTCCTAAAATGCTACTAGGCCATGATGAAAACTAAGCTTCTGACCACCGGATAGCAGAGGACCATGTGGCTGGAAGTTACCATTATGACCCATCGAGTAAAAGGTCAGGTGAGCCCAGCAGCAATCCATTGGACTCTGTATGGGCCCTCCAGCATATGCTTCCTCTCACTCAGACAATTCTAGCTACTGCCACAGTTGAATAGCTGACTTGTCAGCAGTACAGAATAAGGCTGAACCCCAGAATCGTACCATCCCTCAAGGAGACCACTGAGCCTCTTGGTGGCAAGTTGAGGAATGTTTTGAACTCAAGTGTTTCATGGGAACGTCTCCTGGTACTTCCATATCTGTTTTTAACCAAACGGGCTTATGCAGAATTCATAATCTGATAGAGCATGCTAAACAGAGCCTATACCCCTCAGGAATGAAAGTCTGTGTCAACCCACCAGACAAGCTACCTGGACCAGCACATGTGCACATTGAAGAGAGGAGAATCTAGACTGGATAGAGAAGCAATGAAATGATGCATGTCACTGACAGCAGGGTTTCTCAACCTCCATACTGTTAACACTTTGTGATGGATAATTCTCTGCTATGGAGCTGTCCCGTGCATTGTAGGTTTATGCCAGTAGCAACCTCCAGCTATAGCAACCAAAAATGTCTCCAGACATTGCCAAATATCCCTGAGTCGGGGTGGGGGGGAGGGGGGGATCTTGTCATTGAGAACCAATGACTTACAGCCTAAGGAACAATGGCAGCTGCAGGGGTTCTATTTTGTCCTGCTAACCCTCCCCTTTTATAAGTTTCACCAGAAAATATGACCCACCAGAACCCTAGAGAAGCTGTGCCTGGATAGATGAACTTGGGGCGAGAAGCAAGCCGATCTAAGCAATGTGAGGGGTAAGCTATAGTGGGTGCTGTGGGTGTACCAACCAGATCCCCTTTACCAACAGGTGCACCTCTCTTCCATTGCTGCTAGTGCTGTGATAACTCAAAGGTGCACCCTTCTCTGCAGAATCTCCCCCTGCCAAATGGGAGTTTGGGTGCCGCAGAGGCTACACCTCTACACCCCTCTGAGTGGGACTGACATGCATTTTGAGCTTCAGAGCTTCCCGGGGCTATCAGACTGAAGTCAGTCCCCAGCTGAGATCTCTTTCCCCTCCTGATTTTCTCACTCTTCTGCTGAGAGCATTCAACCAATAAACCTCTTGACCAAGAATTTCCAACTCAGGCTCTGCTTCTTAGGACAAAAAAAATCATTTATTTAATGCCTGTTATGTGCCAGCATTTAACTTAGATTTTTTTCATTCTTAACGTCATTTAATCTTCAAGATAAGAGCTAAACATCATTAATCCTATTATACAAATGAGGAAAGCTCCAGGGAGTATGAGTTGTTCAAAGTTACACCCTAAGAATGGCAGAGCCACCATTTGAATCCATTCGAATTCATGACTTCTAAGACTATGTTCTTAACCAATAACTAGTCTATCTTTGAGGTTAAAAGGTACTGAAGATATTTATAGTCTTCTCCTAGGTGGACTGCTCCTTTCCTTGCTGGAGGGATTCCAAGGTGTGTAAAAGACTATGAGCTTCCATTTTATGACTCACTTCACGCAAGGTTCGTGTTGGAGATACTCATTAAATGTTGAAAACCCCATTCCTCAGTATTGGATGATCTGTCCTCAGGCAAGAGGGTGTTTCTGAATTCCTATAAGAGAGTTCATATACTCTCTGGTTCTCTAGGGAGGAAAGGGACTTTGACATTCAGAATTAGCTTCTACAGCCCCATAGCACAGGGAGATCAGCTCGGTGCTTTGTGACCACCTAGAGGGGTGGGATAGGGAGGGTGGGAGGGAGGGAGACCAAGAGAGAAGAGATATGGGAACATATGTATATGTATAACTGATTCACTTTGTTATAAAGCAGAAACCAACACACCATTGTAAAGCAATCATACTCCAATAAAGATGTTAAAAAAAAAAAAGAATTAGCTTCTATTTTGAGGAGTAGGGGGAGGATAATACGAGAAATTGCTTTCAAAGGCCACTTGCAATGGAATATAAAAGTAAAAAAGCAACAGTAAATTGTGTCAATATATAACTTTATAATCTATTTTCTTTAATTATTTTAATAAGAACTTGAAAGTAAGACACATTGTACATAAATCCCCTGGCAGTTGAGTGAGAGCCAAAGGAATTATAAGCTTTAAAAAATAAGTTCTCTGTGAATTAGCTCTAGGCTATATAAGTGTTTTGGTGTTGGAGAATGTATTCCTTTCATCTAAAGAGAATTGTAACACACTTTTGCTTTAGGGAGAATTTGTGTTTAATCTATGCATTTAAAACAAAGAGAGACCACTAAACATTACCATGCTACCTTGGGTAGCTTTTGTTTTAATTGAAATCCCACCAAGAGATATAAAGTCTTTAGCTAGCAGGGTATTTTGTTGTGTTGGTGGTGGTGTTCTGTTTTGTTTTGTTTACCCTTTATGATTTGTTGAATATTTTTAGCATTATATGTAATAGAATTGGTAAGGTATTGTGGAAGAGAAAATAACAATCAAGGTCAACACAGAGATTCCCCATTTCTAAGGCCAATTTATTTTGAGGAAAGTATTTTTCAGCAGTAGTGATTTTACAGATTTTTCTAGATTTTTCCAGATTTTCTTACTAGAAAACTGATACTTTTTCTATGGACCACATCATGGACCTATGAAAGCAAACACTGGTGTAGTACATATAATCACAGTGGTGGGGGGAAGAACTTTAGTTTACAAGGCCAATCTCTCCATGGCTGCAGATTTCCCAACTGTCTTCCTCTTTCCCTCCCTCCTTCCTTCAGTCTTACTACATATACTCCTCAGGGTCACTGCTGTTGGATGCCACAGCTCCTGCTATTAATGTCTTCCATTCTCCACTGGTTACAAGACTTTGCAAACTCCCATCAATGAAAAATTTTTTTAAAAACTCAACAGAAAATGAGATATGAAGATATCAAAGTGTGACCTTTTTTCTATTCAGAAGTCCTGATAATTTGAATGGAAAGGCAGAGAATCAAGTTAGAACTGTAAATAATTTGTAACTTTCAGATGAACGCATTGCAATGCATAATTGCATATAGAAGATGGAGGAGAATAAAATGGGAAACGAAATATACAAAACTAGTTTAACTAGGAGAAGTTGTTCCAGGAAGAATAGATACCTAAACAAAGCCACCTGCCCCAACTTATTTCTCCTCATAATTCTTGAATTTTTTTTTTAACCAGCACCTCCTTCCTTCTCCCAATGCCTGAATCTGAAACAACATTAGTTAACTGACACCAACAGGTATCTAAAAAATGGTACAGATGAACCGGTTTACAAGGCAGAAATAGAGACAGAGATGTAGAGAACAAATGTATGGACACCAAGGGGGGAAAGCGGGGTCAGTGGGGAGTGGTGGGATGAATTGGGAGATTGGGATTGACATATATACACTAATATGTATAAAATAGATAACTAATAAGAACCTGCTGTATAAAAATAAAATTCAAAAAAAATGTTTTTTTATTTTGTCTTTCTTGGTGTCTTGAATCATGGCTCTATAATTTGCTGGCTATGCTCTTGGAACAAGTTCTTTAAACAATCTAACTCCAGCATCCTCTGTAATAAATTTTATAAAGATGGGAGTGAAATAATAGAGCTAAAAGCCTAGCACAGTTCTAGACAAACTGTGGCGTTTTAGTAACCTTTCTCTGTCTACCTGAAGTGCATATTTGCTTTCAATCATTCACACTTTATTGTGAATTAGTTTAATCAGAATGATTTCTTCTCTGATGTTTACTCTTATTGAAGAAATATGAGTTGTGGTAGAAGCACCTGAGGGAAAGCTTAATGTCCCTGCGAACAGCTAGAAGGTGCTGGATACTTGGAGGAGACAGACAGGGACTCTTGGAGGTGGGGAGTAAGGCAGAAAGGAGTTACAGAATGGAAAGGGGCAATTTCATCTACTTTTGACTTTTTTGAGGCTAGAAATGGAGAGGAATTGCATCCCTTCTAATCCTTCCCTGCTAAAAGCCCTCCTACACTCAGAATCTAATATTTGGGCATTTCATTAGTATCACTCTTTAGTTACACTTGCATTTTATAAGTTTCTCTGAGCAACCTGATAAGGAGTCATCATCTTGGTGGAAAGAAACATTCCTCTTTACAAATACCTGTTTTCCTAATAAAGTTTAGATGCATAACCTGTTCATAATTGGAAGCTGACTGTCATTAACATAGCATGTGATTAAAATCCATAACTCCAGCGCTGACACCATTAAATGATAACTTCTTCATTTCACAGGTTTGTTTAGATTAATTGTATCGAGATTAGTTTTAATTTGGATTCTGTATGACTCATTCATGAACCATGGATATATTTGGTTACACTGAACAGCTCCCCTCCTGTTTTTGAAATTATTAACTCTACCTTCAGAATCTAAGTGAAAAAGCATCTCACGTGTCTTTCAAATGTGACCACCAAATAGTATAGAAAATTGAAACAAATTATTCTACCACTCCTCACCATTCTAAGGCCAAAACTGAATTAAAAATAGTAAGCAGGCCCCATGTCCTCATAACTACTCTAATTCTGAGGATAACATTTCCTCCTGACATCGTGCCCCAAGATGCTGAGAATAGAGTTCAGTGTTTCTGCCCCACTGCCCATCTTCTCCATCACAATCCCGTGGGAAGCAGGCAGATTCTCATATGGTAGGACATTATATAAAATAATCAGTAGTTGACAACCCATTTTCAATCTTTAAATGTCTTCTTCAGAATTCCTACCCTTTATAAGGTTTTTACTTTGTTCCTTCTCTGTTGCTGTCAAGAGTCTAATTTTATGAAGAATCCTTGACAGTATTCATGTAATGTTGCAAATTCATTCAGTGATGGTACAAATTTCATGGAACAGGTGCTAGCAAAACAAGCAAAGTGCCATTATTTATTGTCATTACATTTATAATGTACACGGAGCGTAAGGAGGAAAAAATCATTGCACCAAGTCCGGCAGAAGATTGAGACTCGTTGAGGTTCTGCAGAGTAAGAGTGCAACATCGGGTCACGGTCACAATCAATTGAAACGTTCTCTCCCTTTGGGAACAACTGCACATGACATAAATTGAGCACTCTATTTCTTTTTTCAGCTATTAAATGAACTTGAAGAAACCTGGATTATTTAATTGTTTTGTTCCAGCACCAAGGACTATGGAAAATAAGAACACTGGAGGATGGGATAGCAATTCAGATTTTTTTTTAAGGTTTTAAAAATATGACTCCGTGGAATATACTAAACAGAAAATGATCTTGGTGGTGTGGATTTATTTTTTGTTGGCAACAAGATTTTATTTTAAACAGGGTACCTAGTGGCTTGGCATGCTGCCAATATTTGACAAAGTGGCCAACCAAATGGTGCTGATGGGAGGAAACCTCCCTCAGACTAGGGAAAATAGATGTCAAAAAAAATAAGGCCTTTGAGTACAAAAGGGGAACATGAGCAGAAAACTAAAAGGGTCCACGGGGGGGAAAAAGTACTGAAAAATATAGGTATAAATCTTGCCTGAGCCCAACGTAAACAGAATGCCCCAAAATCGGTTCAAAACTTTACAGCAGCATCAATATGAAACAGTCTGAAGTGAAGGAGAATATGAACACTCAGATTCTTTTTTGTTACATCTTAGTTCTGCTTTGGCTACCAACAAAACAGCTCTATTTATTCATTCATTGTCAGTCTGTCAGTCAGTCAATCATTGTCGATTTACATGTCGAACTTTGTGCTAGGCATCAAGAATGCAGTAGTAAATAAGAAAAAATACAACAGTGAAAGAAACAGAGACAGGAAGATGCAAGACTGGTTGTCAGTGACACGCTGAGAATAGAGGATGCTGTGAGGTAGAAGAAAGCATGCAAACACTAAGTCTGGGGTGTCCGGAAAATTTTCTCAAAGGCAAGTTAGTGAAGAATGGTCCAAGCATCTAGAGACACGTGTGTAAAGGTACAAGAGATAGAAGGAAAGAGAAAGAGAGAGATGAAAGAGTGTGTTATGGCCAGAGCTTTGAGTTTGGTGAGAAAAAGAGGCAGAAGAAAAAGCAGTACCAGAGTAGCTTGGAATTCTTTAATTGTAAGTCTCAAAAGCCAAATTCGAAAAAAATTTTAGCAAGAAAAAAGAGGGGTTTCCCTGGTGGCGCAGTGGTTGAGAGTCCGCCTGCCGATGCAGGGGACGCAGGTTCGTGCCCGGGTCCTGGAAGATCCCACATGCGCGGAGCGGCTGGGCCTGTGAGCCATGGCCGCTGAGCCTGCGCGTCCGGAGCCTGTGCTCCGCAACGGGAGCGGCCGCAACAGAGAGGCCCGCGTACCGCAAAAAAAAAAAAAAAAAGGAATCCATTAAAATTACGTTGGGATATCTCATGCATAAGTTGAAGAGTCATACTAGAGAAAGGGAAGGAATACATCTGGGTCTCAAACAACTAGTAGGAGAGTTGAATACCAGTGAAACTGTCTTTAGCTCTTGTCTCTGCTTTTTCTATTGGCTTCTTATTCTCACTGACTTGTCCAAATAGCTTTTGAGTTTTATGTCTAGGATTCAACCTTTAGAGATTGAAATTGATTCTCTGTCTTAGCTTCAGCTTCAAAAATTGGGGGGAAATCCATTGATACATCCATTCTTTTCTTCTTTTAGTTTACTATTCTATGTGTCTACCAAGTTCCAGGCACTGTTTGATGTGCTGGGTTCATGTGATGATCCCGACAGATAAATCCACGCTCTTATGGAGCTCACGTTCTAGTGGGAGAAAAGAGCAAACTAATACGTGAACAATGCAACTTCAAGTAGTGCTGAGTGTCTGTAAAAAAATAAAACAGAAAGGTGATGAAGTGATGGTGTGAATGAGGGAGGGGGAGATGGGTGAGTATCACCAAGGAGGGGATGTTTGAACAGAGCCGAGTTGAACAAGTCAACTTGTAACAACAAGAGGCAGAGATTTTACACAGAGGAAACAGTAAGGTCCAAAAGAGGAGACATTTGGCACATTCAAGGAGCAAAACGAAGGCCTGTGAAACCAGGGTAGTGAATGAAGAGCAGGATGGTAGGTGATTGGTCACAGACAAAATCAGGGGCCAGAAAATGTACAAGCTTATGAGGCTTTGCAAAATCAATTTTATTCTGAGTGAACTAGAAAAGCAGCATAGGCAGCAGGATGGGGAGAAAAAGCAAAAGCAGGAATACCAACTATAAAGCTCTTGCAGTAATTCAAGTGAAAGGCGTTGGTGGCTTAAACTATGGTAATATTAGTAGAAATGGAGAGAAGTGGAGAGATTTGGAAAACATTTTGGAAATAGAGCCAAAAAGGCTTGATGATGTATTGGATGTAAAAGGGTAAGGGAGAGCGAAAACACCTAGGTCTGGAGTTTAAGTGAGCAATGGGATGGGTGGTGATACCCATTGAAACCAAGGGCAGTGATCAGTTAGCTTCCTTAAACTATAACTTGCTTAATAAATAATATCCTGTAACCCGCCTTCACTGACCAAGCTCGCTTTAATTATTCTTGCAAACTGCATACCCTCCAAGCTTCACGTAATTTAGACAATCTATCACCAGACTTTTTAACTGTCCCCTATAGATAACATCTCTGATGTATGGGTTGTTATAGTAACGGTTGCCTAACTGGTTTTTAAGGATCATGGAGCTACTCTTGCCCAAATCAGGCTGGTCGAGACCACCCACCATTCGACTGAAACTGCACAAGTGTCCAATGGATGACCTTTTGACATCAGAGGGCCAAAAACCCCACCCTCGTATCATGCTAACGTTGCCATTTGCTGAACATGTCACATGAAGAAGCACATAACTCAGATATGCTGGTGCAGAGCAGCCATGGCCTCACCTTTTTCCTACCTCCAGTCATCTCCCCCTGCACCTCCAACCACCCTATAGTCTTTGCCCATCAATATTCTAAGCCCCTCACCTCCGGGGAGGCAGACCTGAGATTTGTTCTCCTATCTTCTCGCCTGACTGCCTTGTGAATAAACCTTTCTCTGCTGCAGACCTCAGTTTCTTAGTGTTTGGCTTGCTGTGCATTGGGCAACAAACCTGGTTCAGTAATACTATTTACTAAGATGGAAAATTCCAGAAGGTGAACAGGGTAGTTTTTAGGGGGTGGGCTGATAGATCTACCCCAGGAACCTAACAGCTGTGAGTGGATGTTCACATTTTCCTGTGAGTGCTAAATCTATATTGATAGTAAGTACATCAGTTGGGGTAAGGAGGGGCAACAATTTACAAAAGAAGGGTAAGGAGCTGGCAAGTACATATGCCAAATACAAATGTATACACACACACTGTACATATGTATGCATGTATATATACACATATATATTTGTTTATATACTCCATAGATACACACTTATATTATGGCTATCTACCTATCTATAAAGATGTATATGCACATGAATTCAGTTTGGACTATGGCAGGAGCATAGGTCATGTTAGAAGCAAAAGCAAAGGAGGTACAGACTCCTTTGAGTCCAGTGATGGAGCAATCCTACCCTCCCCCTCTGGCAGCTATTAGAGTTGGCAATTCACCCTTAACTCAGAAATTGTTGGCAGTGAAGGGGGAAGGGGTGTTAGATGGAATAAATATATACTGAACACCTACTATGTGCTAAATTGTGTGCTTACCCTTTCCTACCTGATTACAGGTGACTGAACAGAAAAGTTCTGTCCTTCACAGTTTTTAAAACATCTCCTGTCATCTGAAAACAAAAACAAAAAAAAAACAACCTAGCCAAAAAGATGGTTACCATTTCAAATCCTGAGGACTTGTCAGGAATGTCCTCCACAGTCAAATCTTTCTGCCTCATTCACCAAGGACATTTATAATTCTGACAAGACGTCTCTGTCTTTCAGAACATTCCTGCAGGAGGTTTTCAACTTTAAAAAGTGGTGGCCTAAATAGAAGGGGGAAAAGTAGTTCATGTTCTTGTTTTCATAAACTAAAGTTCATGGAGAAACTCTGGACTCCTCCCCAAACACCACTGACAGACAGCTGGTGTGATACGTACTTCACACAGGCGCCTTTTATTTTCAGGAACATTTCTCTTCCTTAGAAATCGCTTTAACGAATACTCTCTGGATTGATAATTCTCTCTCCTTGCAATCCTTTTTGCATTGGTGTAATTCAGTTAGATGACATAAGGATCTCTATTCCTGCTTAATACATAATAGATGTTCAGCTGACGATAGCAAATTGTTAAACTTGTGTGGTTAGTGCCACTTACTTAGATTTAAATATTTTTAATTTTATAAAAGCTGATTCCCCAGTTTCATATTTTATGCTCTATGCTATGTCATAAACATTGGAGATTTATAATTTCTGCCTATTTTGAGTCTATAGATGTTAATCATCATTGTTCTTTCTGAAACTTTCCTGAAGCAGCCCGTGGTGGTAACCGAAGTACATCTGTTTTGCAGGCACTGATCTCCAGTGCTAGGTCAATGCCATACCAGAGAGAGCGCTAAAATTATTTCTTTACCTGGAAGGAGCCAGGTAAGGATTAGTTCTTTCCTTAAATAATTTTGTAAACAGTTTTTTTCTTTCCTTATGACAAAAACATGACTCTGGTCATATTTTGGAATAGAATCCTGTCATTTCCAATGAAAGGAGCTTTTCTCAATATAAAAATAATAGATTATCACCATAAGAAACATGAAAAACATTAAATATGAAAATCTGTGAGTACAATTTGCACCTTGTCTCTTCTTTTTGAGGATTTAGCACAAGTCTTTCTGGCCCGTATACTTAGGCGCAAACACAGTGGAACACCACGGGATATATCACACCTGTCTTTTGACAGACGTACGACTGAGTGACTTGTACCTTTAAGTGTATTTACATTACAAAGCCATAACTCCTGTTTTGACAGCCAGGTTTTGTAGCAGTCCACTTCAGTTGTCATATTAGGAGTTCATTTGTGACCTGACAGTCGTGTCAGTGTTTAGTTTTTGTCAAGTTTGGATTGGCAAAGGGAAAGTATATCAAAATTCTATTAATAAAAGTGACAGCTGTTGACTAAGAATGATTCTAATTTGTGATACATTTTGCTTATATAAAAATGTATAAATTAAAACATCTTTTTTTAAAAAAGTAAGATCATAGTAAGACTATATACTTAGTAGTAAACCTATAGTTAGTAACACTGATTCGTGTATTTGAAAGTTGCTTAGAGCAGATCTTTTTTTGTAAATTTATTTTATTTTATTTATTTTTGGCTGTGTTGAGTCTTCGTTGCTGTGCACGGGCTTTCTCTAGTTGCAGTGAGCGGGGGCTACTCTTCATTGTGGTGCGTGGGCTTCTCATTGCAGTGGCTTGTTGCGGGGCACGGACTCTAGGCACGCGGGCTTCAGTAGTTGTGGTTCATGGGCTCAGTAGTTGTGGCTCGCAGGCTCTAGAGCACAGGCTCAGTAGTCGTGGCACATGGGGTTAGAAGATGTGGGATCTTCCCGGACCAGGGCTCAAACCTGTGTCCCCTGCATTGGCAGGCACCTTCTTAACCACTGCTCCACCAGGGAAGCCCAAGAGTAGATCTTAAAAGTTCTCATCACAAGAAAAAAATTTTGTAACTAGGTATAGTGAATCATGTTAACTAGACTTATTATGTTGATCATTTCACAATAGATACAAAAATGGAATCATTAGGTTTTACACCAGAAACTAATATAATGTTACATGTCAATTATATGTTAAAAAATAGTAAAACAATAATAAATAAAATGAGATCTTTTTTTCAGACATGGAAAGGGGTAACAGAATGCGTGATATACATAGTCCCAAAATAGCAATTCCTTGCAAATATTAAATGGCTAAATGATTTAAGCATATTTTAAAGCATTTTTCTGTTGGGATTTGTGCATATTTATAATAATAAACATGTAATTTGTGTGAATTGTATGCATCTAGACTTGTGGCAATTCTACATCAAGAGTTTTCATTCCACCATTTAAAAACAAACAACTGGGGAATCTATAACCATAGTTATAGAATCGTTGTATCAAGGAAGCAGTAATAATACATTTAACTTTTTACTTTAATATACATGTTACTATTTAGTGACCCATCCGTGAATTTGCCAGCCTTGAAACTACAGGGCAAGTTTTGTTCTGCAGCATTTGAATTAGCCTCTTCTGCTGTAATTGGCTTCTCCTACAGGGGGTGAAAATGAACTGTGCTCTGGAATGATAACCCCTCTCATGGATAACAGTGACAACAACAAAAATGCTTTCAGGATTAGGTCACTGGGTAGGACGGTGCTTGGGGATTAAGACTGATATCTCATTGAAGGTGAAGGCAGGGGCTGGGGGTGGAGGGCTCCTTCTCCAGCAGAATGCATTTGAATGAATATTTATCAAATACATGAATGCTAGGTAGATGTTGTTTTCCTTGTTTTTGTTTCCTCTCGGTAATTTGTATTTTTAGGAGCAGCATAGATAACAGTCATCTCTTAAATTTTCTTTGACTGATCATTGCTGATCTTCACCAGGGACACGAAGTGGGAACAAAAGAATAGTCATTATATTTGGTCATTCAGAATTTATGCACTAAAAACAGACTACCAACATGCCCAAAGCAGGAACAGAATCACAAATTATCAGAGTGAAGCAGTTTGAAATTGGCATAACTGTAAGATAAGCTAATTATCAGCAGAAGCACCAAATACAAACACTGCAGAAGGAAACTTTTCCTGTAGCCTGACACATTCATGCATGGGTCACCGAGCAGTAACAGTGCACTAAAATACAGTAGAAACTAACACAACATTGTAAAACAGCTATACCCCAATAATTATAAAAAAGTTAACATATTATTACTGGTTCCGTAAAAAAACAGTGTTATAACTGTAGCTCTATGTAGTTCTATAGCTTGGACATAAAAAAGAAAGAGAGCGTACTTTATGTGTTTCAGGAGGTAAGATTGGTAAAATAATTAAAAGTAAAAGAAGATGAGGAATAATGTGGAAGGATAATATCATTGTAGAATTCTATTCAGTTACATTACTTAGAATTATATTCTATTGTATGTAATACATATATTCTATTGTACATATCCTCTGAGAATCCCATTTTATAGAATTGGGTTTCAAAGCACATCTTAAGTTTTTCTCTTGTGTCATAGAACCAATCTATCTATTTTCTCCCTGTCTAGGATATAACTACTCCATCACACAGCCTCTAGGCACTGCATAAAACAGTGTTGTCACTGGATGTGCTGGCTTTGAAATGACACAGTTTGGGTCCAAATCCTGATTCTGCCACTTACTATGTATAACTTTGAACAATTTCCTTAAAATTCTACTCAAGTCTCCTCATCTGTAAAAATGGGAATATGTAATAATACCCATAATTATATGTGATTATTATTACATATAATATGTGATTAGTATTACATATAAAATTATATGTGATTAATATTACATATAAAATGACATGTGATTAGTATTACATATAAAATTACATGTGATTAGTATTACATATAAAATTGCATGTAATTAGTGTTACAGATAAGTAATATATCTAATAATAACTCTATACCTCACAGCATTGTTGGGGAGATTAAATAATTAACATATCAAAAGGTTTAGAACCACTTAAACATATATTAAAAGCTCAGTGATTGTCCTTATTTTACAGAAATAATTGGGTGTTATTTTCATAGAATAAAAGAATGATTAAATTTTAAATTTATATATAATGCCTAGAAACACTGTTTATATTACAATACTTTTGGTAATACTTGGCCAACATTTTACGGTAGTTTTATACTGTAACTCCCTAATTTGACATTGTAGAATGCAGTATTTGACTTGTTACTTCTGTCTATAAAGCAATGTTCGATGCTAATTGCCATTGGTAAAATAAGGATCAAAACCCACTCTCCAAAAGTTAATTACACTTAATGTAAGAGGTAACAGATTTGCAAAATGATAGGTCACATGGTGGTTTCTATTGAATGAATAATTAAAAAAAAACAAAACAAAACCAAAGTCTAATAAGATGAAAGAGTAAAGCTTTTTCCTACCAGTTAGTCCTCTTGAGTGTTCTCCTCCTTTTGAATGATTTCTGTTTATTTATATATTTAACCTGCTTAATCCACCACAAACTCTTCGGAGTACCTTTTTTTGTTTGTTTGTTTTTCCAGAACAACTCGTTTTTTCTTTTAATTTTTTTTATTGGAGTAAAATTGCTTTACAATGTTGTGTTTGTTTCTGCTGTACAATGAAGTGAATCAGCTTTAGGTATACCTGTATCCCCTCCCTCTTGGACCTCCCTCCCACTGTCCCCCATCCCACCCATCTAGGTCCTCACAGAGCACCGAGGTGAGTTCCCTGTGCTACCTTTTGGAACATCTGAATCAATTTGCGTTCCCACTTACAAACAAGCCTGGAGTTACTTGTAGAGAAATGCCAAAGAGGGAAGCATGGTTTGTGGGCTCCTGGCTAAATATTTCACGGTATCACAATATGATGGTGCTACTGTCTTACACATTTTCACAAGGGTTACTTAAAATTAAGTCTTACAGCATTTACAAACTCATTACAATGGGAAAAAAAAGTCTTCTGTGGTTTTTAGAATTCTAAGATTAAAAGGGTCCTGCAGAAATTCATCCATTGTTTAATAGAGGTATTAGTAAAAAGAAAAAAGTCCCCGTGTCAGAACACAGTTAATAATCCTTTAAGAGATACATGAATCATACTGGTCACAAAATAATTTTAGTGTCAGATGCAGAGATCAGATCCAACCCCTTAATTTTATAAAGGACGAAACAGAATCAGAGAGATTCAATAACTTACCCAGAGTCACTCAGCTGGTTACTGAGAGGCCAGCCGTGTGTCAGTTTATTAAGAACATTTTATCACCAACCGGGTGACCTCCAGCAAATTATTCAACCTTCCTGAGCCCCCTTGTCCTCACTGGTATATTGAGTAAAACTTATAAATATGATAATTGGAAAGATTAGAATAATAGATTGCATGGGTAATATACACAGGCAAGCTTTAGTGTAGCCTCATGACCTCCCCAGTCGGGGGCGGGGGGGGGCGGGGCGGGGCGGGGGGGGGGGCGTCGCGTGGGGCGGAAGGGGAACATCCCTTGCCAAATAGAGAAATAAATGAGTGAAGGTGATCATCATCACTGCAGAAAAGGAACGCTGCACTCTGTCAGCAGAAAACGGCAGGGGGTAACTGGGATGGGGGGGCGTGGGGGAGGTGTATGGAGTGATTCTAGAGCTTTGTATCCCCAGGAAACTAGACCCATTCACATTCTTTCAACAGACACTGATTGATCACTTACTACTAGATGCTGGCAATAGAGCAGTGAGCAAAACAAAAATCCTTCCCTAGGGAGCTTGCATTTTGGTGAGGGGAGAGGTAGACCAGAAGCAAATAACTAAGAAAATTAGATAACATGTTAAATTATGATAAGTGCTCTGGGGAAAACAAGGCAGAGAAAGGTAATAAGGACTTACTGTGTCTGGGGAGGAGGCTGAGATGGATTTTAAACCAGATGGTCAAGGATCAGAAGGTTCCTTGAGCAAAACACTTTAGAAGTCATTGTTTTATATCGTATATTAACGCATATATGTGGAATCTAGAAAAATGGTACAGATGAACCGCTTTGCAAGGCAGAAATAGAGACACAGATGTAGAGAACAAACGTATGGACACCAAGGGGGGAAAGTGGCAGGGGGGTGGTGGTGGTGTGATGAGTTGGGAGATTGGGATTGACAGGTATACACTAATATGTATAAAATAGATAACTAATAAGAACCTGCTGTATAAAAAAATAAATAAAATTCTAAAATTAAAAAAACAAACAGAAGTCATTGTTTTAGAAGGGAGTGAAAATCTCTCTCCGAAAGATGTAAAAATTCCTGACTTGCAATGTATTTAGAGTTTTATCTACAAAGATGTTTATCACAGCCTTATTTATAATAGCAAGAAAATAGAAATAACATAAAGTGCCAACTGAAGAGTTTGTTGCATAAAATACAGATGGAAAAAAAATGACACAATATTTTAAAATTGTGTTTTGGAAGAAAATTTAAAGGCATGGGTATGTGCTCTATAGTTGCAAAAACATATATGCCATATGCTTCCTGATTTCTTCAGTATATTTTTCTCCAATTAGAAAAGAGGGCAATGGTATTCCATAAAATATTCATGATATTACTATCCCAGAGATGTGATAGAGCTTTTCAATTTTTTTAAACTTTTCTTATCTTTTTACATTTTGTACTAGAAACAAGTATTACTTCTATAAAAAAATTAAAATAAACTGAAAAGCTCTAGAAACTAGAATGCTTACAAATGTCTTCATAGAACATAGACAGGATGCTTATCCAATTGAAAGTGACGATCTGAAGAGTTGAAATGGTGTAAGAAGAATCAAAATCACAAATTATTTTGACAGACCAAAACAAGGGCCAAAGACATCAAGATGAACTTTATGAAAAATCATTTGAAATCTCCATTTGGGCTTTTAAAAACTCAGTTTAAGAGTTACAGAGCTGGGGGATCCATTTGACAGCAGCTCACGCAAAGAAAGACCTGAGGGTGTTAATGACCACAAGCTCTACAGGAGCTCATAGCGTGACATAGCTGCTTAGAAGCTAATGAATTCTTCCATTAATTAATATGCTTCTGGAGTCAGCACAGGAGGCATAATTGTCCCTCTTTCGTCTACACTGGTCAGACAAAATTGGGCCCCCAGACGGAGGGAAACATTCCCACTGCATCTTGTTTTTCTCCTTTAGAACCCTAGTCACACTTACGACTCACTAATTTAAGCAATGCTCACTTAATAATCTGTTGTCTCTGCTGTCCTGAAAGCTACCTGAGGACAGGGACTGTACTTTTGTTATTTATCTCCAATGTCTAATGTAGGCGCTCACAAAAAAAAAAAAAAAAAAAAAATTGCTTGCTGTTTCGAGTATTGTTAGTTCCGGTAACTTCATTTATTTATTCTATTTAACAACACTTAATATCATGTCTATTTGTGCCAGGCATGAGTCTAAGACCTTTAGAGACAGATATTATTTCATTAATCTTCACTGCACCCAAGTGAAGCAGGTAGACAAGAACAATGAGTTACAGAGAGGTTAAGAAACATGCCCAGGCAGGTAAGGGGAAGAGCTGAAATCTGAACCCAGGCACCCTACACTCTGCTGACTTTCAAAAACAAAACTTGGAAAAAACTATGCCCTATCTGTATGAGGTCGACCAGGAAAAGGAGTCCAAAAAATATATCATCTTGAAAGGTTTGAAAGAGATGGACCAATTCAGGCTAAAAACAAACAAATAAAAAACAGAGTTGATATGATCACTTGACTTTGAATTTAGAGCACTTCTATGCTTCTATGCAAAACAGGAAGTAATGATGAAAATTAATGAACTCCCCTATGTTGAGTATGAACCTGCAGGTTCATGCTAGGGCAATCCCAGTTGATCCCTATGGTAGAAACACAATTATCAACAGCACCCTCTTTCACTCTCAAAAATGTTCCAATTTGGACAATCAGTTATTACACGGTCACCATGTTTATGGCTTAAAAGAAGGTTTCACATCATTTGCACATTTAATTTTTGCAAAAGTCCTGGGTAGTTGGTGTTAATATTAGTTTACTAGTCCTCATTCTTCAGCCTGAAAAACACAGACTTGTTCCAAAATACTTCACCAGTGAGCGGCAGAGATGTGACTTGAACCAGATTGTCTGATTCAAACTCTACATGTTCTTCTCCATCTACTCTGCTGAGTAATTCAACTTGCTCTGTATTGCTACGGAGCTCAGGACTAGGACAAATAGGTAGAGATCCCTAAGAAAAGATTTATCCCCAAATGAAGCACCACATGTATGTAATGTGCTTATATATTAGAAGAAAAAAACTGACTTAATGAATGAGCTGCCTGGTCAGTTGGAAATCTGACCACTAGAAACTGCCCAAACCCAGGACTGAATGGGCAAGGGGCAAGGTTTTTACCAAGGGGACCTCCTGCACCAATAGGGCCTTGAACCATTACACATGAGCATCTCAGAATGTGAGACATAGATTTTTGGAGGTAAATGAACCATCAGCGGGTCATGAAATGAATTTTGGCACTGCATGGACACAGCATTTCAAATCACCGACGTACCTAGTGAGACCTTCCGATTCCCTTTTTAAAAAATAATTAATTAATTAATTTAACATCTTTATTGGAGTATAATTGCCTTACAATGGTGTGTTAGTTTCTGCTCCCTTTTTAATTATAGTTTCAATCGTTCCACTGCTGCCAAGGGGAAAGCCTGAGATTGGTGCTAATACACTTTTAATGCTACTCAAACATGCTAACCCACCTTTCAACCAAGAATGCAGTATATTTTGAGCCTTTAGAGGCAGTAATATCCATTTAACTAGATCTGATACCATTGTTCTACCTTCACTGAACTTATTCTGATTTTGGATTTCCTTTTATGGTAATGATATACATTCTTCTTTAAAAAATAAATCTAAGTGAATATGTGGGTCAACCTAAATAAAAACATTAACTAATTTATATTAAAAGCTGTGGTAGGCAGAAGAACGACCCCCTAAAGATGTCTATATCCTATTCACTAGAACCAATGAGTAGGTTACCTTACATGGCAAAAGGGATCTTATTGATGGGATTAAGGTTAAGAACCTTGAGATGGGGATGTTACTCTGGAATATCTGAGTGGGTCCAATCTAATTCACGTGAGTCCTCAAAAGTAGACCACTTTTCTCAGCTGTGGATGGAAAGACACACGAGGACAGAAGTAGAGTCAAAGAGATGGAATATTGCTATTCAGAAAGTGGAGGAATAAATGGTGCAGATGAACCAGTTTGCAAAGCAGAAAGAGACACACAGATGTAGAGAACAAATGTATGGACACCAAGTGGGGGAAGTGGGTGTGTGTGGGGATGGTGGTGGGATGAATTGGGAGATTGGGATTGACACATATACACTGATACATATAAAATAGATAACTAATAAGAACCTGCTGTCTAAAAAATAAATAAAATCTGAACAAAAAAAGAAAGTGGAGGAAGGCAGGCCATGAGCTAAGGAATGCGGTGGCCTCTAGAAGTTGGAAAATGCGAGGAAATGGATTATCCCCTAGGGTCTCCAGGAAGTAATGCAGCCCTGCTAAGCCTTGATTTTAGCCATGAGGCCCAGGTCCACCTTTTGACTTATAGAATTAAGACAACAAACTGGCCCTTCCAGTTCTGAAAGCCTCTGATAATATTCCATCACCTGTCAGATTTCTGTCCTTCCCAATAGCTAATTGGCTGTTTCCTGACTTTTCATAGACATTCCAGGAAGACATTTAAAAACAGAATTATTGAAGAGAAACAGAATCTTGTTTAGGAAAAGTAGTTTGTTTTTCAGGGATGCAGTGCTGGAGATGTAGGTATGACATTCTTACTTATGATCACATCATTTTTAGGTGGATTCCCTTGATGTTGAGAGTAATCTGCTTGTCCCAGATTAGTGAGTTTTATTCTTCACACATTACAATATTTTTCTTAAAAAATATTGGATACACTCAACATATAGGTTAATTGAAGGAACTTTCTACACCAGTTGCTAAGCAACTGGTGATTGAAAAGCAATCAAACAACGCGTCCCAATAAAATGGAAGTTGTATTTGATGGCATGTGGTTAGTCCATGTTATACTGAAGAAGAAAACAGTTACGATTAACCAAGTCCATTTGCTCCAAGTGTTTTATTTTGCCATTTTGAAAATTCACAGCCTACAGACTCCTGTTTGATTACAGTAACACCTAACCACTCCCCATTCATCATATTCTCCTTTGACTTGAGTACACATGTTGAGATATATGAAAATGTCTTCAGGAGAAAAATAAGAGTTAATCAAAGACAGAGGGAAATGTGAGCACTCCACATCGCATGATTGATTATACATTACACGTGTAATCTGTAGACTAATAAAGCAGGACATGAGTATAGCCAATGAATACATAATCAGAGTCATTAAAAGAGAGCTTGTCATCTCATAATGTTAGTCAAATGCTATTTGACCAACTTGCTTCCAGCAAGTAATGGGGCAAATTGATATCAGCTAATCTTAAATCTAAAGAACGGCATATTCTAGAACTAGAGGGTTTTTTTTAAAAAAACTTCATCTTTCTTAGGTTGAACTCATTTATCTTGAAGAAATGTATTTTCATGCTAATGCCAATGAAATAATACCCAAGAGCGGATTTGAAAATGGCAAGCTGTAATTTATCATGGCAATGGAGGAGTGGAATGGCCACAAGATCTCCAAAAATGCCTGTTATCAAATGGTCAGAAAAGTGTTGCGTAGACACCCCTCCGATTCATCATCTTCAGGTTACTAAAGTACCATACTTCACTGACGTGCCACAAATTGAAATAAGAATGGAAAATTGGTCTTCTTCCCCTGAAAAAAAAATCTTAATTTAATCGATTTCCAGCTTAGTTTTAAGAAGAAAATATCATACTCTTATCCAAGAGTGATTTGGTCATGTATTAGCCCTGACCCATGTTACAGGAAATATCTTTTCGGGTTCTTTAACGAGTGATGACTGTTCACGTGATACAAAGCTGATTTTGAATTACTGTGCTTTCACCACCGAGAAGAATGTAAAATATCCTTTTTCTTTTTTTAAAATACATTTTATTCCTGACATAGGTAGGAATTCCTTTGAAGCCATTTGGTATTTGTTTTAAAGCAAAACTAATATTACCAGAATCCTGGGTTCTAGCAAATTGTTAGTTGGTAATTAATACGGATTAATTTTAGCAATCCTACAAATTAATTACTTCTGGACTCTTTTTAGTAAATTGAACTTGGTAAAAGATATATTTTGTATCCATTGCTTCTTTCTAACATATCCCCAATTTCAAATAGAACTGAAAGAAACCTGATAAAATCACATAGCACTGTCCCATCTTCACCCAGTTTAAGTTGTATTATAACATTAGACTTTTTGTTCCCTGGAAACAGGAGCTTAACTTCTAGAGTTAGAAGACAGGGACCACATTCCTTGTTTTACTGAAGCATCCTCAGTGAAGAGTGTGCAAGAAACTGCTGCATACCGTCATATATACTGTATATGACTTTAATAACGCCAGAGAAAAGTGTTTATTTTATATTTAAAGAGAAAAATTGAGTTGACTCTCAAGTGAGCATGTAAACATCTTCTCAAGCCGTATAATAAAGTAGCTGATTTCGGCTCAAAGACTGAAACTCAGCTTCCCTAGATGGCCACTTCTGTCATCCCACTTCTGTCAAATATATTTAGTTCCAGGAACGAAGCAATACTAGCTGGCATGGGGAAAATCTGATCCAAGCATATTTTTCTCTATAAACATGAAATTGGGAAATATCTTAAATGTTGAGGTACTAATTAGAGTCAAGGGACCCTTTACACTAATTTCTAACTCTGATATCATAAGCCTGTCTCAATAACCAAGTTTTTTGAGCAGACAACACACAAATACTCAGACACACATTATTTGATGTTTCTATTGATATTTACCCATTTTGAAGCTCAATACTCAAAGCCTTTTCCAGAAAAAAAATCTCAAAGTACTAATATCTTTGATATGACCATAAAACTCTTATAAGCCTTAGAGATATGTACTTATGCACTTTTTTTAGTAGAAATCAATAATTCTGTTTTCAGTGAGGTTAATAGATATATGGTACATTTGTAAACTATTAGCACTGTTCTAAAAAGGAAATAAATAAACTCACAGTTTATTCCAAGCCAGTATATTATTAGATCTTAATATTTAACTTTGCTCACCAAAATCGATTTGCTGTTGCTGTTGTTATGACTGCTTCCAGGTGGTTGTCTGCCTTAAAGAAATACACAAATTAGTTCAGGAATGTTGTACACCTAAATTATATTTGCTGCTTTTATTTTTATTTTGAAGTGCGTCGTTTCATGAGAGCTCTGAAAACAATTGCATGGCTTCTCCTTGCCATGTGTCTCATTTCTGAAAATATCAGTCAACAGGGAAAGGAACGAGATGATTGGACCTTCTCGGTGGAGACGGCTCCTGCACCGATGTTCTCCCCACACACAGACTACTGAGCTGAAAGCTGGCTGCTTTTTTATTGAAAACAATATATTTCTTACCTTCTCCATGGAGTCCTCCCCAGTTTTCATATTGAGAATTCCTCCTTTTGCCAGAAATGGTGTCCTGTGACGCAAAAGAGCCGTGTTTTATCATCGGAGCAATTTAACATTATGCTTCTTACACTGATTTTTGACAGCTCTTTATTCAGACTTGAAGTGAACATTCCAAAACGCAGTATTTCCTCAAATACTTCTAAGGCTCATTCTATAATCCTTTACACTGGATACTTCTTAAATTCGGAATCTCTAAAACCAGATCGACTGAGAATCCTTGAATGATTTCCATTTAGTTCTGCTTTCTGCTTCCATGTGTAAAGCTGGGTGTCCTTTGGTAAAACACATTTCCAAGCTTCAGTGTGCCCTGTGGCTCTTCCTCCCTAGAAGGAAAAAATCTTACCACAATGAGCTAACATTACAACAGCTCAGTGATTGTGTGCACTGTGGCTTCTAAAAATTTTTAATTTGATTTGTTTTCCAGGTTTTGCTCAAAAACCACATGTTGGATTTACCACATACACCATCTTTACCAGGACCGGCCTGGTTCATAGTCTGAACAAGCAATAGCCTAAAAGGTGTGGCTTCAGGGACCCCAACATGACTGCCCTTCCATCATCCAAATATCCTTCTTTCTAGCAACTCACTGCCCAATTTCTTTATGACTGCCTGAAATACTTTTTAGCAGAGGATGAATTTTTTTTCAACGCACTGTAAAAAATAAGTTGGACATTCAAACACTCTTCCCAAGAATTGCAAATACCTTAAGAATTGGATGCCTTCTTGTGTGTAGATTTTGATGGGAGACAAGATGTGAGGGCATAGAATACATATTACTTAGGTGAGAAACTGGCATTTCATGGATGAAAAGGGAGCCTGAGAATGAAACTCACGGCCTGCTTCCTACATTTGCTGATGGTCAATCCTTGTGATTTTAATTCTCCTAAAAAGAACAATACTTGTCATAGAGTTTTCTATGCTACTTATAGAAAATCCTTTATTCCCTTCTTTGGTAGCTAATTTCTGAGCACATGTAGAAATATTTTAACATTGGCGTTTCTATGTTCTGTTACAATTTAGAATCCTTCTTGTCTCTGTTTCATGGTCTTATTAGTATCATTCTAGTAGTGGGATCCTTAAATAATTTAGATGTCAAAGGGAAACTATTGCTTTACATGGGGTTCTAATAGAACTGTACCTCCAAAGAGCTATAATTTGTAAATCTTAAGATATTAATTACTATCACTATTGTTAATGATTTATACAATATGGACTAATTAATATTTATTCATCAGCAGTGTTCAAGTAAAAATACATGTATCCATCTCATGTTCCTAGCATATGCCTCATGCATTTTGAGTCTAAAATTCAGAAATGATATTGACAGCACATGAACCTTTAAAAATTAATATTTCATTTTTAATTTAACATAATCAATTATGAAAAACTAAGTTAATTTTTTTATTCATGGATTTCATGTTTTTATGATAGCATTTATATTCCTTTTTTAAAAATAGTTAAGATGTACCATTGTACTTTATTTCTTTTAATTTATTTATTTAATTTATTTATTTTTGGCTGCATCGGGTCTTCGCTGTTGCGTGTGAGCCATCTCTAGTTGCGGTGTGCAGACTTCTCATTGTGGTGGCTTCTCTTGTTGTGGAGCACGGGCTCTGGGCATTCAGGCTTCAGTAGTTGTAGCATGCGGGCTTAGTAGTTGTGGCGCACGGGCTTAGCTGCTCCGTGGCATGTGGGATCTTCCTGGACCAGGGCTCAAACTGGTGTCCCCTGCATTGGCAGGCGGATTCTTAACCACTGCGCCACCAGGGAAGCCCCAGCATTTATATTCTTAAACATCTAATGTAGAACTCACTGATGAAGATCATCATAGATTTGGAGGCAGCAAACTGTGGCCTGCTGCCATTCAGCTGCTTCCTGTTTTTGTAAGTCATGTTTTACCAAAACACAGTCACATCCATTTATTTATGTATTGTCTATGGTTGTGCTCCTACAGAAGAGTTGGGTAATTGTCACAGAGACCACATGGTCCTCAAAGCTGAAAATATTTGCTATCTGGCCCTTTACAGAAAAGGTTTGCCGACTCCTGCTGTAGATTATCAACACTTCATCAGTTTGAAAAATTTTTAGCAACTCAGGAAATTATTTTCCTGGTATCAAGGAAACAATAAAAGTTATACCTCCAGAAAAAGATAACTCAAAGTTAAGTGTTTGCCTAATGTAACATGATGCTATAAAAATAAAATAGTCCATAGTAAACATCTAGGATTTTGGACAATACCACAATTTGTTAGATTTCACTTTTCTGGAAATCACTTTTTAATATCTCAGGCAGATTATTTGGTGACTCTAAGTTTTGTCTTTTTAAAAACGTGATGGAAACTACCAGACAGGAGAGTATAGTGATTTCACATTTAGACAATCCTGTCTGATCCAAACACATAGCAATGACATATAAAATACAAAGAGAAAGTCAAATGTACATAACCAGGATCAAAAAGAAGATAACATTGTTAAGGACTAGAAACAAAAATATGACTCATTCGTAATAAAAAAGGTTATCATACTAATATAAAAGGTATTTAATAAAATAATGCTTAAACTTTAGAAGTATTCCAGTAAGAGTCAAAAAGACAAAGATTTCTCTTATATTCATTTCTATTAAAAACTGTAAAAGATTTCTGAGACAATGAAATAAGTGATGAAAAAGAAATAAGCATAAATATTAGGAGGAAAAATACAGTTTGTTTCTCAAAAGATAATCGTTTGCAAAGAAAATCCGTAAGAACTAGAGAAATATAAATGCTAATAAAACAAATCAGTTGACCAAAATTGTTAATTTAATTCACCAAATTTGTTAGAATTCACCAAAATTGTTAGAAACAAGATCAGCATGTAAAAGTCAATGATATTCCTGTGCTCCATTAGAATTGGAGAATGTAATCAATTATAGCAAAACTAAAACCAGAAAGAACTTGGAAATAAATCTAAAAATGATAAAAGAGTTTTTTGGAGAAAATTACAAAATATCATAGGACATAAAAGAAGATCTGGGAAAATATTGCATACTTAGGAATTGGAAAATTTGAATTTTAATATCTGATTTCACCTAAATTAATCTTTAAGTTTAAAGTAATTTCAATCAAAATTTTCACACAGTCTTTTGCAAACTGGACAAGCTATCATAAAATTAAGGGAAACGTATAGAACATAAATTTAAAAATTTTAAGTATCTAAAGAAGAGAAGG
The DNA here is from genome assembly GCF_964374135.1 of Grampus griseus. Taxonomy (NCBI): domain Eukaryota; kingdom Metazoa; phylum Chordata; class Mammalia; order Artiodactyla; family Delphinidae; genus Grampus; species Grampus griseus. The sequence continues at coordinate 43,613,204 of NC_139006.1, read as the reverse complement.
AAAGTAAAACTGTGTGCTGTGGGAAGTGGGAGAAGAGCTTGCCCTTAAAGATGAATAAGGTATATATTATAAAACTAGAGTAAAACAGCGTGTGTGGTATTGGCAGAGCAACAGATAAATAAACCAATGGAAGCACGCAGAGTCCATGTATGCAAGGAAACTTGAAATATGATGTAGATGGCATAAAAATTATTAGGGAAAAGGATGAACTCTTCAGTAAACATTGTTGGCACAATGAAAATAATAATGAAAAATAAAGTTAGATTTCTACCTCATATCATATGGAAAATGTATTTTTTAAAATTTATTAAAGCCCTAAATATGAAAAGCAAACTTTAAGCCTTCAACATTTAAAACAATAATAAAGGAGAATTTTTATCACTTCAGGCTAAGAAAGACTTTCTTAAAAATCAGAAAAAAATATCACAACCATAAAGGAAAAGATTGATAAATTTGACTAAATTAGAGGAAAACAAGACTCTTCAAAAAGGTACCATAAATTAAATGAAAACAAAACAGAAGGAAACAAACAAGTCATATACCTGAAGAAGATATTTGCAAAACATATAACCACCAAAGGATTTGTATCCAACATATATTAACCAAGCAAAACAGAACTCCTACGCACTGCAGAATAATCATCAGTATTGAGGCTACTAAGTACAAAGAGCTTTATTTGGGTTCATAAGAATTGCAGTTTGGGAGACACAGATTCAGGTAAAACCAAAAGAGTGTTCTGGGGAAGAAAAAGAGTCAGGGGCTTATAAGGGTAAGAGCCACAGGCTACTCAAGAATTACGATTGAACCTGATGCAACAAAGGAAATACTTGTCCTCAAGGGATAGGCTGTCACAAGTTATTTCAGGGTAAGGGTCTGGTAAATATCTTGAGTTTCTGGAACATTAGACAGATGTTCTGGATGGGTAGGTTAAAACAAGAAGTGGTCAAGGACTTCCCTGGTGGTGCAGTGGTGAAGAATCCGCCTGCCAATGCAGGGGACACGGTTCCGAGCCGTGGTCCGGAAAGATCCCACATGCCCTGGAGCAACTAAGCCCATGCGCCACAACTACTGAGCCTGCACTCTAGAGCCCGTGTGCCACAACTACTGAAGCCCCTGCGCCTAGAGCCTGTGCTCCGCAACAAGAGAAGCCACTGCAATGAGAAGCCTGCACACCGCAGCAAAGAGTAGCCCCCTTCACCACAACTAGAGAAAGGATGCACACAGCAACGAAGACCCCATGCAGCCAAAAATAAATAAATAAAATAAGTAAATTAAAAAAAAAAAGTGGTCAAAGTTCAGATTCCATCTAGCCTGAGACATGCGTTAAGTCCTACTTCCTCGATGGCCTCCTGGCTCCATCTTAAGGAGCTCTCTTAGCAACACTGACTCCATTTTGATTTCCTTTCATAACACCAATGAAAAAAAGTCCAACAACCTAGTAGAAAAGTGAGCATAGAATATGAACAGAAAACTTACAGACATGAAAATCTGAGTACCCAATGAATTTCTGAAAAGACAGTCAACCTAATTAGAAACTAGAAGTAGGCAAGTCAAAACAAGAGATTGTGTCATACCAATCACACTGGGAAAATTTTCAAAGTCTGATAGTACCAAGTGTTGGCGAGGCTTAACACAATGGAAACTCTTACACTGCTGGTAGGCACTTAAGTTGGAACCACTGCTTTGGAGAACAATTTGACAATATCCAATTAAAGAGAGAAAAGATTTATTTCCTTTGAATTGGACATTCAACTTCTAGAGTCCAGAGAAACTCAGGAACCAGTATACAAGGAGATTTATACAACAGTGTTCAGAGTCCTTGTAAGAGCAAAAGAATTGGAAACTATCTAAACACCCCATCAACTAGAGAATAAATAGTGGTCTACTCACACAACGAAGTAGTTACTAGAGAAATTAATAAAGCATGTCTAAATCTTAATAATGTGTGGCGGGGGGAAGGTCACATAACAATATGTAAAGTGTATCACTAATATAAAGTTTGGAAAGTACAAAAACTGTAAATACCATTTATGAATGCTTGTTTTCATGAGCTTAGTAGTAACAACATAAAAGCATGCTTGGAAATGAAAAACGCATATTCAGAGCAACAGTTCTCGTGGGGAGGTATGGAGCTGGGTAGGGGTACTCAGGTAGCTTCCACTGTATCTCAGATTTTTATCATTTTCAATCTTAAGAAAATTGTAATAACAAACATGTATTGAATAGCTATCATATGCCAGGTACTTCCCTAAGCTCTTGACATGTATTATTATAGTTAAAACTCATAAAAACTATATGAGATATTATTATACTAATTTTATATCTGAGAAACTGAAGCACAGAGATGTTAAGAAACTTACCCAAAGTTATACAGCAAGGAATTTATTTAGGTTATAGACCAGGGATGGCATCCAGGGAGTATTAGTTTGGCATCTGGACCCTTAATCACCATACTATACAGCCCTGCTGGCCTGCAAGTATGGGAAAACACTGATATTTGATAAAGCTAGAGTATGTGTGGTTTCTAAAAATTATATTACACTGTAATAATTTTATGACTTAGTAAACATTTTAGTTTGAAAAAAGTATATAAGTACTTTAAAAGAATTGTATTTATAAGAATAAGGGATCCCAGTCATTCAATCCAATTACAATCTTTTAAATATAATAATAATGTGACAATAAATGATTTTGAATTTTCACTTACTTTATAAGCATTCTTTTTTTTTAATTTATTTTATTTTATATTTTTTTATTTTTGGTCTCCAAAATATTCCTAAGCAGAATTTCTTAAAAATAGGACTCAGTAGGGCTTCCCTGGTGGCACAGTGGTTGAGAGTCCGCCTGCCGATGCAGAGGACATGGGTTCGTGCCCCGGTCCGGGAGGATCCCGCATGCCGTGGAGCGGCTGGGCCTGTGAGCCATGGCCGCAAAAAAAAAAAAAAAAAAAATATATATATATATATATATATATATATATATATAGGACTCAATAGTACCATTATGTGGAAACCAAACTTGGCTATTAATTCTTCTCGAAGGGAAGCCATTATGCTTTTTATGTGTTTGTATTCTCTTAATCACTACCATGACATTCAGAATTCTCTGCAGGAATGTACAAGAGCAGCTGTGAAGGGACTTTTGTGCTTAGGGAATTATAAATACATTCAATAATAGAGAAAGAAAAACAAGGAAATTGCCCATATACCTTAGTTTGTAATACGTTGCCTTCCCAATACCAGAAGCTAATTCACAGTATTCATGGGCTCTTAAAAACAACTAAGAGATAAATTCTGTCCTGTTTACGTGAGATCTTTGTGAAGATAAACAGATAATCCTGATTTTGTTGGTGGGAGTCTGAGTCTTAAAGGGTGGAAATGACCTGGCCCAGATAGACATTTTAGATGACCAGCAGATCCTTACAGGCAAAAGGAAAGAGTCTGGGGTGAAAATCAGACAACTGCTGGAACTTACAAAAACTTGTGACTAAATCAAGCTTGCTTCCAGGTCTGCCATGGCTCGTCTCCCTGGAAGCCATTCTATTCTTAAATAACCTTTTTCTAGATTAGCCATCAGTGGATCTGCATCTGAGGAACATGGTTTTACTCTTGATCCAAAAAAACAAAGTCCATAATCCTAAATTCTAGCCACAAAACCCAAAGAATAAAGCAGCAGACAGTGACAAGAGAAGTGATCGTGCCAAGGTGGGGGGGGAAGGAGGGGAGTTGGTGAGGCTCCAGCCCTCCCACAGCCTATTTGTGGTCCCCTCCCTGCGATTGTGCCCACCAGTGTGATTTTGACCATGAATTCTGTCCTGTATGATTGGATAAAGACTTAATGGGGGAGATGAGTAATGATAGCAAAGCAAGTGATGTGCTTCTTTATCTGTAAATCCAGGGGAGGCAAGTATCCGAAGGTTAAATGTGCTGTGCTTTGCTTCCTACCCAGCAGAAGAAAAGCACTTCCCTAACTTTTCAGTTCCTGAGCCTTATCTGTTTGTTTTGAGAGTAAACGTGATATGTTTCTGATTTATGTCGTTGAACTAATGGCAAATTGAACGTCATTATTGTGACAACTTACAGGTAGATGCTATTTCATGCTGTCATTATTATTTTTGGATATTAAAAAAATACTTTTTTCTCATTCCTAGGCAAAGTGTGAGTAAAGGCAACTCTAGAATACATTATTATTTTATTGATATATTAAATACGATCCATCCGAAAATATGGGGACTGTTATGTATATGCCAATTAAAGGTAAAACTGGAAACCCCTCTTCTCACCAGATTGCAATCCTCAATTCATCCCAGTGGCCTACGAAACATATCTGACACCCAAAGCGGGTCCTATTTTAATACCCTTTCCTCTGTACAACAAAGTGATTTTCACTAACAATCATGAAACGATTGATTTCAAATACATTTGTCATATGGACCAAAAATTTTACTTACTCAACTAAAATAATACATTTCACAGTTTACATTTATTCTTTCACTGTTTTACATTTTAAACATGAATGCTTTTGAGGAGGGGGAAGTTTCCTCCTCTATGCCTCTTGAGTTCTTGTGGCTGAACTAATACTAAAACTGACACAAGACAGATTAACAGGAGAAAAAGAAACACATTTTAATTTATGAGCACGGAGGTCTCATAGAAACAGGACCCAAGAAGTGGTCAAAGCAGGCAGCTTTTATACTTCTTAGACAAAGGAACAATACATTTGTGAGGAATTGACAGGACAAAGCAATTTAGGCTTTGGGTGCTCAATGAGTGAAGAGTCTAAATAGAGTCTGGGCTTAGGGTGGTAAATTAAAGAAGTAACAAGCTTTGTTGATGGGCTTTTCGCCTCAAATTCCCGATCTCTGGTGAAAAGAGTCTCCTTCTACCTCCAAATGCAGGGAGTGTACTTTTCACACGAGAGATTTATATCCTGCTTTCAGGGAGAGGAGGGTCAGAGTATCCCTCTTGCATTGGCCATTTCTTGAGTAACTTTAATTCAAAAGAATCAGTGTACCATTGGGGCACATTTTGGGGAGGCCCACCCTGAGCCCCAACACTGGTCACATAGAATGACAGAACTGAAATAACTCTAGTTCCATTTCTTCTTTCTAATCTTCCCTGGGCTAGCATGTTTATTTCAGGTCTACTGTTTAAATGCAGGAATATATAAAGAAATATGTAAAGTACCATGAGGTTGGAGCCAGGATGCTAAACTGAATGCAGGAAGCTGAATCCCCACATGTGGCGGATGGGAGCAACGGCTCAACAAATCAACCTCCATGCAGAATGCAGTGTTCACTAAAGGATCAGTAATAAAAACACCAAGAGCACCACAGTAATTACGGAGTAGCCCAACGAAAGATTTTTTCAGAGAGGAGTTTTTAGCACTAGCGTGATGTAGAATTGTTGCCATGTGATAATAAGAAAGAAAAAAGGGAGGACAACTTTTGATCCGTTTCATTAGTGCTTTTAAATTTCCTACAGCCGATTCACCTCGTTCTTGCCACCTCCACTGGGCCACCCTATGTTGACGTTCTGGAGCCTGGACCACTCTTCTGAAAGCCAGAGCACTGGATGGCCATCGCTGACCATAATTTGTCACGAGAGGCCACATTGTCACTCTGGCTTTCATACCTGATCTCTTTATTCACACCCACCTTTCTAAGAGAAACACATGAAAATGGAATTGCCTGGCTTGGGGGAAGTAACCTCCCAAAAGGATCCTTTACAGGTGAAGGGAGAGAAATGGTATTCGTGGCACCGAGTCAGGTGACGAGGGCAACTTGGAATGAGGATGGAAGTGTCCTGTGCATGAATTGCTGCTCTAGAAACAAAATGGCTGGGACTGAGGTCTAATGGAGGAATACACTGTTCTTCTCTCCAGTAATGACTAGATAAAGTTGTTGTTTGAAAGTCTGACAATTTAATGCAGATAGAAATAATGCTATGTGGGAAAGGGACTAACATTTCTTGAGCACCTACTGTGTGTATCAGTACTCTCCTCACTTATCGTCTTTAATCCTCCTAGACATTATTTCTATTCTATAGTATAAATATTTTGCAGGTTAGAAGAGGGAGTTTACACACATCAGAAGTTATCACTTCACTGTCCAACTTCTAGTACCAGTTGTCTGAATTTGGACTCCTCCAGAAGCAAACCTTGAAATGAGGATGAGAGTGCATTTTAGAGTTTACTTAGGAAGTGATCTCAGGAAACTGGGAAAGGAGTGAAAGAGAAAAACGAAGGCAGAAAATGAAGGATGCTTTATCGAAGATGTCACCAACTTCAGCAATATAGCTGAATTCCAGCCTAGAATTCATGCCTTGGTGTTCTATCCGAGGGGCTAGGGAGCTGGCATATTGACTCTTAACCCTCTTCAGTGGTTGGCACAGGGCTGGTCCAGACACAGGGGAGGCATTTGTTCTCTAGCACTTCTGACCTGCCCCTTGATGAAGCAGAGCAGTGATGCAGACAGATGCTGGTAGCTGGAAATTGGTGGCTCTCACCGAAGCAGTGAAGCCTAAGGACCTAGGAGTGGGCAGCAACAGCATCTTCCAAAGGTACCAGAATTTTCAAGGACCTGACTTAACCCAACAAATCCTGGTCCCCTCGGAGGCTGCTGTGTGTATATTTTTTTACTTTTTATTTTTGAAGTTACTTATTTACTTTTTAAATATTAAATCTATCTACATGGTTCAAATATAAACTTAAAAAATTTAAATGGGGACACAGAGAAATGATTCCTCCCATTTCTCTCTTCAGATACCTATTTTCTAGCTCACTCCTTACAGGGTACCACTATTACTCGTTTCATAGTTTCAAATATATTCTTTCAGAGATTATATTAAATATAAATATATAGTCTACATCCCTCCTATTTGTACAAAAATGATAAAAATATGTATTTATATGTATTATATTTTTAAATTATTATTTATAAATATATATTTAGATAATGTTATTAAATATATATATAAATACATTATTCTCTATCAGGTTTTTTCTACCTAACAATATGGTGATTATCTTTCTGTATCAGTATATCAGCATATCAGCTGCATAGTAATCCAACAGCTAGTTGAAAAATAATGCATTTAAGTAGTTTACTAAGAATAAACAGTTTTCCATCATTTGTTATAACAAAGATTATTCTGGGAATAACTTTAAAGACAAGTCTTTTCACATAGATGAAAGTGTATCTACATGGGTAAGTGTATCTATAAAATGAATTTCTAGAGGTAGAATTGCTGTGTCAAAGACAGTAGGTATTTTCAATTTTGGTAACTATTGCCAAATTGTGCTTCTAAGAGTTTTAAGGAATTCAAGCTCTCTAAATATGTGAAGGAACTTTCTATTATCCCTCCTTTCAGTAAGGAAATCTTAACTTCTTTAAATTGGTGGGACAGGTGAGTTAACACTTCTAGAAAATATCCTTAGTCTGTAAAATACTCAATGACATTTTAAAGTCATCAGTGGCATTCTTTATGCTAAAGAACCATCCAAGGCAAAATTAAAATAATTTAGTTGCTACTGTGCATAAATATTTGACATGACCCTTGGGGGAAAAAAAAACATTCAATTTTTAGAGGATGAATATGGAAAAATTTGACAGCTTTTTGTTAAAAACAGAAGTCCATTTTGGCATGTCTGTTCTGACAGGTCATGTGTTAGTTTGGTGGGATAAAATCATCTGTGTGAATCCTCATATCTTGAACAGCACCCATAATAAATACTGCAATTGGTAACAATTCTGAACAGACGCATTTCTTCATCAGGATTTGAGTTTAACAGCAACAATAACAAATCAGTTGCTATTTTGTTGCTGCCAGAGAATTATTTTCCATAAACTTAAGCATTCCAGAGACTTTTCTTTATGATGCTGTTGACATCATTGTCAGAATCTATCAAAAAGCAGGTGACAAAAGGAAACTTTTAATGCATTTTCTTTGATTTAGATGAGTCACCCTCACTAACCACTTCTTTCGGAAAAAGGAAATTAATTTTTTACACCCTCCTCAGGCTGAAAAGATAGTCTATAGCATGCACACCAAAATCTTTCTCTTTCCACCTGCAAGATTGATTAATCTACAGCATAAAAAATGTAAATCTCTGGGGATCTTGTCACTTTTATGGTCTGTAGAAGATGAATTCAAGCAGGATTTCAATATTGCTTGGGCCTCTGGCCCCAAAATAATATAGCCGTGTCACCAGGGGAAAGTCTGAGGGAACAGGCTGTGCTATAATAGTTTACAGATTCATAAAAAGTATTGATCAAGCTTTGTCTCCTGTAGTTCTTAATAGAGTATTAAAGGATTTTATCTTCTAGACTAGAGCAGCCCAATAATGCTAAGCATGGCAATGAACAAAAGCATGAAAATCAAATACAACCAACAAACACAAAAGCATCTGGCTTTATGTTTAACTCAACTACCATCAAGTTAATGGTTCAGTCATGTAAAGCTTTTCCTTTTAATTAAATAATTAGCCCTTTTCTGATGGGCAGCTTTATGCTTGGCCACACTGGCTCTTTGTAAAAGTAGAGCTGACAGCCATGCCACGGCAGAATAATTTGTACACTTCAGCAAGATTCCAAAAAGCCATCCACCCACTTCCTTTCTGGTTAGAATCTCCTGTCCATTTCCCTAAATTTCTACTGGTGGATTGGGTAGTGAAGTACTTACTGACAACATCAACAGGGCAATGGTGTTGACATTTCAACCCGGTTCCAATTCTCAAATTCAAAGATAAGACAATTCCGGACTCATATCTCCTGAAACAGTCTTTCAACAAAGCACAGTAACGTTTAATTTTTATTTAATTTTCTGAAATTGTAACTCTGGATTTTTTCCCCACAGGTAATGAATGCAATGTAACTTTTGCCATTGACCCAGAAGTTCACTGCATTGCTAAGATTTTATTTCTCTTTGGTCAACTCTCCTTTTAGTTTTAGAGGTTTCTGTAGATATTTTCTTTGGGTGGGAAGAGATCTAGATCATAATGCTAAAGTTTTCTCACCATTCTGTGACAAGAAAATTTCAGATATACGAGGGAGATATTTCAGATCAAATCATATTTGTACTATTATAAATGGATATAAATTCTGTAAATAAATTTATAGTGTTAGTTATTGCAAAAACCCAGAAGTCTCTGATCCTCTTGATGTGGAAGAAAATAGAAAGACATCAGTCTACTTGCAAATATAACACCTAACACCTAATTTACAAAGATGCGTTTCCTCACATGAAGATAGTCTTGCAGAAGAGGGATGATAGTTTCTTCCTTCAGGAGGGATTGGTGAGTAGGGGAGGTCTGAGGTACTGGGAATTCTCTAGGAAAGGCACATCTTCTTATCGTTTTTGCAACACTTACTATTCAATAGTAGTTAATGGGTATTTAAATGTTTCTCTGATTAAATTGGGAAAACAATCTTCATTATAAATGAATTTCTGAAAGAGGCTTTCAACAGAGCATAGGGGCAGGTAGTGACAGCTTGTTTACCTCCAGAGGTGACAGAAATGTCATTTTTTTCAATAGTCATTTTATGGTAGATTCAGGTTATAGTTTTTATTTTATTGTTGATGAAACCAGGCTTCTTCCTGGGTCCACATGAAAGAATAATTTCTAACTACATTGAGCTCAGAGATTATCTTTTATCCTGAAGAAATAAATTTGCCATCAAATAATGTTTTTTTGTTTTGTTTTGGTTTTTTTGCGGTTCGCGGGCCTCTCACTGTTGTGGCCTCTCCCGTTGCGGAGCGCAGGCTCCGGACACACAGGCTCATAGGCCATGGCTCATGGGCCCAGCCACTCCACGGCATGTGGGATCTTCCCGGACCGGGGCACGAACCTGTGTCCCCTGCATCGGCAGGCGGACTCTCAACCACTGCACCACCACGGAAGCCCAATGCATATATTTTTAATGGAAAAATCAATATCATTTCAAGAAATAAATCCTTCATTCTTAAAGACATATTCTGAACTTCAGGTGAACAGTGAATTAACAACATCCATAACTTTACTAACATAAAAAATTACCATAAAGATGCTTAAACAGTGCAATAATGTGGTATACAGATTCCGTAGAAAAATTTTGCTGCTTTCAATAAAGTTTTTAATCATTTCTATGAAAGTAGCTACAGAAATGAATATTCTTGAAAAGATAGCTTTTGAGTTGGAGATTGTACACACACTATATAAGAAGACATATAACCTGGCTTAAGTTTCCTTTTCTGTAAAATGAGAAAGTTAAGCTAGAGCTTTTCCAGGATTCATCTAATTCTATGACTAGTCTCATCACAGAACATTCGCTATTATGCTTTATGGTCCAGGGACTTGTCTTGGATATCTCAGAGCAGAAGGCGTAGCTGCGTTCCTACTTGCCTCTTGGCCTTCGGAGGCAAAATTAATCAGGTCAATGTCAGGCCATTAGCTCCATAGGGGAATCCATGGTTCCACTGGAAATCTGCCTTGAGGAGGTTCTGTATTTTCTCATGTTTCAGGAAGACATCTGTCCAATGCACAGACGTGTAGAAATCCAGAGCCCTGGGCACACATTCTCAAACCAGGCTTCTGACTTCAATATCCCTCCCTTTACTGGCAGTGAACATTCCTGGAGGGGAAGGTAGGGAATTATGCACATAGTTTGTTGGCTGTCCATGGCTTCTTTTGAAATGTAATCACTAGGAGTGCACAGGGGGAAAAAAAATGCCCATCAATGGACATCAAGGGCTCCTAGAACATGTCCAAAACTAAAAGAAATGTGATCTCCTGCTTCCAGGAAGTGCTATGAAGTGACAGCAGAAACTGCTAAAGGACTAGTAGTTCCAACAACTTCTTTCCATCTGCTGAACATTTTGATATTTTAATTTATTCTACCTGCTTGGCTAAAATTTCTCTGGCTTAATAATTAGGAGTTGTTTAATTCCGTGGTTAGTTACTAATTTTATTACTCAAGTTCTGGAGAGCATAGACCCTTTAGCCTGAGTTAGAAGTCACAGCCTTTTCAACGGATTTGGATTTCTCTGAAGGTTGCTTATGGATGGAGAGTTCCTTTTGTTTCATCCAACATCCTGACTACTTATGCCAAGCCACTTACGGGAAATACATATCATTCTGTGTGATTGCCCTCTCAGTAGCTAAAGTGAAGGCAAAAAGGGAACTATTTGATATGGTATTCATGTGTCCTTTTTGGTAATTATTATGATTTAATAGTAATTTTGACAAAAAGATTAATTTACTACTTGTTTTTTCTGGAATACTTTCTTTTTATAATAGACTATCTCCGCACTGCTACAGATAACCTGTACCTGACCTGTAGCTTCTCCTTTTTACATATCCAAGTGAATCACTCTTCTACTGTTTAGACTGGAAAATGGAGGAAACACAAAGATTTTTACTTTTAATTTGTTTCTTTTGCATCAGAAAATTCGTATTTGGTAGATACAGCAAATAAATAACAACAAAACAAAAACAATACATATATGTGAATATTAAACCTTAACAATCTAAAGTTACAGAAGATTAGCATATAAAACCAAAACAATAATTTTAACAGAAGTTTGCAATTGTTTATTCTATTTAATAATTATAAAATATAACAATGCAAGACAAATAAATTTATTTAGAATGCAGAATATACCACAGTGAAAATCAGGTCTTTTTCTTTTAGCACATAAAATATTCCCTTCCAAAAGTGCAAAAGTATTCTAACTTAGAAGAGTTGCATAGGGTAAATTGGAAGCTAAATAGTTTAAAATATTTCAGCTTATATGATCAGTAGGGAAAAGATCTATGGCTGAAGAATGATCAGTACCATTCAATGGATTATCAAAATCCTGAGGCATTTGTTCTGATACTTTATATACATGCCAGCCTTTGTCAGTCAGCAAACTTTTGTCAATAAATAGATTGCAAGGAAAAACAGAAAGAGAAAGAGAATAACAAACCTTGGTTTACTTTATTCATTCTACTTTCTGGCTTTACTCAGACTTCACTTTCATTGTTTCATAAAGGAAAATCCTTTCTTATCTTTCACCTGCCCTCACCTGTTCCTTCTTTACATGACACATGGCACTCCTATGACTTGTCTTAAAATCCTGCAATCCTGCTTTGAAGTTAAAGAGAGACAGAAAGAGTCAGGGAGAGAGATTGATTTTCTAAAAGACACTATATGGGGACTATAGAGAGGAGTTTTAAGTATTTGATATAGGGATAAATTGTTTGAAGCAGTACATAAAGTATTGAAATAGGTGTTTTGTGTTTTGTTTTTATCCCTCTATCTTCTTACCTTTGAAAAGTTTTTCTTTCTCTCTCCAAAACTAAAAGCTTAATTGCATTGAAGATGATTCTGAGAAAAATAATAGGAGAAATAAGCTTTTCCTTGGAAATGGCCTCATGATTCCTATTTACTATGAATAGCATAAAAGAATTTAGCTCCTCAAGGGAACAAGCTATGCACGCCTATGTTTTTAGGATGGGTGTGGGATTTTTTTATGCACCATTCAGAGAAACATATGTCACTTTTGTTAAGATGTAAAGGTGTTTTATGGTGTGTGCCTGAGCTCTAATAATATCCAAAGAATCCAAGACAAGTAGAATGTCAAGACGATAGGTAACTAATTAATTACTTTAGGTATTTCTTAGATGTCTACTCTGTGCTATATTAATTTCTATCACAGCTCTCTCTGAGATAGTTAGCAAAGTTCTAATTTTCAGAGTAGAAAGATAAACTTTATCTAATTTCACTCTTTCCATGAAACCACGCTGCTTTCCTAAATAAGCAAAACTTCAGCCTATGCAGAGGGATAGGGCAAAGTATAGCCTGACCAGACTCAAACAGGGAAAAGGCCTCCTTCATATGGCATTTTGCCGTGAGGGCACTTAGATGTCTGTCCTCCTTGAGGTGCTATGTCTCTAGTGTAAATGATGGTTAGGCTCCCTGAGGTCACATAGCATTACCTTGCAAGAGATACTTGCCGGAAATTTTATAAACGCATTAAAAGAAATCGCTGTTAGAAATTCAGTTCTCGCTATGGACCATATAATTTACTCTCCAACTAAACTATACATAATATCAGAGCCAGATCTCAGAAGGCAATAGTAAGGTGCCCCTGAAACATGGGAATAGGTTGTTAATATGTAGCTGAGGAGACAACTGATCCAGTATCCATAAGTGCATCTATCATTCATGACGAAGATTAATTGGTAAAAGAGGTTGCTGGAGCTTAATCAATGATATTAATCCATTATAAAAAAGAGGATGAGTCAGTAGAAGAAGGTTGTGTGCCTAGAATTCAGGAGGAAATTATAGTGGTGATAGATGAGGGAAGGGGAAACGAGAAAGTCTGAGAATTTGTATCCCAGTCTTCAATAATGACCCAGGAAAGAGGGCATCGTGATAAACCTGAGTCCATGATTCAAGCTATTTGTCAAGTGGATGTCTTTTTGGTAAATCAACTCTCACAGCATGGTCCTCCACTAGTCACAGGGAGAGTGGCTAAATAAACCACTTGGCTTCTTTCCATAGTTACCAAACAACAGCCTGAAAATAATCTGAATCACTTTGTATGTTTTCCTAGCTTTCAGTCTTATTCTGTCTGGGCAGCTATATTTCTTGTCGAAAATAAATACAGTTACATTTGCGTTTTTACAGGCACACTGTCTTATCAACTGTGGATGCTTTAAAGAAAATAAAATTTCTGGGTGTAAGCTCAGGACTAGTATAACTATGATGGTCATTTCAAATAATGCCATTCTGAAAGGTGCAGTCTGACTTTATATGTCTCACCTATACCTTATGTGTCTTTAAAGCTCAGCCATCAGTCTACACCACATACTATCAGTCTATACCTCCCTCTATCCCTTCTCGTCGTTGCCTCCTACCGATCTTCCAGAAATTTGGTGTTCAGCTGATAGCCTTCCTTTCAACCATACATTCTGCCGCAGCCTGACAAAGTGCTCTTTGGATAAGAACGAGGCAAAACTAATGATCCAGGCTCAGTTTAAGGTACAGAAGAACTTTGCTTAAAAGAAAAATGTAACCAAGCAGTACAACAATTGTAGGTCAGAGATATAGATGAGATGCTTTGGCTACCTGATGGAGAGGCAGGAACCTGCCTTAGGTTGGCTGGTTTGGGGGCTGCAAGGCTGGAGCAGAGAAGACACCAGCACTCACTCTACATCCATGGAAGACGTGGGGACTGTGTGTTCTAGTTCCCAATGTGTCAGCAGGACGGCCGTGGCGTGGCTTGCCACTTCATCCATCCAACAACCACTTCATTTCTAAATTGTGAGAAATAAAAGTACAGTCTGAGATTCCCCTATGGTTCCTGCTTTAGTCTTAGCCAGAGAGCATCCATTCAGGTGAGTGTAGGCTGAGCTCTTCTGACTGCAGTTGCAGCCTGAGTTGGGAAGAATGTAGCTCTATTGGCACCTCCAGGGTTGAACTGATATAACACCAATGTGTCCCAATTTTCCCTTTTTCCAAAAGTTAATACAATACATAAGGACCTTGATGTACCAACTAAACACCCTTAATATTGAGAATTAAATAGAAATTTACTCATCCAAAGCTGGAAAACGGCACATATTACCCACAATGCGATGGCCAATCATGCTGCCTGAAGAATGGGATCACATAAGTAGTAAAAACAAACAAACAAACCTTCTCTGATTCACCTTATTAGAATGCCAGTTTTGATGGCCATTCAACTATTTCATATCTGGCCATTTGCTGTGCAAATTTTCAGTCCATCTGCTGTTTGTGGTAAGCAGAATTCTAAAACAGCTCACAAGATTCCTAGCCCCTGATATACACACACCATGTCCCAGTTATTTTTGAAACACTAATTGAGGTAATGCTGAGAAAGGGATTTTGCAGATGTAATTAGTTCCAAAATGAGTTGACAATCAGATAAAAAGATTATCTAGGTGGGCCTGACCTAATTTCATGAGCTCTTTAAATGTGACTCCAGAGGTCAGATAGAGAGAGAAAGAGAAATCACAGGGATTTGAAATGCAATAAGAAATCAACATGGAAGAGATTCTCTGTTGCTGGCTTTAGAGATTAAGGGGACCACATGTAAGAAATGTGTGTATCCTTTAGGAACCAACAGCGGCTCCCAGTTGAGAGCCAGCAAGGAAATGGGGATCTCAGCCCACAGGGAACTGAATTCTGCCAATGGAAGTGGACCCTGAGCCCCAGATGAGAATGAAGCCAGGTCAACACCTTGATATCAGCCTAGGGGACACTGAGCCCGAGAACCCAATGAGCCAGGCTCAGATTCTGACCTACAGAACTGTCAGCTAATAAATGTGGATAGTACCAAGCTGGTAAATTTGTGGTAATTTGTTACACAGCCATAGAATATGGTTGAACTATTTTTTGCCTACCAATTTATCATGCAGATTCTATAGTTTGCCTTTCAGTTTACTTTTTAAAGCTATTGCCAGGAATTGAGTTCAAAACTGAATTCTACACGTGGAAGACGGTGGTAGAGTGAGAATGTAAGTAGAAAATCTTGAGTCCACAGTATTTCCATATAAGACCTTATAGGTCTTATAATGATTCCTGAGGACTTCATTTTTAAAGGCAAGAGAAATCATGACCTAGTCTTTTCTACAAAAATAAAATATAAACCAAGTTTTTAATTTATTAAATATACAAAAACTTTCTCTGAAAGCTTTGGTAAAATGATTAGTTCATCATATAACTAGTCCATTGGTTCTAAATATTTGGCCTATTTATATTTAACAATTTTTTAAGCTGTGTATTTCCTTTTCTAAAATATATAATATATTAACTATAATTCTGTATTATATGTATATGTGGGGTTAAACTTAACCATATAAGAAGTGGTCAGTGGAATGTTAATTTAGCACATAATATTATTTATTGTTGAAACTGTTCAATTCAGTGGGCAATATATATACATACTTTTTTTTTGGCCATGCCGTGCGGCTTGCTTGATCTTAATTCCCCGACCAGGGATTGAACCTGGGCTCCCTTTGATGCAAGCATGGAGTCCTAACCCCTGGACTACCAGGGAATTCTTTCTGGGGAATATTTTAGATACTAATGTAGATGAAGGCATATATGAGGAAAAACTGATATTACCAAGAATTAAGACAGTAATGAGCTAGTACTCCCAGGATATAACCATTGATGGCATAAATATTCATGGATTAAAAAAAATGAAAAAAATAAAGTCAAAAAAAGTAAATGGTTTCTTCTACTAGTATATGGAAAAAATAAATGTTAGTCACCAGTGTATTATGATAGTAAAAAATAGAAGGATAATGTCATCAAGGACATACACGTTATCCACTGATTAAACCCCTTTAGGGACAAATAAACACACAAAAATGACCAGAATAGACTCTGAGAGAGAAAAAAATGTGGATGAAAACATAGTAACTACCTGCAAACATTTGAACATTAAACCGGAAATGGAGCTGTTTATCACTCCATGCCAGCTACAACTGAAAGATTATAGGAATTTACAAAGGAGCATTTTAATTTAATCTTATGTAAGTCCTCAGTAGATCAACTATTCTCTTTGGGATTTGAGGAACTTAATGATACAGATTTGCTTAGGCTGAATACCTTTAAAATCCTAGTCAAATTAAGTGGTTTTTAGAAGTCTTTACTGCTGTCATATCTTAAACATCTCTAAAGATGTTATTTCCCTAAACACATTCTTTCCATTAAAAAATATTTTTGAGGCTCTTTTGTGTTTCTAATAACTCTTTTGGATATTTCTGGAACTAGGGCAATTTTTTTCAAGTCACCAAGCTGATAATCACTGCAAAAACTTAGAAGTTTAGTAAATAATATCCTAAAAAAAAAAACAGATAATATATTTCTTTGTACCAAGCACTGCTATCACTATGATTATCTAAAGAGAATGTAGTATCTTACTCATAGTTCAATGCATACTGCACTGCCTGAAAAATAGAAAAAGGAAAATATATTTATGTGCTAAGGATCATAAAGATAACATTTGCAAGAATGTTTCACTTGTATTACAAGTGTGAAGAACTGCTCAGTTCATTACTGGAGTACCATACCAACTATAAGGGGTTGTTGTGAATTATTAATTTTTTTACGTTGTTATGTGATTTTAGTCTTGCTTAAGACTAGCATGATAAAGCAAAGTTGCAAACATATAACGGAAATCTATTATCACTAAAGGTAAATTATTTTTAAAAAGCAGATGATTAATTCACCCAGCAGATATTTATTTGGGGCCAACTAATTGACAGGCCCCATTCAAATCACTATAAAAACTATGTGAATCTTCCATGAACTTTCTAACAATGGCGGTTTCAGCAAGAACCAAAAGCTTGACTGAAATTCCTGAAAGGTTATGACAAATTTAAAGTTCAACTTTTGTTGACAAGCTGAGCTATGTATATTCTGAAGTTCAGTCTGATGTAGCACTACCTGCATCGCACTGGCAAGTTTCCTGTAGGTTACATGTCTCCCTTTTCCTACTTTCCCCCATTCCCACTGCTAAGGCATTTGTTCAGGCCACTCCTATCTCTTGCCTAGATTACTGCAATGGTCCCCTCCAGCCTTGAGCATTTTGCACCCTCTACCAGCGTGCGCTTTCTGAGGTGTTATTCCCTTGCTTATTACCTCATTCTCCCCATTGCTTTTGGAATAAAGTTCAGATTCTTTAAAACAACACACAAGACCCCTGCTAACATTTGCCACCTCATATTCCTCACTCCACTGAGCTGCTTTCTGTTCTGCAAACACACCATACTCTTTCTCAGCCCTGGACATCCTCCGATACATTTTCTTGTGACAAAAAAGTCCCCCTTTCCTCATTCCCCCTCTTTGTTCCCAATCCCACTCTCCAAATATGAATTTAGTCACCACTTCTGGAACTTTCCTTGATGCTCCCTGACCACTCTCCCAAGGTTAGGTGACCCTCCAGTCTTCTTCTCTAGCATTTCTTACTAACACGGCTGCTTCCCTTTGCTCTCCCCCAGAAGACATTCAGTTCCTTGAGACCCTGTGCCAAACATGGTGCCAGGACCACAGTAGACACCCAATAAAGATGTTTAATGTGAGAAATAAGTGACTGAATCAAATCATCAGGGTGGACTCTGCTTTCTTATCTGCTAAATAATGCGGTCGAACTGGGAATAGATTTATCCTTTGGGAGGTAAGTCTGTCTAGGTACAGAGGAATCCAGGTAGGATGGCATACTAATGGGGAACATTGAGGAAAGTTTAATTAACGGATGATTTACAAAGGTGTGGACAGCTTTTAAGAAAATCATCTGGGAAAACAGTAGAACCCCAGGGCTAGTGAAGAGGATTGAAGAGGTATGGAAGTATCACCTTTAGGCCTAGAAAGGAGAAGGGACGAAATGGTCCTAGGGTCCAGAGGGTAGAGGGTTGGGTTGTGACTTTTGGAAGAATATTATTAGTGCCCCCTTGACAACCTGGGAGGGGGGGATCTGAGGGTATAAGGCTCTTCTCTTCTCTTGCCTCTTCCTCTCTGACCTGCACCAGCATCTCACTGGCAGAACCCAGCCGGAAGCCAGAGGACAAGGAGATCTGAAGATGTGGTCCATACATGCCTGCCCTCTGACACTGGGCAGGATGGGGAGGTAACATTTGGATGTGGAGGGGCAAACAGAAAATACCCACCACAGTGATCTAATATTTCAAGAGTTGGCAAATAATAACAATGTTTAAACCGTGAATCGAGACAGTGAACTATTAGGTGGGAAAAATTCTGCCAGATGGGAATAATTAGTAAATTACTGTAATTAGAAAATTTCAAAGTAGTGATTAAATAAATAATAAAAATTATTTAATAATCTTACCTTATAATGTAAGGGTTAAAGTGACTTTGCTCCATATACTCCTCTTCCACGATGCATGTTTCAAACCTTTTCATTCCTGGTCCAAACACCACATGGTAAGTTAATTCCATCACTCTCTTGAAGTCTTCCTTGAAACCATTGCTATGCCCTTGCATTATAGAAAAACAGGGGTCTCTAGGTATCGCAGAATTTATTTAAATTGGTACAAGAAACTAGAGATGTTGAATAGGGCAGTTCAAAGGGGCAGACTGTGGGATTCTGCAAGTTTATATTGCATGAAAGTTGTGAGGTTCAAAGTTGAGTGGGGCTTAGTGAGGTTCAACCTGCATAAATAAAATTTTTATTATCTTTTCTTTTAATTTTCAGATTTCTTACCCTCCGTTACGGGCTGAATTACATCCTCCCCAAAACCTATAGGTTGAAGTCCTACCCTCAGGACTTCAGAATGTGACTATATTTGCAGGTAGGGTCTTTTTTTTTTTTTTTTTTAATAGATCAATTTGTAGAGAATTGATATCTTTTTATTTATTTATTTATTTTGGGCTGTGTTGGGTCTTCGTTTCTGTGCGAGGGCTTTCTCTAGTTGCGGCGAGCGGGGGCCACTCTTCATCGCGGTGCGCGGGCCTCTCGCTGTCGCGGCCTTCTCTTGTTGTGGAGCATAGGCTCCAGACGCGCAGGCTCAGTAGCTGTGGCGCATGGGCTTAGTTGCTCCGTGGCATGTGGGATCTTCCCAGACCAGGGCTCGAACCCGTGTCCCCTGCACTGGCAGGCAGATTCTCAACCATTGGCAGGCAGATTCTCAGCCCTACAGGTAGGGTCTTTAAAGAGGTAATTAAGTTAAAATGAGGTCATTAGGGTGAGCCTTAATCCAATAAGACTGGTGGTTCTTTTAAGAGACTATCAGGACAGAGGTACGGAGGGAAGA
Source organism: Grampus griseus (assembly GCF_964374135.1). Taxonomy (NCBI): domain Eukaryota; kingdom Metazoa; phylum Chordata; class Mammalia; order Artiodactyla; family Delphinidae; genus Grampus; species Grampus griseus. The sequence continues at coordinate 43,593,437 of NC_139006.1, read as the reverse complement.
TGTTGGGAAGACTTATGCAGAAGACGGCCACCTACGAGCCAAGGAGAGAGGCCTTAGGAGCAACCAACCTTGCCAAACCTTGATCTTGGACTCCTAGCCTCCAGAATTGTGAGACACTACAGATCAGTTTAAGCCACCAGACTGTGGCACTTTGTTAAGGCAGCTCTAACAGCGCCCCCTCACCCCCCAGGCCACCATCACATCTCTTGCAGCTTTAAGCTGACAAATTTCCTGCATAACTCTAGGATTCATTTTCTCCCATGAATTATGTCACCTCAGGGTCTTGGACAGCCCACAATTTTATAACATGATTAAAGCAACAGCAAAATGGTGAAAAAAGATCTCAAATACCAGGAACACAGCCAACGTTCTTCAGGCCATGAGCTAGGGCCTGCTGTTTCCTGTCATCAGAGGGTCTGTGGGATACAGTTCGTGGGTGTGCAGCTCCAGCTGGGTACTTTTCTTTAACAAATAGTAAAACCAAGCAAGTCTCAGAGTTGCTATTTTTCAAGGTGTAAAAGGCCAAAGAGGTCCACAATTTCAGTGGGAATGCCAATGATAATGGTTGAAAGAGACCTGGAGAAATCTTCCCTTTTCAGATCACTTTAGCCAAATCAAAGATCCATTCATAATCATATGCAAAACCTCACCAGAATTAATTATAGGATTGATCCTAAATTTAACCATACACTTATATGGTGGTTTACGATTTTTGTTAAAGATGTAAGCTAGACACAAAAATAATGGACTTGCTGTATTGTGTGTGTGTGTATGTGTGTGTGTCTCTGACATAAGGGGTTCTCATCTTATGATTAATAAACTATTTCCACACACCTAAAGCTAGGCCCACATAGAGAACATTCTTCAAGGAGAAATTATTCTATTTTAAAAGATGTTTCAGTCCTTGAAACAATAATACAACCTCTGTGTTCATTCGAACTATTGTTTACTTACATCCACTATTAAGAAATACAAATCTGACTATTCTTAAAACCATTTGGCGGCTTCCCACCACACATAAAGAAAGTGTGAATGCCTTATCATGTCCACGAGCTCTCCATGAACTGAGCCCTTTGATTTTTAGCCCTCGCTTATGAGGACTCATCCTGCCACCCACAGCCCATTTGGCTTTCTTTCTGTTCCCTAAATACACCAAACTCTTTCCCCTCTCAGAGCTTTTGCACATTCTGATCCTTCTGCCCAGAAAACTGTTCCCAAGGGTTTTGACTTAATTTACTCCTTCTCATCTTTGAGGACTCAGCTCACACATCACCTTCTTTCTTGAACTTCTACCTCAGTGCCCTTTTCCCCCATTAACTATCATATAACCCTTGTTATTTCCTTCATAGAAACTTTCAGTCTTACATATCATGTTTATTTATTTTGTGTACTTACTTAGTATCCTCTTCTCACTAGAGTGTAACTGGCGTAAAGGCAGAGATCTTATTTTTCTTGTTTACATGCCTATCCAAAGAGGCAGCTGTGGACACAGGAGTTGCTCAATAAATATCTGATAAATAAACAGACAAAAGATATGGTTTCCAAATATACATGTGTGTAATATTATATGATCCTTGATGCTGTCAATCTCAGCCCATTTTCTTTAAAACATTTTTCAGTGTTTAAAATTTTGAAGACAGCTTAAATGGTGCTAGATTACTTGGTCTTTTCCATAAAGCTTATTTTAAGTTTAACTTGATTCTGTCAATAAATAAATCATACTTGCCTATAGTATGCCAGGCACTATACTTGGCACTTAATATGACGATGTAGTTTTCCTTCCAATTCTCTTTCCATTTTTCAGAATTCTCAGAGATTATGAAGCTATCAGAGATTATGAATTATCAGAACAACTTATAAGAATCTTCCCCAAATTTGCTGACCCTCAATACTTTTGCCTATAAATTGGAGATAGTCAATACCAAGCCTCCACACCTCTAATTCTGTTGGTATTGTAGTTCTGTTTTCATTAACTTATGCTCCTAGCACCTCTTTATATTTATACAGTGGATAAAAGTCATCAATGATGATGCCACATCCTATTTAGTTCTCTATTTTATTTTCCTGCAGACGAGAAATATACAGCAGGAAAGAGATGGTTTGAGGAAAAGCATTTTTTCTCATGCAGGTACAATTTACATTTTAAAACGAATGTTTAAAAGAGGCCAGTTTAATCTGCTGAAGAGACAGGCTACCTAAGGTAGGTAATGGTACCTATAAATATTTACTAGTTCTTTCCATCAATAGACATGTTTTCTAAATATTCAAGACAAGTAGGAAGGAATAACAAACACTGGGCTTCTCCTTTCCTCCCTAATGATGCTTTTTTCATTGCGTATAAGGTCATTTCTTGGCTGCTCTCTGCTCATCCCACAGGCTCTAGCTATTCTGTGTTCACCATCTATGATAAGTCATTTCAATTAAAAGTAATACCATTTTATTGCATTTAATCCAAAGGGTGATTTAAAAATTTATTCATAGCAAGGGAGTGCCTGTCAAACATTATTTTTACACATCAATTCCTGGTCTTTACCACATTTACAATAAAGTCGTCAAATTGAGCCATATTTCTTTCTATATCTTCCTGTAAAGTCTTTGCCCTCCTTCCTGCTTTTTTGTCACCTTGAAACACATTTCACTTTTCTCTCCCATGAAAGACTTCGGTCAGCTTGAAAAACAGATATGGGCGAATGCCTACACTGGGGAAGAAGATATTGGCACATCTAACCCAGAGGTAGAGACAGTGTTCCAAAGATAGTATACTGGTATTTTACTCCTTTGCTGTTAGTGGTGGTTGAAAAACAAATAATAGGAGAGTTTTATAGTTTCTGGACATGTGTATCATGTATAAGTGATTTAGTACTTCCAGAAGTGCAGTCAAATATGTCTGAAAAATGCAGATTGAACGTCTCTGTGCAGATTTGTTAAATAGTCCTTCCTATCAAAATGAAAAATAAACCATAAAGATGTATCAGATATGATGTTGTGAAAGCTTCTAAAAGGTGTCACTCGACACTGAAAAATTACACGGAATCAATAAGTATACTACAGACTCACTCTGTGCGTGGAGAATTTTTCAAAATATTATCGGTGTTTTGAAATTAAGAATTAAAGTGCTCAGCACAGTGACTAGAACATAGAATGTGGGCCAGGAGGAGAGAGAAAAGATGATGCAGGTAAGAGATTCTGAGGTAAGAGTGATATCATATCGCTCAGGTATTTTTAATATTCTAACAATTAACTCATCAGTGCTTAAATCTGTAATTCCCCATGAACTTAAATTTGATAACTTTTTGAGGGAGTTGCAAAAAGTCACATTCTTTCTTTGAAAGTTTATTCTTGGATGTTCCCATGTGTTAAGAAATATGTTGAAAGACGAATTTAAGCAAGAGACCATATCCAGAACTTGTTTACTTTTACCTTAGTACTAAGGTTCAAGTTACTTTCAAAATTATAAGCCAGAAATAGTGTCCTTTTTTCCACTAGAAAAGGCAGTCTTTCAAGTTTTAAATCCCACTGTCATTAGCTCTCTCAAAGACAAAAGCAAGCAAATAAATATCTAATCAATATTAACTTCTTTCTTCTCCTCTTTTCTAAGTACTATGAGAAAAAATTTAATTCCTTTTTTAACACAAGCAAAAAAAAGACTTTTAAATATACCAAATATCCAAATAGTGTTAACAATAATTATGTGCTGACATAAGGTGAGATGTAAATAACTAACTAAATCACATGAGTTTAATGATACTAAGCTGAGCTGCTTCTGTTTTCAGCTATTTTGAGTATCAACCTCAGAAAATAATATTTGCAATACATATGCTACATTTTATGAGGCTACCAGATATAAGATTTCTTGAATTTTACACTAATTTTTCATTATATACGTTAGTTTTCAAAAATCACTATCTTCATTTTTACAAAAATCCTATTGTTCACAGTATTCATTTTGAATGAACAGTCAACAAGAAGTCCTCAAAAAAAGCTAGGACAGTCACCATAGCCTGTGTCCTTCAGGGATGAAATGATATTAGATTTGGTGAGGTGAACCGTATATCACAAATACTCCCAGCACTGGACAAAGAAATATTTCATTGCACGGGAGGGGTGGATTTAGAATTACTCTCTGCCCTCAAATGCCATATTTTATCTTAGGATACATCATTGACATACTCTCTTGATTTCATCAAATCTCTTAAGAGCTTGCTTTCTTCAAATACAAACTCATACACACATACGCATACACATCATTGAATAGATATCATTCAAAGCTATTTCAATTTTGCCTTTTTTTAAACTCTCAGCGAATCTTTCTTTTATTTTTTCCTATAGGCTTAGCATTTCTAAATTTAATGATATGTGATTTGAATTCATTAGTTATCACCTTATTAAAAGGGATCATATCTCATTAATTTTTGTATCCAAAGCACCAACACAGAGTACCCACACTGACTAGACAGCCATGCTTGGTGAATTAATTAGCAAAATGTTTGTCAAAGAAGGCGCCATCACTAACCCACTTCTAGACACTGTTGAAACTTACAGTTCAGAAGGCCCCTCATCAATTCAGGCCACTGCAAATGATATTTTATTTTGACTTAGGGTCTTGAAGTCATCTTCAAGATCACTTCAAATCTTAACCAACCATATCAAAAACTGAACCCATTTCAGGAAATACAAATGTGTGTGTCCAAATATTGGTTTAGAGGAAAGTATTGCATTTTTCCAGTAAGTTGTTCACATAACATTTTCCCTATTCCAACCACCTATCCAAAACCATCAAAGTGGAGAAACACGCCAACACACATACTAATCAAACTGTCAAAAATTAAATACAAAGAAAACATATTAAAAGCAGCAAGGGAAAAATAACAAATAAAACACAAAGGAATCCCCATAAGGTTAATAGCTGATCTTTCAGCAGAAACTCTGCAAGCCAGAAGGGGCTGGCAGGACATATTTAAAGTGATGAAGGAGAAAAACCTACAACCAAGATTACCCAGCAAGGATCTCATTCAGATTTGATGGAGAAATTAAAACTTTTACAGACAGGCAAAAGCTGAGAGAGTTCAGCACCACCAAACCAGCTTTACAACAAATGCTAAAGGACCTTCTCTAGGCAAGAAACACAGGAAAAGACCTACAATAACAAACCCAAAACAATTAAGAAAATGGGAATAGGAACATACATATCGATAATTACCTTAAATGTAAATGGATTAAATGCTCCTACCAAAAGACACAGACTGGCTGAATGGATACAAAAACAAGACCCATATATATGCTGTCTACAAGAGACCCACTTCAGACCTAGAGACACATACAGACTGAAAGTGAGGGGATGGAAAAAGATATTCCATGCAAATGGAAACCAAAAGAAAGCTGGAGTAGCAATTCTCATATCAGACAAAATGGACTTTAAAATAAAGACTATTAGAAGAGACAAAGAAGGACACTACATAATGATCAAGGGATCGATTCAAGAAGAAGATATAACAATTGTAAATATTTATGCACCCAACCTAGGAGCACCTCAATACATAAGGCAAATACTGGCAGCCATAAAAGAGGAAATTGACAGTAACACATTCATAGTAGGGGACTTTAACACCCCACTTTCACCCATGGACAGATCATCCAAAATGAAAATAAATAAGGAAACACAAGCTTTAAATGATACATTAAACAAGATGGACTTAATTGATATTTATAGGACATTCCATCCAAAGTCAACAGAATACATGGAACATTCTCCAGGATAGACCATATCTTGGGTCACAAATCAAGCCTTGGTAAATTTAAGAAAATTGAAATTGTATCAAGTATCTTTTCCGACAACAATGCTATGAGACTAGATATCAATTACAGGAAAAGATCTGTAAAAAATACAAACACATGGAGGCTAAACAATACACTACTTAATAACGAAGTGATCACTGAAGAAATCAAAGAGGAAATCAAAAAATACCTAGAAACAAATGACAATGGAGACACGATGACCCAAAACCTATGGGATGCAGCAAAAGCAATTCTAAGAGGGAAGTTTATAGCAATACAATCCTACCTTAAGAAACAGGAAACATCTTGAATAAACAACCTAACCTTGCACCCAAAGCAATTAGAGAAAGAAGAACAAAAAAAACCCCGAAGTTAGTAGAAGGAAAGAAATCATAAAGATCAGATCAGAAATAAATGAAAAAGAAATGAAGGAAACAATAGCAAAGATCAATAAAATTAAAGCTGGTTCTTTGAGAAGATAAACAAAATTGATAAACCATTAGCCAGACTCATCAAGAAAAAAAGGGAGAAGACTCAATTCAATAGAATTAGAAATGAAAAAGGAGAAGTAACAACTGACACTGCAGAAATACGAAAGATCATGAGAGATTACTACAAGCAACTCTATGCCAATAAAATGGACAATCTGGAAGAAATGGACAAATTCTTAGAAATACACAACCAGCCAAGACTGAATCAGAAAGAAATAGAAAATATGAAGAGACCAGTCACAAGCACTGAAATTGAAACTGTGATTAAAAATCTTCCAAGAAACAAAAGCCCAGGACCAGATGGCTTCACAGGCGAATTCTATCAAACATTTAGAGAAGAGCTAACACCTATCCTTCTCAAACTCTTCCAAAATATTGCAGAGGGAGGAACACTCCCAAACTCATTCTACGAGGCCACCATCACCCTGATACCAAAACCAGACAAGGATGTCACAAAGAAAGAAAACTACAGGCCAATATCACTGATGAACATAGATGCAAAAATCCTCAACAAAATACTAGCAAACAGAAGCCAACAGCACATTAAGAGGATCATACACCATGACCAAGGGGGGTTTATTCCAGGAATGCAAGGATTCTTCAATATATGCAAATCAATCAATGTGATACACCATATTAACAAACTGAAGGAGAAAAACCATATGGTCATCTCAATAGAGGCACAGAAAGCTTTCGACAAAATTCAACACCCATTTATGATAAAAACCCTCCATTAAGTAGACACAGAGGGAACTTACCTCAACGTAATAAAAGCCATATATGACAAACCCACAGCCAACATCATCCTCAATGGTGAAAAACTGAAAGCATATCCACTAAGATCAGGAAAAAGACAAGGTGGCCCACTCTCACCACTCTTATTCAACATAGTTTTGGAAGTTTTAACCACAGCAATCAGAGAAGAAAAGGAAATAAAAGGAATCCAAATCGGAAAAGAAGAAGTAAAGCTGTCACTGTTTGCAGATGACATGATAATATACATAGAGAATCCTAAAGATGCTACCAGAAAACTACTAGAGCTAATCAATGAATTTGGTAAAGTAGCAAGATACAAAATTAATGTACAGAAATCTCTGGCATTCCTATACACTAATGATGAAAAATCTGAAAGTGAAATCAAGAAAACACTCCCATTTACCACTGCAACAGAAAGAATAAAATATCTAGGAATAAACCTACCTAAGGAGACAAAAGACCTGTATGCAGAAAACTATAAGACACTGATGAAAGAAATTAAAGATGATACAAACAGATGGAGAGATATACCATGTTCTTGGATTGGAAGAATCAACATTGTGAAAATGACTGTACTACCCAAAGCAATCTACAGATTCAATGCAATCCCTATCAAACTACCAATGGCATTTTTCACAGAACTAGAACAAAAAATTTCACAATTTGTATGGAAACACAAAAGACCCTGAATAGCCAAAGCAATCTTGAGAATGAAAAACGGAGCTGGAGGAATCAGGATCCCTGACTTCAGACTATACTACAAAGCTACAGTAATCAAGACAGTATGGTACTGGCACAAAAACAGAAACATAGATCAATGGAACAGGATAGAAAGCCCAGAGATAAACCCACGCACATATGGTCACCTTATCTTTGATAAAGGAGGCAGGAATGTACAGTGGAGAAAGGACAGCCTCTTCAATAAGTGGTGCCTGGAAAACTGGACAGCTACATATAAAAGTATGAGATTAGATCACTCTCTAACACCATACACAAAAATAAGCTCAAAATGGATTAAAGACCTAAATGTAAGGCCAGAAACTATCAAACTCTTAGAGGAAAACATAGGCAGAACACTCTATGTCATAAACCACAGCAAGATCCTTCCTGACCCACCTCCTAGAGAAATGAAAATAAAAACAAAAATAAACAAATGGGACCTAATGGAACTTCAAAGCTTTTGCACAGCAAAGGAAACCATAAACAAGACGAAAAGACAGCCCTCAGAATGGGAGAAAATATTTACAAATGAAGCAACTGACAAAGGATTAACCTCCAAAATTTACAAGCAGCTCATGCAGCTCAATAATAAAAAAACAAACAACCCAATCCAAAAATGGGCAGAAGACCTAAAGAGACATTTCTCCAAAGAAGATATACAGAGTGCCAACAAACACGTGAAAGAATGCTCAACATCATTAATCATTAGAGAAATGCAAATCAAAACTACAATGAGATATCATCTCACACTGGTCAGGATGGCCATCATTAAAAAGTCTAGAAACAATAAATGCTGGAGAGGGTGTGGAGAAAAGGGAACACTCTTGCGCTGCTGGTGGGAATGTGAATTGGTTTAGCCACTATGGAGAACAGTATGGAGGTTCCTTAAAAAACTACAAATAGAGCTACCATATGACCCAGCGATCCCACTACTGGGCATATACCCTGAGAAAACCATAATTCAAAAAGAGTCACGTACCGAAATGTTCATTGCAGCTCTATTTACAATAGCCAGGACATGGAAACAACCTAAGTGTCCATCATCGGATGAATGGATAAAGAAGATGTGGCACGTATATACAATGGAATATTACTCAGCCATAAAAAGAAATTGAGTTATTTGTAGTGAGGTGGGAGGACCTAGAGTCTGTCATACAGAGTGAAGTAAGTCAGAAAGAGAAAGACAAATACCGTATGCTAACACATATATATGGAATCTAAGAAAAAAAAATGTCATGAAGAACCTAGGGGTAAGACAGGAATAAAGACACAGACCTACTAGAGAATGGACTTGAGGATATGGGGAGGGGGAAGGGTAAGCTGTGACAAAGTGAGAGAGTTGCATGGACATATATAGACTACCAAACGTAAAATAGATAGCTAGTGGGAAGCAGCCGCATAGCACAGGGAGATCAACTCAGTGCTTTGTGACCACCTAGAGGGGTGGGATAGGGAAGGTGGGAGAGAGGGAGATGCAAGAGGGAAGAGATATGGGGACATATGTATATGTATAACTGATTCACTTTGTTATAAAGCAGAAACTAACCCACCATTGTAAAGCAATTATACTCCAATAAAGATGTGAAAAAAAAGTAAAGAAAAACCATCAAAGCTGTAAGATAGAATTTCTTTATACAGAGGCACATTTGTAGTTCTACATGTTGTATGTTTCCAATTTAGATTTTTCTCCATATAAACACTGTCTTATAAAATTTTTATAAAATTTCATTGCTTACGACTTAAAAGTGACTATTTGGAAAGGTTTTGTTTTTGTTATTTTTTAAATGAAATTCATACTGTCTTAGTTTAAAAAATTATATACATAACTTCCCTAGTGACTTTGATTTTCCTAAAATAAATGCGAGCTGTTCTTATTCAACCAATCAATATATATTTATTGTCTTATTCTATTTACCAAGACTATTAGGTTCCGACTATTCTAATTTATTTGACCTTGAATCATTGCTTTACTTGGGCAGCAGAAAAATAATAATAATGGTAACACATCTTGTTTCATTTTTGTTTATAATTATATTTTAGTTTTTCTGTTTGACCAATACTATCTTGTTCTCTATTTTAAAGTTTTTAATTCTTTAGGGATCGTAGTCCTTCCTCATTTACCATTAGTCCTGTGTTTTGTCCCATCATGCACTTTTTCCTTTTTCTTTTTCAATATTCTTCTGGACACTTAATTTGTGCTTTAGTTATATATATCTGGTCCTTGATAATTTTTCTTAATTTTTGAAGAAAATAATTTGTTCCCTAAAAAGTGTTAAAAGCAGAGCTCACAGAGCCAAATCTTTTTTATTTCCCCATCTCTCAATAATTTTGAGCAACCTCAAACAGCAAACTTTGCTTTACAGTGCTGGGTATAGCGGGAAGTAAATAAATCATTATGCTTCCAGACCCCTCCTAGTCTGTAAAGTTTTAATGGTTTGTCTTTGTCCTATTTATCTCTAATATTAAAATGATAAGATGTTTTCTTCTGAAATTTCAGAGAGTAAGTGCTACTTTGTACCATACCACATCCTGCATCCTGTAGATCAACGTTGGATAACCAGTACCACAGTCCTCTAGTGTGCTCTCATTTTTGTTTTGAATTTCTTCTACTGAAGAAAAGCCAACCCCAGGCTTTTATTTTCTGATTAGAGTTCACTTTGGATGTCACTGTGCAGATCCATTGATCTGTGAAGTTGAATAATCATCGGAATAGCTTGATCAAAATAAGTGATCTTGATCAGACATCAGGGAAGTTTTGAATTTGGAAGGATCATCAGGGACCATCCATTCCCATGACCTCATGCACTACAGGTGATAAAACTGAGCCCAGAGAGAACAGACTTGCCCAACTTCGTGGAAGCAAATCCAGTTGTCCAGTACTCTTTCCATTTCATCTCACTAGACTAAGCTTTTTAAAAATGGTTTTCAACCTCTTTTTCCTTAAGAATTATTTTTATTCCCCTCCCCCAACCCGAAAAGTCTGGATAAAGTGGTTTCTCTCATCTATTACGAGAGTCCTGCCATTCTGTCCTCTGGTTCAGTGGGGTAGCTTGTGTTCTCTTGATCGTGAATCAACATAAATGATGTTCTTTGATTATTTTTCTTATTTTACTCCTGCTCTGCAGAATAAGAGCAAGAAAAGTTAAAGGGAAATTACAATAGCTTCTGGCCTATCTGTTGACTCATGTAAAAATACTTCTTTCCAGGTAAATATATCTCTGCTTTCTCTCAACAAAACAGCTGGAGCTATAAATAAGATGATTTAGAGGTATTTGTAACCCCCATATGGCCTTGTACATTGTGCTTAATACATTTCAGCTGAATTATTATTTTGGCTATTTATGAAGCCAAATCATCATTTGAAACTGCATGGCTAAAGAAAAGCACAAACTCAAAAATAGCAAGAACGATCCCGTAATAGTGTTGTACTTGTACCTTAAAGTAGGTTTTTTATGTGCATAGAGACACCGGAAAAATATCCTTCCCTACTCTTTTCCTACACCTCTACCCCATCCTCCTCACACACAGCTTTCATAAACTATGAGCCCCTCACTTGGCTCATTCTTTTTTTTTTTTTTTTTTTCTTTTTTGCGGTACGCGGGCCTCTCACTGTTGTGGCCTCTCCCGTTGCGGAGCACAGGCTCCGGACGCGCAGGCTCAGCGGCCATGGCTCACGGGCCCAGCCGCTCCGCGGCATGTGGGATCTTCCGGGACCGGGGCACGAACGCGTGTCCCCTGCATCAGCAGGCGGACTCTCAACCACTGCGCCACCAGGGAAACCCCACTTGGCTCATTCTTTATATTACAAGTTACACTATTTTCAAATGGAGGTTTGCATTTCTTATACTTAATCCAATGATATCTGCACTGTGTGTGTTTCACAAATAAACTTATGAATGATGAAGTCCTCTTTCTCCAAAGGCACTCTTGTCAACGAACGTACCTTGGGATTTGATGCAGAAACTTCTTCTATGACTATAATTGTTACCAACCTACACATTAAAGGATCAGTGATCTGTAAGCTTCATACTTGCCCAGAAACAATCAATAGTTCAGCACTTTAAGAAATTCAAAGAACTAAACAAAATTAATACACTGGAGAGTTTAGAAACATGCTGTGAACCAATGTTTTAGAAATAATGCACTATGTAAAAATTAAACTAGTTTAACTACAAAATTTAAGAAGGTGCTATTTTCACTTATCCATGTAACTCTCATACCATGCCATAACCATGTCATCAAATGCCATGGGAATATACATCTTATACCGACCGATGCTTTGTATGCTTTTTAAGGTGATTCTTTGATCCTTTATTCATCAGTGTTGAAAATTCACAAAATTCAATTTCCTTAGTCATTAAAATATTTTTAATGGGTTTGGACAAAGATTTAGGAATGGAAGACAGTTCACAGTTCAAAGTGTTTGATTTGCTATCATAGACAAATGAAATAGATTCTAAAGACTGGAAAATTCCACAATGGATGGAAATGTCTAGAAGCACATCAGTCAGGCAAATTCCATGAGAACTGACCTGACTGTGCCCAGTTTCCCCATGAGCTACAAAAACTTTAAGGATTTAGAAACAACAGAGTTATAATGATATTCTTGCTTGACTCCTTTATTTTACAAATGAGAAGGTAGAGGCCACAAAAATTGTATGACTTGAAGTAGCCAAGAAGTAGAGTCCAGGTCTCCTGACCCCGGCTGGGATTTATTCACTGCTCAAGTGTAATAGATGGTTACAACCCCGAGAGCTCATAGAACGTGGAATGACACCCGTGGGACCAAACCAAAAATGACTAAGTTAAATTGGTTAATTCATTCAATAAGCACTCATCAATTTCCAGTTAAATATAGCTCAGGGCCACTACCTTGTTTCTTTAAAACTCCAACAGCAGAAAAAGAGGTTCATTCTAGTGGTGAATAAGGCCTTCAGTGCAGTATCCGAGTTAAACGTTAATAACAAACCAGCAGACATACAAAATTAAGATAAAACTTGTAACAAAAATCAGACTGTTTAAAAGAAACCAGAATCACGCAAACAAGTCCTATAATAGTATTTCTTCACGGAACCAAAGTGTACTACAACCAGATGTGTTCTTCCTAACCCACTTGTAAGAATAAGACCTACTGGGGCTTCCCTGGTGGTGCAGTGGTTGAGAGTCTGCCTACCGATGCAGGGGACACGGGTTCGTGCCCCGGTCCGGGAGGATCCCACATGCCGCGGAGCGGCTGGGCCCGTGAGCCATGGCTGCTGAGCCTGCGCGTCCGGAGCCTGTGCTCCACAGCGGGAGAGGCCGCAACAGTGAGAGGCCCGCGTACTGCAAAAACAACAACAACAACAAAAGACCTACTGAAAACGTAGAAGGTTGATAACATCTCCGTTTGAAAAAATATGTACTCTAATATAGCAATGAGGTAGGTTTAGACACTACTTTTTAAAAAATTAGTTTTTCTCTGTTAACACATAGAAACTACCTGAATGCAAAGTAAGTAATCAAAGGTTATGCTAATTTTGTTTGCCCTAGTTTGGCCAAATCGTTGCTAGCATAATATTTGGAACTAATGTTTAGATTTCAACGAAGTTTCCTTTAACGATAAGGAAAAAAGATTCCGTCCTGACCTTGGTCTGCCAACTTCAGCTTGCTGGATTTTGAAATGTGTGGCCTGAGAGAGCTACAAGGTCTTGGATTATTGTACAGGGCTTTCTTAGGAAGTCTTTGCCTTACACAAACCTGCTGCCAAACTCGCCTGTGGCGCATATATCCTTACTGGAATTTACTGACCTATTATTTCATATACAGATAGAGATATAGGTATAGATATAGATCTATCTATATAATAATATATATAAATAATAGATAAATCTGTCTGTAAAGCAAAAGAAATTCTAAGACTTCGGAGTCAGTGCTTGCTTGTCACAACCTACTAACCTATAGATTTCTCCTTCAGGTGTTTCTAGAACACTTGGGGAAGAATCTGAGACAGGGCAGAGGTGAAGAAGAGAAGGTGACTTAGGAGACAAATGCCGGAGATCACCACTCCCTGGACCAGGAGTGTGTGGCACCAGAGCCCAAGGGCTGGGAGGGAGGGCGAGTGGCCAGCAGAGGTAAGGCCAGAGAGTGACAGCCAGAGAGCGACAAAGGCGGAGACGGGGAGGCCGGCAGGCGGGCGCGCGGCTGGGGGGAGTGAGGGGTTGGTGGGGGAACCGGGGGGCGGAGCCGCGGGGCGGGGCGGCGGCGGGAGCGGGAGCGGCCGGGAGCCCAGGCGGCGACGCAGCCCCAGTCGGACGGGCGAGGGCGAGGGCGAGCGCCGGGCTCAGCGCCGCTCCAGCTCCGGCACCGCGCTCCTGCCCACCGCGCGGCCCGCGGCGGGCGGAGTCCGCGAGAGTTTGCCCCGGAGCTCGGGGAAGTTTCCCGCCGAAGCTCCGCTCCCGTGAAAGCAGTCCCTGCCGGCACCCTCAGCTCCCCTAGCCGCTCGCCAGGTAACCGCCGGGGGTCGGGGCGTGGGGGAGGGGGTCCGGGATTGGAGGGGCCGAGATTGCGGGGGCGCCGCTTGCACCCTCGGTTGGAGAGGGGTCTGGGTGGGCGGGGAAGCGCACCCTCACCTTTCCAGGTACTCCATCTCTGATGACTGCAGAAGGCATCTTCTCTTTCTACCCTAATCCCCTCCCCCCCCCATTTGAACCCACTCCCGTTCACTTTATTGATTGTGCTGAGGGGAAAGGGGGTCCGGGAGATGGAGGGGGTGCGAAGACTTGGAGAGGGGCGGCGGAGGAGGACGGGTGCCTGAACTCGGGAGCTACCTGTGCTGGATTCCTGAGCCCCGGCGGGGCGGGTCACCCTGCACCCCAGGATTCTGGTGCCAGCCCCCACTCGGGGCAAGCCAGCCGAGGTTGGAAAGAAGACATCAGGAGGAACGGTCTTGAGTTTCTGATGGCGGTTTATCCGGTCCTCCAGCGTGTTTGGCAGAAAGATGAGCATCTCTGCTGTGATGCCCCTTTTTGCATCGGTCCCAAACTCCGAGACCTCGCAGAGGCTCTTGCTGAGGCTGCGGGCCACGTGGGAGGGAAGTACGGAGACTCGGAGCCCGGGTTCCATCCGGGCCGGGCGTAGGGGTTGGGGGTGCCCTGGGGAGGGGCCCGAGGTGGGTGGGAGAGAGTAGGAATTGCGTGGTTGCTTTGTTGCCGCAGCTGTTACTTTCACACGGTTCCCTGCTCCCGCTTCTGCCCCGTTTCAACATCCTGCCTATCAGCGTGTTTCTGTTAGGAGGCTAAAAGGTGTTATGTTTGATGTCTGTCAGCAGTTATTTCCAACTAAGTTCACAGGAGCGATGCTGGAGCGGCCGCTGGTTCTCCCTCCTCTTCCTGCAGGTCTACCCCCAACTCCCTCGCATCAGCAAACCTGTCCTGAACAGTTCCCAGGGTTTTCAAAGGGATAGGAAGTAAATCATACAGAGTGTGTGCTTGTGTGACTTTTCCCCCATTATGTCATCACGAGCAAATCAAAACACTGTGGATGTTTAATAGGACTCTCCTTTAGCAGTTTTTATAGTAATTAAGAGTATTATTTACCAGTATTTATTTTTCTTTAGTTTAAGCCCAAACATTGCGTTAACCTCTCTGTATACAGTTTTATCTGTGTTTGTCACTATTACATTGGGTTTAAAAGACGTGGACTTATTTTAGACTGACATATATATACACACCAAAATACAGTGTGACTGTAGTTAATATTTATCTGTCTTCCTAGTTCGGTGGCCTGGCACCTGCCAATTCCAGTACATAATTATAGTACAATATGCCTGTCTACCAAATTGAGAATAAGGAGATGGTCATTGCTTTTCATGGGCGAGAGTACCCTGGACTACCAGATTTTATGATTGCTCAGAGGGTTTTTAAGGTTTCAATCAGCATGAATCAGATACACAGAACAAAATTACAGTTCTTTCCCATGTATCCAAAAAAGGATACAATACCCGGGCACTGGTAGTTGACTCATTATTGAGGAAAAATTTAAGTCCTCTCATCACACAGAAAACATTTTGATTGAATATAGTCAATAAGAAGTAGCACACATTGAATGACTTGAGAAAACAAGAGGAATTTTCCTCTGGCCTCATTTGGGTTTTATCTCTTTTATTACAGTAGCATCCTCCAGAAAATGAGCCTTGCAGATAGTTGTTGGTCTGTAGTGACTACAACACCATATTTTTTAATACAGAGGCTTGCTGACAGTCCAAAAACATAAATGTTTTAAACCATTACCAACCATCTGTTCTCTCCCACTCAAAGCATAATGTTTTATTTTCACAGGTATCAAGACATACATCCTCACTTTAGACATTTCCATGAACATCCCAAAAGCTGTAATGGTATCTGATCTTGACCCAAGTTCAGCAACTGTTGTGTTTGGTTTATTACACTATAAGCTCCTCTCCTTTTATTTTCAATGAAAGAAGAAATCAAAAAAGTTTTAAAGCCTTTGGCCAAGGCTGGTGTATACTCCATTGAAATCTGATTGCTCTTTTTTTCCCCCACCTTTTTGTTACCAGAGAGAAGCTGAGAGTTAGTGCAGCTGCAGGCTCCTCCTGATGGCATTCTTTCCCTTTCTTCCTGGTCACAAGGGTAGCATTTGGTGCTCTGAAGCAGTGCATGAAACAGCCCCATGACTCCAGAAAATTAGTGTGGTTTGCAGAAGAATGTAACATCTTCCCAGGAAGAATTGACAAAATGGGAGACTAACAATATTCTAACCCCCAAATTAAGTAGACCTAAGACATACACATTCTTTCCCGCACAAATATTCGGCATGCGTAATATAGGGTATTATATAAGATACGAGTAAAATGTCTATCTACATAGTATCTTTATATTTGTGTTTGGGAATCTAGATGAATTTGTATATAATCGGCAGATAGACACACACCCTTCATTTTGTTCATGTTGTCATTAAAGCAAGATTTGAGGTTTTGAGTCCTCCCCCCATCCAGAATGCTTTCCCATTTGGGAATGTCTGCTTTATCTGGAACTGCAATGTTAGGATATTTTTATCACTTAAAATTAAGTCACATAATAAAAATATTGTTCCTTCAGTGTGGCCAGAACGTTGGGAAATTCTTTTTACTCAAATCTGGGTGTCCCAAAGCACTTCCGTATTTTTAAGGAAAAAGATATTGGCAATCTTGCTCACACTTTGCAAATAATGGATATGTACTTGAAGATTATCACGAACCAAAGAAAGGTGGGGCTTCTGTCTTCTTACCTGTTACACTGCTCTATACTGCCCTTGCCTTGAAGGCACAAGGGTCTCCTTACTTGCTGCCAGGATAGCATTGAAAAGAATGAACCCAAGCTATAGATAATTTTGAAAGTAAAGTTGCATTTTAAAATATGGTCTAATTTAAACCTTTGGAAAAACATAAGGATGCGATTTTTCTGTGTACTAAAAACGAATTATTGAGGGGAGACAGTTTCATCAAGTATAGGAAGCACTCTGAATTATTCATGTTAATGAGAGGAATAGAGGCAAAGATAATCCAAAATCATGGTTATTTACGAAGTCATTTGTGTTTGTCTTTGGAATGTATTACACGTTTGATTTGAAAACGATTTTCATTGTTATTGTGGGCAAGTTGCCTTTCTAATTATTTTGTTTTGTTTAGGTTAATTTTTAAATGAGCTTGCATATCTCAAACACCAAAACTGATTTATGGGGAGGTGGGGCATGTGGGCAGCCTGCCCAGAAACGAGCTGGGTGACAGAAATGAGCAAACCTGGTATGAAAACTTTGAAGTAAATTATATATAACTCCCAGAGAGGTAATCAAGACTGGATTCTATACCTACTTAATGAATTTAAGGATTAGATGTGTTCCTAGAAAAATAAAAGTCCTTCGATCAAAATTGGAGAAATTCAGTCCCACTTTGTATATAACAGAGGTGATTAATATGTTTTTGAAAAGATGATAGTGTGGGGTGCTTCTGAAAACCAAATAGGAATATTCTAACTTTTAAGTCTTTTTTTGTTTGTTTGTTTTTGTCTTATTAAATGGAAGTTTTTAAGCATGAGGTTTTCCTAAAGCATACACATGTGTATGTGTTAAGGTGATACTCCTAAGCCTTATTTCTATATGTATGTTTCTAAAACGAAAACAGCAAGTTGCCATCAGAATAAGGGGTTTGGTCCATTTGCTCTCCGCACCTAGGCTCCAAATCAAGTTTTATCAAAAAGAAGCTCTCAAGTATCTATTGTTACGAAGGACCTGGTTAGATAAAGTAGCTGAAGTTCAGCAAGACTGCCAACTTAACAGATTTCTATTGTGTTTTTCAAAAGCTCCAGGGCAAAATTCGTTGTCGATGAAATAGTTACTTGGACAAGAAGTTGATTCACAGCATAGCACTTGTTCTTGAACACCTTGTCTGCGGTCAGTGTTCAGTTGTGTATGGATTTTGTTGAATTGTTATTTCTGTGGACTATTAGAATTTAGAAGACCTCTGTGGAGAAGGTTAGAGCTACCAAAAATATATGATTGGAAAGGCAGAGAGATAAAATCATTTTTATTTCAAGAATTCAAAGCAAAAAAGAAAACTGTGACTTTTACGACAGGGAGCAGAATGGTGCTAGAAAAGTAGATGTCCCCTTCAGATTGGTGACTGTTCTCATAATAAATGTGCTCACTCCATAAAGTGTAGGGGGACTTATTTTTTGAGGAAACATTTTTGTAGTTTTATAAGACATGGCATTTTTAAAAGACTTGACTAGACTGAGTACTTAAAAAATATATTGTGGTTGGAAATATAATTGCTACCCACAGGATATATTTTATATACATTTATTAAAGGAATCAGTTTCTTCTGGTCAGCGCCTAAGTCTTAGAATCAAAATTATGCATTTTGTGATAGAGCTGGAAAGGACCTTAAAAGTAAGTTATTCCAATGCCCTTATTTTACAGTTAAGGAAATGGGGGCCCACAGTGGTCCCAGTGAGCTGCTAAAGGTCACACCGGTGGTTAGTGGCAGAGTAGATACTAGAAACCTGATCTGTGCGACTCCTTATGCAGCTCCCTTGACTTAAGTTGGGTAGCTGGATGGGGGAGTTAACTCCTTCTAGCCATGATGGTATCAGCTGTACACGATAGTCATGAAATGAAGTGGTACAGAGGTACACGCAGGAGGCTTGTGGTTTTCCTGTCTTCTGTCATTCGCTGTGGACCAAACTGTGGTTCTCAACCCTCTTAGACTCTGTCCTCTTCTTAATAACAAATATTTTGTGTCACCCCCTTAGTATCTTGAAATGTAATTAATCAATAATATAATCACTGAATATATCTGTCATGAAAAGGAACAGTAGAATAAAATTAATTTTTAGTACAATGTGCATTTCACTATGCTAATGTTTGGGGGTGACTTCACTGGAACACATAGTAAAGAAGTCAGGGGCTTCCCTGGTGGCGCAGTGATTGGGAGTCCGCCTGTCGATGCGGGGGACGCGGGTTCGTGCCCCGGTCCGGGAGGATCCCACATGCCGCGGATGCGACTGGGCCCGTGAGCCATGGGCGCTGAGCCTGCGCGTCCGGAGCCTGTGCTCCGCGGCGGGAGGGGCCGTGACAGTGGGAGACCCGCGTACCGCAAAAAAAAAAAAAAAAAAAAGTCAGAAGCTTGCTGTGTGTACATACTCTATAACAAATAAAATTGGATTTAAGACAGGAACGTCAGAAGACATTCCATATAGGAAGTACAGGAAAATGAAAGGAGAATAGACTAAAAGTAGTATTAGGATAATTACAAACCAGACATTTGTATTTGGAAAGAAGGAAATGATGGTAATCATTGTAGGGAAGATATGCCAAAGTCAAGTTATAGAAAGGCGGAGTGGAGAGAACGTGGAAATATGATATTTTGCAAATGAGAGAGTAAATACTATGAATATAGTCTCACCAAAATCCCCAAACTGCTTTATGCATTTCCTGTTGTTACTAGTGTGAACTCTACTTCAAGGGACTCTGCAGGCTACCCACCATATCATCAATAATAACAAATAAAATATTTCCATGGTGGAACTTACTGACAGTGCTGATGCTGCCTTTTCCAGTTTATTTTCTATTAATGTTGTAGTCTATTAATTCTAGAAATAAGAGAAAGACTATACAAAATCGTTGACTTATTCGCCACAGCAATCTTGTTGTAAACCACTGGACTTTGTGGTGGAAATTCTTAGAAAATGCTTATATGCCAGATTCTACAGGTTGATATTCATTATAGGTTTAGTTCAGGGAACACTGCACGTTGTTTGGGATATTTGGGAAAATTCTTCACCAAAAAAGCCACTAAAAACCAATAGAACTCCCCTCCCTTAATGATTGTGACAAACCTGAACCTCCCCAATCCTTTGCAAAATATTCTCTAGGGGCTGTCTGGCCCTGGTGAGAGTCAGGGCTAGATAAACAAGATTTTTTTTAAAATTCTTATTTATTTATTTTTTATTAAAATATAGTCGATTTACTATGTTGTGGTAGTAATAACCTATAAGGGAAAAGAATCTGAAAAAGAATAGATATAGATAGACAAGATTTTTATGATGACGTGGGTTGTTTTTCATGCCCCTATGCAATCCTTACTTCTTTTAAGCGGGACCATCCCAGTTGTCCGCTGGTCTCTGCATTCAGTGGACCAGTATTACAAATTTCACTGCCCATCAAACTCAAGCTCATGTTCTGATCTTTTTCTCTTTCTCACCTTTATAAAAATTTACTACTTCTTCCTTATTTCTCTTAGGAATCTATCTTTCATGGATGACTATGAGTGTTGACAAACGAATGCGCAAGCTGGATAATATTTCAGTTCTTGCAGGCCTTACTTAACCTTGTGCGTATCTCCAGAAAGCATTGAAGGCTTTTGTGTACAGAGACAGTGTATACATGCACACATATGTATGTATATGCATGTATATGTATAGATGTACATGTTTTCTGTGTCTACGTCCATATATACATACATAATCTCAGGCACCGAAAAAACAGGAAAAGGAGGCATCAATTGAGATTATATCGTCAATGCCCTTGAAATAGGCTTATGCAAAGAACTGCACGGGTCCAATACTGGAAGTTGCACCATGAAACGTAATGCTGTGAAGTATGTTCTTAGCAGAGGCCAAAATCTGTTACGAATGCAAATAAACTGTTGTATTAGAATGTTTTTGTGTTACTTGAATTAAGTGTGTCCTGTGCTGGCATATGGGAGTTGGAGGGGGAGAGGTATAGACAACTCTGTTGTCTGTCTCAGATGTATATAGTCTGTGCGCTGTTGCCACACTAAAAACACACCAACATGTCTTCTCTTTGCATAATATATAGTATTTGCAGAGGGATTAGAGGGTTTTGAAGATTGCCCATATACACAACCTATATATGGGCAAGAGAGTATATAGAGTATAGGATCCCAGAAGCAAGGAGGAAATTGAGAGCGAAACTCAAATTTTCTTACTTATAATGGTTTGTTTACTAGACCATAATGTGAGACCTGCTCTTGGGAACTGAGTTATTATAAAATGTCAGTTCAGTATTAGCTGCAGTAAGCATCTTGAATTTACTAAATTGTAAGGAAGATTTTTTTTCTTAGATTACTTTCCACAGTGGGTCCACCTAAGATGTCTTTTATAACATCATGTGACTTACTCTTTTTTCTTATTCTTTTTAAAGAAAGAAGCTTTTTAATGTAAAATCTTTTTAAAATTTTATTTATTTATTTATTTAATCTTTGACTGCGTTGGGTCTTCGTTGCTGCGCGTGGGCTCTCTCTAGTTGCAGCGAGCGGGGGCTGCCCTTCCTTGCGGTGCGTGGGCTTCTTATTGTGGCGGCTTCTCTTGTTGTGGAGCATGGGCTCTAGGCTCATGGGCTTCAGTAGTTGTGGTTTGCAATTAAGATTGAAGTCACAGTATGTCTGTGTGTGTGTGTGTGTGTGTGTGTGTGTGTGTGTGTGTGCGTGCGCGTGTATGGGAATAACCAATTGCTTTGACATAATCATAAGATTCTCTACATAGAAGAACATGTTTTACCCAATCAGGAGAGGCAGGTTTTCATACAAAAAGGATGCAGCAATTGTACAGAACACAATTTGATCTATGATTGTTTTGTTGTATATTGTTCATTCTTACTGGAAGCTTCTTGGTCAATTGAATGGCCCAGCATTCAACCTCAGGCTGACCCCAAACTTGATTTGGTCCACTTTTGTTACAATTTCTAATAAGAGTCTAGTGGAGCAATGGGAATTGAGGGAAGATAATATTGAGGGTGTTGGATTGTGGAGGTGATAAGGAAAATAAGGAGCTTCTTTCATTTGAGCAGCACAAAGATCTATATAGGCAGTGAAATTTTATTGGAATATCTGCCTTTTCTTGTTACGCTTTTTACTCTTGCATGGAATAGAGGCAAAGATTGTGAAAGTAAAGCCCTTCTTCCTCTTTGTACCGTTAACAATGCCACACAAGAGAAAACCTTCTTTGTCAGAATAAACAGATATGAGCCATTCCAGTCATAGTGCCTCCTTTTTCCATAGGACCTCAATACTCCCCTAAACTGAAATCAGAAACACTAAAGAATGTAGGTATGAAAGGGAAAAATACACCCAGTTAGTGTAGTAATGTAGTAAAAGAAATGTCAGAAGCTTCTATTGGATACACATGAAAATGGAGAACGGAATAAGACAACTTTGTCAGTTCAAATGAAGAACGTAAGTCTTACTACTGCATTAGTTTCAGGAGCGAGAAGCTCAAAGCTCACTTAGCTTTGTGATCATTTCTGTTGTCTTTTTTGTCACCAAGGGGGTTAGAGCTGTGATCCAAAGTTACAGGTTACTTTAAGCAAATACCGTCTGTGAAGACTTAGATAAAATGATGACGTTGATCGTATACTTTCAAAAAGAAGTTTCAAAATTAAAATGTGGACACAAATTTTTAGAAACATATCTCTAAATAAATTTGATTTTTCCACAGCACCCTTGGACAGTAGATTAGAATGAGGGTAGTTTCCTCCCTCCCCCCCAAAATCAATTTTCTCAACATATTAAAATATGCTCAGGTGTTAGTGACATTATTGGACTAAAAGTAGTAACTACCAACACTCTTTTACCTTCTAATATTTGCACTTTATTTTCAATTAGGAATTTTTACCATCAGAGGATGAGATTCTATCACTGTGACAGGGTTGGCATTCAGCTGGGTGCACTGATGTGGTCTTACTGGTTATTTGTGGCTGGAGCCCAAGTTGTACAGATTATTAAATATTCTAAATATTAATTCTGTACTTACATGATCACTTTTGTGACTTCAATATGGATAGATACATAGCTCTCACTTGCTAAATGTGTGTGTGTGTATATATATATATATATATATGTATGTATATCTCACTTGCTAAAATGTCTAGCAAGACCATATTTTCAGATTTTGCAGATCAGGAAATTATAACAGCATTTAGAATAGAAATGGATTTGCAAATTACTGAACTCTCAATTAGCAGAGGTTGTTCTTCTAGTACCTTAGAACTTTGGTTCACTTTGACTTTTCCCAACATACGTACACCACATACTGTCCAATAAGATTCCTTGAAATTACTGGTGTATGTTTTATTCAGAGCACTCTACAAAACATGATTATGGCTCAGAAAGTCTCTCTAAATTCTCCACTTGTAGATCCAGCTCTGTGCTTGGTATTTGTTCTTGTCAGTCTTAAACATCAAATGAAACATGTCAAAATCAAACTTGTGATCTCTGCCCATCTCACCCCAACCTCCAGGATTCCCCAGCTCCCAATCCGGATTTTATCTTTGACATTCCCTCTCCATCCACCGCATATCAAAGCCCTCACCCCGTCACTGATGTTACCCGTCTACCTTAGGGCATCACCCGAGTCTCAACTTTCACCATCCATTGTATGAGGGCTACTACAGGGCTTTTATAACTCGTCCTCTGGCATCTGATTGTTGCTCCCCCTCCAAATCCATCCTCCAATAAGGTGAGAGGAGCCTTTTCAAAATGCAAATATGACAACTATCACCCCTTCAGCTACATATGCCACTTAAATGGATTACCGCTGCTTTAAGATAAAGACCAAAGCTGTGCACCTGATTTTTTGAAACCCAGCAAGGCTCCTCCAGTCCCATCTCTTTTGGTAGCTCCAGTCCTTCCTTCTACTTCAGCTGCCTGGCTTTCTTCCAGTTGCTCTGACTCTCCCGGCTCTCTCCCATCCTCACACCTGTAAATACAGGTACCCAAACATTGCCTAGTGAACTCTTAGTTAAACCTCAGATATCAACCCAAATGTCACTTCCTCAAATGAGCCATGTTGTCCCCCTAGACTGAGCCAAATTCCCTTATAATACACACACACACACATCTTTGTATGCATACATGTATCTGTACTTGTGTATCTATATCCCTCATCACAGCTAGTTGCAGATTCACATTTATTTGTGTAACTGTTTAATTAATCCTAAGGGATTAATTAAAACTACTATTAATTAAAACTACTGTGTAGTTTTCTTGGTCCTTATATTCCTGGAAGATACCATAGTGCCCACTCAGAGTGGGGGTGTAATAAGTATTTGTTGAATAAATGTTGATTTGGGCATCCTGTCTTTAACCCCGAATGTGCACATGCATACACATATACTACACACAAACACACACATCCACCCACACATTCTAAGATAAATAAATAAATAAATAAATTACTTGGAAGTTACAAGGCTCCATTTTTTACTTTCTCTGTGACCTCTCCAAATATCACACTCCTGTTTCTTCAGTTTCTCTTCCCTATCAGTGATTCATTCAGAGGTGACTTCAGCAGTGCTACATTTGCTTAGAGAGTGAGGTTGGTCTATTGAAATTTTTACCAAAAAAAAAAAAAAAGTCCAGGCATTTCTTTACATTGTTTCCTCTGACATGTGAAATCACTTGATAAATTCAGGAATCTTAAAAGGCTTTACTATATCAGGGATTTATGCTCTGCTGTTTGTGCATATTTTGGCATTAGTCAGTGATCTAAGATTATACCACGTTGGAGAAAAAAAAGAAAATCCTTTAGAAGTTTTCTATGTGTATGATTTCCATATAGAGATAAAAGAAATGAAGGAGAACAAATTAAAGTAAGAATAAATAGATGAATTTGAAAGAGTAACATAAAAATCTATGTTATAAATTAAAAGTCTATAGTTTTAAGAATTGCACAAAGCCTTCAAACTATGGCTAAAAAAGTTAAGGAAGCAACCTATCATACTGACTGGCACTTACTATGTTCTAGGCACTATTCTAATTATTTGTTCCTAAATTCAAATTACTGCATTAAAATTGAGTTAGTCTCCTTTTTATTTAAAGCCTTCGTGGTTGAACTAGTGTAGGGGAGAATCTGCTAAGCCTGGCACATTTTGTGCCAGAAAACAAGGAATTGTTCAAAAGGTGGTGGAGACCCATCAGAAGGACATAAGAGCCAGATTTCATGAATACCCACTGACTCAACTTGGGATCATTTGAACATAAAAAGTAATAATGTATGTTATGGATTACAGCACGTTAATAAGAAGAGCATCCATTAGCCCACAGTGTGTGTAGTATGCAGACGGGGGCAGGTAGAAGGAAAAGCTCTGTTTCACTGAAGAGTACAAGCAAATGAATAAAAGAAAGGATAGAATTATAAAGTCACTTTTTGTGACTACTATTACAAAGGATAATCCACCACTGGGTGAATGGTTGATGGGGACAGGATAGTCACACTAACTCTACCTGTCAGCCCACAGATTGCCTATTAGTTACAAAGAGGGGTAGTCCCTTAACAGGACAATATCTGGCACCAGCATAACCAAGTGACCACACTTGCCGTCACCGATAGTGGACAAACTGACATTGTGTACCTCTTGATACACACGTGAAGTAGGACAATCCCCTCTGAAGTTATTTTGCCAGAAATGATTCTCCTGAATCTAATCTTGAGGAAACAATCAGACAGATCCATATTGGTAGATATTCTTCAATATAACTCACCTGGACACTTCAAAAATGTCAGTGTCACTAAAAAAAATCCTGGAAAACTGTTCAGTATTAAAAGATTAGAAGGAATGGCAACTAACTGAAAGATATACTTCCTGATTAGATTCTGGATGAGAAAAAAAAAACTATAAGGGATAATATTGGGACAGTTGGAAGGACTCTGGGCTATAAGATCATACAGCATTTCACCCACGTTAAATTTTCTAATCATATTGGAGTCATGTAGGAGAATATGTTTTGGGAGAGACGATATACTTAAAAGTATTTAGAGATGAAGTCTCAGAATCTCTGCCATTTTCTTTCACGTGGTTTGGCAAAAAAATTTTTTTGTTAATATGGGAAAGAGAAAAAAGAAAATGTGGCAAAATGTTAACACTTGTTTAATCTAGATAAAGATTGTATAATATTACTGCTAATTTTCTGTAGATGTTTTCCAAAATAAAAATTGGGTAAAATATTCTGTGATTTCAAACTAACTATCCAACAGTTGCAATCATTGTCACATTGTATTGAAGTGAGCTTGTGCGCTTGAAAGTGGTTTCATTGGTCAATTAGTAAAGTGTCCTCTCCAGAGTATCTAAATATCTTCAGCCAGCATTCCATAATACTCACTAATTTATATTTAAACACTTAAGAAAAAGCCATCCTTAAAAATTATGTTGTAGGCAGTAGAGGAGACAATACCTAATAGGGTACTGTCAGTAAATATTAGATGAAGTAATATTTTCCCCATTGTTCAGTTATATATGAGAACTTCTCAACATGTGAAATTTTATAGGGAAATTAGGCAACTTGGCAATATGTTTTTTCTTCTTCCATGTCTTTGCTTAACATTTGGTGCTTGCCTATAAAACAAAGTGTAAGATTACTGATGATTTTCACGGAAAGATCCACAACATAGCAGAATGCAGTGTGCAGTGTAGAATAGATCTGGCCAAGGCTCCAATGAGATTTACTATCCAGTGTGATTCTCAACTGTACATCGTCTAGAAGGCAGGCAAGCAGTATCAGTACTTGTATATTAGAAACACGTACTTAAAAGCCTAATACCGTAGATTTACAAATATCAGAAAACAGAGCTCTCTCTTAGGTCAAAAGTGAGAGTCGATTCCATATGAAGCACAAAGTGAAAGAGATTAAATTTTTAAAAAGTTACAAGATTTGTAATAAAAAATTATCTCTTTGGAAAAATTTCAACTTCAAAATAAGTATTTAAAATATTCCTTCTACCATTTAAGTGTATGATGTAGTATTTGCAGTCAGGTCCCTGTAAGAATACTTTGCATGAATACTTTTCTGATAACATTTAGGGCTGCTTCGATATGTACCTTTCACTTATCCAGAACAAGGGGAGCAGTGCTTCTCGATATATGCTCGATATATGATAAAAAAAGAACTTCTAGATCTTCTTGTATCTTAAGATACAATAAACCAAAGGTAAGATTATTAATAGAACTCTTTCCCCTTATTTTCATATGTTAGTTCATAAATTGTTATAAATTATAATAAGAGAAGAGGTTTGAGTTTTTGAGAAGTCTGAAGGAACCAGTTTCTTGATACTGCCAGGTTATACTGTCTTGAGGCTAAATTTCGCTATGTTCGGAAGTTAAACTTCATCTTCAGCTTATATTAAGACAGACAAGTAGTTTAAACTTGGAATTGTTTTTAATAAGGGAAAAATAGTAAATTATTATGGGGAGAGAGTTGGTTCTTAAAAAAGTCTTGATTATCTTCAGATAAAGGTAATAATAGCTTTAGTTCTTATACCCATTGTCCCACCACACACACCTCCACCCCAAGCTACTCATATACATGTCAGTACTTATACAATGGATACCCATACTACTGTAAGGGGGACAGAATTTTAAGACGTGAGAACTGGGTAAAATTGAATTTTGTGATCTCATTAATATATTTTAATATATTGTTAATATATTTTTATTTCATATTTAAAAAAAATTTCTAAGACCATGAACAACATAAGTTAAAAGTTTGAATATATAGCAATAGGAGAAGTGAACTTTCATATAGAATTTGGGTTTAAAAGTGAATAGCTATGTGAACAATTTGTGTAGGTAATTATTAGCTGGAAGCTGTTTGTACTCTAAGTTTATTGAATATACACATATGATAATAAGACTTTGCTCAAATAGAACCTTTTGATAATAAATACATGTGAAAGGTTGTGCCGTGGGGAATAATTCTCAATATTATAAGTATATTGAATTCCCTGCACACAGAATGCAGAACCCTCGACCAAGTATGTAACTATTTTTCATTCATGAAAAATAGGTCATTTTACCTAAACTCTCAGAAAGGATCAGTGTAACAAACAATGGAAAATGGTGTTGTTCTATTTATACATATATTCCAAACAGCAATCACAGAAGAAATAGCAAAGTGGAGCCCTATATCCTGTCACCAGTAGTGAGCTAAACTACGCTGAAAATCAGTTATCAGAAACAAATAAACACCTAATCATTACCTGAGAAGTCTTCCCTGTCATTGTGTATTGGAATCCCAGATTGTTTGCTTTTGTGGGATCTACTCACCTGCTTAGAAAAAGTACTTTAGCAGTAAAATAAAATATAGAAGAGCTGAGTTCTTTTTATGGACCTTGTACATTTATAACACTTCATGGAACTGTACACTCCCCCATCGGTTTTACTGTATGCTAACAAAAATAAAATGAAGTATCCTTCCAGTTCCCTTCCCTCATTAAGATTTTTTGTTACATTTTTATTATTATGCCCTATTACCTATTTCCATATTTAAATGAAATCAGTGCTCAGAATCAGTCCTTTCATGCCTGTTTCCTTTTCTGCGCTACCCTGACTTATTTCGTGGATTGCCAGATTTCACTGTCAAGGAGTTTATTCTAGGAGGGCTCGTGTGCACTATACTTCCTGAATCTTTTCTTTCCTGATCCTCATTCCCCACCCCCTTTTCCCTTGCCCAGCACGGATGTCTTTCGTCCATAGTCCATTTTCTGATTTGCTTTTCATTTTTCAAGGGGGCTGGCAATGTGGAATGGCAGGAGCTGGTGTAGTGGGCAGTCTGCAGCTCTAGTATGGGTCTTGTCTAGAATACCATCTCTCACCATGCTTGTCCTACTTACCCTCGAGTTTAAACAGTCAAGCCCCTAACTCAGTGTTGTGATTTAGCAATCATGGCTTTCCTCCCATTGTCTTCAGTGGTACACTCAGCTGGGAGACCAGTCCATAGCTGGTAAAATTAGAAGGTGGGTGTGTTATTTTCTCCAGCCTACCATCCCCAGTCATTCTGACTTTGAGTAGGGAAGTTTCACATTCCCTAGAACCTACTTGTACCCTCAATGTCACTGTGCCAATCTAAGGTTGGGGACAGCCTGTTGGGACTATGACATTATTTTTAGGAAAGTTTATAACCACCTCAAGGTTTGAGAGCATATGTGAATTCTCATCATCCTCTCGTTTCTCTTTAGATTTACAGAATTTAGCAGATATGCCGTGCAGTTAGTGGTTTGAAGTTGTGGTTCTTTCCTTGTTTAATTGAAGATGGAGTACTTTTTCACTAGTTTTTAATAGAGTTTATTTTTTAGAGCAGTTTTAGGTTCACAGAAATATTGAGTAGAAGATACGGAGATTTCTCATATACCCTCTGCCCTCCCACCCCCCAGCCTTCCTTGTTATCAACTTCCTCCACCAGAGTGGTACACTTGTTACAACCGATGAACCTACTTTGACACATCAACATCACCTAAAGTCCATAGTTTACATTATGGTTTACTCTTGTCCTGTGTATTCTGTGGGTTTGGACAGATTTTAAATGACATGTATCCACCATTATAGTATCATACGGAGTGATTTCACTGCACTGGTGAAGGACATACCTCCCTCTCCTCCAACCCCTATCAACCATAGATCTTTTTACTTGTCTCAATACTTATATCTTTCAACAATGTCAGGGCTTCCCTGGTGGCTCAGTTGTTGGGAGTCTGCCTGCCGATGCAGGGGACACAGGTTCATTCCCCGGTCTGGGAGGATCCCACATGCCGCAGAGCTGCTGGTCCTGTGCTCCACAGTGGGAGAGACCACAGCAGTGAGAGGCCCACATACTGCAAAAAAAAAAAAAAAAAAAACAATGTCACAAAATTGAAATATTACAGAATGTAGCTTTTTCACATTAGCTTCTTCCACTTAGTAACATGCATGTAAGTTTCCTCCATGTCTTTTCATGGCTTGATAGTTCATGTCTTTTCAGCCCTGAATAATGTTCCAGTGTCTGGGTGTACTACAGTTTATTTAGCCATTCACCTGGTGAAGAACATCTTGGTTGCTTCCAAATTTTGGCAGCTATGAATAAACCTGCTTGAAACATCCATGGGAACGTTTTTATGTAGACGTTAAGTTTTCAGTTCCTTTGGGTAAATGCCAAGGAGCATGATTGCTAGGTTGTATGTAAGGGTATATGTAGTTTTGTAAGAAACTATCAAACTGCCTTCTGAAGTGATGGTATCATTTTGCATTCCTGCCAGCAGTGAAGAATACCTGTTGCTCCACATTCTCACCAGCCTTTGGTGTTGTCAATGTTCTGCACTTTAGCCATTCTGATAGGTGTATAGTGGTACCTCATTGTTTTAATCTGCATTTCCCTGATGACATATGATGTGGAGCATCTTTTCATATGCTTATTTGCCATCTGTATGTCTCCTTTGTTGAGGTGCCTGTTAAGATCTTCAGCCCTTTTTTTTTTTTTTTTTGGTACACGGGCCTCTCACTGTTGTGGCCTCTCCCATTGCGGAGCACAGGCTCCGGACGCACAGGCTCAGCGGCCATGGCTCACGGGCCCAGCCGCTCCGCGTCTTTGGCCCATTTTTTAATTGAGCTGTTTGCTCTCTTATTGTTGAGTTTTAAGAATTCTTTGTATATTTTAGATAACAATCTTTTATCAGATATATATTTTTTGAAAATATTTTATCCCAGTCTGTGACTTGTCTTTTCAGTCTCATGACAGTGTCATTTGCAGAGGAAAATTTTGTAATTTTAATGAAATCCAGCTTATTGATCCTTTCTTTCATGAATCATACCTTTTGTGTTGGATCTAAAAGCCATCACCAAACTGAAGGTCACCTAGATTTTCTCAAGTTGTCTTCTAGGAGTTTTATAGTTTTACATTTTACATTTAAGTCTGTGATCCATTTTGAGTTAACTTTGGTGAGGGGAGTAATTTCTGCATCTAGATTAATTTTTTTGCATGTCGATGTTCAGTTTATTCCAGCACCATTTGTTGAAGAGACTGTCTTTGCTTCATTGTATTTCCTCTGCTTCTTTGTCAAAGAACAGTTGACTGTATTAATGGGGGTCTACTTCTGGGCTTTCTATTTTATTCCATTCACCAATTTAAAAAAATTTTTTTTCACCAATACCACAATGTCTTGATTACTGTATCTTTATATTATATTATGTCTTTTTTTTTTTTTATAATGTTATTTGGCTTTGGTTTTTCTTTTTTTATTTTTTTTTAGATGTTGGGGTAGGAGTTTATTAATTAATTTATTTATTTTTGCTGTGTTGGGTCTTCGTTTCTGTGCAAGGGCTTTCTCTAGTTGTGGCAAGCGGGGGCCACTCTTCATCACGGTGCGCGGGCCTCTCACTGTCGCGGCCTCTGTTGTTGCGGAGCACAGGCTCCAGACGCGCAGGCTCAGCAGTTGTGGCTCACGGGCCCAGTCGCTCCGCGGCATATGGGATCTTCCCAGACCGGGACTCGAACACGTGTCCCCTGCATTAGCAGGCAGATTTTCAACCACTGCGCCACCAGGGAAGCCCTATATTATGTCTTGAAGTTGGGTAATGTCACAGTTCTCCAACTTTGTTCTTCAATATTGTGTTAACTATTCTGGGTCTTTTGCCTCTCCATATAAACTTTAGAATGAGTTTGTTGATATCTGCAACAAAATAACTCGCTGGGATTTTAATTGGAATTGCCTTAATCCATAGGCAAGTTGAGAAGAACTGACATCTTGGCAGTGTGGAGTCTTCCTATCCATGGACATGGGCTATCTCTCCATTTATTTAGTTCTTTATATTCTTTCATCAGAATTTTGCAGTTTTCTTCATATGCATCTTGCACGTGTTTTATTACCTAAGTATTTAATTGGGGGGTGCTAATGTAAATTGTATTCTGTTTTTAATTTCAAAGTCTGTTTTTTCATTGCTGATATATAGTACAGCAATTGACTTTAGTATATTAACCTTGTATCCAACGACCTTACTATAATCACTTATTAATTCCAGGAGAGTTTTTTTGGCAGTTCTTTCAGATTTTCTACATACACAATCATGTCATCTGTGAATAATGATGATTTTACTTCTTCCTTCCTAATCTGTATACCTTTTATTTCCTTTCCTTGTCTTACTGCGTTAACCAGGACTTCCAGTATGATGTTGAAAAGCAGTGGTGAAAGGAGACATCCTTGCCTTGTTCCTGATCTTACTGGGAAAGCTTCAAGTTTCTAACTTATGTTAGCCATAGGTCTTGTGTATATTTCTTTATCAAGTTGAGGAAGTTCTTTATTCCTAGTTTACTGAGAATTTTTCATCATGAATGAGTGTTGGAGTTTGCCAGATACTTTTTCTGCATCTGTTGGTATGCTCTTGTGATATTTCTTTTTCTGTCTGTTTATATGATAGGTTGCATTAATTGATTTTTGAATGTTGAATCAGCCTTACATACATGGGATGCATCCATTTGTCATGGAATATAATTCTTTTTATACATTGTTGGATATGATTTGCTAATATTTTGTTGAATATTTTCACATCTATGTTCATGAGAGATATTGGTCTGTAATTTTTTTGTAATGTCTTTGTTTAGTTTTGGTATTAGGTTAGTACTGACCTCAAAGACTGAGTAAGAGATTATTTCCTCTGCTTCTATCTTCTGAAAGATAATGTAGAGAACTGGTATAATTTTTTCCTTTAATGTTTCGTAGAATTCACCAGTGAACCCATCTGAACCTGGTACTTTCTGTTTTGTAAGGTTATTAATTATTAATGCAATTTCTTTCCTGGATATAGACCTATTCATATGTCTATTTCTTCTTGTGTGAATTTTGACAGATTCTGTCTTTCAAAGAATTGGTCCATTTCCTCTAAGTTATCAAATTTGTAGGCATATAGCTCTTCATAAGATTCCTTCATTATCCTTTGAATTTCCATGGAATAGGTACTGTTGTCCCCTCTTTTATTTCCAGTAATAGCAATATGTGTCCTCTCTTTTTTTCTTGATTAGTCTGGCTAGGGACTTATTGCTTTTATTAGTTTTTTCAAAGAACCAGCTGTGGTTTTGTTGATTTTCTATCTTGATTTCTTGTTTTCAATTTCAATTCTAATTTTTATTATCTCTCTTCTGCTTACCCTGGAATTTATTTGTTCTTCTTTTTCTAGTTTCTTAAGGTAGGAGCTTAGACAATTGATTTTAGATAAAATATGCATTCAATGCTATAAATTCCCCTCATCTCACAAATATTGATATTATGATTTCATTTTCATTTAGTTCAAAATATTTTAAAATTACTTGAGATTTCTTCTTTGACACATGTGTTATTTACAGGTGTGTTGTTCAGTTTCCAAGTATTTCAGGATTTTCCAGATATCTTTCTGTTGTTGATTTCTGATTTGATTTCATTGTGATCGGAGAGCAGACATTTTATGATTTCTAGTCTTTTAAACTTTTTAATGCCTGTTTTATGGCATGGAATATTTTCTATCTTGGTAAATGTTTGTGTGAGTTTGAGAAGAGTGTGTATTTTTGCTGTTGTTGGATAAAGTAGTATAGAGGTCCATTATATCCAGTTGATGGATGGTATTGTTGAGTTCAACTATGTCTTACTAATTTTCTGCCTGCTGGATTTGTCCATTTCTGGTAGAGGGGTGTTGAGATCTCCAACTATAATAGCAGATTCATCTGTTTTTGTTACAGTTCTATCAATTTTTGCCTCCCATAGTTTGACGCTCTCTTGTTAGACACATACACATTAAGATTTATGTCTTCTTAGAGAACTAACCCCTTTATCATTATGTAATGTTCCTGTCTATCTCTGATAACTTTCCTTGCTGTAAAGTCAAAAACAACCTAATTGAATCCTCTGCTTAAGGTTCCACAAGGCTGCAATTAAGCAGTTGGCTGGGCCCCATTTTTCATCTGAAGCCCAGGGTCTCCTTTCAGGCCCGTTGAGTTTATGGGCAGAATTCTGTTCCTTACAGCAATAGGTCTGAGAGCCTCAGCTCTTAGACACCATCCCTCTCCAAAGGAAGTTCACAGCTAGCTTTTTGCCTCTTCAAGGCCAGTAGGAGAGCATCTCTAACGTCAGGGAAGTCCTGGACCCTCTTTTAAGTCAGGCCCACCCAGGATGCTTTTATTTTACTTTATTTTATTTTGGTTATCTTTTTCTTTGTGTACAACATGATGATTTGATGTACATATACATTGTGAGATGATTACCACAATCACATTAATTAGCATATCCATGATCTCACATAGTTACCTGATGTGTGTGGTGAGAATACTAAGACATACTCTTTGCAAATTTCAAGTAAATAGTACAATATTATTAATTATAGTCACCATGCTCTATGTTAGGTCTCTAGAACTTATTTATCTTATAATTGAAGGCTTTTACCCTTTGGCCAGCAACTCCTCATTTCCTCAACTCCCTAGCCCTTTGTAACCACCATTCTATTCTCATTCTCTCTTAAATTCCACATATAAGTGAGATCATACAGTATTTGACTTTCTCTGTCTGGCTTATTTCACTTAGCATGGTATCCTCCAAGTTCATCTATGCTATAGCAAATGGCAGGATTTCCTTCTTTCTCATGGCTAAAGTAATCTCTTGTTTAATTAACTCAAACACAATTGATTAAGGGCATTAATTAATTCTGAAGGGTTTTTTTTTTTTTTTTTACCTTTTTCATATACTATTCATTAAAATCAAATTACAGGTCTTGTCCACACTCAAGAGGAGGGGATCATGTGGGGCCAGGCCTATTAGGGTTCATCTTAGAATTCTATCTGCCACAGAGATCTTGCATATTGACTTGCATATTTAATTTCTTCTCTGGTGCCTTGACTTGGTGTTGTCATAAATACCTAAAATTCAGTATGATCAAAACTGAGCTCTTGATCTTCTTCTTTGAAGACTTCCCCTATCTTGAGTATCATTTCAAAAGTTAAGTTCAAGTTTTTTCACTTCTTTCCATCTCTACAGCTGTTACTCTGATCCAAGTCATCATCATTATCCATATTTGTAGACTACAACAGCCCCCTTCCTGGTTGATTTCTTTATTTCTCAGATCATGACTCACATGGCAGCAAAAGTGATCTTAAGACATAGATCTAATCCTTTCTCTCCTCTGATTATAAACACTCTATAGTTATCTGTTGCTTTTTAGAATTGCCCTTATGGACCTGATAGGACCTTGCCTATCTTTCCAAGCTCACCTTAGGCCACTTTCTTTTATTCATTGAGTTCCAACCATACTGTCTTCTTTCAGTTCCTAGAACATGTTAAGTTCTTTTCTCTTTCAGAGTATTTTCACATGTGATTCACTCTATGGGGAACTCTCTCCCTTTACCAGCACAATTTGGCATGAGACTAGATCCTTCCTGTCATTCAGATCTGCTTAAACATCACCTCCTCAAGGATGCATTCTCTGACCAACACGTCTAAAGAAGTTCTGCTGGTCCTTATACCAATATTCAATATGTTGACCCTTGCTTTTAGTATTTGTCACACTTCTTAATCATGTTTGTTTTTCTTGCTTTTTCTTGGCTCACTTTTGTGTCCTAGTATCTAAACAGTGCCTATCAAGTAACAGATCATCAAAACATATTTCATGAATGACTGAAGTGTTGCTATTATCAAAAAAACGGGCTAGAGTAATTCAAAGAAGTCTTTATGGGAGAAGCTGGCCTTTTTTTAAAAATTGAATATTCAAACCCAAACGCTTACATGGATATATAACTTTTAAAAAAAAAATTATTTATTATTTTTGGCTTCGTTACTCCACGTGGGCTTTCTCTAGTTGCAGCGAGCGGGGGCTACTCTTTGTTGCCATCTGCAGGCTTCTCATTGCGGTGGCTTCTCTTGTTGCGGATCATGGGCTCTAGGCGCTCTGGCTGGACTCCAGGCGCTCTGGCTTCAGTAGTTGTGGCTCGGGGGCTCTAGAGCGCAGGCTCAGCAGTTGTGCAAGGGCTTAGTTGCTCCATGGTATGTAGGATCTTCCCGGCCAGGGATCGAACCCTTGTCCCCTGCATTGGCAGATGGATTCTTAACCACTGCGCCACCAAGGAAGTAGGATGGAGAGTCAGAAAGGAAGAAAATCCCAGACAGATGGAGTAAAGAGCAAAAACAAATGGATGGATGTAGAGATTAGCATGGAATGCTCAGGAATCAGTAGACAGAGAGGAGGCTTCACATTGGGGAACAGCAGGAAATTAGGTTGCAAAGGTATAGTTACCACCTTATGAAGAGCCTAGTGGACAGACCTTCCAGTATAGGTTTTTACATGATATTGAATATAGTTTCCTGTGCTATATAGTAGGTCCTCGTTGGTCATCTATTTTATATATACTAATGTGTATATTTTAAGGAAAGGAAAAACATTGAATAAGCAATATTTAAGGAAGATTAGTGAGGCAGCATTATTTGTATTGAATTGAAGAGATTATCTGGAGATAAGTTGTTTATCCAGAAGTCTTTTTGTTCATTTACGCAGCACATATTGATATCCCATTCACTATGTCTAAGGCGGTGTGTTTGGCATGAGGGTACCATGGGTATCACTTCAAAGTTGAGTCCTAAAAAGCAAAGACCAGCTTGAGGTTGGTGGAGGGTCTGAAAAAAAGAAGAAAATATTCATGTGCCCAGGGACAAAAGAGAATGCAGTTAGTTCTTAGGAATTTATATAGTTCAGCCTGCCTTGGGAGTCGAGTTTGAGTAGAGGTATGAGTAATAAAACTAAAAATGTGGTCTAGAGCTAGATAAGGATGGGCGTTTTTAGTCATTACACTTGACCCTTGAACAATAGGAGGGTTAAGGGTGCCAACCCCCGCACATACTGCTATCTCTGACTCAAAAGTAAAGGAATTGATGAATGATTCACCCAATGGCAGGAAGCTGAAACCATTTGGATAAAATCAGGACTGAAACTCTACTTCTTTTGATTCCACATACTGAGATCTCTAATCAAACAAACTTTCCCCCACACTTTGTTAATTAAGATCTCTAAAATGAAAATACAGGTACTACATTTATTGACAAAAATCTGCTTGTAAATGGACCTGTGCAGTTCACACCTTTGTTGTTCAAGGGTCAATCGTATAAGAAACTTGGGCCTGTTAAAAAGTGTGAGGAGTCTTAGAATATGCAGTCAGCATTTAGAAAAAAGGGACCAGAACAGGTGAGTTATTAGAACTGGAAGCATGGATTAAACTTTCATCTTTGCAGAAATTAGATCATTTCATGGGGGATGGAGCAGAGAAAAGAGAGTAGAACTCGAAGAAAGAAAAAGACAAGTGGGTGAGATCATTAAAGCTTGAAAAAAGATCACAGTAAGGGCCAGAGATGTGAGACGTTTCACAATGGTCGACAGATCATGGCATGAAGAGGTCAGGAACTCAGAGGATATATTTTGCAGTGGCAAGAAGGCAATAACTTATAACCCTAAAAAAGGCATTTTCTCTGTGGTTGCTTGAATGCCCAGTTAACAGTTAATCAGAATATTTCAGTGTCGATGTACACTTTTGTGAGTTCCTAAGATATGTGGGTAAATAATGTAAAAGTATTTGTCAGTGCTGGAAAATGGAATGTTTTCTTAAGACAAGTAGTCCCTTATAGCTTCCTTGGGTTTTCAGTTTATTTAGTCAGCTCTGAGTTTTGGTAACTAACTAATAAAAAAGTAAATTAGCTTATTTTGAGCAAATTTTAATAAATTTCATAATTTTGGTATCACTCTATTTAAGTTTTATTTGAAGTGTACACTTAAGTTTAGTGGAAATCATGCAATTTAAAGACAGATAAACCTGAGTTTGGATAATGACTCTACCTGTTATGAGTCACGTGAACTTTCATATTTTGGTGTTTACTTTCCTAAATTGTCTCTAGACAGTATCCACATTTTAGAGCTTGATATTTTAGTGTTAGGCTTTACCTATCGACTTTCCACCATGATAGAAGAGAATTTAGTCCTTTTTCCTTCATCTTACCACACATATTCATACTTGTCCTTCCCAACCCTTCTGTCCTCCCAATAGGGATAGTATTTTGTTTAGACACATATTCAGTGTCTTTGTCGTCAGGACTATGTAAATGTTAGCCACAGCTTAGCCATGCAGTTTAATCTGTTTTTTTTTTTTTTCCTTTCCTACATTTTCTGTTTTTCTGAAGTGAATAGTATCTTGCTCTTTCATTTGTTTAATGTTCTAAATTTTTGTCACTGATCCAGGCAAACTCTTCATCATTGTCTAAATATTCTGTCAGGATGTTCAGACAGATCAGCTAGACTACAAGTTTTAGCTTTCTGAAAAGTTTCTCCCATGCCTCTGTCCTGCTCCAGTTTGAACTGCTCACCCTCTAAACGTGTATACAGCTTTCATCTTTTCATTACTGACCAGAAATTTCTCTTATGTCATCCCTTTCCTTTTCTGGGCCTACTGTTTCCTGTATCCTATTTCTTCCTCTTATTTTATACCCTTGGTTTGTGCTTTTTGGGAGGTGAATTTTTTGAAAATTTATATGAAAAGTTTTTTTTTACCCACACCTTTGATTGACACTTC
The DNA here is from genome assembly GCF_964374135.1 of Grampus griseus. Taxonomy (NCBI): domain Eukaryota; kingdom Metazoa; phylum Chordata; class Mammalia; order Artiodactyla; family Delphinidae; genus Grampus; species Grampus griseus. The sequence continues at coordinate 43,554,836 of NC_139006.1, read as the reverse complement.
GATAGAATTTGGTAGAATTTAATGATATTTTAAGTGAAAATAATTTTCCTTGAGAATTTTGAAGTCATTCTAGCTCCATTGCCTTATTCTAGATTCCACTGTTGCTACTGACAAGTCTGATATTATTCTGATTCTTGATCCTCTGGATGTGATCTGGTTGTGATCCATTTGTTTCTCTCTGGCAACACATGGAATCTTTTATTTGTTCCTAGTGTTCTGAAATGTCTATACAATGTCCCTTGGTGTGTTTATTTCATACCCATTGTGCTAAATACTCAGTAATCCCTTTATATCTGGAAACTCATGTCCTTCAGTTCCCTGAGATTTTCTTGAATTAAATCACCAATGATCTCCTTCCTTTTCTCTTCTCAGTTCTTGCTGCCTGGAATTCCTCTATTATTCAGATTTTGAATCTCTTAGATTAATCCTATTTCCTGGATTTTTTTTTCTTGTCCAGTTTTCCATCTTTTTGTTCTTTTGCTTTACCTTCTGAGAAGTCATCTTAATGTATCTTCTGACCTGTATGTTGAGTTTTCAGTTTGGTTATGTTTTTCATTTGCAAGAGTTTTCTTTTTTTTTTTTTTTTTGCTCTCTGATTTCCTTTTTTTAAATTAAATATAAGGTCCTGTGCCATTTGATGGAATCAATTTTTCTGTCTCTCTAAAGATGTAAATTATAGTTCTTTAGAATTTTTTTTGTTTGTTTAGTTTAGTTAGTTATTTTCCTATTCTTTGCCCTGCTTCTCTTCAGGTTATCTATTGCTTTCTCTCTTGCCTTCCCTCTTCTGGGGAACCTAGTGTACCTTTCCTGGGTTTTATAACACAGAGCATCTTGCTTCTTGTTAGTATCTATGGAAACTCTTTGATTTCAGCATTCATGATCTTTTAAGTTGGTTACCACTCCTATGCCTGCATTTATCTTCTAAAACTTCATTTTTCTTTCTTTCTCTCTCTCTAGTAATCATCTCTTCCCTTATATCTTTGCAAGTTTTTTTCCCTCTAGTGTCTTTGCTTTTGTTTTAAAGGAGAGTGAGGAAGGAATACAGTAAGTCCCCTACATATGAACAAGTTCCATTCCAAGAACGCGCTTATAAGTCCAATTTGTTCATAAGTCCAACAAAATACCTAGGTACCCAACTTACACAATTGGCTATATAGTACTGTACTGTAATAGGTTTATAATACTTTTCACGCAAATAATACATAAAAATAAACAAAAATAAAGAAAACATTTTTAATCTTACAGTCCAGTACCTTGAAAAGTACAGTAATACAGCACAACAGCTGGCATACAGGGGCTGCCATCGAGTGAACAGGCAAGGAGAGTTACTAAGTGGAAGAGGGAGAGGAGGTGGGAGATGGTAGAGCTGAAGGATCGTCAGCAATAGGAGATGGAGGGCAAGCTGCAATTTCACTCACGCCTGACGCTGATGGCACAGGTTCTGGTTCCTTGCTGGGTTCAATTCTATCTACATGCTTGAAAAAGCGATCCAGTGATGTCTGGGTAGTAGCACTTTTTTTCTCATCATAGATGACATGGTAGTGCTGGATTGCATTCTGAGTGGCTGCTGCAACCTTCGTGTATCATTCTACATTTGGGTCCTGTCCTCAAAAACTAACAGTGCCTGCTCAAAGAAAATCCGATTGCCATTTTCTGCGTTGTGAATCTCTTTGGGTTTTCAGTTACTTCTTCCTCTCGTCTCTCTCTGTCCTTTCTCTGGGCCTCCAATTCCATCAGATCTTCATTGGTAAGCTCCTCGTGTTGCACAGCAACAGTACTGTACGATAAAGCACACAAAAGCACAACCACTTGTAGAGGATGGACGCACATGACAATGTACACCAGACACGTGAACTAACTTACACAATTGGACATGCAAATGCACGTTTGCACTTTCAAAGTTCGCACCTTGAGGGTTTGTATGTAGGGGACTTACATAAGTTCATGAGTTCAGTCTGTCCCTTTACTAGATTTAACTAGACATACTCTTCATTGATTAGTTAACTAAATTAATTTAGATTAACCAGTACAATAATAGCATTAAAAGCATCACTAGGGCTTCCCTGGTGGCTCAGTGGTTGAGAGTCCGCCTGCCGATACAGGAGACACGGGTTCGTGCCCCGGTCCGGGAAGATCCCACATGCCGCAGAGCAGCTAGGCCCGTGAGCCATGGCCGCTGAGCCTGCATGTCCAGAGCCTGTGCTCCACAATGGGAGAGGACACAAGAGTGAGAGACCCGCGTACCGCAAATAAAAAAAAAAAAAACTTCACTAATTATTCATAATTTTGTAGTATCCTTCAGGCTCACAATTCTTTTTTTATATATTTTGTTGTATTTTCTGCCTTTTTTATGGGATGTTAATCTTCAGAGTTATATATTATTCCTACTTTGCTTTGTTGGTGTCATTTCAGGCTTCTCAATATAACTATACTTATTTCAATGACTACCTTCTGGCAGTTACTTTGATGTTTTAATATGAGCACTGTTTTGCGGTATGTTCTTTGAAAATGCCTTAAGAGCTTACTCTGTGATTTTTGTCAGTAGATATTTTTGCAAGTTTAATTTATTTTTCGTTTTTAAACCAAGATTTGTAGATTAGCACCTTTTCTGTTCTACTTCATGTTGTTTCTCTATTAAATGGTTGCAGGCGAAGCACAGATGGACTAGAATGTGAAACAAGAGCAAAGAGATGGGGCATGTAGTAAAATTTAATAAATATTTGCATGAGATTGCTTGAAGCCAGCTTTGAGTGCTGCTCACAAACTTTGCTATCCCTAAGAAACAAATCATATTTATTTTAGAATATACACATATTTCTAGTGTTTTATAGAGGTTTAGGTTAGCCTTAGAATTTTGCTATTTTATGGAAAGTAGTGTTATCCTTTCTACAAGAGACATTATACAATGGCAGCATACCAGATGTCTAGATAATATATAATGATGGGGAAAAATCAATCTTCTAAATAGTTATTGACTGTCTAGCTAATCATTAATAGAAATAACTAGCCAACATATGTGGCATAAGAAAGCAAGATACTCTATAAGTATTACACCCTTACAAGGGTTTTATTGTTACTGTGATGAGCAGAAAAGGGAATATAGAAGTAATGTAATATATAGGTGACAACATAGAAAAGATATTTTATCCAGGTAACAGCAAGTAACATAGTAATAATAAAACAGTCTATGTTTTATTGTCTCATCATAAAAATACTCATTTGAAAATATATCAGGACAGTTTGTTGAATATAAAGCAATGCCAAACTTTTTGTCTAAGTTATTTGTCACAGGAGTTTGTCATTCTAGAAGTCGTCTTAACTATTGGACATTAATTAAGTACAGATACTGCTATTTTATTGTAAAAAGTAACATTGCAAAACCAATTTGATCCATTCTGTTTCATGTTGTAGCTAACATTCTAATTTGAACTACTGCTTACTCAGAAGAAGTGCAAAGATCAAAATGACTTCCTAACATTCTGTTGCCTCTTTTTTTTTTGAGGGGGTGGGGGGCGGCTGCTCCATGCGGCTTGTAGGATCTTAGTTCCTTGACCAGGGATCGAACCCAGGCCCCAGGCAGTGAGAGCGTGGAGTCCTAACCACTGGACCGCCAGGGAGGTCCCCGCCTGTTGCCTCTGCAGTGCTGCCAGCTTGTTCTTGTTTGTTTGTTGTTGGTTTGTTTTGGATTTTTTACTAGTGACACAACCTCCACCAATCATAAGGAGGGACAGAACACAATTCTACCCGTGACTGGGGGGGTCACTGCAATGTTTAGCAAACTGCATGTTCCAGCAGTTTTATAGCCTGCCCTTTTCACTTAAGAGGGTATTGTGAATATTTTTCTGTGATCTTAATGATTCATCTTCAATGTCAATGTTATATCTACATAATAGTTCATTACATGCTGGATTTTGTTTATTTTTTGAGGTCTTTTGGAAGTAAATATATTGCTATGAAGCTTTTAAAATTCTCTGGCTTTCTCTCTGTCTCTCTTACTCACTCACTCCTACATTATCCTATTTTTGAATCATGTCACTTTTTTCAGCTATAATGCCCCACCAAACTCACTAGATTTTGTAATTCCTTTATATATTGGTCTATCTCCCTGAAAAGCAACTTCTTCCTTTAGTTGATATGAAAAACTCATATCCTGCTATCACTGAAACCGAAAACAAAAATTTAAATAAACATATATTACTTGCTTACATAGTACTCAAAGTACTACGTTATTATTTAAGATTCAAGGGTGTGTGAATGACATTTGTATATGTTAGAACTATTTTGACCTACTGTGCACTACAGTAAAACACATATCCTTTTTCTCTTCTGACACTTCAAACTCATGGTTAGAATAAAAAAATTTTCATCTTCCGGTTCCTCTCCCCAAAATCCTTTAGTCCTTTTTGATCTTCTCTCAATAATTTCACTTTGGTGTAGTCATCTTTTCTGGTCTCTTCTTTTTCCACTTTTGGGGGGACCATATTTCATGGTTAACCTTCATGCCTGCTATTTAAGTCCTTGCCCTATGTTTACTTATTAAACAAACTGTTCATTTACAGTCTCCCATGTAATAAGATCCTGTCTTAGTTTCTTAATTGCATGTTCTTTATGACAAGTTTCCTACTTCATTAATCCTTTCTTTCAAAGTTTTATAAAGAAGATATTTCTACTACCCTGCTGTTCGGACTGAAGGAAATCCCTCAGGCTCTAACCTGTAACCTGTTTTATTCTCCCACTTTATCTGTGAATTCCCTCACATTTAGCTATTATTTTTATGGTGCTGATGCTTAGAACATTACCCATCCGTTCAAAAGCACTCTACTTCTGAGCCCTGCATTTAAAGCACAAAGGTGTCTGGAGGAGGATGGTTCAATTGACTGAAGACTCCTAAACCGTGTCCCGTAAGGAACGGCTGAAGGAATTGTGCATATATATTGTTTATCTGGGAGTCAAAAGATTAAGGATAGACAGGATAATTGTTTTCAATAATTGGAAAGTCTGTCATGTAAAGGGGAGAACAGATTTGTTATGAGTTGTTCTAGAAGACTCTACTAAAACCAACTTGTGCAAATTGTGAAGAGCTAGGTTCAGCTGTTCTCTGATGAAGATCAAAGATTAAACCTTACTCCCTTTGGCTTTGCTTACAGGGTCTGGCACTGAGCCTTAGTCATATTCCAGCCTAATGGATGTTTATTGATTGGGTTGAATTGGCTTGAATTGAAAGAATAAACCTTTCTAACAGGAAAAACAGACTGCCTTTTGAAGTAAAAGTACCCTATCTTTCAACAGATATTTATTGATTAATTACAGTGTAGCTACCCCCGTGCTGGACATCTGGAATGTAAAGATATTAACATTTTAATATTATAGACAACCTCTATAGGCCAGGTATTCTTCTAAATAGCTTTTATGTATCAACATTTCACAACGCTGACCTCACATGGTAAACACTTTTATTCTCCCCAATTTAGATGTGAGGAAACCGAGGCACACAGCAGTTACATAATAAGCCATGTGACTAAAGTAGTAAGTCATCAAGCTGTGACTTGAACCTGGCAGTCGGGCTCCAGAATCTTCATACTTAACCACTATGATAAACTGCCTCCAGTAATGAAAGACAAGAGGATGTGCGTGAATGGAAGGACAGAAGGATTTTTGGATTGGGATAGAATCCAATCCCTGCCCTGGGCATTCCTGGCCAGCAGCTGTCCTCTTCCCAATCGCCTGTGGTCTCCTTTACCTTCCATCCCGTCTCCACACTGCCTCTGAGTGATCCTCCCTCAATGCAAACCTGATCCTTCCACTCCCTTCAAACCTGCCGTCGGTCCCCTGGTATCCACAGGACAAATGTAGTCACCCTATGTTGATGCTGAGGCCTTCTGTGGTCTGTGTCCACCTCCACCTCTCGCCTCACCTCCCACTGAACTCTGCATCAGACCGTGTGGTTATGTGAGCCAGTCCTGCAGATTTCTTGACTGGGGAGGTAGAGTTATTGTGAGAATTAAATTAAAGAATTAATATAAAATGCTCAGAACAGAGCCTACAATGTATAACTGCTCAATAAATGTTAGCACTGTTCTTTTCATTTATTTCTGATTATCTTGCTGAAATTGCTTCACCCAAAATATAGCTTATTCCTAAGTTCGCTCACTGTACTTACAATTGCTTTGTAATACACTGAAAAATAAAGGAACTTTATTAGGAACTCCTAATTTACAAATTCAGAGGCAGAGCGAGTACCTTCAGGGCCTAGTCAGAGCTGTTCCTCTGTTTCTCTGCAGGTTTCTCAGCTTTGCTTTCCTCTGTGCTGCCTTGTTTTTTAGGCTGGCTTCCATCAGGGCTGCCAGAAGACTTCCAGCAACAGCGGGAACTATGTGCTTCCTTATTCACAGTCACTGAGAAAGAAAATATCACATCTCATGACCATCCATCCAGAGCGCTAAGCTTGGTTCTGATTAAATGGCCTCCAAAACAGTCACCGTGGCCAGACAAAGCCTGGTTCAGTGGGTTGAATGGTGACCCCATTAGTTTGTGCCCCCCACCCTCACCCCTGTATTGCCCCTCCCCCCTCCCCACTGGTAACCACTAGTTTGTTCTCTGTATCTGTGAGCCTGCTTCTTTTTTGTTATAGTCACTAGTTTGCTGTATTTTTTAGACTCCGCATATAAGTGATATTATATAGTATTTGTCTTTCTCTGTCTGACTTATTTCACTTAACATAATACCCTCCAAGTCCATCCATGTTGCTGCAAAAATATTTCATTTTTTTAATGGCTGAGTAGTATTCCACTGTGTGTATGTATACACACACACACACACACACACACACACACACACACACACACACACACACCGCATCTTCTTTATCTATCTGTTGATGGACTCTTAGGTTGTGGAAGCCATCTTTTATTTAACACTTCTTGGGTTATATTATTAACTAGTATGGTAACTAAAACTCAGTCATTTCATTTGACTTGCTGACCGCCCTCCCCCTTATCCAATCTGTAGTTATCACTTATCTCATTTGACATAATCCCTCACTGATAACTCCTTCAAGTCATCTTAGAAATGATCACTCAGATTGCCATTTCCTTGTTTCAGGACTCCAAAAAACTTTTTAAGGACTCCCTCTATCTTCATAGGACCCTTTAATGAAATAGAATTTGACGCTGAATTTACCTCATGTTTTCCTGAATGTGATCCTGGTGATTCCTGACTGACATATAAATACATGCTACAAATTCTTGTGACTGTGCTTAAACAAATGTAAAAATAACACTATTTCTGTCTCATCCATATTTAACACTTGGACATCTTCAGAGTGGGGAACAAATAAAAATGAGAAATGAGATGAACAATCCATTCAACAATAATCTGTATGGGTATTTTTATTTTTCCCCTCTTTAATACAAACAGATATTTGCAAGGGCCTTTGGTTTTAGTCATGTGCAGTCTTTAAAGACAGGCTATTGTTGCAAAAACCAAACTAAAACAAAAAACTCTACACTGAACCGTAGAATGTAAAATATGAGTTTAAAACTTTTTCTTCTAAAACAGAGAATAAAAGGGCAAAGCCTTGTCTTGTTAAAAACCTTAATTATAATTAAAGTTTAATTACAACAGCTAAAAGTAGAAGGTACCTGTTAAACAAATTACACAGGAAATCAAAGCAACAAGATTCATAAGGAAGCACCTACAAATTAGTGTCTAGTGAAGGAATATGTTTCTATGTTCTGTATGACAAAACACGTTGAACAATGGAGCTATTACAGGAATAGACCATGAAACACTAGGCCTGAGAAACCATGTGAAAACTATTTGAAAAGATCAGTATTATTATACCCATTCATAGTAATTTCGTAAACTGTCTTCCTTTAAAATTACTTTGTAATAGTAATGTACTATATTAGTTTTCTTTGCTGCTATAACAAATCATAGCAAATTTAGTGGCTTAAATAGCACAAATGCATTGTCTTACAGTTCTGTGGGTGGGAAGTCTGACACAGGCTAATTAATACTGAACACAGAAATTGATAAAATACCAATAAGTTTAATTAATTATTTAATAATTAATAATAAATATATTTTTTAAATGATTGAAATTAAATAGAAAATCTCAAACATGACCAGGGTGAGGAAACCCTGTTCAATGAGTATTTAAAGCATGCTAAAGTTCTTGTGAAAACTGTAAACTCTACTAGAAAAATTTATTGTTAAGAAGGTAATTATTTTTATATTTTCGTATTTATTAGGGACAAGTCCATAGGATATGCAAAGAAAAATAAATATGTACTTTTAAAAAAAGTCATATAGACCCTTTCAGTATTTTAATAGTCTATATTTCTCCATTCAAAATTTAGGACTAAGGATTTACAAATACAACTAGAAAATTAATTACCTGTATTTTGTTATTGGAGCTCCAAATTCAATTCAGTGCAACCCATTGTTGGGTACCTGTTAGGTACAAGGTACTGCGCGTATGAGCGGGCAGAGGAAGGATTGAACAAAATACAGGAAGCCTTTGACCGTGGAAATGTTGTATAATGCTGGTACCTAAAATAGCATTATTCCAAGTAATTTCCATCTCCAGTAGTCTGCACTTTTTCTGCAGGCATGGAGGTAGATGTATGATCTCCAAATAGGTGTGTTTTCCCATCACAGCTGACCTTCACGTTTGCTTAAAGCAATACTGCCGCTCCTAGTACCTCACCTCTGTTTAATGAGAGCCATTTCCGAATGCCAACGTTGGGTTAATGGACTGAGATGGGAGAAAATCAAACGTATCTCTCCGTTTTACACGAGATTGCCTTTCTGCCTTGTGGCTTTAATCGCTCAGTTCTACTCACATCTGCCATAATAACAATTACGAGTTTTCTACCGACTTCTTACCCAGGAGGATATGTCAGAGTATAGCAACATCTCCTGAAGAAAGAAAGGGCAAATTCTTAATCTTTTTCCAGCGTCGTAGGTAATAATTTTCCTCTGCAAACCCCCAAGGAGTACTTCTTTTGCCTTTCACACCCACCATTCCCACAGGTCTTTGGCTCTGTTCTGATTTACGAGTTTTCTTCTATCCCCTTTCATCTGGGTTAAGTTTTAATTATGTAGACAGATTGTAAAAGTCTCTTTTTTCTTGTAAACAACTATTTCTTTGTTAGTAGTAGATTTTGTTTAACTGGTTTTCTCCTATCTGAATCTTCTTGTGGACTCAGGAATTGTGTCTGTTCATTGTTTAACTGCAGCATCAACAAAAGAGAAAGCTGGCTTCCCTTCGGAGTTTTCCTTGAGGGATTCAATCTTGGAACACCTCAAATTGCAAATCTCCCTCGGGAACCGTTCTTTGTTGCATATGTTTGGAAAGCCCATAATATTTCAGTTTTGAAGCAACATAAGAGCAGAGTATCGCCCACCTAGTAAGCAGTATGATAATACTCTCGGTACTTAAAAACTTCCTCTACTACCCAAATCAAGAAGGTGCTTGAAATCCTCAGAAGCACTTGTGAAAACATTAACCGTTTTCTCTTCATCAAGGGACTCAGAGAAGTGGATTCGAGAAAGCTCCTCAGGTAGTGCTGACAATCACTGCTCTTACTCTGGGACCTTCCATGTATAATTAAAATATGAAGGAAAAAATGTATTTATAATAGGTCTTTTCACTGTTGTTTTGCATAAACACTTTTACCCATTTGGTGGATTTCTTTCTTCTAATCACGAGATCATTCTGCCACATCCACATCTAATTCTGACCTCACAGGTTACCTGTGAAGCCCGACACCTGCGTGAACATTGATTTTGCCAAGTATAGCTAAATATTATCCTTTCACCAGCCTAGCAATCTCCCACAGCATTTTTAAACTTTTACCTGGCACCTCACCAAACGCCTCTTAAAAAGGCTAAATCCGTATTCTTTCAGAAGTTTCTGAGGCATTTTTGAAGAGAAAGGAGAGAGAATTTTTAGACACAGCAGTGTATGTAATGTCCTCGCAGTGAGAAACCATTTATTCAGCTCATCCCAAGAGGGGGGGCGGTGTGGTCCGTGGCCAAGGAACAGAGCTAAAGTCTTTGACCAGCCTTAGACACAAAGCCATGACCTTGGCCTCATTAGCTGGGCTGCTAACTATGTGAGCTCACCATGCAAGCTACTGCATATTTGCACGGCTGTTCATAGGGAGCAGGGTTTCTTAACTTGGGTTGCAGTAAGTGTCTGTAAGCAAACTGATTTTTTTTTTTTTTTTTTCTTTTGCGGTACGCGGGCCTCTCACTGCTGTGGCCTCTCCCGTTGCGGAGCACAGGCTCCGGACGCGCAGGTTCAGCGTCTATGGCTCATGGGCTGAGCGGCTCCGCGGCATGTGGGATCTTCCCGGACCGGGGCACGAACCCGTGTCTCCTGCAACGGCAGGCGGACTCTCAACCACTGCGCCACCAGGGAACCCCAAGTGTACTCTTTTTTTTTTTTTTTTTTTTCTTTTGCGGTACACGGGCCTCTCACTGCTGTGGCCTCTCACATTGCAGAGCACAGGCTCTGGACGCGCAGGCTCAGCGGCCATGGCTCACGGGCCCAGGCGCTCCGCGGCATGTGGGATCTTCCCGGACCGGGGCATGAACCCGATGCAGGGGACTCTCAACAACTGCACCACCAGGGAAGCCCAACATACTGATCTTTGACGCTAGATTTTGTGTGTGTTTATTTTTCTAAGGAGAGGGTTTATATTTTCATGAAATTCTCAAAAGTGGATGGAGCTTAAAAAAAGAGGAAGGTTAGGATTCCACTAAATGAGATCATTCTAAAACAATGTCATTTCAATATTTAAGTAAAGTAACATTTTGTTACTGAGGTAGATTTCTGTAATCCAAGGTAGATTTCTCTACTCCCATGTTATTGTGGGAGAGGCCCTTGAACTCTGACCTTTTCATTATTTATCCTTTTATGCCTTTGAGGGAATTTAAGTGGTTGTTTTTGTTTGTTTGTTTGCGCGGGCCTCTCACTGTTGTGGCCTCTCCCGTTGCGAAGCACAGGCTCCGGACGCACAGGCTCAGCAGCCATGGCTCACGGGCTCAGCAGCTCCGCGGCATGTGGGATCTTCCCGGACCGGGGCACGAACCCACGTCCCCTGCAACGACAGGCGGACTCTCAACCACTGTGCCACCAGGGAACCCCAAGTGTACTCTTTTTTTTTTTTTTTTTTCTTTTGCGATACTGGGCCTCTCACTGCTGTGGCCTCTCACATTGCGGAGCACAGGCTCCGGACGCGCAGGCCCAGCGGCCATGGCTCACGGGCCCAGCCGCTCCGCGGCATGTGGGATCTTCCCGGACCGGGGCACGAACCCGCGTCCCCTGCATCGGCAGGCGGACTCCCAACCACTGCGCCACCAGGGAAGCCCCAAGTGTACTCTTTAAGTTGGAGAAACCTACTACTTTTCAAGGAGAGGGAAATGAGAGGTTGAACCTTTCATTTTTGAATTTTTATATTTTTAAGACATGAAGTGGTGTTTTCCCCCTTTATCTACAAACATGTTTTTCAAAATCCCTTCCTCAACAGTCTATTCTGAGAGTCTTCTTTCCCCTCAAAGCCATTCTAAGATAACTTGAACCTGACTTTACGATATAGGAGAGCTGAAGTCTGGGATGCTTCCCCTAATTAAATGTTAGGCTGTTACTTATTAACTGTAGGATAGCACATTCCTTAGATAAGATAAAGGCAACAATAGAAAATTGCCATTCTAGGGCCATCAACTACAGTCTCTTCTGTCTTCAGAGTGTTAAAGTTCATGGAAATCCTCAGTATTGTTGATATACTGTATATCTGTACCATATTTGGGAAGAAATGTTATCAGCAAGGTACAATGTGGATTTTTAAAAAATTCTAGGTTGCTTCACGGAACGAGCACTTAAGAGGAAAAGAAAGGATCGAAACTCTGTGGAAAACCAAACTATGTGGTCTTCAGAAATGAGAGATGCAGCCATCTGAAATGGTCATGAACCCCAAACAAGTCTTCCTCTCAGTGCTGATATTTGGAGTAGCAGGGCTACTCCTCTTCATGTATTTGCAAGTCTGGATTGAAGAACAACACACAGGTAACACCTCAACTTTTTTTTCCTATTTTTAATGACAACGGTCATTTTCACTTAAATGAGCTATGGTGTTTATAGATATATACAAAGTCACAGTATTTCCAACAACACAGAGCATTAGATACAAAATAAAACCTCCAGCTCCCCAGAGAAAGGATGGTTATACATTTCTGGGGAGCATTTGCTTGGTCCCTTGGGACCGCTCTTGGAATTTTTGTTATCCTGGGCAAGTGGCTCATCAGCCCTTTGGCTCAGCAAAGACTGCTTGTAGAGAATCTGTCTACTCATTTATCCTACCTTTGATGTGTCTACTAAGCACTGAGCACAAGCCTAAAGGGAGCTGAATATATAGCAAACTCTTTTAATTCCTTTTTAATTTTTGTGTGGATACTCCAGTTGGTGTAGAAATTCTTTCATATCTTTAATATAAAGCAAGAGTTAGCAAACCTTTTCAGTAAAAAAAGAGAAAATATTTTAGGCTTTGCAGGCCATGTCGTCTCTATCACAACTATTCAACTCTGCCAACGGATCACAGAAGCAGCCAAAGATTATTATGTAAACAAACGAATCAGGGTGTGTTCCAATAAAACTGTTATTTACAAAAACAGCTGGTAGGCCAGCTTTGGTCCACTGGTTGCCGCCTACTCTACTTATCTTGTATACTCATCATTCAGTTTGTAATTGCTGTATGTTGGAGGCACTCAATTACTGTTAAAATGGATTATGTTTATAATGATGCAAGGACATGTTTTAGAACATCATAGAAATATATACACATAGGTGTTGTGAAATTTGGTTGTTTTCCGTTAGTAGAAATAGCCTATGGCTTATGACTGTTAAGAAAAATAAAAATAGAACTATTCCTTAATTGTTTCCAACTGTGGCCCATTTTTAAATTATTCTAGATATAAAGCACTTAAGAATCTACCCTGAATGGACTTGAGGACACAGGGAGGGGGAAGGGTAAGCTGGGACGAAGTGAGAGAGTGGCATGGACATATATACACTACCAAATGTAAAATAGATAGCTAGTGGGAAGCAGCTGCATAGCACAGGGAGATCAGCTTGGTGCTTTGTGACCACCTAGAGGGGTGGAATAGGGAGGGTGGGAGGGAGACGCAAGAGGGAGGAGATATGGGGATATATGTGTATGTATAGCTGATTCACTTTATTATAGAGCAGAAACTAGCACACCATTGTGAAGCAATTATACTCCAATAAAGATGTTTAAAAAAAAAAAGGAATCTACCCTGAAAGATAATTCCATACTAAGTCTTAAATAATGATGATTTTAAAAGTTGTTTCCATTTTTAAATTCCTATCCTTGCTTTAGCCTCATAGACACTTTGGAATTATTTAATTTATATGGTAACTCTTGTGAAAAGAATTTGCATATAATTATTTTCTAGAGAATATGTAACATATTGTCCAAACTTATTTTTAATTCCCATTACAGTTTATAGAAACTATAATATTTTCTGTTTTCTATATTACTGCAACATTTTATCATACTAACTGATAATACTGAATGAAACCATCTGTGATAAAATAAATAGGCTGATTCCTTTTGCAATATAATTCCTAGCATAGATCTTGTCACATAGTAAGCCTTCAGGAGGTGTTTGTTGAACGAGTGAATAGATGAAAACCTCACTGTAGACTATAGACTGGAACGCAGCAAAGAAGGAAGAATCAAAGAGATCTCATTATTGGGAGGTTTGTTAACATCATAGTCTCATAATAGATTTCCCAAGAAAAGTATCACAACAAAACTCCAATACGTAAAAGAAAATATATTCCTATATACAGACTCATGGAGAAATGTTGTGATTTAGTCTGCGGGTAAGAAACTACATGACTTCTGAGGAAACAGCCAAGTCATATGATAGCCTGACATATACAATGCAATTTACAAAATGTGTCCACAAACATCAGTAGCTACAATTGATGGAAAGCTTACTAAGTGCCAGATGTTTACATGTATTTTCTCTTACCCTGTAGACATCTCACTGGATGTGCTATTCTAAGTTTGTAGATGAGGAAACTAAGGCTCAGGTGGGTGAGGAAGTTAGCCAAGGCCCCACATGAGTGGGCTGAGGTACGGAGGGAAAGCTAGGATTCAAACCCAGGTTGTATCTCTCTGAAGTCCATGCCTCTACCCTATGTATTGCTTCTATGAGGGGGAGAAGGTGAATATTATTATCCCCTAGAGCACACATGAATCAACTGATTAAGTGACTTGCCAAAAGATACAAAGCTAAGTATTTTCAAAGTATGATCCATGCCCAGGTTCTCCTATGCCTCGTGAGCCCTGAAAGAGCCTCCTAACCAAAAAAGGCAGATAAGATAAACATATGTGATACATGCCGTAGCATCAGTACAGGCGTTTTAAAATCACTGACTTGGTAAACCTAAGCTATGTTTACAAGTTCATAAATGTATAATCTCTTCTGCAAGTTGGATTCTTTTTTTTCTAATTTTTATTTTTCTTAATTGAGTTCATAAGTTTTCCAAGTTGGGGAATTATTTTCCTCAGTGAATATGGGCTGGTAAGACATTTACCATTTATTCTCTTAATTTTTGTGATTTGCTAGAAGTACTTTCTCTGATTCTCAATATATCCTAAATGAATTATGTAATTTTTCACAATCTACTCATGACCGTGAGTATAAACGTTAGAACTAGGATTCCTTTAGATAACTATTTTACTGAAGAAACATTTTATTCTTCTTCAATAAGACTTCATCTGGAGTTTTGTCTTATACTAGGCTGGTGTCCTAGGTTGTAATTCTGTAGTTTTCTAGGTAGACAGGTCCCTATGTATTTTATATGTGTTTCACATAACATCAGGCATTTTTAAAGGCAGTCTCTTTAAATCAGAAAATATCTGAATGTATGCTTTGATGTTAAGTTAAAAATTGGAAAATCTGAGTTTTGGACGCTTTCAAACTGTCACTCACAGAACTTTGGAAGATGTTTTGGTTCCAGAGATCCTCTGTAAGTAGAGCAGATTTTAAAGCTTCGGGTGGTTTGATCTCATATACATTTCAGTTGTATGTAAGAACTCTTAGGTTCTTTTCATACCTTTTTTCTTTTGAGGCTTTTAAAATTCAGTAAGATACAGACTGTTTTCTATACCTCCCTAGTTTTCCTGGGCTTCTTCTTATTAAAATAAAATGCTTTAGGATTACAAAAAAAAGTCTTAAGTATGCTACGATGTGCTAGTAAAAGATTATGAATAGATAAGATCTTTTTGGAGGCAAAGAGGAAAAATGTGTCACAGAGAAATGAAATTCTATCCAATTATACAACAGTTTCATATGGGCATCCATTTCAATACCATCATCAATTAAATTATGCCTTTCTCTGCTAATTTTCAGTATGTGGTTGCATTATTATGAACTTTATTTTGTACATTTCTTTTCCCTAGTTGTTAGGAGTGCAAATTTTACATTCAGAGGAAACTTGAAAATCTCAGATCTCCTTGTTAACTCTGGACAAATCACTTAGCCTCTCTAAGCCTCGATTTTCTCATCTGTAAAATGGGGATAATAATGTTTTCCATATAGGACTGCAGTGAGGATCAAGGGAGACAGTGCCTGCAAAGCACTTAGCAGGGTGCCTGGCAAGCAGTAGTGCCCAATAAGTGTGAGCTGTTATTATGGTCCTGGAAATGATGCAGAGCATCTGCAGACTTGCTTTTTCTGAGTTATCCCAGTTAAGACTCAGCCGCAATTCAGGAAAACAGCCCCAAGCTTGTGCCTTGACTGATTAAGAGGAAAAAAGAAAAGATGAAGGCTCAGTTCCAGCTCTGGTTAAAATAGTTGGGAGACTCTAACTGGCACAGAGCCATCGTGTTTCACAATGTGGACACTGGACAGGGAGAGATGGGATTGAGTGGCAGAGAGGAGAGTTCGGGCCCAGGACGATCTCAGATCTGTACAGGCTGCCCAAGGTTAGGGTACTCATTCATTCAACAGCGTTTATTGAAGACCTAACAATCGGAGGCGCCAATAGAGAACCAGATATAACCTCGGTTCTCAAGGAGACTATAGTCTCATGGATTGTAAGGGAGAAAATAGTCTTGAGTCCAGGCCAAGGCTTTGGTACAAAAGGACGGTCCATTGCGACAGGAAGGAGATAGGCCCTTCTTTATGAGGTAAAGTAATGAGTTAAGACCAGGAGAAAGAGCCCAATCAGTTGTCAGTAATGGGACTGCTGACCAGATAAAATGTTAAAAGGAGAAGTGTAGGGGTGGGAGCAGGGTCAGCAGAGGCAGAGGACCAGATCCAAGCAGAACAGGTACCTGTCTGGGGAAGATGCAGTAATGAGGAGGGCCATCTCAGGATAAATCACAACAGTGGCTCATTTTTTTTCCCCAGCTCCTGTTGAAATTTGCAATTCGGTGCTCTTTCTCTAGGTAGACTGCTACTGCTAAACAGAACAAATACCAGAAGGTGTGGTACATAATTGTTCTGTATATGCAATAAGACAGGGTGAAGACCCCATCATAACAGAGTCAGAATCTCAGCTTTAGAAAAAAATTTAAAGATTATCTTGTACACCACCTTTTTTTAAAAAAATATAAATCCAATGACATCACTCCCCTGTTTAAAACTTTTCCGTGATAGCTAATTCCCTTTAGCAAAATCTTCTCCCTGGGCCCACGAAGCTGTGGGTGGGAGCCACCTCCTGCCCCAGAGCCTCCCCTTCATTCCCTTGCCAGTGTTCCCAGCTTTACATCGATCTTTCTACCAAACTAAGCCCTGGGCTAACTCAGCGCTCTCACAGTCTCAGAAGCTGGGATGCTTTTCCAGCTGTCACCTGTCAGGGCTTAGCTCAAATGTCACCTAGTTTGATCACCCCACGATCCATCCGTCAGCCTCTCCCACCATCTTACTTATTTCTGTCAGAGAAATGGTCATAATTAGCAATTGCCTCGTTGAATTATCTGTTGACTTACTTATTGTCTGTATCCGTTAACCGTTTTGCAACCTCCACGAGGACAGAGATCTTGTCTGTTTCACTTATCGCAGTGTCCTCGTTCCACAGCGTGGAACATGTATTTGGTAGGTGCTCAATAGTATTGTCGGACAGGTGCATAAAGAATGCCTCCGTAGGTTTTCCAGCATCCAGCCAAAGGATTACATAGACTATGTTTGAGTATTTATGGGGACAATGAATCCACTACTTCCCAAGGCATCCACTCAGCTGTACAGCCACCTCCTTAGAAAGCGCCATGTATTAAGGCAGAATTCACCTCCTTAGCTTCTCATCGTCCTCACTGGATCCTGGCCGGCACTGCATGAGTCTTATCCTTCCTCCATGGGCCGGCCTCATCATTTTCATGGCAAATGAAATCCCAGATTTTTTAACCATTTTATGAACCACTTACTTTATATTTATTTTAAAATATGATGTATTCTATTATCGTATGAAACCTGTGTTAGAAATACATATATCTAATAAAATCCCCTGTCAAGTAGTGAAAAGTTATTTACACATATTTTCAAATATATAAAGTAGTGAAAATTAAACATCCCACTGAATAACTTATTTCTTCTTTTGAGATATTCCAGAATCAAGTTTAGTCTCGGAGACACTGCTTTGGGAAAGATCCCCAGTATCCTCCTTACTTGCTGCAAGTAATAATAAATCATTTTTTCTACTGAAAAAAAAAATGTTTCGTCTTAACTATTACAAACTAAAATTGTTCCCTGGATTTATATACATTGTAAAAATCTATCTGACAACTTCTGAACATTATTATTCAGGACCAGTATTTTTTAGATTTTAAATTTTTTAAAAGGAAACAAATTTATTTAAACAAAAACTAAAATACAGTTCACCCATTTCTCCCACCCTTCCACCCCCCCCCCCACCTCTGGCAACCACCAATCTGTTCTCTGTCTCTGTGAGCTTGTTTTGTTTATTGTTTTTAGATTCCATGTATAAGAGAAATAATACAGTATTTGTCTTTCTCTGTCTTACTTATTTCACTTTATGTAATGCCTTCAAGGTCCATCCACATTGTCACAAATGACAAGATTTCATTTTTTTATCTGAATAATATTCCTTTGTATTATATATATACAAATCTTCTTTATCCATTCATCTGTCAGTAAACGCTTAAGTTGTTTCTATATCTTGGGTATTGTAAATAAAGCTGCAGTGAACTTAAGAGTTTCCTATATCTTTTTCGAGTTAGTGTTTTCATTTTCTTCAGATAAAAACCCAGAAGTAGAATTGTGAGATCATATGGTAGTTCTCTTTTTAAGTTTTTGAGGAACCTTCATACTGTTTTCCATAGTGGCTGCACCAATTTACATTCCCACCAACAGTGCATGAGGGTTCCCTTTTCACCACATCCTCACCAATGCTTATTTCTAGTCTTTTTGACGGTAACCATTCTAACAAGTGTGAAGTGATAGCTCATTGTGGTGTTGATTTGCATTTCTCCGATGATGAATGATGTAGAGCATCTTTTCATGTACCTTTGACCAACTGTATGTCTTCTTTGGAAAAACATCTATTCAGATCTTCTGCCCATTTTTTAATCAGATTGTTTGGTCTTTGCTATTGAGTTGTATGAGTTCCTTATATATTTTGGATATTAACCCCTTATCAGATATATGATTTGCAAATGTTTTCTTGCATTCAGTAGGTTGCCTTTTTCATTTTGTTGACAGTGTCCTTTGTCATGCAGAAGCTTTTTAGTTTGATGTAGTCCCACCTGTTTAGTTTTGCTTTTGTTGTTTTTGCTCTTGGAGTCAGATGCCAAAAATTATCTCCAAGATCTGTGTCAGGGAGCTTACAGCCTATGTTTTCTTCTAAGAGTTTTATGGTTTCAGGTGTTACATTCAAGTCTTTCATCCATTTTGAGTTAATTTTTGTGTATGGTGTAAAATAGTGGTCCAGTTTCATTTTTTTGCATGTGGCTGTCTAGTTTCCCCAACACCATTTATTGAAGAGACTGTCTTGTCCCCATTATATATTCTTGGCTTCTTTGTTGTAAATTAATATGTAGGGGTTTATTTCTGCGCTCTCTATTCTATTCTATTGATTTATGTGTCTATTTTTAATGCCGGTACCATACTGTTTTAGTCACTGTAGCTTTGTAATATAGCTTTGTTCCAGCTTTTTTCTTTTTTCAAGAATGCATTGGCAGGACCAATAACGTTTTAGATATTAATTGATCGTGTTTTTACATCTTTACCTTAAACAGAAACTTATTTGACTTTTCATACCTCTAATGACATTTTTTCTGATTCCTACTAGTTTATTTCTGATTTACACTAAATAAGTACTGATATCTGAGTTTAGTTTAGCATTCAACATTAGCATCTAAAGTCAATTGTTTAGCTATAAATTATCATACCTAGCATATGAAAGAATCACATAGCTATAATCCCACCTTTTCAAAACTCATTGTCACCAATCCAGGCTCTATAGGACTCTGATTCCAAAAATAGTTGGCCTGAAAAGTATGTTCATTTTGGTCAATGATGTGAACTTTCTGTAAGCCAGGGCTTTATTCAGATCTTCAGTGCTGTCATCAATGGCAAGATTGCCAAAACAGATGGCTACTTTTAATTTTTTTTTTTTTGCAAAAGTACAATAAACATCAATAGGCTCAGGTTATATTTTAACCTTCTTGTGTTTGTATGAAAATGATTAGTAGCTACAAGCTTCTGATTTTAGGCAAAGTAAAGCCACCTTATTGTTCTCTTGGACAGTTAATTGATTCAGGACCTCACAGACAAACTGGCCTCCATGCTTTGGTATAATATTTCTAACAAGATTCCATCTTGCTTTTTTCCAAACTAAATATATTTGTGGCCTATACATAAGTCTTGCTTTTAGACTGGTTTGGCATAATTCTTTTCTCTTGAGCCTCTCTGATGAGAAAGTGTATTCTTCTCCTCTGAAATCAGGCTGTTTTTCCTGATTTTGATGTTGCTGTATTGAAATTCTATTTTCCCCCAGGGGATCTTTGTATAACCTGACCTGGAGCAAAGGCACGTATATCATGAGGACTTTATGCTTACTGTCAATCATATCCTCAGGAAAATAAAATTGCTTTTAAAAGTCACTTGTTTGAGTTACTTCCTCTGGTTTTGATGACGGTTGCAACCATTTTTTAATCAAATAAACACCTACTCCCTCTGCCTACCTCTGGACACCGCCATCTCCCATCTTCCTTTTACCTGATTTTTCCCATCTCAGTTGACTTAGCTGTTCTCTCCTCCTGGAACATGTTTTCCTTCACTGTTTCCATTGCTGGCTTTTCCTTATCCTTCAGGGTATAGCTTAAATATCACCTTCTCTCAACTTCTTATGTAAAGTTGATATCCTCTGATGGTTTATCTTCCAGCACCTGTTATTTATTACTTCTTAAAATTTATTTCATGGCACTTATTCTATCTGTAATCATTCTTTTTGTTTATTTACATATGCTCTACCTCTCACAATACAAGTTCCCAAGGACAGGGAACTTGTATGTTGGTCACCAATGTCCATTCAGACCCTGTCACCCACTTTCAGATCCTGATGTCAATTCTCACTTCATTATGTACTCCCAGTGCCCTCCCAATTCCATGTGTATTCTTATCCACTCAGCTACTTATAACTTTCCCCTCTCAGTGGACTCTGTTTTAACTCTCTACCCTGCCTTCTAAGTCTCCTATCTTCCTGGGAGCTGCCCCCTGCGTATGCCCCGCAGCCCAGAAGCCACACTACTAGAAATGAAGGAGTAATGGTCAAAGTTGCTTAAAATCTTCTGAATTTGAATAACGTTCAGTGGCCAAGCTTTGCTACAGAGTCGATCCAATCAATGTAGATTTTTTAAAAATCTAGTCATCAATTGGATGCATTTGTTCTCCAAATATGTTCTGAGTACAGGTAAACAACAGTGCTGTTGCTTCAGCCCAGCACTCACCCTTCTTCTGGGTGCCACCCCTGCCTCTGATTCTTTTGTTCCTCCTCTCCCACACCACCTACAGAGTGTAGCAGAAACTGCCATTTGACGATGGGACCCTTCGTTTGGTCCGTTGGCAGCTGGCCAACGCTAGGCCCGTCATCCATAGGACACCGCACATCACTGGTCACCATGAATTACTAGTCTAGGGAATGGGTGGCTGATTCAAGCTCGGCTGATGATTCCCTTTCTTGACATTTTGGGAGAATGGCTCTGAGTGCCTGGACGATAAAATGCAAAACTCAGAAGCTCGAGTGGCTGTTTCCTACCACGTGGGCCAGAGCAGCTGAAGAGACCAGGCTGGAGAGAGAGCAGAAGGGCAGTTGGGAGGAGAGGAGCTGAGCTGAGGGGAGAGCCTCAGAGAGTGTTTGGGTTCCTGTATCAGCTTCTCCCAAGATTCAGGACTGTTCCTGACTGGGGTATTTAAGGTGGCTTGTAGGGGTGGAAAAATTTCCCCTCTGCCTTTCCTGTTTCTTTGGCTGTTCTAATACATTGACATGAGATGGATTAATAGGAGAAAAACGAAGGTAATTTCATACATATTGGAGCCCCATAAAAATATGAGACTCTAAAAGAAATAGCCAAGGCAGGAAGCTTTTACACCTTTTAGACAAAGTAACAATACATTTAGAATTGACGACATGAATTGAACATGAAGAATTGACATGACAGAAGTCTTTGGGGTTGGGGTAGTAGACGGGTAAAGAAGTAACAAGGTTTGTTTATACAGCCTTCTCTGCACTGAGTTCCCTGTCTCTGGTGATAAGGAAGCCTTCTGCCCCTCCTGGGACGGGGAAGGTACCTTTCACAGGGGAGATTTATTTCCTGCTTCAGGGGGACAAAGGAGGGTCAGAGGGTCCTTCTCGCACCAGCTGTTTCTCAAGTACCTTTAATTCAAAATAATCAACATGCCAAAGTGACATATTTGGGGGTGACATATTCTGAACCCCTACAGGCTCAACTTGGGCTTCTGTCACCTGCAGCCCAAAGAGTCCTAATAAATCCACACCAGCTCTCATACCTTCCTTCCCACCCTCGGTGAGCAGCCATCTTTCTCAAAGTGGGGTTACTGGAGCTTAGAGGGGCCTCATAAAGAGCCCCATTAGCTTTATTCATCTCTTAGAGTAGGGTAAGGGGCAAAGGGCACAGACCAGTCCTCCTTCACTGTTATTGATTTATCTCACACCATGGACCACAGGATGCTGCCTTGCTTACTGCTCTGCCCCAAGCACGGTGCCTGGCAAGCAGTAGACACTCACTAGATCTCTGCTGAATGGGTCAATCCACACGAAAAGCTGGACTCAGCTAAGCTAAAGAAGGCGCGTGAGGCTGGGGCCCAACGCTGGGTTTTCCAGAGGTTACAGTGTTTGGTTTGCAGGGCATTTTCTCCAGGGATATGCTGAAGTGTCTTCCTTGAGGTTAGGGGTGTGTTACCTGGAGAGGTTTAGTTTTTCCTTTTGCTGTGTTTTGTTTCTAATAAAGGCTGGATCTTCCTTTAGCAGACATGTTGTTAGGAAAAGTCGAAAACTGAGGGAGGAGTTGTATAGGATGTCTTTTTAAGGTCTCTTAGAATGTTAAATTCCCTGTGGCTATCATTTTGTGTCTGAAAGAGGTATTAACAGATAAATTTGGGCTCAGAAGTGCTCCCTTTTGGAGCTGGTATTCTGTAGTGGAAAGCGCTGGGCTGTAGTTTCTAGCCTGTTTTGTGTCCTTGAGCAAGTTGATGAATCTCTCCAGATTCTGGTATCTTTTCTCCTCTGATCAACCTCCATACCGTCTTCCTTGGTCTCCTCGGGTAACCACCATCCTAAATGTGATCTTTATCACCACATTCCTGTGCATG
The DNA here is from genome assembly GCF_964374135.1 of Grampus griseus. NCBI lineage: Eukaryota > Metazoa > Chordata > Mammalia > Artiodactyla > Delphinidae > Grampus > Grampus griseus. Next base: position 43,531,943 of record NC_139006.1, on the reverse strand, counting down.
TCTCTGTAATTTTTTAACACTTACGTATATTCCTTTTTCATATTTTTAGCCTTACATAAAAGGTGTCTATCTGTATATACCCTGTTGCAAACTTACTTTTTCACTTAACATTCGGTTTTTGAGATTTATTTATATTGCTACATATAGCTTGATTTCATTCACCTAAGTGCCGTGTAATATTTCATTATGTGCATCTGCTGCAGTTCATTTGTCCATTCTTCAGCTGATGTACATTAAAGTTGCTTCTAATTTTTTGCTATCACTCACAACCCTGTTGAGAACATTCCTGTATAATACCATTGTTCACATATTTGAGAATTTCTAGACGGTCAAATTTCATGTTTTCCAAAATCACATCATCTTCAAGATTCTACGCCTTTGTATTATATCTTCTCCTCTGCTTTCACAAATCAAAATGAGGACTTCTTAAAACACTGCAAATGTTTAATGATAATCCTTATAAAATGGATACAGAAATATTTATTTGGACACACAGGTTTCCATTCAGAATTATGAATGGAAGGATACAAATATAAGGCACAGAACCGGCACTCGCAGTGCTGCCTGCGTTATTGGTATGCCATCAGAGTGGTTAACAGTTCATTGAGAATCAATTAAAATAACTAGCGGTCATTAGTGTGGACTTGGAGTATGAGTGCAAAGATCTCACTCACTAAATCATTCACGGTGACAGGAAAGTTATAGCTCCTGTTAGGGAGTGTTGGTTCAGAATGTAATACCACCTAGTCCAAACTCCCTAATTTTCCTCATAAAAATAAACTTCAGATACCAAAGCATCATTTAGTCCTAGCCTCCTTCTTTTACAGAGAAGCAACCAAAAGGCTTAAATTGGCATAACCAGGAAGTAACAAAACTGGCACTAAAACACGATTCCTGATAACTGCCTATTTCCCCCTCAATACTCTTCTCCTGCCCCTTGAGGTACAAGAGGATTGAAGACACTTTGCATTTTTGGTTTGTTTCCTAAAGCGGTTTGAACATAGCCATTCTCAAACCCGGTCTAGAAGTCTAGCAACCAGATGCATCACCAGGAGCAAGGATATAGTTTCTGTTCTCCAGTTGAAAAATCTGCACGAAGGAGAGCTTACTGTTGTAACAGCCCCAGACTTCAAAAGAAAGCTCAACAGTACAGAACGAATGTCTTTGGGAACATACCTTTCAAGAAGAAATCAAGCCACTAAGAGGGTTGGTGGGAAATTTCATGGTATCCAGGTCATTACAGATTAAAGGGGAGTAAAATATGAAAAGAAAACATGGATTGTTTTCAAAGAAAAGAGGAACCTTATTTTTCACCAAGTGTTCTCTCTGTTATGTTTCCCTGAGTCACAGATTGCCAAAAGTTATATTGAGTTTTATGTAGAGGATTGAAAGTAAATGTTTTTATGCTAATCCAACAGGCAGAATTCACCACTAGTCCCCCCTTACTATTCTCAAGCTTTTATCTCCATCTCCCGTGGCGTAACTCAGCCTGGGTTGTAAACATTGGCTTTCATGCCTGTCTCCCCAGCTGGCAGCCCACTGAGGGTCAGGACCACCTTGCCTGGAACACAGGAGAACCCCCAGTAAAGAGCTCGATGGGAAGAAATGGGAAAGAGATTCCGGAGACAGAGAGCAGTTCATCGTTTCTGCAGGGCTCACAATGTATCAGCCAATCTTCAGTGTGGTCACAACCTTCTAGGTGTGTTTGTGAGCTTGGTAGCTCTAGATATTCCATTGGGCCTCTTGTGAAGAATTAAACAACTGTTGTCTAACTTTTGTTACACAGTCACATTGGTATATATGTATAACCCAGAAATGGTTTAATTAATGATTATCATATGAATGGAGCTGTATCTTCCCAATAGTTAGAGTGACTGTAGCCACTGGCCAGTCTCCCCCACTTTCCTAGGCTCAAGGTGTTGGGAAAAAACTGTACTCTTCTTGGCATTGTTTAATCAATTTGGAATATTCTTGTGGGGATGTTTTGTTCAAGTCATGAAGCCTCGTAAACTAACTGTTTAGCAAAATATTACCTTTTATGATGTCATCCCTTCAACATCAGCCTGGCTGTCTGTTTTTATATCTGGCAACTGTAGACTGTGATAGAAAATTCCAGGAGACAGATTGGTAGAGGATAAACTGACGGCTCTTCATGTTGCCTGGCAATCCCGTGTTCCCTAGCGAGCTGTTTCTCTCCTGTTTTCCAGAGAAGCAGTTTCTGACATGTTACTTTCTCCTCAGCACTCCAGGCACATGTGCTCCCCCGGTGTCTCTCTGCAGATCCCCTCTCCTCCTACTTCACAGAAAAGAGATGAACATCAGAGAAAACTCTCGGAACTTCCTTCTAACAACATACAGACGGATCAACTTCCACCCCGTCTCTGGCTCTCCTCTCAGCTTCTTCCACCTCCCCCTCTCCTCCCATTCATATTCTGTCTCCCGAAGGGTCTATTTCCTCAGTGATCTTGCCCTTTCTTCTCTTCTCCTATATTTTCATCTTTTCTCTTTCACTTCCTTGTATCTGTGTCTATGCATGATCTATACATGGTCCCCACAGACCTCACTGATCTAAAAATAACCTAACTCACATATCCAGTTCTTTCGACCACATTTTTCCTCCTCCCCCAATTTATCCCTTTCCTCCCCTTGCTCTTCTTAAAAGACTTTTGTGTAATCACTGCCTCCACGTTGTTATTCTCTACTCACCCTGCCCTTATATCATGCAGTCTGCCCCCGTCAACCACTAGTCCTGTTTCCCCCAGCATCCTGCCTGCCCTCAAATCTAGCAAGTCCTTCCCAGCCCCCATCTTAGATCGGTGCAGTTTTAGATACTAGTGGCCCTTCAATGCCACCTTCCCTTGGTGTCCCTGACGGCAGACTCTTCCACTTCTCCTACCCTTCTCTGGCTGTATTCTCAGTTCCTTCTTCAGACTACTGTGTTGCTTTTTCCATGCCTTAGATGTTGGTATTCTTCCGAGTTCTAACTTTGGGTTTCTTTTCTTCTCATCCTCATGCTCTCCCAGTGTAATGCCATCTGTAGAGCCCTGATGCCTCACACCATCTGCTTCCAGGGCATCTGTCCTTGAATGCCCCACAGATCCCTTCAACTCAGGAAGTACAATGCTAACCTCATCGTTTTTCTCCAAAGCCTGTCCCATTTTGCTGTGGAGGCAGTGGCCCCACCTAAAGACCTTGCTGCCATCTGTGATGTCTCCATTTTCCTTTTCCCTCCTGCATAAATCTCTTCTTGGCCTCCAGTGGCTCTTGGGACAAACCTAGACTCCAAAATTGGACTGTCAAGTCCCTTCATTATAAGACCTCTACTTAACTCTCCAGGCTCGTTTCTGTCCACACTGGTCATGTTGCCCTTACCTTCAGCTGTGCTAAATTTCGCCTGGTTCCTTGAACCAGTCATCGGGCCTCTCAACCCTAGGCCTCTGCAGGTGCCTCTAGAAGCATTTCCTGTGTTGCCCCCCCCCGCCACCATGTGCTCCCTGTACTCCCTATGAAAGCACTGATGATGGTGAATTTGGAGTGTTTGTTAAAATCACGCCCATCACCTTCAACCCACCAGGTCACCAGATTTGTGAGGGTGGCACTAAACAGGCCATTTCATGGTCGTGTCCCCTGCACCTGGCACATGCTTCCCTTGGCCGTGACAGGTAGGATTTTGCCATATTTTTTGCAAATACTGAGTTAAAAATCTTTGGAAAAAATACAGGTATATGCCTTCTTGCTTAGGTACATATATGTCAGCCTCCCAACTTGCATAACCATGAAAGTGATGTTTTCTCGCTCTGTGAGAATCCGTCATCTGACTGCATGGAAAGAACAGTGTTCTCTATCATGGAGACATACTTTTGTAAAACTTCTTTTTTATCATGCAGTATTTTAGTGATAATCTAGTTAAATTTTAGTGTATTGTAATTTTTTGGTTTTTCTCAATGATAAAAAAATTTACTTTATAGGTTAGTTATTAAATTTCTATCCTTTTACTCAGAACTCTTACTTCTCTTATTTTCTCAATCTTACCCTTCTGAAATTTCTTTGTTTTCCAGGACATTTTAAACTCACTTGGGGGGTACTTCCCTGGTGGTCCAGTGGTTAAGACTTAACCTTCCAATGCAGGGGCTGTGTGTTCGATCCCTGGTTGGGGAGCTAAGATCCCACATGCCTTGCGGCCAAAAAACCAAAACATAAAACAGAAGCAATATTGTAACAAATTCAATAAAGACTTTAAAAATGGTCCACATCAAAAACATAAATAAATAAATAAACTCACTTAGGTAGTCCATATGTGTGTGGCCCTCAGTGCAAAATTATTGTCCAGTGTTAGTGTGATTTTTAAAAGCCAATAAAGAAGAATGCAGGGGCAGAGTTGACACCAGTGACATTGACAGCCATCATCTTGGGAAGTTTCCCATTTGTTTGGACCCATCTCAGAGAAAAAACAAAATACATCCTGCCCAGATGCCATTTTCTTCTTTGCAGATGACATTTAACTGTTATGTGGGTGGCAGCTGGCTACATATTTAGTAAAGATTCTTGATGGAGAGAGAATTTTCCTCATTATTTTTTTTAAAACTGAGAAGGCCCGAAATTGACATCAAAAATGGTTCAGATCTAATCAGAGTAGAAACAATAACAGAGGTGAAATGTCCAGCTTTCCGTGCTGTGCCCGAGCACTGAACACAGTACTTGTGGAAATGTCTTAACATACTCTTAATAAAAACATCACAGTGATAAATGTAGAATTCCAGAATGCTTACCATGTGCTGTATGGGTAAAGTAACAATTAATAGTTGTTTGCAAATGAAAAGCAATTAGACATGAATATTTATCTATTTCATGGTCCTAGGAACAGCTTTCAAATTACTTTTATAACCAATTTATTACAAATTATTAGCTCATATAAACTAGGCTCACACAACTTTGCATTTCTTGTAATATGAAATACTGCTTTAAGATATGAATGATTTTTATCGTAAGATAGTCTCTATGGTTTCTACATGACCCATCACAAAATAATTAGCCAAGAAAGATATATTTATTAATATTAAGAAACTCTACTTTTAAACTTTCAAAATTCAGTTTTTAAATGCTCTTCAGATGCATAAAGCCAAAGGATATCTAGTAGAAGGAGAAAAGAAGAGGGGCAGCCAGCTCTCACACACTCAATAAACCAATGGAGGTTTTACTAAGCCTTCTTTTAAGTTTGCTCAGGAGAGAGATAAATCCGTAAAGCAGTCAGGCTGCTCGTGATCATGTTGCCAGAAATACACTATAAACAATGGAACTGCCGTCGAAATTTGGACTCAGAATTTTATGATTGACATTAAGGGTCAGTGCCTGCATTTTAGATCCATTCCCAGAAGCAATTTAATAATCAGCAGAAATCAGAAGTCCATTCACTGAACCACTGGCAGAAAATTAGGTAGAGACTCCCAGTCTCCTTTGAATCAAAGGTATGTCCGATAACCCAAAGCTAGGGAAAAAGACGTAACTGCAACCTGAAATCCCATATCCAAAAAGCGAGATGCTCTGTTTTTGGTAGTGCTGTGAAGAGTTATGAGTAATCTAGAATAGATGGGAAAAATCACAAAATGCCCTTAAATGGAAAACTGGGAGTAAAGGAAAAAAATTAATAGGTTTTAATTCTGTTTCTCATTCTTCTGAAATATTTTTTACATCAACTAGATTGAGCTTGTAATGGCAGGTGTCCATTTGAAAAACTCTGAACAAATTCAAATCCTACTAAGGCAATACCCAGTGAAATTTAAATAGCATAAGTCTTGTTTATTTCACAGGAACAGGCAGGCAGCTTTTCTTCCTCTGTATCTCCTACATTTAAATTCCATGCTCTCTGTTTACAATTGGCAAGAGTCAGGGGTTATCCTCGATTTCTGCCAAGATGCCAAGTAACTTGGCTGATGTTGGATTCCAGGAGGCAAAGAGCCTTCTTCCCCGAAGCAATTTCTGATTAAGAAGAAAATGAGATCTCAGGTGTAGTTTTAGCATCTGGAATTCTTAAATATTCATTTATTCAGTTTTGACTTTGGGATTTGGGTTGTTACATTTTTGGTGTGTCCCGTGAATAGCACTACTACGTGAATCATTATATCAACTTCAAACAATTGTGTTGCTGTTTCTTCCAGAAGGCTCCCTTGTAAGGTTCATATAACTTCATAAGGGCATCCGTCTGTGTCTGTATTCTCTGAATATTCATGAAAGTCATTGAAGGCCAAGGACTGCAGGGAGGAGGGAGGGTTACTGAGGGAGGGGGTTTGTGCAAACATGACAGGATGAGATTTCAGCTTCCTGGTCCAGTGTGAAATGCACAGACCGAACGTTTCCTGGGGGCGGTGGTGATGATTTGCAAAGAACAGCCTTGTGGCAAGGCTTTGGCTATCTTGTCGGATCCCAGCAGACCACATGCTTGATGTCAGTGCATAAACATGGCCTCTTCTCTTGCCACAATATTTATGTCTGCTTTGGAGCAAGCTGCTCCCCAGCAATTCTGAGAACTAATAGGGTGTCCTGGAGAAATGAGTAAATCTTCCCTTGTTTTTGACATTTCTCCGCATTACCTCGTTGCCCTCCCCAGACTTCTCACCTCTTTCTTTCTGATTCTGTAGGATTTAACTAAACCGAGGACACGATACTCTATCTTTATGGCATGAAGGACTATCTTTTTTTACAAATGTAAATTTCTATTTAAAAAAACCCACATAATTCCAAAAGATTCATTAAGATGCCACTGAATACTACGGCCTTTTACCAGGTGACTATGCATTAGGGAAAAGGAAATGATCAGTCTTTTCAGGAATTACTGGACACTGGCCCTGAATTGACACTAATTTCAGGAGACCCAAAACATCATTGTCAGACTAGGGACTTATGGGGGTGGTGATCAGCTCAGATGCATCTCACGGTGCGTGGGTCATCCCCAAACCCATCCTGTGGTCATTTCCCGAATTGTAAGATGCATAGGTGGAATAGACATACTCAGTACCTGGCAGAATTGCGTTAGAGATCCTGAGAAATATGTCTATTGGAAGAACACTATCTGATCTGTGTGTTATTTCCTAATAGATGTATATTTTAGGGAAGGAAATAATCACTGATTAGCACCGAGGGAACTCCCGCTGAGTAGCTGTGTGGCCTTGACTGAGGCCCTCAGCCCACCCAAATATGTCTCCTGACCTAAAACACAAGGAAGTGATAATAGTCGTTTTCAGCTCTAAAATGCTGATATTTTTATTTGCTTACAACTCACTTCTTCCAGCATTTTTTCCTTTGAGTAGTCACACTGGAGATGTATTGGGTTCATATCTATTTCTTCTGTATTATGACCAAATAAAGATAGCTTGGCACTCCTGCACATTTTTAGTGGTAGATCGTGCAATAAACGCTGTTTTCCTACATTCTTTTGCTTCCACGTGCGTCAAATTTGCCTTTTTCCTCTTCTCTCTTGCAGCCCCACCTCCTCATTTTGGAGTTCTGGCTAGTTTGACATGAAAAATATGCATTACGAAGCCTAATGGATAATTACATCGAGGAGGGAGGGAATGATCTAAATTTCAAAATCAGAATAATCACCTAAGTCTTAACTGTAACTAGCATAATATAATTACTTTTTTTCTTCAACTTTTTTTTTATTGTTCTGCATATACAAGGATGATTTTTCATTAACTTTTAATGCTGTTTGTAACTCCATTCCAGTGTATTCGATGTAGCTTTGAATAGAAGAGTTCTACTCAAAATAGAACACAATGTTGCTAAGCTTTACCGTAAGACACAGACTGCTAAGGAAGCTGTAGGAACAGCATTTTTATTGAGGTTGTTTTGTTTAAGGGAAGGGACAAGCCCACTCATATCTGAGATCATATCTCAGCAATAGCAAAATTTTTGAGCAGTGCAGGGTAGTAAATACAGTTTTAAACTTTTAAATTTACCTGAATCACTCATTTTAAGTATGTTTGCTCTTCAGTAATTGTAAAACCTGGAGAGCTTGAAAAGTGACAATCCTGCCTTCACGTCCTATCTACGCTTCTGCTCTTACTTCTCTGTGTTGTTAGCTGGAGATAACCTTAGCTTTTCTCATCAAACACAACTTCACAGGACTTTGGAATAAGCCATATTGACTACAAATATGGCAGAAAAACACCCAAAGGTATTATGCAGAACGCTGGGTTTTAAGTGACAGCAATCCATCTCCATGTAGGTTAAATCAATAGATAAATAGGTAGATATATTCCACGGGAGACTTCCTTAGTCTCTGCCCAGGCCCTGGGAAGTCCACAGTGGTGTCAGAACTATAGCAGGATCCAGAGTTCCAGCAGTTTCATCATGAGGACTCCCTCCATCTCTGGCTTCCTCTCTTGGTTTTGCTTTCTTCGGGACAGTGGCTTCCTCAGCAGGTGCCTGCATTTGATGGCAAAGATACCCATGGGAAATTCCAGACTTTTATCATCTTGATTGATAGCAATTACAAAGAAGAGGCCCTTTCCTCCCCTGGTGCTTATGTCAGTTACTGAAAATGGACCCTGATCCACCCTGCAGGAGTCTTCTGCTACAGTTACTGTCCTTGTGAAAATAAATATTCTGACCAGACAACCTGACCTTCCCCTGTCTCACAGAACGTATGGCCTAACAATTGACAGCTTTGTGCCAATCAAGGAGGTGGGGTGGTGCAGGTAATACTGCAGAAGAAGCCATGAGGACAGGTTTTAAAACTGTAGCTGATATTCATGCTATCACATTCAACTCTGCAGCAGTGGAGTTACCCAGCTCCTAAAGGGTCTCACAAAGTGACCTCTAGAGATGACTCAATGGAAGTCCTCCTGTCTATGGGACAATCCTGAGTTGTGAAAGTCCATAGAACTGGCATTTCCTTCAGTGATTGTCTTTCTTATCCAAATATGTTACATGAAGTCAGGATTCTCTACCTCTTTTTATACTCACAACAACCCCATAAGATAGGTACCATTATGATTCTCAGTTTGCAGTTGAGGAAACAGTCACAGAAAGGGTAGGTAACACACAGCTAGTAGTGTAACAGGGTTGCTCAATCCTTTTTTCAATCATAATCACCTGAGAACCTTTTTTTTCTTAATGTGGATTACCTGGGTCTCATCCTAGGACATCCCAGTTCAGTAGTTCTGGAATTGGATGGTGAGCCTTACAGTTTATAATGGCCAAAGTGATTCTGGTGAGTGACCAGGCTCAAGAGCCACTGATCCTGAGAGCAAGAAGGAAGCAGAATGGCAAAGGGCTGGAGGATTTTGGTTATGAGATAAGCAATAGTGAAGAACACAGGAAAAATAAATAACGTATTTGAAATCATTTGTGGCAACCTGGTCATGAAACTGTGGTCCTGTTATATCAGGAAAAGAGCATCTGGGAGGAGGCTGAGTGGTAGTGACTCTAATCTCTCCTTCAGCCACTGCTTTCTCTACCCATTTCCAGAATTTGCTCTTAATATAGGCATCTGTTTCCTCTCTATCTGTTTCAGCCATAGTGGAAAAACATGTTTTTTCTTTGCCTAACAAACGTTCTTACTAATGTGAAATGAACAACTTAAAACCTCACAGTGATTCTAGAGGCTGTTTCTTCCGTTTGGAGTAGTCCTGCCCATCTCCTCCCTTCACTACCACTTACACTTCAGTTCTCAGGTTTAATATCACCACCTCCATGAGGCCTTCCCTGATCTACCCATCTCTGCTAGGTTCCCTGGATACACTCTCTATCAGCACCTTGTACCTTTCCTTCAGAGCAGTTACCATAATTGGCAATTGTTAATTTACTAGTGTGACTGTTTGATAGTCTGGTACTGATCGCCCCCCGTAAACTATAAATGAGTGACCGCATTTGATTTTTTACTGCTGTATTCTCAGCATGCCGTACTGTGCCTGGTGACACATACTAAATATTTGATAATTCTCTGTTGAATGAGAATAAGGACAGTCTCCTTTAAAAAGCCAGTGATGCCTGGAATAAGTCCTTAAGGAGACATTTCCCCAAATGGAATTTCTCAAGAGAAAGAGGTAGAGAAAGGCTAGGAGAAACTAAGAAAATGCTTTGAGAGCAAGTAGCAAAAAACTGATAAGGAGGCAATTATCACCTGCAATCTAAGTACAGACTTAAGCAAACGGAGCCTTAAGCTGTGCAAATAGCTGGGGAGCCACAGGAAAGGGGCAAGTAATCAGGCCATTAGCTAGAGAAACAAGAGCTAGGTACAGTGAAGAGGATATAATGTTCTTGGAAGTATTTTGTTGTTGTTTGTTTTTTCACAAAATGTTACAACTGAAAAAGACTTTTAATAACACCTACCCAGCAGTCCCCAAGCTGCGGTCGCCATATTCCAGAATCTTAGATTACTGGGAGCTCTTAAACTATGTTCAAAGTTTCTGACAGTCCAGTGAAAGGCATATCTTTCTCTATAATGTGGCTGAATGACTTAACAGAAAGCAAAAGTTCTTTGCATTTGCTCCCAGGCTTATCAACTCCATGAAGTTATGGGTGTACCTTGTTAATTAAAACAAGAAGGTAGATGTAGTTGGTTGGGTGGGTCAATCATTCAGAAATACTGGGTCCAAGAGGAGATATAATACAGTCTGATGACTTTATCCAAAGGCAGCTCTCATCAGCCCCACACCCAGAGTCTATGATCTTTTCAAGAACTCATGAAAATGTTTGAGTGATTGACAGACATAGTTTCTGGCTCCCAAATTAAAAAATAAAATGAAACTGCTAAATCAAAATCAATGCACATTCACCTAAATGCATATAAAACATAACTCTTAATCAACTTCATTAATTCTCTAACAGAAATCATTAACATTTTCATTAAGCTTGAAAAGTATATAATGGTTAGCCAGGAGATTTTGATGTGGGTAGGGGGGATGGTGGGGGAAGGAGAGGTCAAGAGGAATAGCCGCCATTCTGACAAGACTGAGGGCTCCTTGGGAAGAACTAAGGGCCTCTTCCGTGGTTAAGCGAAAGGAGTCCCGTGGTGGAGGTGGTCCAGGGCAGTGGTGACTGGGGACAGCAGTGCATAGGTGAGCAGGGGCTCTAGGGTACCTTGTGAGCTGCTTTCTCCACAGGCAACTTTAGATCTACAGGTGTTGTTATTATTTTGTTTCCTGTTTATTAAATCTCTTTCTAAGGTATTTTGCTAGTACTCTTACTTGGAAAGAGTTTTTGAGTCTGGCCTTGAAGTCAGACAGGCTCAGATTCCCCACTCTGTCTGCAGATTTCAAATTCCCTCATGTTGAGCTCTCCCAGCCTCTGTTTTCTCATCCATCAAATGGATTATTAATACTTGCTTCCAAGGCTGGTGTAAACATATTAAGTAATGTGGGAGCACTTAGCATAAGGCCTGACGTAGAGTAGATAAAATTTTTCCTATCCTAAATATCCAAGTCATTAAAAATAGCATGCATTTTACACATACTGCTTGAGTATGTTCCTCATCCTTTGGTCATTTAAGAAAAGAGTCTTCAAAACTGGGTGTGAAAGTGGAAAGTGAAGTCTGGTATCCACATTTAAAACAGGAAAAGGTATCTATTTACAGATGATATGATATTAAATATGGAAAGCCACAAAAAATTAAGTGAGTTTGGCAAGGTTGAAGGATACAATCTTATACAAAAATAATTTGTATTTCTATACGTGCAGTGAACAATCCGAAGTGAAATTAAGAATCCCACTTACAGTAGCATGTGGTGACCTAAATGGGAAGGAAAAAAGAGTGGATATGTGCATACGTACAATTCACTTTGCTGTACAGCAGAAACTAACACAACATTGTAAAGTAACTGTACTCCAACAAAAATTAATAAAAAGAGGAAAAAAGAACAGAATATATAATTAGGGATATATCATTAGGGATAAATTTTGCATTTCTTCTGTTACAACAGAAGAAATGCAAAATGTACGCTCTAACTACAAACCAGTATTTAAAGAACTAATGACTTCAGGAACACAGCCCTCTTCCACGAAAGAGATTGGAGAGGGCATAGCAGTAGACTCCTAAATCCACTCTACCCCAGGTGAGTGGTGGAAATCAGACTTGAACTTGAGTCAGAATCACTGAAGTGTTTGTTAAAGCACAGATTGCCGGGTCCCACCCCCAGAGTTTCCGATCCTGTATGTTTCCGGTGGGGCTTGAGAACTGGCATTTCTAACAAATCCCCAGTTGATGCTGATGCTACTGGCCTGTAACCACACTTTGAGAACCACTGGTCTATGGTCGCCATTGCCCTGATGTTCATGGGTGATGGAATGGGCATCTGCTCTAAATTTAACCCCAGAAACCTGAAGGGATGTGTGCTGCAAGACGTGACATACCTCACTGGAAAATGAACAGTGCCTCCCCTCCATCCTTTTCCCCAGAGACATTCTGTTTCTAGATATGCAGCCTAGAAACAGCAGAGGCCATCCTGTGACCATCTGTGACCATGAGGGCACACACCTCATCAGGACACCAAGGCTGAGATGACCAGAGCAGGGAACTGGAAGAAATTTGGATCTGTGATGACATATGGCCCAGATGGTACCTGGCCTCGGGCCTGAGCTTCCAGTTATGTGAGAAAATAAATATCTTCATTGTTTTAGCCAGTTTGAGTTGGACATTTCTGCTCATTATAGCCCAAAATATCCTAATTAATATAGAAATGCCAGAGGGCATGAAACCTATAAAGGGAACAGAAATATTTTAGGTAGAAAAAAAACCCATCACATGCAAACAAGAGGACATGTTAGACCTGTGTGAAGCAAGAGGATACAGTAAAGCCCAGATCTAACTAAGTGGGAGAAAGCAAGGAGGCAAAGGCCAGTAGCAAATTAGAAAAACAAAACTTTTTTCAAGTGGCAGAAACGAAACAATCCAAACCAAAAACTGGACCATAAAACTCTACATTGAACGTTTACACTTTTGCAATTCCATCTGTTTTAATGTGTTTTAAACCCTCAGGCAGAAGCTCTGTCTTCCCCCCTCTGCCTTCCCAGACCACCCTGGTAATAAATTACTCAACTCTGCTTCCACCTTAATAAAGAAAATTAGACTTCCCCATTTCTCTCCTCAGCCAGGAGCTTCCCCTCCTGATAATGGGTAAGACATGGAGCCCTAACTTCTCTTAAATGCGCCAAGGTCCTGAACCCTCCCTGATTATGAAGAGAAACATCAAATTGTCAAACTCACCTAGGTAACCAGGGCACAGCCTTGAGGTTAAAAACAGTAGTTGTCAGAATCAATTTTAAAATTCACTAGGAGCCGCTGTCAGACAAATGAAGTGGTGATGATGAACTGATTCAGATAAGAAGTGATGGAAGTCAAGGAGCTGGTCTCAGCACCGATTGGACTCTGGCACTGGAGCAGCCAGCCACACACATGGCCACGTGCTCCCTGGGAATCAGCAAGCCGTCAGGGCTGCGTTGGGATCGAACAATTAGATAAGATCCAGATCTCAGTTGGATTAGTCAAAGGCTTTGCAGAGTCTTCAGCTGTGGCCACACGCCCCTTCTTCCCTAGGTCCAAGACAGGAGATCTATCACTCAGTATTTTGCTGTCTAAATCCAAGGCAAAAATGAGCAACTTCTCAGCAAAATTTAAAATAATCCAGCTCCTTCACACTATGAACAAATGACACTTGCCAGGGTAAATAGGGACATCGAATCCCAGGAACAGTAGGCTCTGTCCCATGTGCTTGTAAGAAAAAAAAAAAAAGGTAGTTGTGCCTTCATTAAGGACTGACTTAATGAGATCCAGCTTTCAGGTGACCAGAGGCCATCCCAGGTGTGGGCACAAATTCATGATACTGTAATATTATCGGCTTTCACATGCTCTGTTTATTTGCTACATAAATCTTGCTGTGTAGTGGGATTTGCTAGAAACACTATTGGCATCTTATTATGAATACAACTCAACACTTCTGACCTCCTATTCCTATAATTATTCCATAACTGCCTTGAGAATTATCATATGATATTTTGGCATATCTATGAATGTAAAACAACATTGTCCTATGCAGTGAGGATATAAAATAAAGATACTTATTTTTAAAATGTCTGGGAAAAATTAAGTTTCTGCCCGCTTGGACCTGATAAAGACCAGAATTGAAAAAGAAGAATAATTTATATATCCCAATATGAAATGCATTAATAAGTATACTATCTTTATGTTACATCATATATATAATTAATAGTGATTTTTCTATTTGGTAGGATAAGAGGTGATAATAGGGGATACATTTTTCTATACTTTCCGTGACTCCTTCCTCTCCTTTCAACTTTTCCCAAATGATTCAGATATTTCTTGGTAAAAAAAAAAAATGAAATAGCATTATCTTGAAAAAGAAAAGTGTTCTTTGGAACAGAAAAATTCATATTTCTATTTAGATCCATTTTTTCTTTTCATTTTTCGTTTCCCTCATCTATCTTCCAGTATCTGTAAATACGTAAATGTGTAATCCAAACTCTCAGTCTTTTAAAGGTATTGTCCGTATTTATCATACAAAACTATCTATCAAAATGAAACATCATTTAATATTTTTCACATATAATTTAAATACTTACCCACACTAGAAGAAGCTCATTTGCTTATTTCTATAAAATAATACATTTTTCTATCACTTTATATTCAAAGTTGTAAAGAACAATAATTTAACTGATGATAAAAAGCCAAAACCAGGGAGTTTTGAGTCTTAGCACTCAACACACCCCCTAAGTGGGAACCTGCGTTTGGAAGTAGCTCCAGCCACAGCTATTAGGGGAAATCTCAAAAGACAGGTGGAATGTGATTACTAGAGAATGATACAGGTCTAGTAAAAATAATCAGTGGATTTTCCAGGAAACATAGAATAGATTAACAGGGGACTCTGGGAAGAGGCAATGGGTAGTTGTCTGATGGGTGGATGGTTGACATTCAGGACATCTCAGAGAGAACTTCCAAGAAGAGAGAAAGACTTCAGTCTCTGAGGAACTGGAGAAGTTGACAGGGGACCAAGAGAGACGATCCCTGACTGATGACATGGACATGAAATTTGAATGTACTGCAACATAAAGCAGGAATGCAAGTGGTAGGGAATCTGCACAGTATGCTTCATTCTTGCTCACAATCACCCTTCATCCAGACTCCTGTCCCTCAAACGCAGCACATTTGGAAGGAGAGACGTACCGTTAGAATCGAGCCCTGGAGATATTTATCAATTCAAGAGCAGTATCTACTGAAATGACAGCAGGAAAACTATGACTGTCTCTGTGGAATTTCCATTTTTCCTCTTCACCAGTACTATGAGGATTGGGGGCTGAGGACCGTCTACACTCCAGAGCAGCAACAGACACTTGGTTAAGAAGCACACAATAAATCTGAAATTTTCAGCCTTTTTATCCCAGCTCCAGCTCGTTACTGAAAGCTGCATGTCCACTATAGACTTACAGCATCTGTTATAGCTCCCTTCTTGTGTAACTTTAGAGAGCATTTGACTGACAAAATTGACTCAGAAACAATGAGACCTTAGGAAATTCTCAACACTAGTCTCTGTGCTATTTATAAATAAAAACTGGGGGACAAGGTGGTACCCATGCAGCAGTACTATACGATGAATTGAAACTGGGCAACCCATAGCCAGAGGGGCTCTGAGCAGATCTGCTTCCTTAGACTAATTTTGATACTGTTGCAAAGATTATCTTCCTAAAATAAGTCCCCATCATACCACTGCCCAAAACTCCAGTAACTGTCCATTGCTTATAGACTAGAACTGAAACTCTGTAGGCAAGTTTTAATACAATTCAAGGTGTAGCCACTATCTACCTTTGGAGACCAGTCCACTATTCTTCTAATCATCACACACTACATCCCCCCAGGGACCTTCTGCCTTTCCTTATCAAAGGCTTTTGTCACTCATGGAAATCCTCTTCATCTTTTAATGTCAGCTCTAAGCCGTACCAGTCACCAGTTATTTCGCTTTATCTTCAAATACATACCCACCCACTCAGGCACGTACATAACCTACTGTGATATTTAAGTGTAACCAAAGCCCCAGGATTATTTTTTCCTTTCGAATTATGAGAAAGAGCTATGTAAGTAAAAAGGTTATTTAATGGAAATAGGGTATTGAATAGTTAGACAAATTTGTCAACTGCTTTAGATAGTTGATAAATTGTCAATCGTGGAATTTATCAAAATTAAAAAAAAATTTTAGTATATCATTTCAGTTTTTTGAAATAGAATTTGCATGGCAAAAGGATGTGTTACATTATGTAAATAAGCAACGCTTTAATTTAAACTTTATTCCCACATTTTTTACCATTAGCCAGAAACCAAGCTATAAATATTAAATGTCTCGTTCATCATAGTTGAAAATATATGATCATATATGCAAAATGTAGAAGGAGAGAAGTTTTATTATACAAGTTTTCAGTGTGTTTTCCTAAGGTTATATGCAAAGTCTCAGGGAATAAGAAGCTGTTATAAGACGGCAATTACAAGCAAATGGGAACAAATTGGTTAAGCTGGTAGGTGAATTTATCCAACTCCAATAATAGCATTAACAAAATTAGAGGGCTAGTTTTCAAATGGAGCTAATCATTAAGAGGGAAAACTAAGAATAATGATCCTTAGTTAATGATTTTGTTCAAAGTTTAGGCTCAGCGAATTTTATACTTAGTGTGGGACTGTCTCTGCTTCCCCAGAGACAAATAAAACTGCTGGAAAAATACACAGTTCAGTCAATCAATACTTTGGGTGATGATACCAACCAGTCACTAAGAACAATTGTGTGACTGAGTTTCCTGGATATTTAAGCATTGATTAATCTTTCAAAAGTTTATTTGAGTTTCTAGCTACGTAAATTGGATTTTTCTTCTAGACATTCAATTTTCTTTTTTAGTTTTATGAGCAAAATAGCCTGCTTCTATTGAAGTAAAATCTAAAATTTACAAAGTGAGTTGGAATGCTAAACTTTGGAGATATATTTTTGACAACTTGTATCCATTAATGTTTTGCAATTTTCCTACATTTGAAAAATGTTTTATCCTTATACCTTAAAATCTCATTCTAACTTTTAGTTGTCTACTCTGAGTAGCGCATTGAATTTGGAATTGCAGATTTTTATATGTATGAGGATAGAGGGCTAAAGAACATTTCTCGTCCAAATAATCAGACTTTAAAAGTTACTGTAGGGTTTCCCTGGTGGCGCAGTGGTTGAGAGTCCGCCTGCCGATGCAGGGGACACGGGTTCGTGCCCTGGTCCGGGAAGATCCCACATGCCGCGGAGCGGCTGGGCTCGTGAGCCATGGCTGCTGAGCCTGCGCGTCCGAAGCCTGTGCTCCGCAACGGGAGAGGCCACAACAGTGAGAGGCCCGCGTACCGCAAAAAAAAAAAAAAAAAAAAGTTACTGTAACTGCACTTGTAATGACACATGGACCAGGTTTTGCATAACATAATATTCAAAAGAGTAGCGCAAGAAATTAAAATAGAACTGAATTGAGTCTTGAATTGAGTCTCTTACATGAAAGAGGTGCTGATTCATTATACATAGTGGTACTTCTCAAAAGTTTCCGTCCTCTCTCTCCTCCCTTCTCTTCTCTTGTACCTTGTGGCTGCTTGAGAGTTTCTCATGCACCAAACCTCCAAAACTTTCTCCCCATAAACACTACATAACCCTTCTGTCTGTCCCTTTGTTTCTCTTGGTTCTTTATTTAATGAGCTCTCCATCTCTTCTCCAGATTCAAAATCACAAAGAGTGTTCACATTGTTCTGACAAAGACAGAACTCTTCTGAGAGAGAAAGCAAAGGGAAGAAACTAACTGATCAAAGAAAGATTTTCTTCCTTTCTTTATTTTCTTTAAAGCAAACAGAGTGAGTGATTTCAGGAGAGGAAGAGGAAAAAGACCTGGAAAAACCCAAAATTAATAAAGTGTGTCTTTGTTGAGACTTTCCTGGTGGTCCAGTGGCTAAGGCTCCGTGCTGCCAATGCAGGGAGGCCCGGGTTCGATCCCTGGTCAGGGAACTAGATCCCACAAGCCACAGCTAAGAGTTTGCATGCCGCAGCTAGAAGATCCCACATGCACAAACGAAGACCTGGTGCACCCAAATAAATTAATTAATTAAATTCTGTCTTTGTTTTACAAACTTCAATGATTCAAGAGAAATGGAAGTCCATGTTTATTTTCATGGTCATAATTTATTTTCTTCCTTAAAATATTCATTTATGTTACTAAGACCCCAAATGATGTCTCCATTTCAGATATGATTAGTAAAAGAAAAAAAAAGAAAGAAGAAAGAGAAAGGAGGGAAGTGAAGAGAAGAGAAACCTTGAGGTAGTTAAACCTCATCCCCATGTGTTACTGGAACATGACAGTTCCTTTGCTAAAATGACTAGCAATGGTTCTTTTATTCACTTAACTATTTCTTGAGTTCTTGGCTGCCTACAGAGTAGGCATCCTGCTGCCTGAGATTCAAATGCTGGACGAATTCCATTTTTCTTCAAGGGAAGCAAGATAAAAGCACAGAATAGAAGGATGACATATTCTAGATAATCTATGGATATAACTATTTGTCCTAATATGGTTCCTCTGCCCCTTGCTTCACCTTAGTTGACAAAATTAGATTTGAGAGATTATGGAAAGTACATGTCTCAAAGCACAATCAATCATTTTTCGAAGTTTAAATAAACAGTCAAAATCAGTAGCTTAGCCAAAGATGCTGCTTATTCTGTAGAGATAATCTACCCAAGTCAGTAACCAGTACAGTTTTGAGACCAGCTTAATGACATATTCCAAGAATCACCCTTTATATGCTGAGTTAATGCTTCTCAGTAGCATCTCTGGCCTGAACGAAATTCGACTTTAACAATAGCCTAAGGAGAAGGTCTTCATTAAAGCTGATTTGTTACCACACAGGACACTAAAGTAACAACTTCTGATATAAATTTCTACCCGTGAAAAGAGGTCAAAGAGCCTGTACCAATGAGGTTAGCAGAAGGCAGGAAGTTTTGCCTCTGTGCACCTATCAGACGCACAACCCCTTTCTCAGACACCATGAAGAATCACAGCAATGCCATGACTACATATTCCAGTATATTCAGTCCTGCTACCGTGATTTAAAAGACCACCTTGGAGGGGTGTGGAATTTAATTACAGTACATGTAATGAAGCATTTTTGTTGCGTACTCAGCGCAGTGCCTGGCTCTTAATAGGTGCGCTGTACATAGTCGTTGTGATGGTGGATGTAGGGGTGAGGCAGTAGTTATTAGCTTTTAAAATGATAATAGTTATTCAAAGTCTGATAGAAAGAAAAATTTAAATGTCACGTTATGTTGTTCAAGGAGCATTTCACAAAGTATGCCCTCAAGGTTTATTAAAATAAATTTTATTCTCATTCCCTTGCATCAGGTAGTGTTGACAAGGGATCAGTAAAACCTAGAAATCATGTAATAGTCAGAGTTCAGGGTAATGAGCCTCTGGCTTCTTTGTACTTGTTAAAGGAGTGCTTATAAACAGCCATGTGAGAGCAAGAAGAACACTAATCCTAATGGTTACAGTAATTTATTGCCTTGAAGTCTGTTAGTGACCAGCAGTTGATGATTTAAAGAAATCTGTAACACAAAAGGCCACCTGGCTTAATTCACCAAAGGCATCTATATACTCCCATGTAAGGAGTCCAAGATTTTTCAACAGGTCTTATTGATTGTAAATGATCATGTGCAAGGATGAACTTGAATTGGGGCAACCCCACTTCATGGGCTCTTTGTTTGGTCTTACACCTTTGTGGAAACCATCTCAGCCCCATGCAGATTATTTGCAACATGGATTACCACCACCATTGTTTTTCTGACGGTGGGTTTCCAATGATCTCGGTTGGGTTGTAAGAGTTTGTAAAGAGGGACCTGACTGAGCCCTTAACCTTGTGATTCAGCATCTTGAAGGGAGCAGTGAGGCTGAACCAGTGGTGCCACCTGTCCCCGAAGAAGGAGTTTAGCAGAGACTGATCAGTGAACAAGGGGAATCATGGCCGAGAGGCAGCCGAGAGCAGAGGGACCGAGCACCGTGAGATACTGGGACCACAATTAGGCACTGGCTGTTTCCACTGTCTTGTTATATGAACTTGAGAGAATCACTTACTCTTTTCTATACCTCAGTTTACTCATCTTTACAATAAAGGGAAAGGGCTAGAGAAGGTGTCTCTAAGGTGAATTCAAGACAAAGAATTCCGAGCTTCTCTTCATCATTCATATGGCCATTTTCCAATTATTTTTACACTGTCTGTGTATGCACTCAGTTGCAGAATTGGCCAACAACAGAACACGTTTGACTTCTATCACATTAGCAGGACTAATGATTCCGCTTTTCAAAGAGAGACGAATACCCTTTATACAGACTGATAACTGCTATACTTCACCTCATCACGTTCAAGATAATCACCAACAGTACCTTACAATCCAGTACGTTAAAAAAAAAAAAGCGTGGAGTCCCAGCTATGCATCACGCATTGTGTTAAGCACTGGGGCATAGCTTTGGCTAAAACAGACACAGTTGCTGTCCTTAATGAAACTTTGAGTGGGGGGAGGGCGGGATGGCAGACATTAAACAACTAATCACACAAATGAATATTACAGTTGAGACCACTTCTGTGAGGGAACAGTCCAGGGTGCTATGTGAGTATATCCAAGGGGAATCTAATCTCACCCAAAGGGACAGGAGTACTTTAACGTGAATAAACTTATCTAAAGCTTAACATCAAATATTGATGTGATAGTATGATTGTCCAAGAAGTTGTTAATCATTATCTGAACAATATTCTATATTTTATCAACAAAGAATGCTACATACTTACAGAAAAAATCCACTGTTCAGGATCGAGTAAAAATAATCTTATTCTTTTTTTATTGGGCTCCCCTGGTGGCGCAGTGGTGGAGAGTCCGCCTGCCGATGCAGGGGACGCGGGTTCGTGCCCCGGTCTGGGGGGATTCCACGTGCCGCGGAGCGGCTGGGCCCGTGAGCCATGGCCGCTGGGCCTGCGCTTCCGGAGCCTGTGCTCCGCAATGGGAGAGACCACAGCAGTGAGAGGCCCGCGTACCGCAAAAAAAAAAAAAATAATCTTATTCTTTTTTTATGCTTGAGGGTAGTCATTTCCAAAAATTAGTGCCACTGGACAAAAGTAGACTGAATCCCCAAAGAGGGAAAAATCATAGCCATTGTTTCTCAAGCAGTAATCATCACACACTTTGCTCTAGCAAATAAATGTATGATCTGTACTATAAATTACTAACACTTTTCCTCAAATTCACTTATAAGATGCTTACTTAGGGTCATCCTAAACAAAGATATGTATAAATCAGTACAAAAGTTTTACTATGCTAATTAGATTGTTTAATTGACTTTTAAAATGAATACATATTGGGGGAGGGATAAATTGGGAGATTGGGATTGACAGAGACACACCACTATATATAAAATAGATAACTAATAAGAATCAGCTGTGTAGCACAGGGAACTCTACTCAATACTCTGTAATGGCCTATATGGGAAAAGAATCTAAACAAAAA
The DNA here is from genome assembly GCF_964374135.1 of Grampus griseus. NCBI lineage: Eukaryota > Metazoa > Chordata > Mammalia > Artiodactyla > Delphinidae > Grampus > Grampus griseus. The sequence continues at coordinate 43,510,392 of NC_139006.1, read as the reverse complement.
AAAGAGTGGATATATGTACATGTATAACTGATTCACTTTGCTGTACACCTGAAACTAACACAACACTGTTAATCAACTATACTCCAATAAAAAATTTTTTAAAAATGAATACATATCTATGCAAGTAAAACTTGGTCATCTATCTCCTAACACTATCTTGAGTACCAGACTTTAAGAAACACTGATCATAACCTGTGGCTCCACATACAGACACAAACTGTAATGTTGGAAAAAATTTTCAATGAATGTGAAGGATGCACAAGCCTAGTTACAACTCAACATCTGTGCCTTTCAGCAGAGGTTTCTTAAATGTCCCTCCTGAAGCATTTGTGATTTCTAATAGATTCTAATTTAATCAATAAGTAATTATGAAGAACCAACTGTGTAGTATGATTTCTAAATATAGTGATATCCTCACTAAATATTTGGAAATTTAGAGCTATTTTGATTTGACATGAAGACTAAGAGCATTTTATACCTTCAGTCTAAGAATGTCTACACCTAATATAATTTTGCAGTAATACGCCGGAATATAGAGTTTCTCAGAAAGGTGATTCAAAGCAATGGCAGTGAAAAACCTTGGGAATTCTGAGAGCAGAAATGTCATTTATAATGGTTATCACCTGTGTGATGAAAGCATAGGTATTTAAGAAGAGGGTGTTTAAAGCCAGAACAAGAATTTATTTTTTTACCTCTGTGGAAGTGTTAGTTTCACTCTATGATATTCAAAAATAATTATTCATGTAAAGTAAGATAATTTCTTGAACTTTCAGTACCATTTCCCCATTTCTCTGAAAAACTTAATTATGCTTTAGCTCTATCTCCCAAATACTGTAACTAGAAATAATTTTTTTTGAGTCACAAATTTTGTGGGATATTTTATATCTTACACAGTGATGTACTTGGGGTTTAACAATATTTTAGAGATTAGTGTTTTCTAGTTACTTGAAAGCAAGGAAAATCAATTATATTTGTCTTTTCAGCGTTTTGGGTTCCTGCATTAATAAATCACCAGAGATTAGGGCATGTAGAACAAGCGTTTATCTGTGTCTGGGAACCAAGTTTTCCCCTAGTTCTCTTGACAAGTGTGTGAACGATTCTTAAAAGAGGTGAATTAAAGCAAGCAGTGTGCCTCACAGATAGAAAAATATACCTGACTTGGCTGCTAAAGGTTACCTACAGCAGTCTCCTTTGTACCAACCAACGGGAGATGCTAAAGTCAATTAGAATGAATCCTGGACTATGGCAAGGGATTGGGTGTATTTGTTGCTGTTAAACCTCCATAACTTGGGTCTGAATGATGTACCCTGGTTTCTTCCTGTTCATTTTAGCTGAAATGATTTAAAATCTAAAATTGTGGGAAAGATATTTGAGGCTGCCATATTGATTTCCTTAACATGTTTTGATTTCACATTTATTGCCTGTAGGATATAAACACCAGGAATTTCACTCATGAATGAATTCCGTTCAGCTTAATTTTAGTTAAAAGATTGTTCTATTGGCATTTATGTCAGACTTGAGAATCATGAAAAATATTAGAACAGGCATTGCTTTTCCTTCAGAGTAGCTCTTGTTTCTTAAGTGTAAATACGTGGTACATATTTGAAAGCTCCTGGTCCCACTATTTATCCAATGCTTATTCAGTGCTGGAACACCAAGAATTGCTAATTTCATATGGCCCTTAAAGTTGTGAGTTAGTAACCTTTATGTTAAAGGAAATCCACCCCCCAAATTTATTTTATAATGTAAATTAACCTCTATATTTACTGTAGTAGATAGATTGCAGATCTTAGAAATAGAAAACCTGGGTTTTAGTTGTGCTGTAAAAATTGTACAAATCACTTCATCTTACCGGGATGCACTTATCCTGTCAGGCACCGTGGTATATGGAGACAATCATGGGCTTTATATCAGAAAACAGAGGTGTGAGTCCTGTCTTAGATACTTGCTAGCTGTGTGACCTTTGGTGAGCCACCTAACCTCTCTTAGCCTCATTTTACTCATTTGTAAATTTGCAGTTGTAGCTTGGATTTCATTGCGTTGTCATGAAGGTTAACTGAAATTTCAAAATTTCAAGCATTGTGTCTGGCCCATAGTATAGATGTATGACTTGGTAGGTCCCTTCTGCCTATTCCTTTATCTCTAACTTCCTGAAATGCATATCTGGCATAGTTAAAATGAAATGTCATCTGTAATGTCCACTGCTTACATTCTGTATAAATACACATCGAGTTTGGTAATTGCAATCATTGTTGCTTTTGTTGTGGTCATCCATTTACAATGCTTGGTGTCCATCTGTTTATCTCTTGTAAAAATAAAATACAGTGTGTGTGTGTGAAAAAAAAAAAAGAAGAAGAAATAAATAAATACACATCGATACCAAGATAAACGTACCCGTAAGAGGAGATTGCTAAACCTACTCAACAATTTCATAGTGGAAACTGAGAACTCAGTCATAGGCATTTTGGGGCTGTCACTTTAATGTCACCACCTGGCAGATGAGGCTTCTAAATTTTTCTCATGTCAGTATTTATTATGAATCTTGGAATATAAGAAGGGTCTTGTTTGACATATATATATTAAAGTGATAATAGCTGGAAATGGAGTACAGATGGTTATAACTCAGTATATTAACAACATGCGAAATGAAACAAACTAAAAATAAATGAGAGTAAAGATTTTCCTTGAATAAGATTTTCTGTTTTCTTTACCGAGTGTTCAGGAATTTTGTCCTCTGCTCCACACCCCACAGTGGATGTGACGAGATGGCCCAGCTCTGTCAAGGGGCCTCAGTTTTTGATGATTGTGTCTGTCCCCACCACCACTTCATTCTATCTTCTAGAGCAAATAAGACTTTTTCACTATGTATATATAGTGCCCTATAAAAATGGGAATAAAAAGTATTTTCCATAGCATCCCTTAATTCTCCCAGTGTGAAAATAAATTCCATTATGTGCTTAACCTAAAACCTACATGCTTCCATATAAGCTTCTTTACCTTTGATTCTGACTTAGCATGAAGAGAAAGAGTAAAGGCATTAGTCTTTTCATGTTTGAAGAGCATTATTTAATCATGTCACAATCTCTTTGATCAAAGAAACACAAAAGAGAGAAAAGAGGAAGAAGGTCTTCTTTAACAATTATATGGAACATTGATGTGTTGCAAATAGCATGAAGTTGGAAACTGGAAAATGAACCAGACTATTAACTGATATATTTTAATATCAAGTAAAATAATGACACTTTATTGCAAACAGTGACTAAAGAGTAGCCTCTTCTCATCTTCGTGTACAGAGGTTCTCAAGGGCTTACTGGTACAGCCATCAGCCCACTGTCCAAGGCATTAGAATTCAGGAGGATCCTGAACCACAGTGCCAGGTCTGGGAGACCCTGTCTGGCAGTTCCTCCCTGTAGCAGCTTTGGAAACCTATGCATCTCAAAGATGGCATTCAATTTAGGAGCAACTTGCAGAGGTAGCTCCCTTCTATTCCTAATGGAAGTTTCCCAGCCTATAGGCATTTAAAAAAGTGATAAAAGCTGGAAGTGGAGTACAGATGGTCGTAACTCAGTGTATTAGCCACCTGGGAAGTCAAATGGGTGAGGGACAAAAGTGTAAATTATGGGTAAATGTCACTCAGATGGAAAGAAGACATTTCTCAGGAGCTTGTGTCCTTTAGCTTTGCCCAGTAGACCTTCCTTTTCAACCTCTTCATTGCTAATATGGTTCTCCTGTCTCCATATGTAAATTCTTCCCTGCTTTCATTTACTGTGGAGTCCAAAACTTTGTACACAGTAGTCTGCAAGATCCTGGGTATCACATATTCTGAGATGATGGGGGAATCATCACTCTTATAAAGTGGGAGCCTATAGTGTAATATTATACTTAAAGGACACAAGTAAGTTTCCAAAAGCTTCCCAGGTCTTTGAAAACGAGCATTTGTCCTTTGAAGAGTCACCAAGTGGGAGGAATTGAAGAGCTGAAGAATCTCTAACATGATTGTCCTGTGATACCTGAAATTGTCAGGAGATTGCCCAGTAACACAAAGATCGCTTTGGGCTCTATCTGGGACCAACCAAGGCATTGATAGGCTGCCATCCCCTCCCCCACAGAGTCTTTTTTCACAAATGCCATTCCCTAGGGACTGCTGTGTACATTAGATTCCTTGGGAAAATAGTTGCTAGTAAAGTTATCTGGTTAGTAATTATTAGCTAATAATATTATTAGATACTCATGGTTTTTCCCAAAAGTCATTGTGGGATAATGTCCCTAGCAATTTAGTGGAGTCTTGGGAGCAGGGGAGAGGGGGAGGGCAGGCACATATGAGGATATATTCACTATAAGTCATGGTTCTGCACATTTCAAATTCTTATACATTTGCAAAGCAGCATCTATTAAGAATATTGAAGTGAAATGTGCCTAGTACACTTTCCTTATAAAAAGGAGGCACTCAGTAAATATTAAGAATGAATGATTGCGTGACTTGCCCCGTTCTGCTATTGGAGAAACCAACCAAAAGGGCAAGGCCACTCAACAGAAAGGCAAAGAAGCTCATTTAGAAAGGTGATTTTGCCAGTGTTTCTGCGAACGTTGGGTCCAGATGAGAAGTGAAAGTGGCAGATACTGACAGCGGGGCATGACAAGATGGAAAAAAAGCTTCCTGACACCTTCTTGAAGCATTTTTTTCTCCTTTTCCTACTAGCTCCATGCTGACATTTCTGATGTCAATGAACATAAATTTTTAGAATAGCCTCTGGGGAAGAGAATAGAGGCCTATCCAAGAAAGCTGACTTTCAGATATCCCAGTAACTGTTCTGCTGTTTTATTATGGCAGGAGTAGAAAGTGTGGAGGGCTCCCACCCTCTTTATAGACTTACTTTCAAGACAGTGTAACACACACTTCCATTCCTGCTTCATATAATAGACATGCTCTCCATGAATCACTTTTTGAGGGTCTGTTTCTATTCCATTTAAACCTTTACAGAAACTTTAAGAGACTGACCAGCTCATTTTAAGAGCCCTTACATTCTGGTTAAGCAAGACTCCAACTCTCATATTCTTGCACCTTCCCTTTCTTTACAGAGATCCTTGCAGAAACTCATTAGAACTTTATCTTCCTCACCTGAGTATTGATTAAGACTTTGAATCTCTGCAATTGTATAAAGTATACACCCTTTATCCAATTTTAGGCTTCTTCAGAGCTTCCCATCAGGAAACAAGTCAGAAATTACTTACTTTTTTTTTAAGTAATTGTCCCATGTATTAAAAACACTGTGTTTCAGGATGTGGTTCAGTTTAATATAAGGCACACTAGCTCTAGAGTCTGACGGGCTGGATTCAGATCCTAGTTTTGCTGCTTAATAGCTCTGTGACCTTGGGCAAATTATGTAATCATTTTAACCCTCGGTTTTCTTATGTGTTAGAAAGCTCTTTCAGTTACTGTGAGAATTCAATGAGGTGATACTTATGAAGGGCCAGGCATAAAGAAAGGACTCAATAAGGGATACTATTATTCTTAGATTTTCTTGGGTAGTTTTAGGGAATTCCAAATCAATTTGCTAAAAACCATTTCTCCCAAGTTAATTGGTAAGGGCCAGTTCACCAAATTTTCAGTCCAAGAAAAATTTGCTTTAAAGCGTTATACAGGTATTTCAAACCAGGTCCGGGACGAGTTGATACAGCCAGAGGCAGGAGTTGAAGCAAATGTAAGAGCTGATAAAAGAACACAGGTGCGGTGGGGACACATGAGACCAGAGGCAGAAGTTCCAGAAATTCTAGACATCTGAATTTTGAAACATGCCAAATGGATAGTAGCTAAACCCAGCTGATAAGCCAGTGGGAAAAGAGGTTAAAGAGACGTGATGAAATTAATGTTTGGAAAAATACTGGCAAATTAGTTATTCAACAGGTTGATGTTTGGTGAATTGGCTTTGTGTAAATTAGTCATTTAGCGAATTGGCCTGCTTTTCTTTGAGGCCTAGTTTTCTAACAGAGCGGAACGCACATTTTCAGTCTAATGTGTCTTTAAAAAACTTATTTATCCTGGAAATAAAAAATAATTTATCTCAGAAAAATGCATCTCCAGAGACAATGGAATCGTGAGTTAGTGCATGTATGTATATCAACCGTGTGATATAAAAATAAATGTTTCACGCCACCCGGAGTTTGCCTGTGCCTGGTCTCTCTCAGAATGTGTCTTGAACAATTCATGACAAATAAGTTATAACTGATGTCAAATTCTAATCATGCATCACAAGTTCGTCACAATTCTGCATGTGAGGGTGAGCGGTAAATAGAAAGAATACCGCATTACTTCTTTTCCAGTATCTATTTAAATAAGCTTAACGCTGACCTAAGCGGGAGCTGATGAGTATATAGAGCTATCATTCTTCAGATTCAATTTAACACCTCTCCTTGAAGCTATCTCTTCATACCGGTTCTACATTTCTCTCAGAAGCCTTCATCACCATTTGGGTTGCAAATGAGCAATACCATATGATTTAACAACCTTTTTAACATTTGATCCAATATACCTACAAAAGAAGCATGATATTGTTTCACCCTGAAAAATATCTATTCCCTAAAAGGTATGTGAAAACCTCCTGGTTCCTAGAGGGATTTAAGCAACAAATTGCACACAGCACACACAATAAGCATTTAGAGAAAATTCTCTAGAGCTTGAGTGCCCTTTCGACTGGACATATCAAAGCCTAAATGTGTTCCTCTTACACTGTCATCTTGCTCCCTCAAGCAGAAAGGCTCCTGAGGTTGTCTTTTCTCTGTAAATTGCTAAAAACTTCAAGTAAATGACAGTAGGAGCCAGCTGGGAAAAGCTTTTGAAATTTTTGCCCAAAAGTTTTTCTTAGAAACTGGCTTGCTTTGAAAAATTAATCCCAGCTCCTGAATAGTGTAATTCACCCATTAATTGTATTTTTCAGTTTTATTGTCATTCACAGGATTGAGGCAGGGTAAGTGCCACACTGAGGACAGGGAAATCAGCTAAAGGGGTTAATGGGCCAGTTGGATGGTTATTGCCACAGAACATGCTTGGAAAGATAGAGGCATGGCTGGAAAGGAGATTGCACTTACCCGGGTGCGGTAGGAACACAATCTGCGCATTGTATGTTTTTCCATCCAATATTTTCCTTAATGTAAATCGATGCTAGATCTGAGAATTATCTGCTAGTAGGACAACTTACTGAAGTTAATAAATCGTCATTTCTTTCATGCTTAACCGTAAAATATAAACATTTTGATGAGTTTTTCAAGTATCTATTATTATGACTATACCCAAAAGCAAATTTTCATTACATATTCAAATATGTGAACGTCCTTTGTCTTAAGTCTTTTGAAATCCTGGTCTATGAGATGTGTTAGTATTTAACATATTTTTTGAGATCCACTTTTAAGGGAAACTTGGTAGATCTTTTGTTAGAGCTACATTTCTAGTAACTTAAGAACTGATTACCCCCGGGAGGGAGCATTCGGACTGGCTGATAAACACGTTGCAGGTGACTTTCGGATTAAATCTCATCCTGGGACAGAAAGCTCCTGTTTATATTTTTAATTAAGTGCAGGCTTCTGTCCTTTATATGAACCTGAGCGGTATCATGTAGCAGGAAGTTTCAACTGAGCAGCGTCCAGAGTATTTTTCACACAGTTCCACTCTGCAGACAAGACAGAGAATTAACACAAGGTGTGATTTAGCCTGTGGCCTGTGCATAGTGTCTTTAAACTCCTTTGTGGCATTTTTTTTCATTCCAGGACCTTAGGCAAACAGGAGAAACTAGATAAAATATTAAGAAAAGCAATACCACCACGCCCGAATATCGTTCATTTATTACTCTCTTGATGAACATACTAAGTGTGAGCAGCAGAATCCAGCACCTGGGAGACATAGAGGTGCAAAGATAAAGCCCCCGCCCTCGAAAGTGTATCATCCAGGAGCGTGGGCAAGTCCAACACCCTCCTCACAGAAGTACACACACTGCTTTGTGCCGTCTAGCGGCTCAGAGATGGAAGGAATCACTCTCTTACCATCAGAGGATCAGTCCTCTGAGAAAAATTGCTCTGTCCTTCATCTGCTGTTGATTTCTTTTAAAAGGGCCCTTTTAGCTGAATCCCTCAGAATACACTCACTGTCTGGCTCTGATTCCTTTCTCTTCCCTTTTTTTCTTTCTGACAGTCTTTCTCTTCAAGCCACCCTTCTGGCTCATACTTAACTCCTAAGGAGGCTAATTCCAAACACTACCCCGATTTTTCTCCTAAATTCCACCTCGTCATTTCCTGGTTATCTCAGTCAGCTGTTGCCTTAAACTCTTCAGATTCATGGAGCTGAGAAAAAAGTCACGATCACTGCACACCGAACCTCCACCTCCCCGCCTTTGTGTATTATTTCTGTTATGGCCATGACTGTCTTTCTGCTCATCCAGGCTTCCGAGTGGAGCTTCATCCTAGACTTTTTTTCTCCCAACTTCCGTCCCCTCCCGCTTCTCCATCAGTCAGTTGAAAAGGCCCTCTTTACCCAGCTCCAGTATGTAGCTGACCTTCCCACTGCACGAGACATCCTCGCTGCCCAAAAGGAGGTAGTCAGTCATCATGCCCTCCGTGCGCAGTGCCCGCCCCCACTAATTCATTTATCAAATATTTCTTGGGTGTCTATTATATGCAAATCATCACGATGCGTTGAGGATACAAAAATGAAAAAAGAAACTGGAAGAGTTTCTTAGAAGACAAGAATTCTTTCTAGTGAGAGAGGCAATTAATTAAACTTTTTTTTTTTAATCTTCCCGGACCGCGGCACAAACCCATGTCCCCTGCATTGGCAGGCAGACTCTCAACCACTGCGCCACCAGGGAAGCCCTAGATTACAGGTTTTAAGGGTAGAGAACATGCCTCGGTGTCTTTGAACTCACTCTAACACTTGTACCCAGGTTAATTTTGTGGTAGGCTAAACAATGGCCCCAAAGATGTCCAGAACCAGTGAATATGCTACCTTACATGGCAAAAAAGACTTTACAGATGTGACCTTGAGCTGGGGAGATCATTCTGGATTATCCAGTTAATTTGTGATTACCCTGATAATCACAAAGCTCTTCATAAGAGGGAGGCAGGAGGGTCAGAGTCAGAGGAGATGTAGGGACAGGAGCAGAAGTCAGAGCAATGTGACTTTTAACTGTGAAGATGAAGGAGGGTCTACGAGCCAAGGAATGTAGGCAGGCACTGGAAGCTTCAAAAGGCCTGGATTCTCCCTGAGAACCTTTAGAAGCCATGCAACTCTGCCTGCACATTTTAGATCTCAGAACCGTAAGATAATAAATTTGTGTTGTTTTAAGCTACCGAGTTTGTGATAGGTTGTTACAGGAGCGATAGGAAACTAATACAAGGTTTAATATTCGTCCATGTTGTGTAGGTCATGACATGATTTTTAGTATTTTCTTCTATATTAGCATGACAGTTGTAGAAGCATTTTAAAGAATTTTTGTATAGGGAATTCTAAGTGTAACAACCACTAGATCATGCTGGCTTGAAAAAGTAAAGCAAATGCAAAATTTTCATCATACAAATTTTAGTCATCAAAGAGGATTAGAAAAGAAGACTGATGAGAAGTTCCAGATGTTGTGATAAAGCTACTTTCTTCAACTAATGATATCCTTTACTTGGAAGATAATTTCAAGAAAAATTTCTCTGGGTGCAATTGTCAGAAAACGTGAAATTTTACTAAAGTTCCCACAAAATACCATCCTACATTTATCTGTAACTAGCTCTGTAATTTAGAGTGTGAAGATAATATTTCATGTGCATTGAAAATCTCTTAATGTTTTCTGAGAAGAGAGTCCATAATGCATTTTGATAAGTTTTGGTAGACAGTGAGGGTAAACATGGTATCGAATGCAAACATTGGTGGCAGAGGTCAGGACGGTCCCCAGAGCACACCCAGAGGCTTTGCCACTAACAGGTGGTGGAACAAATACTTGGGGAAACTCAAGCCTGTATCGGACGTCGGTCTAGGAACTGAGCTACGCTGAATTTAGTCCTAACTTTAAATGACCTGTACTGATGCAAGGTTCACAAATACAGTCCATCCTCATTATTTTGAGATTCTAAATATGTAAATTTGCCTACTTGCTAAAATTTATTTGTAATCCCCAAATCAATACTTGTGGCACTTTGACAGTCACACGCGGACGAGAACAGAGTGGCAAAACTTTGTGTCACGCAATGCATACATTCTCAGCTGAGGTCAAAGAAGGCCATACTCTGCCTTCTTGTTGCAGCTCTCCGACAGAGGTGACCAGAGGATGGAGACTGTAGCGGGCGGCGCACTGCAGTGCCGGATGCTCTGGCTCTGGGGCCAGTTGGATGAGGACTGAATCCCCACTTTGGCACCTGTTCTGGGGCGGCCTCAAGCAAGCCACTGAACACCTCCAGAGGACCAGACTCTGGTCCAGCTGGCCTGTGTACCACACTCTAGTACCCTGTTTCTCACTTGTACCAACAATAATGAACAAAATAATGAATGCCTTCTACCACGTTGTACTGTTTTCTGTCTTTATATGAGCAAGATACATTATTTACTTATTTGTTTTTAACAAGTTACAAATTTTTCTACGGCATTACATTTTAGACACGTGGACTTAAAAATATACAGAATTCATAGAGATGTAATGACTTTATCACTCCCCACTTTCCCCAAAGAAGTTTATTTCTTTGTTGCGATAAGAATCTCCAAACCAAGGCTCCCTCCTCTCCTATCCACAGCATTGTCTATTATGAAACAGAATTTTTGTTCCCAAGACTCACTCAACAGGATTGATTAGGCACTGTGCTGAGTGCTGTGGAAGATCCAGATAAGGAAGGTGTCTCTCCTTCTTACCAAAACATGGGAGGAAATTAAGTGAACATAGAGAAAAGAAAAAGAAAACTATATGATCAAATAAATACAATTATATTGAAGTCTATGTGTTTAGTCTCTAACTTAAAGCATTCCAAGAGTCTGCCAATCAGAATTTTAGCCATTTGGAATTTTCCTTATTTCCATTCATTTTGTAATTAAAATTACCATAACGCCTCTCGTTTCTGTCAATGTGATGGGTTCTGAACATTGGTAAAGATGAAGAAAAAACCACCACTGGCGCCACCAACAACTATTAAAAAATTTGCTCCAAAGTTTCCATACAAGTGAGTCAATAAACTCTAGCTTTGTAGGTTAAATGAACCATGTGAAGCTATAAATTCAGAATTTTATGCACCTCCTAAGAACATAGTATAAACATAGATGGACTGCCTCTTCCAGTACAGTGAGAACTCCTTGATCGATGTCTGCAGTTATGCTCTGTATTAAGGCCACTAGAGTCCGTTTGATGAATCACTGCTCCTAAGGGCTAAATGTATGGCTAAATGATTGGTTCCCCTTTCTGTTCACCTCCTTCCCCCTCATTGGCGTGTAGTTCTCGTCTCCTTTTCCCATTCTGTGCAGAAAATATGGAACAACCTCTGTACTAAGTTTTCTGTCAGACACCTTATTGGCCTGATTGTGGGTGAAAGAGCGACTGGTGCCTAGGACTCAAAGCTTACACATAGGATTCACATCCTCAATGGAATCACATTCACAAGACCCCAAGGTCATGTGCAGGGAAGCATGGAGTCCCTTGTGTTAACTGCAGACAGGATGTCTATTCTGGGTTTGCTCTGCTAAACACAGACAAAAGCCTCACTGGCTTTAAACAGGAGTCAGCACAGGACTGCAGGCCTGGGGACAGCGTCTGTTCATTCTGATGTCCTTGGCATTCGGCTCTTGGTTGCCACACCGACCGACCCACACCTATCCCCAGGTTCACCTATTGGTCAGGTACCAAAACATTCCAAGCATTCTTGAGACTTCCTCTTTTGAAAATAATTTTAAAATGGAACCTTCGAGGCCTATGAAAGCTGAGCCTACTAAAGTGAACCAGTATTACACACACACGCCTTCATTAAAAACAAGCTGGCCCCTTAAATTAAATAGGGCAGTTACTGCTACTGCTTCTGAATTGTCCCATATCAGAAAGAGCCTAAAATGTCTAATTATGTCATTTAACTAAACTCTCAGGAATTTAATCCTTTTCAAATAGAGCCTATTGTCTTGAAATTGCCCATTTAGTTAAGGGACCTGAGTCCTTTTACCAGAGTACTTCATGAATATTGAGAAATGTCAGATTCAATAATTTATCACCCGGATACCGCGTGCGTTGAAGTTGAGGACACGGTAACAGTGGTAATGACATGGTGAATTATGTTACCATGGCAGGACAGCCTCCAGCAGCTACTCGGGTTTCAGCCCTGTAGACTTCACATCTTTATCAAGACCTGGGTCAGAGGGGCGTGGTGTTGGCACACGTGTTAAAATTGTTTGCTCTCATGGAATTTTATAATTTGCTCCTTGGATACAGACATCCATGATGATCTTTTAGGTACCATAAGAAATCCCTGAATATGACAGATCTTTAAATATTTAGGTGTTTTGTAATTAATTTTAGTCATCCTCACACTGTACATTTGAAAAGAGTGTTTTCCAACTCTGATAGGACACAAAAGAAGTTTTGTGCTTGTGAGAGTAGGTAAGTATGTGGAAGAGCTACTTCATCGTTAGTAATTGATGCCTAGTAAATGAGATGTTTCAGGTTTGTTAGAAACAAAAAAATCACCCCTGGTATGGTCTAATTTTACATGTTATCGTGGTCCAATAATCTATGTTCCCATGAATTCTACCTAAAAAAGGATAAGTGAAGTAAATTTGTAAGAATGTCAGACCATTTGGTCAGATAGGATGTATTTTCTCAATATTGAATCAGGGGCTGAGAATGAATGATTAGATACGATCAGTTGGCAGCCTGGAGTTTGTTTTCTCCTTTCTTCTTTGGTGTCCTTCTGGAAATAAGGATTTCTGTGTGTGTGTGTGTGTGTGTGTGTGTTCTTTGCATCTGTAAAGTTTTGGAAATTTAGTGCGCTTGCTATCTATTGGGACAAGTTTGTATGACAAATATGAATCACCCAATGAAGCTTCTTGCAACTAATGAAATGTATCAGCAAAAAAAAAAAAAAAAGAAAGAAAGCACCTCTCACAAGAGCTGCAATATATGCTAGTCAGAGAGGCAGCTGCTGCACCAATTTGGGGACACTTCATTTTTATTTATCAGTGATCCACAGTCTATACTTCCCAGCTTTTAAAAATTAAAAAAAACATGGTGGGTGAACATTTTCTTTAAAGCATTGTTTTTATTACTTATATTCAATGACTAAGTTATAGCTATCAAATCATGTATTGCTGTACTTTCAGTATATAAATAAATAAAATTTACATAGATATTAGATATTAGATAGTATTATATATGACTATATTATACTATGCATACTATATAATATAGGTATATAATTATATATAAATTATGTATTATTATACATTAATGTTATTTATCTTATATTAGGATTTACTAAATCTTATATATTGGTATACTCTCTTCTAACGTTAGCAGTATATTAAAAAGCAGAGTGTAATAATTGTTGCTTATGCAAAGCTAGGAACAGAAAATAGCGTCTGTGTTTTGTACAAGTACCAACATCAGGACACAAACCACCCAATCCTATTACTCAGAGGAAGGCTGATAGCACTATTTGAATGTCAAGGTTGGGGGTGTAGAGGTGGAGGTCAGGAAGGTGGGAATGTCTTGTACTCATCATATCCCAGAGAAAGTCACAATTTGTCAGATGGAGAAAAGATAACATTAGTTGATTCCATTTTATTCATTTCTACAAAAGAACACACAAAAACTCATACCCCGCAGGCTTTTTTTAAAATGCCAATTTGTTACAAGTCAGTCGGATTAACTTGAAAGCATTTTTATAGTTTTGTCTTGTTTAAAAATTAGTACCAGTCATTAAAGACTCCATTGTTTACTGAATAGATAGTATACACGTGGATTCAGATATTTGGGGTAAATAATAAAGAAGAAAATGAGATGAATTTTAGAAAGGATCCTTCAAGCTAAGCTGGCCAAAATAAATCACAGTTTTCAAAATAACATACCTCTTGAGAGAAAGTTGCTTCCATGCTTCATAACTTAAGGATGTTAATCTCATAAACTTTCACACATTTGAAGGGAATGGTAAACAGCTAGGTGTCATATTCAAAAGTGCTAGGATAAAATATGAATATCTGTGTTCTATTCTTAACTTTGTTACCAAATATGCTACCTTAGGTGAGACAAGTGGTTCTGTGTCGCAGTTATAACTCAGTTCGACTTATCAAGGCTGAATTATACCTGCACCTCCTCATAGAGTTGTGGACACAACTGAGATTAGAAAAAATAAGACAAGATGAGATAATAAATGCGAACCCAGAGAAATAGAAAATATGATGGACTGCCCTGTATACAGGGGAAAAAATAGATTTAGTCATGAAAAGTAAGTAAAACAGTGTCGAAAGATATACGAAGGTAGAAGCCACAAATAGCTTCCTGGGGAGGAGGAGGGAGCAGAAGTGCTGACTGAATCCCGGTCAGACCAGCAGTGGCTGCCCGTTCTCCTTCCTGCAGCGCCCTCTCTGCATCAATCCTAGTCACCCCTCTAAGTCGCCCCTAAGAACTTTTCTGTTTGGGCTCCTTCTTCCCTTTAGTCCCAGTGCTAGTTTTCCTGACTACCTGTCTCTAATGATGTCACCTCAGTGTGCCGTATAGTATAGTTGTTGACACTCTGGGCTACTCAGTCTGAGGGGGTCTGCTTCCCCACCGAGACCCTGTACCTGCCCTGCCCCTCGGCCGGGTGCTCCCCTTGTTCTCACCTAACTTGTTAACCCAGCAAGGGCATCATTCTCGGGGTGTGCTCATCTCCCGAGGAGATCGTGGAAAACCTGTGAACCTGGTCTCCACTCCACCTGGCTAGCCCTGTCCCTCCAATACTGGAGCCTCGAGTGTCCCCTGCTGATTGGAATACTCAGAACATTGTGAATTCCAGCTTCCTCACCCAGCTAGGTATTTACCTACAAGTGCAAAGTTCCTGTTGCCAGTGAGGAGGCCAGGTGCTCTTTTTGAGCTAGTCACCTGGTAATTCAAGGCAGTGCTTTTCAAACTTCACTGTGCTTATGGATTACTTAAATCTTGCTAAAATGTAGCTTCCGATTCAGTAGATCCTGGAGTGTGGCCTGAGATTCTTCATGTCTAATGAGTTCCCAGGTAATGACAATGAACTTGTCCCCTACACTTTGAATCTAGGCAGAGTTGGGTTGAACCTCTCAAACAGAAAGGGAGTCCCCGGCAGGAGCAGTAATTATGCTTCTTATGGAAAGCTGCCAGCCACTCGTGCCATCAGTTGCTTTAGCAGGGTGTCGAGGCTGTATCTTAGTTACAGGTCACATGTAGGGACACCCAAGTCTGCAGCTTCAGCCTCTGCATCTCAGATGTCCCCTTACCGACTTAAACCATTTCATCAGCTACGGTAAATATTGCCACAAAGTTGCTAAGAAGAAGCCCTCTGGCATTTAGAGGCTCTGCCTTCAGTGCTTATCCTAAGTCCAACAGGAACGAGCAGATCATGAAATTGTTGTTGACAACCCTGGTCGTACAGCATCCCAAAGTGAGGGAACTGCCGACAGTTATGCCAGAAGGAAGGCTTGAAGGATGTTCTGCATCCAGGATTCAAACAACAAAGCTTCACTGCCGATTGCCAGAAGGCGGCAGGGGCAGGGAGGTGAGGCTGGCACATTGCAACCCACAATGGAAGAGCTTTTCTTCTGAACAGAGACTTCACAATCTTTAGGAGCAAGAATTGCAAATAGCCTCTCAAAAGCCCAGCTGTAGCCCAATCAAAGAACAATCTTCACACTGGGCAATATGGAAATAACTACTGAGCCGCCCTCTATCCTGACAGCCACGCTCATACATGATGGTAAGCAGGAAAAGCATCATCTTCAAATAGAGGAGCTCTATTACCATGCAAATATGTAGATGCCCCATTGAGAATCAAATCTGCCATATATAAATGTATGTCCGGCAGGAAGAAGGCAAGTTGAGAGACTGTTTCTACTAATTGTGAAGATGTCTATAATTTATAGAGTTTTAGAATCATGAAAATATGGACCCCCCCAGTACTTCTATTATTATATTAATGCTGTCCGTTATTTGTATGTCTTCAAGCAATGATGTCACTTTCATCTGAATAATACACAGTCCATTTTGTCCTGGTAGTTGATTTCTCAGCACTGTACGCATATGAGAAATGCAGATATTTCCATGGAAATACTGGTTTCTACACAGAGAACTATGAATTAAATTTTTGGACTGAAAAAAATGCAATATCTAAAATTCACCGCTATATTTAGAGAATTACAACAATGAATTTCTTGAGCACCTGGTATGGGAGCGGCATTGTCTTAGGATAAATCTCACATTGCAAGTGTGATTCCTCACTTACCCTAGACTGTGTTCCTGTGCTCAAGGACAGTAAACACATCTGCATAAGCATTTATCAAATAAGTTTGAATGTTTTAAGTATTACAAAAGAACTATAAAACGTGGATTGGACTTGTGCCCCGAAGGGTGAATGAAATATTGACATGTGTCAGTAAATGGAAAGCTAGGTAGAAAGGAGGCACAATTTTAGAAAAAAAAGAACAGGATCCAATTAGAAAAAGAGAAACTACTATGGTGACACAGGTGCTAGAAGAGCCGGGTAGCCCAGCAGCGGATAGTGGGGCTCCAAGATCAGCGAGAGAGGAAGGGCACTGCCACCACCAGGGCTGAGAGGACAATAATGTTACTGGAGCCCAGAAGCCAGGACCAGTCAGCAGATGCTGACCAGCAGGGGCTGGGACTGTGGGCGGGAGGAAGTGTGGGTGCACGGGAATGGCCCCATGGAGCTGGCATAGGAGCCTGCAGGGCGGTGGGGATGGGCAGTGGTGTAGAGCTTGCCTACTCTGCTCTTTTATTCTACAAACTTTCATCAGTACCTACCACTGGCCCAGCCTACCATCAGTACCTACCACTGGCCCAGCCTACCAAGAAAATCTGGGAAATTGTGTTTCTGGTTAACGGGGAACAAAGCAGGGTAAGGATGGGGAATGAATCCGAGAGCAAGCAGGCATAGCTGGCAAATGCAAGGATTGCAGAAAACAAGGGCTAGTTGGGAATTTAATGCAATTCCCAGTTTAAAAGTAATGTGATTTACCTGTAACACACAATGAGTTAGAACAAGTTCATACTTTTCTTCACAGTTACTGGAGGACTAGAAATGAATCTTCATTAAACAAATGCATGAATGAAGGAATGGATGAGGTCAGGTAAATTGAATATGGAATCATATATTGGAACCACTTCTTGGAAAGTATTGAATGACAGGCTAAGGAGTTTGATGTTTACCTGGTAGGCAATAGGCCATTTAAGGCTTCTATGCCTGGAAACATGATCAAAATTTTATGCCTCTTACTGGACAAATATAGAAATAGGCTTATCATATTTAACCCAGTCAGGACTTGCTACATAATTTATGGATCTCTGTGCAAAATAAAAATGTGAGACCCCTTGTTGACACATTATTAAGACTTTTTAATAAAGATATAAAGCTTTTAAGACAGCAGCAGCAGGGAATATGAAGCCCTTAAGGCTGATCTGAGCCCAGTGCGTTATATCAGATGCTTCTGAGAAATAAAGTTACTGGGATTGATGTTAATTGTCAAACTTTTGGTAGATCATAGCTATAAGAGAGTTCTAAATATAATTTAAGATAACTATCGTTATTTGATTTATTCTCAAAGAGACATTATCTTTTCTGGTATCAACTCTTTATGTGCCAAGTCAAAGTCACTAACGTGAAAGACGCTGTTGCTTAAGTTCCAGCCTGTGTTCTCATGCGTTATTGAATTCATCATTCTTGAAATAATTTATTTCGAACTTCTTCCTAGGCTGAAATAGAAAATATACTCTGCTATTTGGTATATCCGAGCTAGAATAGTATTCATTTTGTTGCAATTTGTGTCTGTCGGTGATCTCTTCAATCCCGGAAGTGGTTTTTCATGTATCTGCTTAATCTTTATTTCCTGTCTTACTTCTACTTGTTTTGCATTGTAACAATCTAAGACAGGTCTACCTAAAAGATCACAATGAATTAATATAGCAGGAATTTAGAAATCGGAGTCTAACTGCATATAGCTCCTAGGATCTCAACAGATGTTCTAGAGCAGCTGTCCCCAACCTTTTGGGCACCAGGGACTCGTTTCCTGGAAGACAATTTTTCCACGGACGGGGAGGGGGCGTGGTTCCGGCGGTAATTTGAGCGATGGCGAGCGGCAGATGAAGCTTCGCTCCTCGCCTGCCACTCACCTCCTGCTGTGCGGCCCGGTTCCTAACAGGCCGCAGACCAGGATCAGGGGTTGGGGACACCCTGTTCTAGAGTACATTCACTACCTTACAGCAGATTTATTGTCCTACTATCTGTGTGATAGTTGGCATCTATAATCTATCATGACTTCATGCTTGGTGAAGAAGGAATGTTGATTTTGAATTTAGTATGAGAGTGGGAAGATTGGTCTTTTGGAAAAAAATTTTCTTTCATTCTGTTTTTTTTTTTAATGTTTTTACTGAAGTATAGTTAATTTACATGTTGTGTTAGTTTCAAGTGTACAGCAAAGTGGTTCAGTTATACATATATATATATATTCTTTTTCAGATTCTTTTCCATTATTGGTTATTACAAGATAATGAGTATCTTGTGTGATACAGTGGATCCTTATTGTTTATTTTATATATAGTAGTGTATATATGTTAACCCCAAACTCTTTAAAAAGTTACATATTTTCTTATTTTTCCATGTGAAGGACTTATAAAAGAAATGCTTAGAAGTGCTTGCAATTGTCTCACAAACATATCGAGCCAGATAAATGGAGACAAGACTCTGTGGAATCATTGCTTCTTCGAACTATAAAGATATTTTAGGGGACTGCAAGGCATATTAGAGGGCATAACTGAGCCTGTGCTCTAGAACCGTGAGCCACAGCTCCTGAAGCCCACGCGCCTAGAGCCCATGCTCTACAACAAGAGAAGCCACTGCAATGAGAAGCCCACGCACCGCAACGAAGAGTAGCCCCCGCTCGCTGCAACTAGAGAAAGCCCGTGCACGGCAACGAAGACCCAAGGCAGCCAAAAATAAATAAGTAAAAAAATAAATTAAAAAAAAAAGAGCCCTCACTTATATTATGATGAGAAGACTGGTGGTGAAAGAGTTCACAATAAATAAAGGTCCCAATTCCACAAATTAGTTAACTCGTATTCATTCATTTGCTCACTTGGCAAATATTCACTTAGCCCTTACAGAACTGTACAATTAGGCTGTCCTGACATCAAGAGCTTACAATCTACTGGAGGATAAAAGTAAATAATAAAAGTAAGCAAGGATTCCTGGTCAATTTGGCAACTGACCTGATGTAAAAAAAAATTTTCTCTCCAACTCCAAACACAAAAAATATCAAATAAAATACAAGAAAAGCTTTCAAGGTTAGCATGAAACAATGGAAAACCTTTATATGCTAGAATCAAGGAGTAATTAAAAGTAAGAAATGTGAACAGGAGCTAAAGCTGATATCATTCTCATGTCCACATTTGAAGAACAATCCAGGCTATGAGGCCCCATGCAAACAAAAATATGGAATTACGGCCACGTTTGTGAAAGGGACCTGGAGGAACCTGGAAACTGCCCCAGAGTTGCAGCCTTAGCAAGTAAGCCAGGGGCCTCAAGAATAAAATTAGTCATGAAAAAAGAGAAAGGAATGTTATTTAAACTGACAGTATCCATCTTCAGCAGCAATGGGTGTTAGAAGACAATGAATTAGTCTCTTCAAAGTTTTGTGAAAATATAACTTTTATTCTAGAACTCTATCCTCAGCTAAACTATCATTTTAGATAGTTTAAATATATATAAAATAATAATATATAATAAATTTAAAATGAATATAAAATTTTAAAAATAAATACATTTTCAGGCATACAAAGACTGAGAGAATTTACTCCACAAAGGCCTTCAATGGAAGACTGAGATAACTCCTCTTTTTCTGGCCTAGGCAGCTGGGTGAATATTGTTTCCATCTACTGAGATACAGAATACAATAACTGTGTGTTGACTTTTAGAGGTTTTAGAACATCTAAATGGAGATGTTCAGTAGATAAATGGAGCTGACAATTTTGCTAAGGATATAGATTCGAGATTCAGTGACATTTAAAAGATATTAAAAGATATGGGAACGGATGTGGTTGTCCAGGGAAAGAATTTAAAATGAGAATAAAAGAGGTAAGAACCCTAAGAACCCACCATTTAGAGGATGAGCAAAATAAGAACATGACAAAAGACTGAGAAGGATTTATCAGAGAAAAGGAAAACCAAAAGAAAATGATACCATGTGAACAAAAGGAAACAGAAGTGGACACCAGTAATAGATGTTGGAGATGTCAGAAATGTCAGAGATGAAATAAAATCAAGACTGAAAATCTTTCCACTGGATTTACCTAAAAGGAGATTTTTGATGATTTCGGGAAGAAAAGTCTTTGGAGTAGTGGAAACAGAAGACAGTTTTAGTGAGTTGAGGACTGAATGGGGAGTGAGCAAATGAAGGCAAATGAAGGCAAATGAAGGCAAAGAAGGGTAGAGGGAATTTGATTTGTTTTGTTATAAAGTGGAGACTTCATCGCATTAAAATACTGACAGCAAGGATCTAATGGGAGACAAATAAGAGAGGACGAAAATAATCTGGGGACCCTGGAGGGTACGGGATCAAGAACAGCCTTGAAGAGGGAAGGGCTACTTCGTCCATCATGACAAAGAGAATGAGAATTGCATGGTTGCAGGTGTGTTGCAGAACTTTGGGAAACCCATGTAATGATGACGATGTTAATCTGCAACGTAAGAAATAGGGTGATGCTTTTTATCTTTGGATGAAGGAGCAGGTATGAAATGCCCATAATGAAGGATAAGAAAAAGAACTGACTAAAGAAAGCAAGAAGAATTTCCAGGCCCCCTGACAGCCGATTTGGGTTGGATACCATGAATTTGTGGTTGTGTGCTTGTGAAAGTAGGTATCTTACTTGTGAAATGTGCCTATTTGAGTATCTGATGCATCTTCAGTTATCAGTCAAATGAAAAGATAGAGAGTTGGATTGATCCTAGAATGTGGTTTTTACCAGATAGTTAAACAGAAAGGCAAGAGAACAGAGGTGTTAAGGCCATGATAAGAGAGGGTTTAAAGTGACAGGCTATAGGGAAGTGGCACTAATTTACACACAGTATTCATTTGGAGATCTAAAAGGAGCAGAATATCTTTAGACTACGTTTTTAAACAATTTTTCACTTCTAATAAGAGAAAATAATGTTTCATATGGTGTGACTGGCATAAGTCTGTTCAGTGGTCAAAAACCACTTTTAGGAGTAAATGATTGAAAATGTATTTCATAAAGAAATTATCCTTGCCTCTTTTTATTCCTCTTATTTTCTCCAGATTAATTTCCACAAAATATTTGTATTGTCTTTTTTTTTTTTTTTTGTCTATGGGATCTTATCATCACTCGATTATGTTCCTTACAGGGGCATGATTGAAGTTGAGGGAGAGAGAGGAACAGGCAGGAAAAGTTGGAGAAGGAATCATTTATGAGAGTCTTCTTTGCATGGAAGAGAGGGAAAATGGATTATTTTTAGAGTCCCCAAAGTAATATAATATGCAATAGTTATAACTTGCTTGTTTTCTCACAGATTATAAAAAAAAATCTGCTTTGAGTTTCAGATCATGCCCTAGTGTTGCTGCAATAAAATGCTTGAGGGGAGGGCTTCCCTGGTGGCGCAGTGGTTAGGAATCCGCCTGCCACCGCGGGGGACACGGGATCGAGCCCTGGTCTGGGAGGATCCCACATGCCGTGGAGCAGCTGAGCCCGTGCACTGCAGCTACTGAGCCTGCGCTCTAGTGCCCGTGCTCAGCAACAGGAGAAGCCACTGCAGTGAGAAGCCCACACACCACAACAAATAAAAATAAATAATTTTTTAAAAAAATGCTTGAGGGGCAGCGGGGCTTAATAAACTAAAAACTGGGTAGATATTCCCAACATAATCAAGTGGCCTGTCAACCTACATGTATTAGGTTTAACACTCTAAAGCTCACTGTAACTACTCCTTTTTAAATTCTACTTTTACAGAGGGGTGCATAGGGCCTATAGAAAAATGGAGATAGGGTGTAGGACTAGAAACACTCAAAACAGTCCACTTTTTCATAAAAATAGATAAATGGAAAAGAAATATGTTGGGTACTAGCCCTGCTTTGAAATTGACAGAATTTAGTAGTTGAGTTCCTTGACCCTGTTACAAGAAGGCTTTTTTTATTTTTCTTTTATTTTTCTTTCTTTCTTTCTTCCTTTTTAAATTTCTAAAGAGGAGGAAAATGTCAGGTAGTGGTATGTTGTTACTGCCACAAAATATTATTAAAGCATAACTACCAAACCAGAAAGCATCACCCTGTAAATTTAATGCAGTGTCAGTTTTGATCTAGGTATTTTGCGCTCCAAAGAGATGCTTAATCTCCTAAACAAAAATGAACTGAATGGATTTCAAAAACAAAGTCTGTAGTGGTAAGATGTCAGTACAGTTTGCCAGCCAAATAAGCAACTAGAGACGTTCCCATAGGTGAGTATATGAATTTGTAACTTTGGTTGAACAATGAAAATATTGATTGGGTGGTGCAGTGATAAATGGTACCACTTTACCTTCAAGAGGCAATTAGAAAATTGGATCATGCTACTTGAATTTAAAGTTTCGAACATAGAAAATTTGGTCTTGACAATAACAGCAAAAATCAGAGGCATCAAGATCAAATGAGATCATACACATGAAAGAGAAACCACTACAGAAATGTAAGGCTTCATTAGAGTTATCATTAGCAAGACTTGAAGATATTTATTGAACATGGTGATTTCCTGGAAGTCATGATATTTACAAAGTTTAATGAGACCTATTTAGTTAATCCTTTTAGAAATGACTTTAACTGTTTTTAATAACCAAATAAATATACATATGAAATTCAAATAATTTGGAATATATAATGAGACATCATTAATGAAAAAAAGACAACTAGATTTGCATGAAATTGTATGTAAAATATCACCAACTAGTTAAGACACTTCATTAAATAATGAATGTAGGAGTTATGTAAATAATTTAGGCTTTTGGGGGCTAGTGGGATCCTGCCAGGTTTATGGAATCATATTGATTTTTATTTTACTGTGGTTTGAAAGTTGTTAATTTAGAGCCCTCATTTATTGAGAACATGATATTCAGTATTTCTTCTCATTTTTATAATAACGCTAATATTCAGTAGTTTAGTATTATTGCTTCTATCTTGAACGTGAGGAGCTGGAAATACACAGGGGAAAGCAATGGGCCTAGATCTTGTAACTTTTAAGTAGAAGAATGAGGATCCAAAGGCAGTCCCTCCCTTTACTTGTTAATGCCTAACAATTAATATTCAAAACATGCAAATCAGTAAAAGCAGTCTTACACGGTGCTCTTTTCCTTTATTTTTAAATTTCATTGAAGTATAGTTGATTTACAATTTGTGTTAGTTTCTGCTGTACAACAAGGTGACTCACTTATACATATATATATATATATATATATATATATATTCTTTTTCATATTCTTTTCCCTTATGGTTTATCACAGGATATTGAATATACTTCCCTGTGCTATACAGTGTTATCCGTTCTGTATATGCTGGGGGGGGCGGTTCTTATAGTTTTTAACCTTTTTGATTTTCTTACCCAGATTCAAAATTTTTCCACCCTTCCTGAGTCGACCATTCTTTTGATAACCAAATAAACCGACTCTTCCCCCATCCCCTGTAAAGTCCAGTGTCCTCTGTCTGCCCCAGTGGGCTTATCATTTCTTCTGCTCATCAGCTATTCCATTTTCTGCTTATGTTCCTTCTCCATGTTTTATCTCCTAGAACCAAATGCTCTGCAGTGTATCAGTCCGAAACCTTTGGCCACACTATCATGCCTAACCAACTTTCGTTGATTTGGGAGGTTCAGAGAATAGTGTTCAGCACATTATAGAATTGGAAACAACTTACATTGAAAGTAGTTATTGTGGTTGCAAACGTTTGTTGGCCATTTCCGAAAAAGGGAATTTCTCATTGATTGTATCTTTCCTTTGGTTCTAACCGACTACCATATTCATATATAAACCTGAACCCAGCCCCTCCCTTTTTAGACCATTTTTCCCCTTACTTTTTTCAGAGTTATTTAACCTCTCAAAAAAATTAATGAATAGCTCCACAATTCCTCTTATTTTATTATACAGAAAAATCCACCCTTCCTTTTCTGCACACTCTCTCAACTAAACTATCCCAGGAATCTCACTTTCATAACCAAAGTGGGTTTTTAAGGCACCAGGGCATTTTCCTAAAGAACAGTTTCCCTAGCGATGGCATTCTGCCACCCCCTAGAAGGCAGAAAGTGGCTGCCATTTGTTTTGTTTTTAATACCAAACCCTCTTTCTTGTTAACATTAGTATTTTCAATGCATATTTATTTTCACACAATGGTTATGAAAGATAACCAGAATGACAAAAATAAAATTCTTGGTTTTCCAGAATTGGGAGAAAATATCCCAAAGGCCCTTGTATTCCTTTGAAAGCAGACTAAAGTCCGACCAAATGTAGCTGGCTGTGAGGTATACTTCACTCAGCAAACTTCCTTAAAATGCATGTATTTTAATTCTGTTCCATGGAATTATTCAACCTTAAGGTTGAAATATTAAGATGCTTATTGAAGACTTTTCTGTCGCTTAAACACAGAAAGAAAAGCTCCAGGTGGTGGATCTCCTTTCTCTCCCCTTGGGTTAATATATTACAGCCCTTATTGTGTGCACCAAAACTAAACATCTTGCCAGGGGACACATACCCCATGTGTCCTGCTAAGGAGGTGGTGTGCGATGCTTGAAATGTTTGAGATGACAAATAGCCCAGCAGGTCTGGCCTCTTCTCCTCCTGCCCTGCGCTGCTGGCAATCTATTTCAAATTGTGTGTGCATTGTCGGGTGAACATGTATCCATGAGTGCCAACTTCACCCCAAGCAGTGTCCTATTGAATACGGGATTAAGTGAAAGTCTCTGGAGACCAGCCAGAGAATGAAAGTGCACTTGATCACCAGAGGCACCATCAGCTGAACAGAAGAAACCTCTATGTTCCATGCTTCTTTCAAATGTTTGTGGTGTCATATGCAATTCTGTGAAATATTTCTGAAAAGGCAAAAAATAAAAATATGCACCAACCGCATTCTTTAGATGACTAGTTCACCCATCCATGGGGCCATCATTTGGACACCAAGGACAAAATCTAGGTTTTGAACGATATTGCGTTGAAGCCAGCCTTGCCATTTTGCTTAAAGCCCAAATAGTACTTTCCAGCACAAAAATGTCCCCTCTCTGAATCTCAGGAAACAGAGTGCGGTGACTGTGTTAATAATCCTGGTGACATCCGGATGGGTAGATATTGTTGGAAGCAAGACACAGCAACCTGGCTACATCAGGCTGAATCCATGGAAATGATGGCAGAGTTCACAGCCTGCTTTTTTTTTTTCACTTTAAGGCTGGGCTATTGCAAGTGTGTGATCCGGATTTTGTAACATCTTCCTCATCTTTTTGAAATGACTCTTTTCTATATGTATATGTATTATCAGGATTTCCTACCAGTTTCTCAAGAGCTGATGTCAGCCTGCCTATTAATGCTCAGGCTTGATGTTTTTCCCCCAAATATTTGGCAGTGTCACAACACAGTGAAAAAAAATTATCAAAGTGTTTTCTATAGATATTCAGTATTCTGAGAGAAATCTCTTACGTGTTTGAGAGTATAAGTGAGCTGTACACATGTGGAAATGACGTCTCCCCTTCCAGAGCTACCCCCGGAAAGATGAAAGGATGAAAGTAATATTACAAAGGTCTACAACCCTCCAGGCCTCCCCTCCACTGCCCTCAGCCAGATTTAAATACGGTTGGTTTAACTGGAAGATAAAAAGCTGAAATTTACCCAAAAAAAAAAAAAATGCAAATCACCTTGTAACTTTTTTCAAAAGTCTGTAGCAAATAGTGAATTGGGGAATTTAAAATCAAAGTGACAGATTGGGGCTATGTAAGCAACCAGTTCAGATAATTTTATGGAAAATAAAACTTACATATTTCACACAACAAAGAGAAAAGAATAGATTTGACCCATTTCCTAAAAACTTCAGAGAACATTTTATACAAATGAAAGTGGATCATCTCTATCTTTTAATACCATGTGAGAAGGAAAGGCTTACCCTGTCCCACTTTATTTACTTTATACCACTATAATGTTTTCACTTTTTTAATAGATAAATTTAACAATGATTCATTTATAAAGAAATTTGATTGAATTTCATTTATTTGTATTTTACCCACTTAGAGTAAACATTGCTAAGAGTTTTTGAGATAGGAAACTGGAGACTGCACAAATAAAAAGGGTAATTTAAAACAATCTGTGTCTTTCAGTTTTGTATAGAAATTAAACCAACATCAGAAAAATCTGAGAGCGCATATGCCGTAACCAGTATGATCTTCGAAAGTCCTGGATTCAGATCCAGATTCTAACACTTACTGGGTAATCTTCAGTGAGTTCACCCTCTGAGACTTTGTTGTTTTTTCATTTATCATCTGTGGATAAAATACCTCCCCCTTCCTTCCCTTGGAGTGTTATGAGAATTCACTGAGACACTGTTTATGACCCCATCATTTCCATGCATTCTTACAGGAGCTACCCTCAGTGTTTGTGTCACGACAGACCTGCCCTGTAATTGCTGGGTCTGGGGCAGGAGAACCAATATAACCCCCTTTTCTTTCTACCTTCATCACAGCCCTCCATCACAGCCCTTCCAGCATCATGAGGGGCCTCACTCACATGCACTGGGACCAGTCTGCACACACATCCAAGCCCCAGGCATCCTTTGAACACCCCTCTACAAGCCTTGTACCAGTGGTGCAATATGGTCCCCCCTTCTAGAGTTCTGATCTGGGGAGAAAGCTCATACGACCCTGCAGGGCCTTGGGGATGTTTGGCCAGGGAAGTCTGGCATCCCAGGTACCCAGTGCATGGTCCAGGTAAGGCATGGACTCCGTGAGCAAACATTTTGGTCCTTCTCACCCTCTGTGAAGTGATATGTCTGGAAGAGCTCAAGACTGGACCCTCTAAAGTGTAGCCCCTATAGCCAGGGAGTAGTCTCACCCCCACAATTCCTGGGGCTCTCTGAAAGGCAGTCCTCTTTCCTTTCCTTCAGGTTTTATTTCTAGTTCTTTTAGCATAGAAGATGTAGTGAAATAATTATTTTGCATTCCCAGTTTATTTTGCATAGAATACTACTGTTTTGTTGTTGACCTGTGTACAAGATACACAATGCTTTCAGCTGCAAGTAACTAAAAACTGTCACTTAAACATTAAAAGGTTAAATAACCCATAACAAGAAATCTCAGGGTGGGATGGTTCCGTGGCACATGAATTCAGAGCCTTAGGGACATCCTCCTGGGGTCTGTTCCCTTCAGTCATCCTTGCAGTGCGTGCTGTTCTTCTCCTGTTCCAGGCATCATACCTAGATGTGACAACATCCACCGAAAGAAAAGAAGGTACATAAACTCAAAATGGATTAAAGACCTAAATGTGACGCCAGACACCATCAAACTCTTAGAGGAAAACATAGGCAGAACACTCCATGACAAATCACAGCAATATCCTTTTTGACCCACCTCCTAGAGAACTGGAAATAAAAATTAAAAAAAACCAAATAGGACCTAATGAAGCTTAAAAGCTTTTGCACAGCAAAGAAAACCATAAACAGGATGAAAAGACAACCCTCAGAATGGGAGAAGATATTTGCACATGAAGCAACTGACAAAGGATTAATCTCCAAAACTTATAAGCAGCTCATGCAGCTCAATATGAAAAAAACAAATGACCCAATCCAAAAATGGGCAGAAGACCTAAATAGACATTTCTCCAAAGAAGATATACAGATTGCCAACAAACACATGAAAGAATGCTCAACATCATTAATCATTAAAGAAATGCAAATCAAAACCACAGTGAGATATCATCTCACACTGGTCAGAATGGCCATCATCAAAAAATCTAGAAACAATAAATGCTGGAGAGGGTGTGAAGAAAAGGGAACACTCTTGCAGTGTTGGTGGGAACGTAAATTGATACAGGCACTATGGAGAACAGTATGGAGGTTCCTTAAAAAACTAAAAATAGAACTACCATACGACCCAGCAATCCCACTACCGGGCATATACCCTGAGAAAACCATAATTCAAAAAGAGTCATGTACCAAAATGTTCATTGCAGCTCTATTTACAATAGCCAGGACATGGAAGCAACTTAAGTGTCCATCAAGAGATGAATGGATAAAGAAGATGTGGCACATATATACAATGGAATATTACTCAGCCATAAAAGGAAACGAAATTGAGTTATTTGTAGTGAGGTGGATGGACCTAGAGTCTGTCATACAGAGTGAAGTAAGTCATAAAGAGAAAAACAAATACCGTATGCTAACACATATGTATGGAATCTAAGGGGAAAAAATGGTCACGAAGAACCTAGGGGCAAGACGGGAATAATGACACAGACCTACTAGAGAATGGACTTGAGGACACAGAGAGGGGGAAAGGTAAGCTGGGACAAAGTGAGAGAGTGACATGGTCATATGTACACTACCAAATGTAAAATAGATAGCTAGCGGGAAGCAGCCGTGTAGCACAGGGAGATCAGCTCGGTGCTTTGTGACCCCCTAGAGGGGTGGGATAAGGAGGGTGGGAGGGAGACGCAAGAGGGAAGAGATATGGAGATATATGTATATGTATAGCTGATCCACTTTGTTATAAAGCAGAAACTAACACACCATTGTAAAGCAATTATACTCCAATAAAGGTGCTAAAAAAGAAAGAAAAATTTAAAAAAAAGAAAAGAAAAGAAAGGAAAAGAAAAGAAAAGATGTTTTCTCCCATCTCTTGCTTTTTATTGGCATGGGAAACCTTTCAATGAAATTCTTCAACAGAATTCATCTGACATGTCATTGGCCAGAAATGTCAAATGACCATGGAAAGAAAGGGGAGTGGGACCACGATGATGAGTTTATGTCAGTCATGTTTCATCCACGTCATCCATGTGACTGGAGGGGAGGCACTCAGCTGTGTCTGCCATAGTACACACGGCTAGAAAGTTACTCCCCTCCCCTGGGAATGCCAGCTTCTCAATCTTGTGCAGCTCTAAGCTTGCAGTGGCTGAAGTCGGGGAGAAGCCTCTCCTCCATGCTCCCACTCCCTTCCTGTGTTCACCTGCACCCTCTCCGGGGTGGGGGAGTGGGGGTGCTCTACTTCCTGTCTTTCTGGGTAAGCTGCATCAGAAGGAGCTCCCCTCTGCACTGTGTCAGCCTTGGCTTGCTTTTTCCCAAAATCAGCATCTCACACCGAACACCAATAAAAGATTTCGCCAGAAAATAACTTATTGCCTTAGGTGTTCAGATGATATTTATTTCCCTTCCCTCCTGGAGCGTCTCCTCTTCTGTCTCTATTATTAGGTAAAGGCCCACTTCCAGCCCCTGCTGGAGGCCACATCCATTGAGCCAGTCAACAGACTCTGCTTTCCACAGCCCTTCCCTTGGCCGTGAGTTTCTTGTCTACTCTTTTTTGTTTTTTGCGGCACGCGGGCCTCTCACTGTTGTGGCCTCTCCCGTTGCGGAGCACAGGCTCCGGACGCACAGGCTCAGTGGCCATGGCTCACGGGGCCAGCCACTCCGCGACATATGGGATCTTCCCAGACCGGGGCACGAACCCGTGTCCCCTGCATCGGCAGGCGGACTGACCACCGCGCCACCAGGGAAGCCCTCTTGTCTACTCTTTACAGAGTGTTGCAGACATAAAATACTGAGCCTTCTGCCCGTCATGTCATAGGGGCTTGACAGCATTTCTGTCTTGTTGCTTTCTCTGAAGGACCCAAGTGTTGGTGAGCCTCTTCCCCTATACATCAAATGGACTAGATCATTAACAACTTTTCTAGTAAACTCGGGTAGTCAATCAGGTTTACAGAGGATAGTTTTCCAAGATCACAAAGTACACTGCAAAGCCTGAAAGCAGTAAATCCATGGCCACTAATCTACGTACACTTTCTTCATCGTCTTCCTTCAGTCTGCGAAATAAGAGCTTCTCTGCATGTCTAAGGCCCAAACCTTTGATGCAGGTCAATGTGAAGGAAAGGATAAGTATGATGAGGATTTTTTAAAGATAAAAAAGGAAAAACTTGGGGCTACTGGGAATGTAAATGGTGCTGACATCTCAAAGAATAAATGAAGCTCACCTCTGGCCCCTAGCAGCTTTCTTCACAGGCTAATGAGGAGATGATTAAGAACACAGGAGAGAGCAGTGAAATGTGCTCATTTCCTTCAGATGAAAAGCTGGGCTGGATTGTGTGTCCGTGAGCCAAATAAATTGTATTTGAAGTGAACAAACTCCAACTTCACAAGCATAGTGTCTGACTGGACTCAAATCATTACCTTTCTTAATGAAATGTTTCCCCTTGTCACCTTCATACAGAAAATGAACCCTAAATAATATCAAAGCTCTTAATTCAATATAGATTCTACTAATTTATCATTTAAAAGTAAATCTACCCAGGGAAAGTAAGATAATTTTAAATTATTTAGCAGAAATGGCTGTTGAATCTTTTCAGTGTTTCAGTTCAGCAGGTTTCTGTATAATTTCCAACCATCAGCGATAAAGTTTTTGAAGCCTGGATGAATATTTAAATGTTGTTTCAAACGGCTGCCTCATTTGATGGTTGACAAGTTCTGAAATTCTACATAATTGGCAAGTCTCCACTTTACTTTTGATCAATAACCTGGACATAGGCTAATACTGTAATACTTTTATTAAACCAAAGTACATATTAATCTATATAGATTATACATAAATTAACCATACTCAATAATAACATGTTTCATTCTGTGTCATGAAGAGGAATAAATTTAAATGCTAAAGTGCTGGATAATAGAACATATTTATAGGTATAGTTGAGCAAGCCATCTTAGGAAAGAAGGAACCTAGGTGAGCCCTGCTTTAAGGGAAAAAAAATCAATATATACTGGTATATATTGATAGGTTTATCAATAAATATTCTTACTATGAAAACAGAAAAAGGAGGTGTTCTTATTATCTTTTGATTATAACAAAGTATGCCAAAACTTAATGGTATAAAACAAACATTTATTTTGCTTTCAGTTTTGTAGGTTAGAAATTTTGAAAAGGTTCAGCTGGGCAATTTGTCTAATCCATATGGTGTTAGCTGAAGCAACTGGAGCTGGAAAATCCACTTCCAGGATTGCCTCATCATCCACACA
Source organism: Grampus griseus (assembly GCF_964374135.1). Lineage (NCBI taxonomy): Eukaryota > Metazoa > Chordata > Mammalia > Artiodactyla > Delphinidae > Grampus > Grampus griseus. The sequence continues at coordinate 43,478,936 of NC_139006.1, read as the reverse complement.
ACGTTTGGCACCTGGGTTGGTGTGGCTGGAACAGCTAGTTGTCAGTCGTGTATGATTCAGGCAGCTCAGGTTCCACAGGGCCTCCAGGTGTGGCTCCCTTGAGCTTCCTTACAGCATGGTGGTCTCAGGGTAGTCTTTCTTACATTATGGCCAGACTTCTCTCAGAGCAAGTATTAAAAGACTCGGGAAGTGGGAGCTGCCTGATTTTCAAGGCCTAGAAACTGGCATTTCCAGCATATTCTACTCGTTAAGCAATTTACGAAGGCCTGGACAGTTCAGCAGGAAGGAAACTGACTCCACCTCTTAAAACATGGTCATTGTTATTCTAGCACAGGACTGAATAATTATATTATGAAAAGATTCTTTATTTTGCAAAATAATTCATTCCTATTTCTTTTATATAATGAAGATTCCAAGGGCACCTAGAATATTATGTCACTTAAGAATAATTATTCACGGGGCTTCCCTGGTGGCGCAGTGGTTAAGAATCTGCCTGCCAGTGCAGGGGACACGGATTCAAGCCCTGGTCCGGGAAGATCCCTCATGACGCAGAGCAACTAAGCCTGTGCGCTACAACTACTGAGCCTGTGCTCTAGGGCCCATGAGCCACAACTACTGAGCCCACGTGCCACATCTACTGAAGCCCGTGAGCCTAGAGTCCGTGCTCCACAACAAGAGAAGCCACCATAATGAGAAGCCTGCGCACTGCAACAAAGAGTAGCCCCCGCTCGCCGCAACTAGAGAAAAGCTTGTGTGCAGCAGTGCAGACCCAACACAGCCAAAAAGTAAATAAATAAAATAAAATAATTTATTTAAAAAAGAATAATTATTCATACCTAACGTACAAGGAACATGTTATTGTACAAAGGAAAGTACAAATGCACACATCCCTGCTTTGGTCAGTAGCTGAAACATATATTAGTAAAACTAGCATTCCCATTTTGCAGAGATATTTAAGACCTGGGTTTGGGTTGATTGGATTTTTTTTCCAGTCTGACTTCAACATCTAAAGGTCTTCCAAAAAACTTCTCTGCCAACAAATGACTGCTTCAGAATGAGGTTCTGAATATCAAAAGGTTTACTTTAAGATTTAATTCACCCAGGCCAATGTTGGGAATCTGAAAGGAACTGTTGCTTGTCACATTAATTATGTGCTTGTCAGGTGGATCTAAGTCAGAAGAAATTCTATACTTGAGAATTTCCAAGAGAACATAAAACTTGTTTCTCCTACTGATTTTCCTATTTCTCTGTAGAGGGGTCAGCCCAGGAAAAATCTTTGAGCATTCGGTTCTTCTCAGGCTTTTTACACACGATGACGGTTGGCAGACCCCAGGGCTGGGGGGCGCAGATGGAGTATCAGCTCTGCCAGGGCAGATGGCCAAGCTCAGAGGCCAGATCTATCGGTATCGATACGTTTCTGAAGGGCCATTTTCTGTGGCTCAGTATACACTGTCTGGAGCTCGCAGCATGCAGTGTGCTCATAATGGCTCTGACTGCCTAAGCATCCTAGTGACATATCAACTCAGCAAATAGAAACGGACAAAAGAGCAAGTGGAGTTTATCTAAACGTGCAGGAGGGTAGTGAGGGTCCACAGCCATAGAGGCTCATCACAGTGTCTGCTGAGGCCAGTGCCGTTTCAGCATCAGCATAAATCCAGGTATCATTAATAAAATTAACTCCTCTGCCTTTTTGTACAATTGACCAAAGAGAAACTATGCAGTTTCTACAGTCTATTTTTTTTAACTTTTTATTTTATATTGGAGTATAGTTGATTAACAATGTTGTGTTAGTTTCAGGTGTACAACAGAGTGATTCAGTTATACATATACGTGTATCTATTCTTTTTCAACTTCTTCTCCCATTTAGGTTGTTATATAATATCGATCAGAGTTCCTTGTGCTATATAATAGGTCCTTTTTGGTTTTAGACTAGCTGGTCTTTACAGTGGCTTAGTTATGCGTCTCTGTTCCTGCCCTATAGTACGGTACTTAAAATCTTCTCAAATCCCTGTTTGTACAACTTCTTTTGGTATTATTGAAAGATAGTATTTACCTATCTAACTAAAGAGACCTGTGAATCTTGGAAATGTCAGGTTGTTCAAGGTCTTACCATTTGTTTCAAGGACTAAGTTCTGGTAATGAGGTCCTCTAGTTTCTAGAAAAGCTCTCCCTTTCTATTTAGACTGTATCAGACTGTTGACAGTTCCATAGCTGCTGGTCAGTACAAAATATGGGTAGGGATTTGGACCACACATGCTGGGTTCTAAAATCGTGTCATCTGAGCTCATAATTGGGGAGAGTTTTGCCATATCAATGTGTTTTATCAAACCAATTTGTATTTGGAAAGAGTTACGAGGAGAGGAAAGGAATTCACTAAAGTGAAAAGCTAGTTCTCAATTAGAAATTCTAAGGGAAAGCAAGAAAGAGATGTGATGGTAAAAATCTGAAGAAACTCTCAAAATAAACTTTATAATATTTGTGTAAACAAAGCCATTGACCTTGAGAATATGTAGAAGTATCATATGTTACCAGGGACCACCTGACATGGAACATTCATAAAGAGAAGCACCTGGCAATACGCTATGTTGCTATTTTCCAGGCACTGAAGTGAGAACATTATAAACGTGATTGCATTATGCACTCAAAATATTTAGGATTATTATCAAACACATTATTTTGTTTAACCCTCACAATGACCCTGTGAAGCAGGAACTAGTATTATCCCTATTTCCAGATAAATACAATTTAGAGAGGTTAAATGATAGTGTCCCACATTGATTAAGTGGAAGAGCTCTTTACCACTCTACAGACCTGCCTGTAACCACCGCAGCCAGTAAGCTCAGAAAGGGTACACATCTCAGCTTCAAAGTCTAATCCTGCTAATCACTAACTGGAACCTTGTGCCATTTCAGAGAATTTCCTGAGCCTCCTTTCTCCACTGGAAAATGCAAGTAATTTTCATCTACTCCATGAATTGGTGACTGAGAAATTGGTGTGCAGTGAGGAAAGCTTGATAAGATTCCATGACAGACTTTATTACACAATGATGGAAGCAGGTAGAAGAGCGTATATTTTGGAGATTAGACTATATCTGATTGTAAAATCACAGGACACACACCACATGTACATACATGTAATGCATTATGTATATGTAGATATATGAATATATATACACACACATATATGTGTATACCCACTATTTGTATATGTGTATACACATAAATACGTATATATGTGTGCACAGAATTTTCTTTTCATTAGAAGTGGCATAAGATACTGACTTGTGATACAAGCACCGTGCTCATTATTGGTGAGACATCGTTGGGTTGCCATGTATGTGTCTGTGGTTTTCAAAGATCAGAAACAATCACTTCAATGAAGGGACTACTTCCGTACTGAAGTACTGAAATGTGCTATAAGTGGATATATATTTAATGTTTCTCCATGAAACCATATCGACCCCAAGTCTAAAATAGCTTTGAAAAATATCGACTAAGTTAGTTGTGAAAATTAAAGTAAATAATTTTTAAGTGTTATTAGGGTGCCGACTCATAGTAGGTACTGAATAAATACCAAACTACTAAAAAAGTTCAAAATCTGAAGGTCTTTTTGGCATTCTACTCCTGAAACATTATTATTAGGTATTTAGCAGCTAAAATAAGCAGTTCATTTATTCAAACAGATAATTTGATAAATAATGAAGAGCTAGTTTTTAAAAAGTCTATGGAAATATTTTAACAAAATAATTTATTCAGGCAACCCTCCAAACCTAGGGACTGATTACATACGGCTTATGGATAGATATCCAAATGCTTACTCCTCCCTGCCTTTCACCCCAACTATTTTTTATCCTCTCGTTATTTATTTGCCACTAAGTAGTTCAGTGATTTGGCAAAGTTATTTACCAAATTTCTACCAAGTTTTCTTACCTGAAAATCGGTAGAATGTTTGTAAAGTCTCATAATACTGTGAAGATAAAATGAATGAACACATATAATATGTTGATTACAGTGATGAGCGCATAGATATTGTTTAATAAACATTAGCTACTATTATTAGCATGATTATAAAAATAGCACTCTGCTAATACCACTTGGAAACGATATTGGAAGTAAAACTCAAATTGTTTATGTTTTCAGTTGAAATACAAGACTTAGGTAGAGATAGATACAATAGATAAATATAGATAAACAGATACTATGTATATGTATGTCTTGTGCACACACACACACACACACACACGCGCGCACAAGCACTAGAGAGAGAAGAGGAGACAACAGAAAGGAACATGTATTGAGGAGATACTCTATGCCTTGTTCCCAGGGTTACATAGCTCCTAAGAACCAGTGGTTAAGACAGGAAGTCACTCCATCTAACTCCAAAGCCCATGTTTATTTCACTATATCATGCTGTTTCCTGTGGGAAGAGATTGACTAAGAAAAACCTTGCATGGAGGTGAATTTTATTTGCATTTAGGTGAATATATAAAATATATAAAATTCATATCCTCTCTGATTACAATCAATAAGCAGGAATCTTTGGTATACTAATACCCAAAACAACAGTAATTTTTTAAGCTATGGATAAAGGCATTTTTTTCCCCCATTACTCAAATGCTCATTCTGAAGATTACTTTTCTCTTAGGTCTTGCATTAAAATAGCTAAACATGCAATAGTGGTGATCTGTGTATTAGGCTGGCTCTACAAATCAGCTAGCACTGTAACCTAGTAACCCCGTCTGTAACTGAGGCATTTGAAGTGAGTGAATCTTAAAGCCCCGCCCTCTCTAAGTCCCTATAAAGGAAACAGAATTAAAACCCTACCTCCTTCTATTTTTCCTAGTTAACTCAGAAGTAGAGAAGTACTACAGATTCTCATTATCCAGAAATATTGCCAGCACTTTTCCATTAAAGTCTAGGTGAAACAAACGGTATTAAAAAAAAATTCATGGGAGTTCACATTATATTATCTGGTAGTTAACGATACTCTCCCCCGCTGCCTTTTTAAAAATAAGTAGCGTGTGCACAGTAATTTTCCTTGTCATGATTCTATGCCATCTTCATAGTGCATTTTGCCAAAGAAACATCGGACATAAATGAACATTCTCAGGTATCCTAGCAACAGGATGTGATTAATAATACCTCTCAGAGCAGGGCAGATAAAATGCCTGTGACTGAATGCACACTCAGAACTGGCACTGAGAAATTGGTAGCGCAGTGAGGGAAGCTTGATAAGATTCCATGACACACTTTATTACACAATGATGGAAGCAGGTAGAAGAGAGAGTATATTTTGGAGATTAGACTATGTCAGATTGTAAAATTACAAGATATATATCACATGTACATATATGTAGTGCATTATATGTATGTATATATGCATATATGTACACACATATGTGTACACCCACTATTTGTATATATGTATAGACATAAATATATATATATGTGTGCCCAAAATTTTCCTTTCATTAGAAGTGACATAAGATACTGAGTTGTGGTACAAACACCCTGCTCATTATTGGTGAGACATCTTGGATTGCCGTTTAGGTGCCTGTGGTTTTAAAAGATCAGAAACAATCACTTCGATTAAGGAGCTATTTCCGTACTGAAGTACTGAAATGTGCTATAAGTGGATATATATTTAATGTTTCTCCATGAAACCGTATCAACCCCAACTCTAAAATAGCTTTTAAAAATATCAGAACTCAGTTTATATAAATAAATAGCCATGAGATGTGGAATTTTAATGTTCAACTAAATACATTTTCTCAGAAGAAAAGTTGGTAAAACTTCTATTAAGTGGTAAATGAACCCAAACTTTCATAATGAAATTATCCCATAAGTATTAGTTATGTAATACTGTATAACAGTTTACCCAAAACTTAGCAGCTGAAAACAACAGTAAACATTTATCATGTGACACGGTTTCTGTGGGGAACTCTGGAGTGGCTGGTTGGGTTGTTCTGGGTCAGGGTCTCGCAGGAAGTTGCAGTCAATGAGACAGCCAGAGCTGCGGCCATGTGAAGGTTTGAGTGAGGCTAGAGAACGCGCTGTTCACGTGTGGGCAAGTTGATGCTGACTGCTGGCAGGAGGCCTCAGTTCCTCATTGGTTGTTGACTGGAGCCCTTGGTTCCTCACTGGCTATGGACAGGAGGTCTCAGTTCCTCTTTGGCTGTTGATGGTGGCCTCAATTCCCCATTGGCTCTTGACTAGAGGCCTCAGTTCCTCATTGGCTGTTGACAGGAGGCCTCAGTTCCTCATTGGCTGTTGACAGGAGACCTCAGTTCCTTGCCACATGGGTCTCTCCTTTGGGCTGCTTGGGTGTCCTTGTAACATATTATCTGGCTTTCCTCAGAGGAAGTACTCTGAGAGACAACAAAATGGAAGCCACAATGTTTTTTGAGGCCCAACCTTGGAAATCACACTTGATTATTTCTGCAAAACCCTACTGGTTACAAGTCAGTCTAATTCAGTGTGGGAGCAGACAACACAAGGATACAAATGCCAGGAGGTGGGAAGACGAGGATCATTGGGGTCAGACCTTGGAGGCTGGCTACCACACCCTGTTATTAATCTTCAATACATTCATTGTCAACTTTAAGGATTTATGATGCATTCTTAGACAAGTTAAAGACTCTCCAAAAAGATAGGGTTTTTTAAACATCTTTTTTATAATTTTTTTTAATGATTCAGGACTTGAATAGCATTTTTGAAAATTCATGAAAGTGTTTGAGGCCCCTAGTATATAAAAATTTATAATCAAAGGTACATAGTGGCTTGCCCAATAAAAATCTTTAATGAGGAGGTACCCCATCATACTTGGTAATGAATGAAACCTTTAAATGGGCCATTCATGCCATTTATCTGTTTGTATCATTGAAATAAATTGCATCAAACAAGTCCTCTGGAAATCACCCAAATGAATAGAATGTGAGATTAATCAAGATGCCAGTTAAATGAATTCTACACTTTGGGCAGCTGCACGGGGGAAGGATTATACGTTTTCCACCTTACAGTCTAGGATTTTAAAAGACACGAAGGGCTGATAGAAGAACTTAAAGTTTACATGAGCTTCCATAAACTCTCAGTAACTAGCTCCATCTGTGACAAGTTGATAAACGACAAGAAGGTGATGGCTGGAAGGGCGGCCCTCACTTACTCATCGCAAAACCAAGGCTCTCACCTCAACTGTGGTGTTTGCACACACCACTGCCCTGGTGCAATGTTTCCTATCTAAGCCTGTGAACATGCTGAAATGTCCCAGAAACCCTGACTGAACTCCTGCCCAAACTGTTACCTCATCTCATTCATGTTTGTGCTGGCAAATGTCGTGAACAAGTCATTTCCTCCTCAGCCTCATCTTCCTCGTCGCCCACTGCTCTTCAGACCCTCCCAGCCTCTTACTATCCCCTCTCTGCTAAAACTTCTCACTCATAGTCTAGCAACAACTGCGTGAACTCAGCGGTATCGGATGCTGTTGGCACCCCTGATACTTCTTAAAACTTTATTTATGGTACATGACTTTGTGCTCTTTTGATCTCCATGGAGGTCTGCTTGTCCTTCCGTCTTCTCATCGTCCTTCGTCACAATACAAGAGTAGAATTTTTGTTTTCTTGGTCACTGTCTTCAGCCCAGCCCTCTGTTCTGTCTGTCTTTGTGTTTCCATTTGCCCCCCTCAGCTCCAGCCATCTTCTCAAGATGCACATTTTCTGCATCTATAATTTCAGTTTTGATCTCTCTCCCAAACTCCGTCTCCTGGTAGCACTTCAAACTCATGAAGTCCAAAACTGAACTCATCATTCCCACGCTCCCACCCTATTTTACCATTTCCCCAAATTGCATCACCGCACCCAAAGTCAACTAGCAGCCATTCATCTTGACCTTTCCTTTTCCCTTGCACTTCATATTTTGTAAACTCCTGGACCCTATAGGTTCTGCCTTCCTACCGTCTCCTACACCCCTCACTTCCCTCCTCTCTGCTCCCACTGTCATACGCAACCAATTACCTCTTGCCCAACCTCTGGGACGGGGTCCCCCACTCCCCGGCTGCAGACCTTTGGAACCAGGCTGCAGGAGGTGAGCGGCGAGCGAGTGAGCAAGGCTTCATCTGCTGCTCTCCATCGCTCCCCATCGCTCCCCACCGCTCCCCACCGCTCCCCACCACTCCCCACCACTCCCCATCGCTCCCCATTGCTCCCCACCACTCCCCACTGCTCCCTACTGCTCCCCACCGCTCCCCATAACTCCCCACCACTCCCCACCGCTCCCCATCGCTCCCCACCACTCCCCATCACTTGCATTACCACGTGAACCATCCCTCCCCTCCCTCGTCCATGGAAAAATTGTCTTCCATGAAACCGGTCCCTGGTGCCAAAAAGGTTGGGGACCGCTGCTCTAGGATACTTCCTCCTATGGAAAGCTACTCTCATTCAGGTTTTTAAAGCAAGCCCTAAACATGACCGTTCTTGCTCAAATAGCCTTGTCCCACATAGCCCATTACTGTTTCTTTTGCCAACAATCAATCCTTTCCCCTTTTCAAATTCCCCAAATCACATGTATCTCTTAAGGTCCAAATCTAATACTACTTTCTCCGTAACTTCATGGCACCCTTTTATTTCTTAAGATAATCGTTTCATCCTCTCATGTCTTTAAACATTTATACCCTTTGGGGGCACATCTCATTTCATGTTATGTTGTCTGTCCTTTACCTTCCCAAGTAGGTTGTAAGAGGCCATGGTCTTATCTTAGTCAGGTGTCTACCCCCATGTAGAACAGTTTGTTCTATGGGGATTTGCACCTTGTAGGTTTATTGTTGAGTAAATGGCTCTTACTAACAAGATTTTTTAAACCCAGAAGCATGTTTAATGCATACTCATTAATTTTTGACTTTCGTAAATTGATTTGAGAATATTTTTCACCCCTTTCCTCTGTGCCCAGTCATCTCTAGAAGAATGTTGGACACGGCTGACCTAGTGACTGTGTCTGGAAATTACCATAAACTGGGCTTTCATCTTAGTTGCATCATATTCTCATGGCTGCACATTGTAACTGACCTGCCACTTCTTATTTCAGGGAGAGTGGAGCAGAAAAGAGAACAAAGAGCAGCTTCAGGTAAGATGTTGACTAATTGGCCTCAGCTTTATGTCGTGTTTTTACTTCCACCTTGGAAAAAAAGTCTATTTGCAATGTAGTATTCAAAAACCTACCTAAAACTGTAATAGTTTATAATCCTAGACTTGACTGATTTTAAATTAATTAATATAAATGAATGCATTTAGCTTTTTCATTTCCACATCCGTCATGTCCTTTTCATCCTATCTTTCTATTCAAACAAAAATGAGATGGCCTGTTATTTCATTTTTCCATGATTATCCATTTAAAAGGTAAGTGTTGCAAGCACCGATTTCAAAATATGAAGGTTGTAATCGTTGACAACTATTTCATCTTCCCAAATACGTATGAATCTCGATTATTTTTCTTAAACCCATTTATGTAGCTAATGTTTTTCAGGACAGTGTCAACTACTTAACCAAGAAGAATCTTTACATTTTGGAGAAATTTTAGAAAACATTCCACTTCTAAATCCTAATATATATTCAGAAGTGAGTGACGCTTTGTCGCAATGCCGTTGCACATAGTAGGGGGTCAATATTTGCTATCTAATACAAAAAAGTCTTCACACTTCCATATTTTCATCACTTGGCTTTTGGCTTAAAGTCATAAGGTAAGATAAATTTACCAATTAAATCTTTGCATGAGGGCAATCTTCCAGCTCCCAATGCCCTAAACTTGTCAATATTTGTAGAGAATTCTAAGGGTGCCCACCACCCTTCCGAAGTCTTCACCAACCCACTATTTTATGATATGTGAGAGCGCCCAACATAAAGACACATTACGCCCAAACACCATCTTGTTTCATTTTTTTAGTCTGGTAACAATGCATTATGTGTGTTTCCAAACAGTGACGTCAACAGAAGACCAAAATCTGTGTTAATCAAAAAATGTGTAAACAGCCTAAACCCCTGTCTCTTTTCTGCTTCCCAACCTTAGCATTCATCTCAGACAACTGGGCAACTCACTACCTGCATGATTTCCCTCTTAGATGTTATTGTTTGCATTCTCCTTGTGGCTCTTTTAAAACCTGATCACGAATACCAGAAAAAATGTAAAGGCAAGCAAGTATCTGGTGTCCTCACAGATGTACTTTCCTCTATTATTGCTCCTTGGGGGAAAATTATTTATACTGTTTCTGAAATGCTATTGCTATGATCCTGTAGGTATGGGCTTAAATAAACTTTATAGTTGGGAAGAAAGCTAAATTGGCCAAAGTGTTAAACCAAATGCCTCTTTCAGTTCCCTCCATGCTCATAGATTCTGATATGCTGTGTGACCAAGGTGACACAAAGGACTAGAGAGAGAGGCAGGAAATGAACTCAGATTTCTTCATTCCTTATTCTTCCCAGTGTCCCCCATTCCTAAGCTTTCTTTTTAAATCAGAGTGCTAGTCAATTTGACACTGTATTAGGCTTTTTGCTTAATAAAATATTTTTCAACAGTTGGAAAATCTTTTTAAGGCAACAGGAGACACTAATCACCAGGGTTCTGAGGAAACTCCCTTTATTAATGGAGCTAATTTTCCCCAGCTGATTCACAGCTTGTCACTGTGTCCCATTTCTATGAGAAAGTGAAAGAAACTTTCTATGAGAAAGTGAAGTCAAGGAGAACTAATGGACAGAGCTCAAATTATTGGGGACATTTTTTTGACTCCTCATTTCAAAGAACACAAATCCTGCCCTGGGGAAATCGACATTTGTAAAGATAGTCTGAGTTTTCAAAATTGAGACATAACCTTCGCCAGTGTGGTCCTAAGTATCACCATGTTCAATTTGTGGTGCTAGAATGAATGTCTGCCTCTTTATAAAGCATGTGCCTGAGATACCAAGAACACCATGGGCATCCCTGCTTCTCACTTCCTGCCTGGACTTCTTTATATCATTCGTTGTTCATTCTGCTCAGACTCTATGTCCTGCCTGCTGTATTAGACAATACACCCCACACCCTTTTGCTTATATTGGGTCTATCTCCCAGTATGGGAGAAAGAATTTAGAAGAAAAATATTGTAGACAAAAAAAAAATTCCCCATTAAAATAGGGACTTCCAGGACCCTCACTTTTTGGGTAGGTAAAGTTGCACTAAGAATCTTGCACTAAGATGAAAGTTACAGAGGTAAGTTTTTAACTCAGAAAAATAAATAACTTTCTAACAAGGAAACCTCTCCAGGACTGGAAAGAATGAGATTGTGTGAGTAAAACTGTACAAAGGTTGGGCCATCACCTGCAAGGGATGTTGATAAGAGATTCATGAAGAGTTTGGTTGGATCATTCCTAAAGTTCTTTCCAATTTTATGTCTATGATTCTACTTACCATTATTACTTTATTGAAATGGTTCTACTGTGTGTGTACAGATCAACACAAAATAAAGCCTTCTAGGGCTTCCCTGGTGGCGCTGTGGTTGAGAGTCCGCTTGCCAATGCAGGGGACACGGGTTTGTGCCCCAGTCCAGGAAGATCCCACATGCCGCAGAGCGGCTGGGCCCGTGAGCCATGGCCGCTGAGCCTGCGCGTCCGGAGCCTGTGCTCCGCAACAGGAGAGGCCACAACAGTGAGAGGCCCGCGTACCACAAAAAAATAAAAATATAAAGCCTTCTAAATGGCTCACATTATATAACTGGATGAATCATGTTCCAAAACTTAGCTAAATCAGTTTAGACTGAGTTGCTTAGTGGAGCATATAACTAATAGGGCTAAGACTATGAAATAAAATTCTTCTATAGGATATTTAGCTTCTTTGGGGGAAAAGTTGTTGTTTGCAACCCCAGCTGTCATTTCAAGTATGATGCTGTTTTCGATAATCCAGGAATGAGTCACAAGAGAATATGTATAACCTGATATCATTTTTGAAAAGCTATAGTAAGCTTAGTCACTTTTGAAAAATAATTCAAAACATATGCCTCCTGACATTGGATTTGGAAACCCGTGTCAAATTCATAAAACATGGCCAGCAACATCAAAGCTAAATTTGGCTATTTGGGTTGGTAAAGAATATTTAAAATATGTGGTGGTGTAATGGTAAACAGACAAATATTAGGAGTCGTGTTACTAATATCGTCAATTACCTATTCGCCCTTGATTATTTTAAGGACCCAATGTCCTCACCAGAAAAATAGAAAAAAAAAAAAAAAAACAGCTATATTCCATAGATATCTGCCTAAAACCTTTATTGAGTTTGAAGTGTTTTTATCTTATTAGAAAAATCCCTTTTGAGGTCAAGGAATTCTTGCTCTTTAAAAAGCAACACAGGGCTTCCCTGGTGGTGCGGTGGTTGAGAGTCCGCCTGCCGATGCAGGGGACGCGGGTTCGTGCCCCAGTCCGGGAAGATCCCACATGCCGCGGAGCGGCTGGGCCCGTGAGCCATGGCTGCTTGGCCTGCGCGTCCGGAGCCTGTGCTCCGCAACGGGAGAGGCCACAACAGTGAGAGGCCTGCGTACCACAAAAAAAAAAAAAAAAAAGCAACACAGCAAAAAATACAAAAAATTCTCGCAGAGAAAGGTGCTCCATAAATTATTATTTAGAAAAAGATAAATTAGAAGGCTTACTAGGGTAGGCTATACAGACGCCATCTGTTAAATATATATTGTTCGAATTTTTCCAAAAAGGAGAACACTTTCAAGTCCAGTTAAGTATTAAGTAAAGAATAGCCCTGGTGGACCAGAGAATGGAGTCATCAGTATAGATGATAGTGAGGGTTTCAAAATGAATTTGCATTCTTTTCATTTATGACATTAGAACATTCCTAAAGTTCAAGTTGTTTTTTTCACTTGCATAATTTACAAAAACTAACCGGTAAAGAACAATGCTATTTTTTTCTCAACTGAAAAGGTGGAATTTATTATTGGAAATTCAGCAAATGGTAGAACATCTGCTTTGCAAGTTTAGATCTTGCTACTTACTCTTTGACTGGGCTTTTCGCTGCTGTGAAATGTTCTAAAACAGAAATAGTACCTCCATTTTAAAACTTTTAAACACACATTGAACATGCAGTCATTCAGGTTTTTAAAAAGTTAGATACTGAATAAATCCTTCCATCTGTGCGGGAATAGCATGTTCATTTTCTTACACGTTACTCATTTATTGAACGCAAATTTTCACGTGGATGCATATCTAGCGTGATTTTCATCTGTGCTATTACTATTTTGTAATGCTTTTTGCCACAGTTCTGATACCTCAGAAAACCCTCAGAAATAAACATGAGAAGACCTAATTTGTCATTGTCTTCATTACTGGTGACCAACAGGAAACATGAAGTTAGCAGGCAGGTTGTGTTGCAACAAGTACGCTTAAGTAAACTATCATTCTTGAAAAGTCTATCATTTCTTGGATTTTTTAACATTCTACATGTTTTATTCTCACTTTGAAAATCATTATTCCAGTTAGAATCAAGGTTGAAAATGCATACCATCCTAACTTGTTCATAGCTTACAAATCGCTTGTCACTTACTAATACTATATAACGTATTTGAAGGTTGCTAAGAAAGTAGATCTTAAAAGTTCTCATCACAAGAAAAAAAGAAAGCTTGTAACCATGTGCAGTGACAAATGTTAACTAGACTTACTGTGATGATCATTTTGTGATATATACAAATATTGAATCATGTTGTACACTTAAAATTAATATAATGTTACATGTCAATTATATCTCAATTAAAAAAAAAAAACTCTTGTCTTGATTCCATCTCATTTAGCACCACCAAGAGGACAGAGAAGGAATCTGAGGAGGCATTTAGAAGTTGATGCATTCAATTTGCTAAACACTTTTGCAGTCCAGGCTTTGTGCTTGATACCGGAGATGCAGTGGTGAATAAGATATGGCATTAACGCTCATTCGCTTTCTGGGGGAGAAAAACAAATGCATACAGATTATAATCCAGTGTGAAGAGTGCCTTCTAGAGAACCATGTACTAGGTGTCCTGAGGATTTCAAAGAAGGGTTCATGGAAGAGGGGAGACTTGAGCTGATCCTTGAAGAAAGAATTGGAATTCACTAGATGGAAAAGGGGAAGGGCTGGCTTTCCAGAGAGGTAAAGACAAGAAGAAGCATGGCCTATTGAGGGAAAGATTTGTGGTTAAGTAAGACTGGATGGAGTATAGTCATAAATAAGCAAGAGGCAAGAGATGTGGCCAGAAAAATAAGCATGAGGCAGAATTAACAAGGGCCATTTTGCCCTTCCGTGGAGTTTGACCTTTATGCCGTAGGTGTGGGGAGCTAATGAAGGGCAAGGAATTACATGATCTATTTGCATTTTATAAAATTCCTCCAGAGGAAGTGTGGATTGGAAGGGGAATTGACTGGAGGCAGGGAAATCAGGTGGTATATCACTTTAATTATCAAAGAATGATAGGATGAAGGTCTCGGGGGTCTTTACTAAGACAGTGTCATTATCGAGGAAGCTAAGGAAATGAATGCAGATATATTTACAAGATAGAATTGGCCTGTTTGATTGGCTATGGGAGGTAGAGAAGGATGACTCCTAGGTTTCCAGCCTAAGATATAAGATGAATAGTGTATCCTGTGTACGGAACACAGGAAGAGGGACAGGTCTGGTGGGGAAAATGATAAATTGAGTTATATCTTTGTGGATTGTAGTGTGACCTATGAGCTATAAAGGCAGAAATGTCAAGAATGCTACATAAGCAGCAGGCATTACAAGCCTGGAGCTCCAGAGAGAGGTCTGAGATGCAGGCTTGCCTTTCAAGTTGGTACCTGGATAAGAGTTGAAGCCCTGGTTATGAACGAGCTGCCCAAAGGGACACGGGGGTGTGAAAAAAGAGGCAGGGATGAGTCCTTGGAAAAATCCCTAATGTGAACAAAGAACACAGTAAGAGGAACCAGAGCCTACAGCCTAGGGAAGATCTAGGTTGTCTTGTGAGAGTAGCAGGATTCTCTGTCTCTGAATCCAAGAGAAGAAAAAAGACAGAAAGAAGAAGGAATTGGTTGAGCATGTCAAATGCCACAGGGCAATCAAATAAAATAAGCACCTAAGAAACGTCCACTGGAGTTGGGGGAAAAAATCTGCTGGTCGCCACAAAGAAATTACTTTTTAAGAGTTCTATTAGTGAAATCCAGATAGCAATGGGTTGAGTGAGGGAGTAGAGAACAAATAAGAACAAATACGAACTGGTTCTTTGTTTGCCTGTGAAAAGGAGGAAGGAGAGAGACAGAATCATTATGTCAGGGAATCGATGTGTACTGAGACCTGCTATTTCAGGCTCTGTGCTCAGTGCCTTCCATTTTACCCTCAAAATGGCCTTGCAAACTTTGTTTATGGTCAACATTTTAAAAATTAGAAAACCGAGATGTAGAGAAGTTAAATAACTTGCCTTTGACCCCATGTGTTAACTGGTGGAGCCAGAAACGGCACTGGGGCAGTGGCATTGAGCCTGTGTTGTCTGGGGAGACATCTGGAGTGAACTGTTTGTGCTTTTCTCTTCCCAGCTCTGTGCTCAGTGAGGTCATGTAGGTAACTTCAACTGGCCATGGTGGGAGCATTTACACCACAGAAATTGGCAAACGTTACAAACCAGAGTTGGTTGATTTGTTTGCTTGTTCCTGGAGAGCCAGTTATTAAACACTGACAAGCACAGCACTGGGTGCTGTGTGACAGCAAAGCCTCAGCATTTCCCACTGCCTAGTATATGTTACTTCGCCAAGGTCACTTGGTTAGGTAAAAACAACAGAGTTGAGACTGGAACCCAGACCTGTGATTCACATCCAGTCCTACACGGGCCCCAGGGCTTTGATGAAAAAATAAGTAAAATGTTCATTCCTCACATTCTATACCCAAATGGTCCATGTTGGTATGAACGATGTCTCGTCTTTATCCATGCTCTGGTTCTAAACTACCAGTCTTCTGCTTCAGCCTCCCAGGCAATCCATCTCTGGGGTGTTTGCCTTTTTGTTTTTGTTTTTGTTTTTTTGCGGTACGCGGGCCTCTCACTGTTGTGGCCTCTCCCGTTGCGGAGCACAGGCTCCGGACGCGCAGGCCCAGCGGCCATGGCTCACGGGCCCAGCCGCTCCGTGGCATGTGGGATCTTCCTGGACCGGGGCACAAACCCGTGTCCCCTGCATCGGCAGGCGGACTCTCAACCACTGCACCACCAGGGAAGCCCCAGGTGTTTGCTTTTTTAAACAGCTTTCCTGAAGCATTGACTCTCTGAACTATGTTAATGAAATCTATTTTAAAAAATAACCAATCTTCTCCGGGTTTGTGGTTTCAGAACAGTATTCGTCAGCGAGTGAAATAAGTTATCTTAGATGCATTTTTCCATCCACAAAATGGAAGACAGACACACTGGCTGTTCATTAAAAGGAGTCCTGAAGAGTTTATTTTTAAACAAACTTCATTTTCCAGCTAGTCGAATTCATGATAGAGAATGAATAAGCAGCCCAGCTGTGCCACATGATTCAAAACTCCCTTAAATTTCATTGTGTAACACTGCATTTAAAACAGTATGTGTATGCAAAGTAAACAAATCTAAAATGATAAATAGCTAATGTGGGAGAAATTGCCAGGTCACCCCACATGGTCCAAGTGCAGGTATGAAAACGACTCCTGGAATTCCCTCCGCATGTTTAATTTGGATTGCTGTTATGGTGCACAGAACAGGATTTATTTGCACAGAATTGAGGCCTGAAACATTCTTTAGGTGGTAGAGGAGAAATATTCTTTTTAGCTGCATCACAATAGACTTTACCTTAAAGCAGCGTGGCTCATCGTAAAACTGAAAAAGAAGAACTTTTATCTGGGTTGATTCTTGAACAACATATATGTGTTCCTTTTATCCACAAGACAAAATAAGGTTTTGTAATTCTGTTAGCCAAAAATTACTTCAGTCTTTCATCTTAACTATTCTATAAGAAAGCCACAAGGAATTCCCAATTAAAATGGAAAATAACTCAAATAAAAATGGACTTTCAGGAGGTATATGATAGACCTTATTAAGGCAGTATAAGCGAAAGCAGTTCTCAACAAAATTAGGCTCACACTAGTTTGAATTTATTTTGCAAGTTGCACCAAAGGGCATCCGAGGTGTGTATATCAGTCAATATAATAGTAACTACACTTTTGTCTGACCTGATTTGCTCCATTCCCGAGCATTCTAGGTCAATGCATATTTTGATTAGTTAAAAGTTGTACTTCTACTAACAAAAGATTAAAAATGCCCACAGAAATAGAATATAGGTGATCCTGTGGCTTTCTTGTGAAAGGAGTCTTAAGTCATACCTGATTTTCCCACAGAGAAAACAATGAACTTGTATTTCTAACCAAAGGAACAGACGCCCAACTTTTTTTTTTTTCTCATAGAAATGATCACAGACATTTTAATCAACTGTAAATGATATACTTGTACACTGTGTCACTGAAAACCTTCTAAAGGGAACGTAGTCATTTGAGCTGAGCAATACAGTAATCAATTGTATAAATTATCCTATTATCTCACTGAAAATCCCCGATAAGATGATTTGTACGACAGGAGAGAAGCCAGGAGACTAGGAGGAAATAAGAAACACCTGCAGACTGCTCACCCCAGAAGTGAGGTTATGACTTGAGTGGCAGTTGGAGGAACTCTCAACGGGGCAGAGCCTTGGTTGAAGTAGAGAGAGCCAGGAAGGGGAAGACCAGAGCCTTCAGAAACAGCTGAGTAAACTGATCACACATTCATACTGAGGGATTACTACACGAATGACTGCATTACTGATTCGAGAAAGCATATTTAATCTGTGTTCCACGTGACCATCAGTGTCTTGGCTTCTTGAACCACTTATAGACGATGATCCTGACCACAGCCCATGCCTTTGTTTGAACATCTTTACCTCGTTTGAGTCCTTACAGAATGTCTCTTGAATCTATCTTTGTTTGCCTGTCTTTGCTTATACATCTTCACCATGGAGTTATTCGCATGACTGTAATCTGTAACACATTTCTTACTGCACAGAAACAATCTGTATTTCTCTGTCAAATGTGGTCCTTTCCTCCTCAAAGATATCCCTGAAATGCAATTCCACCCAAGCCTTCTCTGAAAACACAGCTTTCTATTTCATTGATAATTTGAGACAAAACGCCACATTCAAACCTGACTTTATCTAATGCATTTTTCTCTTGTTTTCTTTGTCTATTTTTGCACCTAATCTGCTGACTTCCCTGCCATTTAAAAATATTCATGTGGGAATAGATAGATAAGCAAATATGAACTATGTTAAATTTGATCTTTTTCATTGACCCCGTATACCTAGAAATACATTCAATCTTACTGGAGTAATATAGCTACTTTCCCTATAAGGTTTTAAAAAATTTTTTAATTGCAATAAATACACATAACAAATGTTACCATCTTAACCATTTTTAAGTGTGCAGTTCAGTGGCATTGAGGACATTCACCTTGTTGTACCAGCATCGCCACCATCTATCCACACAGCTCTTTCCATGTTGCAAAACCCAAACTCTGTACCTGTTAAACAACTCCCCTTTATTCCCTTCCCCCAACCTCTGTCAACCACCCTTCTACTTTCTGTCTGTATGAACTTGACTACTCTAGGTACCTCATATAAATGGAATTATGCAGTATTTGTCTTTTTGTGACTGGTTTATTTCACTCAGTATAATGCCCTCAAGGTTCATCTATGCTGTAGCCTGTGTCAGGATTTTCTTGCCTTTTAAGGCTGAATAATGTTCAGTTGTACGTGTATACTGAAATTTGTTTATCCATTCATCCATCAGTAGGCACTTGGGTTGCTTCCACCTTTTGGCTATTATGAATAATAATGCTGCTGTGAACATGGGGGAGCAAGTACCTCTTTGAGACTCTGCTGTCAATTCTTTTGAGTATATACCCAAAAGTTAAATTGCTGGATCATATGGTATCCTGTAAGGTTTTAACTTAGGCAGAAAGAATCATTATATTTGTAAGATTCTCTAGATTTTATAGTTGCTTGCTTATAGTTGTTTGCTTGCTTTGGTTTTGTTCCCTCTCTCTTGCTTTCTTCTAGATTAACCATATCCCATAGAAATACAATACAAACCCCAGAGGTAAATTTAAAATTTTGAGTAGCCACAGTTTAAAAAGTAAAAAGAAATAGATGAGATTAATTTAATGATATGCTCTTTAACCCAGTATATTAAAAATATTATCATTTCAACCTCTAATCAGTATAAAAGATGATAAATGAGATACTACAGATTATGCATTTGCCAGACATGCAATGAAGATGAATAGAGTACGTGGTACAACAGTTAAAGAAAAAGGTAGTCCCACCAAAACAACAAGGTGTGTTTAATAGAAAAGTGTTTTATACTGGTTTGGTTTTAAATGAAAATTTAAGTTAATTAAAATTTAAAATTCAGTCCCTAAGTTGTCCTAGCTGCATAGCAGGTGTTCAGTAGCTACATGTGGCCAGGGGCCACTGCAGTGGACAGTGCAGAGCTGAGCATTTGCATCATCACTGGAAGTTCTATTGGACAGAGATGCTCTAGGCTCTGATATCCCTGAGGGCCAGGAACTTGGATGTCTCTTTTATCACAAAGCTTTATCATCTGGTGCCCAGCAAGTGTTGAATATGTATTTGTTGGATGAGCTACTAAATGTGTTTAACAAGCTCTGCATTATCGAATGCTCTGCATCTACCAGGCACTGTCATGGCACTGGGGCCTTACTGAGTGAGTTTATATCACCAACATGTCCCGTCCTGGAATGTCTGTCCAGAGATTGAAGTCTTTGCAGGTTCTACGTTCTGTTTGCTTGGTTTCTGAGCTAGGTTTTGAATGAAATGGGAAAATGTATTGAAAACAAATACAGAAGCTGATTGTATGGTTCTGTTTTGTTCCTGGGGCCTCCCGCAGGGCCTAAAATAATTAAATATTGGTTCAACAAATGAAGGAACAAGTGGCCTTGTGAACTCATCACACACAGAAAATGGCCCTGTGAGTTTCCTGAGGAAAGAAGTCCCTGAGAATGGTGGGAAGGAATTGTAAGGGGAGGACAAGAGAAAACCAGAGAAATGGGAACACACAGGAGAAAGGTATGAGCATCCTAGACGGTACATTTGAAGTGAGGAGAATTATCTGTAACCAACTCAGAGCCGTGAGCACTTCCTTATCCATAAATTAAAAGGCAAACTTTATTAGTTCTGCATATAAATGTCTGCAACCTAATTCCATTTGGAAGCGAAGTCATTCATGTATTCATTCATTTGTTGAACAAGCGTGTGCTTGCCTTCCCAGTGTCTGCTGTACCCAGGCCTTCTCAGCAGCGACAAACAGTAGTGCTCATTGTGTGCTAGGGGGACAGCTGTGCATTGACTTCCTAGCAATTATAAGGGCATTTGTGGAAAGTCAAGCAATAGCATTCGAAATATCCTTAATCACCGTGTTTAGAGAATCATCATTATAAACTAAAAAAAAAAAAAACTGCCTCATATTCAAAATACATTACTCATACTTAATTCATATGTAACTGGTTCTTTTTTGATATTAAATGACAATGTTAAAAAATCATTACAGTGGTTTATCTAAAAATAATTTTGGGCCTAAAATACCCAACACATAAAGTGTTATGACTATATCATTTAGGATGATGTTTTTGATTGTTGAATATATTAGAATGTTAGCATCTTCTTTCTTTATTTAACCTGATGCAAATGTACAGAATGTTTCTTAAGGTAAAATGTAAATTCATTCCTAGAATTTAATTTACCTTTCTTGTGTTTATCAAGAAAACAAGAAAAAATCATTTTCCTCCTCCACATGAGGAAGAAAATCAAGACAGATAACCAAATGAATACTTTTTAACTCCATAGCAGAAGTCTTTAAATAACAACTTCCTAACACATCTGGATTAGATCCTGGTTTCACACTGAGGAACCAATAATGTCCTATTCTTAGTATCCTAATTATAGTCACAATGTCTGAATTTCACTGAATTTTTCAGGAAGCATTTAAACTTGGCAGTAGTCAAAGTCATTGAGATTGTAAAAATCGATCAAACAAAAGGCCTGAAAGATGGATTTCGTTATCCCCTCTTTTTAAGTAACATGCAGTGATTGTTGGCAGAAATAGATAAAGCAAACAGATGCCTCTGATCCGCTTGCATTTTTCATCTTTTCACTCCAAAGACCACCCTGTTGTGTCCAGTATCATCACAGTAGGATCTAGTGCAGTGTTAACTCAGGGATCAAACTCTTTTTCTGCTAGTAAGTTATCCGATTTAGCATTGTCACTCATGAGATAGTGTCAAAGGAATATCTTTGTTGGTGAAAAATAAAAGATTTGCATATAAGATGGCAGATAGGATTAAACTTTTAGTTCATATTTGCCGATAGAAATGGAAACACTGAGGCTAAGATGTGACTAATTTCGATTTTTTTTTAACCATTTGACTTCAGAACTTGTATAAGTAATGTAACACAGGCAGACATCAGAGATATCAAGTGTTTGGTTCCAAACCACCACAAGAAAGTGACTGTCATGATAAAGTGAGGAACTGAGGATAAAAGATCCCTATTTTGAGTATCTTAAGTTCGAGATCACTATTACCTACCCAGCTAAAACACTCCTTGACCATCTATTGCAGAGACAGTGGGGCTGGAGGAAGTGGGTGGATTTGAGAAAAGTTTGAAGAAAGAGTAAACAGCACTTGGTTATTAATGGCAAGTGAGCGTGAGGGAATTTGAGAGGAATTCCAAGGCCCCTGAGGGTGCCAGTCCGTGAGAGCGAGCTCTGGGGCGGGTGCATGGTTAGAAGAGGAGGACTTCATACTGAGGTAGGCACGGTTTTAGTGCTTTGGGAAGATCTACAGCCATGTGCTCTGAACACGTTCGTATTTCAGTCTGGAGCTCAGGTGAGAGACACAGTTTAGAAATTTGGGAGTCAGTGGTGTAAACATAGTCGTCCTCAATGCCAACAAAGTAGATGAGATTACTCCAAAAAGGCCTGTAGGGTGAAAACACAAAGAGACTGTATTTCAGATGAAAAGAAAAAGCTTGGCATGGACCATGCTGCTTAGCAAAACAATCCCGAAAAGGCAGAGAAGGGAAAGAAGGATGTGAACACCCTTCCAAATCAGGTGCGTTATTTTATGGGCATAGCTCCTCTTCAGCTAGAACCTACAACGAGGGAATATTGGACCTGCGTGCAAGTCTCACAGTCAAAGAGCAAAACCTACAGCCGTAGAACAGGGCAATAAAGAATTCAGAAATGGAGACTTTTTTTTTTTTTTGCGATACGCAGGCTTCTCACTGTTGTGGCCTCTCCCGTTGCGGAGCACAGGCTCCAGACGCGCAGGCTCAGCGACCATGGCTCACGGGCCCAGCCGCTCCGCGGCATGTGGGATCTTCCCGGACCGGGGCACGAACCCGTGTCCCCTGCATCGGCAGGCAGACTCTCAACCTCTGCGCCCCCAGGGAAGCCCCAGAAATTGAGGCTTTGATCTTGAATTCTTAGGTAGTTACATACACAGTGTTGGTGAGAATGCAAAATGGTGCAATCACTATGGAAAAGCAGTATGGAGATTCCTCAAAAAACTGAACCACCATGTACTCCAGCAATCCCTCTTCTGGGTATTTACCCAAAAGAATTGAAATCAGGATCTCAAAAGATATTTGCACTCCCATGTTCATGGCAGCATTATTCACAATAGCCAAGATGTGGAAACAACCTAAATAGCCATTGACAGATGAATGAATAAAGAAAATGTGGCACATACATACAATGGAATGCTATTCAGCCTTTGGAAAGAAGGATATTCTGCAACACACAACAACATGGATGAAGCTTGAGGACATTATGCTAAGTGAAAAAAGCTAGACCCAGAAAGACAAATATTATAAACATCCACTTATATGAGGTACCTAAGATAGTCCAAGTCATAGAATCAAAGAGTGAAATGGTGGTCACCAGGGTCTGATGAGAAGGGGAAATAGGAAGTTACTAATCTACGGGCATAAACTTTCAGTCAAGCAAGATGCTCTCCAGTCCCGCAGTACAACATTGTACCTATAATCAACAATAACGTACTGTGCACTTGAAACTCTGCTAAGAGGGCAGATTTTCAGAGAACATCTGGGCTGGCCGATTATCTTCCAGGCAGCTAAGGTCAACAGGAGACAAGCCAGAAGTGATGGATGCAGGGCCCTGTGACAGGGGTGCGATGAGGGTGCCAGTTAATAAAACAAACCTACTTCTTCTGACTCCAAAACCGGAGAACTCTCTCTGCCCCACAGCTGCCTCTTTAGAATAATGGAAGATCTGTGTCTGGGAGGAAGTCTGGAGATGATCTGGTGCTAAGTTTTTATTTTACAAATGGATTAAATAAAGCCCTGAGAGAGTAACTTGTTCAAAGTCACACACCTGCTTTGGGGTGAAGTCTGTGCTGACATTGGGAGCATCCCTATTGGACTCTGATACTATTCGTGGGACTCTTTTCAAAGGAAATGAAACCAATTTTGCATATGCCCACTGCATGCCATGTGGCTAAATCTACTCCTGGAAGAAGTCCAGGGTTAAGGTTAATAGTATAAGCTCTACGGCTTCCCTGGTGGCTCAGTGGTTAAGAATCCGCCTGCCAATGCAGGGGACACGGGTTCGAGCCCTGGTCGGGGAAGATCCCACATGCCACAGAGTAACTAAGCCCGTGCGCCGCAACTACTGAGCCTGCACTCTGGAGCCCATGAGCCACAACTACTGAGCCAGCAAGCCACAACTACTGTGAAGCCCATGCACCTAGAGCCCATGCTCTGTAACAAGAGAAGCCACTGCAATGAGTAGCCCATGCACCGCAACGAAGAGTAGCCCCTGCTCACCGCAACTAGAGAAAGCCTGTGCGCAGCAACAAAGACCCAACACAGACAAAAATAAATTAATTAATTAAAAAAAAAGAGAGTATAACCTCTAGTCTCAAATGACCAGGGCTGGAATCCCACCTCTGTCCCTTGGGAGTCATACGACCTTAACCTCTCTTGACTTATCCCCTTATATGCAAAATGGAGATAATAATAGTATTATCTTGTAGAGTTATTATGCGGATTAAGGGGGAAAATACCTCTCAAGGCCCTGATGTCTATCTAGCTCATGGTATGTTCACAATAAATTTTAGCAGTCATTTTATTGCTTTTGATATTACTTTATATTACTCACCTCCATCTTTCAGCATCTGGGATGGAAATGTTAATAACACACACAGAGGTTTGTTTTTCTGGCATGTAGTGTGCATAAAACAAATATTTGTTGAGAGAGTGACAAAGGAAGGAAGAAAAGAAAAAAGAAAATGAGGGAGGAAGGATATGACATTAGAAGACCTTTCTTCATTGTCTGGCCCACATTCTGAAACGTGGAAATGTACAAGGTATTTTTATTATGAATAGTACCCCTTTTCTGATCTGCACAAAATGTAGCCATGCTTTTAAGATAATGTAGGAAAGCTCAAGAAGGAAGGTGTGTGTCTCCACGTGTTTTAGTGAGCTTCCTGCGTCTCTTAGCATCTCTGTTCGCTAGTCAGAGGTTCAGAGAGAACAGAGACAAAGTGCTTTCCCTTAACGAGCTTGCATGTGGGACAGACACTTGACACAATGATTTCTTTTTTAAAATATTTATTTATTTATTTGGCTGCATCAGGTCTTAGTTGCGGCACACAGGATCTTCCTTGCAGCATGCAGGATCTCTCATTGCGGTGCATGGGCTCTTTGTTGTGGCATGCAGGCTCTCTCTAGTTGTGGCGTGGGGCTCAGTAGTTGTGGCACACGGGCTTAGTTACCCCACGGCATGTGGGATCTTGGTTCCCCCACCAGGGATCGAACCCGCGTCCCCTGCATTGGAAGGTGGATTCTTAACCACTGGACCACCAGGGAAGTCCTGACAGAATGATTTCTATAACAAAAGATGCTTCTGTAGATGGTGGTGTGAGGGCTAGGAGCCTGCATTCTATGGCTGGACTGCCTGGGTTTGGATCCAGCATTTGGCAACTTTGTGACCTAGACAAGTTAAGTAACCTCTCTGAGCCATGCTCTGACCTGTAAAGTAGGAATAGGCATTGTACTTACCAGATAAGGCCAAGGAACAAGTGAGTTTTTATACGTAAGTGCCTAGCCTGGCATGCTGTTTATTCCTGGGCTTTGCCTGCCTCTCAAATGAGCGATAACTACTAAAGTTCAGAAGACGACCACCCAGAACATGGAGAGATGAGGTCATCAAGGTGAGGTCTTGAAGAAGGAATGGACTTTGTCAAACAGAAGGAAGAGAGTTGGCTATTTCAGGCTTGGGAATAGAAATAGACTTGGCCTTGTATAGGCAAGTTCTGAGTTGCTCAGTGATCATATTTTAATGAGCACTGAATGCAGAGTTAGATAGGATCTGGTAACAGTGAGAAGCAAATAGAGATCTTGAGGAGGAGATTAGCACAGGCAAAGTGGTTTTTTTAATGATTAATTTGGTATATTAACATTAAGATGGAGATTGAAATCAGGACGTCAGTTTGCAGACCATTGCAGTAGTCTAGACTTTGATGTGCTCAGGATCTTGGAGGGATTGATGGGAGGTTAATACAAAAAAGAAGAATGAGTATGAGACATAGAAAGAAAAGATCAGAAGGTGACTGGAAACAGGTGTGAGGAGGAGATGAGGGGGATGTCAAAGTCGCAAGCCTGACTGGCGGAGAAGTCTGTGTGATAGACACACATGTGCAAGTTCAGAGGGATGGGTGGTTTGTGGAAAAGGATTACGAGTTTCTTTCAAGTCTAGTCGCATTTGATCCAACAATAGGACACCCATGTGGAAGCTAGAATTTGGAGAAGCAGAACTGAAGTTCAGGAGAGGTCAGAGCTAAACGTCTGTATATACTTGGGACTGAATCAAGTATAGGTGAAAGTGAGAGACAGGAGAGAGGGTGAAATTTCTGCGGAGATGGTAGGGCAAGAGTGAGGCAGGATAACATGCCAGCAAGTAATGGCAGTGAGGATCAGAGGAGGTGACATATATGACAGCACATATGGGAGTGGGGGTGATGAAATACAACATAAATTGGAAAAACTTGGTGACTGCCCCGTTTCCTAGAATCTCAAAGCCAAAATGGACATTAAGACATTTTGTACATGAGGGAATTAGGGCTCAAGGAAGCTGAGTTCATTGGTTTCCCCTGAGATAGCTGCAGAATCGGACCTGTCCCTTTTCAGTGCTGTTCTCACTTTACAGGCTCCCGCCTGGCTCGTCCTGTCTCTCAGTGCCCAGCTGCATATGGTTCAATCTGTACTCTGTTTTACATAAAGCATACTGTAGAATGCTGGGTCCCCCTGAGTGGGCAGCGTGCACCTGGCCAAGGGCAGAGCACAGAAGCTGCATCAGCTAAGCAGGATTCCATGAAAGGGCATGTTCAGTATACACACTGATGTTGGATCTCACCCTGTTTCTCTTTTTCATGTGTACTTCCTTTAGTTAATTAACTAATTTTGCAATCTTTAGAAAATGAAATAAGCAGTTTACCCATACACTCCTTACCTTTGCATGCATGTTAATTAAATAATTATTCCACTGCTTATAATATTGCTTCCCAAAAGATATTGAACTGCTTTTTATATGAAGGAGGCTCTAAGTCTCAACCGCGTTTATAGCTCAGTGATCGCAATAATTATTTTTTAAACCACATCAGTTAGAAATCGAAATAGCTGCTTCTGAAAATGCATAAAAGTGATGTCCCATGTCCAAACCATTTGTACAACTTAACATAATTTTATTGAAGGGATAGCCATTTGAGATCTTAACCTTTTTATGAATTTATTATGAAGTCATAGAAATCTTAATGCCTTTCTAATTTTCTTCTTGAAGGAAACAATTTGGAAAATGCCAAGGACAAAAACATAGGAAGCATTTAACATAAACTGAAACCATTAATACTTAATGGAAAAGCATAATCCATTCCGAGGCATTTTAAAACAGCTACCGTAAAATCATTGCTTCTAGGAGGTGTTAAAAAACAAAATTCATCCAAGTAAATTTGAAGATCTAATTGGCCTTAATAAATGCTTCATGAATCGGTCAGCATCACATCTAGCAAGTTGAGAGGAGCTCTGAGGAGGCTGTACAAGATGGAAGGCTTTTATAGGCAGAAAGAGGAAGGGATAAGGAAAGATCAGATTACAGCATCTTCCTTTGTTGGATAAAAAGGGTCTCTGTGGCAGATTACCTCATCGGTGCTACCAAAAAAATTCCAAACTGACCAGTTAAGACTACATTCCTGGGGGAGATTCAAACTGCAGTTAGGTTAGGTATTAAGTTTCTGTTTGGTGACATGGGCTTAGCACAAGTGACTCCATTTTGGACCTGTTGTTTCTTTTTTAACAAGAGGCTAGGTGGTTCTTCAAAACTGGTGCTTCAATAGTCTTACTCAAAGAACGACTTGATGGAAATAGAAGCTGTAAAGCCCAAGGATTAGAAGGAAGTGGGGGTGAGATTCAAATGACTTCATTTTAAATGCTGTTTGTCATCACAGATTTCCACTAAGCTTGCTCCCACACCTGGCTTCCCATGGGACCCTTGGGTCAGAGGTTCTTCTGTGTTGTTTTTTGTTTGCTGGAAGGGAGGGATGCCCTTTCAGGGTTTCTTCAATTTCAGAGTTGCAAAAACTGGTTCTGAAAATAGTTGGCAGTATCCGTTGGCCAAATTTATTTGCTGAAAACCCTTTTGTTTTGAACCAGTGAGGCCCAAGGTCAAGAAATACTTGGGTTAACTTAAGGTTAACACAATAACAAGGTTCTTCTTTTGCAAACTTCCAAGACTATTTCATTACTTTCTGGCTTCTTCTCTCTTCCGTTACTGTGTTCTCTTGCTGACCACTGTTGAGCTGTCTCAAGCCCCCTTCCTTGGTGGGAGCAGCCCACCCAACCCTCCAGAGTTCTCTCTGTGCTGAGGCTCATGGAATGGAGGGAAAGAGCACTGAAATGCTAGACTTGGATGCTGAATTCTGAAGCCAAATCCAGTTCAATCTCTAGTTTTGTGATTCTGGGCAAGCTACCTAAACTCACTCTCCTTCTTCTTCTGCTTCCATTTTTTTAAAAATTATCTTTTACAGTAATTTTATCAAAGTAGTGCCTATGCAGTTAAAGTATCAAATACAACAAAAGTTATTTTAACTAGCCTTCTCTTAAGTGATTTCCCTGACTAAGCAACTCTCTCCCTTCCCTAGATATAACCTGCTGACTGATGCTCCCAGCCAGCTCACCCCCAGGGCCTCACCTGCTGTCTCTTGAGCCCTCCTATAACTTCTGACCCCACCTGTGGGGATGAATATGGCCCAAGAATTAGTTGTGTTTGTTCCCATTGTACTTGTTAATATAATTATTCAATTATAAACTATATAAAACCAATGACATATGAATGCATAAAAGAATTTCTATAAAAATGTTTTGGAAAGACTCAAAGTTGAGTTACTAAAAGTAAAAAGCTACAGAATCAGGTATGAAAATAAAATGATAAAATATCAGGAAAAAACTCAAATCTAAAAGGATTCCGCTTTGTGTCTTTAAGTTCTCAATCCACTTTAATGGAATAGAAACTAGGAAATATAGATGATGATGATGGGTGTGGTTTATGTAAAAAAGTGAAACATGTAGTTATATTCCATAAGCAGAAATCCAGGTCATATTCCCACGGGATTCTTCTGGTATTAGATTAGATGAGGTTCACATAAAGTGCTCAGCATCATGTCTGATATTTAATAAGGATTCAGTACATGTTAGCTGTTACTGTGGTTACTATTGATTTAATAACTGTATATCCAGGTGATGTTAAAAGGAAACAGGAAAGAAGGTAAGGGGAGACCAAACCAATATTACAAAATAAAATATCGGGATAAACTTAAACCCAGCAACCAAATGTTATACAACAAAGGACCTAAACTTCACGGTGAAAACCTTTTTTTGTATCAAAATATCTTTATGTTAAACTAAGAGGGTATTGATAATCACATTTATGACAGGTATAGCTGGAGAAAAAAAAAATTCATTCATGAAATGTAACCCTGTTTCAATTTTAACCACAATTTGCCGCATGGCCTTAGGAAACTGCCCAACATTTTCCTGTCTTTTATTCTCTGTTAGGCAAGGATGATGATAACCAACTGAATAAATTTATCACGCTGCCAGAAGAATTACTTTCAGAAAAGTACATTATGGGCATATTTGTGTTTCGTCACTTGAGTGTGAGCTCTGCTTGGCTGTGCTACTCGTGCTGCATAGAGCTCTCGAACCCTCGGAAGAAGGATCAGTGAAATGCCTTTTTTAAAAAATTGATTTCCAGCGGCATGTACTGTATGTGGAGCAGTATACAGTGAAGCGGAGGCAGAGCGGCTCCGTGAGCTCCTCTCCACTTTCCCATAGAGATCCCTTGACTGCCAGCTTAGGGCGAGCCACACACATGCCCTCATGCTCAGCGAGCCCGCGAGGTCACTATCATACGACAAAGGCTTTGCTGCAGTTCATCTTCCTCCCTGTGTACTTTCCATTTGCTTTCTTGGAATCCTGCTGCATCACAGAAGCTGGAAGTTCTGATTATCCATTGAAATCACAGTGGAAAGTCTTGACATGCCACCGTGTGGCAGACAGGCTCTTGGTGCTCCAGCTGGGTGTCAGGCCTGAGCCTCTGAGGGGGGAGAGCCGAGTTCAGTACATTGGTCCACCAGAGACCTCCCAGCTCCACGTAATATCAAACGGTGAAAATCTCTCGGAGATCTCCATCTCAACGCTAAGACCCAGCTCCACTCAATGACCAGCAAGCTACAGTGCCGGACACCCTATGCCAAACAACTAGCAAGACAGGAACACAACCACTACCATTAGCAGAGAGGCTGCCTAAAATCATAGTTCACAGACACCTCAAAACACACCACCAGACGCGGTCCTGTCCACCAGAAAGACAAGATCCAGCCTCATCCACCAGAACACAGGCACCAGTCCCCTCCACCAGGAAGCCTACACGACCCACTGAAACAACCTTACCCACTGGGGGCAGACACCAAAAACAACGGGAAGTATGAACTGGAAGGCTGCAAAAAGGAGACCTCAAACACAGTAAGTTAAGCAAAATGAGAAGACAGAGGGCTTCCCTGGTGGCACAGTGGTTGAGAGTCTGCCTGCTGATGCAGGGGACACGGGTTCATACCCCATTCCAGGAAGATCCCACATGCCGCGGAGCGACTAGGCCCATGAGCCATGGCCCCTTAACCTGTGCGTCCGGAGCCTATGCTCCGCAATGGGAGAGGCCACAACAGTGAGAGGCCCGCGTACCGCAAAAAAAATTAAAAAAAAAGAGAGGACAGAGAAACACACAGCAGATGACAGAGCAAGGTAAAAACCCACCAGACCTAGCAAATGAAGAGGAAATAGGCAGTCTACCTGAAAAAGAATTCAGAATAGTGATAGTAAAGATGATCCAAAATCTTGGAAATAGAATGGAGAAAATACAAGAAACGTTTAACAAGAACCTAGAAGAACTAAAGAGCAAACAAACAGTGATGAACAACACAATAAATGAAACTAAAGACTCTCTAGAAGGGATAAATAGCAGAATAACTGAGACAGAAGAACAGATAAGTGACCTGGAAGATAAAAGAGTGGAAATAACTACTGCAGAGCAGAATAAAGAAAAAAGAATGAAAAGAATTGAGGACAGTCTCAGAGACCTCTGGGACAACATTAAATGCACCAACATTCGAGTTATAGGGGTTGAAGAAGAAAAAGAGAAAAAGAAAGGGACTGAGAAAATATTTGAAGAGATTATAGTTGAAAACTTCCCTAATATGGGAAAGGAAATAGTCAATCAAGTCCAGGAAGCCCAGAGAGTCCCATACAGGATAAATCCAAGGAGAAACATGCCAAGACACATATTAATCAAACTATCAAAAATTAAATACAAAGAAAATTATTAAAAGCAGTAAGGGAAAAACAACAAAAAAATACACGGGAATCCCTATAAGATTAACAGCTGATCTATCAGCAGAAACTCTGCAAGCCAGAAGGGAGTGGCAGGACATATTTAAAGTGATGAAAGGGGAAAACCGACAACCAAGATTACTTTACCCAGCAAGGATCTCATTCAGATTTGACAGAGAAATTAAAACCTTTACAGACAAGCAAAAGCTAAGAGAATTCAGCACCACCAAACCAGCTTGACAACAAACGCTAAAAGAACTTCTCTAGGCAGGAAACACAGAAGGAAAAGACCTGAAATAACAAACTGAAAACAATTTAAAAAATGGTAATAGGAACATACATATTGATAATTACTTTAAAGGTAAATGGATTAAATGCTCCAACCAAAAGACATAGACTGGCTGAATGGATACAAAGCAAGACCCATAGATATGCTATCTACAAGAGACTCAGTTCAGACCTAGGGACACATACAGATTGAAGGTGAGGGGATGGAAAAAGATATTCCATGCAAGTGGAAATTGAAAGAAAGCTGGAGTAGCAATTCTCATATCAGACAAAATAGACTTTAAAACAAAGACTACTACAAGAGACAAAGAAGGACACTACATAATGATCAAGGGATCAATCCAAGAAGAAGATATAACAATTGTAAATATTTATGCACCCAACATAGGAACACCTCAATACATAAGGCAAATACAAACAGTCCTAAAAGGGGAAATTGACAGTAACACAATCATAGTAGGGGACTTTCACACCCCACCTTCACCAATGGACATATCATGCAAAATGAAAATATATAAGGAAACACAAGCTTTAAATGATACATTAAACAAGATGGACTTAATTGATATTTATAGGATATTCCATCCCAAAACAACAGAATACACTTTCTTCTCAGGTGCTCATGGAACATTCTCCAGGATAGATAACATCTTGGATCACAAATCAAGCCTTGGTAAATTTAAGAAAATTGAAATCATATCAAGTATCATTTCTGACCACAATCCTATGACACTAGATATCAATTACAGGGAAAAATCTGTAAAAAAATACAAACACATGGAAGCTAAACAATACACGACTAAATAACCAAGACATCACTGAAGAAATCAAAGAGGAAATCAAAATATACCAAGAAACAAATGACAATTAAAACACAATGACCCAAAACCTATGGGATGCAGCAAAAGTAGTTCTAAGAGGGAAATTTATAGCAATACAATCCTACCTTAAGAAACAAGACACATCTCAAATAAACAACCTAACCTTACACCTAAAGCAATTAGAGAAAGAAGAACAAAAAACTTCCAAAGTTAGCAGAAGGAAAGAAATCATAAAGATCAGATCAGAAATAAATGAAAAAGAAATGAAGGAAATGATAGCAAAGATCAATAAAACTAAAAGCTGGTTCTTTGAGAAGATAAACAAAATTGATAAACCATTAGCCAGACTCATCAAGAAAAAAAGGGAGAAGACTCATATCAGTAGAATTAGAAATGAAAAAGGAGAAGTAACAACTGACACTGCAGAAATACAAAGGATCATGAGAGGTTACTACAAGCAACTATATGCCAATAAAATGGACAACCTGGAAGAAATGGACATATTCTTAGAAAAGCACAACCTTCCAAGACTGAACCAGGAAGAAATAGAAAATATAAACAGAGTAATCACAAGCACTGAAATTGAAACTGTGATTAAAAATCTTCCAACAAACAAAAGCCCAGGACCAGATGGCTTCACAGGAGAATTCTATCAAACATGTAGAGAAGAGTTAACACCTATCCTTCTCAAACTCTTCCAAAATATAACAGAGGGAAGAACACTCCCAAACTCATTCTACAAGGCCACCATCACCCTGATACCAAAACCAGACAAAGACGTCACAAAGAAAGAAAACTACAGGCCAATATCACTGATGAACATAGATGCGAAAATCCTCAACAAAATACTAGCAAACAGAATCCAACAGCATATTAAAAGGATCATACACCATGATCAAGTGGGGTTTATCCCAGGAATGCAAGGATTCTTCAATATATGCAAATCATTCAATGTGATACACCATGTTAACAAATTGAAGGAAAAAAACATGATCATCTCAATAGATGCAGAAAAAGCTTTTGACAAAATACAACACCCATTTATGATTAAAACCCTCTAGAAAATAGGCATACAGGGATCTTACCTCAATATAATAAAGGCCATAAATGACAAACCCACAGCCAACATCATTCTCAATGGTGAAAAACTGAAGCCATTTCCACTAAGATCAGGAGCAATACAAGGTTGCCCACTCTCACCACTATTATTCAACATAGTTTTGGAAGTTTTAGCCACAGCAATCAGAGACGGGAAATAAGTAAAAGGAATCCAAATCGGAAAAGAAGAAGTAAAGCTGTCACTGTTTGCAGATGACGTGATACTATACATAGAGAATTCTAAAGATGCTACCAGAAAACTACTAGAGCTAATCAATGATTTTGGTAGAGTAGCAGGATACAAAATTAATGCACAGAAATCTCTGGCATTCCTATGCACTAATGATGAAAAATCTGAAAGACAAATTAAGGAAGCACTCCCATTTACCACTGCAACAAAATGAATAAAATACCTAGGAATAAGCCTACCTAAGGAGACAAAAGACCTGTATGCAGAAAACTATAAGACACTGATGAAAGAAATTAAAGATGATACAAACAGATGCAGAGATATACCATTTCAACATTGTTAAAATGACTATACTGCCCAAAGCAATCTACAGATTCAGTGTAATCCCTATCAAACTACCAATGCATTTTTCTAGAACTAGAACAAAAAATTTCACAATTTGTATGGAAACACAAAAGACCCCAAATAGCTAAAGCAATCTTGAGAAAGATAAACAGAGCTGGAGGAATCAGGCTCCTGGACTTCAGACTATACTACAAAGCTACAGTAATCAAGACAGTATGGTACTGGCACAAAAACAGAAATATAGATCAATGGAACAGGATAGAAAGCCCAGAGATAAACCCATGCACATATTGGCACCTTATCTTTGATAAAGGAGGCAAGAATATACAGTGGAGAAAAGACAGCCTCTTGAATAAGTGGTGTTGGGAATATTCGACAGCTACATGTAAAAGAATGAAATTAGAACACTCCCTAACACCATACACAAAAATAAACTCAAAATGGGTTAAAGACTTAAATGTAAGGCCAGACACCATCAAACTCTTAGAGGAAAACATAGACAGAACACACTATGACATAAATCACAGCAAGATCCTTTTTGACCCACCTCCTAGACAAATGGAAATAAAAACAAAAATAAACAAATGGGACCTAATGAAACTTCAAAGCATTTGCACAGCAAAGGAAACGATAAACAAGACGAAAAGACAGCCCTCAGAATGGGAGAAAATATTCGCAAATGAAGCAAGTGACAAAAGATTAATCTCCAAAATATACAAGCAGCTCATGCAGCTCAATATCAAAAACACAAACAACCCAATCCAAAAATGGGCAGAAGACCTAAAGAGACATTTCTCCAAAGAAGATATACAGATTGCCAACAAACACATGAAAGGATGCTCAACATCACTAATTATTAGAGAAATGCAAATCAAAACTACAATGAGATATCCTCTCACACCGGTCAGAATGGCCATCATCAAAAAATCTACAAACAATAAATGCTGGAGAGGGTGTGGAGAAAAGGGAACCCTCTTTCAATCTTGATGGGAATGTAAATTGATACAGCCACTATGCAGAACAGTATGGAGGTTCCTTAAAAAACTAAAAATAGAACTACCATATGACCCAGCAATCCCACTACTGGGCATATACCCTGAGAATACCATAATTCAAAAAGAGTCATGTACCACAATGTTCATTGCAGCTCTATTTACAATAGCCAGGACATGGAAGCAACTTAAGTGTCCATCGAGAGATGAATGGATAAAGAAGATGTGGCACATATATACAATGGAATATTACTCAGCCATAAAAAGAAACGAAACTGAGTTATTTGTAGTGAGGTGGATGGACCTAGAGTCTGTCATACAGAGTGAAGTAAATCAGAAAGAGGAAAACAAATACCATATGCTAACACATATATATGGAATTAAAAAAAATCGTTCTGAAGAACCTAGGGGCAGGACAGGGATAAAGATGCAGACACAGAGAATGGAGTTGAGGACACGGGGAAGGGGAAGAGTAAGCTGGGACGAAGTGAGAGAGTGGCATGGACATATATACACTACCAAATGTAAAATAGATAGATAGTAGGAAGGAGCCACATAGCACAAGGAGATCAGCTCAGTGCTTTGTGTCCACCTAGAGGGATGGGATAGGGAGGGTGGGAGGGAGATGCAAGAGGGAGGGGATATTGGGATATATGTATACATATAGCTGATTCACTTTGTTATACAGCAGCAACTAACACAGCATTGTAAAGCAATTATACTACAATAAAGATGTTAAAAAAAATTGATTTCCCATCAAAGTTCTAGACCTATTACTTAGTATGGTGCTTATACCAAGTTTCAACAGGTGAAACGTGCTTTCCCACCAAAAACAAAAATGACTCAGAATAAAGTAATATGATGATGGGGAAAGATCTTGTTTCATTAGATTGTCTATACCACTCAATTAAGCCTTTAATATTGTAATCAATCTTGTAAGTGCAATATAAGAACAGGTTCACTGGATGTGAGGTTTGAATTCTTATTAACTTTAGTGGCTCTGGCCAAACCCAGTTAATTTCCGCTGTGTGAAGCAAGCCCGTATGCTGACATTTAAAACCATTTCCACAGCTGACCATGGGAAAACATTTATCGTTATTTAATACACGATCACGTAGCAAGAAAGTCAGCCTATATAGATTATACGGACTGAGCTCAACATCCTAGTGAGTCATTACATTAAAAAAATATATAGGATAGCAATGATTTAAAAGATATAGTCAAACCCTCTAAATGGCTATGCATGCTATTACTATTATTGGGAGGTGAGAGAGGAGGCTTTTTCTTTTAGGAGACAGTTCATAAATTCAAAAATAAATGGCATTTACTTTCCTGTCTTTTTATCAGATCCTTAAAATTAACATTAATTAATATTAACCTTTGAAAAGAAATATTACAGTTTAATTCATTACATATTTATATACAACACTAAACTAGATTTGGGGAAATTATAAAGAGAAGTAAGACTGAATCATCTAACTAACTTGTTTTCATCTAACTTGTTTTCAACAAGTTTACCATATAGTGTAGGACACGCATTCAACTAACTACATACTTCAGTCTGTGACAAGTGGAAAGCCAAACTAGACCATCAAAGTGTATCCAGTCTGGGAGTATAATCTTATTATTATGCCCCAGTGTCAGGTTTCCTGAGACCCTTGAAAAAATTGACAGATGGTAGTTTTCTGGGGATGGGGAGAGCAGCATGGAGAATTGCTTTTCCATAGGTAGAGTTTCAGTTATGCAGGATGAAAAATTCTAGAGATCTGCTGTACGACATCGTGCTTACAGTTCACATACTGTCCTGTACATTTTAAAATTTTTAAAAATCTAATGTGTTTTTTACTACAATAAATTAAAAAAAGAAGAAATTGGCAGAAGTCCTTGCACAGCCTTTATAGTTGAGCCTTTGTGGAGATGGGAAAAAAGCCTGTCATATCCACGTTTTTAAAGGAAACGACTTGATCATTATAAACCTGAGAGCTTAGAGGCACTACCTGGTGAGAACAATTTCTCATGCAATCTGTAAGCAATTTAGCAGAATATCATAAGAGATAAGGAAGCAGCTGCATTTGACTCTTTGAATAGCCGTTTTTTTCTACATCGATTTAATTTCCTTCCATGGTTACAGGACAGATCACATAAGTAATGAGATGTGCCAGATAAAATCAGTTTTGTATAGAGAAAGATTTTGGGTCCTAGCCTAAACAATATTGTTATCACCAAGTCACAAAAGTGTGACCTTAATCATGCTATTGTTACATGGGTGACCAGTAAATATAAAGTTACAATTATATCAAAATGAGTTGAAGCAGTGGATTAAATATCAAGTTCTAACCCGTGAGGGTCAGTTGTACTGTAGGACCTATAACTTATTGATGAGCTGTACAAATGACTTACAAGTGCCTCATCCAAAATGCAGAAATTACTAAATCAAGGGGAGCTGTTGATACCTTATCCCAGGAAACTCATGACAATACGACGCAAAATGCCCTTAGATATATTTTTTAAATCATTCTAAAAATAGAATAGCATTTTTAAAAAAAACTTTTTTTAGTTTTATTTATTTTTTATAGTTTTTTTATTGAAATATAGCTGATTTACAATGTTGTGTTAGTTTCAGGTGTACAGCAAAGTGATTCAGTTTATATATATATATATATATATATATATATTCTTTTTCAGATTCTTTTGCCTTATAAGTTATTACTAGAATAGCATTTAATTGACATAAGTATAAACTGGTATATTCTAGCACAAATGAAATTTGGTGATAGATTCATTAAGAAGGCAAGTGCCAATAGGATCTTTGTTTCAATTAAGGTTAGGAAAACAATATTATATATGAATCACGCTGATAGTGGGTTTTTTAAATGGAGCAGAATAGCAGGACAGAGAATTAATCCTACCATTGTTTAAGCCTCATCATTCTTAAGTAATTGTTCAAATTTTTATCAACATACTTTGAAAGGGATATTTTGAAAAACAAGACAATACAAAAAAGAGGAAAACATTACATATACATATTATAAGATATATATTAATATATAGTTTCACATGTAGTATATAATATATATTAAAATTATACAATATATAAAATATATTGTATAGTGTTCTGTATATAATATGTATTATATATTATATAGTTATATAGTTATAATATGTTTTTTTGAAAGAAGAATTGGGCCAGTGTAATCTAGAAAGCAAAAGTCTGAATAGCCGTCTTGTGGTTCCCTAGAATTGTTCTCAGAATGAGCTGAGACTCACCTCTCCCCAGAGATGACTAAACCAGAAGAAATATTCTGTTACATTTAGTAATTTCATCTGGCAGAAAGAGGTCGTCTTTCTTGATTATCAGGATGGAAAATCGTTGGCTCAAGGGAAACCCCCAAAATTAGAGCTCTTCACTATAAAGTAAACCACCAGTAGTTCTGGATGATTTAAATATCCATGGGATCGCTTCCCTCAATGAGCTTTTGTCCTTTATCCTAGATTTCAGTTCATTTACTCTTCCAAGCTTCACAAACCAATTTATCCAACAGTGGGTCACTGCATGTTCCACACCAGGAGATGTACCTGACGTATCTATATAGCCCAAGTATCAATTTTACCTAAAGAGATCTACCCTAAGTACTCAAAAGTTTTAAGCAGAAACTATAATTGTGTATCAACACCTTGAAAGATTATGGAGTAGAATGCAAAGAATGCAAGGAAGTTTTCTTCCTTGTGATGGATGTTTTCCAGCTCCGCCTACCCCAGTAGTCCCCAGATCTGTTTCTCTGATGTAGACGGGATAGGCACAAAGCTGTCTTTTCTGTGGCAAAATTTGAAGGTAATGCCAGGTTTCCTAATAAGTGACATGAAGCCTGTCACCACTTGAGTAGCCCAGAAACACAGGGATGACATATTCTGTTTCACGATCCTCTCCCTTCCCATGATTTTCTTGGCTAGCAATAAATATCAGAGACTTTGAGGTATATCAATGTAGATTGTTTCTTAAATGTCTTTGCATGTGATGGTAATATATGAATTTCCTCTCTCTTCTTTTCCGGGATGGGGGCCTGTAAATTACTTGTAGCCTATAGCCAGAATCAGAGAGTAAACTCTCCGTGATGTTTGGGTCTCAGGTAGTTTTAGATAAGCAGAACAAAAACCCGCGATATCTGAAAACCCCGTAATGTTGCTTTTATACACCTGTCCTTATGAAGATAACCATCATCAGAAAGCACAGCCTAGGTGACGTTGTTGGGGTGTATAAAGGCTTGGAGGGTGGGGGAGAGAAGCCAGCAAACCATGATCCTTGCCCTCAAGAAATTTACAAAGGAAGCCAAAGACTTTGAAGATGGATCTCACTTATATCTAGCTTAATGAATGATTAACGTTCATCTTATTTGAAAAACTTCACATTTTGCCTGTTTTTATTTTAAAAGTATTTAACACTTCCTTGGGACATTGGACTCTATTCATTATTTTCCAGAAATGTCTTCCTCTAAGAATTCAGTAAAACCTTATTAGTTCCGATATCACTGTTACACAACTTTTGACAATTTGACCAAGACCAAGATGAAATTTACCTTTGAATTCTCTGCAAGGAATGGATTTGTTAAGAGAAATAGAGGGAACACCGGTAACTTACTTTAAAAGAATAATTGTTTTCATGGCTTTAGCATATACGGTGGTCTTTAGGCAAAAAGATTTGGCTATAAAATAAGGATCCATGTCATTAGCCAGACTTTATTGGCAGATCGTAGTATTAAAAGTAATAAAACTGTATTGCTTTCAATAATTCTGACTTCCATAATTCAGGCTAGCATCCCCCTGTTCCTCCTATCTCCCCAAACTCATTATTCCAATCTAATGAAAAGTACTATCGTATTGTATGTGAACATAAGCATTTGTTAATAGAAGAGGATCAATTCTTATTATCTTATTTTTTTAATTTACAAATTTTAATTTTTATGCTTAGCTGTAACATTGATCACCTGGATGGCAGTCGTGTGTTTATTTTTACAAGAAAAATGATGTATCATTTCCTTTCCTTTTCTGTGATTTTTATACTGCAGGTAATTTTTTAAAATTTAAAACTCAATATTTTCACAAAGCAGGCTAGAAAACTTCCCAGGTTGATAGTGAAGATTTAAGGTGAGAAAAAAATAACCCCCAAATCAGA
Source organism: Grampus griseus (assembly GCF_964374135.1). Lineage (NCBI taxonomy): Eukaryota > Metazoa > Chordata > Mammalia > Artiodactyla > Delphinidae > Grampus > Grampus griseus. The sequence goes on along the minus strand of NC_139006.1, from coordinate 43,439,008 downwards.
ACATGCCCTCCTTGGGGCATGTTGAAAAATCAGAGCAGTAACTAAATCACCATTCATTCATTCAACAAACACTTAGCCAAGGGCTGTGCTTATCGCTTCAAGGTGTGTAGAGATAAATAAAACTGTCTTCTTGTCTACATTGTGCCGGCAGCCCATAAGTTGAAACAGAGATGAAGACAGTTTTCTCATGCGATGAGTGATGTGTTATTCATCCTTGTAAGCAAAGTACTTTGGGAACACAGAAAGTATACCATTAAATCTGACTAAAAAGTTGGGGAACTAGCAGGTATAACATTGGAGCTCATTCTTAAAAAAATAAAAAGAATTTCTACAAGTAGAGAAAAGGATAACATTTCAAATCAGTATGAGCAAACGTATGGAGATAGGGAATACATGGATTGCTTAAGAAACACAGAGCAGACGTGTTAGATGTGGAGAGCTGAGGAGGTGGGGGAACAGTATATGGTCTATAAAAAGGTATATTACTAAAAAATATGCCCTTCCTTAGTGATTGGAAACAACAGTTGGAGCTCACAGAAGGATTTGAGAGTCATGTGCAGAGACCTGAAATGTGAAGAAATGGGAATATATAAGACTATTTGTGAATAACTGAGAGAACTTTTAGGAACACAGGACAGAATCAGCTTCTCCCTGCTGGAGGAGAGAAAGGGAAATTAATTAATTGATTGATTAAAATTTGTAGGTGCATGTAAAGAAATTTGAGGGAGTTTATATCTAAGAGCTTCAATTTTCTTTCCGTTATACTGTTGGATGAGCATGGGATGTAGACTAGGAGGATACAAGTTTGAATCCCAGCTCAGGTGCCTGTGAGTGATATAACGTGGGCAGGTCATGGAAGCCATGTACATTTCAGTGTTGTCGTAACCTCACTGAGCTCTCGTCTATAAAATGAGGATAACAGTACATAGCTTATATGGGTTGTTGATATTCTTAAAGACAAGCTATGTACAATGTATTCACATGAAAGTGCTCTACAGATGAGAGCTGCGAGGTGACTATCATCTGTGAATAGGAGCTTATCCCCAGGGAGAGAGAAAAAAAATTGGAATGAGGAATGAAAATTGGAAGGGGACATGGAAAACTGTTTTTAGGCAGCATTAAGAATCCTTGTGAAAACATGGCTTTGCATGTACAGTCACACTTAAGAGCTCCAGAGCAGCCAGTAGAGATGATCTGATGGCCTGGGGTTGGGGAAGGTCAAAGCAGGCACTGTGTCATTAAGGGAACAATTGAGAATGTTGATCAGTGCAGATCCCAGGACCTTGGTGGCTGGTACTCCAAGACCTGTACTCCAGCCTCTACACTGGGTTGGCAGAAGGCAGTGTTTTCTCTTCAGGGTCAGCTGCCTGTGATCCTAAGGCTCTTGTCATTATCGAGTAAGAGAGTTGAGTTGCCAAAGTCCCCAAGGTTGTCTGCTCTCCTACCAGCTGAGCTCCAGACGCAGGCTGCTGCTTAGAGACCCGCCAGACCCTCTGCCCCCTCCTCCCCTCTCACTGACCACCCTTGGCTCACAGCACCTACCCCAGCCTTTCCTCCACTCGAGTTTTAGTTCTTCCCTAGCACACAAGGCAGTGAAAGAGGTTTCTGCCTCCTCTGGGATAAAAAATTGGCATATGAACCAAATAAAAAGGAGCCCAAGTGCATGCTGCTGGTCCCTCATGTCACCAGCATCCTTTCTAGACCTCAGTACAGAATTCACTGCGTGCAGCAGGCAGGACCACACTTCCTCTCCCACACCTGGACATGGGTTATCTCACCAGCCACTAGGATGATGTCCAGTGTTCTCTTAAATGCTTAGTGAGCACTGGGGACCCCAAGAGAGAGCTGCCAAGATCTATCTTGATAGTCAACTTAACTTCCCTCAGGGGGAGATTTGAAAGGCTGGAGAGCATCCTTCATAAGCCAAACGGCAGTAATAAAGAAAATATAGGCTATAGTTTACCCATTATTGACTCCTATTTTAATTAATGGGAGACACACTCCTCTTTTGGGAACTGGGTTGATTCATTCAGTGAGTAATTATTCATGAAGGATATACTAACTCAAGGGGCTAGCTACTATCCAAGATCTTTGAAGATAATGAATATAAGCACCTTAGGAAAACTTCGTCAAATTCAGACGAAACTCTAGGTTTCTGTGAAAATACAACTGCAGAGACTCATTAGGGGTTGGGAAACCCCAGAGCTCTTTCTTCTCTTTCCTCAGACTTGGTTCCCAAAGCCCACTCTTCTGTGAATGCCAACAGGGGGTCACACAGAATTCACCTCTAAGCACCTTGCTTCCTGTACATTCCGTTCAGTCATTTGCGGTCACCTGAGGATGTATAGATTGTTCCAGATCATACAGCATCTTCACTCCCCACGTGTGGTCCTTCCCTACATGGCAGGAGCCATGCTGAAGTGCATCCCATCTTTGCCTCCCCCAGGGTAGGAAACACCATGTCTCCTGATTGGGTCTCAGGCTGGGGATTCTCCCACATGCCATAAATGTACATCAGCCCTTTCTGGAATGTTCTTTAATCACCTGGTGCCATGCCAGCCAGACGAGCACTCCCTCTACAACTGCCATTCATTCCTACCTGGTTTGTATGCCGCTCGATCCAATATGGTGAGCAACTCACCCCTCATTAAAAACAAATACAACGATTTGCAAATATTTTTTTCCCAGCTGGTAGGTTGCCTTTCCATTTGGTTGATGGTTTCCTTTGCTGTTCAGAGGCTTTTTAGTTTGATGTAATCTCACTTGTTTATTTTACTTTTGCCTTTGGTGTCAGTTTCAAGAAATTATCACCAAGACCAATGTCACATGGCTTACTGCCTATGTTTCCTTCTAGGCGCTTTACAGTTGCAAATCGTATATCTGGTAATGAAATAAAATGTATATTTTAAGGTAGGACAAGAACATTTAAACATAAGATTCTTCTCTGTCTGTCTGGGCTTCCTCCTTCCCTCCCTAATGTGCAATGTGCATCTGCCTTACACATTAAACAGATCTCCTCAAAGGGAGAAATGTTTCTCAATCAAAAAAAAACCACAACGAGCTACCAATTATAAGATAAATAAGTCATAGGGAATACAGTCAATAATATTATAATAATTATATATGGTGCACAATCTATAAAAGTATTGTATCACCCTGTTGTGCACCTGAAACTAATATTGTTAAGTCAGCTATACATCAATTAAAAATTAAATTTTTAAAAACACACCAACATCTCTTTTTCCTTTCTTTAGCTCTAACTACACCTTCCTTCTATTTCCTCCTCTAATCAGTATTTTTCCCATTTCTGGGTTCCATGTATATTTTCCCCTTGATACTTCATCTCTACCCTTTGTACCTCTCACAGGTTTTAATTAGCTCTTGGGAGTTACTTTTGGTTTATTTTCTGCTTAGTTGGAAGAACACAAGACCATTAGGTGGCAAACTCAAAATTAGGACCACGTGTGCCGCAGCACTTCATTTCTATATTTTTATCATTCTTTAAAAATCCTTTGCTGCATAGTGAAATGATGTTCAGTGTGGGACAGCCCAGTGAATCCTTGCCGGCAAAAACACGGTCCAGATTGTAACAGCACAGACTTGGGGGTCTGGAGAAAATGTTCAAGGCAGAGTCTAAACTTGAATCTTCTTACTCTGGATCCTATATTTCCTTGGACATCCATGTATAGAAACTGAAAAAATAACTGATTTCCTTTTATTTCATGAGTGGAAGTAATTCCAGATCGTTTCTTAGGGATGTTGAACTGAGAAGTGTTCCGTGGCTTTCCATGAGGAGAATCTTCTGGCAGGGTTTATGTCCCAGCCAAAGGTACCCACATTCATGGGTGATGCCTTTTTGCATGTTACTAGCATCCGCTCTCCCAGAGCAGAGGGATGCCTTTGTGGAAGGGCTGCAGTGGTGTGTGATTTTAAAGGAAGGGTTGCTCCTGGCTGCAACTCAGAGTTAGCCTACACACTTGCTCACGATCTAAAGCTTTTGCATTCTGTTCTACACGGTTCCAGAAGGGACTCTTGCTTCTGTGTACCAAGTGTCCTCGGGCTCAGCCGGCTGCAAGGGAGGAAAGTACATCTCAGGTTCATGAGCACTACAGAATGTAGAGATGTGGCTTCCCTACAAGTGGGGATTCCAGCCCCGCCGCTGGGCATGGCTCAGGGCATTTTCCGGGGCACACAGTGCTGGTTCCTCTGTGCTCAGCTTCTCTGGGGAATGAGGAGAATTGAGAAGGTGCTATGGTGTTAGAATTAAGGTCAGGGTTATTACGAGGTTAGCGTGTAAAGGGGGCAGTTACCCATACCCTAAGTGTCCCTGCTGGGAGCTCTGCATTTGCATGTGCCTGGGGACACGCTTGCCATTGTCAGCCAGAACATTCTTTTCTGTAAATCCAGGATCACCGAACCTGGCAGGAAGGGATACTTAGAGATTTTTCTACAGCCTTCCTGAGCTTATGTGAGAATTAAGCCTTACAAATCTTACAAGAATTGATGAACATGATGATATATATAAAAAATGCAACACAAACCTTCAGATTCACGGCCTAACCATCTCCACTGAAAAGCCCTTATGGTTCAAGATTTTTAAAAATTACCATTTGCCGGTCTTACCTACACTCAGACAGACTCCAATATTCGAACAGCTTGCAAATTCTGTACAAACAGATGCTGTTATTCCCACATCCATCAAAATAGTGGAGTTGTTGAGGTCTTCTTTTTGTGGAAGAAGGGGATGTATGGACATTATTATTCTCGTATGGGAATAATTAACCAAGCAAAAGTGGCATCCTACAGTTAATTTAGCTGTTCTTTTGTTTTCCAGGTATCTGAATTACGTGAACATATTCTTTTAATAAGCTGATCTGTTTTTTCCCTTCTCACTGAGGTGCAAAGTAATCTAGAGGGTCAAGGTTTCCAGTCTTTTTCTCGTGCATTAAAATGATCTGTCATTTCCATTGTGGCTACACCCAAAAGTCAATTTTTGGTCTCGTTAAAGTGCCTATAGAATAATTCAGTCGTGGTGAGGATGAAATTCTTCTCAAAGTGTAAGTGCTCCCCTTGCTGGTATACTGCAGCAATGACATTCATCTTTGAAAACTTAATCCTGATTCAGAGCAGGGTTTTTTTGTTTGTTTTGGGGGGTGAGTTGTTTTTTTTTTCTTTTTTGGTACTTCTTTATCTTTATGGTGTTGAACTTCACAGTAAATTGAGGCTTAATCTAGTGAAACTGGATAAATTACTGTACTCATCATATATTGTAAACCAGGCATGTAGAATTCAGTAGAACAAGAATTTTTTAAAATGCTTCCCTAGAAAGTAGAGAAATATTCCGAATGATTTTTAGTGTTAAAGTTTTTTTAAATAATAGAATATTTTAATTTTTTAAATTAATGTGCAATTTATATGCAATAAAACGCACAGATAATTTGTTTGTTTGATCCAATGAGTTTTGACACAATCCAAACATTGTTTGATCCAATGATTTTGACTCAATCCATACATTGTTTGATCCAATGAGTTTTGACAATTGTATATGCCCTGCATAATGGCCACACAAAATACGACACTGAATCTCATACCCTAAATATTTCCCTCATGGCCCTTTCCAGTCAATTCCAGTTGAAGAGCCCACCATTTCCCTCCCACCCCCTCACCTCCTCTCTACTGCCCAAGCAACAACTTTCTTATTTCTATCACCATAGGTTAGTTCAGTCTATTCTTGGTCTTCAAATGAATGGAATTACACAGCATAAACATTGTAAATGCTCCATTCACTTACCATGGTATTTTTGAGATTGTTGCATGTATCTGTAGTTCATTTCTTTTTTATTGTTGAGTAATATTCCATTGTATGACTAAACTACAAGTTATTTATCCTATTTTTGACATTTGAGTTGTTTCTAGTTTGGGACTCTTGTGAAAAAGACTGCTCTGAAAATTCCTGTACAAGTCTGTGAATAACTTGTTTCATTCCCATTGGATATAGACCAAGAAATGGGATTGCTAGATCATAAGGTAAATGTTTAGCTTTGTAAGAAACTGCCCCACACTTCACCAGCAATGTTCAAAGTTCCAGCTGCTCCTTACCCTCACCAACAGTGGGTAGGAAATGGTATCTCTCGTGGCTTGCATTTGCAGATCTCTGATGGCTATTAATCTGCACCATCTTTTTGGTTTTTTGCGGTGCGTGGGCCTCTCACTGTTGTGGCCTCTCCCGTTGCGGAGCACAGGCTCCGGACACGCAGGCTCAGCGGCCATGGCTCACGGGCTTAGTTGCTCCGCGGCATGTGGGATCTTCCCGGACCGGGGCACGAACCCACGTCCCCTGCATCGGCAGGCGGACTCTCAACAACTGCGCCACCAGGGAAGCCCCTGCACCATCTTTTTATGCACTATTACCCATTTGTGTATCTTCCTTGGTGAGATGTCTATTCAAGTTTTTTCTCAGTTTGACCAGATCACTTGTCTACTGTTGATGGTAGGAGTTCTTCCTATATTCCGGGAAGTCCTTTGTCAGATACACGTATGGTAAATATTTTCCCAGTTTGTGATTTGTCCGTTCACTTTATTTAAAGTGCCTTTTGATGAGTTGAAATTTTTTAATTTGATAAAGAACAATAAATTACTTTTCTCCTTCATGGTTAATGCTTTTTAGTGTCCTAAGAAATCTTTGCTTACCCTGAGGTTGTGAAAATATTCTGCTATTACTCAAACAAGTAGTGATAGCAACTTTTAAAATTGAGAATAATAATAAGGACAGTTTGCAGGCAGATAAGGAGGCGTGTTTCTAATGACTGAAACACAGGGCTGTCTCTGCACTTTTATAAATTTGTGATTATTTGTTAAATTTCAAGTGTCTCCTTGATTTATCCTCCTTTTCTCTGAGAAATAGAAAGTAAGTCTGGGTGTTTTGAGAATTGTCAGGATTGAAGTACGAGGAAAGAAAGCTCAGTGTGAGGTTTGAATGTCCTGTGTATGATAATGACTTTAGATAATGATCTTTATAGTACAAGTGATTTTATAGCATTATTCACTGTCCTTGAGCAATGACTTCAGCTCTAGGGAGCCCAACAAGGCTATTTCTCTTCTTTATCCTCATCTCTGCAGTAAGAGTATGATTGCAAATTTTCAGACTTTCCTAAAAATATCATTTGTTGCATACATTGATTAAAATATACCAAATTTGTAACATCTTAAATATATGTGCAATATATTATTCTCATCACCTTTACTAAGGTGAGGCTTTAATTATCTAGAGCTAAGGAAAGCTCTGATAATATTTATCCCTTTGATTAATATATATTGACCCATACTGTGTGCTGTGGTGAAGAAACAGACCAGGTTCCCACCTCTAGGGGCTTCCCATCTAAATGAGGAGAGTTAGCCAAGTAAACAAAGGTACTCTTTAGTTTTTGTTAGATGCTCTGCAAGATATTACAGGGCATCAAGAACGACAGTAACAGGGAGGATGTCAGGTAGGAAGGTCTGCCTGAGCAGGTGACAAATAACCAGAGACTTGGGTTGACAGGGACCCAGCCAAGTGGGGGAACAGCAGTCTTGCAAGAGAAGCAGCACAGGTGACAGCCTTAGGCAGGTAAGAGCTGTGTGATCCAGGTGAGGGTAGGGGGCAGTGAGCAGAGGAGAGAGACAGGGTAAGGTGGCAGCAAGGTCATCGAAGAGCCTCACTGACCGTCATTAGCAGTTAAGTTGATGAAGACTGTCCTACCTTATATGCAGAGCCCACATTCATCACAAAATGAGCACGGAGTGTTCATAGATGGAATAAGGGATATTAATTAATGCTACTTTTGTTTAGAGTCCCTGAAGAGTAGCTTATGTATATAAGCAGTGACTGATGACATGTGGCCTGGGATGAACACTCGCTGGTGTTCATTGAACAGAATTCTCAAGACAAGAGATCCATGGACACGTGGAGCAGAGAGGGGGATGCTGACCTAGGGGATCTGGATTTAGAACCCACGTCAGGGCCACTAGGTGCTGTGCACAGACACAGTGAACAAGTAGGGAGAAGGCCAGCAGTCCCAGTACTAGGTTGAGGCAAAGTCTTGAAATAATGTCCAGAAGTTAGGATGAGACCATATGAGGGACAGCACATCTCACGTGCACGAACCAGTTATAGATCATTCTTGAGCAGGAAATGTGGACTGAACAGAGAGAAACTGGAAGCAAGAAATTCCACTAAAAAGAGTTTCAAAGAATTCATGTAAATTGTGCAGAGTGGTAAAGGGAAGGAAGACGAAACCAAGAATTCTTGTGCAGAGACCTCTATCAATTGTCAGGTTTGCTACGGGGTATCGGAGCCCCTATGGGACTCTCTCTGTGATTTGAAGTTATTTCCAGCCTCTAGGAAGAATAGCCAAAATATGCCAACATATATCCTTCCCCACAGAGTCTTCTAGAGAGGCAGGGCTGTGGCTGGAAGCTACCAGCACGGCTCTGGGCAGGCAGATGAATGAGCTGGGTGTAGGGTCAAGCCCAGCATCCTCTCCCTGCCTCTGTGCCCCAACACCAGTCGGGCAGCGTTACCCTCTCCTCTTCTCAGATAAGCATTCCCCTCACCCTCTCCCAAGGGTGCACAGTGCCTGCACAGGCAAACACACAACTCCTTCTCTGGTGATTGTTGAAACTTGGAAAAATAAAAGGTAATGTTCTCTCACACTGAGGAGACTGGAACCCTTAGAAAGAAAGATTGACCAAACTTGGGACAGATGTGGAAGGTCGACTGTACTATGCCTTTTTATATAACAGACTTGAGCATCCTCGAATTTTGGTATCCCTGGGGGCCCTGCAACCAATCCCCCCTCGGGTACCGAGGGATGACCGTACCAGGATGGTGAGCTTGCCAAAGAGCCATAATGTAACAGTTACGAAAGTGTTTTAGCAGGAAAGTAAGGAATTTTAATACCTCTTTTGTTGTTATTGAGCTTGAGGGTCAAGTTGGATATCTGAAAACGAAAATAAATAAAACCTAGGTTTGGGGGAGAAGCTCAGATGGAAATAGATTTTCAGGAACAATTAGCTTCATAGATTGGAGACAAAAGGCTTGATGTAAAAACTTGATGTAGAGATAAACAAGTAAGGGATGAAGGAAACAGTCCTTGGTGACATGCACAGTGGGGATTGATAAAGAAATAAACCAAAAAATGGAAAAGAATGATGACAACTGGAAAAGCAGGGCTTCCCTGGTGGCACAGTGGTTGGGAATCTGCCTGCCAATGCAGGGGACACGGGTTCAAGCCCTGGTCCGGGAAGATCCCGCATGCCGCGGAGCAACTAAGCCCATGAGCCACAACTACCGAGCCCATGTGCCACAACGACTGAGCCCGTGCGCCTAGAGCCCGTGCTCCACAACAAGAGAAGCCACCGCAATGAGAAGCCCATGTGCCACAGTGGAGAGTAGCCCCGCTTGCCGCAGCTAGAAAAAGCCCGTGCGCAGCAACAAAGACCCAGTGCAGCCAAAAATGAATAAATTAAATAAATGAATTTTTTTTAACTATTAAAAATAACTGGAAAAGCAAATAAGAGTATGGCAGAAATAAAGATTTAAAACAGGAGAAGATCCCCTCTGGTCTTTATAATGTGTATGCAGAAAATAGTTTTCAATCAATCACTGTTCAATTTAGTTTTTGGGTTTTTTTTAGGAAATGAACTGTATTTCTTACATAAATCCTCTAGTTCTTGTTTCACTGCTTTTGAAATCTAGAAGTAAATCTATAGATAAGCTCAGTCGTTTTGTAATAGAATTGTCTGAGGGCTCTTTTACAACACTAAATATATTTTTGTTGAGCTGGTTGCAAAAACATTAGTTTCAACAGATCTGTGATTCTTTAAAAGGTTTTCCATTCATTGTATTAGATATTTTTTCATACCTCCTAAGGCTAAATTTGGCTGGTTGATATCACTATGGAATTGGAACATGGGAGTGTAGAACTAATCTCCCCATTTGACTTTTAAATTAGTTTTGTGTGTGTGTTAACTAAAATTGAAATGTTTCGATTATGAATAATGCTAAGATGAATGGGTACACTCCATTGACTTTAATGAAGTATACATGTTCTTGCAGACTTGTGAATGATGGCATGGTAGCACAGTTCTCGAATCCTAGTGTTTAATATTTGCTGCACTTACATATTTTATTTATGATACTACTTACCACAATCACAGCTTTTTACTTTCATGAACGCAATTGAACTTAAAATTTTTGTTTCATCAACTTTTCCAAGGGATTCATATTACCAAGGGCGTCCTTTTTTTTTTAATTACCAAGGGTGTGCTAATAATTGACAACCAATTTATTAAATTTAAATTAGCTAACATTTACTACATGATTATTGAAGGCCCTGTACCAAGAGATTAATTTTCAAGGAATAAGCAAGTCACCTAAATAATTGAAACTTTAAAATGAGGGACTTCCCCGTTGGTCCAGTGGTTAGGACTCTGCGCTTCTACTGCAGGGGGCATGGGTTCGATCCCTTGTTGGGAACTAAGGTCCTGCATGCCTCGTGGCCAAAAAAATAAATTAATAAAATAAATTAAAAATAAAATAAATTTAAAAAATGAAATTTTTAGTCTTCAGTGATCATAACAAAATGTACATAATAAGTTAAATATCAGACAACACTTGCTGCTAATATATGCAAAAGAGAGGAACAACTAAGGAAATTCTGAATAATGAAGTTAATTGCATGGTTCCTTGAATAAGGGTCTTTGCTAATTTTTTTTAAACCAAGGAATCCTTACTTGAGTTAAATCTTTAGTGGCTGTTAGAAGAGCAAAATATGCTCAGATACTTATAAGTGCATTTAAATTTTATGTCATATATCCAGGGCTTCAAGCTCGAGCTATGGTTTTCTTGTTTGAATACTTTGCTAATTTATTCATGCCAAACAAGAAATCAAATTATAAAAATATATTTAAGTCAACAACTGTTCATTCAATATTAGAAGGGTAAACACCTTAATAATTTATAAATGTACTAATGTTGTGTGTGAAAATGCTTTGAGATGAACAGTGGATTCAGCATGTGTAACATTCTCTGAAAATGAGCTATTGCACAGACTTGGCAATTATTATATGCTGCACAGATTCATGAAATGAGAAATTATGAACACCATTTTACTTGTTGTTACTAGATACTTCACATGTGTCTTACAAGTCCTTACTAGTTGAATCATACAGTGCTGTATTTCACAAACAGCAGCGATTAAATGGCCGTGCCCAAGCTGGTACACTAAATGAAAGAGTTCGATCTAGAAGCCAGGACTCCCCTGTCCTAGCTTGATGGAGGTGTATTACAGGGGTAACATCTTACATATTACAAGGGTGACCTACATCTTGCACGCTGCAGTTTCCATGGGCACATGATCTAGTTTAATATCCAGTTCATAATTTGCAGTTCTTTGACAGATAGTCACGAGCTACAGTTTTCAGCCCCATATCCAAAACTATTGAGGGTAAAATTTACCTATATCATTGCACCTTTTTGTTTTATTTTGGGTTCTCAACTTGGAAAATATATGCCCTGGACTAGGGTTCTAAGTCTGTTATTACATCCTGTCTGTGTGATCTGGGGAAAGTTGCTTTACCTTTCTGAGTTTCCAGCTTTTGTTTTTTGTTTGTTTGCTTGTTGTTTCCATTTCCATGCCAAAGAGCTCTGCAAAGGGTAAAAAACTATGTAAGTTACAAATATGAATTTATAAATATATTTGTTGATTTGAGGGCTTGGGTGCCTACTGGAGGCATCACAGTCTGGGCAGGTGTGCCTGCTTCCACCAGAAACCTGTAGAAAGGCGTGAGCCAAGGCACAGCCGGAAACACATGGGTCTGTGCACCAAGAGAGAGGAACACCTCTCCTTTTTACAATTTTGTTCTTCTAAAGGGCAAAGGCAAGAGTGGCCTTGCCAGTAGAATGCAAGCAATCTAAACTTAAAAGTTAGTGTGCAGTAAATTGTCAGGAAATGCCAGCTGCTAACACCTGCCAGCCTTGTGGGAATTTGGACCTCTCCTGATGAGGCGGAGTTGGGAGCAGAAATCTTGAGTCTGGCTGGTCACCTGGCAACACAGAGAGACCTTCTGGATCCTTACTGGACAAGTCTGTTTGTCTCCCTAAGACTGAAAGTTTGGAAGCATTTAAATAAGAGAAATAGAATCAATAGACAGTGATTTCAGTCACTCAAGTGCAAATGCACCCTAAGCTTTCTTCTTTGTCTTTCCGCTTAAAGGCTCTCCCTTGTTGGTTTGCACCCTCCGTTGTACTGTCTCTGCTCTTCTCCCCTGGATGCCTGTTCTCATCTTATGGCTGAATTTCCTAACTCTGGCCGCCTCCAATCCGCTAACCCCTGGCTCTTCCCTCTTAGATGGAGTGTCACACAGAGCTGCCTTGCCGTATTAGTTCTCTGCCTGAGAATGGCTCTGAGAGTTTTCGCAATCGGCGCTGGCTTTCCAATTCTACCTGGGTTCCATCCACTCCCTTGTGCTCATACCGGGCTTCTCATGACCCCGTATTCTTGACCCTCTGAACCTTTTAAGCGTGTCTGTGCTACACCAGTAAAGCACTCTCTGCCCTGTGTGTTCTCTGAGATAAGACACAAGTCCTACCACTTTGGTGGTGGGTTTCCATGCAGCTTTCCTGATGATTGCAGTATACAATGGCCTCTCATTTATCCATGCTCATGCCACATTAGTTATTAAATGATGTATGGTTTGGAATTTAATTGCCCGACAATTGTTCAGCTTCCTGTCTTCCTGGATGAGTCAAAAGAATGTACCATAAACTTTTGTTGTGTCATTCCCTGCCCCTCCCACATCAGATGCCTGAAAACCACCTGTTTCTGGATTAATCGGTGACCATGGATGAATACATGTAGGTGAAAGATGGGCAATGTTTAGGTCTATTTCATTTTTCCCACCATCAACCTTCCTCCTTTGGCTTTGAGACTGATTCTGTTTCCTGTTCCCTCCCTCAGGTGTTACAAGCCTTTGGACTCTGGAATCTGATAGAATGGGGCTCAAGCCCCAGCCCGTTGTAGGACCTTGGGCAGGTTGTTTCACCTCTCCAAGCCTCAGTTTCTCTATAAAATAATGATGTATTAAGAGTTGTAGGCGGTTTATTTTGGAGCGGGGGAAATGTTTTGTTTTGTTTCATGGATGTTTTGACCATTCTAAATTCTTGTAGGGAAGTGTTTAAAGATATATATGTAAAACATGTTTCTAAGAGTGTCACTTGGGCACCACATTGAGAACAGTGCTATTTCAGTGAATGATGTGCTCTAGCTGAGGAATTACATTTCGTGTCTTCAGGTAATAGGTGTGGGTTTGGGGTACACACCTGAGGCTGTGGGATCCCACACCCCACACTTCTCCCGTTCCACGTGCCCTGTCTCTGTGCCTGCGGAACATAAGAGAATGTCTGTCTTGAATGACACTTACAATTACTGCAAGTCGTGTCCCATTCATACACGTTCAATAACTGACATTAGTCAACTGCACAAGGAGAGAGGGACTTCTTTCTCCATATGCCGCTAAAACAATAGTAGTCTGAAAGAGGACAGATCAAATGAGAAAAAACATTATAGACCATGAGAGGTGACATCACTGAAATCCCTGGGCTAAAAGCCAAGGATACAAGGTCCTGCTTTCAGCTGTCAAGTATCATTTTGTGATCATAGATAACTTTACTTCATATGAAAAGAAAGTAAGTAATGTATGTTCAGACATGTTATAGATGAAATTAATTACCGAGTATGATATAATTAGGTGTAAGTAAAGAACCTAGCGGCCATAGAAATATCTGCAACATCTAAGACATATAAGCCTGCACAGAAATCTAAGGTTAAAGGGTGATATAAATGAAAACAATAAAAGTATTGACTTGTTACTTTTTCTGGTTTAATGTAGAGCCTAAGCTTTCAGGTTTCACCTTGAAGCCTTCTGGTGCTAAGTGTGTATTTCTGAAGCAACCCAAAGTAAGTTACCATGGATATGATTCTACCAAAGGCAAAAAGAAAGGAAAAGGAAAACATAAGAGAGATGAGAAAATACTTTTTCACAATTCAATAATGTGAAAGAACTTCAGAAGTTGCTTTCGGAAAATATGTTTCTAAAAGTATTTGATGGTACCCTTTGCAAAGGAGCCACAGAATAATATAAGCTTATTTAATTTAATTTTCTACTTCATTACTCCCCAAAGTATGGGACCAAGTGAAGGAATGCCCTCACAGATTGCATGCCACGTGTCAGAAATTTATTACCATGCTCAGTGGCGTTATTTCACCCATTTTTCTGTAATACTTTCATTCTAAACTGAAGGAAGGGAAATTACATTAAAACCTAGATCTTAGTCTGATGATGACTTGGCAACCTCCATTAATCCAAAGATCTGTGCTCCTTTTGTTACTCAAGGATCCTGAACAACAAATTCAAATTACCCAGCGTTCATTAAGCAATAACGCATGAGAAGCGCCGTGCTGGAGTCTGTGGGCAAAGAAAAAGATGAACCCATCTCAGAAGGGTTTAAATGAACTAACATCCTAGGAGTTAATTCTAGACCCTGTTCACAGACGACTGAGGCCATCGATTCAAGGAATGGCCTCCTGGGACCACAAGCTAAACCACTGTAAGTTTCTCCACAACACGGAGTGCAGTCCAGGCCAGCGGGTAGATAAAATGGTCTCTAAGATCCTTTTCAGCATTAAAGTCTTAAGATTTCATAACTGGATCAGAGTTACACACCCACACAAGTTGCAGCAGAATGTTAAGTAGAACCCAACAGAGCGTTCTTTCTTCTCCTGGTGTTTAGAGCAAAAACCTATCTCAAATGTAGGAGTATGTTTCTCTACGTGTGAGAGAGGAGCACAGGAAGAGAGGGAGAGAATGCTTGCAAGTGATTCCCTGGGTTTCCAATCTGGAGTTTCAGTATTTTTGACAAAGGGGAAAAGAAAACAAAACAAAAAAGCCCAGAGCCTGCCATAACCCTGTGTCTCAAGATTGAAGAGCCATTGAAGATTGACTCTTCATGGTGGCACGAGAGATACGGTTAGAAGTACCGATGTTATGGATTCCTTCCTGCAAGTTCAGCACCACGCTGGGTGCTAAAGAAGTAAGAGAGGAAGGAAGGAAGGGAGGGAAGGAAATAGATACAGGAGAACAGGTCTGGCGGGGTGGGGAAAGGGGGGCCGTGGAATGAAGGCATGGCCCCTGGCCAAGCAAGGAGCTTGTTTCACAGATGCTTTTTTTGCAATTAATTTTCACTTTCTGCAATTCAGTGTTTTCCATCTAAAGAAACTTCGGCTCAAAACACACCTTTTCAAAGCCGAAGTGTTTATTAAGTCGTGGAGAATCACAAATCGCGCAAAGAACTAATGATTGGTCTTACTATAGCATGTTTAAGAGGGACAAGTATATTTGGGGAGAATGATACTTTTGGAATTTCTCCCTGTTATCCTCCAATTTCCGACTGATTGATTGTTGTTGCAACTACTTAAAAGGACCGCGTGACCATTCCAAATTCTTTCTCTAGTTAGGTCAGTCTCTGAAATAACCTCCTCTGCTTTGAAATTTCATCCCCCAAGCCCCATCTTCCACATCACTCCTTGTCAGTGCAGGACCTGGCTTTATGTTTCAGAGAAGTTCACAGAAGCTACCCGCTGAGAACTGTCTCAAATACCTACGCCAAATCCATCAGCCAGTTTGCTTTTGTTCCCATCCGCTTCTCCTCCTGTTACAGTGGAGGAAGTGGACCCACCTGCCATCCAGGTGAGCGCCACCTGTACTCTGGGTCCCCTCTATTCTGTCCTCCTGTAAACCTCCCTGAACGGGTGACTCCCTTTTTCTCCTGGATCTGCAGCCTTTTCCTCTCTGTGGCTGCCCAGTATCAGTATTCACGATGCTCTAGGTTCTCCTTTAAAAAGAAAAATAAAAGAAAGTTTTTCCTGAAGCCTGTATCCTCTTCCAGCTACAGCTCTTTCTGCATCTCAAAACAGTGATCTGCATCTTTCCCCACGCCTCTGTCCACACCAGTCTGGCTTCTGCCCTAGCCACTCTACTGGCTTGCTCCGGCTAATGACCTCTGAGTTGTGAAATTCAAAGGACACTGGGGTCCATCAGACTTGACCTGTCTTCACCTTATTACTTTCTCCTTGAAAAATGGCTTTTCCTCCTCCTTCTCTGTTCCTCTTCCATCCCTTTGAGAGGCTATTTTCTTCCATCTGAATTTCACACACTAGATTCTTCTTAGCTTGGCCCTGGGTCCACTTGGCCTTTTAATCTACAGTCTTTCCCTCGTGATTTCATCCACTCCTGTAAACCAGGCTCTCTTCTCCACTTGTCTTCAGAATCTCAGAGCCATCTAACCGTCTGCCTAGCAGGGTGCCATTGTTCCATCCGCCTCAAACCTGCCCCTCTTCCAGCATCCCCCGTCTCAGTAAGTGTCACCTAATTGCTCCTGCTGGAAACGTGGAACTTGACACTTTGCCTCTTCTTTAGCTCTCATATTCAATTATCATGTGGTATCACTTTTACCTCCAGAATATATATTGTACTGTCTCTTTCTGTGCTTCTCCACTGGCCACCTCACTGGCTATGGAAACAGCCCCCTAACTGCCCCCCGCAACGTCCACTCGGGCTCCTCTCTATCCCATTGTCCCTATCACAGCCAGAATGAATTTTACCAAATGCAGAGCTGAGTGTGTTGCTCCATAGCGTTAAATGCTTCAGAGGCTTCCCACTGTCCTTAGAAGAAAATGCAAAGTCCTTTACGTGATCTTATGCAATCCTCCCTTTCCCTTCCGACCTCTTTCTCCCTACTTCCTGTTACCCTCCTCTGACCCATCCCTCTGTTGTACTGAGCTTCTCTCAGCAGCTTCATCGCAAAAGCTCCTTCCTGGCCATGTGCTGTTCTTAATCCCTGAAATTCTCTCCCCACCTCCACCCAAGAATCCCTCCCCACCTCCACGCTTTGCCTTGGGCTTCAGATGAAATCCCACTTCCTCCAGGAAGTTCTCTCATCTCCCCAAGTCCTCTTGACTAGATTTGCTCTCCCTGCTCTTTCCTATTTCCTCTACGCCATTATGTCAGCTACCACAATTGTAATTATGTAATTATCTGGATAATTTTGTGACGTACCTTCCCCACCAGACTGTATTCATCCCTGAACCTCCATCAGCTAGCATATATTCTAATACATAGAAGGTCTCAAAAATGTTTGTTGAATGAATGAATGAGGTACCTTCTTTTTTTCTTGCTCTCTTCTAAAATCTACTTCCCAGCCACTCAAAATTTACCTTAGGTAGGTTTCCCGTCTTGTTAGGAAAAATCTGAATAAAATGTAGAAAAACTTTTGATTCTATTTTGATTCTACTCTTAACCCATCCTCTTTGAGTCTGTATGCTCTCTGCTTTTTTCCTTTTTTTTTTTAACGTTATTTTTATTATAGTCCATGATGAATTTTTAAAAATTTTTATTGGAGTATAGTTGATTTACAATGTTGTGTTAGTTTCTGCTGTACAGCAAAGTGAATCAGTTATACATATACATATATCCACTCTTTTTTTTTTTTTTTGCGGTACGCGGGCCTCTCACTGTTGCGGCCTCTCCCTTTGCGGAGCTCCGGATGCGTAGGCTCAGCGGCCATGGCTCACGGCCATGGCTCATCATAACTTTGCAGTAATGATGGATTTTTTCGCATGACCTCAGCTTTTTGTATTTAATAGTTTGTATGTACAGCAACATGATCAGAAGTACAGCCAATCATCATAGAACAAAGCAAAGCAAACTGGCCTACATGGAAATAGAATCTGAACTGTGGCTTCTGGAATACTGTGTTTCGAGCAAATCAGCTAACCACAAAAACATGTAGACATAATTGATAGGAGGAAGCCAAAGAACAATTCATTCATTCATTTGTTCATCTAGCCATATTTATGGAACTATAAGGCGGGAATTGTGTATTTAATAAATTAAAAATTTATATAAGTAGTTTTCTTTTGTAAATTAGCACCCTATTTGGGGCAAATCAAGTATGGAATCAATGTATGATTAAATCAAAGGAATAGTCAGCTATTGAGGAGTGTCCAAGAAGAGCAATTTGAATCCACCAAGGTTTCATCACCTCTCAAAGGCAAGGTCAGACTTAGATGAAAGAGCTTCTTTTTGAGAGGCATGCCCATTCGCAAACATATTTCCCCCACCTTTCCTCCAATGCCCAAGCTATTCTTTAACGAGAAGGAGCCATTTTCTGACATGCTTGAAGGGAATACTTAAGCCCAGAGGTAACATATCATCAACAATTCACATTTTGGTGCAAGAGACTGAAGTCAGAGTTTCTCCACCGAGAAGACTTTGATACCAGAATGGGGGATGTACACATTGGACCTGGAATTTTAATAAGAGGTTGAGGTGAGCTCCATGGAATAAATGGAAACACACACACACACACACACACACACACAACACAGAGTAAGGCCTGGAGTGTTGAAAACATACCATGCCTTCTTGCCTACTTTGAGGCCAGGCTTGGTATTGTCATGATAAGTTTACCAACTCAGGAGTCCTGCTGTTTCACCAGTGTCCTGTTTACCAGCACTGAAGCTACTCAGACACCTTGGCCTTGCTAGTCTGACTTGCTCCAGACCAATGAGATCAGACCGTTCCATGCACTTTTTAGGTGACACTTTGAGCCGAAGTAACTTCTAAAATTGCAGCAATCCCAGGAAGGCTTAGAAGCTATCACATAAATCATTTGAATCTGGAAAGGGGATGGGGATGACAAATTTTAGTCCAAAAGATTTGCAACAGGGGATGGGAAAGAGTTTTTAGAAACCATTGTTACAGCTATATATGTGACACACTAGAATGCTATGAGGATAAAGAACTGGGCATATCTCAGCCATACCTGAAATCAGGTGAATGGAAATTAAATGATAAAATAGGCC
The DNA here is from genome assembly GCF_964374135.1 of Grampus griseus. NCBI lineage: Eukaryota > Metazoa > Chordata > Mammalia > Artiodactyla > Delphinidae > Grampus > Grampus griseus. The sequence continues at coordinate 43,420,046 of NC_139006.1, read as the reverse complement.
ACACAGAACTACAATAAACATTTGTATGGCAGGGAATGCTATTTTAAACTCAGTTCATGCTCCATGCATTGCTAGAGGTTTTCAGATCAGTGAAAATACCTACTTGCCCCAAATTCATTGAAATTGGTTGACTTCTATGAATATAATATACCCTCCCCAGGCCTGGGGTGTGAATTTTAGACATCTCTGAAAATAGGTTCATCAATGAGCATTTGATCTTGGGCAAATAAATAAATACTAAAAATTAATAAAACCTAGAACAGCTAACCTCTTTCCCTTCAGGGCACTGGCTTAAGTCTATTCTGATTACATCAGAGAGAAAATTCCAATTGCTTACTGATTCTTTTAACTTCATGCTAATCAGTTTTCCTTCTAACTAGGTCTGTAAATAGGTGATGGAAAAGGACTAGGGCAAGTATAGAGAGTGCAAGTGAGGAAAACCAGAAATATTTGAAGCTAAAATTTCTGAATACGAGAAATAGAAGTAATTCCTCTTCTGTGGCTACAGAAATTCTATAGCGTAATTGACCTAGGTTCTCACTCAAGATCAGTTACTAACCCAGTGGTCCCTAACCTCATTTTCACCCCAGAAGTGACTAAGGAATTCAACACACTTCCATCAATAAAAGTGGCTCAGGGGTTACAAGGGCAGAACTGTTCTATTCTTAAGGGTCTCTTGCCCCTGGAGGAGCGTGGGGTGCGTACATGGGAAAATCATTCCCTCCAGGAGATTTTGATTCCTCCGCTGGAGGGGCTGTCCCTTCCCCATTTTTTCCCCAATAATGTAACGTTTGTGCCTTAGTTTCTTCATCCATAAAATGAGAATGACATGTTCAGGTATCTGTAAATGTGTAAAGGGATATACAGAGAAAAGTTTTAGTATCTTCCATTTGCCATTTTTATTTAATTTGTTAAATATGATACAACAGAGCTAGGTATGTTGACTGTTCTAGTTAAGCTCTTGAGCACTTAGTTTCTAAAGAGAATCTAAAAGCATTGATTAGAAGTAAATACGGTCTATTTAAAGGTCATCGTGACTCTGCTTCAGAGTATTGAGATTGTTTCTACCAAATATCTTTTTTTTTTTTTGCGGTACGCGGGCCTCTCACTGTTGTGGCCTCTCCCGTTGCGGAGCACAGGCTCCGGACACGCAGGCTCAGCGGCCATGGCTCACGGGCCCAGCCGCTCCGCGGCATGGGGGATCTTCCTGGACCGGGGCATGAACCCGTGTCCCCTGCATCGGCAGGCGGACTCTCAACCACTGCCCCACCAGGGAAGCCCCTCTACCAAATATCTTTAAAGAGAGAAGAAAAGACGCAGGAATGGTCTATATCAGTTAATGGGCTGCACATCGTAATGTGTCATTTATTAAGCCCTAAGTATACGCAGGTATGCTGCTAAGAACTTAACTTATTTAATCCCCCATAACAGTCATTTATTATTATTCCCATTTTGCAGAGATAAGACTGACATTTAAAGAAATTACATAGCATGCTCCATATTCCACAAAAAGTTAGTAAATTAGTATTTAAGCCTGAATTTTTATGATTGCAACGTTTTTCCTCTTAGCTACCATGCTAAGTTTATAGGACTATCAGAAGTGGTCAGGAGAAGTCACAACTGGAAGAGAGTTGTAGAGAAGCATGTCATTCTTCTTAGCTGTGCTGCTTTTTTATTGTTTCACAAGATGAATGAAAAGAAACTATGTCAGGAATCTGAGTCTTAATAAAAAACTTAGCAGAGGAGGGGGATGTGACAGATCACATTCCCAAATCGTTTGTTTAGTAATAATATAACTGAGGGAAACCTGCTCTTCTAATAGGGGACGATCACTTTTTCCAATTATAAGTTAAGTTATAAATAAAAACAGTAACTCACTGTTATGGTGTTCTACAGCTACTCAAGAAACTTTCCCCTCTGCCTAATTAAAATAAATTGATAATAAGTCACATGCTTTGTCCCTGAGACGGCCACATTTGTACTGGGAAAAGGAACTGTTTAGAACAGAATTACAGTGAAAGCAATTTTGAAATTGGACCTTGTCACTAGGGGGCACTTAGGGATATAAAATCAGCATCACCAAAAGTACTTTCTGAAATAGAACAATTACTGACATATGCCTTTTCAAGGGAGGAAAAAAATACCTGATTAGAGACGTAAGAATTCAGGACATCTTCTGATGGACTATTTTCAGGTACCCCATTGGTTAGAGAAGGAGCCTTTAAAGTGGGCACCGTTTTGAAGTCAGGAGTCCAATCTTCTCTCTCCCTCTCTGTTTCACCACTGGAAGTATGAATGTGATATGAAAGGGGAAAAGAATAAGAAGAAGAAAGAAAAACCAGTGGCGACAAAATCTTCGTCTTCCTCAGCTCCTTTCGTGGCTTCCTCTTGGTCTCTTTCCCACTGTCCGCATCCCTTTCTTTAACCTGCCCCTGAGGGCATTTGTCCCCCTCCCTCTGTGGCTCAGTTACTTGGTCTTCATTTTCACAGGCCTCCCTCTTTCATTTCACTTTTCCTCCCATTACGCCTGGCTTTGCTCTTCCGCTTTATTGTTCCTCTTTGTTTTCATTAGCTGTTAGACTAAGTTCCAGTTTTAGTTTTGTTCCTGTTATGTGGCTTATTTTATTTTTTCTCCTTTTTAAACACTCACATCCCTATTTCCTTAAGAAATCCATAAAATGTGTTTCCAGAATCTGTTTTAGCTAAATGTGATGGTAATAGAGAACATGTTATCTGGTGCCGAAGGAGAATCGTTTCTCAAACTGATCAATCAAATGGGGAGAAACGTAAGAGTGAAAAAACACATTCTTACATGCTAGTCTCTCACAGGACAAAAACGAGCAGAAAAACCTTTTCATGGTGTGTGTACAAGTTTAAAACGACAGATGGAAGAATGAAAGTGTGGCCGAAAAAAAGCTTGGTTTGGGCCACGTGTCACCGAACAACCAGTTTAATTGATTTTCTTTTCCAAACTCACCATTTCTTTGGCTTGGCATGTGAGGAAGTTGTAAACTATACTAAATCATGGAGTCTGTATTTAGAGGATTTGGATATCTCAGCACCATCTTAGAGCAAAGATGGGAGACCTTCAATTGCCCTTAATGTGAAGGGAAGAAAAATCTTTCTATTTTATGCACCCTATCTGTGGAAATTACCCTGCAGTTATAATTAAGAAAATAATTGCAAGTACAGTTTACCAGGTCCATGCCCATCATTTCGTCCTGTAAATTGAAACACTTCACCCACCGACCTAGTTTGTGAGCTATGGGCTAACCTCCCATGAGCGGTAGATCTAGTTCTTCTTGAATAACGAAATGGTGGTCTGGGACTGGGAATCACGAATTTTGTTCCTTGCTCCCCTGACTCACCATGTGGTCACAGGAAAGGCTACACATCATCAGTTTTTCTGGTAGGAAAATGATTAGTGTAATTGTTACGCAGATTACTCTAGAGCTTTGACTTCAAACAGCCACTTGTGGCACCCAGCCCTGCCCTCAACCTTTAAATAAACTTTTAATTCAGATCAACAAAAACTGTTGCTTCCGATGCCAGTATTCATAAGATTATTATTTCAAAATTCTTTTAAGATACGTTCATGTTTTCACGTATTTCAAGCCAAATCAAATCATAAGACATCCATCCAGTTAGTCAACCCCCATGATTGAGTTATAATAAATAGATAAATTAATTTTAATTTCAGTTTTTGACTTAGGAAAAGATGTTTATTTTTCTACATTTTTGCCATTTGTCTTCTCCTACACAGCCCTACTCCACTGACTTCACTTCACATTTTATATATTTATTTACACAGTCGTTATTGTTGTGCAATTCCTTAACACTTCTCCTTAGGAAGATAGAACATTTGCTTTTCTTAATCACCGTAATCTGTTGCATTTCTATATCGCATACACTTCCTGGCTTCTAAAAAGACCAAGATGTTCCATGAGTTCAAAGGGCTCAGTGTTTGTAGCAGGGGCCTATAAACAGATGATCCTAGTGCAGGACACCGTAACGTGCTATAATATATACCGCAGCAGGAGCCAACACTGTATTCAGTGGAGTGGTGATTTCCTCAGGGGATAGATGACCTCCAAGGAAGATTTTTTTGAAAGTCTGTGAGGACAGTTTTTTGTTGTCACAGAAATTGGAGGTCACTGGCATTTAGTCGCTAGGAGCCAGTACTGCTAGACACCCATTCTACACCCAGGTCAGTTCTGCCCAGCAAGAAACTGACCCCAGTTATGCATGGCTTTCTGAAATCCCAGTGGACATGCTTGCAGTTAAAAAACATGTTTATCGGGCTTCCCTGGTGGCTCAGTGGTTGAGAGTCCGCCTGCCGATGCAGGGGACACGGGTTCGTGCCCCGGTCCAGGAAGATCCCACGTGCCGCGGAGCGGCTGGGCCCGTGAGCCATGGCCGCTGGGCCTGCGCGGAGGAGCCTGTGCTCCGCAACGGGAGAGGCCACAGCAGTGAGAGGCCCACGTACCGCAAAAAAACCCTAAAAAAACCATGTTTATCATTAGGTGGTCCTAGACCCTTTCTGTCTCTGAGATATAAACACAAAGAAATTATTGCTATCTTAAGAGACACTACATTTTCCGGGGAAGTCAGTACCTCATAAACCAAGGGAAAACTCTTTTTTATTTTGTTCAGAACTTGACCAAAAATTATTCCTCTGAAAAATTATGTCACCAACTGCTGATTTGGACATCAGGAATACTAACACATAGTCTGTGTAAAAATAGGATTTACACAACATTCGACAGAAAGGGGTTAATAATCTTAATAGAAAGAGCTTTTTAAATCAATGAGAGTTGAAAATGAACTGGTTTATGGGATGGGTAACATTAAATGTTGATATCCAGTTTTATATAAAACACAGCAAAAATGTTCAGTAATAATGTATGTATAAAGGTATAATATATAACAATATACAGTATACAAGGGAGTACATATGTAAAGTGTAATTTCATAGTGAGTTGTAGTATTATTATTTGACAATCACACATTAATTTTCGTATGTGTATGTTTGTATGTCACTCTACTATATTTAACTGCCTACTTCCTTCCATTGGATCATGAGTTTCAAATATATTCACAGGAACCAACACAGGTGCCTGGCAGAAAGCAGGCGTTCAATGAATGTTTGTTGAATGAATAGATTCTTATGAAATATAATTCCTACTCTGTTTACTCTTATCCCTTTGAACTAGAGAGGGAAAATATTTTACCAAATCAGATGCATGTCTAAATTGTAAATCTCTACTTTCAGTATATTTTTCTCTATTTAGAAACTTCTAATGGAAGGTGACAGACAAACTGGAAACTTGGCATTTATACTGGTATCTTGTGTGCCATAAGTAAGTAAACAAAAAAGCAAATACAGTCAAAGGAAATAAATTGATTAAATTTAACTTTCCCAAAATTTACATCAAAATTATACTCGCCAACACTTTAAAAAATATAGTAGAGAAACTCATTATTTAAGGAACTCTCTTGTCTAAAATAGTGGCTTTTCACAGTAGTTTGGAGTCTTGAGTTCCACGGAGCCTTCTCGGCATTGAGTGGCGTTCTCTCTGGACTCCACCTCTTGTTTCAACCAGAGCAATTCTGCTTTTATTTATATTATGTTCTGGGCTTCCGCATAGACTCTTAATGGAATAAAAAGTTCAATGACATTAAATAAATAATCAAACAAATATGAAAAACATAGGTGTCAAAAACAATCCACTAGTCACGTGCACACACACATCATCACCTCCTGTATTATCTGTTCTGTATCCTACTCATTCTTCAAAAAGCCAATTTATAAATCTACTTCCTCTGTAAAGTCTTGCCAGTTCCCCCAGTGGGTTAGTTACTTCCGTCTCAATGTCTTCTTATATTATCTCTTCACATGACTTTTTATCCTTTCCAGGCAGTGATATCCAAAGTGAGTTGCTAGTACCTCAAGGGGTGTGCACCATAATATATTAGGGAAGAAAATATTAGAACTTCCATTTATACTTTTTTTAATCTTTTAAATTCTCTGTTTTGGGGTGGAGTAAATTTTATGAAATGAAAATATTCTACCACAGTGGTAGATGATAGATAGGTGATAGATGATGATGATAGAGATAGATAGAACAAATAACTGAATAAATGATGGGGAAAGTTTAGTGCTACACAATGAAAAAGGTTTTAAGACCACTTCTCTAGGCTTTGGACTCCTATGATAGGGTTTCTTCATCCTGGTGTCTTCAGGTTAAATATCGCTTGCTCAATAAATTAACTTTGAAAGAATAGATGAATTAGTTTGGATATACTACATTTGAGTTCTCTGAAAGCAAAACATGCCTGGACTAAAATTTTGAAAAGTCCCTTCATAAATGAACACCTCTGCCACAAAACACATCATGTTTTTCTCAAAAGACTCCCCCATGACTACAGTTTTTTCTGCTGAAGTTGCCAAAGCCCCAAAGTGCCCAACAAATCCACACTTCCATGTGCGGAAACTGAGAGCGTAGCAGGTGTGGTTAGACAATTTAGAAGTCTGGATGAATCTAGAGAGTACGGCTAGATCAATACATGACTTTGGAAATGGGGTGGGAGGTGAAGATGGGAAAGGGGGTGTCAGTAGTGTGATCCATTAAGCATGGGGGTTAGGAGGGAGGTGGAAGGTGTCATTCTGAATTTGCTTCCCAAAATCAACAAAGACAGCCTGGATCTCTGTGTTTGCAAGCATATTATTACCAAGTTACATGAGTCCATCCTCATTTCATTATGCCATTCTCTTTATATGGGGTTCTTGTCTCCCCTATTTTAACTGATGTATTTTGTAACCTGCCACTAAATAATTAGCTTTACGGCATTACACACTGTTCTTACTTAACATCTGAGTATCCAATTAATTATATGTATTTGAATTTCTATTTTAATTTTATCAGTAGACTTCCCAAATATTTAGATAACAATAACTATACTACTACTAACTCTGTGATATTTTATAAATGATAATACTTATAAAAACCCTGAAAGGCAGGTAATTTTTATCCCTTTGGTTAAAAGGTAGGATGTTAAAGAGAAAAATACAGCTTTCTCAAGATACAGAAAATGATATACTATAATGAAATCCTTTCATTTTCTCTAACTTCCAATGTTTTCTTTACATAAACCCTTAAAATTTTTGTTGTTTAAATTTAAATATTGAGTTTGATCTTATAAAACATTTAATTACTTTTGGAAATGTACTTTATGAGACCCAGAAAACTCAGTTTCAATGACATGGAATAAAAATCTAATATCATGCTTGGAACACAATTTTTGAGGGCGCAATGCATCACTGGTGGTATTTCCTTTGGAAAATGAATTATTGTATTATGGGCTAAATCCTGCCAGAATTGATTTTGAAAATCCAAAGTAGAATATTTTGGATACTATAGTTTCATATCAAGTGAGCAAGCAAATAGTATTTTTATCTTTTTGAAAAACAAATAAAATAGTTTCAATAAAGTGTGATACTCATATTTATTACCTACTCTGCGTCTCTGAACCATAAATCTGATGGCTATATCTGAAGTGTAAGCAAATCCTGTCCTGCAGAAATGAAGTCTAAGCATTTTCAAAGCTTGTCACACAATCTCGTTACTAGGATCAGTTATTGCTTTTCTTCCCAAGAAAAGGGTTGTCCATCCTAATTTAGTAGTGAAGAACTGATTTTTATTATGTTCTCCCAGGTGAAAAGTAGCTCCAATTCTTTCAAATGGAATGACAGCCAGATTGATTTATGGAGGGGATGGGGTTGGGGAGTAACCAGAACCTGCAGCTGCCCAGAGAAAACCCCACTGGTGCTGTGGGCAGTGCACCCCGTCCCCTTAGGGAAAGAGCATGGCCTAAAAAGTCCTCCCTGTACATTCCCACATGATAATCAGGAATTTCCAGCAGTTACAGGAAATGCTTTCCCATTTGATATGAATGAAGAAGACTAATACCTAATCGTCTCTGGATTTCTTTATTCAGACCTATCTTGTTTTATTGTGCTTCACTTTGCTTCGCTTCACAGATCTTTTGCTTCTTACACATTGAAGGTTTGCGGCAACCCTGTGGTCAAGCAAGTCTGTGGGGCATCATTTTTCCAAACAGCATTGCTCACTTCGTGTGTCTGATTCACATTTTTGGAATTCCAGCAATATTTCAAACTTCTTCATTATTATTACATTTCTTCTGGTGATCGTGGTCAGTGATCTTTGATGTTACTATTTTAATTGTTATGGGGTGCCGTGAACTGCACCCATATAAGACAGTGAACTTAATGGGTAAAATGTGTGTGTTCTGATTGCTCCACTGACCGTCCGTTCCCCTGCCTCTCTTCCTCCCCTTGGGCCTCTCTGTTCTCTGAAACACAACAATATTGAAATTAGGCCCACTACTAAACCTACAGTGGCCTATGAGTGTTCAAGTGAACAGAAGAGTCGCACTTTAAATCAAATCTCTCACTTGAAATCAAAAGCTAGAAATGATTAAGCTTAGCGAGGAAGGCATTTCAAACACCGAGACGGGCTGAAAGCTAGGCCTCTTGCACCAGTTAGCCAAGTTGCTATCGCAAAGGAGAAGTTCTTGAAGGAAATTAAAAGTACGACTCCCATGAACTCACAAATGATAAGACATCAGAATAGTCCTACTGCTGATGTGAAGGCTGAGGGAGGTGAGGAAGCTGCTGAAAAAGTCTGAAAGAAAAGTTGGAAGCTAGCAGAGGTTAGTTTATGAGATTTAAGAAGAAAATAGCCATCTCCATCACATCAAAGTGCACGGTAAAGCAGCAAATGCTGATGTAGAAGCTGCCGCAAGTTACCTAGTTTACAGCATGGTTTACTGAATATTTTAAGCACACTGCTGAGACCTAATAACTCAGGAAAAAAGATTCCTTACTGCTCATTGACAGTGCACTTGGTCACCCAAGAGCTCTGGTAGAGACAAACAAGATTAATGTTCTTTTCACGCCTGCTAACACAATATCCATTCTGCAGCCAGTAGTTCAAGGAATCATTTTGACTTTCAAGTCTTATTATTTAAGAAATACATTTTGTAAGGGTATAGCTGCCGTAGATAGTGATTCCTCTGGTGGATCTGGGCAAAGTCAATTGAAAACCTCCTGGAAAGGATTCACCATTCTAGATGCCATCAAGAACATTTGTGATTCATGGGAAAAGGACAAAAGAGCAGCATGAATGGGAATTTGGAAAAAGTTGATTCCAACTCTCATGGGTGACGTTGAGGAGTTCAGGACTTCAGCGGAGGAAGTAACTGCAGATACGGTAGAAATAGCAAGAGAACTAGAATTAGAAGTGGAGCCTGAAGATGTGACTGAATTGCTGCAATCTCAGGCTAAAGCCTTAATGGATGAGGAGTTACTTCTTAGGTATGAGCAAAGAAAGTGGCTTCTGGAGATGGAGTCTACTGGTGAAGACGCTGTTGAAATGACAACCAAAGCTTTAGAATGTTACACGAACGTAGCCAATAAAGCAGTGGCAGAGTTTGAGAGGGTTGACTCCAATTTTGATAGAAGTTCTGTCGTGGGTAAAATGCTTTCATGTAGCACTACCTGCTACAGAGAAATCATTCGTGAAAGGAAGAGCCAATCAATCCATCAAACTTCACTGTTATCTTAAGAAATCGCAGCATCCACCCCAGACTTTAGCAACCACTACCTGACCAGTCAGCATCCAAGCAAGACCCTCTACCAGCAAATACATTACAACTCACTGAAGGCTCAGATGATGGTGGGCATTTTTTTTTAGCAATACACAATTTTTTAAATTAAGGTATGTACGTTGTTTTGTTAGACATGATGATATTACACTTAGTAGACTACAGTATAGTATCAATAGAACTTTTATATGCACTGGGAAACCAAAAAAATTTGGGTGACTGATTTTACTGTGATATTCACTTTATTACCATGGTCTGGAACTGAACCCACAATATCTCCAAGGTATGCTTGTACTCTCATTTCTTTACTTTCATCTTTTATTTTCTTTTTTCCCCTTGTCCGTTGGTTAGTTATCCAAATTTTTTTTTTTTTTTTGCGGTACGTGGGCCTCTCACTGTTGTGGCCTCTCCGGTTGCGGAGCACAGGCTCTGGACGCGCAGACTCAGCGGCCATGGCTCACGGGCCCAGCTGCTCCGCGGCATGTGGGATCCTCCCGGACCAGGGCACGAACCCGTGTCCCCTGCATCGGCAGACAGACTCTCAACCACTGCGCCACCAGGGAAGCCCCAAATATATTTTTTTTAATATCCGTTTTGTGCTAGCTCAGTGTTAGAGCCTGAGGTTGCAGAGACAGGGAATCTATGCTCTCAGAAGGAAGACAGATACGGAGACCAGTAAGTGGGACCCAGTGGTACAGGTGACACAGTAAAGGTCTGAGCAGGGTGCTGTGAGGGAAGGATGGAGGGAGAGGCAAGGCACACTTTGGAGATCTGGGCCAGCTTCCTGCAGGTCACCCTCACGCTGCACCTTGAAAGATAAGAAGCTGCTCTTCACGTGAGACTCAGGTTCGGCCCTGAAGCAACAACCGCTCTGGCCGTGGCTACTAGTGCTGGTGATACAGCTGCTTCTGACGATGACAGAATTAAACATATAGTTATGAAATAACCAGCCACCTAGGATGGAAATTTAAAATAAAAATAATGCCTTTTTAATTCCATAATTCAAGACTGTATTCGATAGTATGTACCCACGTGCTTTGTGGGAAAATTAATGGCAGAAAGTGTGTGTACTGGACCTTTCCAGGCCTTGACCAGAGGCCTGTGGCACAAATTCATATCAGGTCAGAAAAATGATGGTTGGGCCTTGTCTTACAGATAGTAACGTAGTAAAGTGGTAATGTGCTAATATAAAGGGAAAAAAATAATTAGCAGTTGGAGATTAATTTTCAGTGCTGTTGTATGGCTGACTGCTGGAATGGCCTGCAGGCTACAGGATGACAGCCATCGTAATCTTTTCCTCATCAAAAGTTTCCAACTCGGTTTGCAGGAGCCATTTCCCACAGAATCACAGCTACACTCTAATGGTACAAGTCAATGGGACAATCCCTTACATGTAGCTTAGCTGGAAACCTTCCCTCGTGTAGACGCGTATCTCTATTATATAGTGGTTCCCCCTCTAACCTGGTGCCATGGGATCAATTTAAATGAGATTATTGTCATAATAAGTAACCAAACCCTCACAGATGGTTTAGAAAGATGGAAGGCATTATAACTACTGTGCTTTGTAATAGATGACATTGGAACATTTTGGTTTTATAGCTGAAGACTAGGCTTTCTCAACTTAGAATTTTGTTTGTAGTTATATTGTGGAGAACTACTTACTTTAGGAAAATTTCTTCGACCCCTCTGTGTGATTACTAACATTTATTGAGCAATGGCTGTGTGGTTGGGTCCTAAGTACCCTACAACCCTGCCAGTAAAGTCTGCTATTAATCCCTTTTAGAGACAAAAAAAGTGACGCTCACAGAATTAAACAACTTGCCCACTTAGCAAACAGCGGTAAAGCAAAATTGGAACTCAGGTGGTCAGAATTCAAGACCCATGCAATGACATCATTTTGCTAAGATGTTTAAAATACTTATAAAAAATACTGTATATTTCTCTGACAGTTGGGGGACATTTGTTTAATGATACAAAGGATTATTTTTGACAACAGAAAAATCTGGCCCGAATCAACTGATTTTCTATTGTTTTTCTCTAGTAAGCAGCATAAAGTCAAATTAAGAGATTAGGTATAGTTTATACACCTATATGTACACATAGATATAACATCTGACATTAGATTGTACACACGTATGCACACAGGTATGTACTCACACACTACACACACACGCACACTGTAAAGGAACAAGAGACACTTAGACAGAAATCCAAGGCTGTCCTTCGACTTGAGTTGATATCCTTGAGTCTGTCTAGGACATTATTGGACTGCCCAGTCTCTAACATCTTTGGGGGCAGTAATTAAACCTCCTCCCTTTCAGCTTCTCTAGCCCATGGAGTTTGGTCCTGTCCTTTTTCCAATATTGCTTCCATAACTCTAACCAATAATTATAAAAGCATTGATGAAGAACAGACCTTTCCTCTCTTTCACTTCCTGTGTCCAGAGCCCTCCGATAAAAGGATGTTGCTGGCTAAGAGTCACGTTTACAGCGTATAAGTGATGAGAGCATAAGTACAAAGTACGAGGGTGTATGGACTGTGCAGCATGAACTGTCTCTTAGGGCTGCCACCCAGGCCTGCCCACAGAATCCTGCATGGACAGGGCTTGTAAGCATCACGGGATGCGGTGCTGCACAAAGCATGCCGGGACTCAAGTTGGGTCAGACCCAGTCCTTGCTGACAAAATGTGTAAGCAGAGCCCAGAGAATCTGGCTTTATCCCCAGATGGGCATTGCGTATTAACTATATAATTTCTTATTATTAAAACTATTAAAAACTAGGTCTTTGATAATTCTTGGATGGTTTTAAGTTCTTTCTTTAAAAGGAAACTGAAATTTCAACTGAAATAAAGGAAACACAACCTCAACTAAATAATTATAGAACTAAAATTAAATGCAGTTAAGATACACACTGGACTGTTTTCATTTAATAATAGGAAGACAGAGCGAAGCAGGGTCTTCCTTATGGTAAAAACTGTAGCATAGACCCAGCTTAGATTTTTAATCTCAGTTTAAAGTTTTTGATAAAAATGGTCTGAAGTAGATTTTTTTTAAACACTTGCTCATTTTTCATGTATCTATGAGCTACAGCTTCAGAAGGGAATTCTTGTCTGATGTTTGTAGGCTGAACTTGTATTAGTTATCTATTCCTAATTACCAAATTATTAATTAGCTGTTAATAATTATGAACAAATTACCCTAACATTTAGCAGCTGATAACAACAGACATTTATTGTTTCACAGTTTCTGTGGGTCAGGAATCAAGTCAGAGCTTAGCTAGAGAGTTTTAGCTTGGGGTTTCCCATAAGGCTACGTCATCCGGAGGCTTGCTACTTCCAAACTCACTCATGTGAACAGGCCTCACAAGATACAAGATCTGCTTCCAAGCTCTGCCACAAGGGCCTCTCCACAGGACTGCCTCGGGACATGGCAACTGACTCCCCCCAGAAGTGAGCAATCCAAGAGAGAGTGCCCAGGATGCAAGCCACAGCCTTTTTATAACCTAAAATTTAAAGTGGTATCCCAACACTTCTGCCATATACTATTCGTAAGAAGGGAATCCATAAATCCAGTCCACATTTGAGGGGAGTGAGATTACACAAGGGCATGAGTACCAAGAGGAAGGGACCATGGAGAGCCATTTTGGAGACTGCCTGGTATAGTTGTTTATCAGAAACCAGAAGAGAAAAGGGATTGAGAAAAGGAGATTAAGAAAAGGGATTGAGAAAATATCTCTCAACTGTCTCTCTCTCTCTCTCTCTCTCTCTCATCTCTCTCTCTCTCTTTCTCATCTCTCTCTCTCTCTCTCTCTCTCTCTCTCACACACACACACACACATGCACACATACACACAGAGTAAGCATTTGACTGATCACAGCTGTTATAAATTAGGATATTTTAGTGCTCAGAAAAATTGTAAGAGAAAAAAATTTTCTAGCATTATTTTTTTAATTATGCATTAATACATAATTTTTTTTTCTGAAGACTAGTGGCTGTGGACTGAATTGTGGCCTCCCAAAATTCATATGTTGAAGTCCTAACATCCAGTCCTTCAGAATGTGACTGTCTTTGGAGATAGGGTCTTTAAATTTAGGTGATTAGGTTGAAATGAAGTCGTAGGGTGGGGCTTAATCCACTCTGACTGGTGTCCTTATAAGAAGAGGAAATTTGGACACAGAGAGACACCAGATATACACGGACATAGAAGAAAGACTCCCTGAAGACAAAGAGAGAAGACGACCATCCACAAGACAATAAGAGATACCTCAAATGAAATCAACCCTGTGACACCTTGATCTCAGACTTGTAGCCCCCAGAACCGTGAGGAAATAAATTTCTGTTGTTTAAGCCACCCAGTCTGTGGCATTTTGTCATGGCAGCCCTAACAAACTAAAACATCTAGCTGTTTTACAACCAGAATCCCTCCACGCACTCTGGATTTCACAGTTTCTCATTGGCCTTGTATGAACAAGGTGAACAAAGTGAATATTCTATTTTATTTTTTTTCAGTTTCCCCTAGACATAGTTCTAACCCTAATATTTTTAGGAGTGTTGGTAATTTTCCAAAGAACACAGTTAAATTAACTCTATCTTTCTATTTCTCTTTCTTTAGTTTTTCTCCTTTTACTCATTTATCGTATTGTTTCCTCATTTGTCTTTGCCTCATCTTTATTAAGACACTATTAAACTGCCTCTATCGTGGCTTGGTAGTAATACTTATGGCTTGATAGGAATCTTGGCACTGTGCTGATGGCATAAAAATTCAGAGATGATGAACATTTTTTGGATCCTTTTGCTATTTTTCATTGGACAGCCATTGGCACAAGGATACTAACACCATTCGTTATCCACTTTTATTTCTAGACTTAAAAGTTACGACTTTTCCCAAGAGAATAAAATTTAAAGTTTACATTCTCTTTAATGTCTATGATTTTTCTATTTAGTGGGAAAGGCATATTCTCAGCTTTGTTCAATACTAACTACCATAGAGTTTTCCAAGGTGGTTATACAAATTACACTCCTCCCTTAGTGTATGAGATTCCTTTTGTCCAATATCCTCATCAACACTTGACATTTTCTGCTTTTTTATTTTAGCCATACTGGTGAGCGTGTATAGAGGATTTTTATTTCCCTGATGACTGATGAAGTGGAGTAGCTTTTCGTGTTTTGGGTCATTTGATAATCCTCTTTTATGAAGTGCCTTTTTGAGTCCTTTCCCATTTTTCTGAGTGGTTGACTTTTATCTTACTGATTTGTAGGAGTTCTATATAAATTTGTTTGTCAGATACATGTATTGCAAATGTCTCCTTATTAGTGGATTTTCTTTTTACTTTATTAATGATGTCATTGGATAATCAGAAGTTCTTAATTTTAATATAGCTGAGTTTATCCTATTTTTCTTTTATGGTTGGTTCTTTTGTGCCCCGTTTCAGAAACTGTTGCTTGCTCCAAGTTCATGAAGATATTACCCAATGTTTTGTTCTAAAAGCCTGATTGTTTCCCATTCTTGTCAGTTCCACGATCTGTCCGGAATTAATTTTTTATTGATATGAAGCAGGGGTCAAGATAGGAGTGACCAGTTGCTGCAGCATAATTAATTGAAAGGACCATTTTTTCTTGGCAGGCACTTTCTGAGCATCGATTATGCTATGAGAACTATGCAAGTTGATACTTCATTTTATCTCACAAAATCCCTATAAGATAGATGTTACCTTACTTTATAGATGAGTAAATGTGCAATTAGATGAATTAAATAAATTTCCCAAATGTTCATGGCTAGTAAGATATGAATCGGGGTTTTGATCTCAGGTCTTTTGACTTCAAAGCCTTGCTTAAGTCATTGTCATCAGAAGGAATAATTATATTTTGTTAGTGAAAACCAAAACAGTGAATGGATTGGGAACCTCTGTGAAAGAAGAAGCGTTGACCCTAGAACAACAGGCCCTCACACATAGCAGGACTTAGTAACTATTCACTGCATTGCAAAAGACATCCACTTTGGCATAACTATGAAGCTTTGTAATTCTATGCATATATGTGTGTGTATATACATGTGCACATGCATGTACATGTATACATGTGTGTATATGCATGTGTACGCATACATGTATGTATATAGGTATGCATGTCTATATGTGTATTATATATATAGTTTTTTTTATATAGGGCACATATGATTTTTATATACAAAACTTTTTGTGATTTGTTCCTTAATTTTCTGTGGCAGTGGTTTTCAAACTATGATTTCCCCAATCCAATATCATCAGCATCACCTGGGAACTAGTTAGAACTACAAATTCTTGGGCCCCATGTAAGACCTAATAAATTAGAAATTCTGAGGGTGGAACCCAGAAAACAACAGTGTGGTAACAGGTTCTTTGGGTCACAAAATTTGAAACACACCACTAGTCTAGGGCCTATACTTTCTCCAGTCACACTCCACTACAGAAGTTTCCTCTAACCTGCCATGCTTGGCCGTACCTCCAGGTGGGTGCCTCTGCCTGGATGCCCATCATGATTGGTAGCCTGGCTGATACCTCCTCCGGACTCAGCTCCTCTCTCCTTACACATGTGCACACACGCAGGGGCCCAGATTCAGTCTATCAGTCACTCTTCTCGTCACACTGCTTTGTCACTGTCTGTCTGCTTGCCTGTATCTGCCACTCAGCTGGGAAGAGCTTAAGGCCAGAGACTTTGAATTCCCAGAGTGTGGCATATAGTAGGAGTTCAATATAATTTTTTGAGTAAATTAATAGCATTGAATTTTACTCTTGAAGGACTATGATGTGGAAGGGAATTCTATAATTTTTGAGTAAATCAAGGTATATTTGAAGGACTCTCTTGTGGAAAAGGAATCATAAAGAGACTTCAAGGAGAAAAGGATCACTGAGGGACCTGTCACAGAGGTGTTCAAGAAAAGACTGGAAAATCTCAAGGACTCTGCAACCCCTCTCCCCTTTGCCCTTCTAAACTGTGAGCTCCTTAAAGCCAATGACAGCATCCCATCCCCTGTCCATCCCCAGTCCCCAGCAGGGGCTGGTACAGTGCCTGGAACACAACGCATTCACCATAAGTGAATGAATGAATGAATGAATGAATGAACGAACAAGTTACTTAATGGCATGTGTGGGGTTTTCTTGTCGCTGCTGTTTTGTGTGCTTGAATGTTTTTTGCTGGAGAGACATCTATAGTTCTAGATCATCCAGTTGGCTAAGTATGCAAAATTTTAGGAGCACCAGTAAAGCACAGGGGGGAAAAAGTGACAGATATTTAGCTTTGATAAATTTATCCAACTTTTTGTAATCAGAAATGTTTTAAGAAAGCATTTTAACTACAGCATCCATATGTGTTTGGTGTTTTTTGGCTTCTTCCTCTCTTTTTCTTAATTATATATGGATGAAGAAACCAGGAAATGAGGCACTATAATCTTTTCAATGCTTAGAGGCTCTGAATCTAGCCCCTGGGCAGAGGCCAGACCATGAAAAGCCTTGTGGGTCTTGTTTACTCTGTGTAGGAGTTTGTACTTTATCTTGAAGGCAGCTGTAAGCCATTGAATGATGTTAAGGAGGGAAAATAACATAATAGATTTGTTTTTCTAAAGGTCACTCTGACTGCTGTGTGGAGGATTGATTGGGAAGCAGGAAGGGGAGGATGGAGACTGCAGTACAGAAGACCAGTTAAAAGAAATGTTGAAACCAATCAAGAGAGAGTTGATGAGAAGTTGCATTAGGGCTGTGTGACAGGATGGAGGAGAAAGGGACTGGCTTCAACAGATATTGAGAACATGAGCTCAGCCCACTGAATTTGCTGACAAAGATAAGGGGCTTGTCAAAAATTATTAGAGTTAGCTTTCAATGTAATAGTAATAATTAAATTGTCAGAC
This sequence comes from Grampus griseus, assembly GCF_964374135.1. Taxonomy (NCBI): domain Eukaryota; kingdom Metazoa; phylum Chordata; class Mammalia; order Artiodactyla; family Delphinidae; genus Grampus; species Grampus griseus. The sequence continues at coordinate 43,402,478 of NC_139006.1, read as the reverse complement.
CTCCGCTTCTACTGGATCTTCGAGGTTAGGTCATGGAAGCCTTTGTTAATTACAAAGCACTGAACACATACAATGTGGGATAATTACCCACAGAAATCATACCTTCAAATCCATGTGCCAGAGGCAAGCACTGAGCGTCTGAACATGAGTTCATGTTTACTGGTGTTCACCAGCAGGATTGTACATGTATCCCTGAACAATGAGCTTACTGTTCATTCTCAAGTGCTCATTACAATGGAAATTAGTAACACTTGAAAGATTGATGTCGCTCTACTCTAAACATGCCACTTAGCAAATACTTGGCTACAGCCCAGTAAGTCAGCAATTCACATGCTGATTAATGCCAGACGTGAGTGGCTATTTTTTTGTGAATGGAGTGAAGATGGGTGCCTCACCGTGAAGAATATACATCATATCTGCGTGAGTCACGAGCAAGGTTTTGTTCATAAGTCAGCATTTAGACGTGAAGGATTTGGCCTAGTTTTGCATATTTATGTTTTTAGCCCTGTAAAAAGGAGCATTTAGCTTCTTCTCACCAATACTTTTTTTTTCAAAACCAAAACCTTTTATTTATTTTTTCAGCTTGGTCTGGAGGAAAACTATTCTTTCTTTTTCTAATTTTATTGAAGTATAGTTGATTTACAATATCATATATTTCTGCTGTACAGCAAAGTGACTTATACGTATATAAATTCTTTTTTATATTCTTTTTCATTATGGCTTATCACAGGATATTGACTATAGTTCCCTGTGCTATACAGTAGGACCTTGTTGTTTATCCATCGTATATATCATAGCTTGCATCTGCTAATTCCACACTCAATCCTTCCCTCCCCCAAACCAAAAGCTTTTATTTAACATATAAAATTCAATCTGCAACCAATTCTCATTTCCCAAATCCACTTCTTAACTTGGGAAACTAGAAAAAAATGCAGTATTCCAACTCAGCTCTGAGAGTACGTGTAAAAATGAAGGAAAAAGGGGCCTCCTGACCTTAATCTGTTTCCATCAACAGCACAGAATTCTCCTTACATATTTAAGAATCATTTTTATATAGATGACGATTGATCAACATTTTTTGTGTGTGTGCTGTACGCGGGCCTCTCACTGCTGTGGCCTCTCCCCTTGCGGAGCACAGGCTCCGGACGCGCAGGCTCAGCGGCCATGGCTCACGGGCCCAGCCGCTCCGTGGCATGTGGGATCCTCCCGGATCGCTGACGAACCCGTGTCCCCTGCGTCGGCAGGCGGACTCTCAACCACTGCGCCACCAGAGAAGCCCTGATCAACATTTTAAAGAAAGACAAAAAAAAAAAAGGGAAAGGCACTCCCTATATTCTTTAAGATCCCTTCATTTTATGTATCCTTTCTGCGCTGGGACTTAGGACATAGACTATTCAGGCTTCTGTGTGGGCCGATGGGTCGCTATGAGACAATGCTATAGCTTCTTTCATACCACTTTGCTCATTTTCTGCCCTTGGTAGAATATCCATTATTAACTGTTATAAATTATAAGATCTTTTTTTCTTCTCAAGAAAAGTGTGGACTTTCTTTTTTTTAACAGATTTGGAACTGATAAGGCTGCCTGTCTGCCTTAGGCAGTTCTACCGGTAATTGAATCTGCATGCTGAAGTAGTAAACCCTCGGAATGTTTAGGGAAGGAAGTCTGATGTATGAAACGGAGTAAAGGCAGGTTGATGGAGAAGGGAAAATTCACTATTGTGAAACTTCCTGACTCCACCGTGTGAATTGTTGAATAACCAGACATTATAGTCTGTATTGAACATTAGTTCTGTCAAGATTTCCCGAGTGAAGAATTCCATTAATTCTATGTCTCTCTGGCCTCCACCTTATGTTTGGTACATAATAATGATTGCCATTATTAACTTTATTCATGGATTGATTTTATTATATAGTTGGATTAAACACTAGCTACTTGCAGTCAACAAGAATGTACTGAGAACTGAGGATTATAAAAATTAGTAAAACTTGCCTTTTTCCCTCAAAAAGCTTATAGTCTTGTCTGGAAGAAAGAGGAGTAAGTACATAACTGCAATAAAGCATCATAAATCTATGGTGGAGGGTTATATAGAAGTACAGAGGAGGCATACCTAAACTTGACAGGTCAAAGCGGTAGGGAAACAGAGGTTTCCTGGAGGAAGAAACATCTGTGCTGTCTTAATGGAGCCTTAGTGGATGCTAGGATAGAGGCTGGACATGGTAAAAACAGATGCAACCTCTTCAAAAGTAATTGGACGATACATGTCGAGTCAAAAAAATGTTTATACCTAAAATTTACATTCTTTGAGTCTTTAGTTTAAAAAAAATCTGAAATAGAAAAACAATTATATTTAAGAATGTCAATTACTTAGTTATTTGTAGTAACAGTATTGAAACCAGCAACAGAGGAACTTTAAAGGAAATTATAGTTTATCCACTAAAGGTCTATAGAGCAGACACTCATGATTTTTGCCAAGAATTTATTTCGACATTCGGCCATTTATTCTACAAATATTTATGGAACAGCCTATGCCAGGCACTGATCTAGGCTCTGTGTATACAAAGTCAAATAGACATGTTTTCTACTTGAAGAAGCTCATGGTAAACTGGGGAATACAGATGACTGAATTAACTTACAGGAAGGAGATGGTCTGGTCTCCATTGGTGGCCTAAACATGTTATTAGAATGTAACTGAGACCCACGTAAATCAAACTAGCTGGACATGTTAACAACAGTGTCCTACTGTATAGCACAGGAGACTATATGCAATATCCAGTGATAAACCATAATGAAAAGAACATGAAAAAAAGAATATGAAAAAGAATGTATATATATGTATAACTGAATCACTTTGCTGTACAGCAGAAATTAACACAACATTGTAAATCAACTATACTTCAATAAAATAAATTAAAAGAAAACAAACTAGCCAGCCATGTTAAGGTGCCTAAAGGGGACAGTGCAGGGCTTGAGTTCTGAATGACAAGAGGGGAGAAAGGAAATGGAAACATAGAAAATTTCTTCTTTTATAATGTTAGGTGGGAAATAAAAGCAGACTATACGATTGGATGTGCAGTTTGACCACAACTATATAAAACCAACCAACCAAAATAATTATATGCAGGAAAAGAGAACAAGAGAGACAGCGAAGAAATAGAGTGTTAGTCGTGGTTGTCTAAGGACAGTGGAACTATGGGTGATATTTTTCTCACTTCCCCTTTTTTGTCTTTCTCAGGTATCCTATTACGAACATATTGCTTTTATAATGAAAGAAAAAGATGCAAGAGGTTGTCAGCAGAAGGATAAAGGGCACAAAGTGTTCATATTTTACAGGAGAACTATTCATGGTCAAACTCTCACAACGAAACAGGATGGCCACATGTCCAGGACACAATTTCACAGGATGACGTTCTCAAGGATAAAAGACCCTTCTGTTCCCTGACGTACCGGCCCATTCTTAAAAAAATCAAAATACAAAAAAAAATACACAAGCATAGGGTGTGTTACATAAGCCACCAAGAAAATTCTTACCCTCTCTTGAATTCCCTTCTTTTTATAGAGAACACACATTGCTTAGCACTGAGCCAGGAACTGAATCTGCCATTTACTAAATGCATTAGTACCTTACACTTGCATAACACTGTAAAATTTATGAGGCATTTTCATATTTTTTTCATTTTATTTCTCCACAGCCCTGTGAGGTAGATAGGACCGGTATTATCTTTCTCATTTTACAGCTGAAGAAAGTAAGACTTAGATGAAGTTTCTTGCTTCCGGTTACAAGGCTGGTAACTGTTGGAAGCAACACTGGAGCCCAGATTTCTTTCTGAACATTGTGTTTGTTCCTGGGTCACAAATACCAAATGGTAGGCAACTCTCTCTTCAACTAACAAAAGCAAACCAACATTCGTGAGGGCAGACAAGGTGGTTTATTTTTAACTTATGTGTTTGCTAGTTTCTAGAAGGGTTCTAGCATATAGATGTTCCATACATTTTGTTGGGGCAAAGAACAAAAGGATTATTAATACTCTGATTTAATACTTAATAAACATACAGATCCTAAATAAATCATCTGAATAGATATTGCCATTGTCCTTAAAGAATCTACTCTGAAGTGCAAGGAAGCAAAAAAAAAAAAAATTATATTAACACAAAAAAATCAGAAAAAAGGGGAATGGAAGAGGGGTTGGTTAGAAAGAGTGAAAAGGAAATATTTGAGACAAAGAGATTCCTAATTAAATAAAGCAGAATAATTTATTATTAATTTCTGCTTTAAATCTGAGAAAAATAAATTGATATTCCACATTAAGCATCAATTTTTATTGAAAAAAAAAAAGCATGGGAGAAGAGAGTGTCTTTCAGAATCATCAAAGTATGTCTTATTTCTAACGCAAGCACATACCTGCTCTCCTTCTGCTGTGTTTGAAAAGGGGGCTCATTTAGCATCACCGATGAACAGGAGAGTATTTCTGAGCTCCTGCTGAGCTAGTGAAGAATTTCTTTACACTTATTAAGGTAGCACATGTAATCATGCCCTAGTGACTTCAGTTATGTATGCCCTTTGAAAAATTTCTAATGACGTGTTGGACACCCTGCATATAAATGTCACCCTTTGGAATGAGAGTGAGAGTTTTACTCATTGGAATGTTCTCTGCTTGGCTTCAGTGTAAGATTATCCCTGATCTGATGAAAGCAAATAGTTCTCAGTAACTCCCTCCCAGATAATACTGCATATTCTTTTTCTGCCATCCATAAAGTAGTGGTAAATAGCTTAGCAATACACACAGGAGCAATTCTACTGATGGATAAGAAAATTAAATTGCGATCTGTGTGGCCCTAGACCTTTTAGATTGTTTTCAAAACTCATCACTGCAACAATGCTTTCCCCTATATTACTTTTGACCAGCATTGCAGACCTGGTTTTCTATGTATATGCGACGCATCTTTAAATCTATATTACTTTTTTTTTTTTACAAATGACCTTTGGAAATGATTTCCGATAACTGCAGCCGACTTGAAGCTCAAGGCTTGGTAGTGAAAGGTCACTCTACATTTAGACTAAGTGTGGGTAGATTTTTACTCCCTACAGCAGGCTATTGCTTTAGGACCTGCTATCGTATTTGACCCAATCTTCTCTCTAACCCAAGCATTTAGACAGTTTCCAGCTGGGTTTTTTTAAACTTCTTTTTTTTAACTTCAGTAAAAATTAAATGGCTTTATATATTAGCACGTAACATATTTTCTTTAGAGATGCACATTTTCCTTAGAAATTTACAAAAATAGAACGGGGTATGCTTGTTGGACTTCTCCTAAAACAATTCTGTGACTTCACACAGGATACTTGTGGTCTAGGCCAGCCCTGCACACATTGATTGGAAGGGCATGGAGAACACACTCCGAGGCACAGGGCTCGCCAGATCTCTCATCTCCCTCTCATTCGCCTCTTCAAATAAGACTATTCCCTTATAAGGAGGGCGGGGGTGCGTGCAATAAAGCAGCTTTGCAGTAACACTTTGTAGGGCTGCATGGTGGAGAATGCAAGGAGATGGATATTTTTTCCCTCTTCTAGACTCAGGAGCAATGCCCACTCCTCCTGCCTACAGCTTCCTTTTCTCACCAGCTCTGGGGGTTTCCCATTTGAGCTCTATGTGGATTCTGTACCTGTGACTGTCACGCAATGCAGCCTCTGCTGACGAGTCCCAGAGGTGCTTCTCTTCTTGTCCTATGAGATTCCGTCTGTGTTAGGGGACTCAAGGAACACGCAAGAGAGTCAATCTCCTCCCTGTGTCTGGACAGGCTCTAGGACTGCTGGCGGCCAGAGTCCAGGGAGGAAACACCCCCCTACCCCTTGCCCCCCACCCCTGGGCCCTCGCCTCAGCTCTGCCCAGCTGGAAAGCAAAGTTGCTTCTGATCACTTGCCTTGTAGGGACCCAGAAAGGACTCTGGACTCGGTGTCAGGAGACCTGGGTTCCCATTCAGGATCTGCCATTCACCAGTTTTATGACTTGGAGCTAAATCGCTTGATCTTCTGTCTGAACAGAATGAGTTAATAAAATTAATTTCTGTACATTCGGTGAAACAACATCCAGGCTTGACACCCCTCTTTTCTAAATGAGTGTCTTTGTATCAGACTCCTCAGGGAGAAAGTAGGATTACTGCAGCTCTAATTCTGATTTCAAAGAAAGTGCCCAGATAATTCAGTCTGCCGTAGGAATGCACCGGAATAAAATGATTTCTTATATTCGTATAGCATTTTTTAAATTCTAAGTTGCTTTCATCGATCCCACTTACAGTAGCTCATTTAACCCTCCTGATTAGCATAGGTTTGGGGTACAATGTTGGAGCCCCTTTAGTATGCTTGACTGCTAACAGCCCCCTTCAGAGGGCTGTTCCCAAGCACCGGGTGCTTACCTAAGGCGGTGGATGCAACCCCTTCTTACGGCCAACATGGAAGTGTGTGGAAATACAGAAGGCCAGCTCCTTTGTCTCCAGGTGAAATAAATTCGGAGATGTAACTTATGCTCTTTGGCACCCCTCCCTCAAAAATCAGCCTGAGTCTAGCCCTTCTGGAATCACCCTTCCCCATCTTGCTTCCCCACCCCTTACTGGCTTCTCCTGGAAGCCCACCCTTACTACCTCACTTGCACCTGAAACCTTGGCTCAGGAGAACCTGATCTCATAAAGCAGTGGATTTAAACAGAAAAGTCAGGCTGACGGCACACAGTAGGTGTGCTATCAGGAGACCCATGTTGACACCTCTGCTACTTTACAGTTCTGTGGCCTGGAGCAAGTTGTCTGAAGCTCAGAGCCTCTCTCTCCTCGTTTGTAAAAGGAAAATAATAATCCCCACTCTGCCTACTGATAGGTTGTTGGGAGGATCAGACGAGATGGAGGATTGTGGAAGCGTTTGAGATCCACCAGACAGCATACAAGCATAAGGACATTAATTTTTAAGCTAAAACAAAAATTCAACCCAGTACTAAAATCATTAACACGTGTTCAGAAGAAAGCAACTCAACAGCAGTTTGAAGAATCAGAAAACATGCTTCCCACCTTGGTGTCCTCCCAACCTTCTTCCTGCCTCTCTCATCTAAATGTTCGCTCTTCTTTTAAGCAGTCCAGAAAGTCACTGGAGAAAGTGGAAATTAACTGTGTCTCAGTTATTAACCGTCCTCCACTGGTCGGAGGAATTTCCCCTGCCTACTAATGTGTCCACTACCTATTCCTGAACCCCGATTTTCATTTTATTAGTTCCTTATTACTTTCATTTCAAAATATATTGGCTTTACAACTTCGAAAAGGAAATAGACATCTCAGGGAGATCCAGGTCATAGACCGTAGTTCAAATCCTCTACTTCAGGTTTGGTGGTGGTGTCATGAATTGATGGAACACAACAAAACAGGGTTAATAAAACACATGGCCCAGATAGTGGCTGGATTAGGAAGATCTCAATGTATTCCAAAGATCATGGCATGTGTGCAAAGTTTTTTTTTTCCACAAAGGTCCAATGAGATTCATGATAAGATTTTATTTTTAATAAGGATCTAATTAGAGAGCTCAGCGTGAGAGAGTTAGAAGACATGAGTAGTCAGTACAGTTTGGTATAAAAAGTATTTGTCGAGCACTTAGGCACTGGGGATAAAAGAAAGCATAGTACATAACCCCTGGTAAAGGAAACAGATGTAAAAACAGATCATTTAAATAGAATATGTTAAGTGCCCAGTAAGCTCAGAGCCAGTCTGAGGTTCCAAAAACAATTCACTATCTAAAGAATCACCTCCTCGAGTTTTTACGAGTTACTTGAAAGATCTCTTTAAATTCCCCTGGGACCATTTATCCTTTGACCTGCATCCTTGCCTCACTGACTCCAGCTTACCCTTTGGGACTCTTCATTCATTCGTCTGTTCATACACACATTTGTCAGGTAGCTAACTCTGCCAGATACTATTGTAGACACTGCTTAGAGCCAGGACAGACCCCCTCCCAGCTGTCTGGTCTCGGAGCTTACATTCCAGTGGTCAGCAGCAGACAGTGAACAAAGAGTTCAATAAGCAATAGAATTGTGGATTGTAATGAGGCCCATGAAGGAAATAGAGGGATGGGGTACCAGGAAAAACTAGGAGAGGCCTCCTTAAGCTACCTGGTCAGGGAAGGCCTCTCTAACATGAGACATTTGAGCTGAGACATGAAAAAGGAGAGACTGTTCTGGGTGAAGGGGGTGTCCAGCGAGGCTGGGAAGAACTTGGGGTCATCAAGCGAGCAGAAGGAAGCCAGTGTAGCTGGAGTTCATGAATAAGGATCAGGTGGCAAAGGATGCAACTGGAGCAAGGCAGACGCCATCACGGGGGCTGTGGGAAGAGACCACATTTCACTCTCAGTACTTGTGCAACCTTTGAAACTAAAACTGCATTTGAAAGCACATATACCGGAAAGGAAATCTGAAATCAGAGCCCGGGGAAAGAAAAAGTGTCATCAGCCCATGTGAGCTGCCATCGGCTCTCACCTGGATGACAATGGCAGCCCTCTCACCCCTCAAGAGTTCGTTCTTAACACAGATCCTTCTTAAGGTTAAGTGAAATCATGTCACTTTTCCGCTCAAAACCCCGCCACGGCTCCCTGAGTCATTCAGAGTAAAAGCCAGAATGCTTACGGTGGTCTCCAGGGTGCTACATGGCCTGGCCTCAGTTCCAAGGTTCCTGCCCATCCTCACCTGCCCTGGCCACACTAGCTTCCTTGCTGCTCCTCAAACACCCAGAGATGCTCTCAGTTTTGGGCTCCCGCTGGTCCCTCTGCCTAGAACCCTCTTTCCTGCATAGCCCCAACTAACTCCTTCCCCTCCTTCAAGTCCTAGTTCAATGCCATGGCCTCCTGGACACCCCAGTTTACACTGCAGCCCTGCCGCCGTCTCCACCACAGCCTGACACTCCATCCCCCTGGCCCCACTCTACTTTCTCCTTTTCCGTAATGCTTATCATTGTCTAATATGTTCTACAGTTTACTTACCTATTGTCCCCGTAACTCATTTTCCGCCTCCCCCTCTAGAGTCTAGAAGAAGCCCCAGAGCCATGAGTGGTACCCACTGCCATGCAGGTCTGTCTCCTTCCAGATCTAGTGTAGGTGTCACTGTTTTCCTGATTCCTTGGATTTAGATGAGACTCTGTGACTTCTTTGGCCAGTAGAAGGTGAGCAGAAAGGATGAGTGCCACGTCTGGCAGAGCCCTTCATGGCAGACCACTCTTTCACGTCCCCTCCTCCCTCTGACCCGGCAGCCCACACCTTTCAAGGTGGAGGTTGCTCCATCAGGCTCGGTCCCTGGGTGAGTAAGTTGAGCAAAATCCCCCTGGCAGCCATTGAAGAACATACAGCGAGATCAAGGAATCAACCTTTCTTTAGAAACCACTGTAACTTGATGATCTTTGTTATTGCAGCATCACCTGGCCTAATCTGACCGACTCATTTGTTCAGTGATGCACCACAGGGACTTAGAACAGTGCCTAGTGTACGGCATGTGCCCAGTACGTGTTTGTAGAGTGAATTTCTGTCTTTACTCGTAAGTTTTTTTTTTTTTTTTTGTGGTACGCGGGCCTCTCACTGTCGTGGCCTCTCCCGTTGCGGAGCACAGGCTTCGGACGCGCAGGCTCAGCGGCCATGGCTCACAGGCCCAGCCGCTCCGCGGCATGTGGGATCCTCCCGGACCGGGGCACAAACCCGTGTCCCCTGCATCGGCAGGCGGACTCTCAACCACTGCGCCACCAGGGAAGCCCTACTTATAAGTTTTTATGTGGCATGTTTTCAATTTAAATATACTAAAGGTATCAATAATATCTGGAAACAGGCTTTATTCCAGACCTGGGCACCAATCAACAGGAAGCACCTACTGTGTGAGCTAGGATTTTCTCAGGGCTCCAGAGGAATAAGCCACTGTATCTGACGTAGTTGATGAGTCTGCAATCTAGTGGCAGAAGCAGCACACTTATCCGCATATACAAAGTCATGTGCAGTAGTAGGTGATACATCCTAGAATTATCTCAATTAAAATTATCCTGAGAATTCAGAGATGGAGGCAACCACTGAGAGGGAGACTGGTTAGCGAAGAGACGGGAGGCTACCTGAGCTGGGCCTTGAGGACTTGGACAAGCAGAAAGAGAAGCAGGGAGTGAGTACTCCTGCCTGGAGGAACAGTATCATCACACACAAGCAGGAACCAGTTTTGAAATATTAGACAGTAGCATAGACTACCGTGGTTAGAGGCCAGACTGTAAGGCTAGACTTCCTCGATTGAAATCCTGGCTGTCGATGTGACTCTGTGACTCTGTGGCTCTGTGACTCTGATAAGTCTGTTAACTTCTCTGTGCCTCGACTTCCTCATTTGTAAAATGACAGTCATACGAGTCCCTACCTCAGAGGGTTGTTGTGAGGATTAAATGAGTCAATACATGCAGGGTTTAGGATAACTCCTTGCAGAGAGGGAGTGTTGGTTTGGAAAGAAGAGTTGAGAATTGTGCAGACCTCAGATTTTGCAGGATCTTGAGTCTGAGGTGAAGTTGTGTCTTGTTCATTCTGTAGGCAGAAATACTTTCCACTAGCAGATCAAAGGTTTTTATCAGAAAGCGATAGACAGTGAATATTATAGCCGGGTGAATAGGAGCTGAAAAGCGGAGGCCGAGAGCCTGGTTTGAAGGCAGATGCGACCATCTTGTTGGCGGGAAACTGGAAGTACATGCCCCAGTCATGGCCGTGGCAAGGAAGAGACCAGCGCTGAAGACATTCTGGAGAAGATGCTCTTGTACCACCAACAGACAGGCTAGGAAAGAGAAGAACAGCAAAAAGGATCCAAAGGTTTCAGGGTCTGGTGACTTAAAGATATAATGATAACACTGGCCAAAATGGTCAAGAGCAAAGGGGAGCAGATTTTAAGGGAAAGATGACAAATTCTATTTTCAACACTGCAGTATCAAGGTCAAGCTATTTAGAAGGAAATTGGATACAATAAACTGAAGCTTAACTAACTTGGGGCTATGCTCAAATGTCACTCTGAAAACCTTCCCCAAATAGCCTATCTCAAATATCTCTCTCCTCCCCTCACTGTCTATCTTATCACCTAATTTATTTTCTTCATTCCACTTCACGGCACAATATTACATTACATATTTGTTGATTTGCTTATTGTTTGTTTCCTTCCACTTTCTATAACGTAAGCTCAGTAAGAACAGGGACCTGTTCATTCTTCTCCATTGCTCTATTCTCAGAGCCTAGGACAGTGTCTGGCCCTGTAGTCTTTCAGAAACTATCTTGGGGAATAAAATCATTTTTATCTGTGAGCCCAGCTGCCAAATATATACTAACAGCCAGAGGTCACCTTCAGCCTGTGCAGAGGCTTTCATCCTTATATTATTTAGGAATTAACAGGAAAAAAAAAGAGGAATAAAGAAGGAAGGCTAGGGCTTCCCTGGTGGCGCAGTGGTTGAGAGTCCGCCTGCCGATGCAGGGGACACGGGTTCGTGCCCCGGTCCGGGAAGATCCCACATACCGTGGAGCAGCTGGGCCCGTGAGCCATGGCCGCTGAGCCTGCGCGTCCGGAGCCTGTGCTCCACAACGGGAGAGGCCACAACAGCGAGAGGCCCACATACCAAAAAAAAAAAGGAAGGCTAAATAGTAAAGCATTAAAAAATAAAGATGTGTGAATTCAAACAAGAATAGACAAAGAAATCAACAGAGCGTATTTGAGAGGAGATCTGAACTCATGTGGATATTTTGTGTACGTAAAGCTGGCATTTCAAATCAGTGGAGGAAAGATGTGTTCTTCTCACAATAGTTTGGGCAAAACTGGTTAGCCATCTAGAAGGAAAAATGTATTTGGGTCTTTTCCTAAAGCATTGCACCAAAATAAATTTTAAGCATATCAAAATTTTAAATATAAGATAAGGAATCATCAAAAAATAATAAATCATAAAAGTACTGGAAGAAAATAGCTGATGTTTTAAAACAGCCATGAATTAGGAAAAGCCTTTCTAAGAATGGCAGGAAATGCATGCAGCATAGCAGAACGTTTAATAAATTGACTTCAAAAATAGTAAAAATGTGTACACAAAAAAATATTTCCCATGATCCAAGTTAAAAGACAGCAAAGAGTTACAAGTCCTTCAGAATTTGGCACACAAATATCTGATTTCTTTAATGTGCAATGAACTATTATAGGATATGATTTTTTTTTTTTTTTCGTACGCGGGCTCCCATTGCGGGGCACAGGCGCCGGACGCGCAGGCTCAGCGGCCATGGCTCACGGGCCCAGCCGCTCCGCGGCATGTGGGATCTTCCCTAACCGGGGCACGAACCCGCGTCCCCTGCATCGGCAGGCGGACTCTCAACCACTGCGCCACCAGGGAAGCCCTCACTCCCTATTTTTTTAATGCCAATTAAAGCCACGAAATAGCAATGGCAAGGATTTCAAAGCTTGATAACACTCAAGACTAAAGGATGTGGGAAAGACACACTCTCATACATTGCTGGTGGGAGTGTAAATTTGTTAATTTTTTTATGGTCATTTGGCAATAGCAACCAAAATTTTTAATTTACATACCCTTTGTCCAAGCAATTCCCATTCTAAGAATTTAACCTACAGAATATACTTGTATGAGTACATGAAGATAAAAGAAAGTTCACTGACAAATTGCTTGTAATTAAAAAATTTCTAAACACATACCATAGCTACCTGCTAAAAAGTGACAGGACTTCTATTCAGTAGAATACAAAGCAATTATTAAAAACAATGGGGTATGTCTGTGTGGATTGACAGAGAGATTTTACAATATACTATTAAATAAAAGAAAAAAAAAGAAGTTGCTTAACCGCACATATAGCATGGCCCCATTTGTTAAAAGCAAAAAGACAAATGTAAAAATCCTTGTATGTACAACAGAAACTTTCAGAATACTATACAAAAAGCTATTAACTGTGGCTGCCCAGTTAATAGCTTTGGGGAGAGAGTAATACTGGGGGTGAGGTGACGCTTTGAATTTTCACTTTATTTTTTTCTCAATATTGGAAATTTTTTCACAAAGAATAAGCCTACCTTCAGAATTTCATAAGAGAAAGGGTAAAACCTTCAATACTTAGGTCACACTATTCTTATGACCCATCCCTCGAAAAAGTGTACCTGTAGAGTTTGCTTGATTATTCCTGAGATTATGTGAATCCTCGGGCTAGTCCAAGACATCTGCCAACTAGAACATTAGAAGATTGTGTAGATTTCCAGAATCTTTCAAACTTCTGCAAAAACTTCTGTGAATCTTTTTCAGAGAGCAAAACTTAAAGTCTTGTTTTTATATCACCGGCGATCACCAAAAATCAGCCAGGGAGAACCTAAAATACTAAAATAATTCATATGCCTCAGCATAGCTAACTGGCCTTCACTTGTCCAGTTGATACCTAGGCAGGATAATTTCCAGCATTGCCGAGGGAACTAGGAAACTGATGGGACAGCTGAGAAGACATGACAGGAAGATTTGTGATTAATTCATTGGAAAGCCAAACAGTTATAAACAACTATATAAATGCATGTGTGTATGCACGTATATGTGTGTGCAAGTGAACATATTTGTGTGCAAGAGAGTGAGATTCTAAACCAGTATTAGCATTTTATCAAGGACTTGATTTCAATCAAAAAGTACTGTATGCAATATTTATATTCCTGCCTTGTTGTTTCAAAGAATTTAACACGGGGAAATGAATTGTTTTAAATCCTCAAAGTACTAGATTACTATTCTTGCAATTTAAAATGAATGTATATTTCTGGTTTAGAGTGCACCACAAGAAGAACATACTTTTTTCAAGGTTTGACTCACTTTTGCTGTGCCTGATCTTTTCCAAGGACTTAAAGAGATTTCTTTAGAAAAAATGAAAGTATCCTATCAATTATAGTTATTCTTTGATTTTTTTTGCAATAGCTGTCGTAGCAATGGTTTTCATAAAGCATTTCACCTTTTCAACTCACCAACAAAATTCTTATTCAAAATGATTAACAACATTGAATTTTTTTAACTTATGTTTCCCACCCTAAATGATCAGTTGGGATTATCAATTGGGAATGCTGGAGACTTTAGAAAGAAACAAGACAATTAGTTGAGAAGAATGAAAGCATCATTATGAATATACTAGAATATATTTTTGTGTGTTTGTTTGTTTGTTTGTTTGCGGTACGCAGGCCTCTCACTGCTGTGGCCTCTCCCGTTGCGGAGCATGGACTCCGGACGCGCAGGCTCAGCGGCCATGGCTCACGTGCCCAGCCGCTCCGCGGCATGTGGGATCTTGCCGGACCGGGGCACGAACCCGTGTCCCCTGCATCGGCAGGCGGACTCTCACCCACTGCGCACCAGGGAAGCCCTAGAATATATTTTTGCTAAGCATGTAGCATTAGGCGTACAGACGAAGATAGACCATCCACAGGTCTGTTGTGTTTTAATTGCCAGTGTCATTACACTGGGTGGTAGAGTCAGGATTCCAGAGGGCTTTTGTTCTTTGCCCACTTCTTCAATGCCATTTGCTTTCTACTGAGAGGTGTTTCTTTCCTGGGTCCCTCAATAGGCCAGCCACTTGATCACAAGACCCTCGGATCCCTGTGAATTTATTCATCATCTGCTGATACTCACAGAAGAGTTTGTTACCATTACTGTTGCTGCAGGACTGAAGAGTGAACCTATTTTAAGCTCCCCCAGGCACTTGATACACTTTATTCATTTAATCTTCACAACAGTGTCTTGAAATCCGTTCTATTTTTATCCACATCTCTCTGATTTGCAGTCCTTCGCTTAGAGACGTTAAATAACTTGCCCAAGTTTGCACAGCTAATCCATGGCAGTGCTCGAACTTGAACTCAGGTCTGTGGATGCCAAAGCCCATGCCACTGGCCAAGGGCAAGCCAGATGGCCCTCTGCCTGGGGATGCTGGTCTATAAAGTGCACAGAACATCACTGAAGTAAACGGGTCATGTGTCATCAGTTCACTCATGTTTCCACACACAAATCTTCATGTAATTATAAGCTGGTGGCCCTCCCACCAAAACAGACTGCTCTTGCAAGGGTAAATAACACTCCCTGGGAACCAGGACGTGTTACCTGAGATGAGGATTTTTGTGAAACCCAAGGCAAGTTGCCCAGTGCCGCTTCAGGCTGTGAACCACCAACAAGGTGACATTACCTGCGGGCCATAGTCCAGCCACAGTGAAAATTCTAAACCCAAGTAATGCCTGGCCTGTGCTGTTAACTGGGAGTGAGTCCTTGTATTAAGTTTTACATTGTTTAATAAGTTTCCCAAGACGGTGCTGACTTTGGCCAATTACGGGTAATGAAGGGAGACAGCAGATCACTATTCTGAACAGACAAAAGGAGATGTGTCTCTTATTTTCTAGACCAAAGAGCCTGCCGTCTTGACCTGGCCTTACCTCTGACCATGAAGGAAAAAGACCTCCTATATTACACCTCTTCTTGCACATTTGTTTGCTGCATCGTTTCTTTCCCATGATGGTACCTTGTGCACCACTGTGAAATACAGGATCAACCCTGCACAATTCCTTTGCCCTAAAAGGGCACTGCTCAAAGTTTCCCCTTCTCCAAGACAGGGCTTTCCATCCTTTTCCTATCGCCACACACCTGCTATCGGTGGTACTGGTGTGGAATGCACATGCACTTGGGTGGTGAGAAGATAGATGGGGATACTGGAGGGGGCGGACAAAGGGCCCTGAGACCTGGGAGCGGGGGTGGGTCAGCATCCTGGCACAGATGTTTCCTCTTCACGGCGCCCTGCCTGAGAGGCTCTGCCATCAGAAACACTAGATTTTCCATTACTATACTCTGGGCCTGGCTTTGACTTTCTCACTTACTGCAAATGCATCAAGAAAAATAAAACACCTATAATTAATGTGCATTAAGTGGGAAAAAGAAATTTGAAATCTAAAATGATCATATTTGTTTCTGGAGGAGAAAAAAAGTGCCTTCTCCCCGCCCCCTGCCGGGGACTGGCGCAAACAGACCAAAACACACCGAAGCAGAGATAGCCTGTCCTTCCTGAAGTACCAGTCCAGTAACCAGATGGGCGGTTGAGAAAGAATGGACACTTTATGTAACAATATCTTGTTAGGGGCTTAACTGAAACATAAGAAAAGAGCTGCCTCTGAGTATATCCATAAATTATTGCACTAATTTCTGAGTGACTAAATTAAATGTGAGTGATGGAGTAAAGTACACGATATGGATTTAGATTTGGTCTCCAGTTTTTATAGAGCTTTGCAACTTTAGTAAATGTCAGACTTGTGTTAGTTGCATCAAGGTCTCAGTTCTGCTTCTCTGATATTAATGTAATTTGTGGTTTCTTTCTCAATTTACCTAAAATTTTCTTCTTATAAAACTAGGACTTTGCTGCACTGGCTACAGGTACTTGGATCGTGTAAGCATTTCCCTCTTCCCTCCCTCATGTTGCAGTAAGTCAAAGAGATAATGCACATAGTAACAGTGAGTACATTTATTGAGGAATTACTATGTGCCAGGCACTGTGCTAATTATGAGACATGCGTTATATCATTCAGTCCTCAGGAAAACCTCATGAGGGAGGTATTATTCTGATAACCTCATTTTAGAGGAAGAACTCAAGGTTTAGAGATGCTAGGTAAATTGTCTTAGGTCACACAGCTGGTAAATAGAAGCATGGGTACTGAACCCCAGGTCTGTCTGACACCCTGTCTGTGCCCCTAATCATTACATTCTGGGGCTACAGGATATTCCTTAAGTTGTAACAGGTGCTTACATATGAGGAGACGCATAAAGAGTTGTTTCACTTACTATTATTATTTTTTAATCCTCTTTAAAACTACAAGCTTGAATCTGTGCCGCCCGGCACCCTAGGGCTCTGTGAAGTTTTTCCATTTGAACAGCTGGGGGAGCTTGTAGGCAGGTCATCTTTTCATTCTCTGTGTTCTTACAAACAGACCCAGTGGCTCCGTAATAGGCAGGAGCATCAGCTTTTAGGTCTAGTCCCAGTGATGACTTACCAGGCTGCAGGGTTCTAGAAGCTTTGAGGCTTACCTAAAGGGTGCGTCTAGAGGAAGACAAGGTGCAGAAGCAGCTCGTCGGTCTGTGGTGTCCCTGGAAGCGGCAGAGGAGTGGGTCTTTGAAGTAATGTTTTGGTGAAGTGAGACTTTGTCAAATACTTTGAAAGGAGGCAGCCCGAGGCCACGACAGGCACACTGTGTATAAAGATAGGCCAGCCTGGGTTCGAAGCTGGCTCCGTCACGGAAGGGGTTTGGGTTCACTGTGCTCACTCTTTATCCTCAACGAAGTGTCTGGTACTTAATATGCCCTCAGTGTTTGCTGAATGAATGAATGAGTAAATCAACTTATTGAAGCCTTGATTTCCTCATCTAAGTGATGGGTGTTTCCCTAAAAACATCAGCCCTTGAGTTTAAAACAAACAGACAAACAAAAAGCCTTATCATTGTAAGACCAATTATGTTTCTCCAGCTCCATCCCATCTCAATAAAGATTTCTAGAAGTCTTCAGAGTTTGTCCTACCTGACGCCAACACAGTACCATCTACCACTTGCCAGTTTTCTCCTCGTTTTATCAGACACCTGTACAGGTATTTGCTGCAGTGGCCTTGATCCCGGTGCCCAGGTGATATGCCAGCCACCCCAAGGGATGCTGCCATCCTTCAGCCCCATCAATGCCCAGCTGGATTGCAGATGCCCTCAGGCAAAAGCCACCAAGTATCAGTAATGTCCCAAAGGAAACAGAGGCCACACTCAGGTTGAGATAAGTTAAAGAGGAACTATTTAGAAAGGAACTGCTTCCAAAATGTGGGGTGGGGGGAAGGAGCGGACCACAAGAGGTAAAGGAGTAACCGCAGCTTAGAGATGGGAGAGTTGTTACCGCCCCAGGTTGGAGAGATAGGAGGAGAAAGGGAGAGTTCTGTTAAGAGTACATCTATCTCCATTTAAATGCTTCCTCCTTTGAGAAGTTTTTCCTGCCACCCCCTGGCCAACATTGGCCCTCCTTCCCCACTGTCCTGACTGTACTCTGCCTACAGAGTACAAGTATGACAAGTATCACACTGGAATTCTCCTGTGTTTGTCTCCCTGCCGGACTATGGGGAGAGATGGATCAATCCTCAATTTTTGTTTCACCGTATCCAGCCCAAGATCAACGCAAAGTAGACTTTCAAACACAAGCGTGTCTTGAATGGGTAAGGAAACAGATGAACGGATAAAGGAATGAACGCTTGTCCTAATGTGCAAAAAAAGGTATGTCAAAGCCTCAGCTATGCCTTCTTATCCAAACAGAAATATCGTTCTCTTGAGATTGATGAAGAACATTTCTAGTAAAACGCTGTTTTAAAAAAAAACCAGATGTGTCTAAATTAATAGTGAATCACCCCTCTCCAAGCAAGCCCCACATGTACCGAAGTGTTCAAGTGTATCTCTTCTGACTTCTTTATTTGTATATAAATACATGTACTTTTTAAAGCAGACTAGTTATATGCACTGTTCTGAGAACACAGTGAAGATGTTGTTCTATATCATTATGTACAGATTTGACTTTATTATTTTTAATAGCTACACAGAGGTATGTCTTTCCAAGAACGACACTGATGGCAGAAACCAGGAAAGGAATGATGGCAGCCTCAGAAGCCAGGAGGCTGGGCTCACCACTACCCAGCTCTGTGGTCTTAGCCACATTAACTTTTTTTTTTTTAATAAATTTTTTTTAATATTTTTTTTATTTTTTTGGCTGAGTCAGGTCTTAGTTGCTGCACGTGGGGTCTTCGCTGAGGCATGCGGGATCTTTTGTTGCGGCACGTAAGCTTCTCTGTAGTTGTGGTGTGCGGGTTTTCTCTCTAGTTGAGGCGCACGAGCTCAGTAGTTGTAGCACGCAGGCTTAGTTGCCCCGCAGCATGTAGGATCTTAGTTCCCCAACCGGGGATCTAACCCGCTTCCTCTGCTTTGGAAGGCGGACTCTTTACCACTGGACCACCAGGGAAGTCCCCACATTAACTCCTATAAGCCTCAGTCTGCATCATCAGCACAGCTGGAGATACCAATAGCCTTTTCTCAGTCAGAGTGTGGACAAGGCATGGGATGTGCCTGGCATGGTACTAGGATATTGTAAGGGCTCCCTAAATACTAGCCATTGCAATCACTACCTCATCATTTTATTGCCTTAACATCGTAAACAAGTAAAGGCAAATGACAAATTAGGAAAAATATCCACAAAATGTATGATGGGCAAAAATTAATATTAACAAGAGAAAAGTTCTATTAGAAAAGGGAGCTAGGGAAATGAGTAGAAGAAGAGCTATCAGTGCCCTTTAAACATATAAAAATGTTCATCCTCACTAGTAAAAAATGAACCAAAGTCAAAACAATTGGATTGCGTAAACAGCATGCTTCCTAAAAAGTTGTTATCATTTTTTAAAATTCAGAGTTGACAGAAGTGCTGGGAAATAGGCTTATAGGAAGATTCTTAGTATTAGACCCTTAGTAAAGCTATAATCTGTCAACTCCACTTCTAGGGATTGTGCTGGGGAAAAGACATATATGTGCTCAAAGATACATTCATATGAGCACCCCTCACAGCATTTCATATAATAGGGTTCTCTCCCCACCCAAAATAAGATAGTAGAATAAACATTTCAAGAGGGGGACTAAAGAAACTTTGGTATATTAAAAAACATACAAGTAGCCATTCAAAATGATATAGATTGAGAATGTGTAGCAGCAGGCAAAGATTATTCATAAGATATTCTGTAAGTGAACAAAAATGTTTTTGTAATGTATATTTAGATGAGGTTTTTTTTTTTTTGGTCTATTTTTGCTTCTTTCCAATAGAATACATTTGATCACACTTTTTTAATATACAGCAGGTTCTTATTAGTCATCAATTTTACACACATCAGTGTATACATGTCAATTCCAATGGCCCAATTCATCACACCACGATCCCCACGCCCCCGCGGCTTCCCCCCCTTGGTGTCCATACATTTGTTCTCTACATCTGTGTCTCAACTTCTGCCCTGCAAACCGGTTCATCTGTACCATTTTTCTAGGTTCCACATACATGCGTTAATATACGATATTTGTTTTTCTCTTTCTGAGTTACTTCACTCTGTATGACAGTCTCTAGATCCATCCACATCTCAACAAATGACCCAATTTCGTTGCTTTTTATGGCTGAGTAATATTCCATTGTATCTATGTACCACATCTTCTTTATCCATTCATCTGTCGATGGGCATTTAGGTTGCTTCCATGACCTGGCTATTGTAAATAGTGCTGCAATGAACATTGGGGTGCATGTGTCTTTTTGAATTGTGGTTTTCTCTGGGTATATGCCCAGTAGTGGGATTGCTGGATCATATGGTAATTCTATTTTTAGTTTTTTAAGGAACCTCCATAGTGGCTGTATCAGTTTACATTCCCACCAACAGTGCAAGAGGGTTCCCTTTTCTCCACACCCTCTCCAGCATTTGTTGTTTGTAGATTTTCTGATGATGCCCATTCTAACTGGTGTGAGGTGATACCTCATTGTAGTTTTGATTTGCATTTCTCTAATAATTAGTGATGTTGAGCATCTTTTCATGTGTTTGTTGGCAATCTGTATGTCTTCTTTGGAGAAATGTCTATTTAGGTCTTCTGCCCATTTTTGGATTGGGTTGTTTGTTTTTTTAATATTGAGCTGCATGAGCTGTTTATATATTTTGGAGATTAATCCTTTGTCCGTTGATTCGTTTGCAAATATTTTCTCCCATTCTAAGGGTTGTCTTTTCGTCTTGTTTATGGTTTCCTTTGCTGTGCAAAAGCTTTTAAGTTTCATTAGGTCCCATTTGTTTATTTTTATTTCCATTACTCTAGGAGGTGGATCAAAAAAGATCTTGCTGTGATTTATGTCAAAGAGTGTTCTTCCTATGTTTTCCTCTAAGAGTTTTATAGTGTCCGGTCTTACATTTAGGTCTCTAATCCATTTTGAGTTTATTTTTGTGTATGGTGTTAGGGAGTGTTCTAATTTCATTCTTTTACATGTAGCTGTCCACTTTTCCCAGCACCACTTATTGAAGAGACTATCTTTTCTCCATTGTATATCCTTGCCTCCCTTGTCATAGATTAGTTGGCCATAGGTGTGTGGGTTTATCTCTGGGCTTTCTATCTTGTTCCATTGATCTATGTTTCTGTTTTTGTGCCAGTACCATATTGTCTTGATTACTTACATTAGCTTTATAGTATAGTCTGAAGTCAGGGAGTCTGATTCCTCCAGCTCCATTTTTTTCCCTCAAGACTGCTTTGGCTATTCAGGGTCTTTTGTGTCTCCATACAGATTTTAAGATTTTTTGTTCTAGTTCTGTAAAAAATGCCATTGGTAATTTGATAGGGATTGCATTGAATCTGTAGATTGCTTTGGGTAGTATAGTCATTTTCACAATATTGATTCTTCCAATCCAAGAACATGAGAGAATAAAAATAAAATACCTGGAAGGGTGCACCACAAAGGTTAACAGGTCTTATCTACAGGTGGTAGGATCACAAGTAATTATTGTTACTTCTTTTATCTGGATTGTCTAAATTTTTCACAACAAACATTGATTTAGGAATAATAAATAAGACAATAAAGTTGTCTTTTGGCCACACCGGGCAGCATGCAGGATCTTAGTTCCCCCACCAGGGATCAAACCCATGCGCCCTGCAGTGGAAGCGAGGAGTCCTAACCAGTGGACTGCCAGGGAGTTCCCGACAATAAAGTTTTTAACACAGTCATGTGATAGGCTACTTATGTTTCATTCTCAATGTATTTGAAACTCAAGCTTCTTTATTACACAAGAAAGGCAAGTAGAGAATTAGAATGTACAGAGAAACGAAAAGAGAAAAGAATCCATGAATCCGTCACTCAGGGATTCATAATGTTTTTCATAAAAATATAAACATTTTAACAGAAATAAGTTCATGATATAAATACTGCCTTGTAACTCACTTTTTTCATTAGATATATTCATATTTCATTAACTACATCCATTTCATCGTTTTTGACTGGCTACCTAAGAATCCCACTGAAAGATTTTGCCAGAACTTCTTTCACTAATTCTGCCTGAGGTTCTCAAAAGTTGTTCTCAAGTTCGTTCCTGCCGAGCCTGGAACACACAGGCTGACCCAGTTTCATACACT